>NC_030678.2:89930403-91285403 GCF_000004195.4 Xenopus tropicalis | reverse complement strand
TCAACTCATGGTTGTGACTTTTTTAACAATGTTATAAAAGCCAGCCACCTAAAGCAAAACAGGTCTGTCCATCGGCTGGCTTGTGTTACATTGATTCAGAAGTCAGAGCTACCAGGGCAGAGAACAGAAAGGACAGGCAAACACTGCTTTTAATAGCAATTAAATACACAAATAACTTGTACAAATTTGTAATGAATATATATTGCAAAGTTGCTTAGAATTAAGATTTCTTATATGGAAAATGCCAGTGAAATTTGTTGAGGCTGTAGCCTTTCTCAAAACAGTGAAAATAAAGGATAATCAAGTTGTATTATTATTATTATTATTATTATTAACATTTATTTATAAAGCGCCAATATATTCTTCAGCGCTGTAGGGATTCTGTCATGCTTTTTATGGTGTACTTTTTATTTCTAAATGACACTGTTTACGTAGCAAATAATGCACTCTACCATTTAAAATGTTATTCTTGAACAACCATATGTGTATTTTTTTTTAGCTGTAATATTGGTGTATAGGCAGCCATCTCAGTGCATTGTGCCTGAGTATGAGCTTTCAGAAGGAGCCAGCGCTACACATTAGAACTGCTTTCAGGTAACCTATTGTTTCTCATACTCCCATGTAACTGGAGGAGTCCCAAGCCGGACTTGGATTTCTTACTATTGAGTGCTATTCTGATATCTACTGGGAGCTGCTCTCTTTGCTACCTTCCCATTGTTCTGCTGATCGGCTGCTGGGGGGAGGTGATATCACTCTAACTTGCAGTGCAGCAGTAAAGTGCGACTGAAGTTTATCAAAGCACAGGTCACATGGCTGTGACACCCTGGGAAATGAAGATAAACATGGCTAGCCTCATGTGAAATGTTTAAAATTACATTTTTGTCTGCCCTTTTGAAAAACAGATTTCAATGCAGGATTCTGTTAGAGGAGGTCTATTAATTGAAGCATTTTGAAGAATAACAGTTTTCCTTTGAGTAAACGTCTTGTCACAAACAGAATGCAACATACACAAGATTATGATTCAATATAAGATCTTCAATAATCAACTTAATATCACAGTGTCTAGACATGTAATGTCAGACTTTTGTTTTGTCTTTTTAATGGGGATGCACTGAATCCATAATTTTTCTAATGTGCCCAAATACTGAATCCTCAAAAAAATGATTCAGGTGAAAACTAAACCCAATTCTAACATTAATGTCTAGATTCAGATTTGAGGAAAATCAAAATTTTCTGTCTACTGTGAACAAACAAATTGAGATATTCAGAGCTTTAAATTCACATTACTCTAAAGGGTGAGTGAAGACTCTGCATTTGGTTTATCCCTATTTTTTTTTTTAAACTGAGTGCAAAAAGAAACAGTATACAGGGGATTTTGGGGGAAAAGAAACCATTAACACAGTAAAAAAATGCTATCTATAAACATTGATGTAAGAAGAATAAACTAGTTACACAAAATGGTAAAGATTCAGCTGTTCTAAACACACACTTGCTATGGTAATACTAATTCTTAGCACGAACAAAAGCTTATCCTAATGCATTTAACTAAACATAGCATTTCGCACATCTGTTTTCTAAAAATAAAAGGCGGGCCATTAAATCTACCATCTTGTCACTGGCAGCGGAGACACCAGAAATTCTTAGGTGCAAATGTATTCTGTGCAGATCACGAGTAACTGTGTTAATCATATTAACACTCCCATTCGGAATAGCAAATGCTTCTGGGGCTTCATTCTGCTCACAGTTGCAGCGTTACAAATGAAAATTTTATGAGGTTTTAAAGAAGCACGGCAGATCTACTAAACCTATACATCTAATACTTACAAGAAGATGATGAATGCTCCCCACTGCCTGCTTCAAAGAGATTAAAAAAGGTAAATTTTAAGATTTGTGTGCGTAGTCAGTAGGTATGCACGGCTTCTCATAGGCAGAAATACATTAGATGATAAAAACTATCATTTCTACTTAAGACATTGGGAAAAAGTTTATGCAGTTCATTCTGCATAGAAACTGCTTAATTCAAAAAGGTACTGTGGAAGCTTTGATACATGTATCCTCTCCACATAGCCTTGATCGATTTCTTCAAAGCCTTGGGACCACTCTCTTAAAACTCTTAGGACCTCTCTCACTCAAAGACTGAATGTTTTCAATATAGCTAGCTGGCCAAAAAACCTATAAAGGCTGGAATGAACAAATGTCTAATGTAATAGCCAGAGTCCAACTTCCTCCTTTGCATCTCTCTAACTCTAACAGTGAAAAAAAAAATAATCACATGGGTCAGGATCAAATGCAAACTAACTAAACAGTTATGTTCCATGTGGCCCCTCTTCTAGTCACTGACAAACAGGCTAAAGACATGCAAAGATGTTTTGGCTTTTATGTTAGAGATCCATTCACTTCAGCCATTATAGATTACATTTTTGGCTAACCATATTGATTTTTGTTTTTTTTATTTTGCACAGTCTATTTTCCTAGCAGACAAATCTGATTCTAAAGGCCCCCAAATGGCTGGGTTATTAAATAAAATACTTACCTGTCCCGGTCTGGCTCTTCATTTAAGTTAAACCATGTGACCCTCGCAATCTAGCATGGACTACTCTTGACAAAGTCAGAAGGTTACTGGATGGTGTACGGGGTTAAATCATAGCCTCCCCCCAACAGACATCCATTATACAAATACAGTGGCTTGCAAAAGTATTCGGCCCCCTTGAACTTTTCCACATTTTGTCACATTACAGCCAAAAACATGAATCAATTTTATTGGAATTCCATGTGAAAGACCAATACAAAGTGATGTACACGTGAGAATTGGAACAAAAATCATAAATGATTCCAAACATTTTTTACAAATAAATAACTGCAAAGTGGGGTGTGCGTAATTATTTAGCCCCGAGTCAATACTTTGTAGAACCACCTTTTGCTGCAATTACAGCTGCCAGGCTTTTAGGGTATGTCTCTACCAGCTTTGCACATCTAGAGACTGAAATCCTTGCCCATTCTTCTGCAAAACAGCTCCAGCTCAGTCAGATTAGATGGACAGCGTTTGTGAACAGCAGTTTTCAGATCTTGCCACAGATTCTCCATTGGATTTAGATCTGGACTTTGACTGGGCCATTCTAACACATGGATATGTTTTGTTTTAAACCATTCCATTGTCGCCCTGGCTTTATGTTTAGGGTCGTTGTCCTGCTGGAAGGTGAACCTCCACCCCAGTCTCAAGTCTTTTGCAGACTTCAAGAGGTTTTCTTCCAAGATTGCCCTGTATTTGGCTCCATCCATCTTCCCATCAACTCTGACCAGCTTCCCTGTCCCTGCTGAAGAGAAACACCCCCAGAGCATGATGCTGCCACCACCATATTTGACAGTGGGGATGGTGTGTTCAGAGTGATGTGCAGTGTTAGTTTTCCGCCACACATAGCGTTTTGCATTTTGGCCAAAAAGTTCCATTTTGGTCTCATCTGACCAGAGCACCTTCTTCCACATGTTTGCTGTGTCCCCCACATGGCTTGTGGCAAACTGCAAACGGGACTTCTTATGGTTTTCTGTTAACAATGGCTTTTTTTATGCCACTCTTCCATAAAGGCCAACTTTGTGCAGTGCACGACTAATAGTTGTCCTATGGACAGATTCCCCCACCTGAGCTGTAGATCTCTGCAGCTCGTCCAGAGTCACCATGGGCCTCTTGGCTGCATTTCTGATCAGCGCTCTCCTTGTTCGGCCTGTGAGTTTAGGTGGACGGCCTTGTCTTGGTAGGTTTACAGTTGTGCCATACTACTTCCATTTCTGAATGATCGGTGGAACAGTGCTCCGTGGGATATTCAAGGCTTTGGAAATCTTTTTGTAGCCTAAGCCTGCTTTAAATTTCTCAATAACTTTATCCCTGACCTGTCTGGTGTGTTCTTTGGACTTCATGGTGTTGTTGCTCCCAATATTCTCTTAGACAACCTCTGAGGCCGTCACAGAGCAGCTGTATTTGTACTGACATTAGATTACACACAGGTGCACTCTATTTAGTCATTAGCACTCATCAGGCAATGTCTATGGGCAACTGACTGCACTCAGACCAAAGGGGGCTGAATAATTACGCACACACCACTATGCAGTTATTTATTTGTAAAAAAATGTTTGGAATCATGTATGATTTTCGTTCCACTTCTCACATGTACACCACTTTGTATTGGTCTTTCACGTGGAATTCCAATAAAATTGATTCATTTTTGTGGTTGTAATGTGACAAAATGTGGAAAAGTTCAAGGGGGCCGAATACTTTTGCAAGCCACTGTACATACAATTATATTTGAAGACTACTATTTTAGCATCAGTACCACTTTAAGAAGTCATTCAAGTAGGTCTGAAAACTCCTGTAGTAAGAGGACCACAACAGGTCTGCACAGCCTTCCTTGTGATCAGACTGCCTGGAAGCCAAATAAATGTATCAGTCAAGTTTTGCCCACCACTTTGATGGCAATTTTTGGGCAAAGATCTAGTTTGAAGGTGACCTCACCAAATGACTATTGTGGTCAATTTTGTCTACAAACTTAATTTCCACTTATCTCTTGAGATAAATATATTCAGTATATTGGTACTAGTGATAAGCAGGTTGACCAAAAATCCACGGCTGACCATTGCCGATTCGGGTAGTGTGCAGATCAGACTGGGAAAGTACACTCCTCCTCTGCTCCTAAACATTCCATCTTGGAACCAGAGACACATGCAGAAATAGTGTATGGAGCAGAAAGACACAGGTAAATGTCCTACAGGGGCTACATTGTGCAGGTTTAGGTTTTGCAGGTTAGAGTAAGGTGCGGATGCGGAAGCTGCGAATTCCTCCTGACCAACACATTACTAATTGCTACCACAATCCCAGAGCCACAAACTGCAGATTCATTTCAATGCAGACAAGATTTATGTTCAAAAAAAAAAAAAAAAAAAAAAAAAAAAAAGTAACTACTCAACAGAACATCTCCCAGAAAAGACAGCTGGACTTTTATAATTAATCTTTCATTACAATTGTGCATAACAGTTACGACTCTGAAGTCTAAGCTGCCATATGCCACTAGCGAAGTGTGGGTCAACCTTCTGTTAACCAGCACAAACCCAGCTGACCCACTGTGTTGGCATGCTTTCAAATTGCAGCACCACCTATGGTACAGAAAATAATTATTGTGGGCATCACATTACTGTTATGTCTAATTATATATATATAATTTGAGTTTATCTACTGTGTGTATGTTTTCTGCATGTTTCTTTGAAGTGCCCCTCAGGTGGGGCAGACAAAGACTTTCATTTTCCATTCAGCACTTCCTAGATGTCACTGCAATCCTCCCTGCCCCCCTTCCTACTCACTATCTAATTGTGTAGCCAGTGCATGAGCATGGGCGTCTGGTCCTCCATTCTATCACATAAACAAGAATTTGGCAGGATGCAAAGCTTGCCTTAATGACAGTGCTCACAAAATGGCACCTGCCTGCTTGCTCTGACTAAAGGATTTATATTATATATGGTGTATTTAATATAGTGAAAGCAAAGTTTATTTTGATTGACAAATACAAAATCAATTGGGAATTATTTCTAAAGGTGACAGGTCCCTTTTAAGACCGATGCCATACAGGGCATTTTCATAAGTGTCAGAGAAACCATCAATCTGCTCCAATTTGCACGCTGTTCAGTTTGCACTTACATGCCCAGCATCTGCCTGTCAGAGAGGGACAGATTTTGGCATGATTACGCATGGCTAGGATTTTGGCCCGTAAACATACAGGGGGATGCCATGACTGTCAGCACTTACTGAACACGGTGCAGATCAGAGTAGACTGCTGACATTTCCTCTGCTGTTGAAGACATGTTCCACGTGGCATATGCCTAATCAAGTGTTTAAAGGCAATATGTTTCAAGATATTGTTGCTTGTCTAGAAGAGAATAATAAGAATGCTGAATGGCTATTTTATTGTTTTCGGAATCCTACTCAGCAATGGCATCCAAGGATTTTAGCAGAGTATTCCCTGCAGAATCTGCTAACGAATATGAACATTAGTTAGTTATGAGTCGTGTTAAAAAAAAAAAAAGAAAGATAACCAATGCAAAAATAAAAGTGACAGTATCCCCCCCAACACTATAAAAGTAGTTAAATTCTATATTACTATAAATGGACACTTCAAAAAAAAAAAAAGGATAACAATCAAGCAATGTGTCTAATAAAACAGTTGCTCTAAAGCAGAGTGTACAACTAAAATCTCTGCCATATAATTAGACATAACGTAAATGGTTTCTTTTGGCACTAAGTAAGAAGAGGCAGCCATACTAGAATGAGGAATAACATTCCTACATGCAAAAAGGGACTCTTCTGGATGAAAAATTATACTACTTTACAAAATATTGAAAACTGTCTTTAGGCAATAATTAAAGGGCAAATAAATACATCTGTTCAACATGAGTCCAATAAATGGTTTTGTTAAGTACAAATTCTATTGTTTTAAAACATCTCTAGTTTTTCAAATTAATAACCCAAATATTGTCCAAACTGCAGGAGAAGAAAATAACTTAATTACCCTTTTAAATTAGTAAGGGTACAATAAAATTAAAAAAAAATAGGCAAAACACATTTTGAATGGCTCATGCTAGACATATGTGACAATAACAAGAAAGGATAGAATGTTATTCCAAGAAGATTAAGTTATGAGATTTCATAAAAGAAAAACACATCTGGTATTTTAATAAGGAAGGGTAGCTACACAGGAAACATTTTAAATTAAAATTTTAATTACCAGCAGAAAATACAATATACAAAGCTGAAGATCTACAATAAATCTGAAAATTGGGTGTTTGTGAGATTAGTAAGGCTATCTGATTAGAGATTGGCCAGATATCTATCAGGTAAGTTTGAAAATCCAGATGGGTATGCATAAGCTCCTACTGTTCTCTCGTCAAACAAACAGATCAGACTGACATGCCCACCAACTGTTTAGCAAGCTTGCCAAACAACCAGATCATCCTGTGTATGGCTAGCTGTAAACTGGCCACAAGTAGAGTAAAATACAAAAAAGAACCATAAGAAAATACAAAGTAATACGTAATACAAAAAGGAGGCAATACCATGTATGCTACCTCATATGGTATCAGCCTGTTTAGCCTGTAGGCTGATTAGTAGGATACTGTATGAGGTTGGGCTGTATAAAGCCACCTCTGAAATAAAGAAAAAGCAGAAAGACTGACAGATTAACTTGAGGGTAACTATATAGTATCAATAACATTAAGTCCTAAAAACTAATAAAGTCTAATAATGTAATCTAAAAGGAAAACACATCTAAATAACACACTAATACTAGAATTTCTTTTTAAAATGCAAACTTCATTTCTTTGTTTGCCTTTGTTCTAATGAAGGGTGTTTGAATGATGCGCATAGTTATGGTCACAACCCAAACAATGTACAAAGCACATAAGGAAGGTATGTAAAGCACACTAAAAGGAAACAATAACAATTAAAAATTGTAGAAGCCACAGTGCTGTTTATAAAAAGCTTTAATTGTGTCTTAAGACTGCAAATAAGACATTCTATATGCCATGTCTGTCTGAAAGTAGTAACATTTCAGTTTGGAGAAATGGGTCAATGCGTGCTTAAGGCCAATGGAACAAGCCGTTTTATGACCACTGTTGCAATCTGTTGTCACAAGCATTTCTGAGCAGAGATCCATGTTTGGGAAATTGAGTTTTTCCCACTCATGGCAACAGTGAATAAAAATGCACCAAGAGCCATTAGTTTGTACTCAGTATAGGTTGCATTCTGTATGCTGACTGATACCAGGAGGAAACTTAATTTGTGAAAACAAAATTTAAGAATGAGTAGTATTGGGTTGTGATAACTGTATACAACCTGACATTTAAAATAATTGGTGTTATAAGTGTGCTGCAGTAAATTAAGCCACTTGGCACAACTGTTCATTAAATTGATCACTTTAACACTGAAAATCTGTATTGAAATAAAATGGCATTAATGTGGCTTTTTATAAGAACAGGCTGAAAACTTGTACAATTCACATTAGAATAACTCACCATCTGCATACACAAGAAAGCATTAAAAAAAATTGATAGGATGAGAAAAAGGTAAAAAAAACATTAAAGAATTTAGAAGGTCTAAAATATTTTTGTTAATCACACTTTAATGGGGGAGAACAAGCCAACGGTTAAACATTATATGTTTTAACATTGTCAAGATCATATATTCAGGACAAATTTATGTATAAATGAGTGCAGAATATACTGGAATACCAAATGTAATGGGAATCTAAGTAAACGCTAGGAGTCACTATTAACTAGTTTACCGATTATAAGGCCCTTTTATGCTCAGTTGAGACCCCAAACAAGAAGACCCATTAGGAAGCAAACACACATTATGGTCAAGAGCTGTCCAGGTCTGCTGAGATGTGACAGAGCAACAGGGCAGTTTTTAAACTTGAAGAAGAAGCTATAATGTTGGGTCAATTACGAGAAGACAGGGTTTTTGAAACCTTTAAACTGCCCATCTATACTGACTGTAAATAGCTGTGTAGGAGATTTGTAGCATTTGATACCATACCGACTTATCACACTGATGGAGGGGAACAAAATGTCTGGCAACAGAGACTGCCATCTGTGAAGCTAACTGAATCTCTAGCTGCTCAGTAAACCAAACTCTAGAAATAATCTTGGTACCGTAGTAATTTCTGGGTGATGCAGAGGTAGGGTGCATCAGGTAGCATATCCTTAAGCAAAAAAAGGGGAAACCACCCTTTAAAGCAGACATTATTTTATAAAGTTAAATTATGGAAAAAGGACAAGGTGATAACCAAAACAATGCAGTAGATAGAATGTTAAGTAACAGTCCATCTATTTCAAATGAATAGGTTCATTATATAGCCCAACTAGAACCAGGGCCATGTAACAAAACAAAAAAAATTTATTATCTTTACACTGTCAATTAACTACCTACACTAGCAAGAACCAGTGGGTCTACCAGTACAATCTTAACAGAAACAGGACACATCAATGCATATCTATATTGGAATAAACAAATTAAGGGTATTTAGATCCTGTGAGTGTGAAAGTGATAGGGAGCTTAGATTATAGGCTCTTTTTGGGAAGGGACCAATATCAAACAATGAGCAATTTTTGTAAAGGATAATAAATAAATCAATCAAATTCCTGATCAGTTGGCAAATGTGATGTTAAAGTAAAGAACTGAGAAGTTACAGGATGAGTATGTGTGAAGATCGGTTTAAATTAACCATACACTTTATCCATATATTACTAAACTTCAAACTGCAAGCAGCCATGTTCATACAAGTAACTTTGACAGAATAAAGGTTCTGATCTACCAGTCAATTTACCCAGATTAGCGACTGACTGCTTACACATATTCTCCTAGCTAAGAGCAGTTACCCATTTTAGCGAGAAGATAGCAATGGGTATTTATAACGCAGACATATTTTACCATTCACAGAAATCATGTAACAAGGTCTCTGCAAAAAATATTATTTAGTAACAAACAGTGTGTCTGGGTGCTAAGGTATAAGGCATTGAAGGCACTCTAAACTCATATTCCGCTTTGCATACCTGTAAAGAGCACAGAGGAATGTATATGAAGCATTTATGCTTTTTGAATGTTTTTAATATCTGCTGTCTAACAAAAAATAGGTTCCTTCATGTATACTACATACAATATTACCAGCCTTCCCATGCTACTTGATACATTATTAAAGGAGTATTGAAACATTTTTAAAATACAAAACTGACAGAAGGGCTTTGGGTGGATAGAATGACGAGTATTGAGTAGAGTTTATCTTCAGACAAGATAAAATGTACTAGGAAAAATGGAAAGCAAGGGAAAGCCCTTGCTTTACATAGTTGTTATAGATATTATATGGTCTTAAATTTACCTTCTTCTACGGTACCACTAATCTTTACATTATTAGGTAAATTAGGTGCATTTGTTTAGGATATTGGGACAATATTTTACAGAGAATGGCTTGCAGTACAGTACGTGTATTACCTCATGTCAATATTTCTAGCTCAGCAATGCCTTTTACTGTACTTTTATAGCGTGTGTCCAATTTAGAATTGCTTTACCCTTATTTGGGCTATGCATGATGTTTCGGCTTCTTTATTAGTAACATTTGAAAGTCGTCTTAATTCACTTGGGGGTGCCAAAATGACTTTAATCGATTACCTTGTACTCCGGGCTGGTGCCCGTTAGGAGAAAACCGCACCATCCCAGGGTACCTGCAGTGAGCGCTTCAGTCTGTGTCAAAATCCCTTGGCCTGATGCATGCGCAGCAGAGTGACAAGCCGACTTTTTTTGTTAAAGTCCTGCTTTTCACTCTACTGCACATGCGCAAGCTCGCAAAGATGGAAGGAGGAAGAGGAGACCACGCTCGCAGCTACCCCGGGCTGGTGTGGTTTTCTCCTAACAGGTAAAAGGTAAGCGATTAAAGTCACTTTGGACTACCTAACATTTTGGCACCCCCAAGTGACTTAGCCTTCCCTTCTCCTTTAAAGGTACCAACTGATGGGCTACCAAATATCTTGATATTTATTATGCTATCAAAAATGGAGTACATCCAAAATGGTATAAACTACTGCCATGCAAAAACATTCAGACCCTTGACTTTTTAAAACAGAATAATGAATCCTATACCGAACAGTTTGTGCTATTAGTGTATTAAATCCCTTCAAGACTTTTAACTACACAGTGTTCGGGAGTGATTTTGGTAATCGGCCAAAAAGGAAATAAAGAGGAGCCACAGCTCTTAAGGGGTTACTGCTACTGGGCAAACTGTTTGACTTCTCTTTACCTTCCCTTGTTCTGTCAGTCCAACAGTTGGCCTGAACAAATGGAACAATACAAAAGGTGGCCATACATGTGTAAGGCTCATGAAAGTATCCAACATTCTGTATAGTTTAGTCTGTGTTTGACCACCATTAGCCAAGTAATGATTGTGCACCTCAACTACCCCAGATTTACAAACAAACAGATATCAGGGTTTTCACCTGCCTATCGTCCACACAATTTTTTGTTCCTGATCCACTACAATTAGTATACTCTTATGCTTAGGATCACAGTCATTCTGTAAAAGTATATGCCCAGTCTCTGCAGAAAAAAGCAGGAACCTTGCATGAGAATGCTAGAACCATATTTCATATTTAAGGTAAATAAAAATGCATGGGTCTGGACACTTTTGCTAGGCAGTGTGTTTTTATATATATATTCCTTAAATTTCTCCAGTGTTCTAACAAAATGGTTGAAAATTGAACTAAAACCCCAAAACTGTTAAAAAAAAAAAAAAAAAAAAAAAAAAAACCTAAAAATCTTATTTCTGACCGTTCAAATAATGTCATGAGTGAAAACATCGGATTTAACAAAGATAGGCATAGGTAAAATAAATACATATAGCAAATAATCCATAAAAGGTAAAACTAAAACATGTCTCAATTCATACTCCATGAACTGAGTTCACAAACTGAAAACTGGGGCACAATATATACAAGGAGAAGGAAAAACAAAATGTGTACCTTTCAGAGCAATGACCTTGCTGGCTGGATTCATTATGGCATTATCAGCTGAAATAGGCCTGCGAATCGGGTTGTTGGCATCATTCATGTCAATAATTACCACCTGGGCTTGCTCTCCTACCTTCTCCCGAATGCAGATGAATTTATCAGACTCCATTGTAAGGGTACTAAAACCAATGTTGGCTGGATTAATACCCAGATTTTGGAGCTGTTGTGAAAAAAGAAAAAAAAAATCCAATATTAATTTCATTAGTGCAGCATTTCCACTTGTAAATGCATGGTCTGGGGTACATGTTAAGAAAGCTTAAAGAACAGTAGAGTATTTTAAGGCAAAGGCACACAGGGCCTAAAAATATCTTCTTCTAGACTTGTATTCGCGCAGAATGCAAAGCCGGGTAAGCTGCACCTATGCTTACAGTAGTCTAGGAAATGTATTTTGGAGCAAGGCAACCTAAAAATTACATTTTACTAGACAAAATAAAATTCAGTTCTAAGCAAATTTCCAATATACATTCATTACAAATTTTCCATGGTTTTAAATCTGTCTATGAAGATTCTTATTCATCCAGGTCATGATATACAGCAGTGCTGTCCAACTGGCGGCCCGCGACCCCCCATCTGTGTGGCTCCCCACCTGTCTGGCTGCTTTGATGGCTTACTCTTGTGTAAGCGTTAAATGGTATCAGTACTGAGATTAACTGGCCCCCTGCATGGTTCACACCTCAGATTCAGGCTGTAAACCCCCTGTATTGTTTAAAAATGTAATCCCCTGTGTTGTTCACACCTTTTAATCTCTGCATTGTTCATCCCCTGCAGTGTTCACACCTCAGACTCAGGCTTTAATCACCCACATTGTTCCCCTGTACACACCTCAGGAGCAGTAGAAACCCACAAATTATCCCTTCACCCTACGAAAAGAACATATACTGAGGTGGTACTGCAATTAAAAAGTTTTTTAATATATAGTTATTGTGCAGACTGTAGGAGCAGTGCCAGCATTGTGTCACTGTGTGCTGCCTGTGTGTGCCATACAGCATAGGGCAAGCAGAGTATGGCACACACAGGCAGCATAGGGCAAGCAGAGTATGGCACACAGGCAGGGTAGGGCAGGCAGAGTATGGCACACACAGGCAGCATAGGGCAGGCAGAGTATGGCACACACAGGCAGGGCAGGGTAGGGCAGGCAGAGTATGGCACACACAGGCAGCATAGGGCAGGCAGAGTATGGCACACACAGGCCAAGTATGGCACAAACCAGCCAAGAATGGCACAAACCAGCCAAGAATGGCACACACAGTCAAAGTATGGCACACACAGGCAGGGTAGGGAAGGCAGAGTATGGCACACACAGGCAGGGTAGGGCAGGCAGAGTATGGCACACACAGGCAGGGTAGGGAAGGCAGAGTATGGCACACACAGGCAGGGTAGGGCAGGCAGAGTATGGCACACACAGGCAGGGCAGGGAAGGCAGAGTATGGCACACACAGGCAAGGTAGGGAAGGCAGAGTATGGCACACACAGGCAGGGTAGGGAAGGCAGAGTATGGCAGGTGATAACACGGGTGCGGTTTCAAGTGGGTGCAGTTTCAAAAAGGGGGAGTGGTCAAAACTGGCTTCCATTATCGGCCCTCCACCACGTAGGTCGGAAATATTCCAGCCCTCAGTACCACAGAAGTTGGACAGCACTGATATACAGTATCTAGTAGAGTTAAGTCTAAAACAAATGGACTTTTCTAAGTACACAGTACTGAGTACTACTGAGGGTAATACAGTCACAGGCATCCAATCACGGTTCCACTGAACTTCAGTTAGGTGTTGGCTGAAACTGACAGGTGTGAGAAAGTATGATCCAGTCACAATGGTACCATGATTCTCATTGAGGCAGGTGCTAATCTTACAAAGTACATGACTGGAAGTGTCAATTGTTGCAAAACCGCAAGGGTAAGGATGTCAAAGTGGCATTGTAAGTTGCTGACAAGCGACTTCAAGTGGTTTAAAAGATATGTGTAAATGTAATTCCTATGAAAAGTGCATGGATATGGCTGTATTTGTGCATGTAATACATATCTACTTTTCAGTAAAGCATAATATATTTGTGGAAACTGTTCCTAAACCAACACACAACATGCAGGTATACCAGTTATGGGCAGCTAGACATACTCCAGTTGTTGGGAGTACATATTACAGCATCATATTGACAAACAATGGTTTTTCAAAAAAAGGGGGTTGTGGTACAGCAATATCTAAATGGAGTTCCAGTTTCTTCATTACTGATGTATACACTTTTTTTAAATTCAGAGAAAACTATATTTCCATGATTACAAGGAACACAAAGTGTACATTTCTCCTATCAACTATGTATCTATAATTGCCCAATCGTGTCCACACCCACAGTTTTCTCTACAATGTTTCTGTTCTTGCACGATATAGAAATATGGGTGTGCTCTGGCAACGTTCTTTAGAAGTCTGATTCTTTTCTTTTTCAACTCCCCCCCCCCCCCCCCCCCCAAAAGAAAAAAAATTACTAAACATTTAGACACAAGGCTTTTTCCTAATATTTCCTAATACAGAATTGTCAGTCACTTCTTGTAGTACCAGGCACAAGAAATAAGCATTGACCTCGAATTTAACCTTAACAAAACGAATTCCCTTCCTCTACTGTAGAACCCCCAGGAGGAGCAGGCCAATAAAATTACTTCTTTCAGACAGAAAAGTCAGCGTAGCATCTGTTTTTATGAATGCCTTAGAACTGGTTAGCTGCCTCTGATGACACCCTTATGCTAGGACAAAACAATAACCTTCCCCTTACTGGAATGCTGCAATATTCTCCGATTTCAGGAGGAGCTGCAGTTCCAGAATACTCCTTTATGATTTTACAATGCTTCACCAAAGCAATTATTTCAGACTTCCTTCCCCTACACTTAGTTAACTACTCAATTAATAATTGTTGTAGAAAGAACAAATGAGTGATGTTTGAAGACCTTTCTCTCTCTCTCTCTCTAATGTTTTGAACTTTTAGACCTTCAATGACTTCCAAGCTAATAGCACCTTATAATAGCTTACAATAGCTGAATAGAAGCCATGGACCAGATTGTTAAAAAAAAAAAAAAAAAAAAAAGTGCATATTTAGAATCCACTGGGACCTCTATAACAATCAACATGGTTAAGCAATGGTTAGGCTTTCAATACACAGTAAACAAAAAAAAAAAGTTACAATGTCATAAAATGACACCAGATGACACCCTATGCTCTTTCATGACAAGATTAAATACTACTGTATCCAAGCAACTTTACAGAGGGCAGAGACACCTTAAATAACCATTCCAAAGGCACCATCTGCTTAAGATATGTGCCAATTTATTAAGCATGCACACCAATGACCCAAGTGTGAAGCTGCTTCTTCTTGGGTGAAGGTAATAAGCTCTTTGCCATGATCATTTACAGTGCATAAGGGCAGCATCTCATTGCAATGCAAAGTTAATTAGAGAAAATAAAGCTACAATGAAATAAAACATTTGGTTACTTTAAAGAGGATCTAAAGTCAGAAACAAAATGCCCTCACTTTGCTATTACAGGGTAGAATAAGCCACTGTATAATAATTCTTCATACTGCAGCAGTCTACTGAGCAGAATGTCAGGCATTCCAAAATAAAGTATTTTGTCTGAAACACGTTCAATTAGCATTCAAAATTACATTATGCAAGGACCAACAGGATTGGGCAACATGGCAACCTGTTAATGTTATTTCCTTAACATTCTGGATGTTACATTGGCAGATTTCCCTTTTGTTAAAGGAGAAAGAAAAGGTACAATCATTGGGGGATGCCAAAAAGTTAGGCACCCCCCCCCAAGTTACTGTAATCACTTATTTTACACCTTGGGTTGGTGCTCCTGGAGGGAGAAAACTGCACCAGCCCGTGGTAGCAGAGCCGTTTATTTGAAAGCATAATTTAAAGAATGCCAGTCACAGAACATATTTCTAGTCATTTTGGAAAAATATTCATATAATGCAAGCTTTAAGAAAATGGAAGATACGCTGGATGTAAGTAAAATTAATCCATACATTAAAAGGCGTGGTTTACCTTAGAGATAACTTTCAGTATGTTATAGAACAGCCAATACTAAGCAACTTTTCCATTTGTCTTCATTATTTATTTTTATAGCTTTATAATTATTTACCTGATTCAGCTTAGAAATGGGGGTCTCTGACCCCAGCTGCCAAAAACTCTGTGAGGCCACAATGTAATTTTTTTATTACTTATCTTTCTATTCAGGTCCTCTCAAATTCATATACCAGCCTCATTAAAGCCAATCCCTGGTTGCTAAGGTATTTTGAACCCTAGCAACCAGATAACTGAAATTCCAAACTGGAAAGTTCCTAAACAAAAAGTAAAATATCAAAAAAAAAAAAAAAAAGAAGACCAACTGCAAATTGTCTTGGAATATTACTCTCCACATCATACTAAAAGTTAACTCAAAGGTGAACAACCCCTTTAAATAAAAAAAACAAAACATAATTTACATTAAAATCTGCTGACAATAGCTTTCCACCAAAAAAATCAGCTGACCAAGGCGCTGAATGATGGTTTGCAAGGAAGGACATCGAACTGCTGAGTTTGCAGCATTCTTTAACATTCAACAACAGGAAGTTAACCATTGTTCTCAACGGATTTCCCAAATTATATTTTTTCATTTAAATATTCAACACTTAACTAGAACTCAGAAGTGTGTAAGCAATTTGTGTTCTCCATACACTTTAAAATACATTTAATACATTCTCATTTCAAAAAAAGGAAAGAAACACCCATTAAGAAGGTCACTGGACATTCACACACATCTAAATAAGTGAGGTTTGAGCCTTTATTTGCCTAAAAACCAAACTATGTATAGCCCACATGAACACTTAAAACCATCCAAATAAAGACACTAGTGCTGGGCGGTATACCGGTTTAACCGGTATACCGGTTTTTAAAAAAAAAACTATATGAATTTATCAACCTACCGCTATACCGGTATGCGCGCCTCCTGCTATTTTTCTCCAATTATATCCGGGTTGCGCCCGTGTGTACGTGACGTCAGCGCGCATGTGACGTCAGCGCGCACGCGACGTCGCTAGGACGCATCGCTGGAGGAACCACAAGTTGGGTAAGTTCTGCTGGGGGGTGGGGGTTGGGGTGGGGGTTGGGGTTGTGGGGGGGGGCCACAGTGGTAGTAGAAGTACTGCAGCATTCACATCATGGTTCCCTATTTAAAAGGATTGAGCTGGCTGGTTTTAAATCTTTATGCCTCTTGGTCATCTGGGCATTTGCATGCTGAATGGCTGCTTAGAAACCAGTGCATCCTGCATAATGCACCTACGCCTATCACTAACCTGCCATAAAACATCAGGGAACAGAACATGAATCTATTTTCATTTAATCTTCAGTTGCGCAAATGTTGCATTACTGCAAGCTCCCGCTGTGCCCAATCTATTTCACAAGTAAGGAAAAGCTATCACGCGTGTGCAGTTCAAGTGCCATTTATTCCTTTCGGTGTCATTGGAAAACCAGAAATTGAATTGGGGTTGTGGGGGTTGGGGGGGGGGCCACCAATATTTACTATTTATTTTTTATTTATATACCGTCAAATACCGTGATACCGATATAATTTTGAAAAATACCGTGATATAAATTTTTGGTCATACCGCCCAGCTCTAAAAGACACACAAGTGCATGATAAATAGGTTTCATATAAGGTACATAGATACCAATATCATTCCGTGTGGCACACAACACTGCTACAGATATGTACCCTCGTAAGTTCCCCCTATGGTGAAACATAGAACATATGTTAGGTTTTGATCATCCAGAGGCTTTGGAGCACTCACTGAGTAAGTAGGATTGTTTTGCTGTCAACAAGGTGTAGTTTCAATTCAGTGTGTGGTAGGAGATGAAGATACAGCTCCCACAACCTAAGTGAAGTGTTAAAGGAACAGTTCGGTGTAAAAATGAAACTGGGTATAATAGACAGACTTGCACAAAACAAAAATATTTGTAATATGGTTAGGCAAAAATGTAATCTAAAAAGGCTGGAGTGGACAGATGGAGTGGATGTCTAACATAATAGCCAGAACTCTACTTCCTGCTTTCAGCTCTCTAGCCTTTTAATTAGTCAGTGACACTGGGGGGGGGCACATGGGACATAACTGTTCAGTTAGTTTGTAAGCATGCAGGTCAGATTCAAAGGCAAACTAACCAAACAGGCCCCCACTCAAGTCACGGATTGGTTACTGACTGCTAACAGCTTAGAGAGCTGTAAAGAAGAAAGTAGTGTTATGGCCTTTATGTTAGACATCCACTCACTCCAGCCTTTATAGATTAAATTTTTGGCTAACTAACTATATTGAAAACATTTTTTATTTTGCGCAGTCCAGCTATTTTACCCAGTTTCATTTTTACACTGAACTTGTTCTTTAACACATGAACGGACGTAAAATGACAGTCTACATATCTGTAAGTAATTTATTTAAGCGGATTATTATTATTTATTGAAGCTCAGTGTGCTGTCTATGCTATGAACTCCAGAAGTCTGTAGGTTCAACAAAAGTCTCTGCAGACCCACATTGTATATGTCTTACCAATGGATTTAATGAATGCACTACACTTACACAGATATATTAAGACATATTTTAAGATGCCTTTATTTATTCTACACTGAAAAACCATTAAGCCAACAGCAGTCTTTGGATGGGCATGCTTCAGATCAATTAACGGATGATAAGACAGCTTGTTGCTGACTGGTGTAGCTTTTTATTACAAATGTTTCTTATGTGCCATAATAAATGCATCTTATGCCCACAGGCTCTATCAACGATAGTACCACTGGCAGACACACACTTAAGCAGAAAAACAGCTGTAGTCCTTTTAAGTCTTGAAGGAACAATTCAGCGTAAAAATAAAACTTGATAAATAGATAAGCTGTGCAATATAGTTAGTTGGCCAAAAATGTAATATATAAAGGCTGGAGTAAACAAATGTCTAAAATAGCCAGAACACTACTTTTTCCTTTGCTTCTCTCTAAAGGTGGCCATGCATGTTAAGATGCGCTTGTTTTAATAGGATCAAACAATAGAATTACAACAACAGGTACAGGAGTGGTCAGGCTGAGGACTGCATCAATGAGCTGATGTGTCCCCTAATGCAACAGGAAAATTAAACCTTCCCAGCCAGACAGTTAGTGATTGGGGGGTCCTATACAGGAGCAGATAAGCTGCCTTTATAGATAACATTTTTGCTAACTAACTGAAAGCATTATTTATTTTGCACAGTCTATCTATTTACCCAGTTTTATTTTTACACTGAATGTTCCTTTAGCTTGTCTACTTCCAGGGAATGAAAATCATTTTACCTGCATATCTAATGATTCAGCTCTTAATGTTAGTAGAGTGGACGAACGATCTTTCCTACGACCAATGGTCTTGGGAAAGATTGTAACTGTAGCGTGTATAACCAACGTAAAAGTAATTTAAGGGTGCTGCATAGCCAGCAGCTGTAGCTAAACTTAGATCCAAAGGACTGAAAAATACTAGGAAACCAGATGTAATATACAGAGATGTCACTTTTTGTTCAGAATAGCTTTACATGTCAAAGCAAATTAGGTCAAAACAATGATATGACTTGTACATATCACAGAAGTAACTGAGCCCATATTTTTTGTCCTTCAATAAATAAAAAAAGTGAATATTAATGCTACTTTATAATACAGACACTACCAATAAGCTAACAAATGTATTCCACAATAAAATCTTTAATTACAAAGCTTCAAAAGAAAGCAGTAAATTCAACAACAGAATGGCTATTATTGATATATGTGACAATTGTCTCTCCTTTGCATTGGTGAGAAGTAAGTTCCAGATGTAGAGTTCAGTATTATGTGTGGGTATAGGAATTTTGCCACCAGGGAACCACCCAGGACCAGATGACCATCGGTCACACAAAAGATCGTTCCAACCCTCCACTGACATTCAGGGCTGAATCGTCAGATATGGAAGCAGAAACAATAGGAATTCTACCTCCTTCTGTCAATTCAGCCCTTAAGGCAGATTTAGCCAGTGTATTGCCACCTTAAGGAATACAACTACTTGTAGGCAAATAAACAATGTTTTTTTCTTGAAGACAGCAAATTACAAATTCAAAGCTTTTCTAAAAAAGGTGAGAATCAGAAAGGTATACACAATTGCATATGCAGTATTTTAGCAGGAAGGGAGTAACAGTGTTCATTTCACGCCTCACTTCCACTAGTATCTTATCACTGTATAGTACAAACCTTTGGCCTGGAAACAGGATATATACTGGAAACCTAAAGGGGAAACCAGTATATACATCCATAGAGATTATTTGTTATAGGACTTTCTAATAACTTTTAAAACATGTTGCAATTAGCTGAAGGCTGCAATTTTTTTTTTATTTTTCCTTTACCGCCGACAGGTACTATTCTAATGTAACTACTGGTCCTTCAGCCAAGGCAAACTGCAGTTGAGGATTCTGTGCACAATACCTGTGAATACTACTTACCTCTGCCAAGTTATAGGTATCATAAAGCAAGCCTCATGCTATAGATGAATGGTGCCTAAAGACACCATGCAGGTAAAAAGCTGCCCACCAACTGGCCACTATCACAATTTAGAACAGGTAGCTTAATAAAATGACTACATGTACAATTACTGCTGCAGTGAAGTGCAGCATGAAAGCTTCTAAAAACACTAGCAACACATTGTTTAGGGAAGCTGTAACCAAAGAGGTATCTGTACAATGAAACTGCAGGCACAGGGCAACACCTTAGTAAATATTTTGTCTTTTACCAGAAGCAATTTCCACTGCTGGTAAGAGATCAGCCCTAGACCTTAGTCATACCAAAATATGTTATACAAGATTATAATTTATACTAGCTATCTTGGATATAAAATGGATGCTATATAGTAGCTCACAGGAAAGATCAAATATGGCCACCCTGGATAACTTTCCTGCCCGCTCACTTGTTCTGGAGGCAACTATTTAAAGAAAAAAACATTGTTACATAAAGTTGAAACAGCTATACAAATTTACTGCCTCTACTAAAATGCACAAATGTACCCTTATTTCCACTAATGAAGAGAGAAATCAATAGCTATGTAACCTGAACTACTGTATCAATAATGTATGCTGTCTGTACTAAAGGAATGAGAAAGGCTCTATTTCTACAAGATGGATTTCAATGTTATTTACAGTGCTGCAATAACACATTTTAAGAATAATCAACTAAAACTATATTATAAACATGGACATCCCTGCCTAACGCTTTCCATTTCCTATTATCAGGTTACAAAAAATCACCTAACAGAAATATGCAACACACATGCTGCCTCAAAAATCGTTTATCTTAATGTTTACGTGTACATAGCAATACTTAGCAACGAGCCACCTATTGCCCTTCTATAAAAGCAACAAAATTAGGATTTATAACTTTTTGCTCATAACTTTTCCTGGGAGTATGTTTGTCGATAAGACCTTTGTACAGCAGTGTTGATAATATACTGCAAAACTAGATTATAAATTTAAGCTCTTTTGGGCAGGGCTCTCTTCACCTCTTGAATCGCTTATTGATTGCTTTATATGTTACTCTGTATGTCCAATGTATAAAACCTACTTATTGTACAGCGCTGCGGAATATGTTGGCGCTTTATAAATAAATGTTAATAATAAGAATAAATTTCCTTCTCTGCCTTCAGACAGCTTTGGGGTTGAAAAAAGCACATAAAGTCAAAGTACTGAAGGACCAAAGCAGTTTATACATTTTATGTAAACCACCTTTAACATTCAAACAAGGCAGGTTGCACCTGGATGCTATAGAGGATCTTGCCAGTGACAACAGAGTTTGTCTACAAAGAGTTGTCAAAGAGCATCTTCCCTCTGAATTTAATCACTACCAGGAAGCTGTCCCATATTAAAAAAAAAAAAGAGACAAGAAGCTACATAAAAAAAGCAAACACCACAGCAACTTATAGTTTGATCAAAATCACACTACTTGCCTGGGGTCCCCAGTACTGCACAATTTTTACTCTAAAACGTAGAGCAATTTTTGCCCTTGGGAAGGGACATACAGCAATAGCATTAATCAAAAAGTCTCATTTGATACTGCCCTTAGACATTGTACTTTTTTCATTTTAAAATTATCTTTTATCCAGCATGCTCCTAGTGTCACAACAAAACTTCCACAGTTGCCTGAGGAGCCCCCAAACCCCTTAAATGCATATGAAATGTTTTTGGACAAACAGTCCTAGTTTATATGTACCTGTGTGTAGGCATCCCTATTGCATTCCACCCAGGGACATGATAGCACTCTGTGTGAATAATCATTTCATGACACATTACTGCTTTACAAAAGGTCAAAGCCAAAGGTCTTCTAGCAGACCCTGACATGTTCCCTGAAATCATTAACTAGGGCCCAGTTCAGTGAGTGGCAGTATGTGGAAAAAGCTAATTTTACCTTTATGCCGATATTCTATGCATTCTTCAAGGCCTTACGGTACATAGGGCATTTTCACCACTGTGCTCAGACAGAAAACAAAGGTGGTAAAAATGCCCCTTTGTTTCCAAAGAAACGTATAGAAAACGCTCTGTTTGAGTGTACCGAGGAACTGGTGTTGCACAATGCTTTAGAGAGAAACTAGAAATTACATTAAGTTTAGCTTAACTTTTTATCTATCATTAGTTCATACCAGAAAGTCCAAATGAATGGGTTCTTAAAGTGTTGGTGGTGTCATACCTCTCTAGAGCTACTCTAATGAAGTACTAAGCACCACTTCTGCCACACAGGGGAATATATAATTTTTAGAGTTCTAAACCTGGTTTCAAAGAATTTGGTTCATTTGGTTCAGTTGGTTCAGAGGTCCCAAGCAGTTCCATGATACAGTTTTATAAATCAGATAAACAAAAATACATCGGTGTCAACATGTTGTCTTCCCTCTTGCGGTCACACAGTGACAATGTTGCCATTGCCGTTTTACTTAGGTAAAGCAAAGCAAATAAACTGTTGACTGCCACCAGTTGTTTCCCATTGACTACAAAGAGAAGGAACAACCCAAGAAAATTAGTGCTTTTGGCCAATACCTCAAGGTGCATCTCTTCATTAAAAACAAGAACATCATCTTCAAGCCTGGGCTTGGTACATTTTACTTCTTGGAAGCAGTATAGTACTGCAAAATTAGCAATCTCTAGTATTTTTACTTAAACATTCTTTTGTACAGCGCTTTTAAACAACAACAAAAGTCTGCAACAATCGTAATTTTCATATCCATTATGGCAGGTAGTTGGAACGCTGCTTCCCAAAGCTGGAATCCTTTAACCACTTAAAAAATGATTCTACCTGAAGTAGACTTATAAAACCTGATTGGTTGTTATAGGCTACTGCACTGGGGTAAATTTGCCTGGCATAATTAAATGAGCCCCATAGATCTGATATATAACAATGATATAAATGATAGTGAAACTATCTAACAGAAATGGCAGTATAATCATTTTACTGGCTAAAAGAGCTCTGCCCATCTTCATGAAAACGGATTATTTTATAAGAAACAAAACCGTGCAAGTTACAATCAAGTATTAAGACATTATCAAAAATTATGTTTACTGCATTTAAAAACTGAAATAAAACAACATTTGGCTCCACAAGTATACTGTTATAAAGCCGCCTTCTGCCAGATTTATATTGGAAAGCAATCTTCTCAGATAGATTTGGAGTAATACCAATGACTACGGTAAACTGATAAAAGCGGCCACAAGAAGGCTTCCCCTTTGTCACAAATTAGGTCTATTGAATTTCCTTCATTTTAAAATACATATTTTTATTAGTATGAAAAATTAAATATATTATCGTCTCGAGGTGAATTTCCATCACAAAATGCGAACACATTTTCTGTACAAAACCTCCAGGTGTGCAGCGAATTTCATTTACTCCTGTCACTTCACACACAGGAAAGATGAAGGATGTGCTGTTTTTCCTGTCTCTCTGTGCCTGGTTATATATTATCCAGCATTAGCCAAGTTGGGAAAGCTAAGCAGCAAGGGACCTAATAGATAACTGAGGGCCTGGATCAACTCAAAGGGTCCAAGCCTGAAACCCTTTAAGAATTAGACATGGGAAGAATTCCTATTCGCTCTCCAATATACTCATGGAAGCAACGCCTGCTAGGATGAGATTAAGGATAAATAAGTTTGTTATATTGATATGTTTAACTTTGTGAAAATTTCCTGCCCTAATTGTTCTTTGAATTATTGCCGATCTACCAATACACCTACGTATTTATTTATCTGTAACCTTATGACAAAATAGTAGGGAGTCGGATTTGGCCTTTTTCAGCAGGAATCTGATTCGGCTGAATCCATGGTCCTGGTTGAACCGAATCCTTAAAATCACGTGACTGTTTGTCACAAACACAGAAGTTGAACATTTCTTACCGTACGCAAAGCACATGGTTCTCTTTAATCCTTCCTTGTCCTTATCGGCATACGCAAATTATGGTTTGGTTTGGGATTTGCCCAAATCTTTCACAAAGGATTCACCCGAATCCGAAAAAAGTGGATTCGGTGCATCCCTACTAAATACGGACTTAAGCAAATTCTGGCACTCAAAGGGTGCCTGAACCAAAAAAAATCAATAAAGAAATCCACTTGTTTTTCAATGCTTCTAGCCAATTCAAATCACAGGCAGTACCATGACTGAGACTCTGTATTCAGATCTAAGTTATCTGTAAAAGTGAGCAAGTATGCATTTTTTTAATGAAAATGTAGCCAACTCTGCTGCCAGGATCCTCCTGCTCTCTCCTAAGAGGGATCCTGCTCAGCCTCAATTAAGCTCACTAGCATGGCTGCCTGTCAAGCAAAGGATAGCTTACAAAATCCTTCTGCTGACATTCAAAGCCCTTCACTCCTCTGCTCCTCACTACATTTCTTCACTGGTCTCCCTACATGTTCCTGGTCATCTCCTCCGCTCCTCTCAGAGCCTCCGTCTCTTTACACCATCCACACCCACTGCGCTCTCTCGTCTTAAACCTTTCTATCTCGCTGCTCCTTACCTCTGGAACTCTATCCCTGAATCCCTCCGTAGGGAACACTCACTAACTCTCTTTAAGAAAAAACTCAGCTGTTACCTTCTGGAGCACTAAGACATTATTTTGCCCAGTCCTGCGCTTAAGGGCAAATGCCCATACCTGATGCACTCGTACCTTCCAGTTTGTGCCTGTATGTTACCCAACCACTCAGATTGTAAGCTCTACGGGGCAGGGACCTCCTTCCTACTGTGTCTCATACCACATGGCACTTATCATATATATATTTATTTATTATTATATCACTCATCCTCCCTGTGTGTAATTTTGTATTCTGTAAGACTGTACAGCGCTGCGTACCCTTTATAAATAAAGTTATACATACATACATACAACAGGCTTATTAAACCGAGGGCTAATTTGAATCTAAGTCATGCATTTTACTCAATTTATAGAAATAAAGAAGATATACAATCTGCTGCGAAGGACAATAATCAATAATAAAGACAGACAAATAAAACATTTATTGCTGATTGTATGTATCAACTGAAAAACTGCATGGCCTTTACTACTAGGCGTAAACTCATTCATTTGTCACATCTGTGTTGCACAATAGCTGTAGCTGACACTCCCTCGTCTACATGCATGAATTCCTTAATACACCTGCCTGCAAACTCACTTCTTCATTACACCTGCTGAGGTGTCTCTTTCTGCTTCAGTTGATGACCTAAGCACAGAAGGACCCGCCTCTAGACGAAAAATGCAGCTTGCTTTTACTGTTACAGCATGAACAGAACAACATATTTAAATACTGAAAATATGCTTGTCACTTTATAGATATAAGGTAATAAAAATGAAAGCAAGACAGAGACATTTAACGTGGATGACAGCAGGAGACAAATACCTATGCAGTCTATGTATATATTACATAAATACATACAATTTGTGGCTGTCTTCCCACGGGCCCTCACAGAATGCAATTAGGGTTATATTTGGAGGTAAATAGTTATTTTCTGTTCTGCATATCCTTGTATACCTAACGCAGCAGTTCTCAACCAGTGGGTCGAGACCCCTTTGGGAGTCAAATGACCCATTCACAGGGGTTGCCTAAGACCATCAGAGAACACATATTTCCGATGGTTTTAGGAATAATTTTATGGTTGGGGGTCACAACATGAGGAACTGTATTAAAGGGCTTGCAGCATTAGGAAGGTTGAGAATCACTGACCTAACGCATAACAATGCATTTTTGTCATAACCTTGGTCCCCCAGATGCCATTCTTTTACCCTTTATTATATTTTGAAATATTCTGGGAGATGTAATCTGCCAACCTCTGGGGGTCAAGGTTAAGGAATAGGGGACAAAGGAGAGGAATTTAAAAAATGCTGGATCTTAAAAACAAGCTTTCAACCAGAAAGTCTGAAAGCTTCTGATCTTAACTGTCAGCTTTTATAGAGAGGATGTTTTGAATGAAAAACATCCTCTCACAAATAATAAATATGCGAGTGGGCAAACACACCCCCGAGGGGTCGTTAATAAGGAGTGACTAGAATATAGTATAAATAAATCAGGTAAGCATATTATGATATATAGTCATTGTCTAGATAAGACAAACACTAGTGATCCATAGCAAGGCTACCCAGGACCCGGTTAGACCGGAAGATCCCATGCTAGGCTAGCGGCTATCGAATGAATGATGCGGAAGGCGCCGAGAGACACGGCAGCGCTTTCTCACTGAGGTCACAGGAGGGATGAATGGGGAAGGGCGGCAGGGCTAGTCACTGACATCTTACACACCTTCCCCTCACTGTCGGGCCTGCTCTTCCCTTCCCAGGCGGAGGCATATCTGACAACCCCGTATACGAACGTAACAAGCGAATGTGCGAAGTGGACAGGGCTGTGACTGATGACCTAGTGCAACAGGAATCATCAACCTGCCGCTCTCCAGCCATTAAGCTGCAACTCCCCCATCCATAGGAGGCCGACGGAAACTGCCAATTGTAGTTTAAAAACGCAAAATTCTCTAGCTGAAGATACGTAGGGAGAGGTAATGGTTAAACCAAGAAAGCATACGGGTCTACCTACCTGCAGGTGCTCCTGGAAGCGGATCGGGAGGATCTGAGCCATGGCGGTTGTTAGCGCTGCTGCCGCTTCTCTTGCACCGTCTCCCACTGTCACCTTGTTTCTCTCGTACGTTCAATGGGCTAGACAGGAGAAAAACCCAGAAAGGGACGGCACTAATCTTTCTTTATATTCTTTCTAAGCAATGGATGTAGACCGTCTGCTCCCCTTTTCTGTCGCTCTCTCTGGGTGTCCCTCAGGTAGGAGCCGCAATGGCGGAAACGGAGAGAGCAGCTTCTGCAATCGGGAGCGACAGCTTTGCCCACAGCCAGCGCCCCGCCTCCTCCACGCGAACGAATACCACACTCAGGGACTCCCAACACTAGGCGGACGGATACAACAGGAATGTTTCAATAATTTCGTCCCTCCTATTACTGATGTTAACCGAGAATGTATTTAAGTCCACCACAAAAACATTAACGAATGAAATGAGGAGAGCAGTCCGCGTAACAATTGCTTTTATTTATTCATGTTTTGCTTAGGGAGACAGGGATTCTTTTTCTCCTACCCTTTTTATTTCTGCCACATCATGCGACTGTGTGACGTGATGTAATTTCCGGAAAATTTTTACCTTGGCCTTGGTTTCCTGGTCACATGACGCAGGCTGCTGGTTCAATTTGGAGCTGAGAGTGCTGCTCACTGTGGGTGGATTTTGAATGTCACCCTGTATGTTTGCTCTTTACATCCTCCTCCGTAGGGCGGGTTCGTCTAATCTCCTTGTGTCATTGCTGCACCCCGCGTATGCACACTAGGAATCTGCAGCTTTGGACACTAATGATGGAGGCTGTGTATATCGGTTGAGCTCTTTAGAAGCGCTCGCAAAATTAATTATTAACATTACCAGTCATCATTGCCATATCCGATTGCTGTACTAGATAAAACGCAAGGCTATTTTGGCACTGTTGTGTAGTTAAAGGCAGCAACCTGTATTTTACTGGGATTCGATAAAGTAGCATGGGAATGAAATTATAATTGCCTATAATAAAGAGCACTGAAGCTGCCGATTTATTATGTGGTGCATGTATGCATCATATATGTATCATTGTATGTGCCCTGGGTCTTGTTAGGCTTATTTGATTTCAAGAATAATGTAACAGAACATCTGTAAATTTAGTTCTGGTGTAATAACCTGTAACAACCAATCTACATTTAATTCTGATTTGTCCACAGGAAATTTGTTATCTGTTTTGAATGGTTACTACCTGGAGAAAAAAACTACACCTGCTCTGTGAATAGCCCCCATTCATTTAGTCAGTGTATATGCTAATGTCAGGTGATAGGGCCAGATCCAGATGTAGGTACCAAAGTGGAACAGATGTAGGTACCAAAGTGGAACAGATGTAGGTACCAAAGTGGAACAGATGTAGGTACCAAAGTGGAACAGATGTAGGTACCAAAGTGGAACAGATGTACACACTGGCACAACAAGGTAATTGGGAGCATGTTTACTTAGTGCAAACCATGTAACTTTTTGGGGCAAGCCTCTTTGTCAGACATGTCAGATGGTGAAGCAAACAGTTGTAAAGTACTGTAATGTAAGTACTTCTCTGCTATAAGAATAAAGCCCAGTGTGTAATTGTTTCACTAGTGTCAAGTCCAGCTGACTTATTATAACCTTATTGTTTTCATTTTTTCTGTTTTGTTTAAACTTTAGGTTTAAGGAATGTTTGTAGTTTATTTAATAAATAAAATAAAAAGCCACAATGACATAGGCTTAGTAATAGATTTAGACCCAAACAGTATCCTTATTCATGTTGGCAGTGCCATCATCTTCATATAGCCTTAAAATTCCTGAGATGAAATGCCTTGTATTCTGTGTTCTCGACATGAAAAATACTTAAATATATACAACCCGGATTCCAAAAAAGTTGGGACACTAAACAAATTGTGAATAAAAACTGAATGCAATGATGTGGAGGTGCCAACTTCTAATATTTTATTCAGAATAGAACATAAATCACGGAACAAAAGTTTAAACTGAGAAAATGTACCATTTTAAGGGAAAAATATGTTGATTCAGAATTTCATGGTGTCAACAAATCCCAAAAAAGTTGGGACAAGGCCATTTTCACCACTGTGTGGCATCTCCCCTTCTTCTTACAACACTCAACAGACGTCTGGGGACCGAGGAGACCAGTTTCTCAAGTTTAGGAATAGGAATGCTCTCCCATTCTTGTCTAATACAGGCCTCTAACTGTTCAATCGTCTTGGGCGTTCTTTGTCGCACCTTCCTCTTTATGATGCGCCAAATGTTCTCTATAGGTGAAAGATCTGGACTGCAGACTGGCCATTTCAGTACCCGGATCCTTCTCCTACGCAGCCATGATGTTGTGATTGATGCAGAATGTGGTCTGGCATTATCTTGTTGAAAAATGCAGGGTCTTCCCTGAAAGAGATGACGTCTGGATGGGAGCATATGTTGTTCTAGAACCTGAATATATTTTTCTGCATTGATGCTGCCTTTCCAGACATGCAAGCTGCCCATGCCACACGCACTCATGCAACCCCATACCATCAGAGATGCAGGCTTCTGAACTGAGCGTTGATAACAACTTGGGTTGTCCTTGTCCTCTTTGGTCCGGATGACATGGCGTCCCAGTTTTCCAAAAAGAACTTCGAATCGTGACTCGTCTGACCACAGAACAGTCTTCCATTTTGCCACACTCCATTTTAAATGATCCCTGGCCCAGTGAAAACGCCTGAGCTTGTGGATCTTGCTTAGAAATGGCTTCTTCTTTGCACTGTAGAGTTTTAGCTGGCAACGGCGGATGGCGGGGTGGATTGTGTTCACTGACAATGGTTTCTGGAAGTATTCCTGAGCCCATTCTGTGATTTCCTTTACAGTAGCATTCCTGTTTGTGGTGCAGTGTCGTTTAAGGGCCCGGAGATCACGGGCATCCAGTATGGTTTTACGGCCTTGGCCCTTACGCACAGAGATTGTTCCAGATTCTCTGAATCTTCGGATGATGTTATGCACAGTTGATGATGATAGATGCAAAATCTTTGCAATTTTTCGCTGGGTAACACCTTTCTGATATTGCTCCACTATCTTTCTGCGCAACATTGTGGGAATTGGTGATCCTTTCCCCATCTTGGCTTCTGAGAGACACTGCCACTCTGAGAAGCTCTTTTTATACCCAATCATGTTGCCAATTGACCTAATTAGTGTTATTTGGTCTTCCAGCTCTTCGTTATGCTCAAATTTACTTTTTCCAGCCTCTTATTGCTACTTGTCCCAACTTTTTTGGGATTTGTTGACACCTTGAAATTCTGAATCAACATTTTTTTCCCTTAAAATGGTACATTTTCTCAGTTTAAACTTTTGTTCCGTGATTTATGTTCTATTCTGAATAAAATATTAGAAGTTGGCACCTCCACATCATTGCATTCAGTTTTTATTCACAATTTGTTTAGTGTCCAAACTTTTTTGGAATCCGGTTTGTATTTAGTATATTCAAAAGAAAATTCAATATTCAAAAGAAATACCCATGTGTGTCTGCCTGTATAATTTTACATGCTATGAAGACTTCTTTGACTTTCTCCCTGTTTTTGTTTACATTCTTCTCTCTTCTGAGCTCTGGAAAGAGTAATTGTTAAGAATATTTTTTTTTATTTTGGGCCTACCTTAAGGTATGGATTCAATGTGTAGTTGTCTTTATCTGACACCTGGGCTTTTGTGACTGCCATAGTGGTGGATTAAACTAGGGCCCCCTTGGAGTAACAGGATTGCATAAATGCCTCTTAGCATTCTTGGCTTGTCATTTTTTCTGGGTGTGCCTGGTGTAATTTTGGTACCTAGTTTGTACTTTCAAAGTGTGGCATTTCTGACTTTACAGCTACGGCAACGTTATTTGTTTTTGTCTTTAAAAAAAACATTTTTAAACACATTGTCATTGTTCAAACACATTGTTCACATTTAAGTGGATATTAAACCCTTCTTTTTCACAAATATATTTTATTTCTCATCATAGTTTTTGTGATATATTTTGTTCATTAGCTTTTGTCCTTAAACCATAAGTAACCTTGTATTTCCCACTTTCTGAAAAAATTATTAAACCTTCTCTTGAAAACTGCCTTATGAATCTGCCAGAGCAACTGTTTCAGGTAGAGTTTTCCACAACTTCACAGCTCTTGCTATACTAAACCGTATTGCATCTTTACATGAGAAACCTTTTATTAGGTAGTGCATAACCAATTTATAACTATTTTACCATTTCGTATTTGTTTTCATTTATCCCTCTGGAACCCCTGTGGTAAATGAGACTATCTACCAGGATTGACTACCCAAATCCTGGGTTTTCCCATGATATTTCTTGTGCTTATAAGATTATTTATTAATAAGATGTAAGTTAACTAGGAGTCCTGTCACCATGCAAAGGTAGAAGACCACAGATTGGGGCCACCTTAGGCACCAGAACGCAGAAGAACCTGTTGTACTGCATATGCAACAATCATGGAGATTCATGTACCCCCACCTCTCAACTCCGTATTTAATCGAGTTTTCAAGATAAGATTTTTTAAATAAATAAGCACACGTTGCAGTTTGCAAGTTTTCAAATTTTGACAAATAGGCCTTTAAATGTATAAATCTTATATCCATAAATACAATAATAGTTATTAAATATCATATGACTGCTACTGGGCAGAGTTGAAATATCTTTCAAATGTATGGTAAGTGATACAGTTTAGAAAAAAATATGCAGTGTTTTATTTATGCAAGCATAGATCTTTGCACTACAAGAACTCTACAACATCACTTCTTTGTATTGCTGAAAATGAAAAGATCACTATAAATTGTAAAATCATACAAACAAAATGCAAAACATGTTTATTTCTCTGGACCAGTGCTCCCCATTTTTTTAACCACCATTACCTATTCCACCTACCTAGACTTGCATGTTTGGTATAATAAATTCAGAAAATGTTACTATAGTGCTTAAAAAACATACAGTATACATATTACTGACAAACAATAGCAGGAATATCATAAATATTTTATAATGACAAAACCATGTCAAAACTAATATATAATTAATTTGTTGTCATGTACACCACACTATTACCCACTTTTTAGTTTCAATTTAAAGAGACAGTTCGCCTTTAGTTAGTATACAGGTATCGGACCCCTTATCTGGAAACCCATTATCCAGCAAGTTCCAAATTACAGAAAGGTTATCTCCCATAGACTCCATTATAAGCAAATAATTCTAATTTTTAAAAATAATTTCCTGTTTCTCTGGAATAATAAAACAGTACCTTGTACTTGATCCCAACTAAGATATAATTAATCCTTATTGGAGGTAAAACAAGCCTATTGGGTTTATTCAATATTTAAATTATTTTTAGCAGACTTTATTTATGGAGATCCAAATAACGGAAGGATCCCTTATCTGGAAAAACCCCAGGTCCCAAGCATTCTGGATAACAGGTCCCATACTTATATACCTATAAACACCTATTTGTCGCACACTTGCAGTAATTAATTCCATGAATGGTTCCGAGTAAATCAGTAAAATGTTATGGGATTTTTTCATTTTATAAAAAAAAGTGCAAACCATGGTAAAGTTTAAGGTTCCATTTACAAAGTGACTTATGATAAAAAAGTGCAATAGGATAAAAAAAACTATTTGATTGAATTGATGGGTAAAAATTGACCTAAGAAACACAATCTTAATGACAATGCAGTTAAAGGAGAAGGAATTTTGGAATTCTACTGCCAACAGATTTGCCATATTAGTGCCACCTAGAACGCTATATGTAAAGGACATGTAAAGCCTACATTTGCCTACAATGTATATCAGTTGGGAACGTCTCCCAGTGGCCATTTTTCCTCTGATACATAATCAGTTACATTTAAATCTGCAAACAGCATACACACACACTAGGCCCTTATTCAGTAAACATTTCATCAAGAACGCAACCTCACACAGGTAGAACTGTCTGATAAAAGTTCTGCTTTGTTTGAGCTGAGCTCAGGAGAAAGTTAGGAGAAAAAAATTGAAGCAGAGAAGCTAGAGCTGAGTTTCTATGGGAACCAACAATGCCATCTCTTCACTGGCTGCTAGACTAGGGGCGTGTTTAGTAATCTGAGCTTAGAACAACTGAGCATGCCCACAAGCCAACAGCCAAAGCAAATTCCTGAGGTAGGGGGCCGAGTGGGTTACAGGAGGGGAAGAAAATCTAAGTGATTAAGGGGATGCTGCAGCCTTACCTCTGGACAACCAGAGTGGCAGTTATTGAAAGATTTCAAAGAGGCTGTTCATTGATTACATGTTTGTGTGTGGGGTTTACATGTCCTTTAATCTGTAGAAAGCTTAACCATACCTGAATAAACAGCCCTAGAAGCCCTAGCAGCTGCCATTTTAGCCTGGTCTCAATAGCTTCTGTGCTGAAGCTCTAGCCCCTGGTAGCTCAGATCGCACATTCTGATGGGAGGGGGAGTGAATTCTTATGGGGGGAGAGTGGAGAGAGCTAAGCAGACCTGGGCCCAGGAATGAAAGATTTTTCTGAGAGAGGTAGTCTGATACCTAAGAACATGTTTACACAAAGGAAGACAAAAAATCTTTTGATAGAGGACACAGTGCAGCTTTTCTGTAAGTGCTTATGGCTGTATTTCCATAGACTTTCTGATAAAGCTTACTTAGTTTTTACCTTCCCTTCATCTTTAAGGGTTAAAAAACCTCAGCAAATAACTAAAAAAAGTAAAAAGCTGCAGACTGGATGGACTTTTAGAACCTGATTTATGTGCCTTGTGGCAACTACAGTTACACGTATGGGAAGATTTATCAAAAATCAAGTTGATGTATTTTTACAGTTTGAGAAAAAATGCAGATATACATGAGATAATTTTCTATTGCCTTGAATAGTCAGTATTTATTAAAACGAAAAAAAATGAAAGTCACCAGAAAGGTAAAGGTAAAAGCCAGCGAGTTTCTATAGAAGTCAATGGGAATTGTCTCTGACAACTTTAATTATTTTCCCAGTTTATTAAAATAGTCAAGATATACAGCCTCATTAAAAAAGAATGGAACACTGATTCCCACTTGTATGCAAGTTTTTTTTCCATAAAAAAAATGCAACTGCAAATATTCAGTTGTGTTTTTCTTGTTTGTTTTTTTTTTAAATAAGTGTAAGATTACCTGGTGGTCTATTGTGGGGATGCTCACAGTCTTCTCATGTGCTCTGGACGTGCGCACAAGCCTTCTCCTCCTCGGCGCGTCGATGCAGCAATATATTGTATGTGCCGACCTCTGCCTGTTAATCGACCTTGTTTGAACTCTGCCTGGACTGATCATTGCATGACATTTGATTTTATACAGGTATCGGACCCCTTATCTGGAAACCCATTATCTGGAAACCCATTATCCAGAAAGTTCTGCATTACAGAAAGGCCATATCCCATAGACTCTATTTTAATAGATTGTAAGCTCTTTTGGGCAGGGCTCTCTTCACCTCTTGTATCGGTTATTGATTGCTTTATATGTTACTCTGTATGTCCAATGTATAAAATCCACTTATTGTACAGCGCTGCGGAATATGTTGGCGCTTTATAAATAAATGTTAATAATGATAATAATCAAATAATTAACATTTTTAAAAATGGTTTCCTTTTTCTCTGTAATAATAAAACAGTACCTTCTAATTGATCCCAAGTATGATATAATTAATCCTTATTGGAGCCAAAACAATCCTATTGGGTATAATTACTGTTTAAATAATTTTTTTAGTAGGCTTAAGGTAGGAGATCCAAATTACAGAAAGATCCCTTATCCACAAAACCCCAGGTCCCGAGAATTCTGGATAATGGGTCCTATACCTGTACTCTGCCCCGACCGACCATTGCCTGTTATTTGACCTTGTTTGAACTTTGCCTGGACTGACCTCTGCCTGTATTTGACTGTGTTTGAACTCTGCCTAATTGATCCCTGCCTAGTATTCCACTACACTGGTATTTCCTCCTGCCTTCCCACTTGCTACGATTTGGCCCCTTGGCTAGCCCAGAACTCTCATCCTGTTTCTCTCGATATTAACACCTGGCAGCATCCAAGTAGCTGAGGGCTCCTCCCGAAGGCAAAGGTGGTGGCTATTTAGTAAATTTATACTTACTGAAATTTACTTTTCCCTTAGTCCCTTCGGCAGCAACCCTGAGATTTATTCTCCTTCCCTTTTTGGTAGGACAAGTGAACAATAAAGTTAATTCAACCCCCTCCTATAAAAAAGGGTTACTGACAACAGCCCACAGTGAATAACAAGAATACACCAATAATGCATAAGAATTTAATTTTGGGAGGGAATATTTTGCTGCCGAAGGGACTAAGGGAAAAGTAAATTTCGGTAAGTATAAATTTACTAATTCCCTTACGTCCCATACGGCAGCAACCCTGAGACTTAGCAAGCAAAAGGGCGGGATCCGGTCACACCGCCTTCTGGATAATCTTTCTGCCGAAGGAAGCTTCCTGAGAGGCTAAGACATCCACTCTATAGTGTTGAATGAAGGTATTTGGAGCACTCCAGGTAGCCGCTCTACATATGTTCTCCATCGAGACAACCGCAACTTCAGCCCACGAGGTGGAAACATTTCTAGTGGAATGCGCTCTAACACTGAGAGGTGGCACACGGTCATTCTTGATATAAGCCATCTGAATGATCTCTTTAATCCATCTAGCTAGTGAAGTCTTGGAAGCTTTACAGCCCTTGTTCTTCCCTGAAAAGGAGACAAACAAACCTTCATCTCTTCTGAATTCTTTAGTGCGATCTGCATAAATCCTGATTGCCCTTCCCACATCCAAGGGAAGAAGTTGATTAGAGGATTCGTCTGTTGTTTGTGTAATGAATGGAAGAACAATCTCCTGATTAATATTGGCCATAGAGAACACTTTGGGCCTGAACGAGGGAAGAGGCCGGAGGATCACACGATCTGGAAGAAAGGTAAGGTTCCCTTACAGATAAGGCCTGTAATTCCCCAATTCTCTTTGCAGATGTAACGGCAACCAAAAACAGGGTTTTGAATGACAAGCATTTCAAAGAGCAATCCTCTAGAGCAGTGCTGTCCAACTGGCGGCCCGCGACCCCCCTCTGTGTGGCCCCCCACCTGTCTGGCTGCTTTGATGGCTTACTCTTGTGTAAGCTCTAAGTGGTATCAGTACTGTGATTAACTGCCCCCCTGCAGTGTTCACACCTCAGGCTCAGGCTGTAATCACCCCCATTGTTCCCCTGTTCACACCTCAGGAGCAGTAGAAACCCACAAATAATCCCTGCACACTACAAAAAGAACATATACTGAGGTGGTACTGCAATTAAAAAGTTTTTTAATATATAGTTATTGTACAGACTGTAGGAGCAGTGCCAGCATTGTGTCACTGTAGGATGCCTGTGTGTACACACAGGCATCATAGGGCAAGCAGAGTATGGCACACACAGGCAGGGAAGGCAGAGTATGGCACACACAGGCAGAGTATGGCACACACAGGCGAAGTATGGCACAAATCAGCCAAAAATGGCAAACACAGTGAAAGTATGGCACACGCAGGCAGGGTAGGGAAGGCAGAGTATGGCACACACAGGCAGGGTAGGGCAGGCAGAGTATGGCACACACAGGCCAAGTATGGCACAAACCAGCCAAGAATGGCACACACAGTGAAAGTATGGCATACACAGTGAAAGTATGGCACACAGGCAGGGTAGGGAAGGCAGAGTATGGCACACACAGGCAGGGTAGGGAAGGCAGAGTATGGCACACACAGACAGGGTAGGGCAGGCAGAGTATGGCACACACAGGCAGGGTAGTGAAGGCAGAGTATGGCACACACAGGCAGGGTAGGGCAGGCAGAGTATGGCAGGTTTTTGCTGTACTACAACCATTAATATGAGTATGGTCATGTGATAACACGGGTGTGGTTTCAAGTGGGTGCGGTTTCAAAAAGGGGAGGGGTCAAAACTGGCTTCCATTATCGGCCCTCCACCACGTACGTCGGAAAAATTCCGGCCCTCGGTACAACAGAAGTTGGACAGCACTGCTCTAGAGGCTCGAAGGGACACTGGGTCAGAGAGTTCAACACCAAGGGTAAATCCCAAGGAGGACAGGAGAGAAGTCTTCTGGGACGAATCCTAGAGATAGCTCTCACGAATCTCTTGATAAGGGCAACAGATGACAAGGACTTGTTTAATAGTGCTGAAAGGGCAGAAATCTGAACCTTGATGGTATTAACTGCCAGACCCTTATCGAACCCCTCCTGAAGAAATTTTAGGACACAGTTAACAGAAGACTGATCCTCTACTTGATTCTTCAAGCACCACCTTTTGAAAGTTCTCCAAACTCTGGAATAGGCCTTGTTAGTGGTCTTCTTTCTGGACTGGATCAGAATGTTAATGACATTTGGTGCCAGACCCTGAGATTCTAAAATGGCCCAATCAGTCTCCAGGCCGTCATCCGAAGAAGCTCCAGATTTTGACAAGTTAGGGACCCTTGTGTCAACAAGGAAGGAGTCTGTGGCAGAATCCAAAAGTTGTTCCGAGCCATCCTCCACATGAGAGAAAACCAGCTCCTCTTGGCCCAGAAGGGAGCTATTAGAATGGCATTCACCTGCTCCTGCCGGATTTTCGGCAGGACTCTGGGAATCATAGGCAATGGAGGAAAGATGTAAACTAGGGGAAAATCCCACTTGAATGACATGGCATCCAGGAAGTCTGGCCGGTCCCTCCTGTATAGGGATGCAAAGGTCTGGAGTTTCCTGTTGCTTCTGGTTGCCATGAGGTCGATCTGTGGGAGACCCCAACGTCTCGAGATCTCCCGGAATATGTTCGGGTCTAAAGACCATTCCCCTGGCTTCGCAAAATTCCTGCTCAATCAGTCTGCCAGAGTATTGAGTTCCCCTCTTATGTGTACCGCTGAAATCTTGGGAACATTCCTCTCTGCCCAAGCAAGAATTCTGTACACCTCCTTGTTCAGGATAACTGATCTGGTACCTCCCTGTCGGTTGATACAAGCCACCTTGCCTACCGCAGGTATGAAAAAAACACTGTGGGCTGTTGTCAGTAACCCTTTTTTATAGGAGGGGGTTGAATTAACTTTATTGTTCACTTGTCCTACCAAAAAGGGAAGGAGAATAAATCTCAGGGTTGCTGCCGTATGGGACGTAAGGGAAAGGCAGAATAGTGAGCTGAGACCGGGATCTTGAGGAAAAAAAACTTTGTAGCAATTTAAAAAGTTGCATTTATCTTTTTTTCTTCAAAAACGTGTCAATGGGCCTCCCCATTAAAATTATTGTTAGGGTTAGTAACTGGTTTAGTAAGCACTCTGTATTTATGCTGATGATTCTAATTTGTGCAAGACAATAAATTTCATGCAGGATGTTTCCACATTGCAGAGAGACTTAATGCAAAAAAAATCACATCCCATAATGCTCATTCAAGATGCACTTACATTGGCTGCACTCTGCACCTCACACCAGTGGCAGGTGCTTGGCTGCCCTATCCTTACTGCTTGCTCTAGGGCAAAACTAATGGCATACTAAAACTCAATTTTAAAGTAAACTACCCATTTAAGCTTAAAATAAATGAAGAAATATATAAATCAACAATTATCTGACCATTGATTTGCTTAGGGGCCCCCTCAGTTAATTAAGAATTAAAATCTGATAACTTTCACCAGTAAAAGTAATCATCATATGACCCATAACTGTTCCTACATTCCATTCATTATAGCTGAATAAATGACCATATTGACAGTTTGTCCACCCATGTGGTATGGTGTCTAGCTCGGCGCTATGCCAAAAGTCTCATGTTAGGAATAGGGCAACAACACTGACTACATTTTGAAGGGCACACAGTACATAGGGGACGAGTTAAACTATTTTAGCATTCTTACAATTCAAAAATTCAACCTCAGATTGCTTGCATGGCACAACCCAAAGAGAACATGATTAAGGTGATGACAGAGTGGCACTAAGTATATGTTTGTGTCTCTCTACACTCATGGATTTATGTAAAACAACTCCATAGTAACAATATGGAAAATACTGCAATATATTGGATACAAGCCTAAAAGGTTATTTGAGGACTTTCAGTGGATAAACTAGAGTTTCATGTCAACTTAATAGTTAACACATATTAACTATACCTTAGAATTTGGCTTACGTGCACTGTACTATGGACCATCATCAGATGCAGTGTGCATGGGGCAAGCTATAGCTCCTGGTTCATTAAGCTGGGTTTAATGTAATGAATGATGCCTTTCAAATCCAATGAGTTAATATTTTATGAATATTGTTACTGGTATAAAAGGTAAGCTAAATACTTTTAGTAATAGTATAAGACTTTATAAGCCATTGTGCCTGTGGCTATGTCCAGGGATGGGACTAAAATTTTTGCAGTGCTTATATATATTATATATGTGGGTAGACCTTCAGTGCATTTTTCTCTTACATAACAAATCATATAAGCATCTGCAAAGAATTTGTATGTCCCTGTTACTGCATGGGTTTCCCCTGGGTACTCCCGTTTCCTCCCACACAAAAACATAGAGGCAGGTCAATTGGCTTCTGACTAAACTGACCATAGTGTGTGTGAATGTGATAGGGACCTTAGATTGTAAGCTCCTCTGGGGCAGGGACTGATGTCAATGATGTATAATCTCTGTAAAGTGCTGAGAAAAATGTGTGGCGCTATATAAATACAGGAAATAAAAAATTACCTGTTATATTGAACAATAAGGGGCAGATTTATTAACATAAAGTTTGAAACCACAACTAAACTCAAATAAAAAAACTCTAAAACCACGAAGCAAAGATAGATCTTCTAGTTGTAAAAAAGGATACCTGCCATTGACCTCTACATGATCTGGACAGCTTTTAGATGGCACATTTTTTTCTTTCATATTTGTCACAGTTTTGTTACATAATAAATCACACAAAAAAGTTTTTTTTTCTGTGGGAAAATCTGAATTTTGTGCAAAAAATTATGAAACGTGAAAAAAATATCTGATAGTAGTAAATGCCCCCTTAAGTGTTTATGTGAAAAGGATTTTCCACATTCTCACCCCTCCAGTCCATAGCTTAAGTACAGCTTGTAGATCAGTTCCAGAATGAAGCCAGTAAGGATCCCTAATGCACCTCAGAAACATGTGTAAACAATGAAGTGAATGGAGCATGTGCTTTTAGAAGACAAGTTAAACATTGCAATAAGATATAAAGGCAAAGTACCCAGGAAACACAGAAAGGGATTTATCCATGCATTAGCTGCCCATATATGCACAGATTTGGGTGTTAATTTATGCAATAATGATTTTCCCATACATTTTGGTAACTGCACTGCATCATGTGAGTGTAAAGGAATGTCTAAAATCTTATGAATACTTCATTTAAGCCTTTAGAAGCAGACTCGTTCATGAGTGATGTCTTTTGCTTGAGAAGCTGTCCCCATATTTGCCCACATGACCTCATATATAGGTCTAGCCTTCCTAATCACTAATGTTTGATCTTATCTGAGCACAAGATAAGTAGATGACCTTGTTCAAAAATAACTTAGCCTGATCTTATTCCTTACACTCTCCACTAAATGCCTGTCGGTTCTAATTAGTATGTAATGCTACAATTTGCCACACTGAAACTAGAGGGGAAAGTCTCATGGAAACAGAAATGGTCCCTTAAAGGAACAGTAACACCAAAAAAATGAAAGAGCTTTGAAGTAATAAAAATATAATGCACTGTTGCCCTGCACTGGTAAAACTGGAGTGTTTGCTACAGTAACACTACTATAATTTATATAATAAGCTGCTGTGTAGCCACGGGGGCAGCCATTCAAGCTGGAAAAAAGGAGAAAAGGCACAGGTTACATAGCAGATAACAGATAAGTTCTGTAGAATACAATAGTGTTTTATCTGTTATCTGCTATGTGCCTGTGCCTTTTCTCCTTTGAATGGCTGCCCCCATGGCTACATAGCAGCTTATTTATATAAATTATAGTAGACTTTCTGAAGTAAACACACACCTTTTACCAGTGCAGGGCAGCAGCACATTATATTTTAGTAACTTTTATACACTTTCATTTTTTGGTGTTACTGTTCCTTTAAGGGGGCAATATATTATCAGACTTTAGTCTTTTTATGACAAATGTTCCGATACCGATCGTATATGTAAATGCAACGATCTAAAATTAACACTCAGACTAAAATTGTAGGATGTTCTGAACATGAAATAGTTGGCAGACACTTACTGCAGGATCACTATGCTGAGTGTGAATATACACTTTGCTTTTTGAATCATCTGTTAAATAGAATTTGTGATCATTCTTTAATAGGGAAGACTGATGCTGGAAGCTGGAACAGCTAAGGGGTAGCAGGTAAAAATCCCAGATTTTAAGGGTAATATTACATTTTTTTAAAGCTTTGTTTACATTTAATCCCTTGCTTAAATTGACTTGTTGTAAAATTATCCACATTTCTGTACTAATCTTTGTGCTAGTGACTGATATACTGCGGGCATTTATCTCCTGAACTAAATACTTCTGCAAGGGCTTTACGGATCTAAAGGCTTTGCAGTCAGTTAATAACAGTGTAAGCTGTAGGAATTCATTCATGAACTATGGCCATTGCCTGTTTATTAGAGAAGATGACCGTTAGTCATGGATTTCCCAAACTAAGAGCTTTAAACAATCAGAAATATGGGTTTGGGATATGTTATCCAGAAACCCATTATCCAGAAAGACCCAAGTTACGGAAAGGACATCTCCCACAGACTTTACTTCAATCAAATAATTTAAACAATTTTATTCTGTAATTATTAAACAGTGCCTTGTACTTGATCCCAACTCAAATATGTTTAAATTATTTTTTTAGCAGACGGTTGGAGATTCATGTTACGGAAAGATCCCTTATCTGAAAATTACAGGTCCCATACCCTTAAGGTCCCCATACACGGGCCGACTATAGCTGCCGATATCGGTCCCGTGGACCGATTCGGCAGCTAATCGGCCTGTGTATGGACAGAACAGAGCGGCCTGGCCGACCGATATCTGGCCTGAAATTGGCCAGATTTCGATTGGCCAGGTTAGAAAATCCGGTCGGATCGGGGACCGCATCGGCTCGTTGATGCGGTCCCCGAACTGACTGCCCCATGGCCGCAAATGTAATCCGATCGTTTGGCCCCAGGGCCAAACGATCGGATTATTTTTTTTTCAAGCCACTTGCTACCCGATATCGCCCACCCGTAGGTGGGGATATCGGGTGAAGATCGCCAAGCGAGCGGATCTTATAGTGTATGGGGACCTTTACACCACTTAGTACAGTGCTACAGTCTTCATTTTATTTTAATTCAATTCTACTTGAATTTATCAAGTAATTAGTAAGGAAATAACTAAATTAAAAAGTAATATAGTGTGGATTCATTTGGCAATATGAGGAGCACTTCATTTCTTAATAGCTAATTCTGAGATAATTTTAGGGTTTGACCAACATGGATGACGGAGTTATTGGAGGAAAGTGATTAAGACCATTGAAGAACCCAGTGATAGCTGGTGGTGAAGTGATTAGGATAAAGTAAAATATGAGAGAGAGAAAATACCATGTCTACTTATTTCTGGAGGTTTTTTTAGACACCGAGATCTCCAGTGTATTTGTGAAATCTTTGGAGAAAGTAAATAAGGTAGTGAGTGGAAAGTAAGACAGAAGCAGAGTGTAGTGATTCTTCAGAGCCCTATGTGGGCTACACGTTCTGCCACTCCTGCCTCGCCTCTCAGAATGATGTGCAAGGTAGGGAAGGGAGGTCACTTGCGTGCATCCCCCGTGTGCCTCTTTTGAATATAGCGCAGCCTACTTGATTCAAAGAGCAGTCTGTAAGGTCTGAAGCTCTGAAACATTCGCACAATGCCCCCACAGTGGTAAAGTGCAAAAAATTGACAATTTCAGCCTTTTTTGCACTTCCCACACTGCTTGAGGCATTGTAAATTACCCCCTAGTCCAGCGTTTTTCAACCACTGTTCCGCGATGTTGCCTGGTGTGCCGTAGGCAGGGCACCAATGTACTAGGGGGGCACTGCTCTTGACACCAATGTACTAGGGGGGCACTGCTGCTGGGCACCAATGTACTAGGGGGGCACTGCTCTTGGCACCAATGTACTAGGGGGGCACTGCTGCTGGGCACCAATGTACTAGGGGGGCACTGCTCTTGGCACCAATGTACTAGGGGGGCACTGCTGCTGGGCACCAATGTACTAGGGGGGCACTGCTGCTGGGCACAGAGTTAAATTTTTTAACATTTTCTAATGGTGGTGTGCCTCGTGATTTTTTTCATGAAACAAGTGTGCCTTTGCCCAAAAAAGGTTGAAAAACACTGCCCTAGTCAGTAGGGGGTCATTTATAACCAGAATTGTAGTGTGCAAAGTGCATTATTGAGCACAATCACCATGTTTTTACTCACAATACAATTTTTTTTAACCATAATTCCAACATCATTGCATTCCCCAGGTGGACACAGTTGTGGCAGGTGCATTAAAATGGATGCAGTTGCACTTGCAATTTGATGCGAATTGGATGAAGTTGTTGCCACTTCAGTCAAAATGACATGTTGGCGATTCTTTAGGAGCAAGTCTGCTATGTCAGTTGCCGCAGCCCACTCTGGTCATGAAGCTACTGCGAGGTTCAGGTTTTCCCTACATTAATAGACGTGCTTGCACTTAATTCAGAACAGATGCCAGCAAGAAGTTAGCAGCACCAAGTGCAACTATAAGGAGAAAGGTGCAAGAAGTGCCTATTGAAATGAGAATTTTCTGCCTCTGGCTTGGGCCAACTTAGCAGCCTTGCAGCTGCTCTTGCAGTCATAAAATAACCCCTATCGTATGTATTCCACTCTTTGGTAAAGGGCGATAATAATGTTATATGGATTTGCCTTTCTGTAAACTGTAACTGGAAGCATGATGCAGCGCAAGCCACAGACAAGAATGCCTTTTAATTAGTGGCTTCCAATATATCCCGTCACTCTGTTTTGTAATTTTAGTAGCTGCATGATGCTCATCACCTTTTGTACCATTCCTCTCCCTTACTAGTCGTTCTTCTTGCTTCTTTCTCTCATTCCACTCCCCACTATTTTCTGTTACTCATTACTGTCCTCTTCTGATGCTCATTTCTCCAGCTTTTCTTGTTTTTTGCCTTTTAATGTCGCACATTGCTCTTTTCTCTCCTTGTATGTGGGCCCCTACCCAGCACAGTATTTGGCATACGTTTTCCACCACTTTCGCTGTTTCTCCGGTGATAGATATACTTCCTGCTGTAGTAACAGCCTTTGCTTGTCAGATCTAATCATCTCTTCTTTATGCCATAACTTTTAATCCTTCATATGCCTCTAATCCTTTATTTACAAAGAAAAGCCATTACATTTTTGAGATACCTGTACAAGTGAATCTGGGCTGGGGATAAAGCATTAGAAGACTAACACTGAAAAGTGGGTATGACATACAGCATTAACAACTAAATAGGTAAAAAATATATACATATATTTATATATTCATATGAAATTCCTCTGTGCTAATGGTTAAGAACATTCACATTCCCCCATATGAAATGAAATGCACTTTTTTGTTAAAGTTCGGCTTTTCACTCTACTGCACATGTGCAAGCGAGCAAAGGAAAGGAGACGCTCGCTGCAGCTACCCCAGGCTGGTGCTGTTCTCTACTAACAGGGGCACCAGCCCAGGGTGCAAGGTAGGCGATTAAAATCACTTGGGGGTGCCTAACATTTTGGTACCCCCAAGAGACTTAATCTTTCCTTCTCCTTTAATTGGCTGAAGTGACCTAACATGTTTGTGTGCCCTTGGTCTGTTTATGTGCACAGTGAATCGTATGAAAAAGTATATATATTTTTTGTATATATACTTAAAAAGTTTATTTTTTGAAAATAGTTTATTTAGATGAAGCAGCATTTTACATATGAGCTTGTTTTTTTTTGTTTTTTGGTTTTTTTTCAACTTAAAATTTTTTATTGATTTTTTACCATCTAGATAGAGTTACAGTCAGTGATGCATTAGTTAAACAATATGGTTAAAATTTGCTGTACACAACAATGTCAATTGTTATCTCATGACCCCAGATGTTTTGTCTCTGTCCTTATATTGTGCATCTATATTAAAAAAGTAGATGGAGAGAGAGAACAGAGGGAGTGCAAGAACAGTGTAGTTTGTGGAGCAGTAGTGGATTAAATGAATAGTACACATTCTGATTTTATGTTAATTGGGGAAATCTATGCCCCTTTAAGTCGTGGAGATTCCATCTGCACCAGATGTTGGTAAACTTTAGTATCGTCCCTCTCAGCCTTGCCGTCGTATTTTCCATCTCTCTCATGTTTGCTGCTCTAGAGATCACCTCTGTTCTTGAGGGTGGTATGGGATTTTTCCAGGTTTGTGTAATTGCCAGTTGGGATGCTATTAAGATATAATGCAGAAGTCTCTGTTCATTAGTTGTTACACAGTCCAAAGGTTTTCCAGCTAAGGTAGAGAGAATGCCTAATTTAATTTCCTGAAAAAAACATATGAGCTTGTTTATGTGAGATATTTTTATAGAGACCTACATTGTTCAGGGGTATAGTTTTCCTTTAATGACTGATAGTTAAAGGAGACCTGTCACTCTAAGAAATTATTCCAAATTCCTTTCCATCCACAGGCAGGTGCCATTTTTTTTTTAAAACTGTCAAGGCAAGTTTTGTATCACCGTAAAATATTATTGACATTTCAGATTTTTAAATACTACAGTTGTGGATGTTTTAATAAAAAACTGGTCTCATGTTTATTTGCAAAGGACAGGTCCCCTTTAATGCAATATGTGCCGCTGTGGCTAATTAATTTGGCAACAATATCCTGTTTAAAGGGTTATGGTCATGGAGGAACTTATTGTTTTAACTATGCAAGCATTTTACTTGAGGCATTAGGCAAGCCATTTTCCTTCAGTTCCCATGTTCCCCTCTGCCTGCTGGATTGAGCTTTGATAAAACTGCAAGCTCTCTTTACTGCTGCCCTCCATATTGGAGTGATGTCACTACTCCACTACCACCTCACTAACCAGCTGATGTAAACAGAGCCTTGTCAGGTCAGCCTGTCAAAGGAACAATAAACAGATAATGAGATAACAGTTCCCCTGACACCTGTCTCTGACGGAATCAGCTGCCTGAACTGATAGGAGTTTACTGTGCTGTTAGGCTGTTGGTGACATGTAACTGTTTCTAGGCCTGCTATAAATGCAGGCTGAGAAAAAGCCAAGCTGCTTGCCAAACTCTGACATCTGCACTAACAGGCATGATGTTGGCCTGTATGCGGACACAGGGAGTATGATTTCTGTTGTGTGGGCCTACAAAAAAAAAGAACCCAAATCTGACCTGTGGCCTGACTTTAGGATAACCAGACATCAGACTGAAATACAGGACCCATAAATATTTCAGGTATAGGTTTTGTTCTTTTGCTACAATATTCTGGTGAATACAACATGTGGGACTCACAGGTTTAGCCTTAAGTCAGGCAGGTTAGTATTGCAATTTGGGTGACCACTGCAGGTTGGGTGCAGGTCAAACTGGAGAAGTACCCTCATCCTCTGCTCCTGAAGGAGCTTGTAGATGTAGTGCACAGAAAGGAAAAATGTGGGTACAGTTTGGGTGCGGATCCTACAATGGGAACATATTGCAGGTCGGGTCCGGGTTAAGGTTTTGTAGATTAGGGTAGGCTGTGTGTTGAAGTTTTCCTGACTCGCACATCACTAGTTCTCGGATACTATGCAATGGGGCTATTCTTTTGTAGAAAAGTACATGTTTTGAACTTTGTTTTGAACTTTACTATAATGCACCATTTTGCTGCATGTATACCAGATGTGATTTTAAAAGTATGAGTGACGCAGCTGCAGTCAATGTTCAGCTGTATAACACATACTTTTAACAGTATAGCTATGCTGAGGTGAAGAAGAGAGTATGGGTCACTGAATCCACTGCTATATTTTCAACAGGGGGTCTGAAAGGGACGTAGTAGACAGCAGCAAAATCTGGTCTGTACCTTTCCCTGTGTTTGCTGTAACATTGTTTATAAAAGCTGCTCCGAAAAGGTGATGTGCCGTGCTAGCCAGTCAAAATGTTTACAGGGTAACCTTTTTGAAATAAAAAATATCAAAAGTGGTATAAAGGTGATACCTTTATTGGCTAACTAAGATAATCATAGCAAGCTTTCAGAACATTCTAGTTCCTTTTTCAAGCTCATTACCTCAGCTTGAAATTCAAAGGAACTAGAATGATCTGAAAGCTTGCTATGATTATCTTAGTTAGCCAATAAAGGTATCACCTTTATACCACTTTTGATATTTTTTATTTCAAAAGGGTTACCCTGTAAACATTTTGACTGGCTAGCACGGTACATCTTCTTAGTCCCAGAAATCAATGGTGCTCACTAAAATTGGCTGCTGCTGACCAAACCACACTGCAGGTTGGCTAACTGGGGGCGGTGAGATATGAGAGCAGCAGTAAGTTGTAAACACAGTATAATCTATAAATTGTCTGTCTGGCTAATGCATGCGCACTCTGCTACAAAGGGAGGAGATGATGATCAGTTGTCAATGTCAGGTTGTCAGTAGGGGTGGCTGAGGGAGCAGCTGCCTCAAAGGACCTCACAGGATTGCGCATAATGAATTGAAATGACTGCCCATATATAATTAGTCAAACTTAAAAAAAAACATTGATTAGTCTGAAGAATAGCCTTTTATTTAGCTGAATCAATTATTTACAAAGAGCACAGTGTAAAACAGCATTAAAAACAACATAAGGTTCATGACACTATTCCTTTAAAGCACTCCCTTATGATTCACTTCTCCAGAGAGGCATATCCTTAAAGGGGAGCTCACAAATTTCCAATTATTCTTTTTCTTTTTGTGGTTTTCAAATAATTTTTTATTTGTTCTACAGCTGTCTGCTTATGGTAGTTAGCCTTGAGGGTTAAGTTACAATTAAAAAACATGAACAGATGAGTGAATAAATATGAAGACTGACCAAATACCTGGTAAGAATAGGGCAATCTGTAATATTTTCCCCTTTAAACATTTTTGTAAATGCAGTGTCTGCAGCATAGCACTTCCTTTCTGCCAGTACAGGTATGGGATCTATTATATATATCTATATTTTGGATAATATATCCTATAACTGTATCTTTGCCTGCCCTTTTGTCTTAGTTTGCAATTGATTGTTCATAAATAACAGAAAGATTTGATAAGACTGTTGCAAAGGCTGAACTGGATTTTTTTTTTAGAAAATATATACCATGGTATTCATTAGGCTTGTTAATAAAGGCTAAAAATGATTTCTCCTTAGTACATGCAAGCAGACATGTCTGCACATACAGATTATACATTAAAAGCCTTACTGTACAAATTACAGAATAGTTCCTTAGTTCGGATATGCATGATATCATATACATTTGGTTCAAGGCATTTTCAGTGATATTTAATAGTGCTACACCCATAAGACTGCCCACCCTCAGCTCTCTAGGTGTTTCAGTACTAAATCTCCCATTTGCAGAATGAAGATGTTCCCTGGATTAACAATGTCCGGCTGGTTTAGCTTCTGTACTTAGCAGTGTGAGCAGATGTTCTGCATTTCTACATGTTCTGGCATTTGTACATTTGTCAGCTCGGCTCCGTCCTCTGCATTTCAGACTTCTGCTGCTTTCTTTGTAAATATCGAGCCCTTGCATCTGATATGGATTTATCATCATTTCTTTTCTTTATTTTGTTAAGGGCTTCTTCTATTCCATCTGCAAATAACAATACAGTATATTAGAAACAGGCAAAAGCTAAAATTACTTCTTAAATATCAAATACACCTCTGCTTTGTTTAAGCAGGAAGAGAAAATGCTCTATAAAAGTGCATTTAAGGAAACCATTGGCTGGTACATTGAAGTCAATTTGAAATTACCTATGCACATCTGGTCAGGTCAGAGTGGCCTCTTTGCTCCCCATACAAAAGACAAATGGTGGCCAATTCCCAGTGGCACTTGGGGCATTTTGTTGCCTGGTCAAGATCAGCCAGAAATACCTGTCAATAGCATAGAACTGGAATACTTGTATCCTTGCCAGTAGAATTACGATATTTTGTTGCCCCCAGCCAGCGCGCAAAGTGATATAGTGATGATTGGAAGACCCGCCCACTTTACCAACTATATTTTTATTCACCTTCCTACAAATGTGTTCTCACATAGGCAACACAACACAACTAATTATAGTGTGTGCGGTCTGGGTGATAAAAACGCAGTCTTAGATCACTTTGATGTACAAAAGATTTTTTTGCTTAATATATAGGAAAATAACACACTAACCACATTTTAATCAGCACTGATGTAATTTTACAAACCCTCTGTGGGATGCAGTAAGCTTGGCTTCTGAAGTGATTGGCTTGCTTTATAAATAATGAAACACGGGAGGTTTTTAAACACGTTTATAAATAATTCTTCATAGGATTTTATATTAGTCATTACTAATTTTTTCACCACATTTAATTTACACATATGACAAGGAAAAAAAAAATGAAACCCATCTGTTTAAGAGGGGATTACTTCTCCCTCATATACATTGGGCCTGTGTAATGAATATACCTGTATGTTACACATTCCTTTTCCTTTTGGAATTTTTTCCAATGACATATTCCGCAGTGCTTTACAGAGATTATATATCATTCACGTCAGTCCCTGCCTCCAGGGAGATTATAAATTCCCTATCACATTCACATTTATGGTCGATTTTATCAGGAACCAGTTAACCTGCCTGTATGTTCATAGAGTGTGGAGAGAAACCCAGAAGAGGGACCCAATGATATCATACAAACTCCTTGTAAATAGTGCAATAGTTCCCAGGCTGGAACTGAACCTAGGAGCCACTGCCCCCACTATGCAAAGACACAATCCCTTATTTACTCTTGTAGCCACTTCATATTTCTCTTGGTAGTGGAAGATGATGGCTGGCCCATAAATCAATGGTATAGTGAAGAATCAGGACACTTCTTGGAACTGGACAGAAATGGATGTAGTTATTAAAGGAAAACTATACCCCAAACAATGTAGGTCTCTATAAAAAAATATATTGCATAAACAAGCGCATATGTAAAACCCTGCTCCATCTAAATAAACCATCTTCATAAAAATATAGCAGTATGTGCTATTGGGTACTCCTAAATAGAAAATTGCCATTTTAAGAATTATGGGCCACCCCCTGAGATCATAGGATTCACAGTGCACACAAACAAGCCAAGGCACACATACATGCTAGGCCACATCAGCCAATGAATGGACAGAGTTCTGTCTTTTACTCCCACACTACTTCCTGTTACAGTTAGAGCTGCATTATTTCCTGTCATGTGATCTCTGAGGGAGCACACAGACCATCACTAAATAGTGACTCAAGGGAAAGGCTGTAAAAGGGCAATATTTATTGATATACCTGTATATATTCTAGTTCAGCAAGATTCTTTAATAGGTAACTTAACATAATATAAACTGTTGGTTAAGTATTTGTTCTGGGGGTATAGTTTTCCTTTAATTGTGTGCAGAGATATTGCATTTGTGTAAGTTCACACCACACCATAAAAGGTTGCAAAAAATATGCTTTTCACCATAAGTCTGCTCTCAATCTTGCTCTATTGGTTCTTGACCTATATAATTCTAGAAGCTTAACAATAAATAGCAGGGAGAAGGAACACACAGAGCAAGACCCTGTCCTTCACAGTAATCAATATTCTCTACTTCCATGTTATTTATTATTTTATTTTTTTTACAAAGCTTAATTAACCAGCTGTGCTTATTTCTAATTGATTTACTGCTCCTAAAGGAAAAAAAGAGTAAAAACAATGATATATCAGCATCCCAGATGTCACAATACTGCAACTCCCAGTTCCATCTGCCAGCTTGGGCTGGGCTTGCTGGCATGGAGTCCTGTGCACAGATTTGGGCTAGCTTCCCACTGACACAAAACTAAGTAAATAACAGCTTACTAATCCATTAGTTCAGGAAGGTACCTTGAAATGTTCAAAATAAATACAAACATGATACAACCTATTTATTATTTAAAAACTTTGCTACTGGTCAACCACCCAACACAAAAATGATGTTATTTAATTGTTTTTATTTGTTCTCCTTGCCCACATTTCACTCTCTTTCCCTCCTATTTCTTGCTCCCTGTTACATTTTTTTTCTGCTCTCTACTTTCCCTACATTTACCACCATCCTTTCTTTTTAACTTTAGAGTCACCCCTTGCCTTTTCTTTCCATTGCCATTTTATTCCATTCATTACACTTTTTAGTTTCAGTTGCTATATTTTATTTGCCTACCGCCCCCCTGGACACAGATACTACTACTTCACAAAATATGGGAAATTTGGGGTATGCAAATTAAAAATGCGGAGACTATTAAAAGTTGTTTGCAAAAAAAGGACCTTAAGAATATAAAATTATTTTACTGTTCAGGAAACCTAATAGCCTCAGTTGATTATACCACAGGGTGTTTGTCTAAAAGATTTGCTCTAGAAAATGTTAAAGAAAGTGATTTTAATAAGGGGGTCACTGACCCCAGGAGCCAAGCAGCCAAAATCTATTACTCTGTTATAATACATATTTATTGTTGCTTTATATTACATGTCTTCAGGCCTTTCCTTTGCATCTTCAAGACTTTCATTCACACCACTGCCTGGTTGCTCGTGCAAAGTGGACCCTACCAACCACATAGCTGCTAACATTCCCAACTGTAGTTGCTGAACAAAAAGTTAAAAAAAACATAAAAAATGAGGACCAACTGCAAATTGCCCCACAATATCACTGTCTACATCATACCTAAAGTTATATTAAAGGTGAACAGCTCCTTTAAACATGTAGTAAGATAGCAAGCTGCTAAATAGGGCTTGTGCTGAACATACTTCTTTGCCTGTTGATTTTATTAAGAATTTTCTGTGGAGAGAAACCAATCCCCAGTACAGTTAGAAGTCCTCTGTGCAATGAAATACTTCTTATCTCAAAGCGGAACAAATGCTTCATCTTAGGGAAGGGAGTAGTTTGTTTATAAATAAAGCTTCTCACCACTCAGTAATGTAACTATGGCCCTATAAGCCCAGGTGCAACAGTTGTAATGAGCCCTGCTACTCCTGCCCCATATGCATCCTCCTTAGCAATAGCTAGATAAAACCCAGAACCCTCCCAACAGCCCAATACCAGGGGCATGCCCTGGTATATTTGAAAACACAGCCCCCTGGTAGTTCTGCCACTGTAACCACTTTATTTTCACAGGTCTCTTAAAATGAAAGCATACCTTTTCTCAAAAAACAAAAAGAAAGAAAAAATCTCACCATTACAATGTTTTGTTTCTCCCTTGGACTCCCATTTGATTATTTCTTCAGCAGTTACCTCTTCTCTGGCAACATTGCTTAATTCATAGGCATCAATATCATGTAATTTTGGCAGCAGGTCTTTCACCCATTCGTAGCGTATAGGACACACTGTTCTGACAAATATTTTAGATGTGACCAAGACATTGTGAAAGAGAATCCATTCCAGCTCAGATTCCTTCCCAAATAACTTAAAAGAACAAAAAGGCAATCTGTGTGAAACGACTTATCATAATATACAATATATATATATAACATACCCTGACTGTACATTATATGAATAGTTGCCTTTGAATTGCATTTGGTTTATAAGTGCCCTTGCTTTTAACTTCTTATGTGCCACAGAAAGTAGATTCTACGTTATGCACTTTCATTCAGGAGAGTGGCTTTTAAAACTGTTCCTTTGTTACCCTGTCTGTAGGCAGCAAGCAAAGGTGAGAAACAATTGCGGCCTAGACAACAGCACAAAACATTTAACCATGCAACTACTCTTGTCTTCACACCCTGCGTCACCCACCCCTTTCTGCAGGTTGCCTGCCCCAAGTTAATCTCACACACACTGTATACACTAGAACACTGTGTAACACACACAAACATACACACAACAAAACTTCACCAAGTGTACATACACACTAAAAAATTGTTTCATTTCCATAGCATAATGGCAAATTGCACTTTGTAATATATTTTGTTGATTTTATAGCATTTTTAGTAAACTTCTTGCATTTTAGCGATTGCATTTTCAGCTCTGCATAGTGTGTTTGTACCAGTAAAACTTTCATAAAACATAAAAACTACAGAAACTGCAATTCTGACCACTGATCTAACTAAGCAGAAAAATGTATTTCTTTCATTTATGCATTGTTCACGATTCCCTGCTTTTTGTTCATGTTAAAAGACCCCTGGTGTTCATGTTAGGATGTTTTATCTTTGCATGGAAGGATTCGTTGGACATATGATGCTGTATAATGATTTTCAGAAATTTTATAAAAATCTTTAATCATTAAGCTTAGCATTGCTTTGTAGTTTGGTAGTTTGGAGTAGAAAGGCATATTTTCAATTTTGGGTTTGCAATATGCGTACTTCTCACTGCTAGGGGGTCTTGCAACACATAAAATGCTTACATGGTGCTTATTTTTGCAGTAAATGTGTTTATTTAAATGTGTTCTACTGCAAAATGTGATTTTGCAAAATTTCCATTTTTATAACATGCTAAATTTAGCAAAGCATTGCAGATTGGGACAGATTTACCCATTTTAGATTCATCAGAATGTACTTTCTAAATAATTTCATGGTTTAAAAGTATTGTAATGTAAAATATACCAATTTCTGGAGCAGTGCTTTAAAAATGTGGTAGTGTTCTGCTTGGAGATTTTGATCTATGAAGTTAGAAATCTCCATACAACTGTGTTTAGGTAAGGGTTTTTTATGTATTTATTTATTTTAAACAGTTGTACTTCTGTGCATAAAATAAAATTAGTACCAGATATATAGATCCCTATATGATAAGAAATATACATTTTTAAACAATATCTAGAGTACAGTATGTTATAGGAGAGGTAGCATTACACAGAAATAGCTGGCACTAAGTGCAAATGAAATGTAAAATTCTGCTGGCGCTTAAAGGGTTTAACCTATGTTAATATTAAAGAATAAACCAAACCAATGAATAAATACAAAAGAGGGAGAATAAATAAACATTATATACATGACATGAGTCAATGCGTGTGGTTGTGACTGCCCTACTAATTTAATATTTATATTACAGACAATACTTAGTCCTAGAATGCAGCTTGTGATCTGTTTATATGTAAATAGAAGCCAGCAGTTTAGGTTTATCCTTTAGGTTCTCAGTCAGTCAGTGGTATTCGTGACATCATAGCGCACATCATACAAACCTTATATTCTGAAAAATTCTTTACAACAAATGTTTATACATTAAAGAATGCATATAAAAACCAACCGATAACCAATACAAATGGTAATGAGGGCCTTGTCCAAAACAATACATTTTATTGTCAAATGTTTCAGTCCCCAATTTCTCAAGGGACTGTAAATATAGTAACACTTACGGCAGATGAAGGATGGATGTGTATCATGCTGCCATGTCCATCCATTGTGCAGAAGGTACGTCCCACAGACCTGTGAAGTAAAATCTCAACCATTTACATTATACTGGAACTAATTCTCTGATATTTCATGGATAATCACAGCAAAATTATGTATGAAACCAGACTGAAAAGACTCTCTTACATGCAAGATCCATATCTCAGGTTTATTTCTGATTTTCAGAACAGACCACACCCTGTTTTATGATAAATGTAATTAAAAACAGATCCCTAAAAGAAAACTAAGTAATGACTGGTGAGCTAAATCAGCTAACACCCAACAGTGTGATACATAAGAAGATAACAAAAAGCCAGTATAAATAAAAACATCACATTTATTTCTTTTTAAAGATGTTTTGGTGTTAACTCTTACCCACCCCTAGGAAAGGTTCAGAACACCAATCTATATGATAGGTTGAGTTGAAAAAGCACACAGTTGCAGGATGTGTAGCTACTAAGCTTGTTCCTAGGTTCATACAGAGTCATAAGCAACCACATATGTTGTCAGGTGGAGGGTTTGTATCCAAGGAATAACACCTGACTATACTGCATTAGGAAATGTAAAAAGAGATTACTGTTGTAATGGATTCAAAGTGACTGAAAAGTATTTTATATTATATTATATTATATTATGGACATTGCCAAGTTACAAGGGACTTTTGTTACAGCTTTTAACTCAATAATGTGGTGCGGCAAGTACAGCCATATAATATTATTTAGTTTTTACTGTATGGATCTGTTAAATCCATCAAATGATGCATGTAATTTATACCAGGTTATGATCGCTTACAGTGCAGGTTTTCTTGACCGGCCAGGAACAGTTAGTAAAGGGTCCTTAGAATTTAATTCCAGTCAAAAAAAGGTTATGAATATGAGGACTAAGGGGCCTTCACCACTTGTAGTCAGTCTTCTGCAGAACACTGTTTTGAGAAAATGATATCAAATTCTAAGTGGCTGCATAAAACCAAAGCAATTAGTGACATTACACATTAGGTATATACCCAGTTAATGATTAAACATTTTGCACTGAAGGAGATTAGCAAGTCATTTCCATATCAAAGTATTCTAGTGCCTTGTCCAGTGACAAACAAAACTAGAACAGGCCACCCACGCCAGTTCAAAATTTTCTTAGAAACCCTTTAAACATAACTAAACGTATACTTCAAATGTATGTTAAAACTACAGGAAAAAAGATCTGTGAAGAATCTGTGACATCCATTATACTTTCAGCTATTAATAGCAGATAACCAGGGAATCGTAGAACCAAGTAAATTATCTGCAATATACAGTGTAACCTTTGCACTACCGCATACAGTCCATTGCTCAGCTTTCAGCCACACAATGGAAACAATATCACTTGTTTAACCCCGGAACTACAAAACCTTATTAAACTTATATGAACAACAATTAAGAAAGAAAAAAAATATTAAATTAAAATTAGGTAATTATCAACATATCTAGCCAGAGGATGCCCACTAAAGTTTGAGAAGATTTGGAACCCATAGCTGGAGTTTCCAGCAACAACTGTCTAAAGCACCATAATATGCTCTCCATTCCCTACTCCCCCCCCTTTTTCCTCCCTCCTTTTCACTTTCTTCCTTCTATCATTCCCTTGTTAATAAGAAAATTAAGTTGACTATTAAAAAAAAAAATTAGGCAATTATCATTGGCCCTTTTACTTTTATATTGCATGTAAAGGCAGTTCATTAGTCATATGGCAGTGCCAATCACAAGGGCAGTTAAGGTGGCCATACACACACCGATAATATCGTACGAAACCTCGTTTCGTACGATATTCGGTGCGTGTATGGTATGTCGGTGAGTCGACCGATATCGCAGGAAGCTGCTGATATCGGCCGACTCGCCGATCGGACCAGTTTGAAAATTTTGATCGGGCGCCATAGAAGGCGCCTGACCAAAATCTCCCTTCAGCGCTGAATCGGCAGAAGGAGGTAGAAATCCTATTGTTTCTACCTCCTTACCTGCCGATTCAGCCCTGAATGGTATGTGGCGGATCTGACGATGTTTCGTGCGACCGATGGTCGCACGAAACATCGTCAGATCGCCACGTGTATGGCCAGCTTTAACCATAGCAACCAATCATATGTCTATAACTTGCAGTAAGCTGTTCAAAGCTAATTTCTTATTGGTTTTTGGTGTTTTATTCCACTATTGCATCAGTCACTGGAGTGCCCCTGATGAAAACCTGTGAGTGGTGAAATGCGTGGGGCTGCTACTTTGAGTTGTGATTAGCCCCCTCTAGTCCATATAGAGACAGGCAGAACTAAATGGTTTGGCAGATTGAGGGAATGATAATGGTTGGCAGTGGGGAACCTATCTGAATTTATTTTTAAGCAACTCCTATATAATTTTAAATGTTTTTTATGGGCACGACCCAGTGCCATGCCAGTGACTGATGCAATGGAGGAATTATCAATATTTTTATTGGCAGAATAAAAGTTTTAAAGTTTTAATGTCTTGATGGCACTAAAACTGTTTGTGGTAAATAGCACGTAGCTACCTGAACTGTCCCTTCTTTCTGGGGTGGGAGGGGGGGTCAATTAAATTAAATGGCACCAACTACTTCAGGTGTTGTATTTAATATAAAATTTTGGGTCTGCACATACGGTAGTACATCAAAAAGGGGTATAGTAAAACTGTTATAAAGGCCCTTTTTTACCTTCTAGCTACATTGGAGAAGTAACCAGCACAAAGACAGCGCCTGAGCATCTCATTTCTGGGACCATCAAACTTTTCCACTGGAAAGTCCTTATTCTAAAGAACATAAAATACAAAACAAAATTACTTATACTTACTTTAAAACCCTAAGCCCTACATGACATGGGACTAAAAAATACATTAGTTCCTTAAGTTCAGCCTGCACACAAGCATTCATTCCATTTGAAATAGTTCAGCATTTCTGCAGTGTTTGTAATGCATAAAATCAGGAAAACCACTGGCTATTTGCATACCCACTGCACCTGTTTTAGTTCTTGCTTTTGACTCTGCTTTGCATAACCATTCATAAGTCCTGCTGTTACATCCCTACAAATAAAAAGGAGTCAAAGATAGCAAGCACTAGGTTTTTGTATAGGCATTGGGAGTCACTGCAGGTGGAGATGTGGCAAGAATGTTCATTTTGGAGGACTGCTGCCAGTGCCTAATTCTACAAGTCAGTGTCGGACTGAGATGGCAGGCACCTACCAGAAAATCCTGGACCATGGGCCCACACTCAGAACTTCAATTTCTACTTTTCTACCTCAAACTCTTTATTATCCTAGTCTCTTCTCTCTACATAATATACTCTATTATTCCATCTATCAAGTGTCTTTGTTTCCATACAGAAATAGGGAATGACCATGAAATAGGCTAAATATTTGTGAGCTAGCCTACAGAGGGACAAATATGCATTTATTATTTATTAATATTTGGTGTTAATGGAAAGAGAGCAGAATGGGTCCACACCTTATTGGTTTCAGATTTAGGTAGCCTAACCAACAGAGATGAAGAGTTCACATTCCAGAACCCTTTTTTTAATACATGTTACCAACATAAGTAGTATGTTTCCTGGAGTTAAAGGGCAACTAAGGCCCTGAACGATGTGTTTGTGTAAGGGATATAGCTGCTGAAACTATTCCCACACTATGTTACTGTCCCCATTCCTGTGCTCTCCTGAGTTTTTATCTGTGATAAATATTACATGTTTATATATTATTTTAGCTTTGAAAACTATGGCTATATAAATAAACATATACATGAAAACTGTGCTGGTACCATTTGCACATGCAAGTTAGGAGGCCCACCCAGAAGTCAATGAGTAAGGGGCCGTGCAGCAGCAAATTGAGGTAAAACCTTTTCTCTGGATAAAGAATTCCCTCTAACATATAAAGTATATATAATAGAACACTGAAAGAAGATTCCGCTGTCATTAACTGTATATTTTTACAGTTCTACATCCACTTCTGCTCAAAAGTTGAAAATACATTATACCTGTTTTAGTCTGTTTGTAATCTCTTTAAGCTGTTTTTCCACATTCAGTGCAGATTTTAAAGCTCTCCAGTGAATTCCATTTTCATGACACCATGATGCAGGTTTTGGGCTGGTAAAGAAAATTATATATAGTAACATAAAGTAGCGTTTCTAAATTTCCATTATATAATACTGTTTCTGGTGGGATATTTCATCAATAGAAAAAAGCCTCTTCTTATCCATAGTGTTTATCTTTAATATATGTTAAAATTGTTGCTGGTAACTCAAGAAGGAAACAATGTTGTCTGACTTGCAGCCCACAGATAATGAAACCATGATTCCATTCTGAAATGTTGTTTGATGTATTATTGTCTTGCAGTAGGGGAACATTTTAAGGAAGCAATGTTTGCAACTTACAAATATGTCACCAGGGTAAAAATACTTGCCAGGGGGTCATTACCGTTGACATCAATGGAAAGCTCAACGGAACTAGCAGTTATTCCCCAGACATAGGAAGATAAACTTGACTGGTAAGTTGATGTTTAATACTGACATTGGGCACTACCTTGTACCCAGAAAGCAATTGGTCATACTTCTACCTTGAAGAAGAGTACTCAGATCCACTGATACCCACAAGATGACACACCACTAAAATACAGTAAATACGCTGCAGTATTTGAAAAGGATACTATCAAAGATGACCTTACTTTGTAACCTATTTTATAAAGAAGTATTTTTGTTTTTAGCTGGTAGTTCAAACAACACCTTAAATGTAAATTTGGCTATATTAGTGTTTAAATTTCCTAAACCAGTCATTGTTAGGCAATATGTCAGTGAAGCGGAATTGTAGAAAGCAGAAATGTAAAAGACAATATTGCTGTAACAATACATCAATAAAAAGTACATGAATCTCAGTGGAACTTAAGATATAAGCCACAATGTATCCAAAGTCTTACCCTATAAGTGTCAGACAACTGACAGTGTTTAGTGTGGGGTACTGGCTCTGAATAAATAAACATGACTTCTCATACTGCATAAATGTTGGAGTGCATATATCATTCGTTACCAAAGCTCTGATGAGAACAAATAACATTTCTTAACTAAAACGTGACATTTCTGTTTTTCTTCACCTATTTTATATTTTCATTTTTTTTTTTTTACAATTTACAATTACAGGTCATTACCTAATAAAAACACAACTATTATGCAATCAAGGCTACCAAAGACCATTTAGAGTCAGTTTTTAATCAGCAAAATCTTTTTAAGGCCCACCAAAAGTCCAAATGTTTATCTAGTTAATATATTTGGGAATATATCCTGAATTTGCTAATAAAATACACAAACTTTGGTCTCTCTACATTCCTGGGCCACCAGTCACAGGGCCTGCTTTACAATGTGTTGTGTGAAAAAAATAGCACAAGTGCTCTTATCTCATCTTACCTGGCTTTGCACTGCTCAAATATGTAAAGCAAAGTAGCAAAGTCATTGCAGCCACCAGCCAATTGGGATAGTTCTTCATGTCCTAGCCCAGCCTCCTTTTGTTTTTGTGACTGTCCTGAGTAGAATAAAAAAATGAAAGCAGAGAAGACTGCAGTTTGCTCACATGTTCTAGGTGGGGCAGAAAGAAATGTAAAACCTACTGTTTTTTTGCCTCCTGTTATGAATGATTAATGATTCCTAAAATGCATCTCAGGCTGTATTATGAATGTATACCATGTAAGCAGAATGGAGATCAAATATCCAGATATAAATACTTGCCTTCCGATACTGCTACAGAAAATACACTGGATAAACACAGCAACCTATTAAGTCTGATGTTACACTATATTGGAAAAGAAAGACAATTCTAAATACTTTTTCGTCCACAAAAAGTTAATTGGATTATGTATAATCCAATATTACAACAGTCAAACAAACCTAATTAACACTATAAACAACTCAACAACTCAAACAACAAAGAGTAACAGATATTTTTACCTATTTAAAAAGTACTGCTATAGATAACATGCACAAAAAATCTGTCTGCAAAAGCTCCAATTTGTCCTTTTATAATGATTTAAACAATTATACAATATTTCATGTCAATTTTTCTTGTACAGGTATGGGAACCCTTATCCAGAAACCTCCGAATTACAGAATGCCCGTCTCCCATAGACTCCATTTTAATCAAATAATTCAGAATTTTAAAACTGATTTCCTTTTTCTCTGTGGTAATAAAGTAGTACCTTGTAATTGATCCCAACTAAGATATAAATTATCCTTATTTGATGCAAAACAATCCTATTGGGTTTATTTAATGTTTTATTGATTTAAGGTATAAAGATCCAAATTACGGAGAGACCCCTTATCCGGAATACCCTTGGTCCCTAACATTCTGGATAACGGGTCTTGTTTTTTGAGGTCTGAACTACATTTGGCCTTATATAAACCAAGATTTAAACCTTTATTGGGGGGATTCTACAAAATACAGTGTGGGTCCCTTTAACCTACAATGTGGAAGGAGGTATCCATCTTTACCCTACCTATGTAGGGTGATACCGTTTTTGAGAATTAAAACGGCATTCAGAATAATTGCCATTTAGGGGTTCTCATCAACTGTTTTAGGAAACTGGGATAAGTGTGTAATAAACTGGGAGTTGTTGGGGATATCTAATCCATAAATATAAACCATCCTCTTCTAGTCCTAACCTGTACAAGTTTTGCTAGGTAAGCCCTTTGTTTGTATCTGTACAGCTCACCTAAGTCCACTAAATCAGATTTTTTTTTCATCCAATACATTGCATAAGCATAACATATATCCTATACATTATTAAATTGTACTGGAGTGTTCACTGGCTGTATTTATTGCTTAAGCCACCTACACTAGTTAATCTGCAAGAAATGTGAAAAAGTGTTTCATTTTTCTGCATACCTTGGGGCAAGACATGTAAAATATATTGGATAACTTTAGAAAGAAAGTTAGATATATTACCAGACTGTATGAACACATGTTCAACTGAAAGCATTGCAGCCACTGGAAGCAGAAGATCTTCACATCCAAAAGATGTTGCTTTGATAACGGCACAAGCCAGATTGGGAGACAGAGGGAATTCTATTATGAAATGCCCCAGCTTTGTTACACAGCCAGTTCTTGGGTACAGAACAGAAAAAAATCAGTGAAAAAATACTGTTTAATCAGTAAGAAAAGATTTCTTTTTTAAGTTTTTGGCAAAATGAAATTAGAGTCTAATCCATCTTTGTTTCTGAATGTAATTTGTTTTATGCACTTCCTGCCCAGATTAATGTGCTAGATACCTTAATAGGGAGATTTCCACCTGAATTTTGATAATAAATTAAATTGAAATTTTTCAACAATGCTAATTTTTTACATTAATGTTACCTTTGATAAAAATGTTTTATAGTGAAAAAGAGTAATATAAGTGTTAAATTCCACTACAGCAGCTTCACACAGAACCAGGCACATCCTTACTTTTATTTTCTAACTTGTAGTAGTCTGATCAGAAGTAACTGATTATTGGGTAACTACACTGGCACAATTTAACACATATGTTAATGATTCAACCCCAGGTAATTAAATGTGCCTTCGAAAGGTACAAAAAAAAAAAAAAGGAATTATTTTAAGCTTTTTGGAACTTTTCATCTTCACTCATTTCTTCACTGCTGATGTCAATTGCATTGCCTTCATTAGACATACTCTTTAGCAGTTATTTTTAGATAATGATGTTTTAGGATTAGAAAAAGATCCTTACCTGTCAATCGCACTGCACTGGTAAAGCTTTTTAAGTGCCTCTAAAATGTGTCTTTCTTCAGGCTGATCAAGATATGGAAATCTAAATTTGGCACAGAAATACATACTAAAATTTAGGAATATGGCAGTCATGAAATTCTATTGAAAACTAGGTTGTACAAACAACTAAATTCCTATTATAAATATGTGGACATGTTCTTGGACACTCATATAACCTGCCAGGCCTGACTAAACAGTATTGCAGTATTCCAATTTAATAAGATGTCTAAGCTGATAAAAACCATCCCCATCGCATGATGCTACCACCACTATACTTCACTACATCAAAACAAAGAAGAATTGTGGAGCTCACCACACTCTTGGCTCTCCTCTTATTTCAGAAATATGGGCTGCAAACCAGGAAAGCTTCACTTGTTTTGCAATCACTATAATTTGCTCCTAAGTGCACTCTCCATTGACATGCATATAGCAAAGTTAATCAATACTTAAAAAATATTTAAGAATATTCTCTTAAATATATTCATAAAGCCCTACCAAGCCCTTAGATGCATGGTTTCATTAAACATTTTTTATCTTATTTCATTAGACAGACAGGTTCAGTGGGCTATATGCTGTTTATCCACTCTGTCATGCGAGTTTGAAAAAAAACAAATAACCTCTTTCATTTCAGACAAAAACAGGGCTTTTTGGCCAAAATGCAAAGCGTTGTCTTTGAAACAAATTGTAACACTGTCCATATTGCATGAAAAACCCATACTAACAGTGAAGTATGGTGGCAATACCATCCAGCTGTTGGCCTGCTTTTTACAGGGGTAGGGAATGAAAATCTTCATAGACAGGGGTAGGGATTCTTTCTAGGACACACTGAATCTGTAAATCTGCAACATTTACCTACAGTGCTAATAGTAAGCAACCAATGACCAACAGTGTCCTTTTAGGTGGACACTACTCAAGAAAATACATGGGCAAAGAATAAGATATTTGCAATTAACAATTGTCTTACCTAATGACATCATGGATATCCAGGCACTTCAAGGTCAAAATTACAGAAGCTAGGCTGGTTCTCTTAATATCAGGGATCATGTGATCAGGCATACATTTGTCCCAAAATTCCTCACTGTAAATCCTAAAACACTTCCCAGGCGCAGTTCTACCTGCTCTTCCAGCTCTCTGCACAGCTTCACTCCTTTGCCAAAAAGAAAATTCCACAAATGCTTAAAATACAAGTCCCTGATTATATTTTATATAATCAGACCATTACACCTGGTGACATACTTTGAGATAGGAACAATTTCCAGAATATCCAGTCCAGCTCTGGGGTTGTAGTTTAACTGCTTCACAAACCCGCTGTCTATCACATACCTAAAGAAAAAAAATCATTCTACCATTATTAAAGAATAATCAGTCCATAGAAGCTATTCTGACATTTCTAATTTCAATAACTTCCCTAGTACTGTACGTTGCTTCCTGGGCCCCCTTGTAAATTATGTAAAATATGACTGAAAGATTCAAAAACATTTTAAAGCAGGTCACACCTTATTCCTTCAATGGTTACAGATGTTGCAGCAATATTTGTGGACAGGACACATTTTCTTATGCCTGATGGAGGTGGGACAAATATTCTTTTCTGTTGATCTGGAAAAGAAAAACCAACAGGCAACTGAACTAACCACTGTAATCAAACATCAATAGCATGGTGTGAAGTGGGACACACTAGTCAATAGCAGGGAAGCCTAAAACAGATAGTATAACAGAGAAGCAATGCAGTGCAGACAAATAAACTCAACAAAGGACTAGACTATAAATTCTACACATTCTATACCAGCTATAAGCCACCACAACACTGCACAAATATTACATTACATTAAAATTTATTATTTATAAAGTGCCAACATATTCCGCAGCGCTGTACAATAAGTGGGTTACATACATTGGACATACAGAGTAACATATAAAGCAATCAATAACCGATACAAGAGGTGAAGAGGGCCCTGCCCAAAAGAGCTTACAATCTACAAGGAGAAGGGTTGAGACTCAAGGTGTGGGAATGGGCATGACCAGAGTTGTGAGAGGTGTGGCACAGGGTGTTGCTAAACTAGATTAGGGTAAGCTTCTCTGAATAAATGTGTTTTTAGAGATCTCTTGAAGGCAGAGAGATTGGGAGAAAGTCTGACAGTTTGTGGGAGCAAATTCCAGAGAAGGGGGGCAGCCCTTGCAAAGTCTTGAATGCGAGCGTGTGAGGAGGGAATGAGAGAGGAGTTGAGGAGTCTTGCCCCAACATATTAATATGGTGACCCTTAAGTATCAATTATCTGTTGCAAATGAAAATAGGCAGAGATGCAGGCAGTCCAAATAATGCAATTAGTGTACAATTCAGGATAAATGACCCCCAAGCCATTTATAGATCATATTTCACAACTGGTCCCTTCATTTTTGTCATTCCTAAATTATGTCACATAAGTACTGTAGCAACATGGTGCAAAAATAGGTTCACAGTAAATTTTAACTTTCATCCCACCTTATTACATAAAGTTTAATGTGTGCCACATTTTTTCTTTTGGGAAAATTCTGGGAAAAAATGCGTCACTGTGGGTAAAAAAAAGATGGGGACTGGTATCCAAAAACTGTACTTTGCACTGCATATTAATGATTTCGCCAATTCCTTAAACCCAGGCCTTGGTGGCCCTGTGAAAAATTAGGGAAGGCATGTACTGCAGTAAATGGAGCTGCAGATATTAATTACGAGACATTTGGAACATTATACCAACTATAAAATATTGCGCAAGGGCTTGTAACTTGTAACCAAATATCTAATTGGTTGCTAATGATTACCAGTGCTAGATGAACTTTTTGCCTCTAGTTATATTACTTCATAATTCCTGTGAAGGCTTTGGCCTTACCTTAATTACTTACCTGTTGGCATAGACCCATACAGAGGTAGAATAAGCAGACCTTCAACAGAACGGTCATATACATCATGCCGATAGTCAATACCCTCAGCTTTTTTGAACAGTAAATTGCATGCTCTCTCTATTTCAGCCTGGCCTAAAGTGAAATTTAAAAGGTAGATAAGAAAATGTAGCACAAATGAAAAAATAAAAGGATGTAATTTGGAGATTAATATAGTTTGGTAACCTACCCTTAAGGGAGAAACAAAGCTAAATATGTTGGGTCACAGTATAAATACAATTTAAACTGAAGATTTAGGGTATTAAAGTGCAGGAAAAAAGTAAACAAAACAAACAAAAAAGAAAATACATGTGTGTGGTTCCTGTGCTGTAAGTTGTAACCAAATGATTTTGATATTCTTCCTTCTGTGTGCTGCTATCTAAGCAATCTTATTTGTGCAACACTACGCAATTTTGGTTAAAGATTTTCAGGAAATCAAACCGAGACACAGTTTAAGCTTAGTAATGATACACAAGACCAGTTAGTTATAATTTAACTGTTTTTTGCACTCACATATAATTCCCATAAGCAAGCCATAAATCAAAAAATGCAGTAAACCATGTTCTGTATGTTTATTACTGTCTGATACAATTTACAGCAATTTACCACAACTCAAACACAAAAGTATATTGTTACGTTTTATGCTTTCTTAACAATAACCTCTCAAGTTCCTGGACTTTCCCATTATCTGAGCTCAGATTCCAAGAATATACAATTCCGTTTTTGTGTTTTTTGTTGACAATCCTCTATCATTTATTCAAATACTTTGGAGGCTATTGTTTTACACCACTAGACAGGAGAGTCTGGGTTCAATTAGAATATGCCCCTACTAAACAGAATATGACACATTTACACCTGCATAGTACTCTAATAGTTAGTCCCCAGTTCACCTACTAGGGCAAACTGGGAGTGCTCCCCAGGAGCTTTATGAATCTAATTATGGAAATCACTGGGTCCAACATACATCCTTTTAGATTAGAGATTAATTTAGCAGAGGGCTTTCCAGACTTCCTCAAATAAAGATCAACCTGCTCCATCTCTGACACGACACAGGGGGCGAGCCAGAGCATAAATATCAGCCTCAAGAAAGAAATAACAGAGCAATGATTTGATTTTTGAGTAAATGCATACTTTGCTGTAATGCTGTAATTGTACATGTCTTTTATGCACTATGCATACTTATTGCTTTTCTTACAAACAGTTGGAAGTGATAATTAATACAAGAGATACTTCAATTAGTTGTGGTAGTTGCTAAGGATTTAATTGTGAGGGTTTTATTTTCCCATCTAAATGAAAGCTGACTATATAGAATTTTCTGTACAAACTGACATTCAGGAAGCACCTAAAGCAATTACAGGTATAGGAGCTATTATCCAGAATGCTTGGGACCTGGGGTTTTAAGGGATACTGACAAGTTGGATCACTATACCATAAGGGGCTGATTTACTAATCCACGAATTCGAATCCGAATGGGAAAAATTCGGATTGGAAACAAACATTTTGCGACTTTTTCGTATGTTTTGCGTATTTTTCGTCGTCGTTACAACTTTATCGTAAATTGTCGCGACTTTTTCGTAGCCGTTACAACTTGCGCAAAAAGTCACGACTTTTCCGTAGCCGTTACGATTTGCTTGTATATTGTCGCGACTTTTTCGTATTGAGCGCTTGTAAACGGCGGGCAAAACTTTCAGACTTTGCATGATTTTGGAAGCCTCCCATAGGACTCAATGGCACTCTGCAGCTCCAACCTGGCCCAAGGAAAGTCACGATACTGAAGCTTGAATGAATCCGAAACTTTCGTACTCGGCGCAAAGGCTACGAAAAAGTTGCGACAATTCGCGCAAGTCGTAACGCTCATTACGAAAAAAATGCATTTGGACACCTTCGGACCGTTCGTGGATTAGTAAATCAGCCCCTAAGTCTGCTTAAAATAATTTAACAACTAATAAACCTGGTAGGGTTGTTTTACCACCAATACAATACCAATAATTATTTTTTAAAGAAATTAAAAATTAGAATTATCTGCTTAATATTGGCTCTGTGGGAGATGGCCTTCCCATAATTTGGATTTTTTTTTTATAGCAACTTTCCAGATAAGGGGTCCCATACCTGTACAAAGGTGGAGTTTGAATATTAAAACATATGTTAATTTACCAGAAATGTGAAATTATGGCCCTTAAACATTCCTACACTTAGGCCCTACACTAAATTGTCAGTAAGCAATTCATACTACAGGTATGGGATGCCTTATCTGGAAACCCGTTATCCATAATGTTCTGAATTACAGGAAGTCCATCTCCCATACAGCCCATTTTAAGGAAATAATTTGAATATTTAAAAATTATTTCCTTCTTCTCTGTAACAATAAAACAATACCTTGTACTTGATCCTAACTTAGCTGCACAAACCCATATTGGTGGCAAAACAATTGTAAATGTTTAATATTTAAAGGGATTCTGTCATGATTTTATGGTGTACTTTTTATTTCTAAATTACAGTGTTTACATAGCAAATAATTCTCTCTACCATTTAAAATTTAATTCTTGAACCAACAAATTGTTTTTTTTTAGTTATAATAATTACTAATAATAGTAATATTGGTGTGTAGGCAGCCATCTCAGTGCATTGCGCCTGGTAACCTATTGTTTCTCTTGCTCAGTGTAACTGGAGGAGTCCTAAGCCGGACTTGGAGTTTTTACTACTGAGTGTTAATCTACCACATTAACAATACAGGTGTTAGGAAGCTGCTATCTTGCTACCTTCCCATTGTTCTGCTGTTTGGCTGCTGGGGGGAAAGGGAGGGGGGTGATATTATTATTATAATTAACATTTATTTATAAAGCACGCCAACTTGCAGCTCAGCAAAAGTATGACTGAGGTTTATCAAAGCACACAAAGTCACATGGCTGCAGCACCCTGGGAAATGAAGAAAATGACTAGAATGAAGAAAAAAAAATCTGCACTTTGCAATATACATTAATTACAAATTTACAATGGTTTTTTACTTATTTGTATATATAATTAGAAGTAGTGTTTGGTAGTCCCTGGTGGCTCTGGCATTTGAAACAATGTAACACAAGGCAGCAGACTGACAGACCTGTCTTGCTGGAGGAGCCTGACCTTTGCAACATTGTTTAAAAAGTAGCAACAAATGCAGCTTTCAATAGCAATTACATTTACAAATAACTTTTAAAGCACTGAACATTTTTAATTTATTCACATTGGAACGTTGCTTGGAATTATGCTTTATTTTATTAGGCAAAACAAATTTGCAAACACTGCATAATAATAATCACAGAAATTATAGAAAGCCTTTTCTGGCTTCTCAGCTCTCTTTGGGGTGCTTTTAACTACCCCAATAAAGTGAGAGCATCGGGTTCCTGTAAGAGCTGACAAGACCCAACTGCAAATAAATGGGGACTTAAAGTCATACCGACATGAAAAAGCAAATTTTTAAAATATTAATCTACGTAAAAAGTTACCTATAGGTCATGTTGATCGTTTTTCACTCATAGACCTGCTTTTGAAATTCATTGTTCTTGAAGTTCCTAAACCTGACTGTTTTGCCAACCTGACTGTCCCTTCTCAACCTCAGTCAGTTATAGCTTCTAATGCTAACGGACTCCCGCTGCACAAACATGGCAGCCCCCTCATAGAGGAACTTGGGTGATCAGATAGGTAGTGTAAAATCATTGGGCAAATACTTTTATGGCAAAATTATAAAGCTCATGCAAAGACATTGTTATGGTAGAAAAAACTTGCATAAATATATAAGGGGATCCTATAATAACCTCTCTAATGCTTTATTTACCAGTAGGTCCTTCCAACGGACACGAGGGCACCCACTCCGTTTAGAAGAAGGAAGGTTCCAATAAATATTTGGAAAGGATTTTTTTACTGTGAGAGCTGTGAAGTTGTGGAATTCTCTCCCTGAACCAGGGCTGATACATTATATAGCTTTAAGAAGGGGTTGGATGGCTTTTTACCAAGTGTGAAAATAGAGGATTATGGAAAATAGCTCTTAGTACTAGTTGATCCAGGGACTGGTCCAATTGCCATCTTGGAGTCAAGAAGGATTTTTTTCCCCTCTGCGGCAAATTAGAGAGGCTTCAGATGGGGTTTTAGCCTTCCTCTGGATCAACTAGCAGTTAGGCAGGTTATATATACGCATTATGTTTGAACGTGTTTGACATACGTCTTTTTTCAAACTAACTCACTATGTTACTATGTGTCTAGATGCACTATAGGAGTGCACTATTGCACATAGGAATAAAAGGGAGTGTGACCAAATGGCTGTAAACAGTTAAATGAAAATGTTCCCCACCTGAGATAACAACCATCACAGAAACCTCTTTTCGATATGGTAATGGATTCATTTTGGCTGAAATATTAATATGAGGATGACCCCACATTAACATGGCAATCAATTAAAAATCATCCCATTTTGAGTCAATTTCTGCATGTGCTAATTATATTGCTTATAGGAATGCATACAATATCTGTCACATACTAGACCTGCAGTAAAACTCATGTACCCCTTTGAAATTTAAACCTAGACAAAACTAGACAATATGGTTGCATAAGAATAAAACATTCAGAATGTAAATGGAAATCACTATACTAGAAAGATATTTTTTTACCTGTAAGAAATACCAGAATATCACCTTCAGGCTCGTTTAAGTGAGTCTGTAGAGTAATTTTAACTGTCTGCAGTAAAGAAAAAAAAAATAATTGACACTATATAACAGAACAGAACTATTACTAATACAAATGTTATTTAAAAGTTTCTTATAGCAAAGAATACAGTCTACATCAGTGCTGTCCAACTGGCGGCCCGCGACCCCCCTCTGTGTGGCCCCCACCTGTCTGGCTGCTTTGATGGCTTACCTTTGAGTAAGCTTTAAATGGTATCAGTACTGAGATTAACTGGCCCCCTGCATGGTTCTCACCTCAGATTCAGGCTGTAATCCCTCTGTATTGTTTAAACATGTAATCCCCTGTGTTTTTCACACCTTTTAATACCTGCATTATTCACCCCCTGCAGTGTTCACACCTCATGCTCAGACTGTAATCACTCCCATTGTTCACTTCTTCACACCTCAGACATAGGTACTGTAGGCAGAGTATGGCACATACAGCCAGCATAGGGCAGGTAGAGTATGGCACACACAGGCAGCATAGGTCAGGGAGGGTATGGCACACACAGGAAGGGTAGGGCAGGCAGAGTATGGCACACACAGTCAGGGTAGGGCAGGCAGAGTATGGCACACACAGGCAGGGTAGGGCAGGCAGAGTATGGCACACAGGCAGGGTAGGGCAGGCAGAGTATGGCACACAGGCAGGGTAGGGCAGGCAGAGTATGGCACACACAGGCAGGGTAGGGCAGGCAGAGTATGGCACACACAGACAGCATAGGACAGGCAGAGTGCTGCCTGTGTGTGCCATACTCTGCTTGCCCTATGCTGCTTGTGGGAGGTGAACCTGGCAGGGGTTTGTTGTGGGAGTTTGTTAGCAGTTGGAAATAGCCATTAAATGGTTCCTAAGGTGTGTAATTATGTACTGGGGGTTGCTCTGCTATCCACAGGGGAGGAGGAGGCATATGGAATTTAAGGGTATATCTTAATATGACATAATTCTTTCACACATGAATGATGGTTGATATCCCCACAGTAAGGACCAAGCATTTGGGATTTTGCTGTGCTACCACCATTGTAATAAAATAGGTGTGGTTTGAAGTGGATGTGGTTTCAAAAAGGGGAGTGGTCAAAACTGGCTTCCATTAGCGGCCCTCCACCATGTATGCTAGAGAAATTCCGGCCCTCGGCACCGTAGAAGTTGGACAGCACTGGTCTACATTATTAGGTGTTACATTTTAACTAATGTCCTTTGAAGCTGCAGAGCCAGGTTTGAAAAAAAGGCATCCCTTTTACAGGGAGAGAAACCGGACGCTTCAGTAGTACAGAGATCTTTGAGAGTCTTGAACTGAACCTATTCAATGGTTGCATGGCTGAAAATACCCTAGCAAATAATTGATTTTTGTTTTGTTACTAGGCTTCTAATTTAAAATCTTTGTTACAGGTACTTTAAAGAGACAAGCAAGAGATAACATGAAAGCAACAAAAAAAGAAGCCATGATGTATTAGAGCATTTACTTCTACAGTTGCAGCTTAGGATGCATTCTGCCAGCCCCAAGGGTACAAATGAAATAGGAGTACGAAAAAAGTCCTTTCACAAGAACATGAAATGAATCGATCATTGAAATATATGAGGATCCTATTTACCTTTAAGCCTAGCTTAAATCAGGGTTGGTGTTTCAAATTGTATATGTCTTTTTGCTTTCCTTAACCCCTTACTGGCTGAAGCTATGGAAAATCTCCCACCACTTTTGGAGTCTCTTAATAATTTATAAAATCTAAATATAAGGGCAGTGGACAAAAAGAGGTAAAAATACCATGCTAAAAATACTTGTACAGGGTCTCTTTTATATTTTATTTCCTAACAGGCAAGCAGATACAAAAGCAAAACTCATTGTGTATATAGAACACTATATATATCAACAAAACCTGGGTGCTAGTACAAAAATAATGCACTTAAAGAATTGTGAGCAAAATGTAAATGCAAAAATAGAGAGGTTTATTAATAAACCTTTCTGTTTTTGCATTTATATATATAAGTAGAAGCTCATTGTATATATAGAACATGTATACAAAAGAGTTGCCAAATTATTAGGCATTTTACTCCAAGATCTGCAGGACTGTCTCTTATATTTTATTTTTATTGGAAAAAATTATATTCAGTACTTCTTTATACACATATGCACACAAAATTTGTCAGAACTCACCTTTGTAACATAAGCTGTACTGTCTTTGTCCCTGGGGCCAATTAGATTGAGGAATCGCTCCTTAATTGGAAAAACTTTTCCTGGAATGGTTACAACAGGGCAATTTCCAAAAAATGAAGAGAGTTTCTGACTTTCCAAAGTAGCAGACATCACAATAACCTTCAGAGGGTACTTTCTCCTTTTAAAGCTTCTTAGCTGGAATTGCTTTTTCAGCAAACCAAACAAGATATCCTTAGCAACAAAAAAAAAAGAATTTGGAAAGTAAATATAATGTCATATCAGCACTGGTACAATATAGTCTTGGCAGAGATACTGTTATTAACTGGGTTTAAGTAGGTACTCACTACAGACGTCTGGCAGGAGATGTGTGTAATCTGCAATAATTCTGTAAATATTCCCTTTCAGTTTAAGAACTTGTTCAGTCTGGTGCAGTTGTTCCTTTGTGCAGGAAGGGTAACTCCATTCACATTAGATCCCATATTTATTGCATTTTAAAAGGAATGTATACCCCTTGTTCAACATGACATGAATAGAACTAAACATACTTTTTGTCTATTGTTTTAATCACAAACAGGGAGATTGAAACTACTCCAATTAGATTACCATATAAAACCCCCACCCTTCCCCCTGTGTCCATTATGCATTGGTATTTGTGCATCAGTAATCTAATACCCTACCTCACAGGGACCAAGCATGGAGTACCTTTATTTTGCTAAAGAGCGCAAAGAGGGAAAGTAAAATTACTCTATCCGCTAACATTGCAGTTAAAACAAAGCATGAACGGGGGGGTGCTGTTCAAATTATCTACCTCCCAAGGCCCAACCACGGAGTAGCTTCAATCCCTCTTTTTTATCTTAGATTATAACAAAAACCATAGAAGTTTTGTGGTTAAAACAACAGACAAAAAGTTTGTTCAGCACAAACCCTGTTGAAGTTATGTTGACCCTCAAAACATTTTAAGCAAAGTGTATATCCTGATGGAATGCTGTAAAAAAAATATTCAGTGCATGAATGTTTTGTAAAGACTAGTTAATTTTTTGCCAGTATATGGGTACAAACTAATGGGTTGCCTCATCCCTGGCCCCAAGACATAGCAGAGGAAGCCCCCTTGAAGGTCTAGTATTTGGTGCGTCAGTCATTCAGACACAGTTCCAAAAATATCTGTCAGCAAGTCCACATCTCCCTATGTCAGATTAACAGCTGGGCTTTAAGGAATATCTCAGAGAAAAAATGTCCAATCTGTATGTTTCCTACAATTTTCTCATTGAGAATCTATCAATCACAGCACATAAAATGATCTGTACATTACAATATTGTTGGTTTCTTCATCCTATAAAATCACAAACGTCTACAGGAAGCTTTTCTCCTTCTAAGTTATTACTTGTCATGCATACTTGACAAACCTTTGAAATGTAGGCCACACCCATGATATTTCATACCAAATCATGCTATCTGGGACTGGCAAATTTGGGACAGAAGTATGTAACATTTGATATATTTTTACTTAAAAGGATACAGTTATTTAAAAAAACAGCCATGTCATCACTAGGAATCAGTATCCTAAGGATGAAGCTTTTTTTGCAAAACACTAGAATTTTGGCAGAACAGTGGCAACCCCTAGATTCACAGCTGGATTTTACTGCAACTGCAAGAAATGGCAGGCTGGGGACACAAATCTTCAATAAAAAGGGCACCCATGCACTGCCCCTCTCAAGTTTTTGTGAAAGTGACTGGCCCACATGTGCCTACAGAGAAACTACAGACCTGACTGATAGGACACCCCCTGTATTTAAAGGGGTACAAAAATTATCATCTTAACACAGAATATAACAGAACAATGACATACAGTAACTCAGTTACCTTCACACTGACACAAACATGGAGGTGTATATGTTTATACTAATCCAACTTGTCCAGCAAAAACAAGTAACATTCTGTATGGCGCTACAACCAAAAACAGTCCCTTTTTTATATTTCCAAAATAACAAGTGAATTTGTGTTTTGGGCAATTAAAAAGGCTTGCTGCTGGAGTTGTTTGTCGAGATACCTTGTGCATATGCACAAAATATTTATTCACAAACAAATCCCTAACTCTGTGCATTGGAGAATAGATCTTTCAGCACTGATAAACAAAAATGGCAGAACTTTTTAGTATATTTACTCACCGTACTTAAGCTTCTTTCATGAGCTTCATCTAATACAATTGTACTGTATTTTGTAAGATCGGGATCAGCAAGCGTGTTTCTCAGCAAACATCCATCAGTCATGTATTTAATCACAGTCCTCTGGAAGAAAAATATTACAACCCATTAAAATATATCAATTAACTTGCAAGAACATGACAAGAATTATATATTATTCAGCTGCATGGGGTTAGTTGGCAGATGTATTAAGTTAAAAGGGGTGTGAAATGTCCTCCATGTGAAGCTAGCTAAGTGTAATGTCTATGATTTAAGTATGCTTGGCTAGGCAGGGAGCGCTGTGAGATTAGTTTTATATGTATCCAAGGTAGCCAGATTTAAAGGATAACTAAACCCTAAAAATGAATATGACTGGAAATGCCACATTTTATATAATAAACTGACTGGACTGGCTTAAAGCATCTCTATAGTAGTAATGATATAGGTCTTTACAGTTGTCACAGTAGCTTCTTATCTTGGATTCTGCTCAGTGGGCTCTGGGCAGCTGTTGGGAAGCTGAGCTTAGGGGTTGTTGCAAATTATCAAGCAGAAAATGAGGTCTGCCTGTCATCTCGATCAGGCAGGTTTAAAAATCTAGTCGGATCGGGGACCGCATTGGCTCGTTGATGTGGTCCCTGGACCGACTTTGCCTATACCCGTACGACTGAATTAGCCTGAATTCTCCCGATATTGCCCACCCGTAGGAGGCTTCCACAAGGGCTGTCTGATGCATCGATTGGATATAATTAATCCTTTGGATTAGCTGGTGTCGGGATAGTTCTGGGACTCTGTATTAAGTTTGGGATACCATTTTTTATGTGGACTGTAGATATGCCCTTTAATCTGGGGGCTGTATTCCATCAACTTTTTGACTGGCCATGTAGCTCCTTCATTACCAGTAAATTGTTACTTTTAACCTGCCAGGTTAGGCTATGAACCTTGGTTATAAATATACAATCAATAAATTGGAGTCTAATAAAAAAGAGTCTACCACAAGGGTAAAGTCATCTATCTTAAAATTAGCTTTTATTATGTTGTAGATAAACCTATTCTAAGGAATTTTATGTTATACTTCACAATTTTGTGATTTGTGCCAAATCTGTGCTTCTTACAGGAAAAGCAATACTGTATTATTGATAATAAAATTCAAAAGGAAAGCAGGTTCCTATCAAATAGAGTCATAAACAGCTACAGGGGTAGAAGGGTGTTCCCTTAAAAACTTAGGTATCAAAACACCCAATGTGCTATATACCGTACCTCACACTGAAAGATTCCCCAGTCACAATATGTTGAGTACTGAACATAATTTTTTGTGAGAAGTAAATATTACAATAAATTATATATATTGCAATAATTCATACCTCTGATGTACAATCATCAAAACGAACTTGGTAACCAACTGTGCTTCCTAGAGAACAATTCATTTCTTCAGCTACCCTCTGTGCCACAGATATAGTAGCCACACGACGCGGCTGAGTGACACCAATCATCCCATTCTTTCCAAACCCTAAGTAAATAATGATTTATATTGCAATTGTTATCACAACTAAGCCTTTTTTAAAGTATATAGGTATTTGTGCAATCACTACTGGTTAAGAAACAGCAGCTCTGAGAAAAACACAAAATATTTCCGAGATTTTAAGAAATGTCATGGATTCTAAGCAGTTGCCGTGTTAAGCCCCCCCCCCCCCCCATTATTAAGTGGTCTGTTATTTTTTTGCTATTCCCCTATGCCACTAGGCACAATGTGAGAGAAAGAGAGGTCAAAATTGATAAATAAGCCTACAACTGTAAGAAGTGCAATAAAAAAATGGAACATTGCGTTACCTGCTTTGTACAAATATTGTGGCAGTTGTGTTGTTTTTCCACTCCCTGTGTCTCCCATAACGATAAGGAATGGATTGTCTGTGGCAGCCTTAACAAGTTCACCCTTCCATCTGTGAATAGGAAGTATGGGATTATAGAAAGATTCACTGTCTTCCCTTTTGTGTGATCTTACACTCTTTTCCATGATGATCTAAAAATCTGTAAAATCACAAAAAAAACGCAATGTTATGTAGAAACATGGGAATTTTTCATTCTTCATTGCCTCAGACTAAACAGTTTTAAATTATGGATTAGAATACAAAATCCAATTTTGGTCTCACAAATTGCATTGGATTACACACCCCATTCACACTAACTCTAATCTTAAAGGGGTGGTTCACCTTTAAATTAACTTCTAATATGATACAGACATTCACATTCTAAGACTGTTTGCAATTGGTTTTAAGTTTTTGTAGTTCAGCAGCTGGTTGCTAGGGTCCAGTACACACTAACACCCGGCAGTGGTTTAAATGAAAGACTGGATGATTGTAAGAGTGTCTAAATAGAGAGATAACGGGAAAAAAAAAAAAAAAAGTAGCAAAAAAACTGTAGCTTCATGCAGCAATCATTTTTTGGTTCCTGGGGTCATTAATTACCATCTGACAGCTGGAAAGTAGTAAAAGAAAAAAACATATAATTCAAAAACTCTAAAAGTAAACACCATTTAAAAAGTTGTTGAGAATAGACCATTCTATAACATACTAAAAGTTAACCGTTCCATCGCAGGGGAACGCAGGAATAAACACAGCCCCTTTTTTTTAAATGCACATTGCAGCACGGGCAAGAGCTTTGGTGCTTGCCTGTGCCACAATGATTACAACCTAATAGGAAATACAGGCCCAGGTTTCTTCCTGCGTTTCTTCCTGTGTTACCCTGCACTGGAATGTATGAAAGATGTAGTGCAGGGGAAAGCAGGAAGAACGCCCATGTGTAAAAGCCTTAAAAGCTATATATGTGGTCATGTTCTTTATTCTGCTGCTTTATTATTGGTAACGTACAAGACAAAATAACTGAACTTAGTCTCACAGAGTTTTGCACTGAATCGCCAATAATCATATTTAATCCTAACCATCTTTAACTAAATTAACACAAATTTATAAAGTACCAGCATGCTGAGTGCTGACAAAATTCTATATAACAGTAATCATATCCCCACACAAATGACACAACAAGATAAAAACATGGGAAAATGGCAGAAACAACAGGCAAGAGAAGTTAATGTTACCAAATCTGCACAATGTGGAATCATTTATTTTGCAACAATGATACACTGTGACACTCACAGTACTGCAATATTAAGGCATCACAGTCGGCCACTTTTCATAACATAGAGCGTTAACACTCACATATTTTTACTTATTACAATGCTCAGTTTTGTATCTGCTTAAATACTACACGTAATCTATCTGCCCAGTGTACAGACAAGCCGAAAGAAACTTCCTACCTTCAGCACGCTACAATAGTGGTTTGATAGCTGGATAGAATGAAAAAACCAACATAATATATAACTGTTAAAAAAAAATATATATATATATTTGCACAGATTATGCGCATGGCAACACAACCCATGCAAAATAAAGACAAGGATATAAACAGCTAACACGACTTCCTGGAGCTTATAGATTTTTTGGACCTTAGCAGTTGCCGTAGCTGAAAGCGTGAGCTCATTCCTGTTTATCAAAGGGTGTATTGCGCCCCCTTGTGTGTCAATAAAATAACGCTGTGCAGAGTGCCGGGCACAATTCATCAGTATTTGTTTCATCTTGCAGTAATAAGGGCACAACAGCGAAAACTATTTCATTGACGCTGTGTGTGTGACACGGCTGGAGCTGAACATGGCAAAAGGAGCAGCAGCCCAGAAGGCCATATCCATTGAAACGATTCAATCATTTCACATGCTGGGTTTTTGTTTGTTTTATTACCTTTAAGATGAGAAAAAAAATGTGGGTTTGTGTAAAATTAAAAAGTACGAAAATTGTTGGGAAAATCAGGGACCCCTAAAGCAAATGCATTGATGATAAAATCATTGCATTTGTATTAAATGCGATTGGTGCAGCCTGAATTTTCTAGGCGTCCCTGTGTTTTCAAAGAGGGCAGTTAGTGTCATGAGGGTGGTGATTAATAGTAACAAATTTACACAGTGCTTTACAGAGATTATACATTATTCACATCAGTTCCTGCTTGACTATGCCATAGATAGTCATTATTCCAAAGTTACCAGGGGTGGCAAAAAGCTGCTTCTGGTAACTTTTAAGAGCCAAATTTCTGTTTCTGGAAATTTGGCTCTGTTAGTGCAGTAAGTGTAATTGCACTCTCTTAGCTATCACACCAGGGTGAGAATTGTCTTTGTTATTAATTTGGCTAGTGGGTGGTGGTTTGGGCCTCTTTGCACTGGAAACCCCAGGGTCTATTGTGGGCCTCAGTCCAGATCTGGTCCCTACCAGTCTTGGACTGGGATTCAAAATAGGTTCTGGCATTTCAAGTACATAGACCCCAAACAGCCCAGCCCCCCCTCACCAGGCCACATAATAGACTGTCTATGGGATCCCCAACCTTTGGTGAGCCACACAAGCATGAAAAGAGTTCTTTGGGGATGCCAAGTAAGGGCTGTGATTGGCTATTTGGTAGCCCTATGTGGGCTGCTGGCCTAGCTCTGCTTGGAGTAAAACTGTGTTTCTGTGCTTCCAAAACTTGCCTCCAAGTTAGAAATTTAAAAATGGGCACCTACTTTGAGGCCACTGGGAACAACATCAAAGGGGGTGGTAAGCAACATGTTGATCACAAACCACTGGTCTATGGCATCTTACAGCAGCCCCTTAGGCATTTGCCAAAATCCACAGATTGCCAGTCTGGTCCCGGTCCCTGGTCCCTGCCCCAGTGGAGCTTACATTTTAGGGCAGTGATGCCCAACCAGTGGCTTGGGTGAAACATGTTGCTCACCAACACCTTGGCTCCCAGTGACCTCAAAGCAGGTGCTTGTTTTGAATTCCTGGCTTGCAGGTAAGTTTTGGTTGCATAAAACCTGATGTACCACCAAACAGAGCCTCCTTAAGACTGCCAGTACATACAGGGGCCAATTACAGCCCTTATTTGGCACCCCCAGGAACTTTATCATTCTTGTCTTGTTCCCTAATTATTTTTACAACTGAATGTGGTTCACAGGTTACAAAGGTTGGGGACCCTGATATAAATTACACACACTTGGGTCAATTTCATCAGGAGCCAATTAACCTGCCTGCATGTTCTTAAAGTGTGGGAGAAAATGGGAGTACCTGGAGCAAACCCACACAAACACAGGGAAAACTTACAAACTCCATGATGAAAGTGCCCTGCCTGGAAGCAAACCCAGGACATCAGCACTGCAAGGCAAGAGCCCCCGCCCTAATTAACAGAGCTGTTAAGAAACTTTGTAGAATCTGGTGACTTATCTAGAGGATAGCTGCCTTTTCCTACAGTATATTGTATATTGAATTAAAACCAGCAGTGCATAAAGAGACAAAACAAATGCTGCTTTAATTTGCAATTACATGTAAAAATAACATTAAAACTGCTAAAACTTTTTTATGTATGTTTGAATTGCTTTGAACCTGTGCAAATAAATATTTGAGTTTATTTCTTAATAGCTTATTTATCTAAATTATTAATATTTGCATGTACATATGAAAATTAGACTGTATATCTGCCTTAGTAGGCCTGGGTGTAGCAAATAAGACAACAAACTTTGTGCTTCTGGGATCCCAAAACTCAGTGGATTTTGTAAGGGGTCCTAAATAATGCACAACAGAAATATATTTTTGCATAACAGATTATACTCCAGAAATATGGGGATGGATGAACCTCATAAAAGAGTTAGCTACAGGACCAAGTACCCCAGGCACAGACTGGCAATCTGTGGGTTCTGGCAAATGCCAGAGGGGCTGCTGTAAAATGCAATATACAGTCACTATCTATTGGGCTGGTGGGTGCCTGTTTGGGCCTGAGCACTAGAAATATCAGGGCCTATTTTTTTATCCCATTCCAGACCTGAAGTACCCTCATTATAACAGAGATGCAGTATCAGAATTAAAACTACAGGGTCTATGGAAGAAAGAAGAATACCCACAGGCTGCAGGGGTCCAGCTCTAATTGATAATTATAAAAAGTATTTTGTGCTGGTCCTGATTGCACATGCAGGGGGTAGGCTGAAAACAGAAGGAAACAACATGAAACCTTTTACAGTTCATCCCCAGCTAATCAAATAGCATTTTTTTTTTGCTTTTAAATGTCCATGTGATGAAAAGTTTCTTGTGTGCATAATCTCTTGTAATTGCCATATTAAACAGGAGACACTGGTCTTGGCGGGGGGATCACAGCAATGGTATGACCTCTATGAATGCAGGACTGTTTTAGAGCAAATGCATTAATCAGTGTGGTGGCAGGTTTCATAAACTGGTTATCAGTGATCTATTTAATGGAAAAACTAAGTTGCATTGGCAGGATTTTGACATAAAACTAAATTATATGAAAAAAGTAAGCAAAACCCATCCCATTACAAAGATGGGTTAGGGCTCATTTACAGCAGTTTAGCAGAGCTCAGTAATTGTTGCCAAAAATGCACATAGCCATTCCCAAGGCATTGAAGTCTTAGAATCCATCGTTTCACAAAAAAAGTGAGGGGCAAGTTGCGTGACACTTTGAGCCTACAGGGGCGGGGCAAATAGTTTCTACAAGTCAGAGACAAACGATCATGATCCTTTCAATCTGAGAAATCAAGTATATTGTGTGAGCCAAAAACTACATTTATTTTTAATTCTGAAAGTTCAGATAGTGTTTTGTATTTGTCCAGCATTTCTATCTATTCACTGTTGCTTAAAAAACTGTATGGTAAAGGATATTATCAGTGCATACGAAAGATCATCTGTTAATGTATACCTAAATATTTACAAATAAGTGCCTTCTAGGAGTGGGACAAGAATTAAGATGGCGATACCCAGGCTAAATTCATGTTGGGCCACATTGGGCTGTTGATATAGTCTTCTTTTGATAGTTCTATATGGATCCACATTATTATCAAGTCATAGGCCTAGAAGCCTCAAATCAAATGATTCAATCTCCTTAATTTAGTCCTCTGTATGAATAGTAAAATTAGGTAATGACCAACTTACCAAATAGATCTTTAAGTGTAGGGCCAGCTTTAGATTATTTTTCTAAGAATTTAGTTTACCTTTAAACTTGAAGAGGTTTCAAATTTATTTATTTAAATAATGCCAAGATTAGACAGAGGTTTCATAGCATTCACGAAGAGGACAAGAGACAAAGGACATGCCAGTGTCATTCCACTTCTCACAGTCCGAACGGATTCAAGATTGGTCCTAACCCTGCCTAGTGGCTGTAAGTAGAAAATGTTTCTTACTAGAACTTTCCACAAGTGCATCCATTCTATTGAGTCATGTGCCTAGCAAATATCAACTGGCACTAGAACGGCACTCAGCTTCAGTGTCAGAATGTAGTATCAGTGGTTCTGCTTTGTTTACAAAGGTCATCACTATAATGAATTTATTAGCAAGTAGTAATGAGCAAATTTTTTCGCCAGGCATTGATTCAAAGCGAATTTCCGCATTTCGTCATTGGTGAATTATTTTGCGAAACTTCTGTGACAAATTGGCGTGCGCAAAAATTTTTCGGCGCGTCTTAAATTGGCTGCGGTCACATCAAAAAAAGGGCACAGTAACAGCAAAATTGGGAGTGGTCGCGTCAAAAAAAGGGCGGGCGACAAATGCGTTTCGCAAATCTTCTTGCTGCTCCACGAATTTTATGGTGAATCGAAACGGGACATATTCGCTTATCACTATTAGCAAGCACTCGAGCCAAATTTTTTATGACGCTGGTTAGTGAGGAGAATGGGCAACATGAATCACAGAGCTCGACATTTTTACCAGGTTTATTATAAATATCTAAGAAAAGAGGGGGGTTTCTTCCTCGAAGCCAGCAGCATCAAAGGAATAGGGGGGGGTCTACTTTGGTCTTATACCATTTACTTGGTAGGCTGTTAAGGCCAGGAGGGTCTTTAGAAGCCAGTTATTATACTGCCCCAACAATCCCCTCCAGGAATAATACATTTTCTATTTAACTGGCCTTCTTTAAGCATGTTTTAGGTACTAAGCAGTGGCCAGCCTGTTAATTAATGGTTCCTGGGAATATTTATAAAGATGAAAAGTAGTCAGCCAAGAATGTGGGCGGCCTAGGGGCACCCGGATTACAAATCTGGCGCTGAAACCAATACTGACCTATCTATACACTCACATACATAAACCATATATAAACACCAATACTAACTGTAGAATTTTGTATCACAATAGCCTTGGATACTATACTTGTTCAAGAACTCATCCAGGCCCCTCTTATAGGCATTAACAGAATCTGCCTTACATCATCATTAGGAAGGGCATTCCCCAATCTCACTGCCCTCACTATGAAAAACCACTTACGCTGCTTCAAATGAAAGTTCCATTCCTCTAATCGAAAGGGGTGGCCTCTGGTGCTGATTGTTTTTATGGGGAAAAAAGAACATCCCCTAACTACCTACAAGTAATGTACTTGTAACATGTGTCTCTTACAGTATATGGCCACCTTTAGGAACAGCTTATAAACACCCTAGGTGCCACTGGCTTCATGGTCCTCGATATTTCGGTTACCTGGTGTGCAGTTTTGCAGAGCTAAGGCAAATTTTTCCCATGTTTGTCCATAACACAAGCAAAACAAGCATGAAAAAAGTTCCTGGAGGTGCCAATGAGAGTTATAATTCACTATTTGATAGCCCCCATGTTGACTGTAAGCCTACAGAATGCTCTGTTTGGCAATTACACTGGGCTTTTATATAATCAAAGCTTGTCTCCTAACCAGAAATCAAAAAATAAGCACCTGCTTTGAGGCCACTGGGAGCAACATCCAAGGGGTTGGGGAGTAACATGTTTCTCATGAGAGTTAAAGTTTAATAACCCCTTTAAGGTGATAAAGAATAAATTGTGTGTGCAGGTTCATCCACAGAAACCCCTGACTCAGATGGATTCTGTTCTCAAGCTAACATTAGTTACTTCAACTATGGCCTTGAAGACAGAATCACCTATTTGGCAAAGAGCAGGTCCTTGTTTTCTGTGCTGTGAACAGATATTTATATACACATACACTGGCAAACTGTTGACACCTATGCTCATACCTTTATCACGTTTGCAACTATGTCACAAAGTCTATATAAACCCTGTGCTATCTTTGTTCTGTTTTCTCAGAACCTACGTACCTGTCTATTTACCTCAGACAACTTTTGGTATCTGAAATTTCCAAAACAAAGGGCACAGTCAACCAAAGACAAAAGAAATGCATTTTTAGACTAGATCTGCCACTGGCCCAACAAATTTGCCCATGCCTGGATATCTTTAGTATACTTCCTTATGTCATGATTTAACAGAAAGCAAAATCAGAAGCTACTGCCTATGTGAATATTGGCAACTTAATCATGGCAAGATGTGGAAAGGCAGCCATATTGCTTACATTGTTTCTCACCAATAACAGATTTTCAAAACTGGTCAATATTTAGATCTGGATGCAGTATTTATAGGAATTAAAAGCCAATCTTATATGAAATGCCAGAAGGCAGGATGCTAAATGTTTTAAAGCCTGCTTCAGACTCCCAGCACCACACAACAGCTTCCACCAAGTCTTTTCCAATTTGGACACCCAAGTGGCATCACATTTGGCTGATATATTTGATGCAAAGACCTTGGTAATGCCCATATTCAATGAGGGCTCAAAAAGCCATAAACCACAGATGACACCCATGGACATTGCAAGACTTTGACCGGACCGCATTTTGGACATACATGGAAGACACACTGTCAGAACATTAGTTGTAGAGGAATACCACAGAGAATTTAGGTGGCACAATGGAGTATTACCCAATTTAAATGACTTTTATAAGAGTAAGCATATACTGCAATGGGAAATATATAGCAGCACTGAAATACTGTGATAAACTTTATATTCAGATTATTAAATTTACATGTAACTACATGCAAGTTTAGAAGCAAGCCAGCATCCACTTGTTTACTATGTTTTTTTTATTTTTATTTTTTTTTAAGATAACCAAAATGCAACAGCTCTGCCATTGGGCTGAGCAGCATTTTATTTTTGCCACAGGAAATACAGCTGAAAGTAAACATGCATGAGTGCATCAAGTTTAAATGGCTATATCAAATCTATATTATGCCACTCAGAGCAATGGGATGGTAACTCGGAAGCTTCTTCCCACAGATGGGGACTTCGGCGTAGACTTCCTACATACGACCCGACACTGCCCATAGGTAGCACAAGTCTGGACCGAGGTCATGGGTCGAATGTCTGCGAAACAATCTTCCTACCTATTTGTACTGTAGAACTTCATCTTGCACCAACATGTAAACTATACCCTAACTTTAGCCTCCCCCCATGTTTTCCCTTGCTTTGTTGCTGAATTAAATGCAAATACAATAAACTTTACCCATAAAAAACCCATTCATTACTATACTATAGAGTAACAGTAACATTAATCCAGACATTAGGTGCAAGTGCCTCTTTATGGCCCAAAACAGAACCTCCTTACCCCACTGCAAATTCATATATGTATGAAAACACTACTACATTCTGCTAGTTACAGGAAAAAAGTCACAATAGATGGGGTAAGCTGCCCAACTGCATGTTATACAGAATATGCACGGCTCCTTTAATATTTTGCACTGCAGTGCATGATGTATGCCTACAAGCTAGTGGGGGCAACACTTTCATTGCACAAGTGTAGACTGTATGTTGTGCAGCTGCAAAAACTTGGACTTTATACACCAATGATCCCCAACAAGTGGCTCGTGAGCAACATGTTGCTCTCCAACCCCTTAGATGCTGCTCCCAGTGGCCTCAAAGCAGGTGCTTATTTGTGAATTCTTGGCTTGGAGGCAAGTTTTGGAGGCAAAAAGACTATGGGTACTACCAAACAGAGCCTCCTGCAGTTTGCCAATCCACATAGGGGCTACAAAATAACCATTTTTCGGTCATCCCAGGAACTTTTTTCATGCTTGTGTTGCTACCCAACTTTTTTTATATTTTAATGTTGCTCACAGGTTAAAAAGGTTGGGGACCCCTGTTAAACACAATACACCGACAACACAAATAGGCAGAAAAACACATTTATTTCTGTACAGCTTTTTGAAGATGCAGGTTTAGATGATGCCAATCTGAAAGATAAAAATGAAAACACATTTATGAACTAGAAACAGCAAATTATACAAGAACAAATTCTAGTGCAATCCTTTGTAACCTTAATATGATGGCACACCCAACTCCATCGGTTAATGGATAACAAGCTATATTTACTTATAAGTCATTCAGAATGACTTGTGCTGGTCATCTTCTCCTGAACTGGCCAGTAAGTGAATCTTTGCCTGATTTTGAACCTAGGCAGTGTGTTAAATTGGATTTAAATGATTGATCCTAAGTTCAAAGCTTGGATAATATGGTTGGCGTATAAAGCCTTGTTAAGCTGGCCATACACGCAATGATGATATCGTACGAAGCCTCGTTTCCTACGATATTCGGTGCGTGTATGGTAAGTCGGCGAGGCGACCAATATCGCAAAAGACTGCGGATATCAGTCGACTCGCCAATTTTGATTGGGCGCCATTGAAGGCGTCTGAGCAAAATCTACCTTCAGGGCTGAATCGGCAGAAGGAGTAGAAATCCTACTGTTTCTACCTCCATATCGGACGATTCAGCACTGAACGTCTGTGGAGGGTGGGAATGATCTTTCGTGCAACAAAATCGTGTGTAACCAGCTTTAGGCTAGGGCCCCAATAGTTTGGTTGACTGGTGGGCTTTATTATAATGTTATTTTAAGATGAACTTTGCTTTCTATTAAGACATGGCACCCTTGTGTACCATAAAGCCTCAGGAGCATGTGTACAATTACACACACAGGGCATAAGACAGGTTTGCAGATACATTAAGCATGGTAAGCTAAAAGCAGACACTTCGGTCTATATAAAAGCACATCAATTTCTCACATCAAAACATTGGCCAAATAAATAAGAGTCTGCAGTTATACTGTGCATCAGTGGTTCCTTTGAGCTCATCAATGTATTCAGTCCAAATAACATTTCCATCATTTGCAAAGTTTAAAACTGCAGAAGTCTGCCAATGACCAGAGCTATACTAATGCAATACATATTTGCTGTTAGAGGACCCCATAGGAATGAATTTACAAAAGTCATTCATGGGAAGTAATTGAGTACTAAATTATTATTAAAATTTATTTATAAAGCGCCAACATATTCTGCAGCGCTGTACAATAAGTAGAACAGTTACCTTGTTTGCAACATCCAAAGCATCATAATCTGGAGCTAGGCGGACGTATGCTTTCTTTTCACCATCAGGCCTAAAACACAATGACCAACAGTTAATACTAAAGAAAAAATTACTGAAAACACATTTTTAAGTTTTAACTTATGCATCAGTGGTTCCTTTGGAAACATCAATATTTTCAGCATTAATATGTTTTCCATCATTCGCACAAGAAACTACATAGGCTACCCATTACTAAACTTAAGCACCGATACAGGATATTAATCTTGCCATCTCTCACCTGATCAAGGTGTTCACTTTTTGTACATCAATGTCATAGAGTTTCTTCACTGCCTGTTTGATCTGGTGCTTGTTTGCTTTAACATCAACAATGAAAACCAGAGTATTGTTGTCCTCGATCTTCTTCATGGCTGACTCAGTGGTCAGTGGGAACTTGATAATAGCATAATGATCAAGCCTAAAATATAAAAAAAAAATACTTAGCTGTCAAGGCAACACCAAACAAAGCATTTAATTTATGATAATCTGTCAAATTTAATCAGGAACTATATTTGCAATAGCACATCGGAAATGTGGCCTTTACAAAAAAAGGAAAATGAACTGACGCTAACTTACTCAGGTCGCTTCTCTAAGCAATGCCCTGCCTATACATTCTAATATAAAAGTTTAATGATTCTGAAACTATTTTTTTCACGAAAGTATGCTTTCTTTAATGGCAAGATACATTGAGTTTTATGGATTTTCTATTTTCAGATGTTATCTTGGTCTATAATAAAATATACAAACAGCTCTTTACCATTTCAACAACATAAAGAGGAAATTTTACAAATAAAATTTTAGCAGGTTACATACACACACATTTAATCGCAGGCTGAGAATCTGCCCCTGTGGCATTAGCAGCAGCAACTCTGGGGCTGCTGCTGTCTGTGGTACAGTGCAGTGCAACCTTGGCTGTACCTTGCCTCATGGCAGGAGCAGTCCTGTGCATTAGCCTTATGGTCACTGAACCCTACAACCAAAAAACAAATCAGGCTTCATTCTTTTTATTGCTTATCTTACTATTCAGCTTCTATTGCTTTGACAATTATCCTAACTGCTGCCAAGTCATTAAGAGTAATTTGTCACTAGTAACCACACAAGTTACATTGATCAAAAAACTCCAAAACCAAAAATTAACTACAAATAATCTACAGTCTTTCCCATACTGTAGGACTGGCTTTCCTTTGAGGGCTCAGAATGAAGGCCAGTTAGGGTGAGAATTTGGGTGAAAACTTAACTTACAGTCTTTAATATTATGAGTACAATGACTGCATGGCTGATACAAGGATAAGGATTTCCTATACCTATAATCAGAGGGACACTAGACACAAGGTTACATACTGAATAAAAGCTTTCAGTTGTAATTAGTTTTAAGATTTAACTTTAAAACAACTAAAACTGAAATTAGATTTTACCCCATGATATTCCTCCTTTAACTGTTCAAAGGCACAAAGTAAACATTTTGTACAAATGAAGTGGTTCTGGCAACATCAGATCTGGGTAAGTTTTATTTAACAAGCCACAGTTGCACTGCACCACAGGCAAGTTCGTTCTGAACACCTACATATACACCATCCGCAAAGCCACCAGCACTGTGGCTGATTGGTCACACCCCTCACACTCACTCTTCACCCTTCTGCCATCTGGAAAAAGATACCGAAGCATTCGGGCACTCACATCCAGATTATGTAACAGTTTATACCCACAAGCCATCTGTCTTCTCATCACAAAGGGACTGGACACACAAAAATCATTCAGACGAACTAAATAACATCAGGACTGAACAAACACACATGAAAATCACCTGATCTAAAACTACCTAACTGAACTACTCTTTGCAATTTGCAATTATTTGCACAATATTTGAATTTATGTTGTTAAATTTACATTGTGTTAATTCATGTGTTGCGTGTATGTAGCATCTTGGTCCTGGAGGAACGCTGTTTCGTTTCACTGTGTACTGTATATGGTTGGAATGACAATAAAAACCTACTTGACCACCCCTTGTTTACATGTATCACTGGGAGGTTTGGCATTGCACAGCCTTAATGCTGGCCACATAAGCGCCAACAGGTCCAACCAAACTGCATGCTACTGTGTGGTTGGGGCTCCGCTCTGAAGAATACTTTAAGCAATCAAAATTTGGTATGAATAGCAGTTTTGGCCTAAATAGCAAGTCAGTAAAAGCCAATGACCTGGAACTACAGTGCCCCACAATCTGGCCAACTGTCCAATGAATCTATGATCTCTGACTGGATCCCTACTGTATCAGGCAAAATATTTAGTCAGGAAGCCCACCCATGTGTTACTAGAGAAAAGTCACTTGAATTTCAGCAAAATCTTTCTATGGCTATACTGTCAGAAGGCTATTTATTTAATAAAAAGCATCATGGACTGTGACATTAGGGGCACATCAGTAAATGAATATCCAATCACAGGTTTTTCAGGCTTTGATCGCTATAAACATCACATCATCTGTTCCCCCAATATTTAACAGTAAATGACAAAGCTAAAATAAACACAAATGTCACAAGCCAAGCATATCTACTGTTGTGTATAGCAATCTACGTCTCTGCTGCAACTTTTCCAAGAAATTAACACAACCAATACATACTTGTTCCTTGTGGGGGCACTCTTTCTAGGATATTTGGGTTGCCTCCTCAGTCTGAGTGTTTTTGGTCTCCTGAAGGTTGGTGAGGTCCTTATTTTCTTTTTCTTGTGACTATGGACTCCTTTCAACACAGCCTTTTTGGCCTTGAGAGCCTTAGACTTTGCTTCAATCTTAGGAGGGACAGCTAAAATAGAAGATTGAACACATCAGTATTGATAATTATGTGACTGACTATGAGCAGCTTTGTTACTGGGAAATGCCACCAGCACTCATCCAATAATTATCTAAAGGCATGTGGCACATTGAGCATTATGTTCACCACTACCCTCAATTGGAAAGCATTAGGGTGCAAAAATCACTCACTGACCCCTGCATAATGGAAGGTATAGGGCACATGGGGCAGTGAGAGGCAAACCTGGGCACCAAAATGCTTCAGGGAGTATTCTGACACATTCACTTGTCATATGTACATTCAATATTGGTTGGTTGCTTGGTTAATCATTAATATCCCGAGTGATGACAAGTAGTGAGAGGCTCTTCACCGCTGTTTCTGCCTGAGGGCAGTGGCAGGAAAAACACCCTAATGGCCCCCCATCAAACCCATCTGCTTGCCATAAAATTGTAATGGTAGCAATACAGCACAGGTTACTACAGTTTAGTAGCACTGACACATTTTGGATTTTTAAACAAATTAGTATATAACACTTGCCTTCATTGGCCCTATTTCTTATTCTTAACATAGGTGTGATTTGATATCTGTTTTATTCAGTGGCATGAGGGCTGGGCAAAGATCTGACAGGCTTGAGCCCCAACAAACAGACTACCAGCCTACATGCCCTTACCCAAGCCTACTATCACTGATAAAACACTTTAAACCAAAAATCACAAAAGAAGAGTTTATAACTCCCAATGTAAAGTTAGTGAAGTGGTGATTAGTTATTAAGGTCTCAGCACTGGATACCAAAGAGGGACATCAGATCTTGCTTAGGGTTTATTAGCCCCACTGTCCCTAGTACACAGAGATGGTGGGAGAGTTTCCCAGGTGCATCAGTAGTAATAGGATTGGAATCATCAGTTTCATACTTTGATCGCTTTACAACATCATCTGCACCAAACCTTTTCTAGCGCCACGTTTACCAGCAACATAAATAAAGGTGGCTGCCAGCTTCTAGGCCATTATTCTAAGCGATAGTGTTTCAATCTACGTTAACGACCGCGGCACATTATCGCCATCAATTAGAAACAGCCCAAGCAGGGCAGCACCGGCCTAGCCTGCTCTACAGCTCCATGCACATGCGGCCCCACCGGCTCACGCTATGTAATGTACATACGCTTCACCGAGAGACAAACCGGGATAACATAGCCCGTGTGGCTCCCTCATACCATTCACATACCACAATGTGCCAAAAGAACACAAGCTACCCCGCAAAAGCAGTCAATATCATCATGTTTCCCCGCGGCCCTCACCTTCCTTCTTCGCTTTAGGAGCCATCTTGGGCAAAAGGAAGTTCGAGGGGTTTCTCACACAATATTACAGGGACTAGCGCCCGAGATTCTCGCGATAGCAAAGCGTCACTTCGAAAGGCTCCATGGGAATTGTAGTTTTGCCTGGGTGTTGCCTGGGTGTTATCGCGGGGCTCTGTAACTTAATTACATCACGTGTGTTTTCGCTGCCAGGGGAGCTAGGTAGAAGCAGGGAGGTGGGAATGTTGGTGACAGGCTGGCCAAGAATTAAAACGATCACGTGAAAGTGATCCAAACGCAATAGAAAAATGACTGGGTGCCCAAATTAGTTAATTAGCAGTCTCTTTCTCTGTTTAAAAGAAGAAGTTTTTTTTTTGGGGGGGGGCTATGAATGAATGGGTAGCAGCGAGGGGCAAACTCAAAGTTTTGATTGTCAGACGTCTGTTGTGCATTGTGTTTTTCAATGCACATGAAAGTTCAGGGGGACCAATGTACCAACTCATAACTGAAGAGTGGCTTCTCTGGTCGTATCATATCTGGTATCCGTCTCCCAGCAATGTGGCTGGGGGAACCCAGTGCAGGGGCAATATCTGTTGTTTATATAATAAACAAATATTAATTTCAAATCTGTGTCTGTTTACTGCATTCGGTTTGAAATCCAGTCCCTCAAAACAGTGATTAGTGTGTGGAAGTAACTTTTTTTTCATAGAGGTATTGTAGATTACTCTATCAGTGCCTAAAAAGCTGCAGTATCTCCCTAAACTACAGCTTGAATCTTCTCTTAGCAGGAATGAAAGGCATATAGATTTACCTGAAACAGGAGATCTCATTAAAAGGTAATGCCATACATTGCAGATAAAATCAATTCATCTCTTAGCATGATATCTTTGTTCAGTCATACAGGATGAGCTTCATGTGATGAATTATGCAGACTTGCTGTCTCTGAAAGACATTTAGATTTTTGACCGTGAACAACCAAAAACACTCACAAGAATTTAGTCCACAAACCTAAATATGAAGTACAGTAAATCATTAAAGGGGAATTATAATGGCTAGTTATGGATTATTTAATTAATACATGTTTTATGTAACATATTCCCGCTCAGAAAAATTAAGTTACTGTCAGCACTGAGAGGTCATTAGCAATGTGGCAAATGTTTTAGCATTTAAAAAAAACCCCTTCCCCACATGCAGCCGCTTCCAAGATGCAGTTAGGCAGGAAAAGATTGAGAATCTTAAAATTATCATTCCTTGGTTATTCCCACCCGACAGCAACAGCTTCTCCCATTTACAATTGTGTTTTTCATTTGAAGGAATGGGAAACGGCAGCAAGCAGGTAAGGGTATTTTAATCACTGCAGTTCTCTGTGTGCAATGGAGTGATTTAAAGGGGACCTGTTACCCTAAGAAATAATTCCAAATCCTTTTTTATCATGTTAGTCCAGCAAAATAAACTTTACTTACACTATATAAATGATTTAAATTTTCCTTCAGTCTTGGAATTTACAATCACAGGTAGAAGCCATTTTGTGGACGCTTTTATTGAGGAAAGTTTTGTATCCCCAAAATCTTGTGTATTCACCATCTATGCAACACCTAAGAAGTGCTAAATGGAAAGTTAAAGTAAGTGTAATGAAAAATCTGTTAATCATATATTGCCTGCTCCTCCTCTCTGCCTCAGGCATAGAGGCAGGGCAAGCATTATATGACTGACAGATTAGATTTTAAAATACATTTATTACAAGTATGGATGACAAAAAAAAAAAAATTGGGGGGGTTTCATGTTTAATTTACAAAGGACTTTATACAGTTTTTTTATGTGTGGGTGACAGGTCCCCTTTAATTAAGACCCCTATTACTTAGCCTACAGTTTCAGTATATGTTTCTGAAAAAATCTAAGTTTTGGAGGAAGGGCTACAATGATGATGCCAATTGGGCAGGTTACAAAACTGCCAGGCAGCATTGGTGTTTTAACATGTTAGGAATAATGTTCCAGATTAGTGTCAGTGATTTTTGAGCGATTCGGTTTTCATAAATATCTTTTAGGAAAGGCATCGTAATCTATGTTGACATATTCACCTGCAGTGTGTGAGCCCTGCAAGAATCTGTACAGCAGCAGAATGCTCTGCACGCTATCCGTAAGAAATACATTGATGTCAACACGTGGTTCTGTCATTGAATTTGATTGGCCCTTCAGGCATAAACAGAGATGGATGAACATAAAAAAGGTCATAAATAATTGCCCTTTTGCACACAATTATAGTGTAATATGTTTTTGGGTATATCTAATTGCATTGTATATATAAACTCTTGCAAAGAATTCACACATTGTCAATATATCAGTTCTTAGAAGAAAAATGAAAGGGCAACAGAGGGGTGGTTAAAAGGGAGTTGCTTTGTAATATATAAAGCAATAAAGAAAACTGAAGGAATGTGAATAAAGCAAACATAGAGTAATGAAATGGTAGAAGATTTTGAAGAAATGGTAGTGGTATTGGCAAGTGTGAGAGTGAAAGAGACAATAAAAGGAAAAATGCAAGAAACAGTACATTAGAAGGGTAAGCAGTGGTAAAGGTGGGAGAAGAGTGAAAAGAAGTTGCACATGAGAATTTTGAGTAGGGGCATTAAGGTAAAGTATACACATTATTATTATTTCTGTGGATCATTGGGATCATACAGTACAACATCAGAATATAAAGGGCTTCAGATTTGTTGTAGACAACATGAAACTGTGCTGCTCTTTATTTGTATAAACTCACTGCCACCTTACAAAAATTGCCTTCATGGTTTATGTTTGTCAGTTCCAGTTCCCTAAAAGCTAGTTTAACATGATTAAATAGGTGTTATATCTCACTCTCCATACAAAGGATGAACAACTTACATCTCTTTTATTAATGAAATCACAATAAGGAACTAACAAAACCTACTAAGTATCCTGCTATGCAGAGTGTGAATCATTGGTATGTTTTGTGCACACCATCAATAATCCTCAAAACACCAGAGAAATAGCTATGTATTCTTCATTATTGGTCACTGTGAGCTCAAGGATTACTCTATTGAAACTACAGCTTTATCCTTTAACTTTATAGAGGGACAGAATAATACTGTCATATTCATACAGAATGGTGCCCTGATGAAACAGACATTGCACCCAATACACCCAGATACAAGAGCTAAATTCTGTCAGACTTGTTGTATATTTCCTTTGCTGTATTTCTTTCACCCCCCCAATCCTCCCTTTTTCTGCAACAAAATATAAACATCCGTCAGTACTATATCTGTTATCAATAATTTATTCTTAACCACAGTTAAACACTGACTAACTGTCTGCAGCCTGGTCTATAACAGTGTAAAAAAACCTTGTTAAATCTTTCTTAATTTAAATTCTTGTAAGTAATGGAATATGCATATTTGCACAATAAAGCTTCATGCTATGGAGAGAATAGCAAAATAGGAAGAAAAATGAATTGATGATTGGTTGCTATGGGTAATTTGGCCCCTTGACATTATTGTAACATAGCTCCCCTTATACAAATTAATAAGGAGACCTATTCTAACATAACTATACTTCTGTAATAAAAAAGAGCAATACAAAGTTATATAATTAGTTACATAGTTATACCTAGATCTATTCCTATAAGACCTATTACTAACTGTAACAATGGCCTTTAATATTTTTATGCATGTTCAATAATTTATCCAAGCCATTTTTAAAGGCATTAATAGAATCTGCCATCACAACATAACTTCCTTCAACATGAAGAACCACCTACAAATGAAAGAACTGTTCCTTTATTCTAAAGGGGTGGCCTCTGGTGAGCTGGTCTTTTCTGTGGGAAATAGATCCTCTCTGTGAGCCTGGCTCTGTAAGTATGAGTTTGCAAGCTACAAATTTTATGAGATTCATTGAATTGCGCTGCAAGTCACACCCCCATTTATGTCAATGGGGGTCTCTTGTCAGTCTGGTTTTTTGACATGATGCAATCTGAGTGCACCCAGAATCACATAATTGCAAACCCATCTAACAGGCAGGATGCAATCCAAAACCAATTACTTGTCCACCATTAATTAATAAGGATGCAATGTATTAATTAATAACTGTAAGTTTAAAATTGGATGGCACAAAGCACACAGCAGCAAGAGTAACAATATTAAAGTATTTTCAGATGCCTATCCTGTTTGATGCTATTGTTTATTTTAAAATTGTTTCCCCTACATTGTTTCTAATAACAGAATACAGTTCACAAAGTGCTGGTGATAAAAGAAGTATTATATGTCCAACTGAATTATTGATGGGAAATAATACATGATTCCATAATGCAGCTTTAACAAAAATGAATATATAATTTCCAACACATAAAAGATAAGTTTAAACTTAAAGGAACAGTAACACAAAAAATGTATATATTTTAAAGAAATAAACTATAATGTACTGCTGCCCTGCACTAGTAAAAATTGTGTGTTTACTTCAGAAACATTACTAGAGTTTATATAAACCCTGGTGTGTAGCTATGGGGGCAGCCATTCAAAAGAAGAAAAGGCACAGGTTATATAGCAGCTAACAGATAAACCCTGTAGAATACAATGGTGTCTTATCTGTTATTTGCTATGTAACCTGTGCCTTTTCTCCTTTTTTCCAGCTTGAATGGCTGCCCCCATGGCTACACAGCAGCTTATTTATATAAACTATAGTAGTGTTCCTGAAGCAAACACACCAGTTTTACCATTGCAGGGCAACAGTACATTTTATTTCAATTACTTTAAAACACTTTCATTTTTTGGTGTTACTGTTCCTTTAACATGAAACCTGATTACTGGTTTATGAGCCCCAAAACTTGGCACCAAAGAGATCATAACCACTGGTTTTTTTTGTGATTTCAAAAATGAACTCCCACTGGTAGACACAGACTTTTGAAGTAAATTTATAGGCAGATAGGGGATTTTCTTTTTTCCCATAAAAAGTATCAGCGCGCCAGAGGCCATCCCTTTATATTAGAGAAACTGAACGTTCATTTGAAGCAGTGTAGCTGTTTTTTCCGGTGAGGGCAGTGAGGTTGTGGAATGCCCTTCCTAGCAGGGCCGGAACTAGGGGTAGGCAGAAGAGGCTCCTGCCTAGGCGCAATAGTGGGGGGGGGGCGCCAGACAGGTACCTATTCTGTCACCTACCACCGGTTCTGGACCCTTTCCCCCCACTGTGCAGCAGTCCTGGTAACCCCGCCGCCTGTGCGTGTATGCGACGGTGCACACGAGGGGGGGGGGGTGTTGGTGGTGGCCGGGCCAAGCAACCTGGTTCCCTAGGGTGCCTGGCTGCAGGGCCGCCATCAGGGGGGCACAGCGGGTACAGCTGTCCCGGGCCCGGGCAATTTTTACTTTTAAAGGGGGCCCGGCGGTGCTACAGTTTTCTTAGTAGCTCGGGCCCCCTTTAATAAAATCCGGGCCCTGTGATTGGTCAGCTAGATGGTTGCGCCCCGTGTGTACGGGTGACGTCAGTACGCACGGGGCGCAACCTTATAAAAGGGCCTGTGTGCATTCGCGTGTAGGCAGAAGTGCAGAGGCGTCGCGCGTGATGGATACGAAGATGCTGCTGAAGCCACTGGAGAAGCCGCCGAAGAGCAGAAGTAAAATTGCTGCTGGGCACCGATGTATTAGGGGGGGCCGCGGGGCACACTGACTTATGGGGGCACTGCTGCTGGGCACCAATGTACTAGGGGGGCACTGCTCTTGGCACCAATGTACTAGGGGGGCACTGCTGCTGGGCACCAATGTACTAGGAGGGCACTGCTCTTGGCACCAATGTACTAGGGGGGCACTGCTGCTGGGCACCAATGTACTAGGGGGCACTGCTCTTGGCACCAATGTACTAGGGGGGCACTGCTGCTGGGCACCAATGTACTAGGGGGGCACTGCTGCTGGGCACCAATGTACTAGGGGGACACTGCTCTTGGCACCAATGTACTAGGGGGGCACTGCTCTTGGCACCAATGTACTAGGGGGGCACTGCTGCTGGGCACCAATGTACTAGGGGGGCACTGCTGCTGGGCACCAATGTACTAGGGGGACACTGCTCTTGGCACCAATGTACTAGGGGGGCACTGCTCTTGGCACCAATGTACTAGGGGGGCACTGCTGCTGGGCACCAATGTACTAGGGGGGCACTGCTGCTGGGCACCACTGTACTAGGGGGACACTGCTCTTGGCACCAATGTACTAGGGGGACACTGCTCTTGGCACCAATGTACTAGGGGGGCACTGCTGCTGTGCACCAATGTACTAGGGGGGCACTGCTCTTGGCACCAATGTATTAGGGGACACTGTTGCTGGGCACCAATGTATTAGGGGGCCCTGGCTACCAATGTTTTAGGGGCACTGGCTACCAATGTTTGTGTGTCCTTTGTACTGATGGGAGGGGTCACTGGGGGAGGGGCCATTAGGGGGCAGGGCGTGGGAGGAGGAGGAGGGCCCTGAAAATTTTGTTGTGAGGGGCCCCGTGATTTCTGATAGCGGCCCTGCCTGGCTGGCTTGGCCCGGCACTGCTTCCTAGTGATGTTGTGATGGCAGATTCTGTTAATGCCTTTAAGAGGGGCTTGGATGAGTTCTTGAACAAGCATGATATCCAAGGCTATTGTGGTACTAAAATCTACAATTAGTATTGCTAATGTCAGTGTATAGATAAAAGTTGTAAAGTTAGATACAACAATTTCAAACTGGAATGCATCCATTGCTACATTTTAAACAAAATATATACAAGTATAATCAATAAATACAATGTTGCGAAATATATACAATTAACGTTATCCATAAAACCTCAGGGAATGTAGCCAAACTGAGCCCAGCAGCACCACCTTTTGGTTAAACACAGCACATTACATCAAATTTTAAATTCAAACCTTTTGGCTGCCGAGTATCTAAATGAAATATCCAATATGCTTCCCTATAAAGGAGCCTAGACGTTATGTCACCTCTCCTGTTAGAGGGAAATAACCTCTCAACTCCCTGTATTTTTAAACATGCCACATCTCCACTATTGCATTCTTTAAAATGCCTTTATACCGGTGTAGTTGTACACTCGGAGACAATCTGATTGATATGCTCTTGCATTCTACATTTTAATTTTCTTGTTGTACAGCCCACATATTGCACTTCACACTTTAGACATGTTAATACATAAACTACAAAACGCAAATTACAGTTTATAAATTGCCTAACACCAAAAATTCTTCCTGTACTACTACTGATCACGCTCTGAGATACTTGTATACTTCCACAAGTTACACACTGTGCAGCTCCACAGCGGTAGGTGCCCAATGTTTAATACCTCAGGCTACGGGTTCAGGGCGCTGCACCTGGACCACCATTTGTCTTTGAGAGTGTATTTCCCAATAATTTTGCCAGGACTGTTTTGAAGTCGTGTGTTGGAGGTGGAGGGTACAGGGTTTATACACCCGGACCACATAATTTACTGGGTGAGCTTATCACTTCACATTATACAGCAGTGCTTGCTAAATTTTATCTAGACAACGCGGTTTGTTGATGTGTACACTAAGGGCCTGTGTATCTAGACACACACTCTTTGAGGAACCCTCCATAACTTATAGCTTACAAACATAGGCACAGCCTATAATCACACTCCATGCAAATAAGTTGAGACTGCACGTAAATCTCAATATGAAATAACACTAGTTTGCTTGATCTTACAAATATCAATCTGCTAACCTGGATAATATAGAATTGTTTTTATCAATTCATTTGTTAACCACTAAGAATACAGAAATAAGTAATTATTTTACATTTCTGAAACTTTTCTGATTTCTGTAAAGTCCAAAAAAGGCAGAGTAAAGGCAGGTAAGATATTTCTGGGCATTTTACCTCCTACTCTTACCCTTGGAAAAAATGTGACCAAACCTGACAAACTGAAGTGTCTTCCCTATTGAATATGTTTGTCTGCATGTTGCTACAACCAATAATTTTCATTGGACGCTGCAGATGGACCACCATTCTTGCAATAACTAAACTGCCATCACTGACTGGGGGCAGCTTTTGGGCAATCCCCATTACGGTCAATGTAAATTACCCAGAAGTATTTTAAACATAAATTCTCCCAGGGAAAATTGCAGCAGGAAAAACATATATATATATATATATCATCATCATCATCATTTATTTATATAGTGCCATCAAATTATGCAGTGCTTTAATATATATATATGGTGATTAAACCCTTCACATTACTTACAGTCACTACTTATGAGCAACTGCTCACCATTCATTATGCGTGCATTTTATATTACATAACTGTTCCTTTTTTAAGAATACCCCTTTTTAATTGTACTAGAATAAGTCATTCCTTTCCTGAGAGAAAACTTGTATCATATATCTTCTCCATGATTAGCAGCAAGCTAAGAAAGAGTTGGAGCTTTTAAAATGCCATTGTTTATTGAATATCATTGTCCATTAGCAGCTAATAATAGAGCCAGCTCTTACAATCACTGCACAAGCTCTTTTTGCACAAGTCTTCTTTAGGAGCAGTCAATAACCCCATCAATTATTCAGGAGCTGTCTGTGTCTGCTTTATAATATGCTAAAGGCAAAGCATTAGAGGAGGCAGCAGTAGGGAACAGGAAAAATCAACTAATAAATAATCATTCTTTTTTATCTATAAATGTATATACAGTTAAAAGTAATATATTTTTCCACACCTCCTTTATTTATTGCAGATCTATTTGTTTTGGACACAGAAATATTATTAAAGCTATTTATAGAGATGATTTACAACTATCTTTTAAGTCTAATGTAATATCTGGGTGGCTACACTTTTAAAGATCCCTTAACTTAAAAAAAAAATCTTTTAAGATCCCTTAACTTGGCAAAGAGGGACTCCATCCATATATTAAAATATTGCTTAAGGGTCACGCTGCAACCTCTATAGTCCCAGGCCCCTTTAAGGGCTCGGTCAGCCCCCTGTTGTTACACCTGTAAATACATTAGTCTGAAAAATGTAACATAGTTCTTCACACCTCTCATTGCCTATTTTTATTCTGTAATGTTGTACTCATAATAAAGAACAGATGGCAAGCCTACCTACTGTCTCTTTCTATTTCTTGCAGGTCTGGTTTTGTTGAGAGAGCAACAAACTCAACAAACTCAAGCAACAAATTCAATCACAAGAACTCAATTATAGCCTGATGCTGATGTTAAGTGCCACGTAAAAATGTAAAAAGGTCTCATATGTGATACCCTTTAAAGAGATATCATTTATAATTTTGCCTTAAAAGTATTTGCTTTTAAATTACCTGTTAAAGGTTCATGTTCCTTTGTGAGGGGGCTGCCATATTTGTGCAGCAGTAGTTCGTTAACATTAGAAGCTATAACTGACAGGCTAAAAAAGGGACAGTCAGGTTGGCAGAACAGTCAGGTTCAGGAACTTCAAGCACATACAAAAGCAGCCCTATCAGTAAAAAACGATCAACATGACCAATAGGTAACATGACCTTTTTATATACATCAATATTTTGAAGAGTTTTTTAAGTGTCAGTATCACTTTAAGGAGAAGCTAAATAATACTTGTAAAATATGCTCCTTTATACACCTGCTCAGTTTTGCAGTGTCTGCAGCCACAACCCCAATCATTAAAGATTTACTACTTACTGTAATTTTTATTTGTCATCTTTCATGGCAGCATTTTCCAGCATGGGTATTCCCTACCCTACAGGTCACTGGATAGAAAACTAAACTAACTTAGTGTTAAACTAAAACTAGAAAGGGAATTTTGAGAACAAACTTCATATTGGGTTGAAAAACCTTTGACCACAGTTATATAAAAAAAGTTTGGGGACCCTGGTTTTAATAGTGTTTGAATGGCAGCAACTTAAATTTCCCCACTGAAAGTCATCTGATTGGCAGTAGGTAGCTCCGCCCAATTTTTCTAACCTGGAACTGCAGTTACCCAGTGACTAACTCTGCAAAGTTTAGGGACCCTAGGATTAATAGTTAAAGAACGGCAGCAGTTTAAATGTAAACTATTAAAAGTCAATAGGTAAATTGTGATTGGTGGTTGGTGGGTGTGCCCACTTTTTCTAACCTTGAGTCACCCAGTGACAAACAGTGGACACCCTGGCATAAATAGTGTGAGAATGACAGCATTTTAAATTTAAACCAATAAAATTAAATAGATGAAATCTGATTGGCTGTTAGTGGCCCAACCCACTTTTCCTATTTTTGAACTTGAGTCCCCCAGTGACCAACTTTGCAAAGTTTTGGGACTCAGGCATAAAAATTGTGAGACTGACAGCATTTTACACTTCACCATTGAAAGTAAATAGGTGAATTGTGATTGGCTGTTGGTAGCTCTATCCACATTTTTCTAACTTTGGAAAGTTTAATAACCCTGGAATTAATACTTAAATAATGGCATCAATTCAAATATAAACCAATGAAATTTAATGGGTGGAAAAGGATTGTCTGTTGGTGGCTCTGCCCACTTGTTCCAACCCTGAATACGTAGTCAGCTAGTGACTGACTGTGCAAGTTTGGGAACCCTGACATAAATAGTGTGAGAAAGGCAGCATTTTAAATTTAAACCAAAAAAATCAATAGGTGAAGTATGATTGGCTGTTGGTGGCTCCACCCACAAAAACCTAAAAATGCAGTCCCCTAGTGACCCTCCATTGAAAATCAATAGTTAAATCTGAATGGCTGTTGATAGCTCCACCCACTTTTCCTAACTCTGAACAACAGTTACCTGCTGACTAGCTCTGCAAAGTTTGGGGACCTTCGTATTAATATTTAAAGAATAGCAGCAGTTTAAATTTAAAGATATGAAGTCTATATATGTATATATATATATAAAGTAAATAGGTGAAATCTGATTGGCTGTTGTTGGCCTCATCCACTTTTCTAAACTTGGAACATAGTCACCCAGTGACAAACTTTGGGGACCCTGACATTAAACATGTGAGAATGGCAGCAGTTAAAATTTCCCCACTGAAAGCAGTGAAAGAAATGTGATTGTCTTTTGGTGGCCCCGCCCACTTTTTCTAACCTTGCGTAACCTTCAAGTTTGGGGGGGTGTAGCTTCAAATCTGTAAGTGTGGGTGTTGTACCCCTAAAACTGTAGGAGGAGTAGCGTTTAGAAAATGGGGGGCGCTAAGAATAATAATAAGAAAAAGCGGAAGAATAAGCTGAAGTCGAAGAACAGTAGGTTGGAGTTTTCAACCCAACATAAAAAGCGGAAGAATAAGCTGAAGTCAAAGAACATTTGTGTGGTTTTTCAACCCAACATAATTGTAAGTACATGTCGCAAATAAAATGTACCACAGCTGTGCCCACCCCCTGAGGATTAGCCCACAATTTGGTGTTAGCCTCCTCCACCAGATATTTCTTGGAGAATTTCCCCTGTATAACTACTCTCTTCTCTATCTTCTTTTATTCTGAATTGATCTCCTTAATGAAGTCATGGACTGGAAATGAAACGAGTGAAACAAGTTGTTGGGCAAAGTACTTTTAAGCAATTCTTCCTTTAGATTTAACACCTCTCACTTTTTAATGAAAGTATCCACTGCTGCTGAGTCTAGGCCATATTTCTCTTCTAAAAAGGTTCCACCCTCTTCAGAAATATTAGACTAATTATCAATCAGATCATATAATTCCATCTCAGAGACTTCTGACAAGTCATATAACACCTCCCTGGCCCTTTTAGATCTCCTGGGGGCCACAGCTGATGAGGCTTTCTGCATCTTGAACTACTGCCTGTGAAAGTAAGGCATCCAACTGAGGGTCAGCAGTAGTTTGCCTTTTAGAATGCTGGGGGTCAATATTCTGGGCTTCAGCAGAGAGGTCACAAGAAAAAAGTATTTGTTAGCTTGCTCCCCACTACAACAAATTATACAAATAAAAATTTGCTTGAGCTTAGCCAGAATCCCCGGGCAGTGATCCCTTCCTAGAGTCGACTGGTCCATAGCTGGAATCTAAACAACAGCAAAGTCAGAATGCCGTATAAAGAAAAGGAATAAGTAAAAAGTACTTTGCTCACGAGGCCGTGCTTTCGGGTAATGGATTAGTGCCATTTTGCCAGCATCTGAAATGTCCCCCCACACACAGCAGCATAGCAGGGAAACCACACTGAACCACCAGTGTTATTGCCCATAAAAGTAACTAAGACACAGGCAAGTAACATGACCCACTCACAGGTCCCCCTCCATAGTGATCCCTGCCGGTAGCATTTGGAGGCACCAGGGAAAGAAACGAGCAACCCCCTGGAGCAAAGGTAATTAGGCCATGTACTTATAGTCTGAGTTTACCCTTTCTTTTCCAGTGACCTGTTGGTGAAGTGCTGGTACGACTGACTTGGGAAATACCAGTGGCAGGTAAATTTTTCACTTTGACCTATGATGAAGAATGTTGTAAGTTGTAGTCCATCACTAGGATTTAATTTCATTTTTTTCACTTTGTCAATCTATATTTTCTTGCTTGTAACTAAGCATTTGAGCAATCCAGGTGGCATATGCCCCCAGCCTTTGTTAACCAGCCCCTTTACCCAATAACAGATTTACAACCTTAAAGGAACAGTAACACCAAAAAATGAAAGTGTATAAAAGTAACTAAAATATAATGTGCTGCTGCCCTGCACTGGTAAAAGTTGTGTGTTTACTTCAGAAAGTCTACTATAATTTATATAAATAAGCTGCTATGTAGCCATGGGGGCAGCCATTCAAAGGAGAAAAGGCACAGGCACATGGCAGATAACAGATAAAACACTATTGTATTCTACAGAACTTATCTGTTATCTGCAATGTAACCTGTGCCTTTTCTCCTTTTTTCCAGCTTGAATGGCTGCCCCTGTGGCTACACAGCAGCTTATTATATAAATTATAGTAGTGTTACTGTAGCAAACACACCAGTTTTACCAGTGCAGGGCAACAGTGCATTATATTTTTGTTACTTTAAAGCTCTTTCATTTTTTGGTGTTACTGTTCCTTTAACTAACCTACAAGCTATTTATCAGGATGCATTCCCATTCACTACTTTTTGCCCCACAGATTGGGAATCTCAGAACAATTGTCTCCCCATCTAAACCATTAATGTATTTAAGAAACATGCAAGTCAAAATACATTGGAGCTTGAGGTGTATGCAATGGTCAATCCCTAATTACAGCACATGCTTTACTACTGCATTTCCTTGTATTAAAATGTCTAAAGTTAAATTATGCAAACAAGCAATGTTTTTGAATATTTGAAAATTTTTATTTTCTCTCAAATGAGCACCAAACACATTGTAAATGACAGAAATAATGCACTTTTCTCTAATACTGAATAACTATGTACATTTACACAAAACATGATGACAAACAATTACATTGAAAACATGACCTGATAAACTCATAAGCAAAAATAAAAAGTACACACATATTGTAAACACAAAAGCAATACACGCAGGTATCTGATTTTTATTCTTGTAAGATAGAATTTTTGTTTTTCTTTAACCCCGTAAGTGAATTAAAGTTTTTAAAGAAGGCTTGTGTTACATGCATGAGCCTCACAACTTTATCTCCAAAATTAAAAAAAAAAAAACCCAAGTATTAAATACTCAACACATACATTTCCTCTGGCCCCTCAATCATTTAAAGGTACACTAATGATACAAAAGCTTTTATTTTCACATGAAAGAGGATTTTGTCTTAAGGACTATTGTTGTTTTTAACAGGCAACTATTTCCTATTTCTTGTCTCAACCAGTTGTTTTGATCGACACAGTACAGCAGTGCAGTCAGAAATTGCAAAGGGTCACCCTACTTGTTTAGAAAACAGGGGGTGAAGTAAAGAACATTTTATAGTTGTGTAGTACAAACATTGCATGTTTCTAAATATACGCAAATATAAGTATATATATATATATATATATATATATATAAATACACACAATGTATATACACACACACACTCAACTCAGTTGAGAAGTAGTTGTATTTTATCATTAGAGTGCCCTCAAAGTTATAGCAAACAGGTCAGATTCCCTACTTTTTTAATACCATTAACTTTATCCAATTTGTAATAAAACAAAAACCAATGCAATGAACAGATTAGGGATTTCTTTCTTACAATGCACATGTGGCAGAAGCAGCTCATATACGAAGGTGCAGAAAAATATATTTGTAACCTTGGTTGTGTACTGTGTGCTGTGGATTACTAACCTGTTTTCTAAAAGCTTAAAATATGAAGTATGGTTATAAAAATATCAGGATTAATAAATGTAAGAGATGTAAAAGTCTTCCTAAAATGCTCCACAGTTTGAACTGAAATGATTTTTGTATTCATATTGTTACAGCAAGCACATAGCAGTAGATTTCACTGCCTAGCAGGTCTAAGTACAGTGGCAGCTTTTACACAAAATCAGCTTTGTGCTGAGTTAGAGCCAACAAACATCAGCCTTGGTGCTTTTCACAGTCCTGCATACTTATAACTAATGTACAAGCCTCCATTGTGTGCAACAGACACGTGCCTACAAACATCAAGTGTGCTTTTCTGATAATGCAAAGATTATAGTGTCATTTCAATTTGCCAAATGTGAAAGAAACTGCAGTTTAGTCTTTAGTAGAAAAACACGTGTGGAAAGTTTAGAGATTGGATAAATCCTTATGGATACCTTTAGATCTGAAAGAAACTGGCACTCTAGCTCATTTACATTATCCTATGGCTCATTCGCTCTATTCTTTCCTTCTATTCTATTCTGTTTTACAAAATAGATTTTAGATTTGATTCCAGTTATTTATTTTTGGATTTATATACAATTAACTAGAAACAGCTGGATACTTGTAAATGAACTTTCTTTCAAATAAGTAGCCACCCGTTTTAACTAATACATAGGGTTTTATTCAATCAAAATCAGCAAGTGTCTGCTTTAGGGTAAAAAAAGAGTGCATAAGTGATTCTAGCATTTTCTGCTAAATATGCAGAAACATTACATGAAAGGATAATGACGGGAGACTACAGAAAAATTGTAAATGTGATAATGCTGAAGTTTGGTATTCCACATATTGTACAGGCATATTATCCAGAATGCTCAGGACCTGGGGTTTTCCAAATAAGGGGTCTTTCTGTAATCTGGATCTCCGTCCCCTTAAATCTATGAAAAAAATCATACACACATTAAATAAACCCATTAGGATTGTTTTGCCTCCAATATGGATTCATGCAGCTTAGTTGGGATCAAGTACAATGTACTGTTTTATTAATACAGAGCAAAAGGAAATCATAAAAATTAGAATTATATGCCTAAATTTGACTCTATGGGAGATGGCCTTCCTGCAATTCAGAGATTCAGAGATAACAGCTTTCTGGATTATGGATCCTATATATGTATAAACAGGTTCAATAACATTTGGTCCATGCCTCCCTAGGGGGCCCATTTACTTACTCACGAACGGGCCGAATGCGTCCGATTGCGTTTTTTTCGTAATGATCGGTATTTTGCGTTTTTTTCGGAAAATTATCGCGACTTTTTCGTTACCAATACGATTTTTGCGGAAAAACGCAAGTTTTTCGTAGCCATTCCGAAAGTTGCGATTTTTTCATAGTGTTAAAACTTGCGCAAAACATTGCGCCTTTTAAGTTTTAACGCCACGAAAAAAGCGCAACTTTTCGTGCAAGTTTTAACGCTACGAAAAAATCGCAACTTTCGGAATGGCTATGAAAAACTCGCGTTTTTTCGCGCAAATCGTATTGGTAACGAAAAAGTCGCGATAATTTCCGAAAAGTCGTAAAGGCGCCGAAAAAATCGCAAAACATACGAAAAAGTCGCAAAATGTTCGTTTTCCAATCGGAATTTTTCCAATTTGGATTCGAATTCGTGGGTTAGTAAATCAGCCCCTAGGTGTCCAAAAATATATAAATGATATTTAAATGTATAGGCAATAAATCACTAACATATAATTTTCTTTTAAATATTGTTTACATTTTTCTCCAGATATATAACTGCTAATCTATATGGGGAATATTTGCTTTTATCAAAGGCAAATTACTAATCTGGTGCACTGGTAATTTGCTTATATATTTATATATGGTATACAAGAGCAGTGCTTAGTAATGTAAAGGTGGCCATACACCAGCAGATCCGCTCGCTTGGCGATGTAGCCAAGCGAGCGGATCTTCCCCCGATATCCCCACCTACGGGTGGGCGATATCGGGGAGCATTTAGGTAAAAAAAAAAATAATCCGATCGTTTGGCCCTGGGGCCAATTTCAGGCCAGATATCGGTCGGCCAGGCCGCTCTGCCCTGCCCATACACGGGCCGATTAGCTGCCGAATCGGTCCAAGGGACCGATATCGGCAGCTATAGTCGGCCCGTGTATGGCCACCTTAATTCTCATCACGGACTCACACAAACTTGTGTATTATAATAAATAATATATCCCCTGTTGTAAAATATGAGGTTCTTACAAGTCACCTTACCATCAGTCTAATGCATTTATATGGTCATGGAACTCCTCTCTGACTAATATAATATTCTTATATTTTACAACAGGGAGTACATTATTTACTATATATAACATGGGGCTGCTGGGCCACAAACAGGAATATTGTGGCAATTTAACATGAAAGACTAATACTAACTGCCTTACTATCAAGAGCCTTGGGTTTCTTTGTTTTAAACAACAGATGCAATGAGACAATCCGATAGCTTTCAATTGACAGTAATGGGAAGCCATCAGAAGTGGTTTTTAATGTGGGATCACGTAGATATTAACAAAGAAGATTTGTGGCAATCCAGCTATGTGGTGTGTCATTGGCCTACAGTGATGGAAATGGTAGAAACAAGGTTTTATCTACTGGTAAAATGAATTCAGCGAATATACTTGCCATTTTAATTAGATCGTTTGACCCTTGGTGGGCACATCGGGAGAAGATTGGGAAAGATCTGCTCATTTGGCGACCTCTCCAAACGAGCGGATCATACGGTGTATGGCCACCGTAGTAGTGGCCCAAGTTGCATTTTAGTATTTCAAATTAAACATGTAAAGGGAAACAAAACTAGCCAGGAGACACCCCAATGAGGCATTCTGTGTTGTGTGGCTCATTTTGCTTTCTCTATAGGATGAACATTACTTTTAAGAACAAAGCTGTTCTATCTAAAGAAAAAGACATGGTATAGAGGCCTTGTGATATATTGATCAAAATGAGTTATATGCTATCCACACTTTCTCAGAACACACTCTACATTCTTAGCAGCGTGATTTCTAAGAAGGGTAAATCATTTTTCTTATCTATCACTCGCAGAAGTAATAAGCTGAAAGCTTACTAATTCACTAAAGGGCACTTAGTTATAAAAAGCTTTGGTAAGGAAACATTTAGGGGCAGATTTATCAAAATGAAAATGTGAATTTAGAGCTAAATACATAAAAGCACACCCACATTGTATTAATTACTATGGAATTGTAATAAGCATGTTCATCAGTTGGTAAATTCTAACTTTCACACATTAATACATACGCTTCTAAAAATCCCATAGGAATGAATAGAACATAGGTACGTATTTAGCTCTAAACTCACATTTTGAAAAAATGCCCTTTAGTGAGGAATCAGTATTTGAGCTGAATGAGAGTATAAAGCGGCCCAATATAACTAGTAAGGAAAAAAGGCAAATGATAAACATTATATATAATTTATACAAGCTTTCACAGCTCTCAAAATGTGCCCTCTGTGACCTCTAAATATATTTAGATCAGCGGTAGGCTAAGCAATATCCAGGTCCTTATACCTCCCTTCCTGACATATGTAGATCAATAGTGGTAATAAAATCTAATGAGTAAACCCCACACTGCATTGATGGGGCTTAATAGATTCCCTCCAAGATGGGTCTGCAGGGAATTCCAAAATAAACATGTGGATGCAAGGCTATGTTCAGATAGAAGGAAAGCGAAGATATGCAGCAGCAGAAATATTCAGAAGAAGAATCCTGAAATAGAATTTGTACTACAAGGATAGAATCCCTTATCTGGAAACCCGTTATTCAGAAAGCTCCAAATTAGAGGAAGGGCATCTCCTATTAAGTTCGCTTTAAGCAAAAAATTTACATTTTTTAAATGATTTGTTTTTTTTCTGTAAAGATACAATAGTACCTTGATCCTTACTCGGCTGCAGGAACCCATATTGGTGGCAAAACAATTTTTATTGGGTATATTCAAATTTTATTTATTTTTTAGTAGACTTAAGGTATGGAGATCCAAACTACAGAAAGATCCCTTATCTGGAAAAATCCCAGGTCAAAGGCATTCTGGTTAATAGATCCCATACCTGTATATGTATATATGTACTATATTTAGATATGGATGGAAGTAAAAGAGGCTGTAATTAAAAAACATATAAATACCTTTGTGGGTTGATTTATTGAAGGGATAAAAATTCATACAAAGGTCAACCAGTCTAAGGACCAAACACAAAACATTTCTGGCTGGTATTAATCTCTTATGAGCTAAAACACCCAGCATCCCCCTCAAGTTCTGCGAAGTGTAAAATACTAGGGGTTACTGGGTTTAGTTCTGCAGCAGCTCATCCAATCACTGCATTTAACCCCTCTATATGTACAGCTTTTCCTTGTGGGATAGGATTCCTGCAAACAATACTCAAAACTAAACTATGCCATACCAGATTGTAAAAATGCTAAATCATTTTTCTGATGTCATGCCAGACCATTGTTATATCCAATGCTTCACACATTGAGTGCAGATAGTTTGTACAGAGAAAATATCTGATGTGATGATGTCTCCTATCTTTAAGCTCGGGTATAGTAAGCACACCAGGAAGTGATAAGGAACCTCCCTTATTTTCACTTCCATTAAAATCTATTTGGCCAAACTATACATGCTTTCAGCTATATGACTCCTGTATTGTACTTTATATATAAGTGGCATCTTCTATTAAAAGGACACTGGAACAAATATAATATTTCATTATTGGCTTGACAACCTAAGGACAGAACTAGAAATCTGCTGCAATGTGCAGGCCTTGAGTACAACCAATCAATTTCAGAATAAAAATGAGCCAGAGACAAGTTGCCCCAATACTCTTTTCTGTTCCCCACAAATGATTCAAGTCTGGAATGTGCAAATCTTGGGGTCATACAGAAAGAGAGTGTGTTTAGAATTCAGTCTGAACAAGACAATATTTATATTACCATGTATGAACCACAAAGCGAAGTCTGAGCCAATTGTCCTGCTCACTGGACAATTGCTACCTAAATCATGGGGTTCGTTTTTTGGCAGTACTAAGGGGCTGATTTACTAACCCACGAATCCGACCCGAATTGGAAAAGTTCCGACTTGAAAACGAACATTTTGCGAATTTTTCGTATTTTTTGAGATTTTTTCGGCGTCTTTACGAATTTTTCGTTACCAATACGATTTTTGCGTAAAAACGCGAGTTTTTCGTAGCCATTACGAAAGTTGCGTAAAATCGCCCGATTTTTCCGTACCGTTAAAACTTACGCGAAAAGTTGCGCCTTTTTCGTAGCGTTAAAACGTAAAAGGTGCGAAGTTTTGCGTAAGTTTTAACACTACGAAAAAAGCGCAACTTTTTGCGCAAGTTTTAACGCTACGAAAAATCGCCAGATTTTACGCAACTTTCATAATGGCTACGAAAAACTCGCGTTTTTTACGCAAAAATCGTATTGGTAACGAAAAATTCGTAAAGACGCCGAAAAAATCGCCAAAAATACGAAAAAATCGCAAAATACCGATCATTACGAAAAAAACGCAATCGGACTTATTTCGACCCGTTCGTGGGTTAGTAAATGTGCCCCTAAGGGTCGGCATTCAGAATCTCCAGACTAAATGTTGTTTGCTTCTGTAGGCTACAGCAGAACAATATATTCTAATGCCACAGTCCCCTGAATTATGCAAGATATACTGAACAGGGATAATATCTCCTAACCTACATATATGTAAATTTTACATATGACAGTGACAGGTCCTGTTAATGGCTTTCCAAATTCCCTGCCGTCCTTAAAAAGGCACAGTCTACTACATAAAGTGCTGCAATTTACTTTACAATGTAATTTTATGACTGAAGACAAACAAAAAGGTAAGTGTTTCAATTTGGAGTTATAAGTTAAGTACTAAGGTACTTCAAAAAACATTCTTTAATCAATGTAAATATTTGTGGATAGACAATAGCCTTTTATTTGCCACCAAGCAAGCTCTGCCTTTGTGTGGCATCAATGCCAGTGTACAGATGGAATCCATCAACTGCCATATAATATATTATAAAATTTAATATCCAAATATTCTTTTGGCTTGTCCTTTCACTAAACTTTATTTTTGTGCACTAAGGGGTCAGCATAAACTTGAGTAAAGCCGATAATATCATATTAGTTTTTATGTCATGTAAAACCAGAAAGGAGAGCAGTGTGAAACATTACAGATAATTACACTTCCTTAGGGCCCCAACAAGAATGTAAAAGCTAACAGCTGTTGCATCTCTTAATGTAGTAAAGTGATAACCTCCTAGCAATTTCTCCACAGTAAAAATTATTTTCTATAAACTATGATTCTTATACTTGCATTTTGTTTCTCAGATGTCACATAATGTATCAGAGATCTTCATAAGCCTCAGTCCAAAGTAATATAAAAAGGACAATCACCATAACATCCAATATGTAAAGTAGAAAATCCTACATTACACTGAACCTTATGTATAATGCTATTTCATTTACCAAATATATAAACTGGTGAATTAAGTTGTTCATGTAACCTCTTATAAATACATTTATTCCTAAATTGATCAGGACTATAATGCAATTTCATCACATTACTTTAACACTGTGCATGGACAATATGTTTGTCTTAAGCTTAAGCATAATAATCTTTTACCAGCAATTAGAATTCTGTAATTCTGTGAACTAGTGCACTCTTAGGGCGGAGGAGCCAAAAGAATAGTGACAGGTGATGGAGATAACTGCTTGTGGAACAGAATGTATAACATTACACAGAAAATGAAAAGACAACATAGTGCAGAATGTGTACAATTTGCTTAACTACCTCCTCTTTCATTGCTTATAAATATTTATTTAAGGAAAATGATGAAGGAATAAAGCACATTTTAATATAAAGATTGCTAATTTGTTTTATAAGGGGGCCTGCTGATAAAACAAAATGCATGCTTTGGTTTTCTTCTCACGTTCCTCTCAGTTTCAAAAATAATAAAGTTATATTAAGTAATGTATTATATGTGGGAGTCTACAAGAGACATTTTGAAAACTTTTAGTAAAGGGCCCAAGTCACTTCCAAATAAAAATGTTGCAGCTGCATTGTGTTATATCAGTATTACAAGTCTCACATACCATGAGGGCTTAATTATAACCCAGACTTATATCAAGTGTTGCTAGTAATCTGATATATATGCTTAAATCTAGCTGGAGGCATTGAAAAATAAGTCATTGTGACCAATTTAAGATTCAAGCAGTAAATTCATTATCATGGAGTGTGTTGCCCCTGCCCATTTAGGCATGTCATTCTTTTAAATCTCGTTATACACATGTATAAGTCTTAGAAAATGTGATTAGGGGACCCCGGATATTAACTAATCAATATATTAATGTCCATTTAAGACTAGCGTTAGTTTTTCCTGTTGAAATGCCCCTTCTTGTTAGTTGCAATTCTGCAAAGGGCTGGGGTTTTAAAAACCTTTTTTTTAATCTTACCAAAGACCATTGCTGGATGTTGTTGCAAAGATGTAGAGTCATCAAAATTATTTGTTATATTGTTCATGATTCATGACAAAAAAAACAATAAAAAATAAATTATTATTGATCCCATAATTGTTTATAAAGCAATCATATCCTTTTCTGTCCTAATTTGGGTTTTTATGTTGTGCACACTGTTTTATAATTATTATAGCTCAATGTATGTCTTTTATCTAATATACAGAAAAATAATACATGTTGTAAAGTCAAAAATTAAGTTGGTGCCCAGTATGCTTTATAGAGAAGTCAAGAACTCCTCATATTTTACCCATGATTCTATTGTTACTGCAGGACAGAAAACTAACAGTATAAGGTGCAGGGTTGAAGGTGCCAAAAAGGAAATAAAGATCAAAGACAAAACAAAAACATGTTAAACACTACTCTTGAAGGTAGCCAGAATGATGATCGTCAAACATTGCTCCTAAAAGAAACCCTATGGATACCAAAGGGTTAGTAGGGTACCTTATCTGAGAAGCTGATGATTTCTCATTTTTATGTTATGATTGCAGCCTGGCTACAGATACATGTGACCTGGTCAGTGAATTTAAGATCCAGGTATTTTTTGGTTATATTCAAGGTAAGTATTTACTAGACAACACTGCTTATGCCACTCACAGATATTGGCTGAAAGCAAGCAGTGAGGTGTATTTCTCCATTCGATACATTCAAACATACTTGCAGGACGTCTATGATATTGCATGTTCCTTCCACTATTTCCTACTACTTCTTCCTTTTTTTTTTATCCCCACACACCCACCCCCCGATGTGCCACTTTCTTTACGCCATTACACACATAGCATCAAATAAACTCTACAGAGTAAAAAGAAGAGATTGGGCTATAAGGCTCCTGATGCTTTCCATTAGCCAACTCTACAAAAGAGCAGGACAAGGCCAAAGGCAACTCACAAAGGGGTACAAAGCAAAGAGACAGAGTGTCAGAAATTTAGAGGCCATTCACCAAGAATGATGGATTGTGGGTGAGAGGATGCTCCATGCGGCACAGCCTCTGAATCATATGAAACCAAGCACTCAGTAACTCGCTCATTCTAAGGATATAACGGTCAGCTGAATGTTATTCCGAGACTTCGCTTCTCGTAAGGATCTTCACTTCAATCCCAACCATTATCCTTGATCATGTGAGCTAATTCAATGATGTACTTTCCTTCTTTATACTTCTGGCTGCTTTCAAATGCATGTTCCTAGTAAAAAAAAAAAAATTATATATATATTTTTGTTTTTCATTCCAGATGAAGATTTCTGTGTGAGACCGAAACATTGAGTAATAAACCTTTCTATTTTTGCATTTACATTTTCTTACAATTCTGGCTGGTGTAGACAGTCATTATTTATTGATTTTTCTCCATTCCCCTTGTTTTGTTCTCCACCCATACTTTAGTTTCACCTACAATCCCATTAATAAACTTTCATACAAACCGCTGTATTTCACTTATTAAAAATTGTTGAAAACAAGCTAAAAAACTAAAGCTCAGAAGATGTTATATTACGACTGTTTAAAAATTGAGGGGCACAGGAGTTTCTAACAAACCTGAATAACATGGAGAAAATCTACCATTAAGTGCCAGTGAGCAATGCTGACATGGATTCAACCCAAAATAATTAGAGCTTATATTGCTCAAAAGGTGGCTCTGTTCTGTTGTAAAAAATGTTACATTAAAAAACTAAATCTGTTTTACTGAATGAAACTAAAATATCACAGAAAGTGCCATCTTGGTGTGGGATTTGTATTTCAGTAAAATGAAAGTACTAGTCAAGGGGATGATATTTTGCATGGCACTGCATACTTTGCCAGCAATGTTTCCATAGCTCTGCCATAGTGAGTTGCATCTGCACGCTCCACTGCATGCTATTCCCAGTGTTGCCAGCTGATACATGCATAAAGTGGGTTCTTTATGAAGGACAAGCAGGTACTGTCACAGGCAGCTTATGAATTCCTAGCAGGGGCTGACTGCACTTGTCATTTAGCCATATAAACTATAGCAGATAGTAGCTCAGATGCTACTAAAATGCTATTTGGTATTTTGAAAATATGATCTAGTTGTTATTTACTTTAGGAAATAATTAGTTACTGTTTGCCTTTCTATGTAGACATTGTAATGTGAAATAGTAAAATACATTTGAAATAATAAATTAACAACCAAAGTCATTCCTTGAAGCAGAACTATGCATTTTAAGAAAAGAAACATTACATCCCCAATGTACACAAGGTGGTTTCTGGAGTTTTAGGAAAATAAGTTGTGCACCTGTAATAACACACATTGTGTGACAAATCAGAGGCAGATTGCATAAACCACACCAAGAGTGAATAGTTCCCACCATCAGGTGCAATTTTAAAAACAGGACAGTTGTTTGATTATCCATCATACTGACCCCAGACTGAACAGTTTTATATTATTAGGTTTGGATATACATTTGGATGGTCGGAATTCACTCATTTAGGCAAAGTGGTAATCAAGTAGCAGGTGTGGCAACTACTGTCATTTAGGCCTTCCACTGCCCACCACAATTGCCTGTGTAAGGCTGATGCCAGATGTGGCGTAGGGCTGATATTTTCGGCAAGCGGAAAAACGCTTGCCGAAAATACAGCCCTACGCCTGCTATTTGTGCTTGCACCCGAATGAATGAGATACACTCGGGTGCAGGCACATATAAGCATGAAAACGCGAGACTTTGCATTCTCTCGCGTTTTCATGCGTATATCGGCTACATGTGCCTGCACCCAAGCGTATCTCATTCATCGGGTGCAGGCACAAGTAGCAGGCGTAGGGCTGAATTTTCGCCAAGCGTTTTTCCGCTTGCCGAAAATATTAGCCCTACGCCACGTCTGGCATCAGCCTTACAGGCTGCCTCCCCCTTGGATGAAGGAATACATGTGGTAACTGTTATGCAGTAACTTTAGACATTTCAGCTAACAGCCATAATATTCATGTGTGTGTGTGTGTGTGTAACACTTGTTTTAAACACATATGGCGCTAGGTTTGCTTAGAAGCAGTAACTCAACAAACATCTAAATGTTTGCTATGGGTTACTGATTTTGGGCAAACTTGGTGCCTTTTATTAAATATGGGGATATTGTATTAAACATGCAAATGCTGCAAAGTATACAACACAAAACAGTATAACAGGAAAGCATGGGGCAAGGTAGGTTATGTACACTTGGGGCGTTAGCAAGTTCCTAGGTGCATTATACCTTTCTATTTAGGAGCATGCTTGACAAACAATGCTTACATATTTCCAGCCAAGTGTTGTTTTGCAGTTTTCACAGTATATGTCTGCCACCGCATGTAGCCCAGTAAGTAACACGCGCTCCTCTGCAGGCCCACAACCTACATTTACACTGCATGTGGAGAGAAGACATTTACATATTAGTCAGTGTGAAATGGTCACCTGCCAGAGAAATATCCTTCTAAAATATCTGGAAATAGATAGGATGCTCTTCATTAAAATTCACTTGCAAGCTGCATTTTGCTGATCAGGAGCATGTACAAGGTCAGAAGGGCAAGACATGGTTCTGGGTGGTAGCGTAGCAGCATAGGTGGTTTTTCACGGTGAGGGCATTGAGGTTGTGGGATGCCCTTCCTAGTGCTGTTGTATAGGCAGATTCTGTTAATGCCTTTTAGAGGGGATTGGATAATTTTCTGAACAAGCATAATATCCAAGGCTATTGTGATACAAAAATCTACAGTTTAGCATAGATATTGGTGTATATATATATAGCTTATATATGTAGGTGTATAGAAAGGTTGTTAAAAGTGTGTGTGTATATATATATATATATATATATATATAGAAACAACAAGCTATAGCTTATACAGGAGCAGTGGCCAGCTCCTTGTTGTAGCTCCCACCCTTCCCAGCTGCAGTCAGGTGATCCCAGTGGAGCCAATAAAAGGGCAACCATATGGGGGTTTTAACCTTGAAAGCAAGTAAGTTGCAGGTAAAACTTAGTCCCTTGGCTAAATGTATATTGAAGCAGTAGAATTCTTAATGAATCGCATAAGTCAGTGTAGGAACTGGTCAAAAGGGATGACTTTGACGCAGTTGGCCAGCTTGAAGTATATTGCAATATATGGACAAACAATCCCTGTTTTGCTTAAAGGGAAGGGCATTTCTTAGTAGCTTAAATGCACCGAATGTCTTAATGTTCTATATATTGATAATGGGTGAGTGCAGAGGATCTCTTGTTGTTGTTTCTATGTATTTCGTGGTCACAACCTCATTGCACCCCCGCCTAATGGTTTAAAATTTAGTGGTTGAGCACAACTTTCCCTTTTTTTGCTATAGCTTATACAGGAGCAGTGGCCAGCTCCTTGTTGTAGCTCCCACCCCTCCCAGCTGCAGTCAGGTGATCCCAGTGGAGCCAATAAAAGGGCAACCATATGGGGGTTTTAACCTTGAAAGCAAGTAAGTTGCAGGTAAAACTTAGTCCCTTGGCTAAATGTATATTGAAGCAGTAGAATTCTTAATGAATCGCATAAGTCAGTGTAGGAACTGGTCAAAAGGGATGACTTTGACGCAGTTGGCCAGCTTGAAGTATATTGCAATATATGGACAAACAATCCCTGTTTTGCTTAAAGGGAAGGGCATTTCTTAGTAGCTTAAATGCACCGAATGTCTTAATGTTCTATATATTGATAATGGGTGAGTGCAGAGGATCTCTTGTTGTTGTTTCTATATATATATATATATATATATATATATATATATATATATATATATATATATATATATATATATATATATGCATTGGGGTTCATTTAGAGGGGTTGAACTTGACATTGGCCTTTTATCAAACCAACTTAACTATATATGTATGTATGTATGTAACCATATATATATTATTTGCTCTCCCCTTTGTACAGTCAAAAGTCATGAAATAATAGGGTCATATGTTGCTGAAATTATTACGATTACATCCTAGCCTGCAACCTTGATTGCAAGGGGGTAATTTTAACAGCAGTCTTGGGACATCTGGCACAGGCAAGTGATACACTGTACAGGGCACAATATCAATGGCAGGATCATGACCATAAATGGCAGATGCCTCCTAACCCAAATGCCAGAATGCAGGTTATACTCCTCCTCTCATTGGGAGCAGCTTTGCTATATGAAAGCAGTTTTTTTAATCACAGGGTTATAGAGTCCTGAATTCCCTCTTCCCAGCTTTGTTAACCTTCAAGAATCACTGCACACTACACAGTAACTTCCTCCCAATTCAGATGACAAAAATAAAGTTAGTCTGCTCCATTCTACTTTTTCTTTTCTTTTTTTGAACATGAGAAACTTTTATTGGCGATTTCACAAAATATACAGAGATACAGGTTTGTTGGATCTTCGTTTTTTTTTTAATTTTGTGCAATAAAAAAAAATATTCCATATATAGATTTTCTTCTCTCTGGTACTAATTGGGTACCTTGAGAACAGCAAGGCAACCAGGCCGTAATCATTCTGTCATTCTGAGACTCATCTGCTATAGCTTACTGCTATTTTCTCACTAACTCTACAAAACAAACCTTAACCCTAAAACTCTCCAGGGAAAGCAACACACCTAACAACCCTAGGTAAACAGAAAATCTTTGGGAAACAGGTAATAGTAGGAACAGCTAATGAAAATTTTCATCTGCTGGCCGACAAAAACAACCAACAATGTGTATTGTAGGATCCGTCTTTAAAATAGCAAGTTTACATTTAAAGGACAAGGAAAGTCAAAATCTATTAAGCACACTATTAAATAGTACTACTATTGCTATGTAAAAACGCTATATTTCTGGCTTGCCTAATGAAAGATTTACAGAGATACACTCAAACTACATACTGGTTTCAGTGAATAGCGCTGCCGTCTTTAAAAAGGGATTCCCATTCCCTTTCCTTCACCGTCTCTACTGCGCATGCTCCGCGCACCTGCTGGCTGCGTCTTTGTCTAACCAACTCCCCCCCGTCCTCGCTCCCCGCTCCTGCACAGGTTCTACGACCATTTCTATTGGAAATTATACTCAAATTAAATACAGCACATGTGAGCAAAAACATCTCCCCCTGCTCCCCCCCCAGCACTCGCCTGCCTGGCTGCGTCCTCTCGCTGCTGCATGCACTATTTAGAGAGCACGTCGCCATAGCAACTGGCCTGTTTGTTCTGAAGGGGAGCGTGCCTGCTTGTGCTGAAGAGGGACATGTGAGCATGCGCTGCCTACAGTCCTGGTCATAGGTTTGTTGCAGGAGCGATGCATTATGGGAATCCTCTTTACCCAGCTCAGCGTTTTTTTTTCCTGTTTGGCTTCTGATCATTTGAATGATCGCAATTTGGGGAGACTTAAGGGCACTATTGAGACAACTGAAGGTAAGCCTGCAGCTTGAGATGAACTCTTTGGTAGCCTTTCCTTCTCCTTTAAAGATGTTAAACTTATTCATATCTCACCTCTATCGTTTGAGTGACGGATGACCTAAGTGAAAACCACATGAAGGCCCTACTTCTAAAACTGCAAAAAATCAGCCTCAACTAAATATTTTTAAAGCAGTTGATTATCACATTAAGCGGCCCATTCATTAAACCACAATTTTTTTGTGGTTAAAATCACAATTGCAAAACATTTGGAGTAACCTCGATAATTTCTGATGTTCGAAAATGTCACGAAAATTCTTTTGCTGGTCGTACAAAAATATTGTGGTCACAAATCACAAATTTTTCAGATCCGAACGTTCGTAACCGGCGCTAAAACCTTTCTGGCTTTGAAACCTTCAATGTATGATTTTGGAAGCCTTCCACAGGACTCAATGGCACTCTACAGCTTCAACCTGGCCAAAGATAGTCACGATACCAAAGCTTAAATGAATTCTGAAATGGTTGTAGTCTTTACGAAAAATACGACTTTTTCATGGAATTTTAACAAAATTATCATGGACATTCCAAAAAGTTCTTTAAGTTAGAAAAAAATAAGATTTTTTCTCAAAAAAAAATAAAAATCATGGTTTAATGAAAGGGCCCCTTAGAGTGCATGTGTCCTACTGAGAAATAGACAAAACAGTTTTAAAAGGGCATTTCCAGTGCTTTTGTGCCAAAGCTATATTGTTCTAGCGGTGCAACCTCCAGACCTTGGCTATGTCAGCATGCCTATGTTATAAGGAGACTCAGCCCACGATATGAAATAGTTATCACGGCATATTTTTAATGTTTGCTGGGCCTCAATCAGATACAAAGTTAACATTTTTGAAGAAGATTTAAGACTGTGATGTCAAGGAAACAGTCAACACTGGGGCTCATTTATCAACACTGGGAAAATTTGCCCATGGGCAATAATCCATAGCAACCAATCAGTGATTGGCTTTTTTTCAGCCAGCTGCTGGTAGAATAAATGCAACAATTTTATATAGGCAAAATTGCCCAGTGTTTATAAATGACCTGTGATTTTTTACCTGACCTTTCAAGTTTCAGCTATCTGGAAATACCAACTGAGAAACATGCTGACTTAGCAGTTTACAGCAGGAAAAAATATGTTTGATTGAATACATAAATTAATACCTAAATACACTGATAAAAAAAATAAAGCCTTTTGTAAGCCAGCAACATTGTAGGCTTGCAAGTTCTTCTTTAAAACCCAAGTGAGTGTTTTGAAAAGCAAGGAAATGTGTTACAAAAAAATCAATACTCACACTGAATTGAATAGATAGGCTCGACCTTGACTTCCTTGAAATGACTGCAAAGAAAACAGATATATAATGTAATAAATCAAAACTCTATAGGTCACATTTTTTTCAGCCTACTACTGTATATATTATATAGGGTACTGTTTTATGCAGGTTAAAGTTCCAAAAAAATTACGGCATTAGCTGCATGCTGACCTCACAGACACTACAGCAAGGTTTATATTTGTAGCAAGATTCTCTAAAGCAGGTCTGCGGGCCAGATGTGTCCCTCCATAAAATTTTGGACGGCAGTCTGTGACCTCAAGTGTTCCATTGATATCTATGAATGACACCATCATTCTGATATGATCCTGCACTCTATGGTGTACATGCAGTAAAAGAAAAAAGTAACCCACTTGTAATGGATCAACAATGCTGCTCTAAAATACATTGCAATGTGCTAATAACCCTTTGAATCTAAAAAATGTCATATGTTGCCAGACAATGTTAGACAGTTCAGATTTTGCTTGTTATATTAGGGCAGGAATTATGTATCTCTGTCTTTTATAGAACTAGTTCTAAAAAAAATACCAGCATCTATACAGAGGCAAGAAAGAAGTGTTATCAACCACAGAAAAAATGCAGCCTTTCACAAACATGGCACTACAGATGAAATCCATTTATCCAGTTTTCTTAAAAGCTTCTTGCCTTCTGAATTAAATGCTAGTAATAAAAGCACTCTTGAGATGCTCAATGACGTGTGTCTCTATTACCCTTAAATGTTCTCTAAAAGCATTTAGGTAGCAACACCCCAGAGAGAAGTTAATTACACACTCTTATTTAGTAGTGAGCCTAACTCCTGGAGATCGGGGCTTTATTAGTCGTCAAGAGTGAATATGCAGACGGTGAACATATAGAAAAGTATACTTGTGTGGGTTTGGCTCTGTGAGTAAAAATAAGGAAAAAAAAGCACTGGCATTCTGAAAGACATAGGAAAGCTCCACAAGTTTCAACCACATTAAGTAATATCCACAATTTAATGAGATGTTATTTCATATCTGTGTAGCTCTATAAATAATGGAAATTTCACTCAAAACCTGATGGTTACTCTTGGGAGAAACAAGCCGAAGAACAAAATGCATTTTCTACCATTTACAGAAATGGTAAAGCACCATCAAGTCACTAGCAGCACGCAGGCCAACAGGGGATCAGCTGGTTGACAAATGAGCATAGAGATGACAATTTTCATAATGCTGCTTCAGCTCCTATTGCATGCAAATTGCAGGGGGCTTATCCCAGAATAAACTTTGAAAATGCTTGTGTATCTTGAGGTTAAATGCCCCGTTCTTGACAGCAGTCCTATTTCGCTGCTGTAGAAAATTGGTTCTTTCTAGAAATGGGGCATGGTTGGTCAGCACAAAGTCATATACAGACTGGAAGCAATTATAAATTTATATTGATAGGAATTTTCCCAGGCCCTTGACCACCGCTAAAACATTATCCTACAGTAAATGACAGTGCTTCCTTAATATACCACCAACTATCTTGAAAGACAGGCTTTCAAGATGGTTGAAGTTATAAAGAGGGTGATATTTCACTGAACTGATATTATTTAAAACAAATTTCATCAAGAGAATTTACTTGGCAGCAAATGAAGATGGACCCTAGAAAGATGGAGTGCAGGTATGGGACCTGTTATCCAGAATGCTCGGGACCCAGGGCTTTCTGAATAGGGGATCTTTCCTTAATTTGGATCTCCATACCTTAAGTCTACTAAAAAATCATTTAAACATCATTAAACACATTTCAATAAGGTTTGATTTTATCTTAGTTGGGATCAATTACAAGGTACTGTTATATTATTAGAGAGAAAAAGGAAATCATTTTTAAAAATTAGAATTATTTGCTTATAATGGAGTCTATGGGAGATGGCCTTTCCATAATTTGGAACTTTCTGGATAACGGGTTTCCGGATAAAGGATCCTATACCTGTACCTTTACTAGGAGTGTTATTTGCAACAAAATGTTATTAGTCATTACTAAAAAGTAGTTTATTTGAGCCAATTATAGCTTGTGGGGGTGTACTAACAGTAGAATATAAGGAAAGCTTGTTTTAATAACACATATGGCAGAAATTTGGAATGGTTGTAATCGCTGTTTCATGCCTTGGGCAAATACAGCTAAAATGTTTTATATTTCTATTTGAAAACCTCACTTAGCCTTTAGCACACCTATCCATATTGCAGCAGTGTTAATTCTGTCTGTACATTAATCAGCAAATGCTGAATATGAACAAACTACTTAGCGCCTTCAAATAAATGAAGCCTACAATGTTGCCTCTGAATGGAGTCCTTTATTTTTTTTATAAGAGAATACAAAATGAACCCTTGTTTCATGGCTACATTAACTGTTTATTCCTCCTCATTCCACCCTCAGATTATAGACAATGAGTGTGTTTCTTGGAAGTCTGTTTCCTAAGGGGTAAAACTAAATGTGCTTGTGTTTAAAATCAAAACCCTATTTTTCTGCTGAGTGATTTATACAGATAAAAGTAAAACACATTTTCACTGCACAATATAATCTCACTTCTTTTTTTTTTCACTAAATATACAGATAAAATGCACACTCTTTGAAGTAATCAGAAATATAGGGCCCATTTACCACTGCTACATGAGCTATTGCTGGAGCTCTAAAAATATAAAGAATTGGGCCCTTTAGTACTTTATACATGGGACAGATGCACCTTGTTCCAGACTTTGCTACCAGTGCAGTCATACCGGCACAATAATATCCTGTACTTAAATAAATGCCTTCCTAGGGCTCAGTTGCGTCTAGAGTCCTCTCCTGCCTTGCGCTTCATGAATAACATGCAAGGTAGGTTGCTCAGAAATGTGCCTCTATGTGCCACCCATATAGTATTCAGCAGCACCAGCACCTTCACTTTTCATCCTGACCTGCCATTGTAAATGAATCCTTCTATTTTTTAATAGCTGCTGCTTTGTACTCGTAAAAAGAATGTGGCTAAAAAAAGTTGTATTTTACATGCTGAACTTACTGTACCACTGCATAGGCTCCATGGCACTACATCGCTAATGGTGTATGCCTTCATAGTAGTCTAGTTACATAGGGTCGAAAAAAGACCAGAGTCCATCAAGTTCAACCCTTCCAAGTAAACCCAGCACACACAAACATAAACTTACCTACCTCTACACAATAGCCTTGGATATTATGCTTGTTAAAGAAAACATCCAAACCCCTCTTAAAGACATTAACGTAATCTACCATCACAACATTACTAGGAAGGGCATTCCACATCTTATAATATTAGGCCATCATTTGAATGCAAGTGACACATGTGCAGGGTGCTCTGGACTGCTACTGAATGATCCCTACTTTAACAGGATGTGAGGTTAAATCTATCAGACATTATTAATCAATTTGTATTCAGAATAAACTGACTTCTATGCTGCTATGCAGGTGAATCTTAACTACTAATCAGCACAAATTGTCACTGCTAAAGGGCTTTGTAGGCCTAGGGCTAGTACAAAACCCCAAAGCATAGGCAAGGTACATCATTTCTATCCCAATTCTTTGTTGAGCTTTAGTTTTAATTTAAGCAATATGGCAGATGAAAAAAGACAGTTTGCTATAAATTCATATTTGTATTCAAAGAACAGAAGCTTTAAAACAGATTTTCCATTTAATCCTGAAACCTAATTGGGTATTACAAAAATTTTCAAAGGGGTTGGTTGGGTGGATACTGCATGATTACCTTCCTCTAAAGTTATTTTTTGGTCTTTCTTTTTCTTCAGTAATCAATTAAAAGATCAATGATGGATTCTGGCAGTCAGATGTAACAAAAAAATCCTCTAAATGATGCTGAATATAGCAAGTCCCTAGCTGTATGCCAGTAATAAGTGCTTCTATGTAATTAACTGAATCTTGAAGAGTCATGCTCATAAAACGTTATCCATTTCAGCTATGGCACAGAAAAGTAATCTTCTGCAAATGTCAGGTATCAGTGACCTAACAGAGACTTAACTTTCTGCAATAAAGAATTAAGGGGGATCATTTTTGACAGTTAATACCTCAAAAGAAACACACATTTAATTAACTATTTTGTCTTCACAGAATTTAAAGTAATGCCGCACAGAGAGAAAGAGTTATGTTGCTAAAGAGTATGTGCCTTATGTCCCTTTATTAAACTGTATGATATATAAGCAATAACATACTCCACCTGATAAATAGTATAGGTGCAGTCACAGAAGAAATATAATAAGTACAACTGGGCCAACACTCTTCTCTTAGCTACCTTCATATTCATTTAACACAGGTTGAAGATCTTTAAGAGCTGGTGGTTTTTGTGTTTGAGACTTGGGTTTAAGAACACCTAAATGCATCAGCAAACTGATTCCATTATATTCTGATTGTTTGCACTGATGAGCGTTCAGAGTTGCATTTTGTTGCATTGCTTTTCATTGTTTTTTTAAAAGCAACATGTTGCACTTGACATGCATTTAGAAGGCAAAAGAATAGAGGGCTGTGTTTGGAACTCACAAAACTGCACTTATTTGTGTTAAAAAGGCATACAAATTACATACACAATTAGCATGTGTTTATAAACAAGAGCCCTTATGATGATTTGAAGCAGTTTGGGGTTATCCTAATAGGATGAAATTTCTCATTTGTATGTGTCCAGATTGCTTAGTTGCCAACAGCACCTATTTTCAAAGCAATCGTTCCTTTTTTTTTTTTATTACAGGAATACTGTCATGGGAAAACGCATCAGTTAATAGAGCTTCTCCAGCAGAATCCTACATTAAAATCTTGTTTTGTATTTAATTTTGAAATTTCACATGGGGCTAGCCATATTCTTAATTTCCCAGAGTGCCACAACCTAAACTTCAGTCACACTTTACTGTTGAACTGCAATTATGGTGCTGGAGGAGTTGTTGCCTTCATAATCTGTGATCCTTTTGTTCTGCAAGTATGACCTTGCTGACAAAATTATGTATATACCTTACAGCTTCCCTATAGCATATACAATGGTTATAAAAATCCTACATGCATGACACTTTTTTCCTGACTCTGGGGTGATTTAAATAGAGGCAAGAAATTGTGATGGCCTGTGGGTTTTCTTTTAAGCTGATGGGGAGTGTATGTTTAAATGGCAGTATCTAGCAGTGTATTACAGTGTATCTGAGAGTTCCAGCGAGGCTGTAATGGATATTATGAGGTTACCAGCTAACACATACTAGTAAATACTACTAGTAAATTTGGAATACCCACCCCAGCAGGTGTTTTACCAGCTAGGCCAGTAAAATAGTGGCCAGGTGGCAACCTTACCAGTGAAACAGTGGCACAAAACTGTCTAAATGTAATATAAGCACTTTCCATTTTATTCCATGTAGTGAGCCAATAAGCCGACATACTAAATGATCATAGAACAGATTGCAGTGTCATACACTGCAGTCTATGGAGCCATTAGGTAACCAGGTAGCAATAAAATTTACCTTAAAGGAGAATGCAAGTCAAAATTTAAAAAGCATACTGCCCAATAGTCCTCCTATTGTTTAGTAAAAACCCCACACTTTTGGCTCACCTCAAATATTTACTCAGTCACACTTACTTCACATTTTCTAGAACAGGCAGCCATCTCTAAAAAGGTATTCTCCCTTCCTTTCCCTCCTTGCTTCATACTGCACATGAGTTTCATTCCCTCCCCCCCACCCCCCCAACAATGTTGCAACGGTCAGTCTCCTCCAGCAAGGCAGGTCTGTCAATCTGCTGGCTTGTGCTATACTGTTTCAAATGCCAGAGCCACCAGGGAAGGGAACAGAAAAGGACTGATAAATAGGGATGGGCAAAATAATTCAAGCGGTGAAAGAATTTGCTGCGTGACAATAACTTGGCACGTGCATCGCTTTCTCTGATGCATGTGTCACTTTTTGATGTTTGCGTAGGTTTTCTTTCATTATTTTGACGCGTGTGTAAACAAAAAATATGCACACATCAAAAACAGCGACATGTGTCAAAGAAAGCGACTAGTGTGAATGTATATTGCAAAGTTGCTTAGAATTAGGTTTTCTTTTAAAATATACATATTGGGTTGACTTGTCCTTTAAGATGAGGGTACAGAAAATAAAATAGGCTTATAAAAGAACCTTGAATGAAAGAGATTATAGAAGGTATCATAAGCCAGATTTTCTTTGGCGTCAATAAAATCTCAAGGTACTTTGCTAGCACCTTGTCATCATTCATAAGTAATACTACATGCCTTTAAGCTGCACAGACAGATTAGATCATACAGGTTTATAGCAAGGACATGTAGATGGAAAATCCTTAGCCTCACCATTGTTAATCTGTCTGAGTAGCATTAGTCTGGGAAATACAGTAGGTCAACAAAGTTGAAACTCAGCGCCATGGTGAAGCAGTTGTGAAATTCCTTATGCATGGTGTTAATGTACTCAAACCATCATTCAAGGCTAATGGCCACTGCTAATCGTCAACAACAACTCTCTCCTTGATTGCTGCAATGGAGACGGCTGGCAAAAAATGCCCTGTTTCCAATCAATGTATTGCCAGTCAGACCACAGTCTGCATGTATTTATGGAACTGTTCTGTAGATTGTATGCACCTGTGAGCAGTGCTCTCTGATTCTATTTATAATCAGTAACCCTTGTTAATTTAGTTATTGTTGGCTGAACTTGCCAGTGCGCCATATTAATACTAAACCCTTATTATTAAAAATTCTACTGTGCATTACTGTCAAGGCTGTGGTCACATCAAAAACAAGCTTCTCAGACAAACTATCAGTGCAGCATTAATCAGGGCCTTTATCCTGGATTGTTTTCAATGGATTACTTAACATATTAAAGGGAGTTTGTGAAGTATACTGTAGATGTAAAACATTACTACACGCCCAAATGGTAACCCCAGTAGATAGGAAACCGCCATGAATAATATTAGCAGTGCAAGTAGACAAACTTGTCAGGATTCAGGAAACAAGACTGGGCTTACACTATGTACTTCTTGGAGTCCCGCAACCTTTATAAAAGCACTCGACCTGTGGTCTTGTGCTTTTATATCTGACCTGCCACTCCAGATGACTGCAATTCAAATGAATGAACGATTCTGAACAGAAGCTGAGTGATTCTGTTGCTTACCTGCCAGGTAGGAAATTAACCAGGAGACAAAATTCTAGAAATCACCTCATGTACCATTATCTACACAATGCACTGGCAAAATAATAGTCCAAGACTATTTCAGCAAAGAAATACTTTATGGTCAGCTGCTGGACAAAGTGTTTTAATCTTTAAAGAAATAAATAAAGATTTTACTGGTCAATAAATAAAGATGTTACTAGTAATTTAAATGGGAATAAAACTTGGGCTTGAAACTATCCATTCACTATTTTGAAAAATTAGTTTGTTAAATTAAAATAAATCACAATTACTTGAAAATAATAGGAAAGATAGAGAAAGTGACATGCAGCTGGGTTATTATTTATAAATAACCTATGAAAGAACAGTTATCTGAGCAGCTTAAAACACACAAAGTACAAAGGGATTCTGAATAGATAATGATGAAAATCTTGTTAGAGAGATGAGAGGATGAGTTGAGCATGAAAAAGCTGTTGACTGATCCACTATGTATTACTGTTCCAACTTTGGTTATGAATCCATATAATACAGTATTTGAAGTGCTGTTGTTAGCACTCAGCTGTAACTTCCCTCAGTACCTGCTGATTCTTGGTACAGTAAATAAACTCTTCAATATAAATGAAGTAAGGCTAGTGTCACACATGGCATTCTGGTGGAGAAAGCGTTGCTCCACAGCCTTCCACCAGTCAGTGCACATATGGGGCAGGTTTCAGAACAAAAATGGATCAATTATCTATGGGAACGCCATTTCCGCTTTTTCAGAAAACAGTTCTTATTTTTGAACAATATTTATTTTCTCTATACTAATCAAACGTTATATTATACTCAATGGTAACTAAACTGCAAATATTCGTGCTGGATTACATAAAGACCCCTTATCCAAAAATTTCCCAATACTAAACATTCTCACACTGGTGCTTTTAGCTTTTAAATATTTCTAAGATGGTTTATACGGTCTCATCTTTACACAAACAGATTTGTACAGCACTCTAAAGACAAGTTTTATTGAGAAATATGTAAAACATTCTTTCAGGGTTGGACTGGGGTTGCAGGGCTCACCGGGACTGCCACCCCCAAAGTGCCTCAGAAGGCCGCATCCCCCGCCCCCCACCCGACATCCTCCCCTGAGCGCATGTAAGTGAAATGTGTCAGGGAAGGGGCACCTGGGGAGCTGGGATGTGGCGACAGGGATCGGGTCTGGGCTGCCAGGGCCCACCAGGCTTTTTCCCTGTGCCCCAGCGGCCCAGTCCGACCCTGCATTCTTTTTATATGGATTATATATAAATTATTACCAAATCACAGTATATTACCATAGGGTTAGAGACAGCAATATAATTGGCTTATTTTTTATCAAATAAACTTGCATATTGAATGTTTGCTAATTTATTAATGTGGCAGACTTGTGCGAATACACATATTTTCGAGTTTACAAACTCAAATAAAACTCGGAAACTCAAACTGAACATATGGCTTGACTTTGCCTAGTACAAGTCCTATTGACTTCTATAGAAACTTGCAAGCTTTTAGATGGCGTAGTTTTACACTCGATTTTTTTTTTCAATTAAATACCAGACATTCAAGTTTTCGAATCATTACTCAAATTCGAGTTTTTTTAAGTGCAAAAAAAAAAAAAACCCTTGAATACAGAGAGAGAAAAAAAAAAACTTGACCATTGATAAATGACCCCCTATATACACACACACATATATATGTTTTGCAAATGTGGGCCCTACATTCCTACTATAACTAACATGTCAGTCTCAATGGCTGCATGAAAAAAAAAAAAAAAAGAAAACATTGCAGACTTGGCACTCTGGCACTCTTGGGCTGTGCTGTACTCATGAGGAGCGGATGGCATATAGGGTCCCCACCCCCATCTGCTAACTTGTTAGTTTCCCAGATGTGCAGGTTAGTGAGCAGTGGATGAAGGCCCTGTGCTTACTGCCTATCCTATGAAAAAAGTAATGTGATTATAATGAAATGCATTCATTTCTAACGGCATGCACAGTCAATATGATATGTAACGTTTGCAGGAAGTTATAGCTACATGTATTACAAATTAAAGTACACTGTGTAAAATTGTTACCAATTTTGAACATTTTCAAATGCCAGAGCCACCAGGGAAGGGAACAGAAAAGGACTGATAAATAGGGATGGGCAAAATAATTCAAACGGTGAAAGAATTTTCTGCGTGACAATAACTTGGCACGTGCATCACTTTCTTTAATGTGGGAATCGTTTTCTTTAATGTGGGCATCGCTTTCTCTGATGCATGTGTCACTTTTTGATGTTTGCGTAGGTTTTCTTTCATTATTTTGACGCGTGTGTAAACAAAAAATATGCACACATTAAAAACAGCGACACATGTGTCAAAGAAAGCGACTAGTGTGAATGTATATTGCAAAGTTTCTTAGAATTAGGTTTTTTTTTAAAATATACATATTGGGTTGACTTGTCCTTTAAGATGAGGGTACAGAAAATAAAATAGGCTTATAAAAGAACCTTGAATGAAAGAGATTATAGAAGGTATCATAAGCCAGATTTGCATGAGCATGATGCTGCCACCACCATATTTGACAGTGGGGATGGTGTGTTCAGAGTGATGTGCAGTGTTAGTTTTCCGCCACACATAGCGTTTTGCATTTTGGCCAAAAAGTTTCATTTTGGTCTCATCTGACCAGAGCACCTTCTTCCACATGTTTGCTGTGTCCCCCACATGGCTTGTGGCAAACTGCAAACGGGACTTCTTATGGTTTTCTGTTAACAATGGCTTTCTTCTTGCCACTCTTCCATAAAGGCCAACTTTGTGCAGTGCACGACTAATAGTTGTCCTATGGACAGATTCCCCCACCTGAGCTGTAGATCTCTGCAGCTTGTCCAGAGTCACCATGGGCCTCTTGGCTGCATTTCTGATCAGCGCTCTCCTTGTTCGGCCATGTGAGTTTAGGTGGACGGCCTTGTCTTGGTAGGTTTACAGTTGTGCCATACTCCTTCCATTTCTGAATGATCGCTTGAACAGTGCTCCGTGGGATGTTCAAGGCTTTGGAAATCTTTTTGTAGCCTAAGCCTGCTTTAAATTTCTCAATAACTTTATCCCTGACCTGTCTGGTGTGTTCTTTGGACTTCATGGTGTTGTTGCTCCCAATAATCTCTTAGACAACCTCTGAGGCTGTCACAGAGCAGCTGTATTTGTACTGACATTAGATTACACACAGGTGCACTCTATTTAGTCATTAGCACTCATCAGGCAATGTCTATGGGCAACTGACTGCACTCAGACCAAAGGGGGCTGAATAATTACGCACACCCCACTTTGCAGTTATTTATTTGTAAAAAATGTTTGGAATCATGTATGATTTTCGTTCCACTTCTCAAGTCTACACTACTTTGTATTGGTCTTTCATGTGGAATTCCAATAAAACTGATTCATGTTTGTGGCTGTAATGTGACAAAATGTGGAAAAGTTCAAGGGGGCCGAATACTTTTGCAAGCCACTGTATGTAGAACAGATTGCAATGAGAAGGAATCAGTAAGGTTTGCACTCTAAAGAGGCTCTCTCTCATATATCTATATATATATATCTATATATATATATATATATATATCTATATATCTATATATCTATATATATCTATATATATATATATATATATATAGACATTAGGGTGGATGTCATTTTCCCCCAACAGCACCTTTGGGATAATGGGTGGCCTGAGGTTCAGGTATCATGTCCAATAAAAAAAATATATACGACAAAATCCTTATTTGTCCTTTTTCAAAGCTATTATCTTACAGGTGAACACATTTACAGCTCATGCTTTTCTATGTCCTACCTACGCAGTCTTTTTGTCTCTATAGCAACAGCTGTTTAAATAGACTGCTAAATAAAAAATGTAAATTATGTTGAGAAAACAATATCATGGATTGTTTTGTTTCACAGTGTTAAAAAGTCCAACTTAAATAAGCAAAGTCTTTAATCCTTTAATTGCCACAAACTGTAAAATCTATGACGCTAGTTCTAAAATACAATAGTTCCAGCACTACATTTTTTGTTTCTGGTTTGTTCTCTGATCTATGCTGTGATGTGTCTCTACTGGCAACCCACGGCATGTTAGATCAAAGACTCTTGGCAAAGATATGGTTTAAAATAGTTACAAGTAAAAAAAAGTAACTGTGGTTCTGACTTTTACCCTACTGTACGTCGCTATTCAGGACGGCACAGAGGATCATGGAGATGGGGGCACATCTCCAAGGTATAGGGCTGGGGCCATTGCTCTTTTCAAATCTGATTTCAAATATGATGGTAGGCAATTATATTCACTGAAGAGAGACAGTTAAACACATTGGCAATGCCCCACCCAGTGATTTGACTTGACTTGTACTTTGGACTGTTCTTCAGAACACACAAAAGGGATCTACAACCCATCAACAAATGTGAGTTTGAATGTAATCTTGTCACTTGGGAACAAGGACCATCATCATACGTTAAAGACCTTGAAACAATCATTATTTGGTTAATTAACCAATAAAATGCAACCAGTGGTAAGGTCAAGAATGCAAAACTGATAATATTTATTACAGTACCATTACAACCTGGGGTACTGTAAAAGCTCATTCAAACCCTTTCACGTCACACTTGTAATGACAGATTTAAACACATCTTTACCACAAGACTGAACAAATATATCAGTTCCAAGAATTTAGAGATAAAGTCCTTTTAAATGTAATTTGATAAAAATATTTTTCCCATTTTATTGCTATTTTTCTTACTAACTATCCTATTCTGTGGCTCTGGACACTGGAATTTAAAGTTTTTCTATAAATGGTCAATGACAAATTCTATAGAGGTTATACTACACAGGCAAAATAATTTAACTGCATAGTTGTGTTTATCTAAGAGGAGTATTTATTATATATATATATATATATATATATATATATATATATACAGTGGAGGAAATAATTATTTGACCCCTCACTGATTTTGTAAGTTTGTCCAATGACAAAGAAATGAAAAGTCTCAGAACAGTATCATTTCAATGGTAGGTTTATTTTAACAGTGGCAGATAGCACATCAAAAGGAAAATCGAAAAAATAACTTTAAATAAAAGATAGCAACTGATTTGCATTTCATTGAGTGAAATAAGTTTTTGAACCCCTACCAACCATTAAGAGTTCTGGCTCCCACAGAGTGGTTAGACACTTCTACTCAATTAGTCAACCTCATTAAGGACACCTGTCTTAACTAGTCACCTGTATAAAAGACACCTGTCCACAGAATCAATCAATCAAGCAGACTCCAAACTCTCCAACATGGGAAAGACCAAAGAGCTGTCCAAGGATGTCAGAGACAAAATTGTAGACCTGCACAAGGCTGGAATGGGCTACAAAACCATTAGCAAGAAGCTGGGAGAGAAGGTGACAACTGTTGGTGCGATTGTTCGAAAATGGAAGGAGCCATATGACCATCAATCGACCTCGCTCTGGGGCTCCACGCAAGATCTCACCTCGTGGGGTGTCAATGATTCTGAGAAAGGTGAAAAAGCATCCTAGAACTACACGGGAGGAGTTAGTTAATGACCTCAAATTAGCAGGGACCACCAAGAAAACCATTGGAAACACATTACACCGCAATGGATTAAAATCCTGCAGGGCTCGCAAGGTCCCCCTGCTCAAGAAGGCACATGTGCAGGCCCGTCTGAAGTTTGCCAATGAACACCTGAATGATTCTGTGAGTGACTGGGAGAAGGTGCTGTGGTCTGATGAGACCAAAATAGAGCTCTTTGGCATTAACTCAACTCGCTGTGTTTGGAGGAAGAAAAATGCTGCCTATGACCCCCAAAACACCGTCCCCACCGTCAAGCATGGGGGTGGAAACATTTTGCTTTGGGGGTGTTTTTCTGCTAAGGGCACAGGACAACTTATTCGCATTAACAGGAAAATGGATGGAGCCATGTATCGTGAAATCCTGAACGACAACCTCCTTCCCTCTGCCAGGAAACTGAAAATGGGTCGTGGATGGGTGTTCCAGCACGACAATGACCCAAAACATACAGCAAAGGCAACAAAGGAGTGGCTCAAGAAGAAGCACATTAAGGTCATGGAGTGGCCTAGTCAGTCTCCGGACCTTAATCCAATAGAAAACCTATGGAGGGAGCTCAAGCTCAGAGTTGCACAGAGACAGCCTCGAAACCTTAGGGATTTAGAGATGATCTGCAAAGAGGAGTGGGACCAACATTCCTCCTAAAATGTGCGCAAACTTGGTCATCAATTACAAGAACCGTTTGGCCTCTGTGCTTGCAAACAAGGGTTTTTCCACTAAGTATTAAGTCTTTTTTTGTTAGAGGGTTCAAAAACTTATTTCACTCAATTAAATGCAAATCAGTTGCTATCTTTTATTTAAAGTTATTTTTTCGATTTTCCTTTTGATGTGCTATCTGCCACTGTTAAAATAAACCTACCATTGAAATGATACTGTTCTGAGACTTTTCATTTCTTTGTCATTGGACAAACTTACAAAATCAGTGAGGGGTCAAATAATTATTTCCTCCACTGTATATATACAAATTAGACAGTGAGAATAAATATGTACGTGCTGGGAGTATCATAACACAGTTGAAATAAGGTCCCTATTGCAAAGATCTTGCAACCTATGAGGAGTGAGTCATAATTGCTCATGATGCACGAGGGATTCTGCCAAATACAAATGTTGCAAAAAATGCATTATTGCTGCCATATTTTGATCCAAATCCATTATTCAGTGCATCTTTACTATACTTCAGGTATTTCTGAACAGTAAAAGGCAACGGATTTTATACTAAATGGGGCTAATTTATAACATTAGGCTAATTCGCACCTGGGCACTAACCCACGGCAACCAATCAAATGTTTTTTTCATTGTTCCACCTGCAGCTGCCTGAAAAAAAGCCAGTCCCTCATTGGTTGCTATGGGTTACAGCCCATGTGACAGGTGACAGATACTTTATTATCACTGGCAGATAGTTCCCACTAACTTGAGTCAATACAAATATTTAGCTTAATATTCAAGTTATAAAAATAGGGAACCTCTGCAAAAAAACATTTACTAAAACTTTCTGTGCTGCCAATTTTGCAAGATGAGGCACCATGCAGCAATTTTATTTATTTTATTGCCCCAGCTGAACTACCTACCAATAAAAAGAGATAAAGCTATAATTACAATAAAAGCTTCCTGCCCCGTTAGTACTCTCTTGGATACCGATACTTTTGTCCGCTGATACGGATAGCCCAATTTGATGTACAAAAAAAACTGTCAACTTGTTCCAAATACAATTATGAGAAAAAACAGGAGTATCTTACCTTTGAGATGAGCTCATCATGATTTGCCAAATGAGCCCGGCAATGTATGCAGCTATATGTCCTGTGGCAGGAGGGAAGATATGCCTGAAAAGTTTTGGACCTCGTCATTTTCACCATTGGAGCCACTGAGCGCTGATTGAATTCTGGAGTGGCCCAAGAGGCGCTTCCGCAGGATGGATCGCACGGGAAACACCGGAACACACAGGTAAAGGCCGTGGTTTGGCAGGTTAAGGGTGTGGGGGCAGGCTCCACACACTGAAGAATACACTTATCTTTCTTAATCACAACACTCTCTCCAGTTACTGGTACAGTTTGCCAGAGACCTGCAGGGTAAAATAAACAAATAATTTTTGACAGTAATCAAGTACCGAAGTTTAAATTTAAAAAAATTTCAATGCAATGCTTAACCATCAATACATTTTTGCTGTGCCAGTTCATGCTATATAATATTACTAGGATTGAAGTACTAATATTACATGGGAAAAATATATAGGATTTGCACAGTTATCCTTGAATTTATAAATGCAGGCAAGAGTGTATTCTAATCACCAGGGTTTGCAGAAAAGCCTAGTCCCTCCAATTTACAGAAAAATCTCTTATCTAGAATACCCCAGGCCCCAGGGATTCTGGATAACAGGTCCCATACCTGCATTATTATGATCTTGATTTTTATCATTATTATTATCAGTATCATTATTATAATAATTATTTTATTATTTAATAACATATTTTTAAAATGCCAACATGTTCCGCAGTGCTATAGAATAATTGGGTGTATACATGAATCATACAGATTTATATCCAAAAACAGCAGACAACAGATCATTCCAGAGATTATTTTGTACATAGATCCATTTACCTACACTATTTTTCATTCAAGTCCAAGAACAGCAATAGGAAGAAGCTGAAATCACAAGGTAAGCAGTTGTCTGCTAAACTCATACCAAGTGGGCACAGCCAATGTCTGGGACATTTTCAGACAAAGAAGGCAATCAAAAAAATTGTTCAATAAAGTCAGATGTTAGTTTTACAGTATTGTAAAGTAAAACTATAACTATATCGCCAAACAATGTACAGTAGGTCTCTACAAATATATTAAATAAACAAGCTCATAATTAAGGGCCGCCTCCTGGGATCATAGGATTCACAGTGCACACAAACAAGCCAAGGCACACATACATGCTAGGTCACATCAGCCAATTAATGGATAGAGTTCTGCCTTTTGCTTCTACGCTACTTCCTGTTACAGTTAGATCTGCATTATTTCTGGCCATGTGATCTCCGAGGGAGCACACAGCCCATTACTAAATGGTGGATCAAGGGAAAAGGGCAATATTTAATGATATATATATATATATATGTTTACTATATATACTGGTTATGTATTCATTTCAGGGACAATCACTTTCCTCATGCAGGACAACATTCTGTTTGAGGGACTGGAAAAGAAAACAATAGCACAAACAATAGCAGTGTTGGGGAGACGCAGCATCAGACTTCACAGAGGAAAACGATCAAGACAGACCGTCTGCTTTTGTGTTCTTATAGCCAGCATGTAAAGAAATAAAATTTAATCTAGAAAACTTTGTATTAAAAAAAAAAAAAAAAAAAAAATGTATTTCTTAATTTTACTGCATTTTACATATGCAATATACTTGTAAATATAGGTTTCCTTACAGGGATAATGAATTGCATTGACTCATTGCTAACAGACACTATAGATAGATACAACCATCATATTACATGTCTGTGCCTCATTAACTATGGAAGCGTACATTATGTCAAATATGTTTTATTTTCCTCCCATCATGGGCTTCTAGTGCAGTCTCTGAAAAGTCTGTGGTCAGAAATTCCTTTTCTGCATGCACAAACCCCAAGCCAGGGCATTCAATTAAATTGTTTATGTGGCTACTAATTAAGACTTGTGGTTCTCCAAAAACATCTGCTGCCATAAGGAATCAGGGGGCCCCATGCCACTTAGGTAGAGGCAGAGATCTCCCCATCAATTATTGCTTTCCTCGTCCCCTGGTTTGAGGGCCTTGCTAACAAGAAGATAGGACCCCGAATTTAAAAAAAAATAAAAAATAAAAAAAAATGGCTTGCATAACCAGAACCACGATTCAACCTAGTAACATCCCATTACACTGCACCCACAACCTACCAAACCTTGCACACTACCACAGTGCATGGGATGAATAGAAACTGGCTTTAAAATTAATGAATATAAAAAAATCAGAAATTAAAACTAGAGCGATGTTGAATTTATGCACACAAATAGTTCCTACAAACCAGCCAATTTTACCCCCATGTGTCTCATTCTGTTGAACTAAACGTATAACCATCATTCAACATAACAAAATATTATGGAAGAAGTCTGGGATTTGTAAACTATATAGGAATCATTTACAGATCCTCCAGGCAAAAGCACAACAGTCTACCCCTTCTGCCTAGGTGAATGGCTGCAAGGTGTTCAGCACAGCAGATGCAGGCCAGCCCTCTCCTTACTGCCCGCCTGGACAGCACCCCATTGCAGTCTGCAGCACTTGGTGGTTGAATGACACACAAGTTAGTGTACGTGTAGAGGATGGGTTGGGGTAAACTACATACCCCCCTATTACCGCTCTTCATAAATATAGAGCAGCTGAACAGAGGCAGCGCTATATTCATGAGGTCAGTAGCAGATCTCTGTGCTCTGAAAGGGTGCGCAGAAGCCTGTGGCAATTCAGCAACTGGCAGCATGCAAAGTTTGCCAAACAGATGACACTATATTCATCAGCTACATGTTTCTTGGCACCAAGATGGAGAGAAGAAACTTGCAGCAATTCTCCCTAATTTGCATAGGGGGTAGAAGCTCAGCCACCTAGTAGTCCTGAATGCAGTGTCCTATTTTTGCACTTGCACACTGCCTAGGAGGGGGTTTATGACCCCCTACATGTATACATGTACACACTTATACCCCCTTTTCCCCCATGATACAATAATAAACCATCAGTATTTTATATTTTATATATCATATATGTATATATATAGCTTCAGTAAGCTGAAACAGGACACACAGCTACTGTATTAAATATTATGACGTTAATGAGAATACAGTCCTTTCAGCAGACACAAATATAGTAAGAATATAGAACACAACACCAGCTGTCTATGCATTAACTACAATGATCAGCACTGCATCCAGTCACCAAGAAGATTTACACTGATAAAATTAGCCACACTACTGGGTCACCCTATTTAATCTTCTGAGGTTAATATACTTATCCGGCTTCCCTGTGCTTTCTGGCTTTATTGTTGCCAGCTGTTCAGTAGACTCCCAATTTTTGACAGTCTTCTGCCATTTGTCTTTCTCTCGGACTGAATAAACTGTATGATTTTGCTAGAAATACATTATAACTATTCTTACAATATAATATAATTACATTTGATTAATATGATTACATACATAATGCCAACTGCCAGAACTTAGAAAAAATATTGCCCTGAGAAAAACACAAACTACATTTTATTTACTGTGTACATGGTGTGTCAAGAGTTTGGTTTGGTTACAACAAACAAAACATGAAGCAGGAAGTGAAACCAAAAATATGTCAGTGTGCCAGTGTACAATTCAACTTTCAGACAGGAGTGAGAAATTTATTGCACCGACCTTTACCTAGTTAATAAAGATTAGAAGTACTATTTGCTTTAACGTATGTACACTTGCAAATAACAATACAACAGAAACTCTAATGGGCTTATTTATCAATTTTTAAGTTTGTTTTTCTGAATAGATTAAACTCACATATTGAATGCTTGCTTATTTATCAATGTGGTAAACTTGTGTGAATAAATAAACTGGAATACCTTGAATTTTCTAGTTTGCAAACTCAAATAAAACTTGAAAACTTGAATATCTTGAATTGATAATATAGCTTGACTTTGCCTAGGACAACTCCCATTGACATTGACTATAGAAATTTGCAAGCTTTTAGATGGCAAAATTTTACATTCATGTTAGCGATGTTTTGCACCAGACATTTGAATTTTGAGTTGAACCGTATACGCGCAGACTAACAATTCACTCGTACACTTGAAAAATCGTTTAATTGTGCCTGCACCCAGAAGAACTGAATCTGCTCAGGTGCAAGTGCACACAGCGTATACGGGTGTATTGTCAGCCTGTGCTGATCCACAATATGCCTGTGTGACCTTACACTTAGTCCTTAAGTATAGGAGGGCCTTAAATTATCTCACTTTATGACCCAGTAAGTTTTAGTTATGCCACTTTTTCACAGAATAGAAAAGCTAAACATAAAAAAAGTTCCACCAGCCTGTGAGGGGCTTACTTATAGTTAGTCCGGCATGCTGCTTTTTATTCTATAACCAGGAGCAGAGATCTGGCAACACCTGTATCTATTACTTTACCCCCAAACAGTGGCCAGACTTTCTGAGAATTTTTGTAAGAGAAAAAAAAAATTCACATCACGCTAAAAATAAACCCACATTTTGTGTGGGAATATGTTATTGTAAAGACAAAATAGAGCAAAGCAGGCCCACCTTATTCAAAATACCCTTTTTAAGTGGTCAGATATAAACTTCCAGTTAGAAGGTCCTCCAGCTGATGCATATATCAAATTATTTTTAGGAACCCCTAACACTACAGCTACAGTAAAATTAGAACTCACTCATGCATATTCCGCATAAAACATAATGCTGGGAGTGGTAGATCTGAAAAGGTTGAAGCTCCATAGGCTACCTATAGTATATCATCCCCCTTTATTTGAAGACCAGTTAAGGCATTGTGTGTGATAATTGTTTACAATGGATAAAAAGTTAAGGCTATACAATAACACATTCAGGTTTGGACTGGGGGGTGCCCCCGCCGGCCACGCCCCCTAACACCCTGCAGGGGCACTGCCACTCACCCGACTTAACATTCTTGAGTACCTGCAAAGAAGTTTTATTTGTTTACTTTGCCACCCATTTCATTTCTACACATTTGATACCTTATATAGTGGATCTGTTTCTGCAACTCAGCTGTTTGTTCTCATCTGTAACTCTCTAATTTCTCTCATTCAACTGAGCCCAACAATGTTCTTTGTGAGTCCCAGTTCAAGACCTAACACTGCAGAATATGTTGGAGATAATTTGACCCAAAAGATAATACATCCCCTTCTTGAGGCAAAAACTATCTGTACATGAAGTGTATGAATTTCTAAGCAATTCCAAAGATCAATAATAAACCACCTCCATGCAGAACTTTTCTTTTCCAATGAGTCTGACTCACAGGCTTCATATGCGGATAGCTGTATACACTTTGGCCACATACCTGGTTATTAGGTTGTTCTGTACCATTCAGATTTTAGAAAGCATTTATGTCACACAAGTGTTCCAATAAAGGCAGCAGTCTGAGGGGCCACACAAGAAAGCAAATTGCTTGACCAAACAAAATACCCTTCAAAAGCTGCAGTTGCTGTTTGGTGCCTGAATGAAGCACATTCAACCTTAGTCATGACCCTGAAATGCAGAGTGCACTACCAGCTCAGTGCTTACAATCATTACTATACAAGGCAAGCAGCTGTTAACGCCTATATTTATTTAAGGAAGGGATAAAAAGGCTACACATAATTTACTGGACTGAAGCTGTATTGAGAGTCAAGCAAAGAACACACACTTATTAAGGCAGACAAGCTTCCCACTGTAACTAAAAGCTGTGAATTATACAAAACCCTTTTCCGCCTTAAAAACTGTTCAGGGGAAAACTCCTCCCATTTCAGTATGTGTTGGTAAATAACACTGTCACATGGATAAAGCTAATTTTGCAACCCCCTAGATTTCCTCCTTCTTGCTTCTGCTTTCAAATAGGCCATGGGCAGCATGCAGAGTTTAACTGCCCTGATCTGGCATGTCTGGAATGTAATCTACAGAACAGGCCTTCTTGTTTGACTACCTTGTTTCTTGTCAGCTTGCCCTGTTGCCATAACATAACTAGCTGGTTTCCCTTTTATTTTTAAAACAGTGTTTGAAAACACAACAATGCAAAGTGATGTAAAGAAAAAAGAATATTTTATCTTGTTGCCATATAGGCAACAGCATCGCTGAGCAAAATCCTATTATAATAAAAATAGTACATATAATTGAATAGCATATAAATCAGTATGCCTTGTTTACCACAGGCCAGCCCTTACAACTATTTGGAATACTGTTATTATCTTAAATAATTTATAGTTTATGTAAGTTTATATAGTTTATATGTTTAACATACAGTAACTATTTCCTTCTTCTCTGGGCACAAACCAAATTCACCACTAAATCTGGAAGTGAAAATTAAAGGCATAATATAGATAGATTATTTGTTCTGAAGACATTCAATTTTGTATGACTTTTCTGGGGAGTAAACCAAGGATACTCCCATATCTAACAGAGGCTTCTCTCAAATCATTGCTTGGTAACACCATGCAAACATTATACCATTTTCTCCATAATAACATGACTGCTGGAGGCATGGTTTCTTTGTAGTCTGCTATAACACAGTAAGCACTATGACAACTCCCACATATAAGCTAATAAATACAAACAGAGCAGATTAAATGTCTGTCTACAATGTAACAATAGCAAAGTGACTGGGACCCTAATTTGAATTGAATCTTAAAATGACCATCTTCAGACAGAACTAAAAAAACGGAGTTTCTTACAAAACACTCTTATGCTTCCCTGATATTTAGTCCAGTCTATGACTTTTCCACCAACAGGAAATGAGAACTACAAGAGGACTGTATAACAGCCAATACATTTTGCAAAATATAGCCTTATACAAGGTACTGTTCTAATGATTTGTGTCACATGACTTACTGAAACTTGTGTATTCTATTAAAACAACGTACCCCCTGTTGTAAAATATGAGAATATCAGGAGTCACTTAGGAACCCCACGACCTGTACAGAAGCATTCAGCCTGCGGCCTCCTGCCTTTATATGGCCATGGCCCTCCAAGGGGACTCCTAGGGGCATAAATTCCATATATACTGTATGCGCAGCAAATGCCAACCAATCCAACAGGGTGTTTACCACAAGGGCAAGACAAGCTTCGCTGCTCGACCTATTTTGGAACTACAACTTCCAGCATGCCGTCCCTCCAACCCACCAGACAGTGGACCTGATGGCACAGGCTAAGGCGAGTTGTTCCCAACAGCTGGGGCGCCGAAGCTTGTCATTCTTTTGCGCATGTTTTGCTGGCTGACAAGTCACTCCACCATGACCCGAATGCAGCACTGTCCAGATACATATGATATTGCGAGCGCACTCACACAACAGCAGCACATCAACTCTAAATGTAGATTGCAAAATAATGCACACGCCGTCACAACGCCTCAGCAACTTACTGAGCGCAAGAAGATGTTACAAAGTATCCAACCAGTGGAGAATCGCTCACGCAGCTAAAGTGACTCTCCAGCTAGATCTGCATTTGAGCTCTAATGCCTGCAGTTCTCGCAGCAGAACAACCGAACCAGCCACCACATAAGTGACACCTTGATCCACCTATACGTATTAGACAGTGGATAGCAACACTGCTCCCACTGGTTAGACGGGGTCACTGCCCATTGTAACTATGAGCCAATCGGATGCATGAAAACGTGTCTTCCCCGCCTACTTGTTATAGTTGTCGGAAAACCAAAACATAAGGTTAGGTTGCAGCGGGGAGACAACAGCTGTAGAGCGAGTCAGCCAATGAGCGGGCTGGTAGCACTGCCAGCATGGGATCCCTGAGGTGAAAGAACTTACTAAACGTGCGCCTCACAATTTCCATCTGTTTAGAAACTGCTAGGGTTGCACTGGCAATACACATATAAAATTATTTTTTTAATGATATTTTGTCTAAGGCTCCTTACGGTACAAAGCGTGGAGCGGCGGGCCTTAGACCTTGGCTATGTGTCGCCCACAACTCTCACTGTCCCGCATTAATACTATGTTATGGAGAATGAAGTGATGAGTTATACTTCTTGTACAGTTTTGTGCACTGCTGGCAAATTTAATAGGACGGTTTTGCAAAAACTGTGTGTGGTTTCATTCAGTGTAGCCTTCTATGCATGAGGGCCGTATTTATAAAAATAATGGATGCCTTACAGATTGTATTATATGTCTTTAGGACTAATATAGTGCGGAAGAGAACCCACCACGCTGCTGTGGGCCAGTCAGCACCAATATATCCCAACTAGGGAGAATTGTGCAAAAATACAAATTGTGTAGGGTTGTTGACAACGGAACACAAGTTGATTTTGCTTTACAAAAAGGCTGTAGTAGAGTCCTTAGAAAGATTAGGCCTGAAAAAATAGCTTGGACCGCGGTCCTCAACCTTTCTTACTCGTGAGCCACAGTCAAATATAAAAACACTTGGGGAGCAACACAAGCATAAAAGTTAATGGAGGAGCCAAATAAGGGCTGTGATTGGCTATTAGGCAGCCACTATGCACCCTATCAGCTAACAGGAGGCTTTATTTGGTAGAAAATCTTGTTTTAATTCAACCAAAACTTGCCACCAAGTCAGGAATTCAAAAATAACCCCCTGGTTTGGGGGCACCAAGAGCAACATCTAAGGGGTTGGTGAGCCACTGGTTGGGGATCACCATCTTGGAGCATCAAATGTGACACCAGGCTCACAGTTGAAAATCTCTGGTTTTATTGATTGAAGACAGAGCTTCATTTCACCCCTAATACGTTAGCCTAATTAAGATGCCATAGACATTTACTATTTAGTGGTCTGGTGGGGGTGGGCTGTTTGGGCCTCTGTGTACTTTGAAATGCCAGGGCCTGTTTTGAATCCTAGTCTGGGCCTGGCTGGTATTTTTTTTTTTTTTTCAGAAAAGGTGTCATCATATAGGGCAGGGATCCACAACCTTTTATATCCGTCAGCCACATTCAAATGGGAAAAGTGTTGGAGAGAAACACAAGCATGAATAAAGTTCCTGGAGGTGCGCATGAGAGCTATAATTGGCTATCTGATGGCTCCTATGTTGATTGGAAGCCTACAGAAGGCTCTGTTTGGCATTATACTGGGTTTTTTTGGCCCTGGGAGCAACATCCAAAGGGTTGGGGAGCAACATGTTGCTCACGAGTCACTGGTTGGGGATCACTGCTATAGGGGTAATTTACAACTGTCTCCAGACCAGCAAAATTTACTGCAGTCAGTTGTGTGTAGACATCAGTCCAGGTCTGGACAGGGTTTAAAAATGAGCCGTGGCATTTTAAGTACACAGAGGCCCACCAGCCCAATAGGGACTGTCTATGGCAATTTACAGCAGCCCCTATGGCATTTGTCAGAATTCAGAGATTATGTCTGCCCCTATCATTAAAGGTAGACATGCTCCTTGTACTCCTGAACACTTGCGCCACTGCCTTCTTTCTAACTTCTGTCAAATCACAGCTGCTATGACCACTGATGCAGGGGAACCGTGGAGCTACGGCAGCCTCTGATCCATGTGTTAGCTCCAGGGTTCCTGCAGTGCCTTTCACCAATAGTTGCAGCGCAGATGCCCCAAAAAATCAGTTGCACACATAACTTTTACACTGAAATGACACCAACTAGACTAAGTAAACTTTCAGCGTAGTGGTGTTGATTTTGGCGCATCACCGCAACTGGTTCCAGAGCAACTTTCCCTAGTGACCACAAAAACACTGAAATTCTAGGAAAAACTGCTGCTTTGTGGGAGTAAAAAAAGGTGATTGCATCCATCCTGGCTTCTTATACTTCACATAAAAAAATCTACATAACCTTGTACTAGCTAAGTTCACCTCTATATCATGCTGATTAGCTGATGTAACATTTAGAGCATTATTACCATACAGAAATTGTTTGGCTGTTGGCAAAGTACTAGGGCACATGTTTTTTTTTATATTAGAAAGCCTGGTTCTGCTTTAATCTTTAAACTACCAATGGGGGCTTAGCTTTGACTTAATGCCGCCTTGGCATGAAAAGCATACCAGCAGCCCAAATTCTTGTGCATTCTCAAAGCCAACATTGTTACTGCCTAAGTAACTGTGTAGCTTAGAATAGGCTATTTATTTAACTATATCAGGATTACTCAGTATGTGGGTAGGGACCCAGAGACAGGGGGGCATCGCAGACAGTTTGGCTGCAGAACAATGTTATCTTACTAACTTTTCTCTTCAATGAAATGCTAAGAAAGCAGAAACATCAAAGTAGTTGCAGTGATAAAACACAAGTTTGAATGCATCTCCTAAGCAAGCCCTCCATAACCTCACACAAAGTATAGTACAAGAGATGACACCCCATGTCTTTTAAACTCCACTCCCCTATTTAAAGGTGATAAAGGGAATGAAAGGCCAAAAACCAATGCAATATTATAATGAACACAAAATACCTACAAACAGCTTTTCAATATATATATTAATAGAATTTTCAATGTTGTATTAAAGCTACTTTTAAATGTATTTGCTATTTCAAGTATTATCTGTATTTTCCTTTTAGTTGCAATACATTTACAAATACAATGAAACCTCAATTTTACGTAAATTGATTGAAAGTTTTCCCTCATTTTTACACCATTTTTGTGATCCCACCAGCATATAATCGAAACTTTATTTCTTTTGAGACACAGGTTAAACATTTTTGATCACCTCTGTTATTGAGCAACTCCTTGTATGAAATTAACCCAAAACATGCTCAGTGATACCACTGTAGGAAAGGGAGCCATTTAATTGGTTTGGGTGCTTTGCGCTAATTTAAAATATAGGTAATGGACCTATATGGTGTTAACTTCAGAACTACCAGAAATACCTTTGTAAGAAAATGGGATAATAGTATCCATTTAAAGACTTAGAAATTATGATAAGGTGATGTGCTTTGTGAGGTATAGGGAGCAGATTGGTTTAAATTGAGATTTCCTGTACAATCAAGCAGCTGCCATAATATGAGGGCAGTCAGTTTTACATGTTCTGTTAGTGGTAGGAAGGATGACACACACAAGGTAGAAAGTACAAGCTTTCAAAAACCTGATAGTCAGGATTTTTATTTTTAGCAAAACTATAATGTTTATAGGTTATTAACCACATACTTGTGTATTATGAAATAATTAGAAAATCTTAAATGAGATGACAGGTCCTGTTTAACTCCTTAAATGCAGAACATGTCTTACAAGTTAACATGTCATTCTCAAGGCTTCAGTGACAGAAGAAAATTTACATACATTTACACAAATTGTGCAGAAATAATGTTTAGTCTGGTAAGAAGTTGTCCAAGAAAATAAAGAAAAAATGTTAAATGCAGAGAGAACAATTATGCTCTTTGCGCTAGTGAGGTGGCCCCTCCTTGCCCCTAAAGAGCACAAAAAAATTAAGTTTAGTGGGCTGGAGGTCTCACAGGTAGGCTGCCTCAGGGTGACAGTGATGGAAGTATCTTCCCTGACTGGCAAGTATAGGCAATTGTTTGCATTCAGTTTATTCACATGTGTATTGGATATGGTGTGGCATTGTTTGCCTTTGGACTCCTCCAAGAGGTACGATCCTCCGAATATTTTGTCTAATAGAATGTTTTGACTATAGTCTAGACAGAGTCCTAACTTCAGCCCAGCTGAACACCTGTTTGTTGCACTGAAACACTGACTGAACCAGTACTGATCCCCAACATGACTGCCTAACCACACTAATGCTGTTGTGGCAAAATGGAAGAAGAATTCACTGGCATGGTGAAAGCCTAGGCAAAAAAGTAGATGTTATAGCTGCAAAGGCAGGACCAACATGATTTTCATACCCTTGGTTATGGAAAGAGATGTTGGACAGGCAGGTTTCTGTGTCTGGGCACTTTTGAGAATATAGTATATATGCACCATTATATTATCTCTCAATGGTATAAGGGGATGTTATATTTTGTGCTTTGTAAAGGCCCCCATACACGGGCCAATAGAAGCTGCCGATATCGGACCGACTCAGCAGCTTATCTGCCCGTGTAGGGGCAGAAACGAGCAGGCTGGCCGACCGATATCTGGCCTGAAATTGGCCAGATATCGATCGGCCAGGTTAAAAGATTCAGTCGGATCGGGGTCGCATCGGCTCGTTGATGCGGTCCCCGAACCGACTGCCCCATTGCCGCCTACATAATCCGGTCATTTGGCCCCAGGGCCAAACGATCGGATTATTTTTTTTTTAACTTCAAAATCCCCGATATCGCCCTAGGCCAAGCGAGCGGATCTTACCGTGTATGGGGACCTTAAGTGAAAGGATATAAAATAAATGATACTTGTAGACACTTGCTAATTAATTATGTACATTATTATTAATTGAGTTTGTTTTTTCCCTTTGAGTGATAACAACATGAAGCTTAGCAAAAAGTAATTTCCTGCTCTTGTGCAACAAGCCACTCACATTTCAGATAAGGACTGCTGGGGAAAATGATAAAACCTACATTGCTTAATAGCACTTGCCTTAGCAACTGTAAATTGCAATTCCATTTAGTACATTTTTAAAACATTTTAAATATGCGTGGTTAATGTTTAATTTTAATTAGGAGCATGTCTTAAATAAGGCAGACTGGGTAGTAATAGTGATCATTTTAAACCAAGGATTGGTGAAATGAAAGACTGAAAGCTACGTTATTGTGTCTGACATACCTGACGTGGGGAGATCATGAGCCGTTTTTTAAATTGCTCCTTAGATGAAATGAATAACTCGGATATTTGGAATCCCAATGTTGTCCTTGCACTAGGACTTCCCCAAATGTTTATTAATGTGGTCTCAGTGATCTTCAACTGTGCTGTTATTGTTACTATAACTTTGTCAAAACAGCTTACTCATCCCATCTTCATTCTTTTTTGCAACTTGGCTATATCAGATCTTCTGGTGAGTTTATCTGGATTTTGGATCTCTTTGCAGTTCATTACTGATCCAGATAGCACCATATTTGGCTCTTGGGAAGTCCTTTTTGCATATGTTGCTTATACTATCTCTGTTTTGTCTACAATATACAATTTAGTTGGTATTGGAATAGAACGCTATTTGACAGTGTCTGGGGTTAAAAGACGCAACTGTGGTGTTTCCAGAAAGGAGATCTTGTGTGCAGCATTCATCATCTGGGTAATAGCTATATTTTTTGGTTCACTGCCACTTTTGGGATGGGATTGTTTGAAAAAGGATGGCAATGTGTCTACTCTTTATCGACCTTTTTGTGTTGACTATTTATTATTTATTTCTGTACCTAACTGTGTCATTGCATTTGTTCTTCCTCTGATTACTTATATTGGAATCATTTTAAAGATAAGGAAGCAGAAGATCTGTATGCAGGCTCATGGACAGCTTAATGGTACCCACAGAGCAGCAGAAATGCAGGTAGCCAGAACCTGCATCTTCATCTGGATATTAGCTCTTATATCATATGCTCCTCTTTTTGGAGGAGTCATTTGGGATGTCACCATTGCAAGTTGTCCAGAGGACTTGCGGAAAAATGCATTTGTGTTCCGAAACCTCAGTGCTACGATGATCACGCTAAATTCTATTGGTAATCCTATTATATACACTCTCAAATTAAAAAACCTAGGCGACAGTTTCATGTTTTGCAAGTGCAAGCAATCAAGCAATCAAATATCAGCCGAGACAAATGCAAATATCTGATTTTGTGAAATTCTATCATCCTTTAAAGAAGAAAATACCTTTGCTTTTGGACCTGACTCAAAGCTAGGTTCAATACAATCAATTGCTTGTATTCATTTTGGACCAAACACTGTGTTTTAAGTTTATTTAACATTGAAAAGATGATCTTACTATTCACTATACAACTACAAAAACATACACAGTATAGTCTTTATAGTGATATAAGGTAGGGTCATGCTTTATTGTGAAAAAGCATACTAATAAAGCTAATTATAGCTGTTTTGTGGCAGATAGTTGTTTTGTACATGTACAATGCAAAACCTTTGTATACTTTGTTTGTATTTGGTATTAATATGTTTCATTGAATGATAATTCATTTTGAAATGTATGATGGAAATATGCAAATAAAGTAACCATGATATGCTCAAAGAAGTAATAAATGTGAAGGAGACTTCTTGTCTCTACTTTAAATGGTAATTAAAGGCTAAAATATAATTAGGTTACAGATTTCAAGCCTTCAGCCCCTCCCAGTGGCTCCCAGTAATATTTCAAAGCATATTCAGAGTGTGCTAAACAGTGAAGTAGCATGCCCAGAAAGACCAGCAGCAAGGAAGGTTATCAGCAAGTATTAGATTTAGATGGGGGCATAAAAAGTGAAAAAAAATTGAAAATATACTTATAGTAATTAAACATTGTCTAGTTCTTTGGAGAGTTTATGTAATCAAGAATAAATATGATCCCCAAAAACTTACTGGAATGTTGTAAATTTATATGTATGTATAACTTCATTTTTAAAGTGCCACTAGGATACACAGGGCTGTACAATTTTCCAATATAGAAACGTACATAACAGGAGGAAATGTGTTTTAATAAACAAGTATAAATATATTGAGATTACATGCTTTTCCCTACCCCTTAGAGTTTACCATCTGTGTGGGCCGCCATCAGGGGGGGCGCAGCGGGGACAGCTGTCCCTGGCCCGGGCAAATTTTACTTTTAAAGGGGGCCTGGCGGTCCTACAGTTTTTTTAGTCGCTCTGGCCCCCTTTAATAAAATCCGGGCCCTGTCATTGGTCATCTGAATGGTTGCGCCCCGCGTGTACGGGTGACATCATACGCACGGGGCGCAACTTTATAAAAGGGCCTGTCTCCATTCGCGTGGAGACAGGCGTGCAGAGGCGTCAACCGTGAAGGATTCGAAGATGCTGCTGAAGATGCCAGAGGAGTCATTAGAGAAGCCGAAGAGGACTGCTGCAGGTCGCCAATGTATTAGGGGGGGGCTGTGGGACACACTGACCACCAATGTATTATGGGGGCACTGCTGCTGGCCATCAATGTATTAGGGGGGCACTGCTGCTGGCCATCAATGTATTAGGGGGGCACTGCTCTTGGCACCAATGTATTAGGGGGGGCTTCAGGACACACTGATCATCAATGTATTATGGGGGCACTGCTGCAGGGCACACTGATCCCCAATGTATTATGGGGGCACTGCTGCTGGGCACCATTGTATTATGGGGGCACTGCTGCTGGGCACCAATGTATTATGGGGGCACTGCTGCTGGGCAACAATGTATTATGGGGGCACTGCTGCTGGGCACCAATGTATTATGGGGGCACTGCTGCTGGGCACCAATGTATTAGGGGGGCACTGCTGCTGGGCACCAATGTATTAGTGGGGCACTGCTGCTGAGCACCAATGTATTAGGGGAGCACTGCTGCTGGGCACCAATGTATTCGGGGGGCACTGCCCTTGGCACCAATGTATTAGGGGGGGCTGCAGGACACACTGATCACCAATGTATTATGGGGGCACTGTTGCAGGGCACACTGATCAACAATGTATTATTAGGGCACTGCTGCAGGGCACACTGATCACCAATGTATTATGGGGGCACTGCTGCTGGGCACCAATGTATTATGGGGGCACTGCTGCTGGGCACCAATGTATTAGGGGCACTGCTCTTGGCACCAATGTATTAGGGGGGCTGAAGGGCACACTGATCACCAATGTATAATGGGGGCACTGCTGCTGGGCACCAATGTATTATGGGGGCACTGCTGCTGGGCACCAATGTATTAGGGGGCACTGCTCTTGGCACCAATGTATTAGGGGGGCTGAAGGGCACAATGATCACCAGTGTATTATGGGGCACTGCTGCTGGACACCAATGTATTAGGGGGGCACTGCTGCTGGGCACCAATGTATTATGGGGGCACTGCTGCTTGGCACCAATGTATTAGGGGAGCACTGCTGCTGGGCACCAATGTATTAGGGGAGCACTGCTCTTGGCACCAATGTATTAGGGGGGCACTGCTGCTTGGCACCAATGTATTAGGGGGGCACTGCTGCTTGGCACCAAAATATTAGGGGGGCACTGTTGCTGGGCACCAATGTATTAGGGGGCCCTGGCTACCAATGTTTGTGTGTCCTTTGTACTGATGGGAGGGATCACTGGGAAGGGGGCCATTGGGGGGCAGGGCGTGGGAGGAGGATGGCCCAGAAAATTTTGTTGTGAGGGGCCCCGTGATTTCTGATGGCAGCCCTGGGTGGCTAAAGGCAAAAGTGGTTTGGGTACTGGCCCTTAGGTTCCAATGCTGGACCAGATAATGCTCTAATGCTATAAAAGATAGGATCTGAGTTTGTTTAGAGTGTTTCCTACAGAGGAATTTAAAAAAAGGAATTCCAGAGGTAAGGAGCTGCAAGATATAAAGCTTTTACCGGAGAGGTAGCAGTGGGTGTGAATGGCTTAAAAAAGACATGAAGAGGAGGAGACGGCCAAGAACGTACAGGGTTACATGAACTTGCATGCTATAACAGAAACCATAAGCTAAACTTTTTGGCTCCTGACAAAACAAGGCCTACAGTTAATGATGTATTTATTGCTTACAATACTTTAATGAGAAATTATTGGGTGGCACCAATTAAGTCATTTCATTATGCATCTGTCTGCCTCACCTTTTCTATTTGTGATATTATTATCTAACCTTTTTGAAAATCATAGAGTAGTGCTATTCTGAGAAATTCACGGTTAAATGAGAAAATAGGCACCAGGGGTTTTTATTTGTAAACTATAATTCTTAGATATGCTTAAGATGCTGTACTAAACTTGAAAGAGCCCAAGGATTGCAATACATGTGATCAAATTAAGCAAAAGGTGGGACTTTAAAGGAGAACTAAACCCTAAAAATGAATATGGCTAAAAATGCCATATCTTATAAACTACTTACTGCATCAGCCTAAGGTTTCAACAACTAAATAACAGCAGTGATTTCGGACTTCAAACTTGTCACAGGAGCTCTCCATCTTGGAAAGCAGCTGTTAAGAAGCTATGCTTAGGGGTTTTTGCAAATTATCAAGAAGAAAATGAGGTGCATCTGATGCTACAGTGCATATTAAATTCTGATGCTAACTGCATTGGTTTCTGAGATGCCATGTAGTAATTATCTTTAATATTTACTAATCAGCCTTGTATTGTGACATTTGTATATATACAGTTCATTGTGTATACGTCACTAAACTCAGATAACTGACAGTAACAGACAGTAGCTGTGGTTGCCTTGGTATGGTACATAAGCCCAAAACATAGTGTACAACATTATTACACTTCTTTAGTTACGCTTTAGTTATCCTTTAATGGATCTGAAGTGTTGTGAACTGGAATGGTTGACTTTCCTGTTTTTTGGAGTTGCCATATCTTTATTTTGAATTATCTATTTTTCAATATTGACCTAGAATTCAATGTTTCATGATATACACAAAAGTGCATAGGTGGATAAGTAAGGGACTAGGTGACGTTATACCTTTACTGGCAATTAAAGGGCATAATTTTTGCTACTGCCAGATATGAGGCCAGATCTAGCAAGCACTTCAACCAAACTGGTTTTGCTACAGTTTATTGATTGCAAACTAGACTTTTTCTTAAAACAGTACAGTCCCCTGGAATTTTAAGAAACCACACATGAAGCTGTGACCAGACTGTATATTTGTGTGAAGGTGGCAGAAGTGACAACAAAATATGCCTAAATGGGTCAGGTTCAAAATATAATCCTGCCTAATTACAGGTAACATCAGTAGCAATTCAGGTTATAGTCACTAAGATAATTGCATTAGTTAACACTAAAGCAAGATTCTGACTGGAATAACTTGATGGAATAATGACATTAAGATAAATACTTCACATAGACTTTGAACACTTATTTTAAAGATCATGGTCTCTTTTTCTCAGTTTTATACATGTATATAAAACATATCCTTACATACTAGAGACAAAGGATAAAAGTGTTGTAGTGGGTATTTTGGGAACTGGTAAATTTGCTTCCTCTAACGATAAAAAATAAACTTGAAGTGCAAAGATTTAAGTTCCCAATTTGGTAGGTGTTAAAACAGCTTCTTTTGTATTTATTTTTAGATATCTTTTTCCTTGATTAGGAATTAAAGCTACAGTAGGCATTTACAAGTCCATGTCTGACCAGGCATTTTTGCCATTGTTATCATTTAAGTGTAGCATCATAGGCGGATTTTCAATAAGGCTAGGGGAGGCTAAGCCCCAAACCTGCTTAGCACATTGGAAAAAACCTCACTCTATTCTTGACTTTCTCTACGCTGCTACTTTAACATCTGAGTAGGTCCGTGCGCTCCTGCAAGCTCCGGTTCTGTTGAAATCAGCTGCACTCTGATTGGATCTTTTTTCTTGTGGCTTCTCCAGTCAGAGTGCAGCTTTCTTGACAGACAGCGAAATTGACCAATCAAGCCACAGATGTAGGCAGAACGGGAGAGGAAGACATTACAAAAAGGAAGACTGACATGAAGTTTCTGCAGGCTGTAATTTTTACCTAAGAACCTCACTGGCTCTGTACTTTTGCTGCAGATTTCATCCCACAATCACTATACTGTATATGTTCTAAAGGCTGAATCACTAGCTGAAATAAATAATTTGTTGTAAGCTGGCTTCTGTAATGGCCCATCTTTAGCTTTCCCAAACAAAAAATTCACCCTCCACCTATGCTCACAGTCTGAAGAAAGGGTGTAACTATAGAGGAGGCAAACACTGCAACCACCAAACAGAAGGGTCATGAGATATAGGGGGCACTGACTAATAAGCAGTTTTAATTGCTTTCATTTCTTATTTAAAAAGTTCAAGGGGCTCTAAAATGATTTTGTTGTGAGTCTCTTTTACTTCTAGTAACACCACTGGTTTTAAAAATTTCAGGTACAGTTATTTGCAGTATTTTGGTTTGATAGGGTTAAAAGAAAAAAAGGTTTCAGAATGATTAGTGTTATAGGTTTAGGAAGCCATGGCTCTTTCTGCTTGATTAGTGCTAAGGCAGATTAGCGGTTATGCATTGAAAACAGGGATTTAATATAGATCAACACAGTATGTCAATTTAGTTTAGTATGCAATTAAACCTTTCATTAAATTATAACACATTCAAAATTGCACTTTGTACTTTGTGCTGAATCAGGTGCAATATGCAGCATTGTGTGCAGCCTTGTACCCAAACGCTTGCCATAGGCAGTTGAAAAGTAGAGGGTCCCACCTTGTGTTGCACCTGTTAGAGATCCCTAACTTGCATGTTGTTCAAACTAGTGGTTATTCAAGGGGATGGCCAGGTACCGCTCCAATCCCACATAAATAGACTCTGTTAACTCTTGCATTTCTGAAGGAATAGGAACACATCTAAAAAGGTTTGTAAGAGCCCTAAGTAATTCTCTGCCACCTAACTGCCAAAAAAGCCTCAGCAGCAACTCAGATCTAAAAAAGTACGGAAGTAATATAAATCCAGGAGACAAACAAGTTATCAGACAGTATGACCATTGGTCAGAATACCTTTTTAACTAGTCACAACATCTCACCACCTGATGTCAGCTCCCAGAATGTGATGAAACCGTTCCATGGTAAGCTAATTGTCTGTATATCTGCTTCAGTTCTCATTCTGTTTGCTTCTTATCTGGTTCCTTTGTCCTTCTCTGGTTTTTTGTCTGTCCTCATCTTTCGTCAGTTACAGTCTTCTCTGGTTCTGATGCTTTCTTCTAAATGCTATTTAAATAGATCCAGCGTTCAGCTGCAGAGCATATTCTCATCTTGTGTTGGTATTGATTGTGATTCAAATAAAACAAGTACAAAAGCAAAACCATGAAGTCATCCTTAATTTTGGAAAGTGCATCTATTTCAGTACACAGTTCCACATTGACCTAGCACTTAATGCCTTTGAGGGAAGATGTAAGCAATGCTGTCTTGCAGCCAGGGGCATACCTTGGGATCCCTGGTGCTGTGCCACCCCTGTACTCACATACAGTCTCATGCTCACACTCATAATCATACTCTCTCATTAATACTCACATACTCATAATCTCATATCACATACTGACATGCTCACATTTTCATACATACACACACATATCCATACTCTTACTCTCATACTCTTATACTCGTACTCTCATACTTTTATACCCACATACTCATACTTGCATACTCTTTTACACTTATATTTGCATAATCATACTTCACTCACATACTTGTACTCTACTTACATACCAATTCTCTCATAATAGTACTCACATACCTACACACATACTCTTATAATTATATACTCATACTTTCATGCCCACATACTGATACTAGTACTTTTACATACACACACACACACACACACACACAATCTCTCTCATATACGTACTCTTATACTTACACTCTCATATTCACTCTTGCATACTCATACACTCAAACTAATATATACTCATGCTTTCATACACATTCACACACACATTCTCATACTGACATACTCAAACTCATATACATAGTCCTTTACTCTCATACTCACATTTTCATACTCTCACATGCTCATACTGTCATATGAATACTAACATACTTAAACTGTCATAAAATTATATACTCATGTTCTCATACCTGCATAGTCATACTCCTCTGATACTCATAGTCAAACTCCTATACTCACATACTCATATTCACTTACATACTTTTACTCTGGTGCTCATACTCTTATACTAATATACTTAAACTTACTAATTCTTTCATGCTAATACCCACACTCTCATACGTTTCACACACACATACTCATACTCTCTTAATCTCATATTCAACTCTTACTCTTGTACTCAAATACTCATACACACATTCTCATACTTACATTCTAATACTAATACTTACATATCCACCCATGGTCTCATACTCAGATATTCAAACTGTCATACTCACGTGCTCATACTTTCATATACACTCAAATTTTCATTAAAACCTTCATACTCACATACTAATACATATACTCTTACTGTATACATACACTTTCATACTTACATAGTCATACTTCCTCTTTTTTTAATTCAACTTTATTGAACACCATAGACATATCACATTTCAGTTCAATGATGTCAGTGCAATAGATATTACATTTGCCTCAAATTATTTATCTTTAAAAGGATACAGAAAAGAAAAAAAGGGGAGGGTAACAAGCTTATGAACATATAAAAAACATAAAAATATATAAATAGATGAATAGTATTGTGACTTTAACTTGGCAACCTGGAATTAATAATGGAATTAAATTCACTTTATTGAGTAATTCAGGTGTTCGATACCAACGTGCCATTAGTTTATAAGAGAACTTTTGGAATCTATTACTTACTTCCAGATCTCTTTCCAAAAAAGTATGTAAAAAGTTTTGCACTTTTATGTATCTCCATTCATTTTTGCATTCATACATTCTCATACTCAATCTCACATACTCATACTCTTACACTAATCTTCACACAATCTTCTTTACAATAATCTTCTCATATTCATGCTCTCATACTCACACACTTAAATACTCATGCTCTCACTTTCTTATACCCACACACTCAAGCTCACATACTCATACCCATATACAGTACGTAAAACTGTAGGAAATCCACTGGGCCTTTAATTTCAAATAATTTGCACGTAGTTTAACAGGGACATACACCATTCATTTTTACCCAAGGGCCAGTGGCACTTACAGACATCCAGCTGTAAAGGAAAGAATGGGTGAGACAATGAGCTTGTCTATGACGTTTGGCGTGCTCCCCTCAGAAACTCAATTAACAGGTTTAATGGGCACTTACCAAAAAAATATAAAGCTCACCAAAATAAATATTTTGCCACTTTGTAAAGTTGTCCGCTATCAGAAATAAGTGATTACAAATGTATGTTTACCCCTGAGAGCCATTCGCAACTTCTGACAGCTGCCTCCATGCTGCTTATAAGGAATGTTTGGCTTTGTGCCCCTTCACCTGAAAGGATAAAAACTGCTTTGTTTAGCTTTTAAAAAGAAGCTTCGATGAGAAACAGACAGCTGCAGTTTTCATCCTTTTGCATATAGGAGCACAGAATCGAACATTTCTTGTAAATAACATGAAGCCAGCTGTCAAAAGTTCTGAAGAGCTATCAGGGAGAAGTATGAGACAAATGGCTCCTAGAATTTCTGAAGATGCCCAAAGTTGCCTCATGAAGAAACTTCAGGCGACTTCAGAAAACCAAAGCAACACGTATGCCATCCCACCAGCAATATACATCCATGCTGGTGGGAAGGCATTTCGGGGAGATTAGTCGCCCATGGTAGAGTAGATTTATTGCAGGAGACTAATCTCCCTGTGTGCCACCAGCCTTAGGGAGAAGTTGTTCGAAAGTCCTCAACAAAGTCCTTTTTAACAACTCCCTGCATTCTGCTTTAACCTTTTTCATGCTTGGAAACACATTTTCTTGTTGTTATAATAAAAGAGCAATCCCTCTAGCTGTTACTTAAAGGAACAGTTCAGTGTAAAAATTAAACTGGGCAAAATAGATAGACTGCGCAAAATAAAAAATATTTGTAATAAGGAAAATTTTTTTCTCAGCGCAGTTTTGTAGCAAAATTTGTCATTTTGCCATAATAATTTTGCATCCCTTGCCTTCCACATCTATCAAAGGCATCAGAGCTTTTCCCTTGTCTATCTAAGAAGCTGTCCAGGTGCAGTGTTTGGAAATAATTGGCAACATAGGGCCCAATAAAGAACAGTTATAGCTTAGCGGAAAGGAGCTTCTCTAACTCTAAATTGGAGCCATATATTGTTACTGTAGAGCTCAAAAGCTGAAATAGATATTGCTTTTCTGTTGACTCTAATGTATTTAAAAAAATTTTGCCAGGAGAATTTTTCATGAATGAGCCAGTTTTGCTCATCATTAGCCCCACTCGATCTCGCCACACAAAAATAGTACCAATGACAGTTCAGTGTAAGAGGCAAATTACCCCGGGCTGGTGTCATTTTTTATAAAGAGCATAGGCTTGGGCTAACAAATTGGCACCTACCCCCAGTAAATTGCAATTTTCTTAGATAATAGAGAACATTTATTTACAGTCACAATTAATCCTATATACAGCAAAAAATATTAATTTGAACAATACCAATAGTCCTTCATTTTAACTTCCAGCCACACCACTCATGGCTCATCCAGCTTATTTCCTAAAATGTCCATGCTCTGTGCTTGTTTAGGAGGCCAAAGTAATAATGTGGTAATTTAACCTGAGTGTCGCTTGGCTTATTTAATGCAGAGAAAAAGATTTCAGTATCTTTAAGCTGACGTATGATATCGTCTGTCAGGGTCCTTACGTACTTAATGTGCAATAAAGTTCAATGACTAATGTACTGTAAGCACCTATCCACAACTAGCACTAGCACAACTAGCTCTGCTATCTACAGAAAATTATGGATACTGTGTAGTGTGTAGATAAATTGTGGCAGATAATTGTGTTAAATAGGTTGCCTGGAGAATAATAATAATCTTTCTTTAGTAAGCAATATAAGCAAAATGCAACAGAGTAGGTTATGTAGTACATTAAAAACATTATAAGGCTCATTTACTAACGCAGCTCTGAGCATAGTACACTTTCAGATGCAAATGCCATGTTTGTTTCCTTTAATGCAGTGTTAATATTGTCAGGGTGGGGATGGTGTAATTTCCAGTGAGCTATACTATACAGTGTTAATAATGCCCTTTTCTGTGGCTAGTGAGGCAATGAGCTATTAAACGCCAGAAAATACCCTGCCATACAATAGTGAGAATTGCCTCTACTAAAACACACAATGTCTATTTTAGTACCCATGACAAGTAGCTTCTACTAGTAGCTCTGTGTGTCTTCACCCTAAAACTAAAGAGAAAGAGATACACATTTAAAACCAATTATCATTTCCAAATATGGGATAAACTGTTGTGAATAGTGCTTGAATCTTTCAAATGTCATATTACAGATCTAATTGAAGAATTTGGGTTATTCAATAGCGGCAATGCTGCTACAGATAGTTTTCAGGTTCCCTTAGCTGTACGTATCAAGAACCACTGACCCAGACATGAGTGCAAGAGAATGAAGGGGTGCAAAATGCACAAAGAGAACTTGCATCCACCTTGGGCTGGATTTAAAATCTGCAAAGTTATACCAAAAAGATTCTAGCGGGCACATTTACTAAGAAGTGAAGCTTCGCCATACTTCGTGCAACTCCACAGGCGTTTATTAGCAGCAACTACGCTTATTTATCATAATGAGAATTGTCGCCGCAGGAAATGAATGCAGGCGTATTAACATTCACTTCCTTAGTGTGAAAATTAGCTTACGTCTTAACGTCAATCTGAATTAATTAGTGAGGTATATAAAGGACACAGGTGTGGTTTGTTTTTGTGATGCTGCTGAACTGGGTGCAAGTGTGCATTTCTTTTTCACAATGCCCACGGAACTAAAAGGAAGACTGTGATCCCTCTAATGTCCTAGGTCAGCATTGTCCTGCTCAAGGCACCGGTCATTCTGCTCCACTCTGCACAAGATCTTCTTCCTTGAGTGGTCAGGGACCCAGTTCAGCAGCAACTCATTGTGCCTCAACTCCTTCTGCAGTACCCCTCGATCCACATCTTTCTGAAAAGGCCCATAGGGGTGTTTGCTTTTGTTTTGCTGAAAACACTGCGTTAGTCCATAATGTTGTAAAGCACTGGGCCAAGCTTTTTGGTAAGGATTCCCAGCGCACTTCCATGGCTTGCAAAACACTCTTATGGACTGAAGTCCAATCAGCAGTCAATGCCGTGGGATGTCAAAATCGACCCATAAAGACGAAGAAGTTTCCTAGAGAGCAAAATCAAGGATAATTTGCTTATATGTTCGTGAATTATTGAAAAAAATCTATATATGCAGCATTTTATAAATCTGATCCTTATTACTTATATCTATAGCATTAAAGAAAAATGACCATGTATTTTTAAAAGGAATCCTGGATTTAGGTTCACTTGTTTTTGCTTTGATGGCCTCTTGCCAGCTAAGCTGATTAAGATAAGAAATAATTTCTGTTATAGGAGGGGTTTCCTCTTTTAACCAATAGTAAAATAATGCTTTTTTAGAGGCAGCCATAAACAAAAATAATAATTTATACATTTTTTGTGCTTGATAACACCTACTCTTTTTTTAATGTGTAATAGAGCGAAACTAGGAGATAACTTTATATTTAGATTCAAACTGTGGTTCAAGAATCTTTCCACCATGTTCCACAAGTTACCAATCTTTGGACAAGACCATAGGTAGTGGAATAAATGAACACCAGTTTCGTTACATTTGGGGCAAAAAGAGTTTGGTTTAAAGCACTTATTACGAACAAAAAGTTTTCCATATTCCAGATCATTGAGCTAAACTAACTGGCATAAACTATTGAGCGAAAATCATTTGAACCAGACCATTGAGCCAAAATCTTTCCAAGACCATTTATCTACACTCACTAATCCAGACCAGTGATCTACACACACTGAACAAGACAACATAGCTATACTTAATGAACCAAAACATTGAGCTGCACTCAACACCCCAAGCCATTGAGTTGCACTCTAAACACTATACCACTGAGCTAATCTCACTGACCCAGACCAAAATCGCTGAGCAGCACCCCATTTACCAGACAATTGAGCTACACTCCCTGACCCAGACCACTAAGCTACACTTGCTAAACCAGACTATTGAGCTACACTCACCAAACCAGACCATTGAGCTACACTCACCAAACCAGACCATTGAGCTATACTCGCTGAACCAGACTGTTGAGTTACACACAAATTATTGAGCTATATGCCTACAGTAGACCATTGAGCTGAACTCAATACACCAGAATATTCAGCATCATTTCCTGACCAAGATGACTGAGCAACACTCGCAGACACTTGAGCTACACTCACTAGACCAGACCACTGAGCTGCAACTCTATATCCCAGACCATTAAGCCACACTCGTTGACCTAGTCCATTAAGTTATACTCATTGCTCAAGACCATTGAGCTAAACTCACTAACCCAGATACTGAACAAAATTTTTTTATCCCAGACCATTGAGCTATGTGTACTAAACCAGACCAGGAATCTATACTGAATTGACCAGGACACTGAGCTGCACTCGTTGACCCAGACCATTAAGCTGCACTTGCTGACTCAAACCACTGAGCTGCACTCGCGGAGCCAAACCACTGAGCTGCACTCCATGTACCACAATACTGAGCTGCACTCCATGAACCAAAACAATAAGTTGCACTCCATGAACCAGAATAATGAGCTACACTCACTGACACAGACCATTTTGCTGCACTCACCGGAAAAGACCATTGAGCTGCACTCGCTGACACAGACCATTGTGGTGCACTCAATGACAGAGACCACTGAGCTGCACTCGCTGACCCAGACCATTGAGATATACTCAGTGAACAAGACCATTGAGTTATGTGTCATAATGTAGACCACTGAGATGCACTCCATACAACAAACTATTCAGCATCACTTACTGACCCAACAAGTTTAAATGATTTTTAGCAGACTTAAGGTAGGGAGATCCAAATTATGGAAAGATCCCTTATCCCAAAAACCCCACGTCCCAAGAATTCTGGATAACAGGTCCCTTTTCTGTAAATGCTGTGTATGAACTAATGTATTGCACCTTAGAGAAGAGAAGAAGAGGCACAGAATTAAAGACTGGGGAAGAGCAGATGTACTGAATTAGAAATGAGGGAGACAACTAGTAAATGGGAAAGAGCACAGAATGCTAAGCTGTTAACACCCTTTGCATGTTGGTAGGAGCACCCTGTATTGTAAAGCCTGACTTTACCACTCAGGAGAGACAGCGATATCCACTTCTATCCATGGTTTTTTTTTTGCGGAATCCTGTGCAGCCCTGGATCAGCAAAAGCTTCTCCCAGGAACCCATGGTGGGAGAAGTACCCTGTGTGACAAGGCCAACTTTACACATCATCATTGCAGCAAGCCTGACTTTACCCCTCAATAGAGCAGTGATACTCCTCAACCCTCATTCTCCGAGTGATCTGGCACTACTGTCTGTCCTGTAAAGGGGTATGCCTTCTTCCCCACGTTACAGTCGAGCTGGGCTAGCAGACGGGACAAGTAGCGAAGAGCTTAGCTTCTGACGTGTGGGTGTTAAACAGTAACGAAAGGAATCAGTGTGTATTATGTAGTATAGGTAGGGGATCCCTAATCCGGAAAGCCCCAGGTCCCGAGAATTATGGATAGCAGGTCCCATTTCTTTCAATGGTGTGTATGAACTAATGTATTCCACCTTAGAGAGTAACGTGCCTTCTTCCCCACGTTACAATCCAGCTGGGCTAGCAGATGGGACAAGTAGCGAAGAGCTTAGCTTCTGGGTGTTAAACAATAATGAAAGGAATCAGTGTGTATGATGTAGTACAAGTTATCCGGAAACCCATTATCCAGAAAGTTCCAAATTACGAAAAGGCCATCTCACATAGACTGCATTATAAGCAAATAATTCTAACTTTTAAAAATGATTCTTTTTTTCTCTGTAATAATAAAACGGTACCTTGTACTTGCTTCCAACTAAGATACAATTCATCTATATTGGAGGCAGAACAGTCTTATTGGGTTAATTTAATATTTAAATGATTTTTAGCAGACTGACATTAGGGAGATCCAGATTACGGAAAGACACCTTATCCGGAAAACCTCAGGTCCTGAGATTTCTGGATAACAGGTCCCATTTCTGTAAATGGTGTGTATGAACTAATGTATTGCACCTTAGAGAAGAGAAGAAGAGGCACAGAATTACAGACTGGGGAAGAGAAGATGTACTGAATTAGAAATGAGGGAGACAACAGTAAATGGGAAAGAGCACAGAATGCTTAGCTGTTAACACCCTTTGCATGTTGGTAGGAGCACCCTGTATTGTAAAGCCTGACTTTACCACTCTGGAGAGACAGGGATATCCACTCCCATCCATGTTTTTTTTTGCGGAATCCTGTGCAGCCCTGGATCAGCCAAAGCTTCTCCCGGCAACCCATGGTGGGAGAAGTACCCTGTGTGGCAAGGCCAACTTTACCCCTCACCATTGCAGCAAGTCTGACTTTACCCCTCAATAGAGCAGTGATACTCCTCAACCCTCATGCTCCGAGTGATCTGGCACTATTATCTGTCCTCCGTAAAGGGGTATTCCTTCTTCCCCACGTTACAGTCGAGCTGGGCTAGCAGACGGGACAAGTAGCAAAGAGCTTAGCTTCTGGCTTGTGGGTGTTACACAGTAATGAAAGGAATCAGTGTGTATGATGTAATACAGGTAGGGGTTCCCTTATCCAGAAACCTATTATCCAGAATGTTCCGAATTACGGAAAAGGCCATCTCACATAGACTCCTTTGTAAGCAAATACAGGTATAGGCCCATTATCCAGAATGCTCGGGAAAAAGGGTATTCCAGACAAGGGGTCTTTCCATAATTTGGATCTCCATACCTTGTCTACTAAAAAATTTTAAAAACATTTATTAAACCCAATAGGATTGTTTTGCATCCAATAAGGATTATTTATATCTTAGTTAGGATCAATTACAAGGTACTGTTTTATTATTACAGAGAAAAAGGAAATCAGTTTTAAGATTCTAAATTATTTGATTAAAATGGAGTCTATGGGAGATGGGCTTTCCGTAATTTGGAGCTTTCTGGATAAGGGGTTTCCGGATAAGGGATCCCATACCTGTAATTCTTTTTTTTTTTTTTAAATGTTTCCCTTTTTCTCTGTAATAATAAAACAGTACCTTGTACTTGATCCCAACTAAGATATAATTAATCTATATTGGATGCAAAACAATTCTATTGGGTTTAATAAATGTTTTATTAATTTTTTAGTAGACTTAAGGTATGGAGATCCAAATTACAGAAAGACCCCCTTATCCGGAAGTCTACTAAAAAATTAATAAAACATTTATTAAACCCAATAGGATTGTTTTGCATCCAATAAGGATTATTTATATCTTAGTTGGGATCAATTACAAGGTACTGTTTTATTATTACAGAGAAAAAGGAAATCAGTTTTAAGATTCTAAATTATTTGATTAAATTGGAGTCTATGGGAGATGGGCTTTCCGTAATTCGGTGCTTTCTGGATAAGGGGTTTCCGGATTAGGGATCCCATACATGTAATTCTATTCCTTTTTTTGTGTTTCCCTTTTTCTTTGTAATAATAAAACAGTACCTTGTACTTGATCCCAACTAAGATATAATTATTCTATATTGGAGGCAGAACAGTCCTATTGGGTTTATTTAATATTTAAACGATTCTTAGCAGACTGACATTAGGGAGATCCAAATTACGGAAAGACCCCTTATCCGGAAAAACCCAGGTCCCGAGAATTCTGGATAACAGGTCCCATTTCTGTAAATGGTGTGTATGACCTAATGTATTGCACCTTAGAGAAGAGAAGAGGCACAGAATTACAGACTGGGGAAGAGAAGATGTACTATTCAGATAAACTTGCTGACCCAGACCTTTGTGATACAATCACTAAACCAGACCACTGAGTTACAATGAAGCAGACTGTAACAAAACACTTACCAGCGCGGCGGGGACGCCCACCGCGCTGCCATCGGCGGGGACGCCCGCCGCGCCGTTCTTCCCCTGTGCCGGCTCCTTCCTAGTGTGCGCGCGCGCGCATTTTTCGCAATTTAAAGGCGCACGCACGCTGGCGTCATGACGTCATCGCGCAATGGCGCGAAATTTAAACTATTTAAAGGGACTTTTGTTTACATTCATTGCCCGTGATAGGATTCGATTCCTGGTGCCTTCCTGAGCCTTGTGCATTCTTGTTCCTGTAATTCTGTTAGTATTTCTCCTGTTTTGACCCGGCTTGCTCCTGACTATTCTGATCATCCATATCTGACCTCGGCTTATACCTTGACTACGATTTCGTCTCATCCTGTTGTATTGATTACCCGGTTTGACCCTTGCCTGTCCGACTCTCCTTGATTGCTGCCCGCCCCGACCTAGCCTGCCTGAAGACGACCTTGTTTAACCCTATTTGTACCGTGATCTTTGGCCTAACTGACTTTCTACAGTCGTGCCCCATTGCTAGCCAGAACTCCTGCTTTGCACCTCTCGTATAAGTCCAGGTGGCATCCGAGTAGCTGAGGGCTCCTCCCGAAGCCAAAGGCGGTCACGCTACTGGTGAAGCATGAGCCGAGACCAGGGTGCTTGGCACTAGCTCTGGTATTGGGTGCCGACCGTGACATTATCACGGGCCATGGAGGACCAAGATCACGTTGAGTCTGCTGCTGCTTCTCCTGCTCCATCTGCTACTACTGAAGCGCTTCTTACTGCCCTGCTACAGCGCTTGGAGGATCAGGAGCAAAAGCAAAATTATCTCCTGCAGGGTTTTCACAATTTAACCCGCCAGCTGGAGACCCCGCAAGCTTCACAGCAGCAGCCAATTCCTAGTTCTTCCCCTCCTGTGGGTTCATACGCTTTGGGGGGTAACACTTTCAGGCCCCAAGAACCCAAAATTGCTTTTCCAGAGAAATTCTCTGGAGACAGGTCCAAATTTTTCGTCTTCAAAGAGGCATGTAAACTGTATCTTAGCTTTTTCCCTCATTCTTTCCCTTCGGGTGTGGAAAAAGTAAGATTTGTTATGACTCTTCTTGTGGGGGATCCCCAAGTTTGGGCCCTTAGACTGCCTCCCTCTGATCCTGCCCGTTTTTCCCTTGATGTATTCTTTGATACTATGGCAGTTCTTTACGATGACCCAGATTGTGCATCATCAGCCGATTCAGCGATTCGTAAACTGCGCCAAGGGAGGCGGGAGGTAGAGGTATACTGCACAGAGTTCCGCCGGTGGGCAGGAGAAACTGAGTGGAACGATGCGGCCCTGCGCAGTCAGTTCCGTGTCGGGTTATCTGACTCTATTAAAGATAGTCTGGTGAATTACCCCTTGTCATCCAGTCTAGATGATCTCATGTCCCTAGTCATCCAGATCGATAGGAGACAGAGGGAGAGAAGGAGTGAGAGGGGTCATGCTAATTTTTCTGGGGTTTCTTATATGGGACCTGACTTGGTGCCCAATGTCAAGTCTTTGGTTTCCCCTGTGTCTCCACCTCAGGAGGAGCCTATGCAACTAGGCCTATTCCATCTCTCTCCTGAGGAAAAGACACGCAGACGGACCCTTGGGTTATGTATATATTGCGGGGACAAGGGTCATTTTCTGAAGCAATGCACTAAGAGGCCGGGAAACGCCCCAGCCTAAATGAAGAAGGGGAGCTTCATTTGGGTGCAGGCGTTTCCTCTCCCCAATTTGCCTCCAAGGTTCAGCTACCAGTCAAATTGACCTGGCCTTCGGGCTCTATTAATTTGTCCGCTTTTGTGGACTCTGGGGCCGAGGGTAACTTTTTAGATGCCACGTTTGCAGCCAGACACGGCATTCCTGTGGTTCCTCTAGATGTTCCCATGAGAATTTTAGCGGTGGACAGAAGACCCCTAGGCTCAGGGGTGGTAAATAAGAAAACCATCTTCTTATCATTAAGTACAAATGATGTTCATAGTGAGGAGATAGCCTTTTTCCTCATCGAAGGTGCTTCTTCTCCTCTCATTTTGGGGTTACCCTGGCTCCAGGCTCATAATCCCCTGATTAACTGGGTTACGGGGGAGGTCACTCAATGGGGTGATGGTTGTAGGGGTGTTTGTATTCCTCCTGTTATTGCGAACACCTTACTAGAGGGTTTACCTGCAGCCTATTCGGCTTTCGCTGATGTTTTTTCCAAAAGGGCTGCCGAGACCTTACCTCCGCACAGACAGTATGACTGTCCCATTGACCTGGTTCCAGGCGCCTCACTTCCTCGGGGTCGCACATATCCTCTTTCCCTACCTGAATCTCGGTCTATGAGGGAATATATCCAGGAAAACCTCGAAAGGGGTTTTATTCGGCCCTCTAGTTCCCCTGCAGGTGCGGGCTTTTTCTTTGTGGGTAAGAAGGATGGTAGTCTTCGCCCTTGTATTGACTACAGAGGTTTAAATAAGGTCACAGTTAAAAACCGCTACCCCCTTCCTCTAATTTCAGAGTTGTTCGACCAGGTCAAGGGGGCTAAAATCTATACCAAGCTCGATCTGAGAGGGGCATACAATCTCATTCGTATTAGAGAAGGGGATGAGTGGAAAACTGCTTTTAACACCAGAGACGGCCACTACGAATATTTAGTAATGCCCTTCGGGCTCTGTAACGCCCCCGCAGTTTTTCAGGAATTTGTCAATGACATTTTCCGTGATTTACTAGGGTTATTTGTAGTGGTCTACCTAGACGATATTCTTATTTTCTCGTCTAATCTCAATGAACATCGTATCCATGTTTGTGAAGTCTTAAAAAGGCTAAGGGAGAATAACCTGTATGCGAAACTTGAAAAATGTATCTTTGAGGTCTCTTCGGTTCAGTTTTTGGGGTTTATTATTACCAGCAAAGGTCTAGAGATGGATCCTGGTAAGGTGAAAGCGGTCCTGGACTGGGCACAACCTCTTTCTTTACGTGCAGTACAAAGGTTTCTTGGGTTTGCCAATTATTATCGTCAATTTATTAAGAATTTTTCCCTTATTGTAGCCCCCATCACGAATCTAACTAAGAAGGGCGCTGATCCCAGTATGTGGTCCCCTGAGGCTGTTCAAGCTTTTGAAACTCTTAAGAAAGAGTTCAGTTCTGCCTCTTTCCTTAAATACCCCGATTCTGCACTCCCTTTCATTGTGGAGGTAGATGCATCTGAGGTGGGAGCTGGGGCAGTCCTTTCTCAAAGACACCCGATGACCAACAAGTTGCATCCCTGTGCTTTTTTTTCCAAGAAGTTTTTACCCGCGGAGGTAAATTACGATATAGGGAACAGGGAGTTGTTGGCGGTCAAATTGGCCTTTGAGGAATGGCGTCATCTCTTAGAGGGGGCTAAGCATCCGGTGACGGTCTATACGGACCATAAAAATTTACTTTACATTGAGTCTGCTAAGCGCTTGAACCCAAGACAAGCCAGATGGGCTTTATTTTTTTCTAGGTTCAATTTTGTTTTAACTTTTAGGCCTGGTTCAAAAAATACCAAGGCAGATGCACTCTCTAGGAGTTTCAATTCTGTTTCCTCCGACTCTAGTGAATGTACTCCCATCATTCCCAGGGAGATTGTTGTTGCAACCTTGGAGTCCGATCTCTCTTCCTTATTGTCTCCTTTACAATCTTCTGCCCCTGTTGAAACCCCATCTGGTAAATGGTTTGTTCCTGAAGAGCTTAGGGAACAAGTTTTAAGAGAGGTCCATGATTCTAAAATAGCAGGCCATCCAGGTATTGCAAAAACTGTTTCTTTATTGTCCCGTCATGTTTGGTGGCCTTCCTTTAAACAGGACGCTAAAACTTTTGTCAATTCCTGTGCAGTCTGCCAACGCTCTAAGCCATCTCATCATCTGTCCCAGGGTCTCTTAAATCCCTTACCCATCCCAGTGAAACCATGGTCTCACATTTCTATGGATTTTATTGTGGAATTGCCTCCTTCCCAGGGTAAGACAGTGATTTGGGTGGTGGTCGATAGGTTCAGTAAGATGGCTCACTTTATGTCTTTACCACAACTCCCTTCTGCTAAGGTCCTGGCGGACTTATTCATCACACACATTTTTAAGTTTCATGGGTTTCCTGAAAATATTATTTCTGACAGGGGGGTTCAGTTTGTTTCTAAATTTTGGCGTGCTTTCTGTTCTTTGGTTGGTACAGAATTGTCTTTTTCCTCTGCCTATCACCCCCAAACGAATGGTCAAACCGAAAGGGTGAATCAGTCCCTTGAGCAGTATCTCAGGTGCTATGTATCCGATAACCAGTCCACATGGTCTGAACTGCTTCCTTGGGCAGAATTTGCTTACAATAATGCTACCCATTCCTCCTCAGGGAGGTCTCCTTTTTTTGTCGTTTATGGGTTGCACCCCAAAGCATTTTCTTTTTCTGGCTCTAATTCCCCGGTACCCTCTGCCAATTCCTCTGTCTTAAAATGTTCTGAAATATGGTCGTCAGTTCATGATTCATTGTCGGCAGCTTCCCTAGCCCAGAAAAAAGCTGCTGACAAATCCCGTAGGGAGGCGCCCCAGTACAAGGTGGGGGATTTGGTATGGTTATCTACCAAAAATATTAAGTTGAAGGTTCCCTCTCCCAAACTGGGTCCCAGGTTCATTGGTCCATATCCCATCATTGCTATAATTAACTCATCTTCTGTCCGTCTTCAGTTACCTCCTAATTTCAAGATTACTAATACCTTTCACGTTTCTCTCCTAAAACCTGCTTCTAATACTCGTTGTCTGTCTGTTCCTCCCCCGGTGTTGGTTGAAGGTCAGCCTGAGTACGAGATCCAGGAGTTCCTCGACTCCCGTCTGGTGAGAGGTAAGTTACAATATCTCACCAGGTGGAAAGGCTTTGGTCCTGAAGAGAACTCTTGGGTCTCAGTGGATGACATCAAGGCTGATCGTCTCAGGAAGCAATTCCATTCAAAATTTCCTGAGAGGCCTGGGGGTCCGGTGGCCCCCCCTAGAGAGGGGGGTAATGTAACAAAACACTTACCAGCGCGGCGGGGACGCCCACCGCGCTGCCATCGGCGGGGACGCCCGCCGCGCCGTTCTTCCCCTGTGCCGGCTCCTTCCTAGTGTGCGCGCGCGCGCATTTTTCGCAATTTAAAGGCGCACGCACGCTGGCGTCATGACGTCATCGCGCAATGGCGCGAAATTTAAACTATTTAAAGGGACTTTTGTTTACATTCATTGCCCGTGATAGGATTCGATTCCTGGTGCCTTCCTGAGCCTTGTGCATTCTTGTTCCTGTAATTCTGTTAGTATTTCTCCTGTTTTGACCCGGCTTGCTCCTGACTATTCTGATCATCCATATCTGACCTCGGCTTATACCTTGACTACGATTTCGTCTCATCCTGTTGTATTGATTACCCGGTTTGACCCTTGCCTGTCCGACTCTCCTTGATTGCTGCCCGCCCCGACCTAGCCTGCCTGAAGACGACCTTGTTTAACCCTATTTGTACCGTGATCTTTGGCCTAACTGACTTTCTACAGTCGTGCCCCATTGCTAGCCAGAACTCCTGCTTTGCACCTCTCGTATAAGTCCAGGTGGCATCCGAGTAGCTGAGGGCTCCTCCCGAAGCCAAAGGCGGTCACGCTACTGGTGAAGCACGAGCCGAGACCAGGGTGCTTGGCACTAGCTCTGGTATTGGGTGCCGACCGTGACACAGACCATTCAGTTACACTCAGTAAACCAGACCACTGAACTATACTCACTGAAATAGAACACTGATTTAAACTACATACACCAGACCACTAAGGTCAAATTCAAACACCAGACTATTGAGCCACAATACATGAACCACACCACTGAGCACTTCATGAACTACACCAATGACCTACATTTGCAGACTAAGACCACTGAGCTACATCCACTGACCCAGATCATTGAGCTAAATTCACTAAAGAAGACCACTGAGCTACACTCACTGAAACAGACCATTGAGCTACACTCGCTGACACAGAACCATGAGCTACACTTCCTGACTAAGGCCACTGAGCTTAACTTGCATAACAAGACCATTGTGCAACAGTCCCTAAAACAGACCATTGAGCTACACTCCATATACCAGTCTATGAAGCTACCTGCATACACGAGTCTATGAGGCTACACTCCATACAAAAAAATATTAAACTACAACCAAAAAAAAAGACCACTGAGCTATACTCCATAAACAAGACCATTTAGCTACACTAACCGAACCAGACCAATAAGTTACACTCATTGAACCAGAACATTGAGCTGCATCCCATACACCAGACCATTGAGCTACACTCCATAAACCAGACCTTCCAACTACACTCGCTGACATAGACCATTGAACTTAAGTCACTGAACCAAACCCTTGAGCTCTATTCAGAGAACCAGACCATTGAGCGACACACTATGAACCAGACCACTGAGCTTGACTGCATGAACCAAGCCAATAAACTACACTAAACCAAACAATTAAGCTGCACTCCCTGAACCAGATCATTGAGCTGTACTTCCAGAAACCAGATCACTGAGGTGCACTACCTAAACCACATGACAATTACTGTACCAGACCATTGATTTAAACTCACTAAACCAGACCATTGCACTACACTCCATACATCACACCATTGAGATAAACTCCAAAAAAAAAAACATTTAGCTATACGCAATGAACCAACGAGACAAATGAGCTGTATTCTATACAAGTAGGGGATCCCTTATCCGTAAACCTATTATCTAGAGAGTTCCGAATTACAGAAAGGCCATCTCCCATAGACTCCATTATAAGCAAATAATTCTAATTTTTAAAAATGATTCTTTTTTTCTCTGTAATAATAAAACGGTACCTTGTACTTGATCCCAACTAAGATATAATTATTCTATATTGGAGGCAGAACAGTCCTATTGGGTTTATTTAATATTTAAACGATTCTTAGCAGACTGACATTAGGGAGATCCAAATTACGGAAAGACCCCTTATCCGGAAAAACCCAGGTCCCGAGAATTCTGGATAACAGGTCCCATTTCTGTAAATGGTGTGTATGAACTAATGTATTGCACCTTAGAGAAGAGAAGAGGCACAGAATTAAAGACTGGGGAAGAGAAGATGTACTATTCAGATAAACTTGCTGACCCAGACCTTTGTGATACAATCACTAAACCAGACCACTGAGTTACAATGAAGCAGACCATTCAGTTACACTCAGTAAACCAGACCACTGAACTATACTCACTGAAATAGAACACTGATTTAAACTACATACACCAGACCACTAAGGTCAAATTCAAACACCAGACTATTGAGCCACAATACATGAACCACACCACTGAGCACTTCATGAACTACACCAATGACCTACATTTGCAGACTAAGACCACTGAGCTACATCCACTGACCCAGATCATTGAGCTAAATTCACTAAAGAAGACCACTGAGCTACACTCACTGAAACAGACCATTGAGCTACACTCGCTGACACAGAACCATGAGCTACACTTCCTGACTAAGGCCACTGAGCTTAACTTGCATAACAAGACCATTGTGCAACAGTCCCTAAAACAGACCATTGAGCTACACTCCATATATCAGTCTATGAAGCTACACTGCATACACGAGTCTATGAGGCTACACTCCATACAAAAAAATATTAAACTACAACCAAAAAAAAAGACCACTGAGCTATACTCCATAAACAAGACCATTTAGCTACACTAACCGAACCAGACCAATAAGTTACACTCATTGAACCAGAACATTGAGCTGCATCCAATACACCAGACCATTGAGCTACACTCCATAAACCAGACCTTCCAGCTACACTCGCTGACATAGACCATTGAACTTAAGTCACTGAACCAAACCCTTGAGCTCTATTCAGAGAACCAGACCATTGAGCTACACACTATGAACCAGACCACTGAGCTTGACTGCATGAACCAAGCCAATAAACTACACTAAACCAAACCATTAAGCTGCACTCCCTGAACCAGATCATTGAGCAGTACTTCCAGAAACCAGATCACTGAGGTGCACTACCTAAACTACATGACAATTACTGTACCAGACCATTGATTTAAACTCACTAAACAAGACCATTGCACTACACTCCATACATCACACCATTGAGATAAACTCCAAAAAAAAAAACCATTTAGCTATACGCAATGAACCAACGAGACAAATGAGCTGTATTCTATACAAGTAGGGGATCCCTTATCCGGAAACCTATTATCTAGAAAGTTCCGAATTACAGAAAGGCCATCTCCCATAGACTCCATTATAAGCAAATAATTCTAATTTTTAAAAATGATTTCCTTTTTCTCTGTAATTATAAAACAGTACCTTGTACTAAGTTATAATTATTCCTTATTGGAGGCAAAACAAGCCTGTTGGGTTTATTCAGTATTTAAATGATTTTTAGCAGACAAATTGTGGGGATCCAAATTACAGAAAGATCCCTTATCTGGAAACCCCAGGTCCAGAGCATTCTGGATAACAGGTCCCATACCTGAACCCCAAAACAATGAGCACTCCATACACCAAACCACTGAGCTACTGTATCTTGAATCTCCATTTCTGTTTACACATCTTTTCCTGGTAGCACTTGTTCATAAGAGGATGATGGTCATCCTCATCAATGTACTCAGAGATGGTCTACAATCTGGAAGTTAGTGTAATGGGTAACAACAAAGGGGTGTGCATACTGTAGATCCTATGCTGTGTCCACCTTTTATACAACATAACACTGGAAAAGACTAAAATAGTAAAGGCATAAAAACAAGTCATGGTTTATAATGCAGCTGTCATTCCTGTAGTGCCATTTAAACCATGATAATATATTGAATTGAAAGGTCCCTCATTAGCAGAGTTATGCCTATTATAGATTACAATCCTTTAAACCTGCGTTTGCCAGACAGAGAACTCTGTAAGTTGTTTAATAGCAGCTGAAGGAATTCTGAGGGTTTTAACCACATCCCATAAACACACAGCCCCTCTTTTTTTGTTGGAGAAGGTATAGATGGGGTCTCTTTACTAGTGAATAAAGTTCAATGTCGCTTTTTGCTCTAATTGGATTGCTATTTGGAAAAAAAACAGAAATTTGGCTTTTCAAGTTGCCAGTTGAGACTTTTTGCTGCCTCTGGTAACCTGCCACACTGCCTCAGCATGGGGATGTTACTGTATTTGTCTAACCTTTGGAAACCTCAGTCAAGGACACTCACCTGTATCATGGCTTTTATAGTGTACCTCTGCTTTGTTCATTTATGCTGTGCCAGAAACACCGGAAATAACAGAATAAATTTAATTAGCCTGAATGTGTCATAATATATCCAACCCTAATTAAGGACTAAGTAATTTCTGAATGCTGCTTTTATTCAAGTTGCAGTTGGAATTCCAGCTGGAATAAAACAGAAATGTAGAATAACAGTTAAAATGTATTAGGAAGAGGAATTAGAAACATACAGTTGTTTCTTGGGTAAAAATAACCCAAGATACTTCAGTATAATAGTACCTATAATCTGTCTTACTTACTCTTTGTTCTCTGTCCAGTCCTTGTCTGGTTCCCATGGCTGTTCATTACTGGATGATTGTGAAATATCTTAAGGGTCTGCTGTTTTCACAGATTGAAAACAATCGATTTTCTTCCTAGTACAGTAGCTCCTAAATTGTGAGGCTGGCCCAACAGGGGCACCCAAATCAGTGTCTGTAGTGGGGCTCCAGCTTGAAGGACAATCCGGAGAACACTAATTTGCCATCGTAGACATTGTTAAGTTAAATAGCTGATGCAGAAAAGATTTCATATATCTAGGTCTGGCCTTGGATTCAAAATAGGCCCTGGCATTTCAAATACACAGAGGCCCAAACAGGCCCCCCTCAGCCCAATACTGACTATGGCATCCTACAGTAATCCTTATGGCATTTGCCAGCATGCACAGATTGCCAGTCTGGATCTGCATATATCTTTAACCTTTAAATGAGACAGGGGAGCCCAGGCATAATGTTAGACCTCAGAAAGGACTGAAGTCTGAAAATCACTGATCTAGTGCTATATCTTGTAGTGAGGCTTTACATTTACAACATAGTAGTGACAGATCTTTCTTCCTCTTCTAATTGCATATGTGTGTCTCCCAGTTCTAACATATTACAACACAAAATTTCTATTTATATAACCTGCTTTTCATCTTCATCTATTCAGACTTCAAGTGTAGGTAAGTCCTTGCAATAATAAAGGGAGTTTTAATTACTGCCTGGGGGCTGTAGAAAAAAATAATTCATATTTCCTTATAATATATATATTCAGTGCACCCAGGCATCCTCCTACTTGTGAACATGAGTGCCGGCTGTTGTGACTGTCTGTATATATGCACACATATACACACACACATATATATATATTATATATATAACAAATTAACAAATTGTCTTCACCTAAACATTTAGGTGTACTACTTGTTTGAGACATCCATTGTGCACTTTGCTAGTTCAATTTGAAATTAGCTTGCAGCCCTGGGGCCCTGTGTTTGATCTTAACCATGGCCCTATTTGTAAGCATAGTATATATAATCTCTCAGTATTTGCGTAGGTGCAACATGTCCGTGCAACACATAACTAAAGGACATATAACAGTAGAATGGTTTATATATACCTGTATATATAAACTTCCAAGTAAATGCCGGCACTCACGTATAGATAAGTTGCTGTTGCCTGGGTGCAGGTCCGAATAATGTTGAAGGTGCTTGAGAGAGGGTCAGCACTCACAGGACTTATATAAACAAATTATTTTTATTAAAGAGGAGACTAACGTTTCGGATAGCACTCTAGCCTTTATCAAAAAAGATAAAGGCTAGAGTGCTAGCTGAAACATTAGTCTCCTCTTTAATAAAAATAATTTGTTTATATAAGTCCTGTGAGAGCTGACCCTCTCTCAAGCACCTACACACACACACACACACACACACACACACACACACACACACACACACACACACACACACACACACACACACACACATATATAGCCTGTAGTACATATATTAGACCAGAAGATGGCATTACACAATAATTTACACAATAATTTGGAAAGGTTTATTTAAAATCACTTGTGGTTTGGGTAGTTTGGGTGTGGACTGCAATAGGGTTTTGGCTAAAGTTACCAGATCATCTAAAACATCAGGGATGTTTTTAGAAAATCCATATAGAAGAGCTGCCTTGATAGTTTTTGTGTCTGAAAGCTCCATCTAATAGCGTACATTTAGTGCTGTACAAGTCTCAGCTATAATCAGTTTAATGGTTTTCGCTGAATTAAGTTTAGTTGTAGACAGAATACGCTTTCTGTTATTGAAATTACCATGGTTGACACCACAAGGTTGGCAAAAATCTAATGTTGTATTATTATTTAAAAATGGAACAAGGTTACAACAAATCAAAATATAGATTTTTAATCCCTAAACTGTTTTCCAAAGCCTATTAAGTGATTCCATTCAGTTTATCATAATAAGAAAAAGCAATAATGCTGTCATTTAGCTGAAGGACTGATCAACAACAGCTAGCACCTAGCAAAATCACATTCATTTTGCTTATAAACCTTTTTCTATTGCATTATTTCAAATCTGGTAACCACTCAGTATATTAGAATTTGTTTTTATTTCATGATTCCATTACCTTCTATTCTGAAGGGGCAAAATGATTGTGGTAGAGTCTACCTTTAAGTCATGTGTTGGGTCATGAGTAGTACTGATGATCTGCATATCTTCTACCAGATCATATAACTTATAGTGTTATAGTGTTTTTGCAGCTAGCTCATGTGCATCATTTTAGGGTGACCTTTTAACATACAAAATTACATTGGGATTCTGTGAAAAACTGCATATTGCACTGAAATTTTGTATTTAGAATTTTGACACTGTTGGTAAATAATGCCCCATATAACACAAATACATTCACCTGAACTAAAGTGAATAAGGTAAACAATTGTCTTCTAGGTCTGTGGGACAATACCTATTAATATACTATGTACTGCACCTTTCTATAAATACAGGATGTACATTGATTCATTGTGGCATGTGTTGTTGTCATCACTTGATTATCTTATCCTGCTCATGGGAAGGACCAAGCTCTTACCACAGGCAACGTAATGGGTTATATAGAACAAGTACTGCACTCTGAATACCAAATAAAAAACAAAATGTCCATAGTCAAGAAAACCTTATCAAACCCCAAAGTGCAGTGTGAATATTTCAACATATGTGGAGATAAACTTATACTCACTAACCAAGTATGCACCGCATTCACAAATTTTCCCCTGGGCCACTGGCCTCTAGTTGCATTGCTGTATCCATTTTTTTATTCTCTTTTTCCTCTCACGTTTAGCTAATCAGTTTGTCAAACTGTCTGCATATCAATATTTAAATAACTTGATCTAAATCATGTTGGTAGTCTTCTCTGCACATTCTCTTGCATCTGTAATTAGGTTTTGGCTTTAAGATCATCATTTAAACTCCTCAGGAAAATCTAACTTAAACTAACATATACTGAGACTGGGGTCCACTATGGGGGTCAACCCAGCATCAGCACAAATATACTGTATAACTGTATAACTCAATTCATTTGGCTTGACATGATATTTTAGTTTAACATAAATACAGTAGGTAATAAAAATCTTATTCTTTTTATGCTCTGTGTTAGACTGTTGTATTTTTTTTTTTCAAAACGCATCAGGTTATAGAGCTTCTCCATCAAAATCCTGTATTGAATCTGTTTTTCAAAAACACAAAGATTTTTTTATATTTAATTTTGAAATTTCACATGGTGCTAGCCATACTCTTCATTTCCCAGGGTGCCACAGCCATGTGACTTGTGCTCTGATAAACTTCAGTCATACTTTACTGCTGAGCTGCAAGTTGGAGAGGTATCACCCCCCTCCTTTTTCCCCCCAGCAGCCAATCAGCAGAACAATGGGAATGGGAAGAGAGCAGCTTCCAGTAGACATCAGAATAGCACTCAATAGTAAGAAATCCAAGTCCGGCTTGGGACTCCTCCAGTTACATGGGAGTAGGAGAAACAATAGGTTATCTCAAAGCAGTTCTAATGTGTAGCGCTGGCTCCTTCTGAAAGCTCAGACTCACAATGCACTGAGATGGCTGCCTACACACCAATATTACAACTAAAACAGTGTAATTTAAAACATTTTCTAATTTAAAAAAGGGATTAGCAACTGCCTTCCTCACTCAATCACTAAACATACACTGGCTAAATTTTGATCCATATTTCAATATGCTCACCATTCTGTGCATTTGAAGCTTTTTAATTGTACAGTAAGCACATAAGATGGATATTGTTCCTTTGAGTAGCAGAGTGGCATTACAGCTATTGCAGTTACAGCTATGCCAGGCCCAGAGCCCTAGAGATCTTGGGTCAACAATGCTCTTATTCTGTATGCCTTAGGGCATTGATCTTCATTTCAATTGTGCTTGAAAAATCAGGTTTGCCCACATCTAGTAACCCATAACAACCAATTAGATTTTTTTTTGCAAATAGCTGACTAGTAAATGCTACCTTCTGATTGGTTGCTCTGTGTTAATAGGCAAGTAAGGCCTAACAGTAGTATGTTATCTTGCTGTTTTTCTCCCATAGGGAGATTACATTGTGGTTTTGGTTTGTCAACATTACATAATAAGCATTTTGCTGAAATCTGACTATAATTGGAGAGCAAGCATTCCCCTAAACTCTTGCCCTTATCTATCACGCCAAGGCCCTGTCCACTGTATCATCCTCAGGGGTAACAGCACACTTGATCTGTTTCACACACATCATCAGATCTCACCCTAAACTATCTGACTGAGCCCCCCATTGACTACTTCTTCCTTAGGGGTTACGGTACACAAAAGGTGACATATGTAGAAAATATTGGGGCCCACAATAGATATTTTTAGGCCTATTAACTGTTACTCCCATGCACACAGGGTATTTCTATCAATTTTCTATTAATTCTGTAACAAAACTCAAGGATTGTTTCTGAAGAATCTGTTAAGAAGAGATATTAAGGCAGAAGGGTTGACAAGGTCAAACTTGCCCCCCCCCCAAGTCAAGTCTGTCTGCGTATGGCACTGGAGGTGCTTCAGAACCCTGTACATAATTCCTGCTTAGGGTGGTAAGTATTGAGCTTACGCTGGCTATGAAGTATTTGCTGTATAGGGCATAAAGGGGGTGCACCTTGCAAGGTGAATCTCTATGTGGGTTGATCACTTCCCACATGGCCTAAAGGTAGATACGGGTTGACCAGATTTCCAGTAAGGAGCAGTCACCTATAAACCCATGGGATTAGATGCACTCATGCAAAGATTCCACACCTTGCTCACTTTACAGAGTGATTTCTCTTGCCTTGTCTAAGTGTAACTGAGCTATAATACTTCTCACTACCTATTTCCTGATTCCTTACCTACATTTTTTGGACTTGATCCTTCTCTGGAACTTCTATTGGAACTCTTCTGACATTTGGGGTCATTAACTTTTTAATGTTGAGCATGTGGTAGAGCACTAAGGGTAGCAAGAATGTGCCCCTTAGTGCTCATCTGACAAGCACTAGCAACTAGGGAAAGAGAAGAGGGACAGATAGGACAGCAGTTGGGGGGGGGGCACTTCTTTCTTTTATCAGAACTTGCGATCCAGGCACCCTGTTTCCTGTCGCCCCCCCCCCCACACACACACACACAACCACAGGGGCTGCTTCCTGTACGGTTATGTCACTGGTCTGACCTGTCCTGACTCAGACCTTGATTTCTGACTGCTGCTAAGATTCACACCCTCCAGTCTAAGTAGCTTCTGTTAATTTATGAACTTCTGACTGATGAGATTTCTGAGATTTTACCACTGGTGCAACTTCCATCCAATCCCATCCTAGATGCAATTTTTTTTGCACTTTCCATTGTTATCAGCGGAAGGTGCAGAAGAGGCTTACCTTCCATCATTGTTTGCTACCTTTGGGGTACATTTATTACAGATACATTAGGGATAGCCCTAAGACTGCTGCATTTCAAACTGCACAAAAACCTCCAAAGACAAGTCCAGAGAAAAACACTGTGGAGCACTGCAGGTAACATTCCTCTGCCTTTCAAAACTTTAAGATGAAACATAAAGTGTGAATTCAGAGGCTGCCTGCCCTTAAGCTGGCCATACACTAAGAATTTCACCTTATTTCAGTACGATCCAACAAAAACCCCAAATAATTGTAAGTTAGTGCGCTTCAAACAATTGTACATGTAGAGATCTTTCATGCTAGATTGGTCAGAGAATCGACCAATTACAACAAGGCACAGCATAAAAGTTAATGGAATCTGGAGATGTTTAGAAGGCACAGCCTGTTTAACAGATAATATCCCTGAATGTAATTATCTTTTTTTTTTTTAAACAAAAATGTGATAACCTTTTAAATTTGGGAGGAAGAATGTATGGAAGAGAAACAGTCAGCCTAGTCTGTGCAACATTAAAAATCAGCCTTATACTTCTCAGAAGTGCAGGAGCATGAATGAATGCGTTTTTGTTGGAGGGAAGCTAATTTTTCGTTTTATCTTATTTACATTTTTCTTTACCCTCACGTACTGCAGCAATCAGGCCAACTGCTTGAATTATCTCTGAAAAAAAAAGTATTCATATATTTCCCTAGAAAAACGGAACCAATCCTTTACTGCACAGTGGTTAGATCACAAGTTAACACCTATAATCTAATTTGCCAAGTTAGCAAGAAGTGTGGTAGAGAAAGCTCCAGAGAACAGAACGGGAGGAAGTACTTTTCAGACTACATAAGAGTGCAAGGACTTCAAAACTGGCAGTCACTTCTGGGAATTGCACTGTGTTTATAGAGCTGTAAAGGATATCTCTTCTTCTCCATGGAATGCATTTTCTAGGGGGACAACATTTATCAATACACTGGAAATAACAGAGACTGCTTAGCCAAAGTGTGTTCTTTTTTTACTATTGCTAAGAAAGGGCATCTTCAGTGCACAGTGACCAGAGAATCCTGCCAGAATTACAGATTTTTTTTGCCTTTTCTTCTGTAGATGTATGGGCTGAGCATTCGCTGGTTGAAAAATAAAGCGGTTCCATCTGTGCCATATTTCTACTTTGTTTTCCCAGGTAATTAAAAACAGCACATTGCTTTGTAATTAAGAGTTTGAGCAAGACAAGCAGAGGGATATTACAAGTTGCTTTTGGGAATCAACCGTAACAATGCATCCAAACAGTTATTTTCTTCTTTAAGGTTTTAAAAATTCTACTGGAACTGTCAAGTATTCTCACAGTTTGGAAATTTTACTTTACTAAACTGTTCTTAAGTATTTGCTTCTTCATTTTTTTAATAATCAAAAGTTACCTGGTTTACTGGTGAAAATACAAGACAACACAAGGGAAGACTAAGCTATTATGTTTTTTAGCAGAGAAATGTCACATGTTCTTCAAATGACTTTGGCCGCTATGTCCATCCTGGCGATTTTATGGGATCTTACAAGTGGAAGTTTTGTGAAAAATCATCTTCATTCAAGTTTCATTCAGAGGAAATTAAGCGGCAGAGAGAAGCGTGAGATGCAAAGGGAGATTCTATCTATTATGGGATTGCCAGGGAGACCAAGACCTGCGAGTGGTGGTCATGTTCCTTCCTCTGCCCCACTCTTCATGCTGGATCTTTATCATGCTATGTGTAGTGAGGAAGATGAGGATGGAATGCCAGGTGTTTCCAGGGCACATTTTACAACATTAAGCACTCAAAGTCCACCGCTTGGAACAGTGATTAGCGAAGCTGACACAGTTATGAGCTTTGTTAATATGGGTGAGTACAGACATACTGTTAGCACAACTGTATAAGTAAAGTGCAGTGATATAAGAGCACAGGCTTACCTGTTACCTCTGTTTCATAAAAGGTAGATGCATTACCCATGTAATTGAATATTACATAATTAATAATTTGTTGAGATAATTTAATATTTTAAAGACAAGTTTTTCACACACCAGTGAATGTATTTTAGGAATGTACTAATACACTAAATAACCAAATGGCGACTTACTGGAGAGATTATTAATCTAACTGCACTACAAACTAACGTTAGTAGTATATGGTGAAAGCTTCTGTTTGTATAAAATGTCAGACATTGCCTGATTTTCCAGTACAGTTTTCAACAATACAGCCATGGTGGAAAGAATTGTGCGTAAAGTTTCTGGAATTTTTAAAATCAATAGAAAAATATCAATTTAGTTAGTATAAATGATTAATCATGTAATCTAATCCACTAAATAGGATATGAATCTAGGAACTATATGAATATAGTTTATAGGAAATTATATGCTTTCAAAAGCATAATAATAGCTAAAATTACTCAGTATATAATTTAACAGTTTACTCAAACTAATTGGAATACATGCTATTTAATACTACATGTTCTTAATATGCAAAGTTGTAATTGTTTTGGGTGAACTAAACTTCAGATAACAAAAAAATATGAACAAGAATATGAATGAGAAAACCCTGTGTGATGCACTGAAGGTATTGACAAACTTATAATATGTTTTTTTTTATTATCATGAAAGACTCTGGAATAAGGGTAATACTTTGCAACTTAATCACACACAAACCAATGAGGTTACTATACTTCAGTTCTGGCAATAGTCACCTGTTCTAAGTCAGCTTGTTTGTATTGTGCCCTTTTAAATTGCTGTGTGCTGTAAATACAGCACAGGGAATACATATAGCTTGATCCTGCCATGGAACCCCTCTCCTGTGACTTCTCATACTGTGCATCCTTTTACAATTCACTTGTCAGGGCAGCATGTGTCTCACAGGAAAAAATGGGGAACAGCGATGTTAAAACATTTGCACTCTTTTGGGAAAAATCAGCATACATGGTTTAGATCAATTATTTCAGGGATATACAGTATTATTAAGAAAGAATAATTATTGGCAACTGCACTTAAAAACTGCCATATGAAACAACATTTAGAGCTAATTGCAGCTGTACACTACCTATGTGTCCAAGGCAAAGATTTTGGGGCAATGCCATTGCCCCAAGAAATCAGTGACAGAACAACTGGCTGAGTATATGTAGGGTACAATCCATATGCTGGGTAACCAGGACCAGGGTCGGACTGGGCTGATGGGACACTTGGGAAAAAAATGTGACCCAGGCCCAATCCCTGCAACTGTGGATGCTTTCTCCACCCCCGAGTGGACACGGTTGCATGGAGGATGGAAGGTGGCGCATACATGTGGGGGAGTGTGGCTTTGTCATCATTACTGTGTTCAGCGTGCAGGAGGTTGTGACCAGTGGAGGGCCCTGAGGTGGCAGCCCTGGTGGACCCAGACACCCCAGTCCAACACTGACCAGGATTTCCCTAGTCACCAAACCTCAGCCCACCTTCTTCCTTTGATGACCAGAGCATGACCATATAGTCCTGCTGTACTGCTTATATTCTAATTGCAGAAAAGTCAGGTACCCACCCGCCCCCTAAGCTTCGCTGCCAAATAAGTAACCACAAGTAAACAGTGGCAGGATGGAGGCTTTTTTTTATTGTGCTTTTTAATTTACCATATAGGCACCCAGCTGCTGCCCTACATGAGCCTTCGGGGGCCTATATGGTAAATAGGTCCCTATGTGTGACATCAGAAAACAGTGCCTTGAAAAGTCTGTTGAAGAATAAATAATAGCAGACTGAAGCTGAGCCCAACTAACAGGCCAAAAGTAAGCGCCAGCTGAGGCAGAGACAAGAGATCAGGGAAGGCAGAGGCAGAGTCCAGTATACAGGCCAGAGGTCAGAACCAGGGTAACACAATGGGAACCGAGGCAAAGACTCAGAAACCAATGAAGGAAGTAGATAACTCAGGCAGGAATTCAGTAACGTAAGAACGCAAGACAGGAATTTATCGGAGCTCAGACAAAGTAGCAGGATTGATTAAGCAAGGGAGCATAATGACCAAGCAACTAGGAGTTACATGAGGCAGGATATATAGGCTTTTATTTGCTGGATTGCTAATACCTCGTCTTAAAAAGGGAAGCGGTGGAAAGTGGGGAAAAAACGATACACAATGCTTGTTATGGTTATTGGCCAGCACAAAACCCTCCATTAACTTACCAGAATAATGCAGCAACATATTCACTGTCCAGGGTTCAAATACAAAGGGATCTCAACAACTACCCCTTGAGCAGGTGAAAGTCAATGTAATTATGGAAATGAAGTTAGGCAATTAAGGATTTTTTTTTTGTTTGCATACAAACTTTTGTGCAATCCACAACTGGCTGTGAGCACTGGTGCCATAACCTGTGCATGTGGATACACACAAACATTAAAGGACATGTAAACCCCACACACACAAATGTAATCAGTGAACAGCCTCTTTGAAATCTTTCAATACCTGCCACACTGGTTGTCCAAAGGTTAATAGTAAGGCTGCAGCATCCCCTTTATCACTTAGATTTACTTCTCCTCCTGTAACCCACTCGGCCCCCTCCCTCAGGAATTTGCTTTGGCTATTGGCTTGTGGGCATGTTCAGTTGTTCTAAGCTCAGATTACTAAACACTCCCTCCAGTCTAGCAGGCAGTGAAGAGATGGCATTGCTGGTTCCCATAGAAACTCAGCTCTAGCTGTCTGCTTCAGTTTTTTTCTCCTGAGCTCAGCTTTACCATTACAGTGCTCAAACAAAGCAGAACTTTTATCAGAGACAGTTCTGCCTGTGTGAGCCTGTATTCTTGATGAAATGTATGCTGAATAAGGGTCTGTGTGTGCATGCTGTTTGCAGATTTAAATGTATCCAAATATGTATCAGAGGAAAAATGGCCACCAGGTGAAAGCTGCTATTTGCTTTAGGAAAATGTGATGGTTCTGGCAAGCGGAGGGGATATATGCAGTACAAATTATGCCATTTGGGTGGGTGAGATGTGCCCAACTGATATACATTGTAGGTAAATTGTATACTTTGTATACAGTAAATTGTATACATTGTAGGTAAATGTAGGCTTTACATGTCCTTTAAAGAGGACATTAACTGCCACCACAGTGGCCATCCTTTGTTTCCTACAAGTTCCAGGGCTTGATTTACTTGTTTTAAACCTGTAGGAGCCTTCCATCCTACCCACCAGATGCCATATTTACAGAAGTAGTACATAGAGAGTTGCAGAAAAAGCAACTCATGCTTTACTATGATTGTTTTTTCCCTTTGTATACAGTTTATACAGCCCTCTGGTCTCTTCCACCTTCACCATAAGTGGGTGTGAGGCGCTTTGCCGGTCCGGGCCGATCCCCTGACCTGGACCGCGCCGGCCGGCAGACGTGCGTTACTCACCCCCCTTTCTTTCGGCTGTCTGTCCTTCCGGGTTCGCGCCAACGCGCAACTGCGCATGCACGGCGAGCTGCGCATGCGCAGTTGCGCACATGAAGCCGTTTGACGCCATCTTGGTAAAGGTTTCTGTTTGTTTCTATTACCTCATTTCCTTGCTGTTTTTGGCGCCAAAACCTGGCTATTTAAACTGATTTCTCATTCTCTCCTTGCCCAAGCTGGCTTCTGGTTATTTATCAGTACCTGCTCAAGCGTTTTGATTGTTGTTTCCGGTTTTGACCTTTGCCTGTACCCTGACTACGATTTCTGCTACCTGCCTCGACCTTTGCCTGTACCCCGACTACGATTCTGCCTCTGCCTTGCCTGTACCTTGTATTTTCGTCTGAACTCTGAAAGTTTGCAGGACCCCAGCTTGGACCGCAGCAGAAAGTTCCCGGGGCCCCAAAAGGGCGTCGGTGAAGACCGGGAAGGGCTGGGAGTTCCTGCTATACCGTAAGAGTCAGACTTTGCATTCAGCGGTTGCACACTGGTTCCTACCTAACTTGAACGTTATAGTTGGCACTAGGTGGCTGATACAATAATATGAGCACGGGGATAACAACAGCCTTGATGCTTATTGTCCTAGCTGATAAGAATGGAATTTTTCTATTTTACCCAAGCACAGCACAATTAAGTGTGCAACAACTACATTTCTGTCAGCTGCCACTGAGTAGGAGATCTGTGTCAGGCAGCACTATGTGTGATTAATAAAAAGGCAGGTTTTCTTTTTAATGTTATAATTTGTATTTACTAAAACTGCTTCTAAAATCTGTCAGCTGCCTCAAAACAAAAAGTGAAAAAGGTGCTGTTTATCACCTTCAAAGCAAAGCAAACATACAGTGCTAAATTGGATGCAGAATTGAGCATACAATGACACTATTAAGAAAGATGCACATGGAACCTGTCAGTGCATGCTTCTGCAATATTTATGCATTGACATGAAAGAATCCTGGAATTAAAGTCAACCTTCCCTTTTCAATAATTGAAAGGGTTCCATAACCTGCTCCATTAGTAGCCTCACCAAGTGAATCAGAATGCCACTATTAATGCTATTAGCTGGTAATGAAACCATATGATCCTTGCACAAAAATGCAGGTAAAAGCTGAGAGCAAAGCTATGTACTAGTAACATGTAACTGAATTATACATATTGTGGAACTATACATATTTCAGAGAAATTGGGTTGATGTGACCCAAATCCAACCAAAAGTAATTATTTACAAATATTGGAATGAAATATTAACATTTGAGCACTGTCAGGTATTACATGTGGAAAAGTAAAAAATAAAAATTATAATCTAAAAAAAAGTAGTGAATAGGAAAGGAAGCTTACTAAGTTATGAAGCAAATAATTTATTATTAATCTAAAATATAATCTTCTGTAGAAATAAAGCAAGATTCTTTGATTTTGTGAAGTAATGATGTCATATATACTATACAGTTCATGATCTTTATTCCACAGAGGAACTCTACAGTACTCGCTGCTGCTAGGAGTGAGTTTTAGCTGTAGGTATAAAGAAAAAGGGTCAGCAAATGAGCATTCATTTCTTATGTCACCATAGGTTGATTATTACTGGCAGCTTGAGGGTAAGAACACAGTGGAGTGGTTATTTATGTCTAGCAAGTCAGTCTGGAAAGGGCAAAAACTTGGATGCCTATTAATTTTGCCTTTTGCACACTGCCTTCCTGCACACATGAATTGCTGCAGGTCCATTTGGGAGCACAGAGTACTATAGCCACCACATGAATGCAGCTCTGCCTGTGTTCCACATCACTGTAATGATGAAGGGCTGGTAGGGGGAGGCACATATGCTTCCCCCCCTCCCATCCTATAATTTGCACATTTGTGGCAGAGGCAGGCTTCAACAGTGACAGGCCATAAGGACAGGTCTCGTCTGCACTCTTTAATTCTGGGCTTTCACCCAAATTTTTATCCAGTGCCAGGTGCAGAGACTGGCCATTTTCCTGAGTATAAGTACTTTGTGTGTAAGCACTAACGGACATGCTTGGGGCACCCCTTAGTTTTCTTGCACTTCTGTTTAGGGTCAAAGTAAATCACCTCTAGCACCGCTGATAAAACATCTAAATTGGAGCAAATCTGAATCGCCACTTGTGAAACAGCTTACTTGTGTAACTGCAAAAAAAAAAGCACGAGGAAGCAATTTTGCAAGTAAACTTACATGCAGTGATTCAAATTCCCTTTAATGCAAAGGTATTTTCTGACATTGTGTTACCTGTGCTGGAAGCAATTCAGCGAGGGCAACTGAATGTCCTGTGTGTTGAGTGTCCTCATTGAAAGCAATCAACTAGCAGTGTTAATGGGCACTGATTAATGCTAGGATTGGCTGGCTCCTAGGAATACCAGGTACATTTGGCCACAATTTGGGGTGACCCATTCAGCATTTCCTGCACATGATTCATGTGGCTTATAATGTTTTGCTTGCTCCACTGCATTAACTTATATTGCTAGGTATTAGTATACCTAAGTAGTAAGGATTTAAAAACTTACACACATATATATAGAAAGCAGTACTGACTGGCACATTTTTGCTGTCTAACTGTGCATATTTCATAATTGCAGTTTAGAACTTAATTAGTCTGAAGACAGGAGGGTTGACAGTTCTATAACTAACTAATAATGCTGAGAATCCTTTCCAGCATTACAATAACTGTTCAATCATAAATCATCTTAAGTATAAAGGATCTGATATAAGACCTTATTCATACCTAGAGGATGGAAAAAAAAATGCCTTGTCTCCAGAGTGTGTAATTGCGACTATATGCCAGGCAGTCATAGGGTTAAAGAAATGGTCCTTTAGAGAGAATGTTATATTTACCCTTGAGATTATTATGCAAATAGAAGCATGGACAAATATACATTGGCAGCCATAATCTATGATTTCTTTGTGGTAATCATGGTTACTCCAAAGAACAGGGTACCACATTCTAAAGGATATAACCCACCCACATTCTTCCTGAACGAGCGCATTACTCAAAGCAAGTCATAATTCAACAAAACATCTGAAAACTGCTCCCATTAATGTACTGAATCAATTATGGATTCCTTTTAATAACATAAGTACTGTTTGGTACAACACATAGAAATCATGTAAGAGTAGAAACCGACGCACAAAAGAAAATGACAGTTGTAGGGCAAAGCCATATGTTAGTGTGATGTTAGAATTAAAGGGTCACTGTCACTTATTTGTTTAATTTTATTTATTTTTTTGTGCCAGTATCTCTTTAAGGTATGGTAATCATAATTACAAAAAGACTCCTTACCCGGAAGACCCCAGGTCCTGAGTATTCTGGAAGACAGGTCATATACCTGTAAAAGATACCTGTTTACAAATATCTAAGCTACTGCCCAGACAAGTCAATCCCTTCTGAAGTAATGAAATGTAGCTTTTTATTTAGAATAAGAGGGGTTGTTTTACTATAAATATCCTTTTTGAGTATAGAAAGGAAGGATACAATTTACAGCACTTCAACAAAAATGTCCACTTTAAGTAATAAACTATGTGACCAAATATAAAAACAAACCCTGTAATGATGGCAAAGTCACAGAAAGGGGCCATGTGAGTGAAAGGTATCCAGAGGGAAGTTTACATTTCTAAGGTAAGGTGGCTAGTGGCACTAGATACAAAGGGATGGGTAGCAATGCTATGCTCCAGCAGGGGTTGGTACCTGTTTCCTGATAAGTTGATCTTTCCTGTAATACTATGAAAGGCTGACCCTGGAAATGAGGCTATGCTCCTCATACTCTGTGGTTGTAGGTTTCTGTAGTATATCAGTTGACATGGGAGGTATGCAATTGCCCATACAACACTCCAGCATCCAGCAAGCAGTTCAGGTGAGATACAACTTCAAGCATCTCTTCACACTCTAAGACATCCTCCGATACGTACAGTGAGATATAGTGGTGGTAACATAATGCTGATGGGTTGCTTTTCATCAGCAGGGCCTGGGCATCATGTTAAAACAGTAGGAAGACTGGATGGTACAAAATACAGGAAAAAGCTGACAAAACCCTTTTTCATTCAGCTAAAAACTGAAGCTTGGGAGAACATTGTTTTAGGAGGACAATTATTTCAAACACAAGGTCAGCTTAGAATCTAATGGACTATATGAGAAATGAAGTGTCATGTGACTAACCTGCATAACATGGTGAAAATCCGCCAGGTAAAGTGGCCCAAAATTACTCACAAAAAAGTACAGAACTGGTATGTATGCAACACAATATATTTACAGCTGCTACTGCTATAATATAACAATATTTATGTGGGCTTAATACTCTTGTAAACAGCATATTTTAGTTGCTTTTTTATTCTTTTCTAACATGAAACAATATAACTGAGTTTTACTGCTTTGAAATAAATACTGTATATGACAGAGCAGTGACAGACCAAGTTATATTGGCAACCAAGGCAAAGAGCTTGCCCATCCCCAGCTTCAGCGCCAGTCAGTTGAATCCAAACCATCCCCACACCCTGGTCACTCACATCCTTTGCTTGCTCCACCAGACTGTGCTCACTTCCCTACAAAAAGTTTTGGAGGGCACACCACAATTGCTAAAGAAAAATAGCTGGCTTTAAAACAAAGACAGCAAAAAGGAGAAAAGGGGTGCAAATGAGAATCTGTTCCCCAAGCCCACATAGGGGCAAACAGAATATTAATACAAATCAATCAATTACTCAATGCACACCTACTAACCACAAAAGGCAGTAAATGGTATGTTTATCATATAATGCTCTTGGAATGGAAAATATTCACAAAACAGTAGGTACAATTACAATGCAAAATATACATACCACCAGTTGGACAAAATGTAATATACAGAAAAAGCAAACACGTGTGGATTGAGAAAACCCCAGTGCAGGGTTTGTTTAATAAGGGTTTAGGGTTTAATAAGGTAAAGGGACTAAGTACTTTTGCAATGTACTGTACATTTTTGTTTCTTATTCCCTTGCAGTAATATGCTCAGTCCCATATTGCTTTTATTATTATCGTGGCTTAGGGCTCCTGTGTCTCTTCCTATGGGGATATTTTTATTAAAAGTATAAAGCTTGCTACATTTCAACAATGGGACCTTCCTCAGCTCTGTTACCGTATACGGGATTTTTAGGGGCATATTTATCAAAGGCTGAAGATAGAGCAAATTCTTATATCATCGTTTGTTACTATGCTCACACAGGTGAACAGAGAGATGCAGTCACCCAACTGTAAAGTGGTGATATATACCGCCTATGCCTCCTAATTTATACACCAACCACCACCATACATCTATTCAACCCCCACTTACATTTCAGGCCTTCTGCTGTGGCCCCTACCCTAGGTGTGATACTCACATGCAGTATGCTGAAATAGTATTAGTGTAGTACTATTAACATTTGAAGATCTGTACTGTTAAGATGGTAATATACAGCTATAACAATTTTTTTTAATCCACTTTAGAAATCATCTTTATTTGCTGCTGGAAAAGAAATAAATATAAATTTCAATTTCAGCGCCAAGAAAACCACTAATAGAAACAAAGCAATTCTTTGCTTGGTGCACACGCAGCTTGTCTTTGGATCAGCACAAACACCACTTGCTAATCTAAATAAATCAGTGATATTTATGGTCTATGTTTTCTGGCACAATGTACAATGCATTTTTTCCATGTATTTTTGGACTCTTTATTTGTGATGTGGTTCATCACTCCGAAGCTCCTTTTAATTTAGTGTCTAAATTCTCCGCACAACAGCTTAGACTGGTAATTATAGTAGATGTGTCATTTACAGAGGAGGAAACTTACAAAGTGAGCTTACACTATGAAGTGGCCAGCAATTCAACGACAATGCCAGCAGGCACCTTGCATCTAGGCAGTGGCGAAACCAGAAGGGGCCCACTGTGATAGACATTTCTTTGTAAACATATATTAAAGTCTCTTCCATTGGGAACCCTATTCCTCTTACCTCCCCCCCCTCTCTTTAGCTACGCCCCTGCATCTAGGGTACATAAATACGGTCAAATCCAATAATAGGTCACACTAAGTAAAATGGACAACAGAAATAAAATATTGCTACCCTCTGATTTATGCTATACATATTGAAATAATGCAAATTTATATTCTCCATCTTGCACCCAAGCAAGTAAGAAACACATTTTTGCCATTGTCAAATACGCAGCGTATATACACATATCCAATAAAAGCGCCGCACTTCCGCATTTCCCGGCTTAGACGTAGTCGACCAGAAGTCCAGGGAGGATCAACTGGTAGACCACGATCTACGTTTTGGCCACCCCTGCACTAACCTATAAAGTAGCAATTAGTTTGTCAGTCTGCTACAAGCTAGGTTGGTATTGTAAGTTAACCTAGAATTATAAACCAAAAGAGGTGTGTATAAGGACAATAATTAAAATGTTTTACTCTCTATAACAATTTATTTAATAATCCACAATGCAGTGTAAGAGCATCATTAATTACACATGTTCAAAGATTGTTGTAGTTGTTTGTAAATGTTCCTTCCACTGAAACAATGTAGCAGTTTGCTCTTCTCCAGTCAAAACTTTGCTGCCCACAATAGCTACTGCTACATTTTTTCAGTGGTATCAGTCAGGGTGAGCAGTGCAGAGAACAGCTAATGACAGGCAGATAATGCTTTCAATAACAATTATATTTAAAAATAATTTTAAAATGATTGAAAATAAGTAAATATCTATCTATCTTTTATCATCTATCTATATTTAAAAGCACAATGTAAAGAGGCATTAACACACATACATAAATGATTAAATATACAGTTTATTCTCAAAAGTAACAGCATTGTGCTTGAATGCGTTTTACCCTGTTATATATTACAGGTATTTATTTTACTGGCATAAGTTTACAGCTAAAATCTCACAACTTATTTATCAAAGTTCAATGCCAACTGACATTCTAAGCGTTAGACATACTGTATACCTTAAACATCACGAGCGGATGATGAGCGGATTATGCTGTTTATCACTTGTACTGGAATGCGTCACTGCAATTTTTGACCACAAAAGTCGACAAAAAGAGTATAGCAAAAGTAATGTAAAACATGTAGTCAAAGTGCCAAAGAAATATGTCCATTTGCTTTTATAATAGATCCTTAAGACTGACTGTACAACAAAAGAATGAAATTATCATTTTGTATGTTTTTTTTAATATTTAGCTGTCACATTTTAGACAAGTGAACATCAGCTCAACTGACAGCTTGGCATGGCCCCCTCTAACAAATGTCAACTTTTCCTTTCCACCATATGTCTTTATAGAGGTTAACACTCTTGCCAGTGAATGCAAGGCTCCTATGTAAATGATTATCATTCTCAAACCTTTAGCAGTGGATGGGGTGGGTCTAGTCACCTTTAACCCCTTGCCTGCTGGAGCGTTTTGCCCAGACAGTATTCCAGAAAGGTAAAGGGTCTATGGAATGGTCTATGGCAAGCAAGCAGTTAATATACAGTCCATGACCAAAGTCTATACAGCCAAATGTCAGCATTGGTTTGGTACTTTTGATAACCTAATTACCATTACTTTAAGGATATGTTAAAGGAAAACTAAGTAATTTGCACATATTTTAAATCTATTTAAATTTGAGTTGAGTGGAGTTGAGTGAAAAAAGCTTATTCTGCACTTTTAGGGTCCACGTTGGTCAGCAGACCCCCCCCCAGTGTTGTTCAACACAGATGGACTACATTTATTATAATTAGTGATAAGCGAATCTGTCCCGTTTCGCTTCACTGAAAAATTCGCAAAACTGAGGAAAAATTTGTGAAACATGGCTACCGCACAACTTTTTTGACATGACTTATTTTTACATGACCATGACTTTTTTACACAACCACAATGTATTTGACGCAGCCGCAACTTTTTTTATGCAGCCGTGAGTTTTTTGCTGTGATTTTGCCACAACCATATTTTATTGGCCACAAATGCAGAATTTCACTGCGAATCCATGGCTGATGAAAAATTTTGCTCATCTCTAATTGTCATTTCTAGTCACAAGTGGAGGGGCCCTGGCTGCTAAAGGCTGCCATAGACCGATTCGCCAGCTTATCGGCCTGTGTATGGGCACTAACGACAGGCCTGCCCGACCGATATCTGGCCTGAAATCGTCCAGAAATCGATCGAGCAGGTTAAAAAATTAGTTGGATCGGGGACCACATCGGCTCATTGTTGCAGTCCCCAAAGCGACGAACGCCTATACCAGTCGTTCTAATTTGATTGTTTGGCCCCAGTAGGTGGGGATATCAGGAGAAAATCCACTTGCCAAGCGAGTGGATCTTAGCGTGTATGGCCACCTTCAGACCTTACAGTAGATTACAAGCTGATGTGAGGCTGGTATTGTGCTTTAGTTATAAAATAGTGCTACACAACGCATAAACACAAACAGTGGTACAATTTATTAAAAAGTATAACAATAAGAATAAATATGTAAATGCCACAAGTTTCAGTAAACTGTTTAAATGAGGTCCCTGCTCGGAAGATGTTACAATTACAATCTATATGGAAAGGACAGACAAAAACAAAACAAAGTCAGGTTGAGCCAGGTTTGTGTTGTGGTTGAAAAAGACTGTTCAAATGTTTCCTCTAGAAGGTAATTCTTTAGGAGGTTTGAGATAGAGTAAGGTGGCCATATATGGGCAGATTCAGCTGCCGATTCAGGTCCTTCAGACCAATTCAGCAACTTATTTGTCCATGTATGGGCAACCCTGACAGGCCTACCAGACCGATGTCTGACCTAAAATTGTCCCGATCTCACTATGGTAGGTTTGATTCTCCAGTCGGATTGTGGACTGCATCAGCTCCTTGATACGGTCTTCGGCCTGATGGCCCATATACCTGCTGTTAGTCTGACATCAATGGTAGGAAATACGGTTGCCAGTTGTCTGGTTTTGACTCAGACAGCCCGGTTTTCGGAAGGTAACATTGACATTGAACTCAGTAACATTCAGCCAATTGTCGATCGCCGCATCATAGCCCTGCCCCAGTGAGATCACGGTTCCGCCTCCTCCCTGCCCCCCGTGATGTCACCCCTGACTGGCTAAGAAAGCCAGCAGAGGTGTATCTAGTATAAATAGATATAAAGCAAACCTAGTAGGAAAGCTTTTGGAAGGGGTAATAAGGAAAAGAAAAACTTTGCAAATCACAACACTGTGAGTTTGTGCCAGCATGGTTTTATGTGTAACTATTTTGTTTTATGCCAAACTAGTAAGCAGGAACCTCAACTCTGGGATGGCAGTGGATGTCATCTACTTAGACTTTGCTAAAGCGTTTGATATAATACTGCACAGAAAGTTAATGATCAAATTGAGGAATATTGGCCTAGAACATAATATCTGTAATTGGATAGAGAATTGGCTGAAGGATAGATTACAAAGAGTGGTGGTAAATGGAACATTTTCTAATTGGGCCAGTGTTGTTAGTGGAGTACTGCAGGGGTCAGTCCTTGGGCCTTTGCTTTTTAACTTGTTTATTAATGACCTGGAGGTGGGCATAGAGAGTACTGTTTCTATTTTTGCTGATGACACTAAATTGTGCAAAACTATAAGTTCCATGCAGGATGCTGCCACTTTGCAGAGCAATTTAACAAAATTGGAAAACTGGGCAGCAAAATGGAAAATGAGGTTAAATATTGAAATAATATAAATGTAAGTTACACACTAAATGTAAATGGTAGTGTGTTGGAGGGATCCTTAAAGGGGTTGTTAACCTTGAAATTAACTTTAATTGTGATGTGGACATTGATATTCTGAGGCAATTTGCAATTGGTTTTCATTTTTTATTTTTTGTAGTTTTTCAGTTATTTAGCATTTTGTTTAGTATGAGGCAGCCTGTGGATTTAAGTTCCAGCAGAATGGAATCCATACAGCAAACATAGTGGTTCTGGGGGGGAAGGGTGTTAGGGTACAAGGGCCCAGATTATGGGGTCTACTGTATGGTAATCCCCCCTCCCCAGTCAGCTGTAGCAGCGGGGGGAGAGCAGTTGAGGCCCTTCAGGCATGGGGCAGTTAAATCTAAAAGTGGATTAAACAAATGTCCAGTATTATTACTGCAATGTGTCATTAAGAGCTCGCTCATCAACAGTAGGTAATGAAGCCACCTCCACAAAGGTACCATATCAAACAAAAAATCCACTAGGGAGCATGTGTGCAAAAAAAGTATCAAAGATTTCACTTTGACACAGCAACCAAATATACATCACATTTAGAGAACCAGACTCCCTACACGCTGAAGTATAACTAGTGTTCGCATGTCAAAACATAGTATGGTTCCTCTATTGCCCGGGGGTGGAAAAATTAGAGGCTGTTTTAGTATTTTTCTGTTTTGAAGATGACTTGGCTCTTCCAATTACAAGACTTGTCATCTTTAACTGATTGCATATGTGCACGGAGATGTTTTTTTCTTGTGGTGATATTACAATAAACGATTTCAGATTTATGAATCATTTCCTTCTTAGTAGATGGTGTATGGCCACTGTGTACTTATGAATATGTCTTTTATTCATTTATTCAATGAGAATTGTTTGGCAAAACATCTTAGGCTGTGGCATCACTTGTAGCACAGACTTATAATTCTGATTCTGTTGTTGTAAAATCAAATCCTTGTAAACAGTCAGCAATTGTGTCTTTCTAATAACATTATGTACCCGCTAATTACACTATGGTGCTCACTACTGCATGGGTAGGGTAGAAAGATATAGAGGGGTTACATAAGTATAATATCAACAACTAATAAAAATAGCATAGGAGAGGTCTTTGGATGCCTATTCTAGTTTTATTGTTTGTGTTAAATGGCTGTAAAGACTCATGCTTCAGGTGATAAACAGATTATGCAAAGAACTTGTTGGAGGGATAAAATATTCATTTTTCCTGAATGTGTAATTAAAGTCACATTCATTTTGGCAATGTTGTTTTCTCATTTGTGCCTAGTTCAGAATAATGCAATTCCATTTGGGAGTGTAAAATACGGGTTTTTGAATGAGGGAAACAATGTTTTTCTTAATACTTCTATAAGATGAGATGTGATGTGTGCCTTTAAAGAAGAATTATATACTGAAGCAGAGATGTTCAGCAGCCATATTGCAGTAAATAGCCATGCCATCAAAGTGGTTCACAGGAGATCACCATCTTGACTTTTGTTAGGCCATATTTTGAGTTTCAGTGACACTGCACATGTTCAGTGTGGTTTGGGCTGCTGTTAAGAAACAAAGCTTAGGGATCATAGCAAATCATTAAGCGGAAACTGAGGTTCATATGTCATAGATGCTGATTGTATGGATATGATTACCCTGGGCAATATTGATGTGCAGGTCTAGGTGTGTTTTGTCTTTGCTGAATCAGTTATATCATGTGACTTTAAAGCAGTTATAGCGGCACACAATGTTCCTTTTGGCTAACTCTCAGAGTTCATAGTTTATGTTACACTCCAATCAAGTGATGTGTGTGCCGGCCTGATACCCACGGGTTTAACTGCAGGTCAAGCAGGTTCGGGCTGACCTCGGCACATCATTTGCGGGTCGCAGGTGGGTTTGGTTGAGGTCTTTTGCCTGCTCTCCCCACCTGTGACTGTACTCTGCTGAGTTGCGCTTTCAGCTTTATAAGCACACCCCTGCTCCGCCGTGCCCATTTTGTGAAATCATCAGTGGGGCGGGAGCAGGTCTATAAATACAGGGGAAACACCGGGTCAGGTAGGGTTCGGGTTGGGAGTGGGCGGGTTAGTGTCGGGTGCGGGAATACTGTCTGATTGCTGTGACTGTTTACAGTTGTGTGAGCTTTAAATGGTATCAGTACTGAGATTAACTGTCAATGGCATTATTCGCACCTCAGCTTCAGGTTGTAAGTGCCTGTAAGACCCTGCATTGTTCAAGCCTATATCGGCCATCCGCATAGGCCAGAAAAATTCTGGCCCTCGGTACCACAGAAGTTGGACAGCACTAATGTAGGCTATGCAGCCAGCTGGACCACAGGCTGAACAGATGAATACACTACCTATTCATACCCTTTCTGTTGTTATATTTGTTTGAGCAAAAAGCCCAAATTATTGGAATAGCAATGCAGGACCAGACTGGGGTTCAAAATAGCCCCTGGCATACCAAGTATGCAGAGGCCAAACAGCACACCCAGCCTAATAAATAGTGACTGTCTATTGCATCTAACAGCAGCCTCTGTGGAATTGGCCAGAATCCACAGATTACCAGCTCAGGCCTGCACCAGGGACTGTGAATCTTCCAAAGTCCCATGCACTCACAATATGGTACAACAGCAGGTGAAATTGTCAAATGTCTAATCATCTGTGATCCAACAAGATTGCAGGATGGTCTGAAAAAATGGCCCTTTGACCTGACCTACATTTCCCAATGGTCAGAATGGCTGATATTAAATTATTAAACTTCTGTAAATGTAGGCATATCCATTTCTAGGGAGATCAAGGTGGAATTATTTTTTAACGTAAGAAAGTGTGCCCAGGCTGATCCATAGCCACAAATCAGGAGCTTTAATATATAAGGTTCGGTTAGAATAATGAAAATAAAAATCTGATTGCAATGAACATCTGGAATGGGTCAAACTGTGCTCATATTGCTACACAACCACAAGTCAGATCATATTTAAGCACCCTGCGAGAGGCCCATATGACAAAACATTGTTGAAGCTTCACAGAACCCAAAGTAAGGGCATATCAACAAATATTTTTTAGATATTCTACCTCAAACATTGTTTATTGATCAGAAAAAAGAGTAAGACCACTTGAAAAACCCCAGGGGATGAGAGGGTAAAACCACCAGGCCCTTTTCTGGTAAACTACTGGCTAGTTAATAGGGTTCTAACAGGGTGATTAGTACATTGCTCCTCAGGTTACTCCCTTCATCAGCCACATGGAATATTATGCAATAAGAAAAACAGATTTAGCCTGTAAAATAATAATATTGAACAACGCTCTCTTCTTTAGCTTGTGCATAAATAAATGAATGTATTCTGAATTATGTGTAGAGTAATTATTTGTGTAGCTGTAGTTTCCTCAACCTGTTTATTTTTTAGGAATCTTTTTTTTTTTTAAACCTTGCTATACGTAGAGTTGTCTATTTTTTGGGTCACATATTTCACTTATCAGCGCTACTTAAATAGTTTTGCTCTAAAGAAGTGAGTCCAAGTCAGAAATGTGAATTCTTATCTCTGTTTAGAGCACTTACAGAGATCAAATTGAGTGTTTAGAAATGGGTCCAGAACTGTAGAACACATCAGACCAGCACTGATGACTAAATGGAAAATACCAGTATAAATAAACCCCTGAGCATGAAACTATGAATGGATAACTTCTTCAAAGATCAATTGCAACTTTAATTTCTGGGAAACTGTTGATTTTCTTTTCCGTTTCTTCTTTGTTATTGTATGGAAGACCCCATGCAATACTGAGTTTGTTAAACCAACTCTGCTCCCCAACATTCTGCAATTGAAACAGATTTCTATCGATAACGTTTATGGATTACTGTTTATTAAGGTTAATGAGGCAGGAAATTAGTTTGCAAGAAAGCATCCTAGTGATTCTATTCAGAATGATGCTATAAATATAAATTGCATGATTCTGGGGCCCCTGATCAGACACTAGTAGTGCCTGTCTGATAACCCTTCAGTGGTAATAAAAATCCAGTTATCACTGTGATCCTTTGGCCAAACTGCATCATACAGCCTGTTCTGACTGTTCAGCTCTTGGCCATTTTAAATAAGGCGCAAGGCCCATTAAAGGACAATGAAAGGTTAATATAAATTAAAGGCATTCTTTTTAAGTATTTACTGCATATCTAAATTCCCAGATCCCTGCTTGCTTCTCTGAGATATGGTGCTGGCAGCCTACAGCAGTGTGAAGACTACAGTGACATCACTGAAATCTCTCTGTCCTTCCTGTAGGCTGCCAGCGGCAGCCTTCCTATTCTCTGAGCATGTGTGTAACCTGATCCTGTCTCCTGTTCTGAGCTACACATGCCCACCAGCCAATCAGAAGCGGATCTGGCAGAGGGGAGGGGGGGAGGGAATGAAACACATGTGCAGTATGAAGCAAGGAGGGAAAGGAAGGGAGAATACCTTTTTAGAGATGGCTGCCTGTTCTAAAAAATGTGAAGTAAGTGTGACTGAGTAAATATTTGATTAGGTGAGCTAAAAGTGTGGTGTTTTTACTAAACAATATGAGGACTATTGGGCAGTATGCTTTTAAAATTTTGACTTGCATTCTCCTTTAATCTATTGAGCCAAAGATTATACACATTGAAGTAATCATTTAACATCACGCTTGTTTGTAAATTTCACAATTCTGATCAGACAGAGGCAGATCGAAATCAGTTTTGTTAAACATTAGGTATTTGGTTTTTTTCAGCTTTATACTAATTTACACATAGGGTGAGTATAAATGATCTAAAAGATCAGAACATAGTTTCTGTCCGATGCTTTATTAGTCCTTACGTATTCTCTATGTACATAGATTTTTAATAGATGGCTTTGTTGCTAATAATGTTATTTTGTGAAGGCCCATTGTTGTTGAGGCCACTTTACCACAATTGCAGTATCTCTCTACTTCCTGTTAGGTTTAAAGAATAAAAACTAATTTATTTCATATATTTTATTATTTCATAATCTGTTTCATAAGAACCCATGGTTCAGTAAGCCATTTCTGCAATTAACACTTTTCCACAGTAAATGTAATATACATTTACAGTAGTTTTAAAGGGTCACTATATCTTTCTTTTTTTTTATAAAAAGAGAATGTATGATTTTGTTTTTCTCTCCCAGTTTCTATGATATTATAATTGTCTCAGTTTGAAGTTTAGGGTGCAAATTTCTTATACAGGTGTGGGACCTATTATCCAGAATGCTAGGGACCTGGGGTTTACCGAATAAAGGATCTTTTTGTAATTTAGATCTTCTTCCCTAAAGGGATTCTGTCATATTTTTATGGTGTACTTTTTCTAAATTACACTGTTTACATAGCAAATAATTCACTTTGCCATTTAAAATTTTATTCTTGAACCAACAAATGTTTGAGTTTTCAGAAGGAGCCAGCACTACACATTAAAACTGATTTCAGGTAACCTATTGTTTCTCCTACTGCCATTTAACTGGAGGAGTCCCAAGCTGGATTTCTTACTATTGAGTGCTATCCTGATAGCCATCGAATAGGAATGATAGTGAATGCTATTCTGCTGATCAGCTGCTGGGAGGGGGTTATATCACTCCAACTTGCAGCTCAGCAGTAAAGTGTGAGCACAAGTTACATGGCTGTAGAACCCTGGGAAATGAAGAATATGGGTATGCATTTCTGCACCAAAATCAACTCCATGTGCCTGCAAATGATGCCAGTGTAGAAAACAAAGGGATCTGTGTTTATCTGCAGGCCAAGAATCAGCCCTGTGTGGCATTAGCCTAAAGGTGGCCATACAGGTTCAGATTTTAATCTTCTTCAGACGAACATTCGGAAATCAAATGTACATTTAAATGCAACAATCTAAAACTAACATTCAGACTGAAATTGTAGGATAAAGCCCTAAAAAAAACAAATTGGAGGATGTTCTGAACATGAAATAGTTGGCAGACATCAATCATATCTTAGTCTCATATCTTAAAATTGAGTCTATGGGAGATGGCCTTCCTGTAATTTGGAGCTTTCTGGATAATGGGTATCCAAATACGGAACCTATACCTGTTCTTTTTTCCCCCTTAAATAAAAGGACACATTTGTAATGCTTTTCTGGCTCCAATATGCATGTTTGAAATGATGCAAAAAATAAAGTATTTATAATTTTGAAGAAAAAAAGGTTACCCTGGCTTACTATGTTTGTTATTTTATAATAAGTTCTATCTTCTAGCTACAGTATACATCCTATGTGTATTTACAGTCGTTTTCAATATATGTCAACATTTGGCAAAGATTTCTGTTTTGCAAACCACATAAAAGAATTTCCAAATGTAAACTCATTACTTTATTCTCTGGGGAGGAAATGGATTCTGAGCTTTGGAATATTGGGTATTTCGGCTACGATTCCACAAATTAGCATATTCTGTGTATAGACCCTATTGTTATTTCATAACAGTGTATTAGGACGCAGCTCCTGCACCTTAAGGAAAAATACAATATTTATGAGCCCAGAAGAAAACAATCAAAATAAATAATTCAGTGTGGCATTTTCAAAAGCACATTTTGAGGGAAACGTGAAAATAAATAAATTCTACCGCAGAAGAGTAAAAAAAACAAAAAACCTAGAAATCAAAATATAATCATATTTACCCTTTTACTGTTCAGTTGTTTAGATGACAAAGCCAGGCCACAGCCCCATGTGGTTTCCACATCCAAAGAAGGCCCTGCCTGTTGGAGATTACAAGATACACAATGTCCAGTACAGATTTTATTTTGAAAGTACAATTACAAGTGTGGGTTATTTTTGTCCCCTGTTGTTGTTCAACAATGGAAAGGATGATTTATCAAAATGGTATTCTATATATTTATATATATTTATATTCTATATCATATAAAAGGTATAAAAGCAGTCCTTATCTATAACAGTCATGCAATATAACCAATTCTCATATAGAGCGGAAAAAAAACAAAAAAAATACTTGGATTTGGAAATAAAGATCATCTAAAAATAACCTAGGTAGGGCTTGTAGCCACAAACCTCAGACTGGGAGCAAGCAATGTGTCTTACAGCACAGTAGGGCTGAGTGCAATTCAAACCTGCCATTTCTTTTCCAGTTGAACACGACAGAGATATCTTCCAACAGAAGCCCTACTGGAAAGAGTTCAAGTTTGACATGACCCAAATCCCCACAGGGGAGTCTGTGACGGTAGCAGAGTTCCGCCTATTCAAGATGCGCAGCTTTTTACGTAATCTAAATCGCACACTTCACATCAGTCTTTTTGAGATAAAGAAGGAAAGGGGCCATAGGTACATATTCTCCTCTACTTCCCTTTGTATAATCCTGCTGAATGCCTTATTGTAACTCCAGACCATTCTCTTCATAGGGAGCCGGAATTAACCCTACTGGACCATGAAAGCACCCTGGCTGGGGATGAAGGGTGGTTGGTGTTTGATGTCACAGCTGCCAGTAATCACTGGTTACTCAACTCCAAAAATAACTTAGGAATCCGTCTCTATGTGGAGACTGATCAAGGTATGGCGAACAAACACACTGGGGGAAACTGGCAACTGGCATATGGGCACGTTTCTCAGTCCTTCTCAAGCATGTAAACAAGTCAGCTTTTGATTAAATTTGAAGTTAACTTTATATTTTGAGGCTTAATATTTTTAGTAATTTTACACTTTGAAATAGTGTCATTTTAGGTGCACTTTACTAGAGGGTAGCAAAACTTTTAGGGGAGAATTCACAAAAGTTGAAATAGCTCTTTTTGGAGTAAAAGTGGTGGTAAAACTGGTGTAAAAAGCTTTCTCCATATTTCCAAACAGAAATCCGTCTAACTTACAACTCGCCTGCAATTTTTTAGTTTTTGGTGCATGACAGTAAAATTTACAGACACTTCTGTGAATTTGGCTTTTAAACAAAAAAAATGGCACAAAATCCCATTTTAAACATTTTAAAAATGGAGTAAAGCTCAGTGAAACTCTTCACCCCATGTCAATTCTCAAATCATCTACTTGTTTCCCCCAGTCTTCACTTTACACCTCTTGTAGGGGCACCATTGAGCGTCATTAGCATATTAATGAGGATCAGCCGCCTATTGTCAGTTTTTGTTTTAAGCTAGCCATACACACACCGTTATAATCATATTAAACATATGATTTTTGGACCTTGTGTGGGCTCCATATTATCCTCCCTGTAATTTTTGTACCATGGCGATCAGTTGTTTAATCAATTGGACAAAATCTGCACATATATTGTGTATTTGACAATATCCTCAGGGGACCAATTTGTTATTTGTCGGAAGAAGACTAAAATCTGAATGTGTATGGCCTCCTTAACCATAGAACAATAGGTGCAAAATGCCTCATTAACATTTTCAAAAACAAGTAAAACATGGATTAAACAAAAAAGTGTAATCTATACAATCTTATATATAAAATGTTTTTATCTCACATTTGCATTATTATGCTAGTTTAGTAAAATATTGAATACATCTTTATTTAAAGGAAAACAAAAGCATCCCTGGCAAATTTTTAGTTTTAGCAGCAGTGCCCCATCTGTAATCACTTCACTGACACTTGCCCCAACCTATCTGTGCCACTATAAAATGTCCAAAGGGGTTGAGGAGACTGCCTCATATGTATGAAAATAGACCAAAGGGATGCTGGGAACAAATTCCTTAAGGCTCTTAAAAAAAATCCCATTTACATGGGTTTATCCTATAGGCTAAAGCTTACCCACTGGGTTTTTGAAGCAAAAGCCAGGATAATAGCTGATCAGATTCCCAACTACAGACCGGTTTCGCCCTTGGTGACCTTTAGCCTATAGGCTAAACCCATGTAAATGGGATTTTTTTAAGAGCCTTAAGGAATTTGTTCCCAGAATCCCTTTGGTCTATTTGCATACGCATGAGGCGGTCTCCTCAACCCTTTTGACTTGTTTGTGAATCCCCACTCCTGGCTCTACATAAACCCTGCTCTACACTGATGAGCCCTAAGAAGGGCAAAACTGGTCTATAGTTGGAAATCAGCTATTATCCTGGCTTTTGCTTCAAAAACCCAGTGGGTGAGCTTTAGCCTATAGGATAAACCCATGTAAATGGGATTTGTTTAAGAGTCTTAAGGAATTTGTTCCCAGAATCTCTTTGGTCTATAAAATGTCCCAAACCAAAAAACTGCTTGAGAACATTGGCCACCAGCTTTAGCTGTGTCACTTCTGTTTCCAGCAGCCATCTTGGTGATCAGCAAGCAGCACATGCACACTGGCACTCCCCACCCCTCACTCTAATATATAGGCACACAAGGGCCCCCCCCCCAAAACATGCCGCCCTAGGGAGCCTATATATATAAATACAGCCCTGCATATAAGTCAGAAATCTACATAAAATCAGTGCTGGGCCAAGCTGGCCAGACATACAAAAATTCTGTAGATGTGGGACTTGGTTTCATGGTAGGCCGACAGATTTAATAAGAGCTAAAGACAAATTCAGAAAAAATGTTGGTAAAATGTCTTCTAAAAGACAAAATCTGAAAACTGTCTGTTTAAAAGACAAATTCACAGACAATTCTGGAGACAGAAGTTTGTGAATAAGGTAAAAAATCTGTCAAATCTATCTCCACTTTTACTTTGTCTCAATATTGCCACTAAGGGGGGAATTCACAAAAGTGGTGATATTCCGACAAAATAAAAGTGGAGATAGATTTGTCGGATTTTCCACCTAATTCACAAACATCTATCTCCACTTTTGTGAATTTGTCTTTTAAGCAGACAGTTTTCAGATTTTGTCATTTTCCCGACATTTTTTTTATGAATTTGCCTTTAGCTGTTAGTAAATCTGTCGGTGCCATCAAACCCAGTCCCACAGCTACAGGAGCCTTGGAATAAGGATTTTACCAGCAGGATTTTGCATTTCATATGCCATTTCCTGAGGGGTAATTTTAGTTTGCACAGGGAAACTATACATCATTTTTTCAGGACAATCTATCATTTTTTCTATATTTCTGTGTAATTCCACTTCTGTAACAAGATTTAAGGGTCTAAATAACTTATTCTCTAGCCCCTACTCATTACTGCTTGTAATAGCAATTATAAATACAAATAACTCAAAAACCATTACAAACTTGTAATAAATGTATATTGCAAAGCTGCTTAGAATTTTGGTTTCTTTTAATAGGCAAAAAATTATATTTTGAGTTGCCTTGTCCTTTAAAGAGGGGGCACTGCTGCTAAAACTAAAATTTTGCCTGAGAGGCTTTAATTTTCCTTTAAATAAAAATGAATATATTCATTTAAAATGTTATTATTGCCCCATTCATTAAGCTAAAACTAGCATAACAATGCAAATGTGAGGGAAAAACTTTTTTATATAAACCATATCAATTCAACTGTTTGTTTAATCAGTGTTTTACTTGTTTATAAAATGTCAATGAGGCTCACTTATCAACTTTCTCAGAGAATGTTGATAAATGGAGGATTCATTCTCCCTACTTATTAAACAGTCCCCCTAGTTATATAGGTCTTGAGCAAACATCAGGCTTCTCAGTTAGAATACACCAACTGCCACTATGTAGCAAATAAAAAACATCCTATAAGTGGGAGGAGGTAGGATAGCCTAGGGGTAGGGAGACCGCCCTGTGACGACGGGGTTGCAGGTTCAATTCCCTCCTCCGGGGTCCACCTCGTGACTGCCCTGGGCACAGTCACATAACCTCCCAACGTGAAGATATCAGCCTTTAGAAATAGGCTGGTGGAGCGACGTCCAGATTTTTTTTTCAGTGGCTGCATTTACATTTTCCACAAATCCTCTCTTTGCATTTTTAAGGGAATTGTGCTGTCTATGGCAGCTGAAAGCAACTGTCACAGCGAAAATCCGTTTCTTATCACTGGCAATAAGAAGCCAATTGATAGGTGAGCTGAGCTGCAGCACAGGGACAATGTGCAAGTGCATTTTAGGGTTATTTTTGGGAATTTGATTAGGATATATGGAAATCATCATAGAACAGAATCTACACTGGGGAGCTGATAGGAGAGTAATGGAGATATTCCCTGAGCCGTATAATAGTGCCCAGATGGTATGTAATACAGGCGATATCCTGTGAGCGCTATCTGTTATCCCCTGCTGGTATATGGTACAGGAGATTCACCCTACTTCTATGCATTATCAGTAACTCTTCAGCCAGAATATAGTTCAGCAGGGGGTACGCTAACCATTTAGCTGTTTTGTCCAGACAACTGCCCCAGTATTGAGTATGTTGCAGGCTACACTGATTCCCAAGCAGCCACGGCTCATGTATCTAAATGGATTACTAATGAACTCTGAGCAGCGAATTGCCTTTGCATCTTTATACAAAATAAATAATAAAGGGGTCAGGTTCCATTTGCCAAAACACTGTCCAGTCAGGGGTCGCATCACAAACTGGGCAAATTTTAATAAAAATGTTTACAATATATTCACACAAAATGTTATTATTGCGTCATTGATTAAGCTAAAATTTGCATAATTATGTAAATGTAAGGTAAAAACTTTTTATATATATAAATAATATATATTATAAAAGTAAAAACTTTTTAGGTATAAATTTAACTTTTTTTAATCAGTGTTTTACTTGTTTATATAATGTTAATGAGGCTTTTTGCACCTATTGTTCTAGGGTTAGACAGAAACTTGTCCCCTAACAATAAGCTGCTAATCCCCATTAATACAGTGGCTTGCAAAAGTATTCGGCCCCCTTGAACTTTTCCACATTTTGTCACATTACAGCCACAAACATGAATCAATTTTATTGGAATTCCACGTGAAAGACCAATACAAAGTGGTGTACACGTGAGAAGTGGAACGAAAATCATACATGATTCCAATCTTGGAAGAAAACCTCTTGGAGTCTGCAAAAGACTTGAAACATAAAGCCAGGGCAACAATGGAATGGTTTAAAACAAAACATATCCATGTGTTAGAATGGCCCAGTCAAAGTCCAGATCTAAATCCAATCGAGAATCTGTGGCAAGATCTGAAAACTGCTGTTCACAAACACTGTCCATCTAATCTGACTGAGCTGGAGCTGTTTTGCAGAAGAATGGGCAAGGATTTCAGTCTCTAGATGTGCAAAGCTGGTAGAGACATACCCTAAAAGCCTGGCAGCTGTAATTGCAGCAAAAGGTGATTCTACAAAGTATTGACTCAGGGGGCTGAATAATTACGCACACCCAACTTTGCAGTTATTTATTTGTAAAAAATGTTTGGAATCATGTATGATTTTCGTTCCACTTCTCACGTGTACACCACTTTGTATTGGTCTTTCACGTGGAATTCCAATAAAATTGATTCATGTTTGTGGCTGTAATGTGACGAAATGTGGAAAAGTTCAAGGGGCCAAATACTTTTGCAAGCCACTGTATGTTAACGATTCCCCAATGGGGCCCCTACCTTAGGTCTGAAATGGAGACTGGAGGAAACAAAACAAAACAGAAGAGCTTAGAATTGATCTAACAGAGTTACACTGAGCTTTACTCCATCTTGAAAATGTCGGGAAAAAATGTTGTTAAAATGTCGTATAAATGTCGTTTAAATGACAAATTCACAAAAGTGTCTGTAAACTGTCTTTCTTTCACCAAAAAAGTGGTGGTTGAGTAAGAATTTAGGCGGATTTCTGTTTTCTGTGAATCTGGAGAAAGTGTTTTCCACCAGTTTTTCCACCACTTTTACTCCAAAAAAGGGCTTTCTCCACTTTTGTGAATTCCCCCCTAAGAGTTTGATTACCAGAAATTCATTCCTTTAAGTGTAAAGAGCACAGCCACACTCTCTACACTAGTAATCCTGCATTGGCTCACCCAGACTGAGCACAGGGGGTGAGCATGGTACGGGAGGATGACACTGGGCGGCAGGTCCAAAAGCATTCCTGTTTTTTTGTGTTTCCTTAACATATCCAGTGGGGCATATTCCATTCTCTGACTTATATATGTATTAAAAAAGCACTAAGTTTTCCCAGAGGCAGTAACTCATAGCAACTAACACCGTGTTTTCTTTTCAACAGGTGACCAGTAAATGCTACCTGCTGATTGGTTGCTATAGGTTACAGCACCTGGGCAAGCTAAGTGGCACTTATTACGTAACCCCTAAAAGTGAACGTACACACAATTTATACACAAAATTGTAGAATACATAATGCATATCTTATGTTGTATAGGTCTGCAGTTGCACTGCATTTAGTCATCAGTATAGTTAATGTAAATCTTAAATTGATAGCACTCATTGATTGGAAGCTACCATTTAGACAAGGGCAGGAGTTAGTAGAAAGTTAGTAGTGGGGTTCTCTAATGTAGTGGGGAATACATATAAGCTATTGATTAAAGCAGGAAAATGTAGAATAAGTGATACCCTTATTGACTAATTTTGTAAATGACAAAGGGCAAGCTTGCAGGACTGCTTATAAACCATGCCTGAAAAAGAGTCCTAAGCAGTCCCAAAGGCTTGCATTTTGTAATCTGCTAAAATAGCTATCACTTATTTGCTATTTTTCTGGTTTGATGTAGGGGGCATAGAGAAAATGCCCACTTTGTGGTTTCTTAAAACTGCCCATTATTTGAAGTGTTTAGGCTTTGTTTAGTGCTCTCTGTTAATGATCCTAACAGTAGCATAATGGTGAAACAGATGGAAAATGATGTTGATTGTTCTAAGTATTTTACTCAATTATAAATATTTTTGCCTGTGCTTATGAACTTTGTTAACTAGCAGTGTTATATCTAAAGGCCCAATGGCTCCAGGGCAATATTTAAGTTCAGCCACTTATGTCCTGCCTAACCACCCATTTTTCAACACCAGTTAATAATCCCAGACCTTCTGTTCAGCCATATCCCCCATCACTTGCAAGTGTGTTCATATAAGAGCAGTCCAACCTGTGCAGTCAGCATTATTAAACGCTATTAGGACAACATTGACTACTGCATTGTATGCACTTTCCACTGTCTAGCACAGACTTGAAGGAGGGCCATGAGTGTCAGCCAATAATCATGATGTATTAGCACAAACAAGAGTAAGTTATTTTCACAATATGGTCCTTCTCTAGTGGCCTTAATCCTGTTCCTAAAATAAGTGCATTTGGGAACTTCTTGCCTTCTCTTCCCCAAGCCAAAAACACACAAACCAGCAGTCAATAGCACCTGAATAAGCAGGCTATAACATATAGAAATAAATTATGGGCAATTGTATATAGTGTAATGTAGAGGCACAACTACTGTATTGCAGTCATTTCCTTTTCATATTGTATATAAATAAAAACATTCCAAATGAACCAGAATGAAATCTAAAATGATTTATTTTATTATTTATTGATTCAACAGGACAAAGTATTGACCCAGGTATAGCAGGCATCTTAGGAAGACGAGCACCACGTTCGAAACAGCCATTTATGGTCACATTTTTCCGGGTTAGTCGCAATCAAATCAGATCAGCACGGGCAGTCAAACAGCTCAGGAAAAGGCAACAGAAGAAACATGACTTACCGCATCCCAATAAACTTCCTGGCATTCTTGGTAAGTACTTTCAATAATATAGGACATTTTTTACTTTCCTAGCATCTTGCATTGATGCAGTTCTACAGTATCTATTTCCTTCCTGTCAAGTCCAATTATTGTTTATTATGGGATTTTAATTTTATAACAGGTCAACTTTAGATGCATTAACATAATAAAGTAGATATAAAAAATGTGTTGTTTATAAAAACAAGGTATCTTTACATTGACTCAGGAAACAAAATCATTTAATAGGCTCAATAAAATCAATTTTATTTTTAACCCTATGTGTTTTCATAACTGTGGACAGATGGGCTCCATGATATATATTTTCAGTTTCTCATGTAGAGTCTCATGTAGAGTCGCATTCATTTATGAAGAAACCTGATAACAGCAATATTAAACAGTTAAAATGAACAGGCTTCCTTGTGGGCACCCATTCCTCCTAATTTAAAATATGGAATCTGTCATTTAAATATATTAAACCTCTCAATGTTAACAGGATTCTTAAGTCTTCATAATGAATAATACATGATATGTATGAATTTCTAATGATATATAAGGTGGATCTAATGGATATCACACTGTAACTGTATTTATACTGTGGTGGATGTCAGACATAATCCCAGTTCAAAACTGGAAATTCTGGAAATTATAATTAACCTCAATTTATCAAATGATTCACCAATATGGATATTCTGGAGACTGGCTAACAGGGACATGAAACAGTAATATAAAACGAAACAAGGTGGAACAAAATGTTATATAAGACAGCTGTTCATTATAAATTAGATGTAAAGAGCTGCGTAACTTTCTGCCACCATATAAATAAATGGTAATGTTTATTTTCTAAATCAATTATGTAGCCTCCTACACACAGTTCCACCTATAATATTCCCCAAATGATTAAATCCTTTTTGATTTGCTACATGTATGATTGTAGAGCACATTTACAGATTGTTGTTGGTGTGAAGCCTTGTTTTTCTTATATAAAAAAAATGATACCGGGAGTAGATCCTCAGTACTTTTCCACAGCTGGGAACCATGGAAGCAGAAGCAGAGTCAAGTGTAAAATTAAACCTTTATTCACCTTTATTGTTTGGCACTTTTGTGTACAACAGTTATCCCTTAGCAACTTCTAACACCATCAATCACCCTCTCCTCCTCCACACTCTCAAGTCTCTTGGCTTTTGTGACACTGCCTTGACCTGGTTTCCCCCTCATTTTTAAATTATACGTTATTATTTGGTTTACATAAATGTAAGTGTAGGTAAACGAACCTAGCAAATTCACAGTATGCATTACATAACATTGGGGAAAACATGAATACAGTCAGACATTTCATAAATATGTCATAAAAATGGAGAAATCATGAAATGGGTTTTAGGGAGGATGGGGCTGGAACAAGGGTTTAGGGTGGGTGGGAAGTTGAGGACAAGGAGAAGGGTAATGATAGAAGAAAAGTCTGGTAAAGGAGGCTGAATATGTTGGTGCTTTATTAATATGTGTTGTTGATAATAATAATACTACTAAGGCCCATTTAACTGAAGACATACTCAGATGTAATGTTACAGTCCAATGCCTGACAATCTACCTGTTGTGGATGCTTTGTTTTGTGGTTGGGTGGCATTGGGTTGGAGACCTTCTTATTCATCCACTGGTCCATTGAAAAATCTGTTATTAGAGCACTTTCCTGTATTGTGCACATTTGTGTGTGTGTATATATATATAATCTAGAGATACCAGATCACTTGAACATGTATTCTAATAAATACATGTTGCAGGACTGCACTAAGTGAATTTAAATTGAATTTCAATCGGTGTAGCCCTACTAACTGGATTTTATTTCTAGACTTGTATCAGTGACTTGGTAACTCTATTAAAAAATGGTATTTAAATAGCCCTATTTGTGTACAATTCTTATAATACATTAATAGTCCACAAAGAGGAATAGTGTAACTAAATAAATATATAGTTCCATACCACATAAACAGCCATATATTAAAATAAAACAGAAAGAAGGAGGATCTTGCCCCATTTTAGTGGGTGTTTAACTTACAGAGACAAACGACTGGGTGAAACAAAATGAAGTAATGCATTTCAAGGAGAAGGAAAGGTAAAAACTAAGTAAGCTTTATCAGAAAGGTCTATGTAAATACAGCCATAAGCACTCACAGAAACGCTGTGCTGAGTTCTCTGTCAAAAGATTTGTTGTCTCTGTTTTCCTGTACCAGAGACATGCAGCTCTCTCCTGCTCCCTCCTCCCTCAAGAATGCTAAAAACTCACTCCCCCCCTTAGGAATGTGGATCTGAGCCAATTAGCAGGAAGCTGACTTATAGGGGCCCATTTACTTACTCACGAACGGGCCGAATGCGTCCGATTGCGTTTTTTTCGTAATGATCGGTATTTTGCGATTTTTTCGGAAAATTGTCGCGACTTTTTCGTTACCAATACGATTTTTGTGGAAAAACGCGAGTTTTTCGTAGCCATTCCGAAAGTTGCGATTTTTAGTAGCGTTAAAACTTGCGCAAAAAGTTGCGATTTTTTCGTAGTGTTAAAACTTGCGCAAAACGTTGCGCCTTTTAAGTTTTAACGCTACGAAAAAAGCGCAACTTTTCGCGCAAGTTTTAACGCTACGAAAAAATCGCAACTTTCGGAATGGCTACGAAAAACTCGTGTTTTTTCGCGCAAATCGTATTGGTAACGAAAAAGTCGCGATAATTTCCGAAAAGTCGTAAAGGCGCCGAAAAAATCGCAAAAAATACGAAAAAGTCGCAAAATGTTCGTTTTCCAATCGGAATTTTTCCAATTCGGTCGGAATTCGTGTCTTAGTAAATCAGCCCCATAGCCTTACAAACTGAGCATGTACACCGGTCTTGGTCTCCGTGCAGGAGTGAGGCATTATGGGAACATTCTTTACAGAGCTCAGCGTTTTTTTTTCCTATGAGGCTTCTGATCATCTGAACGGGAGAAATATGGGGAGACTTAAAGGAACAGTAACACCAAAAAATGAAAGTGTATAAAAGTAACTAAAATATAATGTGCTGCTGCCCTGCACTGGTAAAAGTTGTGTGTTCATTTCAGAAAGTCTACTATAATTTATATAAATAAGCTGCTATGTAGCCATGGAGGCAGCCATTCAAAGGAGAAAAGGCACAGGCACATAGCAGATAACAGATAAAACACTATTGTATTCTACAGAACTTATCTGTTATCTGCAATGTAACCTGTGCCTTTTCTCCTTTTTTCCAGCTTGAATGGCTGCCCCCGTGGCTACACAGCAGCTTATTATATAAATTATAGTAGTGTTACTGTAGCAACCACACCAGTTTTACCAGTGCAGTGCAACAGTGCATTATATTTTTATTACTTTAAAGCTCTTTCATTTTTTGGTGTTACTGTTCCTTTAAGGGCACTATTGAGAGAATTAAAGGTATGCCTGTAGCTTGAGATTAACTCTTTATTAGCCTTTCCTTCTCCTTTAACCTTTTTAAGGTGTTTGCTTGGCAGATTTAATTTTTATATTTGTACCTAGCAGTATTTTCCCTTTGCTTTCACGGCAAAACATTCATAAAACCACTTCTTTGTGGTCACTGTAAATATCTCTTCATTTCAGATCATCTACATGTTACTGACAGCAGGCAAGTGTGTAAAAGACATGAATTGTATGTCAGCTTTCGGGACCTGGGATGGCTGGTAAATATATTTTCAACTGAACAATGCCTATCTACACACATAGACACATAGAGAAAATTAAATGTATTTTTCTAATCTGTAGGACTGGGTGATAGCTCCGCAAGGCTACTCAGCCTTTTACTGTGAAGGTGAATGTTCATTTCCCTTGGACTCCTGCATGAATGCCACCAATCACGCCATACTGCAGTCACTGGTAAGAATTTAAAGGCACAATCCATATTTAGAAGTAGAGCTTATTACATAAGGACATAAAAAAATCTTTATTTTTGCATTTTTTATTAAGAATGGGGGGATATCATTATGGATGCTAGGTCAAAGTAAACAAACCACCCTCAGACTCCAATGAGGAAAAAAGTTATGGCACACATATGCTCAAAACCCTGCACTTTAGTATAATCCCTGCCCCTTTTGGGTCTTCTTAAAGGGTCTGTCCTGACAAATTGGGGACACTTGCCAAATGTGCATTTGATCTGCATATTTGTACCTTTGCCTTCTGGTTCTTTACTTCTCTTGCCTCTCTTGCCTCCAAGTTCACTGTGTATGGGTGAGAAGTACCTGCAATGCCTGGAGCAGGCCACAGAATGAAAGCAGGCTAGCCTGTGGGACCTATTGGAGGTCTCAAGGTGGGTCAGTCCATCTCTGATGCTAATACACTTTGCCTTTCTACCCCTTTGTCATTTTTATTTTAATTAATCTTTCATACATTCCGATAGGGAAGAGGGAAAACAAGTTTTCCGGCAAGGTGAACATGAAATTAGGTGAAGATTAGGTGAAGATAAAGTATGTACCACAGACTGTTTAGCAGAGGTCTTTTGAATTGAGTTCATGTCCCCTCTGCCCTCATGATGGGTCTTCAGGATGAGTTCACATTTCCACTGCATCACACTGCTCTGTAGGAAAAACAATTGAATAGCTTTATGTGCCCATAAGCAGAGCCCTTCGGATACTGTCACACGTAGCATTCCTCCACCTGGAGTTTTCACACCTGTGGCTCCCATTAGCTTCAGTGGGAACCCTAGGAAATATGCTACCTGAAAATGCTATCAAATACATTTTCAGGTGCTAAAGAACTTGAGGAACATGTACACTTTAGTTTGGCTTATATTGAAGAAGTCAGAGTCACCAGCATTTTCAGCCACCTGGTAAAAGCCATACACAATAAGATCCGCTCATTTGGCATGCAGATCCACTGATTTGCTACATTCTGGGCTAAATCAGACTAATCTGATCATTTTGGCCCCCTGGCCAATGGTCACCTCATAATAAGCACCCAAGCAGGCCCATTGGGAGAAGACAGTAAGTTTTGGTCCCTGTCTGATAGACTTCTTAAAAATGTTTAAACCTGTCCATAAAATAAATAAATAAATAATCTATTGGATAGGCTGGCATGGAAGGCCCATGCATGGGTTTATAAACTGACAGCTCGGTCTGAAGTGGTTGGATCTATATTTGTTCCCTTCTCTTAAATGATGAATCCAAGCCCAAATATTATTAATCTATACATACACACTTGCATATTCTATTTATTATTATAATTATTAATAATAATCAGGCACTTCAGGTATTTATTCTTATGCTATAACCAGCTCACAGATCTAGGAAAAATTACTTCCATCAGAGCCAGCCTCCAAATAAGTAATAATAATGAATCCAATGTAAACTGGAATTTCTTTTGCCAAAGAAAATATTCAAATAAGTATCTTCACATGCAGTGAAAATAATCTTTCTACTGAATCGTACTCTCTTTAGACTTTGGTTTTTGTAAACTTTGCCTTGGTGTGTTTATGTTTAAACAGGTAAAAATAAAATATGTGTCTTATGCCCAGTAAGAAGAAATTTGTGTTTTTCTTTCCAGGTTCATCTGATGAAGCCAGAGAGTGTCCCTAAAGCCTGCTGTGCTCCTACCAAACTCTCTGCCACTTCAGTCCTGTATTATGACAGTAACAACAATGTCATACTAAAAAAACATCGAAATATGGTTGTCAAGTCCTGCGGTTGTCACTGAACAAGGAAGAACACAGGACAAGTATAAGGACTTGCACTTACCCAGGGATCTAAAAACTGATTTATTTATCAAATATTAAATTAAAAGTATTATTATAGACTGAACATCTCAGACAAAGAACAGCTATATAAATGCTTAGCACTTCAACAGCGCTTTGCAACTTTTTCCACAAAGTGGGATGATTATCCAGTATGTTTGGAGGTTTGGTTATAATAAAATTATCTCCTACAAAAAAAAGTGCGTGGGAATCCTGAGTGGGTTGCGTTGGTGATAAAGCACCTGAACTTCTTTCACTATGCGTTTCCATGCAATCTTATGTGGCAGCTTGTTTATGCATTCCCCTGTGTGGGAACTCATGAGTTAACAGACCCCAATCTAACCTACAGAAGTACCTACTGCATAGCACTGGACCCCTCCCTGTAGATAGAAAACTGCTTATCTTAAAAAGAAATGCCAGTGTGTGTGAGCCCTAAGGATGTACAGACAGCAAAATCTAGGGCATCTAAATGTGCCAGGCTTTTAGGTTTTAGTGGCTGTACTGCCAAACATTCAGAGTTTAAGCAAAAAAATGTTTTATTTTAAAATGTTAACCATATCTCCTTGAAAGTGCCAATGTTCATTTTTACACACACATACAAGGTAACAATTCATTATATAAAAAGGCATAACAACCTATATTATTTTTTGTTGTTTCTAGCCCTTTAAATTAACCCTTCTGCCATTGGAGCCACCTGTTACATAGTTACATAGTTACATAGGGTGGAAAAAAGACCAGAGTCCATCAAGTTCAACCCATCCAAGTAAACCCAGCACACCTAACCCACACCTACCAATCTATACACTCACATACATAAACTATATATACAACCACTAATACTAACTGTAGATATTAGTATCACAATAGCCTTGGATATTCTGATTGTTCAAGAACTCATCCAGGCCCCTCTTAAAGGCATTAACAGAATCTGCCATTACCACATCTCTAGGAAGGGCATTCCACAGCCTCACTGCCCTCACCATGAAAACCCACCTACGCTGCTTCAAATGGAAGCTCTGTTCCTCTAATCTAAAGGGGTGACCTCTGGTGCATTGATTGTTTTTATGGGAAAAAAGAACATCCCCCATCTGCCTATAATCCCCTCTAATGTACTTGTACAGAGTAATCATGTCCCCTCGCAAGCGCCTCTTTTCCAGAGAAAACAACCCCAACCTCTACAGTCTAACCTCCTGTACAGTCTAACCTCCTGTACTCCTGTGCCAGGATTTTTACTGGGGAAGCATAAAAGTTAAATATTATGGGGGGCATTATAATCTGAAATATCAAAATAAGTAGCAAAAATGATCAGAGGGCCATCAACAATGTACATATCTTTAAGTCCTGTTTACAGACAAGGGATATTACTTAGAGCCCAGATTAAAAACATGCCCTCAGGTCTCACAGTTAAAGGGGAAGATCACTTATAAACAGACCTGTATAAACAGGAGGTCTATATTATTTTTTTTTAAAAATACACTTGCTCTTTGCTCTACTATTGTCTCCAGTGAAATATTACCCTTTGCACTTCAATTACTATTTATATATTCTTTAGAGACCACTGCAAGTGCCCTGCCACCACTAAAAGAACAAAGCTGCCTCCATACACCACACACCAACAAATATAAGGGATGTGGCAGTAAGTACAAGTAATAGAAGTGGTGGGCCTTACTGCACATGAGGGCAAGCTATGCTTATTTGGTCTGGAATGAGGCTGTGATGAGAGAGCTATAGAGTGGTATAATTAAAGGTTAAATAAGGAACACAGTGCAAACTGTAGCCTCACATAGTTCTGAGGTTTAATAAATTTGTCCAGATGTGCCTCCCTGTGCTCCATGGTTTACGAAAATGAAGACTGCATACTGAATAGTTTCAATGTATTGCAGAGCTAAGAAACATTCAGCGCACAAATAGGTTATTGTTAAATGCATTTAAAGCACTTGTTATTCTTCTCAGTAATCTCTTGTCCAAGAACTTCTTAGCGTGCTGCTGCAGCACAGCATGCATTATTCTTTCCGAGCTTGATAATAGAACCATTATGTATCATTGATGTAAATGAAAATGGATGCCCAGTGCCTGAGTAATACCTATGCCATTAAACTGAATGGTTCATTGTGAGGAGGGAAGACATTATTGGAACCACACAGACATCTGGTAGCCAGGTCCAGTTCTAAGTAATGTGGCTGCGCATACTTAAAATAAATAGGCCACTATTAAGGCTGGCAAACACTAATGATATTATGTTAATACTTTTCACTTAACCCATGCTTGATATTTCCAGAACACACATCAATTTAATATATTATACCTGTGATCTGAACATGGTTGCTAAACATTATTTAACTACAACTTTTAACATCTTCATAGCACAAGTACAGGATGTACATACCAAACAATAGATTTTTTTTGTGGTTAGGCAAGGGTGGTGCAGTTCTTCTCCAAATAATAATAAAAAGCTATGAGCAGAGGGTTTGTGTAGGGACTGACAACTTGTCTTTCAACAAACCAACAGTGATGTGAATACGTTTTCGCCCCCTTCATGATTTCCTGTATCACAATGAAAATAAAATGAAATATTAGACAAAGACAACCTTACTAAAGTTTAAGGAACTTATTCCACACATATATCATCCAATTGAAAAAGTAATTGCCCACTTAAACCTAATAAGAAGTTTCCCACCTTCCCTAGCAGCAATAATTGGAAACATGTGCTTCCTTTAATTTGATATCAGTCTTTCACATCACTGTTAAAGGGAAAGTATACCCCCTTGTTCAATATGAGTGCAATAAATAGGGCTTGTGCTGAACATACTTTTTGCCTATTGTTGAACAAAAAGTTGTTCCATAATTAAACTATAGGCAAAAAGTATATTCAGTGCAAACCCTATTTATTGCACTTATGTTTGCCCATTTAAGGAATCTTAGAAAACACTGGAAGGTTTTGCATCCATGAATAGTTTGTTTCAGGTCCTCTCACAGCATTGCTATTAGGGGCATTGCTATACTTTGATTAGGCATTATTAATAACCGAATTGTGCTTAGGCTCCAGTTTATAGACATGATCAGACATTCTTCTTAGAAATTATATGGTACAGTGCAGAATTCATGATTCCTTGCATAATGAAAAAGTTGTCCTGGAGCTGAGGCAGGAAAGCATCCCCTATCACGGTACTGCCATGTTGATATGATATTCTTTCTGTGGAATGGTGTTTTTGCTTTGAATTAGAAATAATTGGACCTGCATGTTTCATACTGACTGTGTTGGGATCCTTCAGGTGTTTTTTTGCAAATATGACACAAGAATTTGTGTTACTCTTGGATAGCAGTTGATAGCCTGAATCCCAACTCTTCCCTGTCTCTTTCTTAGTGTGGACAATGAACAATGTTTGTTGGATAGAAGCTTCACCACTGTCGTAAAGTCTTCTCCATTTAAACATAACAGCCTAATACCAGAGCCTCAGAAATGGCTTTGCTATTCAGACTGACATATTTAAATAATTTTTTCTCATCTCTCATGATTTCTCATCTCTTCTGGAATTTCCTTTGATCGTTGCATTGTGGTGACGACTTCACTTTCATGGTAAGGTCCAATATAAGCTGGCCATACACGTACCGATAATATGTATGAAACCTCGTTTCGTACAATATTCGGTGTGTGTATGGCGAGGCGAGGCGACCGATATTGCAGAAAGCTGCAGATATCGGACGACACACCGATTGGCCAGGTTAAAAGATTTTGATCGGGTGCCAATGAAGGTGCCTGAGCAAAATCTACATTCAGGGCTGAATTGGCAGAAGGAGGTAGAAATCTTATTGTTGTGTTTACTCCAGTTGTCTTCGACTAATGTTCATTTTATTAAATGATCAGAAACCAATCAGTGGAAAAATGTGAAATAATAGGGGAACGTTTTTTACGGGGAATAAAAGAAAAGGAAGCGGCAACAATTACCTGTTTTATTTAATATATAGACAATGGAAAATGTTTTGCTTCTCTAGACATAATACATATTACCTACATATACTCTTTTAACTGAAACTTTAAAGGGGCCGTATAGACCCTTTTAACATGATTTTGCCTGTTTATCTAATGAGGAAATATCTACATTTTTGGTTATTTCTTGTTCTATACAGGGCAACATTTGGAAATGAAACTTAAGTCACATTTTACTTCCTGGTCCCAATGAGCTGCCAAACAAGGCAGCAGCCAATGAAAGACCTTTGTATAAATAATTACATTTAAGCCTGCTCTCTTGCTTAAAAGCATAACTAAATTATTTATACATATATAATTAACAATGCTGTATTACAAACTCCATATATATATATATATATATATATATATTACCTTATGCAATTAACAGGGCCATTTCAGTGCCAGTTCTTACAGACAGCGGAATGAAACAACAGTCATAGAAACCTCTATTTCTCTTTGCATGTGCATATACAATCCAACAATTTGTTTTTGTTTTAAGCCTGCTTAATTTTCCACCACTCATAGGGTCATTTCTCCTCTGCCATCAGCCCATTTTTACATCCTGAAGCCCAAGCCAGTGTTTCTTCTGGTTTGTGATCACAACCTATAAAGGTTTGCAATTTAAGTGGGCTAGAATAACAAGACTTATCCTTAATGCTGTGCCAAGTGGAAATTCAAGCGCCTTGGGGATTTTTTTTCTTTACCTGTTTCTGTATGCGTTCATTTAGAAACACTTGGTTCAGCAGGTCAGGCTGTTCAGTGATTGAGAACACCCATTCATGCAAGCGCTGGGTAAACACAACATGAAGCATGAAAAGGACGGGAGAAGGAAACCAATATAAAACTCAGATTGTTGGCCAAGGAAACAGTAACAAAAAGACGCCGACAGGGTAAACACACACTTTCTGTGTTCAGAATCATACATACCTGAGGACTTTGTACAAAGCACAGGAAAATATCATTAGCCTAAAAAACAAATTATGTGTGCTGCAGGATGTTAACCATTTCTTTACCAGGCAGGCAGAACCTAAAGCGATTAAATAGATTCACTAGAAACAAGCTGGGATGTGTGACCTGAGTCCCATACAAAGATTCTTTGGATATATTCTTGCTATAGAAAACCATGCTAGAGGTTTACCTATTAGCCTTACAAAAAGCAACACAAATATGGGTAACTGCTACATTTTGTGAACCACTGCAGTAAGGACAAAAAATGTACTGTCAGCCTTTCCTAAGGAAAGGACTCATTTTACTGCTAAAAGCCTTCTACTACCTTTATCAAAAAATTATTTTGCAATTGAGATATTTTTAAATAGCACAAAGGTGTATGTATGTATGTATAAGTTAATTTATAAAGCGCCACGCGGGTACGCAGTGCTGCACAATCTTACAAAATACAAAATTACATGCAGGGAGGAGTGACTTGATTGTAAAGGAGCACGTTCATAATAGTTCCAAGTGACCCACTTAATAGGTTATGCTGCTTTAACTACTAGATATGCACAAAAGCAGGATCAACCTGTTCTTGTCTCCACAAGAACATTCTCTTAGGAGAATGTAGGCAGCCCACAACACTTCCACTCAGCATCCAATATATATGTGTGTGTGTGTGTGTAGGCTTGTCATAAGCCCATTCGGTATTGAGTGATATATTCTGGTGCAAAATCATGCCAGAGTGGAGATACCGTACTGGGCCAAGAATTCCAATCCAGTAATCTCACATTATATTAAATATAGATTAGCAACACAATACTATTGCCCACCATATTTATGGAGTGTACATAGTTCATTTACTCAGTTTGTATCTTCTAGGGATTAGAAAAGGGTGACTTACGGACATTGTCATAAATAGGAAAGCCAAAAGCATCTGAGTCATAGCCACCATAGTATTCGGAATTTAATTAATACACGCCAAAAACACACATGTGTGTTTCTGGCCAAAATATAGAGATAGGAATAGAGTTCCTATTTCCTTTTGATTTCACGTCTTAATAAGGCTTAGGGGCACATTTACTAACCTACGAACGGGCCGAATGCGTCCGATTGCGTTTTTTCGTAATGATCGGTATTTTGCGTTTTTTCCGGAAATTATCGCGACTTTTTCGTTACCAATACGATTTGCGCGAAAAAACGCGAGTTTTTCGTAGCCATTCCGAAAGTTGTGCAAAATCTGCCGATTTTTTCGTAGCGTTAAAACTTGCGCGAAAAGTCACGATTTTTTCGTAGAGTTAAAACTTGCGCGAAACGCCGCGCCTTTTAAGTTTTAACGCTACGAAAAAAGCGCCAGATTTTGCGCAACTTTCGGAATGGCTACGAAAAACTTGCGTTTTTTCACGCAAGTCGTAATGGCTACGAAAAACTCGCGTTTTTTCGCGCAAATCGTATTGGTAACGAAAAATTTGGATTCGAATTCGTGTCTTAGTAAATCAGCCCCTAAGTCTGTTACCCCCACATCTGAGTGGGGGGATGTGATCAGCATGGGCTGAAACTAGGCAAGTTTATGTCCAGCTTTCACAATTTGCTTTGAAATTGGTTGTTCTGCTTTTTCTGTAGAGTGCTGATCTAATTACGTATCTGTGATTGTTCTTCCTCTCAGATAGTAGCGGAAGCTATCCCCATGTATGCCAGTCCACAGGGGCACCATGCCATATATACACCAGATAAGAGCTTGTGCATGCTAGTCTGTGCTATATATGGGATTTCCGTCCTGAATGGGAACAGAAATACTGGGACATGTTGTTGCATGTTAAACATCCAGAGCATCTGTAACATCAATTTTTATGATGGGAACGTTTTGGCCTTGGAACTGTCCACTAGTAGTAAGTCCTTGACCACTAATAGAGCCTATAGATTCTAGTGCAGCTATAAACCAGGTCTCTTAAACTGAGTGAAAAGCAGTAAAGAATCTATCTTCATAGTTGGACTGAGCCAGCGGGACACCAGAAAAAAACCCAGTGGTCTCCCGCCTACCCAGACCTGATCCCCATCTTCCCTCCATTCTGGACCTCTGTTCCATATTACACTTAAATTCATATAGAGAATCTACAAAGCTCTGCCACATCATAAACAGATTGCCAGTATATCTCTTATAAAGTAAAATGGGCCCCCACCAATGCTGTGAAGTACCTGTTTTAATAATTTGCCATTCAGAGATTAGCAAAGGATGTTCACAAAGTTTGACCCCATAGCGGAACCCAGTATTTGTAGATCAAACGACTCATGCAGCATTAGCCTTAAAAGAGTGTTTCACCTTTAATTTAACTTTTAATATGTCCAATGGAATGGCCAGTTCTAAGCAACTTTTCAATTGGTCTTCATTTTTTATCTTTTATAGCTTTTTACTTTGCCATTCTCCTCTGAATCTTTCCAGCTTTAATATGGGGGTCCCTGACCCCAGCAGCCAAAAAACTTTTGTTCTGTGAGGCTACAATTTTATCACTATTGTGTCAATGTTAGGTGTTTGACCTTTGTCTTAGATCAGTGCTGTCCAACTTCTGCAGTGCCGAGGGCCAGAATTTCTCTTGCATACATGGTGGAGGGCTGCTAATGGAAGCCAGTTTTGAACACTCCCCCTTTAAACCAAACCCACTTCAAACCACACCCATTTTATCACAATGGTGGTAGTGCAGCAAAAACCCAAATGCTTCGTCCTCACTGCAGGGATATCAACCATCATTCATATGTGAAAGAATTATATTATGTCATATTAAGACGTACCCTTAAATCCATATGCCTCCTCCTCCCCTGTGGATAGCACAGCAACCCCCAGCATATAATTACACACCTTAGGGATCTTTTTTAAGAATTGCTATTTCCAACTGCTAACAAACTCCCACAACAAACCCCTGCCAGGTTCAACCCCCACAGGCAGCATAGGGTAGGCAGAGTATGGCACACACAGGCAGCACTCTGTATGCCCTATGCTGCCTGTGTGTGCCATACTCTGCCTGCCCTATGCTGCCTGTGTGTGCCATACTCTGCCCTTACCCTGCCTGTGTGTGCCATACTCTGCCCTACCCTGCCTGTGTGTGCCATGCTCTGCCAGCCCTACCCTGCCTGTGTGTGCCATGCTCTGCCCTACCCTGCCTGTGTGTGCCATACTCTGTCTGACCTATGCTGGCTATGTGCCATACTCTGCCTACTCTATGCTGCCTACACAGGGGCAGCATAGGTCAGGCAGTACATACAATGTCGGAGATGTGAACAGGTGAACAATATGGGTGATTACAGCCACAGCAGGGGGGTAAACAATGCAGAGATTAAAAAGTGTGAACAGTACAGGGGATTACATCCAATACTTATGACCTTCCTTTCACTTAAGGCACTGGCACATGGGAAGATTTGTCAACCTGTAGTAATCTGTAATGTATTTTACTTAAAGAAATCCGAAGGTAAGTGAAAGAAAATGTATTTTTGTATTTTTATGTGTAAAAATTTAATTACTTTAATATAAATAAAACTTCCCAAAAAACTCAGAGTATAAGATGCGCTCAGGAGGAAGCCAGAAGTGGTGAAACACGTCAGCAGTGAGAGAGGACACGGAGAGGAGCTGAACCCAGGAACAACACTGCAGGAAGTGAACAGGGAAAGAAAAAGGAGCAGCCACCTGATCCATACCAGTGACTCTTCATACGCGCATCCTATACTCTGTGAGTGTATTGGGAAGTTTTATTTGTATTAAAGTAATTTACACATAAATTGTGTTTTTACACATATGGCGTATGCATTTATCCCACAGTAAGTGCACAGAAGGGGAAGGGAAATGGAAAACTCGTGGAATTAACCTAAAGTTACTAAAGTTGGAAATTTACCTATGTGAAGTGGTTCCTAATACTGCCTGAAATTAAGAGGTGGGAAAGCAGAGGTATAAGTAAAAGTTATCACTGGTGTTAAAAAGCACATGGGAGTGCACATTGTGAAGTAATAACAGTATTACACTATATTTTTCTTTTCCTCATAAGACCTCATTGCCAAGTCTAAAGCAGAAAAGGGCACTTTGGAGTATTTTATGTAAAGAAGATATCAGGAGGTTTCAAGTAAGCACATTAATGTCTGACAAATTTAGGGAAATGCTTGGATCAGACCCTGCGACTGCTGAAGATCCTATGACTGCTGCTATGCTATGAGTTTGGCCAAAGTTAAAAGGGAAACAAGAAATATATTTCTTTGTTGACATAATTTCTGTCACAGTGATAATGTGATACTCAAAGAAATGCTGTATACTCCGAGGAAAGCTCATACAACATGGTACAAAAAGAGGATTTATTTAAACAGGGGAAAATATACAAATTGCAATTTGTAAACAAACAGGAAAAGTTGCCAGCAATCAGATCCTAGAGCTGTCACACATACTCCCCACAGTCTGATATGATGACCTTTTGTTTTGGCTTTCCATCCTTGCCACCTTGTGCCTTTTAAAATAAAATAAAAAGTTAGAAGCACAATATTCACATAATAATTCTCAGTGTGTGTGAACCATTAGATGTTAGTACTGCTGTGCCATATTTTACTACTTGTGATGTCTAATATTTATCAGAACTTTGTACAAATACTTGAAATAATGATTGATGGAAATGTAGTAAATGGTAATAGTATAACAGCCATAGGAAATAGTGGGATTAGGTAGTAGTTTTAGTGATTATTTGGGTACAGATATGTTACAGCTGCACCAGAATTAATTATGAGTTTATAAATGGGAAAAAGCCAGTAAAATTGTTAAAATCTACAAACTACAACCACACTACTCTGAGAAAGTGACTGGATTATCTCACTGCTCACATATAAAGACCATCTGAGATGAAGTCCAATTTATTTACCTCTATCTGCCTCACAACATCCATCCCCTCCATCACTTCCCCGAACACCACATGTTTCCCATCAAGCCAATCTGTTTTGTCGCATGTGATGAAGAACTGAGATCCATTTGTGTTGGCACCAGAATTCGCCATGGACAACAATCCTGAGAGGAAAATCAAAACAGTAGTGATTAAGTGCTATGTAAATCTCATCCCCACACTACTAGGTAAAATGCACGTGAATGACCACACTCTTACTTTATCTCCTCATTAAAGTCCCTCAGAAATTCACAATACACAGCTGTGTTAACAAATAACTAGCAAAAACATACACAAGGAAATGATTACAATATACCCTATAACAACATTCAGACAGTCTATAATTAATGAGTTTACTGACAGATGCACCTTATTACAGGAGATCTGTTCCTTCGTTTTACCAGCGACTAGGTGACAGTCTACCCATCAAAGCATCTATTTTTAAGGCTGGGCTAGTAGGTTATTGCAGAATGATACATTGTATATATTTATAAATGATTAAGGTGATTAATCTAGGATTCATTCAAGACTAAGAGCTCTGAGGGGTCTTTTGTGTATATGGAAGTATATGCACAAAAAATAAATTCTTTAGGCTCACAGTAATTAGCAGCACTAAATATAACTTTTATTCTAAGCAAATAATACATGCACAGAACAGTAAAGGAGACCACACACAAGCTGATTTTTTTTTTTTTAGGTTACCCACCCAACTGCCCCATAGTGGGATACTGTGTAACTTAACCACACACATAGATGACTAAATTGCAATGATATGTTATTCTGCCAACAGGCCTGTATAAGCAGATCTCAAAAGGACAAGAAGGAAATGAAAGCATCATAAGGCAAGACAAAATGGACAGGGAAATCTGACAAGAGGGACCTCTTGACATTTGGTCCCTCCAGAGGGACCAATACCTAAAGCAGTGGTCAGGTAAACTGGTCAGACTACAAATTCATATTGCTTCATGTATGGTCACCCACAGGCTCATGACCATCACTGAGGTCCTCTCAGGAAGAATGACAGGGAACCCTGCTAACCATGTGAAGGCAGAGACTGCAGGTGTTTGGTCTGCTTAGCTGGTCTGGTTCACCTTTATAGACGACAATGAGATAATGTGCGTATTTTTTAGGCTGCTGAACATCTAAAGCACCATAAAAAAAACAACATTGCCACCTCATAGCTGCAATTATGCAAAAAAAACACTGCACTCTGGATAAAATAAAAAAAAGCAGACTTTCACTCAAAATTTCACTTAGCACTATAACAATGTATTTACTGTATAAAGTTGTTTGGATGTAGGAATATTGGTCACTGTACCATGTTAACGCACACATTTTGTACGTGTGTGTATGTCCCATGAGTGCTCTGTGTTCTATAGCCAACATAATCGAAACTGCCTGACACAGCATGTACAGAAGATGGTTTTCATCCCCAAAATGCACATTACAGCATTTTAGTAACCACGTCTTTGTGCAGTGTTAGGTCATAAAGGTTGCCCTGTTTCAATGCCTGATAATAGTAAATGGAAAGCCCCCTATCAGAAGTTGTGACATGGTTTTTCCTGACAGCAGCATCTATATGATTTGCCACCCAGGTCACAAAAGGATTACACAAACTTGCTTTTTGTGACGAAACCCCCCCCTCCCCCAACATTTTTTCCCAAATGTTTTATTTCTGCTGGTGTATTTATTCAAAACTGCAACATGCACCAGCAGCCTAATGGTAAGCATTTACAGGGCATACAAATCACCTCTGTGAAAAATTGCATTCTCCACATGTAACAAAACACCTAAAAATACAGAAATATGCATTTTGTTTTTACAAATACATCGTCAAATTGTTTAAACACAATTCAGTTAAGGTGCCATGACAAGGGGAACTCCTGCCATGAGGCAAGGTGGCAACAGGTTATCAGGGGCATCAAAAACCACCCCTGGCAAATTTATTTTTTATGGATTTATGAACTCTAATCTCACTGGTGTACAGGTAAAAATACTAATGAGTGTACCAGCACAAATGGAAGAGGCTAGATTTTGTTTCAATAAAATGTCTGAAACAGGAGACCATTGAGAATGAAAAGCACTGTTCGTGCAAAACCTGACATATACTACTCTTTAAAACATCCAGTTAGCAGTTTCCATTTTCCTGGTCATTAGGAATAGGTTACCTGGGCCAGTGTGCTTTAAAATAAAGTTTTCATCATCAAACTTTCTACCATAAATGGATTTCCCTCCAGTGCCATTGTGGTTGGTAAAGTCTCCAGCCTGTAACATGAACTGTGGGATGATTCTGTGAAAACTGCTGCCTTTATATCCAAATCCCTTTTCATGGTTGCACAGACAGCGGAAATTCTCTGTGAATTAAAGGAGAGATTGTCTTAGTTATTAACATACAAGAAGCTAAACTTTTTTTGTATTAAATAAATTATATCATACATCATGTGTAAACCCCAGAGTGGTTATGTTCTTAATGTGCTATAGGTTTATAATCTTCTGCTCTTTGTTTTCATAATACATAACTGAGCAGGGCCCAAACTGATGGTAGGCAGAAGAGGTGAAACTGGGGGAAGGACACCTTAGACACATATCCCTGCGGCCTTTTCTGTGGTCCTATTAGCACACTTAGCACTTTCAGCGGTGAGCAACTTGGTTTTGTGGTGAAAGGGTCAAGTATGGCTGTGGGGGATTTTTATTGTTGAATTGGTTGTTGGGCTTGCTGTGGGGGTGCTGTTGGTGAGTCAGGGGCGGCCAAATAGGTGCCCTTGCCTTGGACATCTCTATCTTTGGGAATGACTCTGTGGCTGAAATTTCCCCAGTTTGCTCTAGTCAAACCACATGGTTCTGCTGTGAGTTGAGAGAGATTTTACTTAGAAGTGGGAGGGGAATGGAACACAAAGATGACTTTTGTCCAATACTAAAAGGCCTATAAATACATCCTGCAATTACAACCGGGTTCTTCTAATTTTCTATGAAGTTTCATCTGAAACAGAATACTCTAATCTCCCACAAAGATACATTCAATTATAAATGCTATATTCCTAGAAAGAGTATGTGGGAGAGCTACAAACCTTGCACGAAAAACCATCTGCAATAAATTTGTTGGTTTGAATTTGGCTCAATTACACAAGGTTTTATTTCATTATGACATCAGGAGCTCAAATTGTAAGGGGGAGGGGAAATAGTTTTCTTATAAAATTCTATTCGGTTGCAGGTGCAATTACAGTGTCAGCACATTTTTCTAAATTTAAATTGCTTATTAACCTTACCCATGGAAGTGAAGAACACTGTATAGTTAGTGTTAAGAAAACAACCCCCAGAAAAGTGAGCTTGTAAGAAAACATGTGCAGCACCGCTTACAAGTCCGTAGGAGAGAGTGTACAGAGTATGTTAGGAGAGATGTCATTTAAACATTTAAAAGAGAGGAAAAAAAAAATAAAAAGAATGGTGGCGATTGGGAGGAAGGTTTTATTTAAAATGTTACTATTACTAAACACTTTAATAAAAAATAGGTTGCAAACAATCACATGCTCAGTTTGACCTCCATTTCGCTCAGTATTAAGTCTTCAGCTTGATACTGAGCTAAATGGTTCGTACGCTAGTTTCGTATGATATCCGTCAACTCGATCGGCACCATTGAAGGCCCCTGAGCACAATCTACGTTCAGGGCTGAATTGGCAGAAGGAGGTCGAATTTCTATTGTTTCTATCTCCATATCTGATAATTCAGCCCTGAATGTCAGTGGATGAAAGATCGAAATTGCTACATGTATGGCCACCTTAAGTCTAAATCTCAGTTTGAAAAATACCCAGGACCGACCTTTATATGACGATGATCAGGGCAAAATTAAAGAGAGTTATATGGATATTCAATTCTACAGTGTATGGAGCTGCAGACACTAGTTTTCTATGGTATAAAGCTGGGCCTATCCTACGTGCTGACTAGTTCCAAACAAACATGGATTACATACAAGAGAGGCCATTATGCCCAAATTCACAGAAAGCTGGGGGATCCTACATATATTAGGTTGCACTATTGACCGCAAGGTGAAGCAAGGTAGACCAGAGCACAGATAAACCTCTATGCAGGGGGATTATCTGTGCATTTGGTAATCTTATTACGTACCAAACACTGAGTAGCTTCAATGTCCCTGTTTATCCCAAGAAGCCTTTTTTTGTGAGTAGCCATATAGTATGTTCAGCCCAAATTTTATTCACTGAAATCACACTAAACAAGGGTGTATTTGCTGATCACTATTATTACCAGGCAATTCAGTCTTATAAAAGTGACTGATATTATTCTTTTACAGTGCCCAAGGGGATTCACCTCCTATTGATACCAACAGCAATTGACACTTGATGGATAGCATGCATTTGGACTGTTGCTACAAGCAGCAGTGAGAACAACACTACATAGGATAGAAGATTAAAAAGTAAATAATACTGTGTAAGAAATTTCCGTCACACCCAATCTTAGGACATAAGAGATAGAAAAGCTAGCAGGGCACAAAGAAGGATCTATTGTTGAGCTTATCCACACAGCTTACAATTAACATAAAACTATGAGGCTGATTTACAAACATAGATGATAAACTGCACAACTGTAGTAGCTAATAGCAACCAATCTTTGCTTTTATTTTCTAACTTGTAATACACAGTTCAAAACAAATTGGTTGCTACTGGCAAGCTCACTTTACCACCTATATTCTTGTAAATCAGTTCTTATATGCATAAGAAATAATAACTAAGAGCCAAAGCAACCCAAACGTTTGGAAACACACACCTACTGTCATTGGAACAATATCGGCTCTCAGCAGGAATCGAATTCGTCCAGCAGGCTTGTTCCCAATTTTGATGTCCATGTAGACTTGTGGATTTGCTCGAACTTTTTTAGGAGGCGGTTCTCCCTGTTACAAAACAGCCACAACACAACTGAATGTGAAAAAATGCCCTTTTGCATTTATGTGCATTTGAAGTACCAGAGAGGCTGCAATTATAAAATGTTCCCACTTTTTTTTTTTTTTTTTTTTTTTTTTTACAGATGTTTTGACTATTTGCCTTTCACCTCATTTGCACAAAATCCATATACCTCTTGTGTTACAGGTTTTGGGGCTTCCACCCCTTCGCCTTCTTCATTCTCTTCCAGTGTTTTTCCAGAGAATTTCTTCAGCCAGTCATCATCAGACCATACTACAATGAAGACAGTAAAATTACATACATAGCATGAAATTTCACAGGTTTTCACTGCATCTTGCACCTTCCTAATAACCAACCTACCAGCCTTGGATGACCCTTCTTTTAATCGCATAGGCTTTGCCAGGTTGACACGAATTGTTCTACCAAACAGTTCTGATTCATTCTGCAAATTCAAAAATGTTGAATTTTAAATTAAGAAATTCAAAAGGTACAAAAAAAGTAAATTCTGCAAGCTTTTATGATACTAAGACCCATTTAGGGTTTTTACCTCTGTCAACACTGCCTATTTACTAATTTCTTGCAAATACCAGCAACATTTAAGTAGGTGAATATGCTTTAAGTACATTTATAAAAACCTATTTGTCCAACATCTGGATTTGATGTAGTAATAGTCTTTTTTTGTACAAAAATACATTTTATTGTATAGGTGTGCTGAGTGCCATACATCAAATTTGGCCCCTCCTGTATCACTATAAAGCCCAAAGGTAATCAAATTTTGGGGGATACCTTGACGGAGGAACCCAAATAAGTGGATAGCAGATGCAACCTGAAATTAGGATGAAATTGAGGGTACGTGCTGGCCTTCAAACTGTTTGGATCCTTATCCTGAAGCCCATTATCCAGAAAGATCTGAAGTACAGGAAGGCCATCTCCCTTGATTTTAAGTTTTTAAAAAACATTTTCCTGTTTCTCCGTAATAATAAGCCATGTTGGAGTGTTGGCTAAGGTAAGTATCAATGGGCAGGGGGCGACTTTGAAAGGACTTTTGTCCAGAAATACTTTGGTGCTTCAACTCTTTAGTAATATTTACATGATCTTATGGATTTTTATAGGAACGTGTCAGTATTGCTTTAAAGTATGTTGATCCAAATTACTCAAGGTAATGTATTTCTACGCAGCTTGCATGTTGGGCCAAAAGGTCTAAAAAATAACTATTATAGGATACTATGGGTTTGATTTACTAATACATCTGCTAATTTGTTACACGGCAGTTACCCAGAGCAACTAATACTATCTTTACTTTTTAATTTGAAACAGGCTGGTCAAAATGAATTGCTAATTGTTTGCTGTGTGTAACTTGACCAGTGCTATTTAACTCTAGCAATTTAACAAAGTCTTATGTACATATTTACATTTTTTTGCTGTGCAAATTTAGCTTTATAGATAAAGGAAATTCATTTTGGCATTTAACTGCCAATACATTTGCCACATTAGTGCCACCTAGAACACCATATTTATTCTTACCATACCTGAGTAAAGATCCCTAGAAGCTTTCTCTGTTTGTTTAAGATAGCAGCTGCCATTTTAAGTAGCTTCCTACTTGCAGCGCTAGCTGTTGTAGCTCAGATTACACATTCCTAAAGGGTGGGGGTAGTTTAATGCATTCTTATGAACAAAGAAGAGAGGAGAGAGCAGACTCTGGCCCAGGAATGAAGGATTTTTCTGAGAGAGGAAGTCAGATACCCAAGAACATGTTCACAAAAAAGGAGACAAGAAATCCTGTGTTTCTTTTGATAGAAGACCCAGTGTAGATTTTTTGGTAGTGCTTATGGCTGTATTTACATAGAACTTTGGTAAATCTTACTTAGTACTTACCTTTGCTTCTCCAGCTTATTTATATAAAATGCATTAGACAAACTTCTAAAGCAAGTGATGGTTAACATAAATTGATATGTATATTAAGTATTAAATTACAGAATTGATGCTTTGGGACTTGCTAGCATTTCTACAAGTAAGACAGTATAAAAGGCCTAAGCACAAATTAAGTGAATAAACTACATAACCAACTCTTACCATGTTATCAATTGCAGCAGCTGCATCCTGGAAAATGGAAAAAATGCAACATTAAACAAAGATACATTCAATTGAAATAAATAATATATATTGGGCGCTGACATTGTTGGAATTCAATGTTCATCTGGGAGAAATTAGTTTGGCATACCTGACACTTTGGGCTGAACATAGCTACAGCTATCCTAAGCGAGGCCAACTGATAAAAATTGTTTCTATGTATATATAATATACATTCGTGACAATTCAGATAACATTTATGAACGTTTTTACATAAACCCAATACTTATATATTTTATTTCCTTGTAAAACCTGATTGTCCGTGTGTGAGGCACTAATTACTGGCATGTGCAATAATAGCTGCAAATCAGGCAAAAATTCTGAATTGATCCCCAGAATGAATTGCCAGAACCCCATCTCCCTCATGCACCCTAAGGGAAGAAATAGAGGATAAAGAATCCACCTTGTATAAGTTATTTTGATAACTGACCTCTGGAAGCTCAAACTCCACAAATGCAAATCCTCTGTGTTTTTCTATAAGAAAATAAGACCACCAACCATTAATACCCATACAAAATGTTGTAAACATAATTCTTTCTCAGGAGAAGCAGGAACACAGAAATCATACTAGAATGATGAACATTTAATATCAGAGAAAATATGGACAGATAAAATAACCCACAGCATCCACCCATAATTCATGGGTATGGGATAATGGATCTTTCAATAACTTGGATAACCATACTTTAAGTACACTAAAATCATTTAAACATTTAATAAACCCAATAATTTTTAATTATTTCATTAAAATGGGAGTCTATAGGAGATGGCCTTCCCGTTTCAGGATAACAGGTTTCTGGATAACAGATCTCATAGCTCTACAAATATTTGTGGTTCGTGTTATTTCTTAACCATACATGGCAAAGCCTGAAAGTGAAATTAAGACTGATATCAACTTCCTGGTTCTTACGAGTTGATAAACTCAAATTACCAGTACAATGAGATGCCCTCTATACAAACACCTACCTCCTTTCCCCAGCTGCAGTCTTTGTTAGGCTTTGAGATAAGGGGCAGCTCATTATACAGAAGGCTTATCGCTGAACTGGTAAATTGTTTTAAGAATGTAAGAATTGTGAAGCTAGAATTACTCTTGCATTCAGTTACAATATGTATTTTGAAATGTGCTTGTAATGGGTAGCTTAAAGGGGATATGTTGTGTAAGAAACAAGAATGTGCCAGTGCATTATACTCCTCTAGATATAGAAGAAATGTGCTTTAAAAGTTTTTTAATGAACTTTTATTGAAAATTTCTCCAAAAACTGTGCTGGTTCTGCCCATTTGTTCCTTGCTGCTGCCTCCTTTGCCAGGTCGTGCTGACTGCTGCCAGCTACCCTGCACACTGCATTGTAGCTTAGGAACCAATCAGCAGCTAGGCTGAGCTGATAGGGAACTGAAGCCTATCTTTGCCTGTGTGACTGCAGGGCTGTGATTTGCTGTCCCGCTCCTACTGTGCTTGTGGCAGGGACCATTAGGACACACCAACCCCTCATTTGAAACATGGACAGGGACTTTAGTGGAGCTATGGGGAGATCCAATAAAGGGGTTGTTTTAAAGATAATTATAAACTTTAGCTTAGAGTGAAACAATATAAATAATTTTTGCCTACAAGACTGAGGGATTTACAGTCATGTTACATATCTTCCTTAAACAGTGCCTGTGACCAAAATATTTCAACAGGTGCACTATACATGTCACGCCCATAAGGCCAGTTTGTAATATACTACCTTAGTGGATTTATGCATATTTAATATAGCATCATAGCTAAACTTGTCATAGCTGCAATACCTCTAAAAATAGCCAGTCTCTATAAAAATACATCATTTAACACAGCTTTTTCATGAAAGCTATACTTCGCTAGTAGTATGTGCCACTAGATATTTTCACACAGAAAAGTTGTAATTTTAATTACAAAAGTTCACCCTCGAATGAGAAATGTCACTCACACACAAACCCAGTTGCGAGACAGGCAGAAAAAGAAACTGGTGTAAATTAGATATGTGTATATAAATCCCCATGATCTTAAAATGAGCATAGTGGTGCATTAAGTTCCATACTTACCTGTTTCATAGTCTAGAGGTATCTGAATATCAGTAATATCGCCAAAAGGAATAAAAGCTGCATGCAGGATTTTTTCATCCACCTCCTCTGCAAGCCCGCCTGTTAATCACATGAATGAACAAGTTTTAGAACAGAAATTACAGCAGGAAAAGTTAAACAAAACATTTTAAAGACACTTCTCGCACTAACAAGCCCCCGTAGTCAGGAAAATATCGTGCAGCTCGGTGCCCGGATTAACAGATGGGGGTTGCAGCCCCACTATCCACGTGAACATGGCTGTCTCTCATGGCTTCTCTAGGTATTGCTACAAATAGCAGCAAAATGCTAAAGATTGCGCTCCATTTATTTTGCACTACTAACCCCGTACCTCTAAAAGAAGAAAATGCAAATGTAAAAAAGTACTAACCCACGTACAAAACTCTCTTAGTAGCCGCCATATTGCTGACGCTAACCTTTACCCTATGACCCTTACGTCACAACGTCAGCCTTCCTCCTCTAGGAAAGCGTAAATACGATGTAGACTAAACCACGGAACTCTATTGACAATGCGGGTTAAACGGATTGAATTCTAGTGGGCATTACTAATCCGTGGTATACAGGTAACGGGAAATCTAAACTCTGCTTTTGTTACCTGATGTACTCAAATACTTGTCGCCATTCGTCGGTTGCAGACATTTTGTTGGTTACAGCAGGCAGCAGATGGCGTTGGTTACATAAAAAAATAATAATATTATATATTGTCCTTTGATGGCCATTTCTAAAGTCCCGAAAATGGGAGACGTTTGGAGACCTGGCATTCTGCATCTGTAAGGCGGAGAGCTACATCTTCTGGCCTTAGAGAATAATGCTATGATGAATTTATCTGGGAGGCGTCACCCCTGGTGAACAGAACTCCGCAGCGCTTTACAGAGAGTCTGCATCATTCACTTCATCATCATTCACTTTATCAGTCACTGGCCCAGAACAGTTTAAGGTCCCTATCACATATTGTAGAGACAATTTAATCCTAAAGTAATTACATGCTGGTATGTTTATGTTTTTTATGTGGGAGTATACTCAGGACTCAGCAGAAGGCAGCACTGCTACCCACTGAGCCACCATGCTGCCTGGGCACCTGAATACAGGGCTGCTCCTGCCAGGAGGCAATGTGAGAACCTTGCTGTAGGCAGCAGTGAGTGGGCATGTACCAGGGGTGGCAAAAAGCCACCTCAGGTAACTTTGAGCTGCATTTCTAAAAATGGAGATTGAGCTCATCTAGTGCAGAGAGTGATATTCGATTGGGGGGGTCAGTGACCTCCATTTGATATAGTGATGCTGCCCCCCCAGGACCTGCTCCAATGCTGAAGAGGTAAACGCAGAGGGGGGGCGGCACAGCAGCCTTAAGATCGCTGCTGCCTGAATAGAAAACTTCTTTAAAGGTGCCCGTACAAGGGCAGATTTAAGCTGCTGATTTGGGTCCTTAAGACGGACTCAGCAGCTTATCTGCCTGTGTATAGGGCCCTCTGACAGGCCTCTCCGACCAATTTCTGGCCTAAGATTGGCCAGATTTCAGTTGGACATGCTTGATTTTTAGTCATATCACTCTCACTTTTCCTATCCCCTTCATTGCAATGCGATCATTTGACCCAAGGGCCAAATGGTCATTGTCATGTTGGAGCAGTAAGGCTCCATAGATTTTAAATTTTCAATTTCAGTCTGGTTGAAATCCACATTTGAGGGAAACCCTTCCCAGTAGGGGGTAATTCACAAATATCCCTTAAAGACACAACCAGGACTGTGGAAGGTGACAACATAAACAACTTCATCAGACAATGCGGGATCAGCCCGTTGGGGCAGGAAGCTGGGGTCTTTGATCTGTTTATCAAAGAGAGGCAAAGTGTGGGCCTAGGAACAGCAGGGGGGGACAGCATACAGAAAATATGGATTATAGAAATGGATCCATATCTCCGCTGCTTTAAGGTCCACATCATCATAAATCACATAGGATTTATGAGGAGGCCCCAGGCTTCCCAATGGTACCAAACAGGGGCGGCCTATACCCGCCAGTTAGGAGAAATGGGTTCTGGGGGACTGGGACATGAGATCCCCCTCATGTTTGGTATCATTTCGATCGCCCACATATGGGTTAAAACAATTCCCTACTTTCATAATAATATTGAGTACTGGTAAGTGCCAATATTATATGACAAGAAACTGGCATGAGAAGTACAGCTCTCTAAAGAGGGTGGGTGGGGACCACCCAAAGGGGTCATGTGACCAGTTCCTGGGCACTCCCTCCTCATGCATAAGGTAATGAGGGAGGGGCCCAGCGGGGAATAAAAGCACGCATGCCCAGATATTCTTTAGTTCATTCTGGAGGCCGCAACTTATGTTGGGGGATGGGCTCAGGACTTTCAACCTCTTGCCTCAGAGGGCACAGGATATTTGGTAACGTACTTAGGATTTCTCTGTGTTTTTATCCCCGTTTATTTTATTGACTGTTTTGCATGTATGTTTCTCTTTTGTAACATCTTTTTAAAACTGCACTGTTTACCCTGGTAATATTAAATATAAAATTTAATAAGTTTAGTCCTTTGGCTTTATATCAATTCCCACGTACCTCGTATGACTTCTCAGGCCTAGGTGTATTAACTATTTGGTGTGTGTATGTGTATTGGGTAGAGGGCAGATTCTGTGTAGGTGCTAATTAACTAGTGGGCTGCCAGCAGGGGGGTAGGTTTGACTGTAATTTTAACCCTGTGGCTGCTAGTGTGCTGTTAAATTAGTGAGAACTAACCCTAACTGCAGTAAGAAAGTTTGTGTATGAAATATTTGGGTAATTGGGTTTCTATCGCCTGTTAATGATAGATGGTGGCAGCGAATAGTTGTATTTGGGGCGGTGGTTTGTTTGGGGGTGCTTGATGTTAGTCTAACCTGGGTGAAAGGTGACTGCGTGTAACCCCTTGTTCCCCGTCCCGGTGTCAGGCGCGTCTGTGAGTGGCATGTTCCTGAGTCATATTCACACAATATTGCCCAACCATGTATGGCCCCTTAAGGCTCTCTTGCATAGGGAGGGGGGGCCATAGGGTTAAATCTCTTACAAGTGGCAGTTTTTCTGGCGCATCATTCATATTTTGATACTACACTTTAAGGCTAATGCCACACGTGGCGTTTTTACGCTGCGTATTTTCTCAGCCTAAAAACGCTGCACAAGCCACACAGCCCCTGACTATGGAGTTTTTCAGCCTAGTACTGGTGACGTAACAAATCCCATTTCCATGGTGCTAATAGTGCAAAATAGTAAAAAACGCAGCGTATTTCCGCTAGGTCTGGCAGCTGCCTTTGTGTATACATAGGAATAGCTTGCTGTGCAAATACTGGCGTATTTCGGCAAACGCTTGAAAAATCCATGGTAAGGCGTTTTCTAGCGTATTTACGCATTGTGTGGTTTGCTTCGAGTCTATTCAAGTTTTTTCTATGGATGATGATATTGTGCATTTTTCAGCCGCCGAGAGAATTAGAAAATACACAACGTAAAAACGCCACGTGTGGCATCAGCCGCCGCGTATGCCATCCCACCGGCGATTACCATTTTCGCCGGTGGGATGTCATATCGGGGAGTTTAGTCACCCGCAACAAGGGAGATTTGTAGCGGGCTACTAAACTCCCTTGTGTACCAGAGCCCTTATAGTTTGTCCTACATAGAGGGAGCCACATTCATACTGTAGACAGTAAACCACATATTGTGTTTGACATGTTATGTAAGTCTCAATTTTGTATTCTTTATCCTTATGCTTACTTTTTATATTATCACTGTATTTAAATAACTTGCAACATTTAGGGCTCTGGCACGGGGAGATTAGTCGCCCGCGACAAATCTCCCTTGTCACGGGCGACTAATCTCCCCGAACTACCATCCCACTGGCGAAAATGTAAGTCGCCGGTGGGATGGCACACGCTGCGCAGGCGATTTCGGCAAAACGCCGAACTTGCCTCGCGAGTCGCCTGCGACAAATATCCCTTGTCACGGGCGACTAATCTCCCCGTGTGCCAGAGCCCTTACACACAAAAGAAAAAACCTTCTCCAAATCATTTCATTCCTTTCATTTTACTTTCCTTTAGTCTGTTACGGGCTACAGTGCCTGCTCTTGACTTAGCCTTTCGGACTTACCACACCTGGTTTGATATCCAACTTCTTTAACACTGGATCTGCCTGTAGAATATTCCAGTTTCTTTTAATAGTTTTACAAATTTGTTTATATTGTACACCAAAATCTAGGAATCTAGGACACATCTTATTTCTTTTTTCTTACCTGTTATATTAGTTATTTTCTTTCCAAACAGTTTGAGCCAATAAATGGTTGTTTGTTTCACTGTTACATTTGTTAATTTTTGATCTTAAAGGAATACAGTAATGGGTTTTTTTCAAAACACATCAGTTAATAGAGCTTCTCCAGTAGAATGCTGCATTGAAATCAGTTTCAAAACCAGATTTTTTTTTTTAGATTTAATTTTAAAAGAATTTGCATGGGGCTAGCCATATTCTTAATTTCCTTGGGTGCCACAGCCATGTGACCTGTGCTCTGATAAACTTCAGTACTGCTGAGCTGCAAGTTGTTGTGATGTCACGCCCCTCCCAGCAGCCGAACAATGGGAAGGTACCAAGGACTGGGGCCCACCATGAAACCTTTCCTATGTAACAACTTTTGTGGGAAGCATCTTCCAGAAATGCATATGGTCCCAAAGGAAATAATGGGTTGTGGGGCTCTGCTTGTTTGTTTTCCAACAAACACCACAAAAAGGCCACCAGTTTGAGGGTAGTCCTGTCACACATTTTTTGGGCAGCTGTTGAGTCGTAGCAAGAGAGCTTTGCAATGAACCCACGGGTACCTTTAAAGCAAGCCTAATATAATGGAGCTGTAAGTGGACAATTCTGGATTGTTGTAAACTACTAGTCACCAGCTCAAGATAACAAAGATTTCTCCTGCACTGGCTTTTCCAAAATGCAGAGCTTTCTTGCTAAGATATAATATAGATGTAACTTTTTTTAGAGTGTTTCTAGCTAATTTACCATAATATGTGGTCAGCTGTTTTTGTAATACCCTTGGATTAATTTACCCCAACAGTGGCCAAGGCACTATCTAATAATGTGTTTCCTCTATATATTAAGGACTACCAGGTGAACCAGTCTGTTCTGGGTTAAAAAAAAATTTAACTTGTTTTGTGGAAAACCCTGCTGGGAACAGAGTTAAATACCTGATCCCTGGGTGTGACAATCTCTTATTTTGAAAAAGAAATAACTTATGCCATTTGCGTTAATTCCCAGATTTATATTATACATACTGTACATGAACAAAACTATGTGTATTACCAATATTATTTGTCTTACTGAAGGAAAAGTGTGATTTATTATAATATATATATTATTCTTCTGTGCTCTGCTTATCGGTCTATAGCAGCTGACAAGCCAACTCCCTTGTCATACATTTACTATATGATAAAGCATTTAGTACAGTTATCAAGCAAGGAAAGTACTGTATTTGTGCACAGGCCCCAGGGTAAATGACCCAGCCACTGTCCCCAGTATTGTCCCTTATGTCAGTCTGGCTCTCAGATCAAAACAATGCACCAAAGCCCTTAAGCTCACAAAGTCTCAAGGGAACACTGGCAGTAAAATGCCCTTGCCCGGTTATTTGAATGGAAAATAGGTTGCTTTTGGCTGGCACTGCACATGGGGATGTAAATCAAAGATGTCAAAGTGTTCTGTGTTCTGTCAAAGTATACTGCACTGAAAAGTATGCTCAAATATGTATTAGTAAATCTCAGATGAAGATACCTACAGATCATGTACAGAAAGGCAAATAACCTATTGATTACATTCAGCTGGATAAGAAAACCTTAAATGAATAAAATTCTGTTGCTGGTCTTAATTTTTCTCAAAAAAAGGCACACAAACGGCAATTAACAAATGTTTTATTATTTCACTGAGAAACAACTTTAGGATGTTACATTCAAACAATGTTTTACATTTGTTGTCAACTCAAAATCCGCAAAAAATAAAAATCCTTTGCAATCTTAAAAGTCTCTCAGGATTTCCTTGGAAAGGATCCTATTGATGCTCATCCAAGATGTGGCTTATCATCTCAAGAGCATAAAGCGACATAGTGCATAGACCTCATTTTTAACAAATTAGCATCTCCTGCGGAGACACTCTTTATGTGAAGGGGAAAAGGTTCTTGGCAGCCACTTACCAAACCCTCACACATCTTGTGATTTGATTTTGGCTTCTTTATTCCCTGTGGAGATAGAATAAATGAAATAGAAATACTATATATAACTGGAAATTACACATATTTTGTGAAAGAGATAAAAAAACAAATGCCCATAACCCTCAATCCCATGTTCAAATACTATATGGCTGTATACAATTTAAAAGTTCATGATTAGATCAACGGTCACAATATCTGTACAGGTATGGGACCCGTTATCCAGAATGCTTGGGACCTGGGGTATTCTGGATAAGGGGTCTTTCCATAATTCGGATCCCCTACCTTAAGGCTACTAAAAAAATTATTTAAACAGTAAGTAAATCCAATAGGATTGTTTTGGTTCCAATAAGGATTAAATATATATTGTTGGGATCAAGTACAAGGTACTTATTATTACAAAGAAAAAGGAAACCATTTTTAAAAATGTGAATTATTTCATTAAAATTGTCTATGGGAGATGGCCTTTCTGTAATTCGGAACTTTCTGGATAATAGGTTTCCGGATAAGGGGTCTGATACCTGTAGTAATAAGTCAAATCAATTGGCTTGCTGTGCTTTACTCAATGATGTTTCACCAGTCATCCTACTGGCTTTCTCAATTCAGAATGACTTGTGCTAGGATCTTTCTGGAATAAATACCCTGGACTATTGCTCCAATCAGCATAATCTGTTTATCATAACCAGCATGGGGTTAGGGATTTCATGAAGGGAAGGTGTTAATTGTATTAGCATGATTGGAGCTATGAGGGGTTAATAAACCTTCCAGGGAGAGGGGTGGGTGAAAAAACAGCATTATATGTGGCAGACAATAGATGCTGCACTCCCACCTCTATTTAAGCTTGAGATAGCAACTGTTTCACCCCAAAGACCTAATCCCAAAGCATAAGAAGAGTAACACTGTACATGCAGTGCAGTGACGAGTGCTCTGACTTGTATGTGGGACAAACCAAACAACAGTTACACCGGTTATGGTGCAGCACAGAAGAGCCAGCTCCTCTAGTCAGGTACCTACATCTAAAGGAAAAAGGACACATGTTTGAAGACATATAACAACTCAGGTAGGGAATGGCAATCTGTGGGTTCTGTCGGAGGGGCTGCTATAAGAAGCCTTAGACAGTCACTACTTAGTGGTCTTGTGGGGGGCTGTTTTAGTCTCTGTGTAGTTAAAATGCAAGGTCCTCTTATGAATCCCAGTCAGGCCTGTGAACACTATTTCCCCTCTACTTATAGAACAGCACAAGAGTTGTATAGAAAATTCCACTAAAAATTTCCAGTGTATGCATACATGAAAGCAGTGCATACCATATTTTACACAAAATAAACTTAAGCCTCTTGCAGAATGCACCCTAATATTTAAAGTAAATGTATTGCTTTCTGCAAATTTGTATTAGACAGCTACACAATCTGTTAACCATCAGATCTAGGGGGAATATCCCTGCATACTGACTAGTGTGGATACTTACAGGTCAGCCTGGTTCAAGAGGTAGCAGTGACAATTCCCACTTTCTGTGCAGCATCTTTCTTGGCTTGATGAGCCTGAAGCACAGCTACTGCCTCTTCCACCTGTAAATGAAACACTGAACATTAGATATGCAGTATACACTACATAGATTAATAAAAATGTACACTTAAAGCTAATTGTAGTGCACCACGCATTTTAATTACTACCCCTGCAACACACCTTAACACTCAGCTGACATTTCAGTAACCACCAGGTTTTAGCTTCACTATGGGGGAATGTGCCTCTATAGTTTTCACCTTGTCAAATGGATTCTATAGCACCATGGCACTAAATTAGAATGGAACAATCTCCCTACATCTAATGTTAAGATTTTCCCATAGTTTGACAGAAGAACAATATGAACTGCTGTCAGTCAATATAATTAATTTCCAATTTACAGCATGTTAATTGCACCACCAAACACAGCCAGCTTTTTATACTGTAAATAAGCCAATAAGTTTTTATTGTAAATACGCCTCAGGATTTAAACACAAATGCATTTACAGTGGATATAAAAAGTCAGGTTCGTGTGCTGTACAAAAATGAGACAAAGATAAATCATTTCAGAACTTTTTCCACCTCCTGAACATGAGGAGGAACTTCATCTTTCAGCATGACAACGACCCAAAGCATACATCCAAATCAACAAAGGAATGGTTTCAACTGAAGATTTAAGTTTCGGAATGGCCCAGCCAGAGCCCAGACCTGAATCTGATTGAAAATCTGTGGGGTGATCTGAAGAGGGCTGTGCACAGGAGATGCCCTCGCAATCTGACAGATTTGGAGTGTTTCTGCAAAGAAGAGTGGGCAAATTTTGCAAAGTCAAAATGTGCCATGCTGATAGACTCATACCCAAAAAGTGCTGTAATAAAATCAAAAGGTGCTTCAACAAAGTATTAGTTCAAGGGTGTGCACACTTATGCAACCACATTATTTTAGTTTTTTGGTTTTCTTCCCTCCGCCTAAAAGATTTCAGTTTGTTTTTCAATTGAGTGGTACAGTTTATAGGTCACATTAAAGGTGGAAAAAGTTCTGAAATGATTTATCTTTGTCTCATTTTTGTACAGCACAGGAACCTGACATTTTATCAGGGGTGTGTAGACTTTTTATATTCACTGTATATCATCATAAACATTTCTATAAGTTTGCAAAAATATTTAGCAAAGGATGAAGAGAAAATGCATCATAAATTCTTTAAAAATATGGCAACCCCAATTTATTTTATTGGCTTTTGGAATATATGTAGAGAATCTTGTTGTCAACCCTTTTCAAATACTGTTAGTCAACTGGCAGCAGTTGTCAGAAAACACTTTCTATAGAGCACCTTTATAAGGTATATTTAAAATAAAATATATCTGCAAATTAAGGGACAAGTAAAGGCTAATTTACAGGGGGCGGGGTAGAGTTGCTGAGTTTGATGATCTTTCCAAGAAAGCACTGCCACCTTACATTTATTTCCAGGGATCCCTTATAGGCTTTATTAATATTATAGTCCATTCCTCACTTTCTACTTGATGTGGATATATAGATGACAGGATGGCACACCAATTATTTATGTTATTATTATTTTTAATACTTATGGATGCTCACTGACGGGGGCTAACTGAAAGTCCCCAGCTGCACTACTGAAATAGCAAAATTCAGGGCACAGTTGTTGCTAGGAGATGACATCACTTCCGGATATAACGTCAGAACCAGGAAATGCGAAGTAGAGCTGAGCGGTGAAGACAGAAAGCTGTATTTGGCATGCTTGTTACAACTTTGTATTTTGTGCTCACTGATTGCCTGCATTTTTTTCAATGCATGAGCCCCTGATAAAGACCCAAATGTTGAGTCAAAACATGTTGGGTTTTGTTAAATAAGCTTTGGGGGTTTTTTTTCGCATATTGGTGTGCCCTGAATTTTGCTATTTTTCCTTGATGTGAATGGACATGAATAAAGGATTTCATCTGTAATTGCTCCTAATACCATTGAATGTAAAGTTACATGGAGAGGTTTTAGACAGACCTCTGCACTTTTCATTCTTTAGTATTAAGACTGGCGACAGGTGGACAGAAAAGTTTTGACCACCAGAGTGCAGTGGCATTCAGTGGTGAATTATTCAGGAGCCTTCTTCAGGAACATCCACATACTATAAGACAGTGAACAAATAATAGAAAAACTGATGCCATTGTATAGTATGTAACATCATCAACTGGTGGTATCAGGGTGATGACGTCACATACTTCACTTTGGCGCCAATTTTTGTTTTCTATGTTCATTGTCTTACACTATGTGGATGTTCCTGATGGAGCTGAAATAATAAATATAAATTAATTTAATAAATATTATTGTTTTGTGTACACAAGAGCAGAGTGTGCTGGACTTTATATTACTACATATTATATACACACAATACACGTTAAATATATATATATGTGCGCCTAATATAGAAGATACATCCCTGGTGAAGGTAAAAATGCCCTTTGAGCTATTGCCATACGGCAATTACCATTTTGTGCATGAAATCTGTATTGGTAAAAATGGAATGCGGTAAACAGATAATTTATTACAAAAATTAACAAAAAAATGATAAAAACCTGAAATCGGAGTAACTACTACAGCCAGAGCTACATACCTTAGAGCGCAGAGACTCTGGGGACTCCAACATATGTAACAGTTCTGAGTTGTCTATTTCCAGCAGCATTCCTGTAATTTTACCCGCCAATGACGGATGCATGGCTTGGATAAGAGGAAATAAACGTTCTCCTGTGGGCAGAATGGAAAATGAAATCTCATCTGTTTCTCTGACTCCCACAAGTGAAACCACTTCCTTAAACAAAACAAACGTAAGACTCACCCAACATCTGCTTCTGTTCCTGGGGTGGAGCAGAAGCCAACATGGAGGCCGTGAGAGGCTCTTGTCCCTGCACATGGACAGCTGGCTGAGGGGTCTTTGGGGAAAGAAACAAAAATATAACATCTGCACTGCTTAAAAGCTGACTGTTTCTTAATTTTTATATTGGTTCTATATATATATATATATATTTTTTTTTTAAAGAGTCAAAACGTTTTCTTTTAATTTTCAGCCTTGTGTATAGATGGATTATCAAGTGTTTGAATATGCTCATTAGTGAACCGTTATGTAGCTATAACAAAAGTCTATATGTGACAGAAGTAATAGTTACCAGAAACACTAGTTTTATTTGACTTACTTACTATTGTAATTGAGCAAAAGTAATTAAATAAAGTAATGGTCAGTAAAGTTTGGTTAGGGGAAGTAGCCGCAAAGCATCTGTACAGGGTAATAGTGTTGAGAGCTGATCTGCAGGAAAATGCCTACTATTGCTACTACCACAGTGCAACAGTAGATATCAACAAATCAAATGGTTACTATCACTTGCAGACTTATAAAAACAAACTGATTTTCGGTTGCTACTGGAAACTGCACTTGTGCAATATACTGTAGCTGTAACTGTGTTCTGAATCAGCCCAAGTTAGAGCCCCTATACATACATGTTCTTTTGAATGACTGCTTCATTTTCAGTATATGTATAGCAGCCTGCTGATCCAGACAGATAACTGTTGTCTGGGAATCTTGATCTGCCAATGCATCATATATTATAAGCTACCTTAGCTTTTAAGCACTGCTATGACGACTTAAAGGAAAAAGAAAGGTAAAGTGCCAAAATGTTAGGCACCCCCAAGTGACTTTAACCGCCTACCTTTTACCCCGGGCTGGTGCCGCTGTCAGGAGAAAACAGCACCAGCCCGGGGTAGCTGTCGGCACTTCCTCCTTCCGGCTTCGCTGCGCGCGCATGCGCAGTAGAGTGAAAAGCCGAACTTAAACATTTAAGTCGGCTTTTTCGCTCTACTGTGCATGCCCGGCCACCGGCAGTTTAGGAAGCTGAAGGCGGAAGGAGGAAGTGCTGCGCTCCAGGTACCCCGGGCTGGTGCTATTTTCTCCGAACAGGGGCACCAGCCCGGGGTACAAGGTAAGCGATTAAAGTCACTTGGGGGTGCTTAACATTTTGGCACCAAGTGACTTTGCCTTTCCTTCTCCTTTAAAGGAGACCTATCCTATAAAAATTAACAATGTACCAGGGAATTGTACTCCTCTAGATATAAAAGGATTGTGCTAAAAAAGTTGCGTTTTGGACTGATTTATTGAGAAATTCGCCGCAAACCCCACTAGCCCCGCCCATCCATTTCACTTCCTGCTGGCTGAATTCTCTGGATGAGCTGGGGAGCCGGCGGCCCTCTGTACACTGCACTGTAGGATAGGAACCAATCAGCAGCTAGGCTGACCTGATAGGGAACTGAAGCCTGTCTTTGCTTGTGTGACTGCAGGGTTGTGATTGGCTCTCCCCCTCCTACTGTGCTTCTGGCAGGGACCGTTAGGACACGCCCACCCCTCATTTCAAACTCTGACAGAGAAGTGATATGATCTATAGGGAGCTCCAATAAAGGGGCCATTGTTACAGATAGGATTAATTTTTAGCACAAAGTGAAACCAGCACCATATATTATTTATAATTGCCTACAAAATTAGGGTTTTTCCCATTTATCAAATATGTCTCCTTTAATAATAAACAGTGTTCTTTTATATTACAAGTAGTGGAACAATTACTTCTCATATGTGTTTAAGGGCCAGATTATGCTAAAAGTCCCATAAAATAGTGTATGGAGGGCTTGCACAAACTAGGGGGCATAAAGATTCATGCAAGAGTACCTCCAGTTTGACAACCCTGACTATGTTTAATCTTCTTCATTTTCTGCTATCACCTAAAAGTCTTGATTGTCCCAAAGCATTAAACTCTCATTCCCCATTCATCATTCTACCTCCAACAGACTGCATTCTCCCAGAAAAATAAATATCCCCATGGATATACACATTTGACTGACATAAACCATTTTAAACATGGGGTATTGCAAACTGGTATGAAATGGAAGTCATTCTGAAAAATCCTTATAAAAAGGATATAAATGAATAATTGTAAATAGAGCAGAATTATCTGGACTCTAATGAAACAGTACTTGAGAAGGAAGAGGGTGTTACTGTCTTACACAAATAAAATTAACTATGATTGATAAGAGTCCCTGCTACAGAAAAATAAAACTTGCTACACTGGGTAGACTGTCCCTAGAAGCAGTCTGCAGTCTACCAAACAGGGCAGACAAAGAACAGAATCTGCTCCTTGTCTGCACCCATGCCGAAGCTGTGCAGACACAAAAGGGTGCAAAGGCAAGTGGATCGGCTGATTCTCAGCCCCATCTGGCATAGCCTAAAGTCAACTACTAAAAAGGATCCATAAGAAATAGAAAAGTAAATAAGTCCAGGATGGGACGATTACATCATGCGTTTAGTAATTTCATATCTATTCACATTTACAAGGAAATTTATCAATGATTATGAAATGTATTTCTTCTAGATGCCCACTCTCTTCTTTGCAGAAGAAAGATTGTGATTTCTGGATCATAAGCAGCACCATCAGTCTGTGTTTGTAGTGGATAATGTCTGGGTAAAGATCAATTTCTTAATATAAATAGAAAAAAAGTGTTTTTTTTTTTTAATTTTTTCAAAGCACTGAAACTGAAATTACTTCCTAATGGGAAGCTTTTATAGAAAGAACAATTTTCAGCAGGACAAAAGGCACACAGGAGTGGAAAAAAATGGACAGAAAGGTAAATATCACCCCAGTATCCCAGTGTAATACCTATACTCATCGTAACTGAAAAGCTTTGAGACGATTTGAAGATTTAAAGTGCACAGATGTCATCTGAGTTAAGCTGGCCATACACGCACGATAATTCGTATGATATTCGGTGCATGTATGGCGAGGCGACCGATATCACAGGAGGCTGCTGATATCGGTCGACACACCGATCGGGCGGGCTAGAAGATTTTGATCTGGCGCCATAGAAGGTGCCTGAGCAAAATCTGCCTTCAGGGCTGAATCAACAGAAGGAGGTAGAAATCCTATTGTTTCTACCTCCATATCGGACGATTCAGCCCTGAACGAAGATGGTCGCACGAAAGATCGAAAATCGCCACATATGTGGCCAGCTTTAAACAGGGAGTATATCTGCCAGGAAGAATGGTCAAAAAATCACTCAAATAGTGTGCAAAGCTGATACTGTATATACTCACCCCAAATGACTTAAAGCTGTTATTGCTTGAAAAGTTGGCTCTATAAAATATTAAAATGTGGGCACTGAATACCTTTGCAAACACCATATTTCAATTTATTTTTTTTCCTACTATGAAACAAATGTCAATTACTTCCTACAAAAAAAATTGTAGGTTTCAGTGCCTTGGAATTTTGTTTTCTGTGATATTTTTATTTTAATGTTGAAATTTTTAAAGATCACTAAAATGGGAAGAAATAAATGAAAAGCAAAGTCTAAATCACTTGGGGGGGGTGCGAAATGTTAGGCACCCCCCTCCCAGTGATTGTAATAACTTACCTGATAGCCTGAGCTGGTGCTACTGTTAGCAGAAAACTGCACCAGCCTGGGGTATTTCTGCAGAATTTATTTGGCGCAAACTTTCTTCCTCTTCTCTTCACAGGGGCACAGGCTTTCACTCTACTGCGCATGTGCCTGCCTGAACCGGAAGAGAAAGATGGCGCCAAGGATCTTCTGCAGAAATACCCCAGGCCAGTGCAGTTTTTAGCAAACAGGAGCACCAGGCAGGGTATCAGGTAAGCAATCTTAATCACTAATGGGTGCCTAACCCTTTGGCACCCCCCAGTGATTTAAACTTTCCTTGTCCTTTAAAGCTCTTAACTGGTACCTGGTTACATTCCAGCATGGACAAATCTTTGCACAGAGGTCAGTTTGTATAGTCAAATTAAGAAAACACAGCTCACAAATCAAAAGATGCAGAGGGCTATTGGCTATTCCCAATTTTCCAACAAAGTTTTAACATTTCACACAGAAGACAACTACTTTCTTTGCTACTAGTATTGGCAAGACTTTCAGTTTGTGGTAGCTAGGAATAGTTTTGAGATGACTGACCAGGATGTCACTTAAAGAAAGTGAAATGATTGCAACTGACTAAAGTAGTAGTTAACCACTTCTGACCACATGCTTTGCACAGGTTTGCAAAGCGGATATTTCTTGTTACAGAAATATATGTCACTTGGCCAATTGCTGAGTAGCAGTAGGCAGAGTACTAGAGAAACCAGGAAGCACCATTCACAAGATAAATTGGGCAGCAGCAATCTCAAGGAGTTGTCTGCATAGATTCTGTCTTAAGAGGAAGGAGGAAAAGTTTACTCACTGTGCAGAGAAGAACTTGGGCTACCTACTACGAGGGGCCTTCCCAGCTGGGGGACAGAGTGGTAGAGGAATTCCTGAAACTGGGGAAGCCCTGTATCATCCCTGCTTTAGTGTTAATTTCACACTGAAGAAATGCAATCCAGTTGCAGGATTACCCAAGGCCTGATCCTGACCTTTTAATGTCACTACTAAATCTGAGACGAGTTGTGCAGAGATATAGCAGCTGAGAGATAGTAGTTGCTATCATTCTGCCTTAGTAGTAGCAGCTACACCTTAGTGTTCCTGTGCCCGCTAACCTGATGTGAAAGAAAATAAGTTTGGTTTGTCTCACTGCACAAAACCCATGACTTTCTGACTGAAGAAACAATGAATAAAGAGAATAGAATTTGAATTGTACATTGTATTACATTTAGTATAGTTACTAGCCTAAAGTACCTGCAGAGGTTGCACTCCAGGGAGAGGACAACGGGTATACTTGTATGGAGGAACAGCACGTGGTGGAGGAGCAGAGACTGGTGGTCTAGGACCCATTGTTTGGGTAGAAGAGGATACCCCTGACAGAAATTTAGAATAGGATAATTAGCACACACCTACAACTATCATTAAAGGATATCAAACAATTTTGACATTTTTGCTGTGTCACATACAGGACCAGACATCCTGGAAATGGCATATCTTTCCAAATTCCTATGCCGACTCAAAGGAGTGCTTAAGAAGCTGGCTGCTGCACACTCTCATAAATAAAAGTGAGCAGCACTTGTAAACCAGTGCTTTAAGGTGACTAAGGTCTAGAAGTCTGGATACAAAGCCCCAGAAATGGAGCATTATGAATATAATTGCCATTCACAGCATATCAGGTGCTGGGGTATCTTTACATCTATATAATAACAAGACAGAAAACCTTATTTCATTGTCTTTATTGTTGATACAACTATATGACTATTAAAATGTAGAGCAAATGCACAGGTTTGTATATGTTTCTTACCAACTCTCTGGGTTACGCTGGGAATGCCACGGGTACCCTGAGTATTGGATGGTGGCATATGGCGTAGTGACTGCCGAGGCCCACTTTGGCGCAGTGTGTTGGGCATGGGCTGAAAACCTTATATTTATTAAAAAAACACAAAGAGAGAGAGAGAGAGAGAGTCATGGTGTTAGGACATGTAACACTGGTTAAGCTGATAACATATTAATTTACTAAAAAGTAAAATTATAATGAATGATTACCTTGAGGTCGTCCAGTTTGCTGCCAACGAGGACCTGGTCGTATCTGAGCCATATGGTTTGGCGCATAGTATGTAGGTCTACTCTGGGTCTGCAGTCCAAAACAACACAAAGTTACAGAAATAACCGATACACAACAAAGTATTAAATACACATAATATGAATAGCCAAGGAGAGAAACTAATAAAAAAACATTTACAGGGACACTATCTTCAAATAAAATTATATTTTTTTAGGCTGAAGAAGATTATATAGTGAATATAGTACCCCCTATTGTAAAATATGGGCATATTATAAGTCACTGAGGTGTTCCATGACCATATAGAAGTATGAGGCCAAAGGCATGTTTTTTTCACAACAGTTGGACCAAGAGAGTAGTTATTAAATTAGATGTACACAGGCATTGTTTAGCCAGGGGTTAAGACATACATGAAATGCATTGTCAAAAGTAAGGTTGCTCTGGGTATGACAACAGAATGTGTTTTTGCAGGATTATGTAGTTACGGTGGCAAACATCCTCTGTATTGCACATCTTTAGTATGCAATGCACTTTACTAAGCAACTTGTTAAAATTTCACTGTAAATTTACAGTAGTGTGTATAGTGTTTTGTTGTAAATCTACCAAAAGATGTCAAGCGCAGATTGTGCATCAACACAACACTAACCCAGCAAAACAGGTCATATTATAAATATGCAGTAGCCCTGTATGACCTACAAAGGGTCAACTTTATCATGAACGTAAATGTAAAGAAGTACAAAAGTAGCAAGATCTTTGTATTTAAATTACTGGTTTATTTTTCCAGATAATTCAGGGGCAAAAAAGTAGCCCAATTTAAGTTCATAGTTAAAGGACATGTAAAGCCTACATTTGCCTACAATGTATATCAGTTGGGCATGTCTCCCCCACCCAAATGGCATCATTTGTACTGCATATATCCCCTCCGCTTGCCAGCACCATCACATTTTCCTAAAGCAAATAGCAGCTTTCACTCGGTGGCCATTTTGTCTCTGATACATAATCAGTTACATTTAAATCTGCAAAAAGCATACACACACACAGACCCTTATTCAGCATACATTTTATCAAGAATACAGGCTCAAACAGGCAGAACTGTCTTTGATAAAAGTTCTGCTTTGTTTAAGCACTGTAATGGTAAAGCTGAGCTCAGGAGAAAAAAACTGAAGCAGACAGCTAGAGCGGAGTTTCTATGGGAACCAGCAATGCCATCTCTTTACTGGCTGCTAGACTAGGAGATGTTGCAGCCTTACTTTTAACCTCTGGACAACCAGTGTGGCAGGTATTGAAAGATTTCAAAGAGGCTGTTCACTGATTACATTTTTGTTCACTGATCGATCCTAGCCTTCCTTCTGTGTAGGAAGGAGTCAGGCTAGGATCTATCAATCGATCGGCGCTTAGTGGATTCTTCCCTGCATCGCCGTATCGCCCTATTTCAAATGACCGGAAGCCAAGTTTTAACAGGTATTTTCTAATAAAGCATTCAAAATAATAAATGGTGTGCAGGATAGGGCAATTATTGGGGCAGGGTAGAATAGATTTTTTACTTAAAAATTTTTAGTGTTACTTTTCCTTTATTGTTAATGTGTATACACATGTACAACCCCTTACCTGTGGAACAGCTGGCACAAAGTACCCCCCTGGTGCAGGCTGGAACTGGTTGATAAGAGTATTGGCAGGCAGGGCCCGCATTCCTGCAATACGTTGCATGTACTGGTTAGTGAGATGAGCTTTACGTTCTTCTTTTCTCTGAGCAAGAGCTACATATAGTGGTTTTGAGCCAACAATGCGTCCATTCATCTCAGTCACTGCTTTAGTGGCCTCTTCAGGTGAGGAAAAACAGACAAATCCAAAACCTTTGCTGCGGCCCTCCTCTAGCATCACCTAGCAGAAGTGCAGAAGCAGCAATGTTGTTATTCAAATCAAATGAGAATATATATATAACTAAATTTAAAGGCTTGTTATAGCCCTGATTGGATGAGTTTTCTGCATCTCCCTCTCTACTGACAGTTTGGACTACACTTCTTTTGCAGACTGCTCCAATGCCCCCCCAACTGCACTTTTCAGATCTCTCCACAAAAGTTCAACTAGGTTAAGATCTGGATAGAATTGTCCAGAATCTTGTTTTTAACCAATACTGGGTACATCTGTACTGTGCTTCAAGTCATTGCCTTGTTGGAAGACCAGTCATCAGCAAAGAAGTCTCAGCTCTAACACTGGATTCAGTATTACAATCAAAAATGCCTTGGTAATTTCCTGATTCCATGTTACTATAAACTAACACAATGCAGCACCAAGGGAAATCAAAGCAACTCCCAAACATCAGAAACCTGTATTATGTTTAAAAACTGAGTGTAAAATTGCACAGGGTGCTTTTCTGTCTGTAATTTATATTATTTTTTCCGTTTCAGAGCTATTTACATTTGTAATAACTGCAAATCAAATGGATTTTGTAACAACAGTGCCACCTGCTGGTCAGTTTCTGTAACAGTCTCAAAAAGTCAAAGAGAAATACTTTCAGTAGAAAAACAGAAGTGTTATGATGAAATGGAAAAGGAAATCTGAGGCTTATTATCTCTTTCCTGAGCAGAGCAACATCAGAACACTTTTCCGTTTCCTTTTGAATGTATCTCTCCGACTGTACAGTCAAACAAATGAGCAGGTGGTGTTGTTACAAAATTCATTATATTGGCAGTTAATTAAAATGTAAATAGCTCTGAAACTGAAAAAAATAATTAATATAAATTGCAAAAGTGCTTATAAAAGCACCTTGGGTAATTTTACAATAAATTGTAAAAGGTCTATTTAGGTTTTAATTTGTTTTCATTAAAAAAAACCAATTTCATTAAAACTGTTGTACCCTTTTTCTAAATGTCAGGTTAAATCCTTCTGGCAGTTGATTAAGGCTCTTTCAATAATATTTACACATCTTTTTCTGCTACCTTCAATTAATTTTTCTCTTACAGCCACATACAGGGACACCGGTTACAGTGCCTTGTGCCTCAAGTGTCTCATCTGCATACTTGGGCACTGGAACATTAAAATATTCCCCTGAGATTGACCTGTAGCCTTAAAATTTTTCATGTTTCTCTAAAAGTTTCTGTCTCACTTCTCACACTTCTGTGCATTTCTTACTTTTCTCCATGTTCAGGGTGGTGAACAGACAATTCAGACTGGTTCTCTGCATGAACACCATCTGAGCTGCCAAAAATAATGCCTTTGAGAAAAGAATGACAGGACCCAAAACTTTACCTGGTCTTAGATAATAAATTGATTTTTTTTCACTTTCCAAAGAAGTGCTGGAGAATTCTTCTACATGACAATCAGACTAAGATGAAATCATGACAGTCTGCCTCTAACTTGAAGGGACCATTTCCCAAGCCCCTACAGGCTGGCTGAGTCATACAACCCCTCCTACACAGCGTAAAGTGATGGATCCTGTGACTTGAAGTCCCTCTGCTTTCTATAATGGCACAGATTTTCTGGAAGCATAGCAACTACAAGTACCTGAATCCATCACTTCACAATTGATTCCTGATGCTTTCCTTCTAAATAAATAAATAAATTATATATATATATATATATTTATAAGAGAAAGAGAGCGAGAGAGAGAATTTTGAGTATGGCTGAGGTGTAGAGACAGAACACAAAGTAAAACATGCTCCATCTGGATTTCCTCTGCATTGCTTTAGCACTGAGTGACCTTGCCCTACACTTAGCAGCAGGGATAGGATGAGAAGTCAGTGCAATGTAAAAATGGTATATGGTGCAACAGACAAAATGACATTAAAATGCTGTTTAAATATTTCCTCATTTTAGAGCAACAGTAATTTTACATAATATGCTCTATAAAATTATACATGAATTAAAAATGTATTCATGTTATAACAGAAAGACTTGTATTTTCTCACCTTAGCACTTGTGATTGATCCGAATGGGGAAAACTCTTTTCTGAGCTTCTCATCATCAATGGTGTCATCCAAATTTTTTATATATAAATTGACTCCCTGAAACATGAAGAATATGGTCAGCAAATACCTCAAAGTAAAATTACTCTCTAGAGTAGTTTCGAATAAACAGAGCAAAGAGTGCTTTGTCTAAATCACCCTGTGGCTGTGGTTTGAACTGAACACTGTGTAAGACATTTTCATTTACGTACAGAGCTGCTGATTGTATTAAGTTGCTTGTCAGCTCTATTATCTCCACAAGAGCAATCAATGAAGATATATTCAACAGTCTATACATCATGGGCATTGCCTCCATTGAAGGTGGCTCGCAAAAAACTGAAAAAAAAATTTTGAAGCCAGGGCCAAAAACAGTATTACTGGGGTGTTTACTTCACATAAATAGAGTAAGGGTACTAACAGATGTGTACACCAGTTCAATACCATCAATTAAATCAGAAGACATAACATATTGCAAAACTTTGTCTTTCATACTAACCTGGTAGCGGCTAATTCTCTCTTGCTTCAACTGCTCAAATCTTCGCTTGAGTTCTGCTTGACGCTCCACCTTTTTCTGGGCCCTGCCTACAAACATTATCTTTCCATTTACATCTTTCCCGTTCATGTCATCTACAGCCTGGAGAACAAGGAATCTATTAGTTGTGGCACAGTCAAAGCTGCCCCCCTTGCTTGCATACACAAGTTCAGCAGAGCTCCCCAGCACCTGGTATTCTGCAGACTGCATGTTGTCTGCCTGATAACTCAGGGGAGCTCTTACCTTATTTGCATCTTCGTGCCTTTCAAAGCTCACAAAGCCAAACCCTTTGGACTTGCCACTGGGGTCAGTCATCACTTTAACGCTCAGAGTCTTCCCTGCAGCCAAGAGACACCAGTTACCCGCAGAGGTCACAGGGTCACAGCATGCAGGTGCACGGCACACGCGTGATACCAGGCGTCCACATGCGGGAGCGGAGTCATTGAGCTCAAAAGGTTACCCACAGAATACGTGTGTACCATAAGCCCACATGCAGGGGCACAGCCAGGGAGCTCACGAGGTTAAGCACGACACACATAAAGCCAGAAGCCAGTGGCCAAATGTGAGACGTGACCTTGCACAAAGTAGAAATAAGCGATCTCACACAGTTACCATATTTGCTAAATGTCTCCTTTAACCGTTCATCATCCATGTCTTCTCCAAAATTTTTGATATAAACATTTGTGAACTCCTTGGCTTTGGCTCCAAGCTCTGCTTCTCGTTCTCTACGGCATTTAAACCTCCCAACGAACCTGCAAGGGAAAACACTTCCTTTAAAACCTTCTCTTGTACACACCTCCCCGATTTCCCATTTACAACCTACCCTCTTTGCTAATGCACATACCCATCCATAAATTTTTTTTTACGTCTCAATTTTGTTCCCCATGCAAAATCTGTCTATATTTCCTTTCAATAAATATTGTGCCCCAATCCAGTACAACGCCATTTGCTTCACTCACACCCTGAATATACTACCCTCCTTCCAGATTTCCCATTTACAATTTACCCTCTTTGTTAATACACATACCTTTCCAAATGTTTTACTTTTTTAAATCCCAATTTTTTCCCCCCATAAATAAATGCAAATCTGTCTATCTTCCCTTTAAATAAATATTCTTCCCCAATCCAGTACACAGCCATTTGCTTTGCTCACACCCTGAATATAGTGCCTCTCACACTTTGCGGTCGTTGAGCAGCATGCCATTCATCTTTTCTATGGCTCGATCTGCAGCATCCTGAGTCTCAAAGTGCACAAAAGCATAACCCTTGGAACCATTCTCATCACACACTACCTACAAAAGAGAAAGTCTTTAATACCCTTTTAATAAGGGAGCACATGAAGGGTGGAAAGGTGGAAAAAATCTCACCTTACAAGAAAGGATATTTCCAAATGCAGAAAAAGTGTCATATAGTGCTTTATTGTCAATTGATTTGTCTAGGTTCTTTATGAAAACATTGCCAACTCCAGATTTCCTCAAGGACGGGTCCCGCTGAGACCACATAATACGTATGGGTTTTCCTTTAATAACATCAAAATTCATAGTATCCAAAGCACGTTCAGCTGCAAAGAAAATACAACACTATCATATCTGCTCTGTGTTCTCCCAGTGGTTCAAACAAAATCACCTCAGTCAGTCTGCAGAACCCCAAAACAGTAACAATCTATCTTCAAATCAAAATTACTAACCCACTATGGTGGCATACATGACAACCTTACCAAACCAGCACATCTTTGCTCAATTTGGCCACGTACGTTCTTGACCAAATCGGGCCAATCCAATTGTTTGGCTCCCAGGTCACACATCAGATCATAACAGGCCCTTTGGGAGTGGTCGGCATCAATGCCCCAATACAGTTCCCATTCTAGGGGATTTTAAAACCTTTCTAATTGATATCCAGTTGATTTTTAATGGAGGGTATAATACACGGGCGGAAAACCTGCAGACCCAGTCTAAAGGGGCCAAATTGGCAGCTTGCAAGGCCAGGTTTATTTTTCTGCAAACAAATAAAGGGGAAATTAAAGTGAAGAAATGTAGTGAGGAGCAGAGGAGTGGAGGGCTTTGAATGTTAGCAGAAGGATCATTTGCTTAAAGGAACAGTAACACCAAAAAATGAAAGTGTTTTAAAGTAATTGAAATATAATGTACCGTGGCCCTGCACTGGTAAAACTGGGCTGTTTGCTTCAGGAACACTACTATAGTTTATATAAATAAACTGCTGTGTAGCCATGGGGGCAGCCATTCAAACTGGAAAAAAGGAGAAAAGGCACAGGTTACATAGCAGATAACAGATAAGACACCATTGTATTCTACAGGGTTTATCTGTTAGCTGCTATATAACCTGTGCCTTTTCTTCTTTTGAATGGCTGCCCCCATGGCTACACACCAGGGTTTATATAAACTCTAGTAGTGTTTCTGAAGCAAACACAAAACTTTTACCAGTGCAGGGCAGCAGTACATTATAGTTTAATTTCTTTGAAATATATACATTTTTTGGTGTTACTGTTCCTTTAAAGCCAGATAATCACAGTTGTAAAAGCACATTTGTTCATTAGATTTTAAAAGCAACACAGCTGCATGTGGCTGAGGTGTAGGGACAGAACATAAAGTTAAAAACATGCTCCGTCTGGATTTCCTCTGCGTTTCTCTAGCACTTTGTTTCCTTTCTCTGCACTGCACAGCAGAAAGAGTGAGTTTTCAGTGCTTTATGAAGAAATCTAGACACTTTTTAAGCGTACTAAAGTCCATGAGCAAAGGAATACCCAACTTAAAATCTGTTTGTTTTTTTTATGTTAACGTTTTTAACTAGTACAGGTATGGAACTCATTATCCAGAATGCTCAGGACCTGGAGTTTTCCCAGATAAGGGGTCTTTCCGTAATTCATATCTCCTACCTAAAGTATGCTAAAAAAAAAATATTTAAACAGTAATTAAATCCAATAGGATTGTTTTGCCTCCAATAAGGATAAATTATACCTTAGTTGGGATCAAGTACAAGGTACTGTTTTATTATTCAGAGAAAAAGGAAATCATTTTTAAAAATGTGAATTATTTGATCAAAATGGAGTCTATGGGAGTTGGCTTTCCGTAATTCGGAACTTTCTGGATAAAGGGTCCAATACCCATTGATAAATACACTTCTAAAAATCCCATAGGAAAGAATATAACATGATTGAGTTTATGTATTAAGAGCTAAAGCAGGCATCCTCAAACTACGGCCCCCCAAGGTAATTTACCCGGCCCCCATTATGATCTGACGCGAGGACGCATGGGGGAGCGGACCGTAGTATGAGGACACGGGGGGAGGACTTTATTCCGGCCCCCCAACAGTCTGTGGGACCATGAACTGGCCCTCTCCTTAAAAAGCTTGAGGACCCCTGATCTAAAGTCACATTTTGATAAATCTGCCCTTTACCTTTTAATTGTTGAACAGCTCCAGTTCTAATTTAGCCTGTTTTTTTTGTTTTTTTTTAAACAGAACTAGGTTATCTTGCCGTATATGACTGTATCTTGAATAAAGGTGGCCACACACGTGGCGATTTGCGATCTTTCGTGCGACCATCGGTTGCACGAACGATCGTTCAATCCGCCACTAACATTCAGGGCTGAAACGGCAGATAAGGAGGTAGAAACAATAGGATTTCTACCTCCTTCTGCCGATTCAGCCCTGAAGGCAGATTTTGCTCAGGCACCTTCTATGGCGCCCAATCAAAATCTTTTAACTGCACGATCAGTGTGTCGACCGATATCAGCAGCCTCCTGCGATATCTGTCGATTCGCCGACTTGCCATACAGGCCAGCTTAAGTTTTCCTTCTGTAGCCAAGCATCTGCTGATAAAAATCAGCATGATTCTACCAACATTCTACCAACATTCTACCAACAGTGGCATACAAGTTACTGGGCCTCACAACAAAATAATTTTACAGCCTACTACATTTTGGGAATACGTTTTTATAATCATTACTAGATAACAACAAAAAAAGTGATTGAGATACAAAAGGCTCAGTCAAAGCTCTCAGCTCAATTCAGAGAAGCATCTGTGTCTATATTTGAAAACTGAGATTAGCTCAGCCTAAACTGCAGTGTACTGCAGTACATGATGCTTTAATAAAATACAAACAAAAAACAGCATCAGGGATAACCGTGTGCCTCCTGTTATTGTTCCAGCCTTATGCATTAATGCAACACAGTGTAGAGGTTGATATAAAAGACAAATTCATTTGCTAACTTTACATTCCTTGGTATTGTTGCCCTTTGTGCTACAATGCTCCAGTGAAGTGAAGACTGCGGCACGTAATAATCAGGTATTGAAGCAGGTCACTGAGGAACCATATGGCATACCCTTTAAAATCACATTAGATGTCACATAATGAAGCCTAGATATAATTATGACATCTTCAAACTCTTTAGGGAGATTTACAGCTTGCTAGTGAGAGAATTTACCTGTGATGTATACCTTAATGCAGTATTTTACCATTATAAATTACAGACTAATGGCCATAAATTAGGGGTGGTTCACATTCAGGTTAACTTTTAGTATGTTACAGAATGGCATATTCTAAGCAACTTTTCAATTGGTCTTCATGTTTTAATTTTTATATTTTTCAAAGTATTTTCCTTCTTTTTCTGACTCTTTCCAGCTTTCAAATAGCCAAAAACTATTGCTCTGTGAGGCCACAATTGTATTGTCATTGTTGCTTTTTTTTTTTTTTTTTTTTACTTATCTGCCTGGTTGCTAGGCCAGACAGCTGCAGAAAAAACAAAGACAAATTGCAAATTGACTCAGAATAGCACTCTCTACATTAGTGTTGCCCAACCAGTGGCTTGTGAGCAACATGCTACTCCCTGTGGCCTCAAAGCAGTTGCTCATTTTTTAATTTTAGTTAGGACGCAAGTTTTGGTTGCATAAAAACCAAGTATAATGCCAAACAGAGCCTTTTGTAGGCCGCCAGTCCACATAGGGACTATTAAATAGCCAATTATAGACTGGCACCCCCAGGAACCTTTTTCCACGCTTGTATTACTCCCCAACACTTTTCCATTTAAATGTGGCTCATGGGTATAAAAGGTTGGGGATCCCTGCTCTACATTATACTAAAAATGTATTTAAAGGTCAATAACCCCTTTAATGACGTTATGAGACTCCATCTCTCCATTGGGGGTGACGGGTTTTTTTTTTTTACTCTTGCACGTGAATGCTTTTTTTTTATGCTATCTTAAAAGGTACTGTTCTGCATTTACGTGTCCTCCTTTATTGCAATTACTCTCATTCAAACCACTGCTTGGTTGCTTGGACCCTAGCAACCAGTTGAAATTCCAAACTTAAGAGCTTCTGAATATAACACTAAATAATTAAAAAAACACAAATAATAAAAATTAAGTCTAATTGCAGATTGCATCACACTCTACATCAGGAGTCCCCAACCTTTTTTACTCCTGAGCCACAGACAAATGTAAAAAGATCAACATAATCACAAAAGTTCATGGAGGTGCCAAATAAGGGCTAAGATTGGCTATTATGCAGCCTCTATGCATCAGCTTACAGGAGGCTTTATTTGGTAGTAAATTGTGTTTTTATTTAACTATAACTTGCCACCAAGCCAGAAATTCAAAAACAACTACACTGTACCTGGTTTGGGGGCACTAAGAGCAACATCCAACATGTTGCTCATGAGCCACTGGTTGAAGATCACTGCTCTACATCATACTTAAAGTTAAACAACCCCCTTTAACCTTTAGGCAGTCAGCTCTAAAGAACAGCAGTCTCTCTAAGCCATTCTATATTCATTTGCTTGAGGGAGTTAAGGTTCCATTTAGCACAAGGCATTTTAAAACCTACATACAGGGAGCAGTTTAGTAATAAATTGACTCACTAGTGGCATACCATCTGTAATTAACTGCAACCTCTAACATTTGCAGGCCTATATACATTGCAGTACTTGGGAGTTGTAGGTAGGGGTTGCAACATTTGGCACAGTGGCTCCAATGAGAAGAAGATAAAAGGGGGGGCAGGGGCAAAATCGCAACACAAAAAACAAGAAATTTAAAAGCCATTAAAAGAAAAAAGAACAAGCTGATAATACAATATGCAGACAGGAGCTCAGGTCAAACATTATGCTTAGGAGGTTATAGTAATGCTTTGGAAGTTCAGTGCAGGCAATAAGAACACACAGCAGGGGCAGCAGCTGGTGTTTGGATGAATTTATTTATAGCAGAGGAGGGTTATATTCAGGTTACAGTGGCAATGATCTCAAAAAGGCATGCAGGTTGATGTTCCATCCTATCTGCTGCAATGTTTGCATGCTATCCTGCCTCTCATTCTCTCTCTGTTGGCATGCATTGTCCTGCTTGATGAACCTGCTCTGAACAGGTAATGAAATCAACAGACTTAAAGGGTGCATCAAACTTTTAAAATTTAAGTATAATGAAAATGACAATTACATTAAAATGACTGAATTAATAATGGTCTAAGTTTGCAACATTATATATAGCTAAGTTTGCATATTTTTAAATCCTGTTGGGTTTAGGCTAAAGTCCCATGGAGAGATTAGTCGCTGCAATTTATAAAAAGTGAGTTCCAGCGACAAGTCACTTGTCTTTTCCTAACAAGTGATTACTAGAGATTTCAACAGAGGAGCGATTCTATTTCCCACAAATCCAGGTGTCACATTCCCCGCCCACAATTAGAAATTACATTAAGTGCAATGGGGAAATCTTCCTGCTCAGTGGGTTTTACTTTCAGCAATTCCAATAGTTTTGAATGACAATGCTTTCTTTGTAAAATCACTTGAAAAAGGGTCTCATAGCGATTCGCGATTCAGGGATTTGAAGTAGTGTCGTCAGTTTAAGTACCGAGGATTTATATTCTTCTCTATGTAGAGACAAAACGAGCGACTCTCCATGGGACATAGCCTAAAGCCAACTAAAAGGACGGAACAACATTTAACTGTATTAGATCCTAAATTACAGCAGTCGCAGGTAGAATTAGCCCAAATCTTAACACTCCTGAGTTAATTTGTGGGTTTCCACACTGTATTCACCAAAGATGCTAACGATGGCTGCCATACAGCTATAGTGCCCATGTCCCAAACTGTTTAGGCTAGCTGAATAGCTTGCCATCAGAGGTAGAAGAGCAGTGAAAGTTTGAATGAACTATTCCACCTCTGCATCTTCCATGGCTGTGTCTGGATTCAATAAAGGAGCCCTAGCATAATAAAGTATTATTGTACCAGAGACTGAATTGCCTTCACAGCCTAGAGAAGTGAGCCGCAGCAACAATCCCCAAATGTTGGGTTGAACATACACCAGTGTAGTCAAAAGCACATGGACAGGGAGTCTGACTCTCAAACAATCTGTGCCAAATTGAAAAAAGATTCCTTATCTGGAAAACACCATGTCCCAATCTTACTGCATATGTAAGAGGTCCAATACCTGTTCCACTTTCATATGTCATTATACTGAAAAAAATAGCTTTATAATAAATACTATATTACATATATGTACACAAATAAGCACTAACAAGCCCAGAGGAAGCATAGTCAGGTGTTTTTTTATAGACACATACAAACACTAAAGCTGATGCCCCACTGAGTGAGTTAGTCACCTGCAATGTATCTCTGCTATCGCAGGCAACAAACCAATCCAAAATGCCTTCCACCAGCAACAATAGGAGCTGCCAGTGGAAAGGCCTTCACATTGTTTCGGTTTGCCTGTAGCAAGAAACTTTGCACAACTTCCGAAAACCAAAGCAATGTGAAGGCCTTTCCACCGGCGACTCCTTTTGTTGCCAGTAGAAAGGCATTTTGGAGTGGTTAGTTGCCCACGCTAGCAGAGATCTATCGCAGGAGACTAAAGGCGGCCATACAGGGGCCGATTGTAGCTGCCGATATCGGTCCCTTGAACCGATTCGGCATCTTATCACCCCGTGTAGGGGCAGAAACGACGGCCATACCTGACCGATATCTGGACTGAATTAGAGCAGATATCAATCGGGCAGGTTAAAAGACTCAGTCAGATCGGGGACCGCATCGGCTCGTTGATGCGGTCCCCGAACTGACTGCGCCATTGCTGCCGTTATAATTTGATCGAATTAGCCTACATTTTCCCCGATATTGCCCACCCGTAGGTGGGGATATCGGGACAAGATCCGCTCACTTGGCGACCTCGCCAAGCGAGCGGATCTTAACGTGTATGGGCACCTTAACTTGTCCGTGGGGCATCAGCCTAATACATATTCATTTATAGTAAAGGATAGTCATCAAAATACTTTTATATAAATGTAAAAAGACTGTAGTATTAGATGGGAATGGATAAAGTTACTTTGCATTTATAAAAACAAAATTATAGACCTTGCGGTACTGAACTGCACATGATAGATAATTTATGTGACTATTACTACCTCCATTATCATATGCAACATACTATTATTGGTACAGGTATGGGACCGGTTATCCAGAATGCTCGGGACCTGTGGTTTTCCAGATAAGGGATCTTTCTGTAATTTGGATCTCCATAACTTAAATCTGCTAAACATCATTTAAATATTGAATAAACCCAATAGGCTTGTTTTGCCTCCAATAAGAACTAATTGTATCTTAGTTGTGATCAAGTACAAGGTACTGTTTTCTTATTACAGAGAAAAAGGAAATAATTTATAAAAATTATAATTATTTGCTTATAATGGAGTCTATAGGCAATGGCCTTTGGGAAATTTCCTGGATAATGGGTTTCCGGATAAGGGATCCCATACCTATATATGCAATGCCCTTATTGCTAATCCTAACACTGCTGTAACCTGCCATACCGTTTAACACCTTTAAAGATACATTTTTTCTGAAACAAACAATAGTGAATATCTTAAATACCCTTTTTGGTTATTTCTTGATTCATATACACTTCTAAATATAGCTAGACAATTTTCCAATAATGGGGATATAAAGTCAAAACCTTGACTTAGGGTTTATATATAGCCCTATGATAGGAAAGCACTATGAGAGATGTTGTTCTAATAAAAAAAAAAAAAAAAATCAGATGGCAAAGCAGTTAAAACAGCTAACTGGAGCTCTGTACTCCTCAGTGTCTGCAGCTGAATGAGGAGTGGGTGTGTTTCACGCTCTACTCATGTTTTACTTCCTTATCTGTGACTGACTTGCTCTTATCAGCAACTGGCCAATGACAACCCAGTAAACAAGCTCCTGTACTTTTTTAAAGTCTAGTATAGTACAGTCCCTGCTTCTGTTTTATTTTTTCAAGTCTAGTACAGAACAGTCCTCTACTTTTTTCACATCAGGACAACCACTGGCACAATAGGTTTCCAGGAGCTGTGATCAGAACTCAATTCAGGGGAATAGCATAAGATACAAAATACAAAGGCTTCTAATTAAAAAACGGTAGAGAATTTTTGACGGGGTTATATTACAAGATTATTCCATTTGCAATAATAATAATAATAATAATGAAAAATAATAATATGGCATGGGCTTACATTATATCATTTAATGTTGTGTTTTGCAGCTCTCTGGTTTTGGAGTTTAGAGGTGGCTGTAAAAAGGGTGCTGTACATGGAAGGATAAATCACTGGGATGCAATGAACCAAAAGGGGCACATCTGACCTGAAGAACAAATAGGACATTGCATCTGAGAACACATTACTAACTGATGAGTTTTGTAAGTGTAAATACATCCTTAATTATAGCCTATGAATAACATTATGTGAGATGTTTGCAATGTATCAGATTGATTAAGACAAACGAATGTATCAAAGTTAAAAAAGGTTGAGTGGGACCAAATACACTTGCTAGAAACCTAGACTTTGGAGTAACCACCTTTTATATAAATTCAGAATAAAATATTTAAAAAGAACACAAAAAGTCCAACTGCAAAGGGACCATGAAAGCATTCAAAAACAACAACACAAAAACACCAACTGCAAAGTGACCATGAAAGCATTCAAAAAAACAACACAAAAAGACCAACTGCAAAGTGACCATGAAAGCAGACATCCATCCTGTCAAAAAGCAGATTTCCATACTCACCATCGGCAGGCTGTTGGAAGTTGACATAGGCATAGCCCAGAGAGCGGCGGGTAATCATGTCCCTGCACACACGGATGGACAAGACTGGTCCCGCAGGGCTGAACTTCTCATAGAGCATGGCCTCGGTAACATCGGGGTGCAAATCCCCCACATAAAGGGACGCCATGGGGTAACTGCTAGCAGCTGTGTGCATCACCCAGCCAGGGGGCAGCGACCAACTACCGGACGGCTAAATTGAATATGATCTCCACAGGAGATGTAATAAATATTAAGGCTTCGGTAAGTCAGGGAAGTGCTTGCTTTGACTTGCCTATACACTCCAGCAACTGAGATGTAGAGGCGCAGGAGCTGGGCTGGCACCGATCGTAGTGGATGTTTAAAAGCTTGCTGTGGTATCTGCGGGGGGCTAATGTATGTTGCTGGCCAAGATTCCTATCAGGTGTTGCGAATGCCGCCTTATGGTAACAGGAGTAGACAGGAGACGCTAAATAACTGGCCTAATAAAGTGCAAGAACAGCGGTGCGTCTGCGGTATCAATGTACCTAAATATGCAACACGAATGAATCAGGGCGGGTTAAGAGCGTATGTTTATAAAGACAATTCACAGGCGCAACCCAAATATTTATGTTTCAGTGCACGATCGGTTTGCCCTGTTACTCGATCACCATCAGGCAGCAAACTCTAGCCAGCTCCCCGCACCACAGCGAGGACAAAAGAGACCGGTTGTCACTTGCTGCGCAGCTTTTATATCCGGGTCGCGCCACCACTAACCCTGAGCTTGAGCGCACAGCGCCCTCTATGGACCTCCAGCCGTACAACGTGCCACCGAACGTCTACTAACCCGGCAGCCATCTTAAGTGTGGCAGTCTGTGAGCATGCAAAGTGTAGGACATAGGACGCAATTTTTTTTTAAAGAAAATCTGGCTCTGCCGCTCTTTTCAGCTACTCTTTAGGGAAATGTGATCCGAGTGACTGTACAATAAGCCGGTTCATTGGATAACTAGAGGTCAAGTGGCTATAAACATTTAAAATATATACGAAAGCACAGCTGTATTGGTCCTTCAGCCAAAAATATTTACGTCTATAAAAAGTTTCCTGAAATAGCTTTTTCCACAGAGAAAGAAAATGTAATTCTTAGCAACTCATGTACATTAATCAAAATACTGATTTTAGCTGACATGGCCTCTGGTGGTTAAAATGCTCTGTATGCCACTGCCCTAATAACTAAGATTGCTAGTATAAGCAATGCAGATATATTTGTTTTAGGATAACAATTGCAGGCAGTTTCAATTTACAACAACTTATATAATTATTAGCTTTCCAATGAAAGGCCTTCAGTTGGCATCCTAAAACAAAATGTTTGGCATCCTCCCCCAAGTATCAATAAAGAGCTATTGTGGCTTTTGGCACTTTGGAACTATTGACAGTGGCCAGGCCTGACATGGGATTCAAAACAGGCCCCTAGCATTCCAAGTACACAGAGCCCAAACAGCCCCCTTCAGCCCAACAGTGACTGTCTGTCGCTGTTTTACAGTAACCCCTCTGGCATTTGCCAGAATCCACAGATGCCCAGGCCCATGCACTGGCTACATAATTAGATGATGATGAGGGGGGGGGGGGGGTATGATTGACAGCTGGGATTTTAAAATGCTTTTATAATGGGTATGGATGTGTTATTAAAAAATAGAATTTGTGTTTCATGTGTAAGCTTATAGTAAATTAGCCCTTTAATTACCACAAGCTACACCGTATTTTACCCAGGATGAGACTGTATCCCATAGGGGTGAGCCCTCGCTTTGTATGGAGGCCAGGTGGATATGTGTTGTATTTCTCAATAAATGGGCGCCAGTGGTTCTTAACATTGAAACCATGAACTGTTTATTTACACAGCCACTTAGGAGTAATTACAGAATAGGCAGGCAGTAGCATTTCACAGCATAGGCAGTACTTACAAGAATATGTCACACTGACCCTTTAGCTGCAGGGCACAATGGGTTAACTCCCAGCTTTCAGGTATATGCTTCCAGTGGAACCTGGGTGATCACTATCTAACCCTAGGTCTGTACACTGTTAACCCTACTCTGGGCAGTATTATACCCGGCTTATAATGCCTCTACAATCCTGGTTGGAGCAAATGCGGCTCACTAAATAGCCCTGCCTGTCTATCACACCTAGGGGCCCATTTACTTACTCACGAACCGGCCGAATGCGTCCGATTGCGTTTTTTTCGTAATGATTGGTATTTGGCGATTTTTTCGGAAAATTATCGCAACTTTTTCGTTGCCATCCGAATGTTGCGCAAAATCTGGCAATTTTTTCGTAGCGTTAAAACTTGCTATTATACCCGGCTTATAATGCCTCTACAATCCTGGTTGGAGCAAATGCGGCTCACTAAATAGCCCTGCCTGTCTATCACACCTAGGGGCCCATTTACTTACTCACGAACCGGCCGAATGCGTCCGATTGCGTTTTTTTCGTAATGATTGGTATTTGGCGATTTTTTCGGAAAATTATCGCGCCTTTTTCGTAGCCATTCCGAAAGTTGCGCAAAATGTTGCGATTTTTTCGTAGCATTCGGATTCATTCAAGCTTCAGTATGGTGACTTTTCTTGGGCCAGGTTGGAGCTGCAGGGTGCCATTGAGTCCTATGGGAGGCTTCCAAAATCATGCTAAGTCTGAAAGTTTCGGCCGCCGCTTACGAGTGCTCAATATGAAAAACTCGCTTTTTTTGCAAAAATCGTATTGGTAACGAAAAAGTCGCGTCAATTTCCGAAAAGTCGTAAAGGCGCCGAAAAAATCGCAAAAAATACGAAAAAGACGCAAAATGTTCGTTTTCCAATCGGAATTTTTCCAATTCGGATTCGAATTCGTGTCTTAGTAAATCAGCCCCCTAGTGTGATCTATAACAGGAACTGCCTATTCTTTCTAAAGCTACCTATTCACATGTAGAGCTCTCCTCTTGTGGAGAGAGCTCCACAAAATGGCCTCTTGCCTCATGGCTGCTCAGCCTTTTATATCCACAGTGCCACCTTATGGCCAAACTGTGGAAATGCACAAGGGGTCATGCTATGACCCAGGAACAAGGAACTTACTTCCCATTACATTAAGGACCCTTATAGCTGTCTAGAGAACTAGGGGACCACAGAGTGGGAAAAGGCATAATTTACCAGTTCCCTACACGTTTAACTTGAAAGGGACTTTTATTATACTTTAATAACATTGGCATCAAGCATAATCTTTACCAGCCAGGTGGCAACCCTACCTCCAACACAACCCTTATACTATTTTTGCAAGGGTATGTTTAGAACCATAACGGGTAATTTCACCTTTTTTAGCAAATCTGTAATAACACATAAAACAAGATGCCAAACCCCCCAGAAATGTGTTCAAACTTTAAATAACCTGCCAAATTTTTGTAAAAAGTGTTATTTAGGAGGTGTGCTGGCAAAAATGGGCATGGTCAAAAAATGTTCACCATGCTACACGCCGCATTTCTTTTGCCCTTTTTTACACTTTTCAAATGTTGTGAAGTATGTATCCTGTACATAGTTACATAGTTACATAGTTACATAGGGTTGAAAAAAGACCTGTGTCCATCAAGTTCAACCCATCCAAGTAAACCCAGCACACCTAACCCACACCTACCAATCTATACACTCACATACATAAACTATAAATACAACCACTAGTACTAACTGTAGATATTAGTATCACAATAGCCTTGGATATTCTGATTGATCAAGAACTCATCCAGGCCCCTCTTAAAGGCATTAACAGAATCTGCCATTACCACCTCACTAGGAAGGGCATTCCATAACCTCACTGCCCTCACCGTGAAAAACCACCTACGCTGCTTCAAATGGAAACTCCTTTCCTCTAATCTAAAGGGGTGACCTCTGGTGCGTTGATTGTTTTTATGGGAAAAAAGAACATCCCCCAACTGCCTATAATCCCCTCTAATGTACTTGTACAGAGTAATCATGTCCCCTCGCAAGCGCCTCTTTTCCAGAGAAAACAACCCCAACCTCGACAGTCTCACCTCATAGTTTAAATCTTCCATCCCCTTAACCAGTTTAGTTGCACGTCTCTGTACTCTCTCCAGCTCATTAATATCCTTCTTAAGGACTGGAGCCCAAAACTGCACTGCATACTCAAGGTGAGGCCTTACCAGGGACCTATAAAGGGGCAAAATTATGTTCTCATCCCTTGAGTCAATGCCCTTTTTTATACAAGACAGCACTTTATTTGCTTTAGTAGCCACAGAATGACACTGCCTGGCATTAGACAACTTGTTATCAACAAAAACCCCTAGATCCTTCTCCATTAAGGATGCCCCCAACACACTACCATTCAGTAGATAGTTTGCGTTTATATTATTTCTACCAAAGTGCATAACTTTGCACTTATCAACATTGAACCTCATTTTCCAGTTTGCTGCCCAGTTATCTAAATTTGTCAAATCGCTCTGCAAAGCGGCAGCATCCTGCATGGAACTTATAGTTTTGCACAATTTAGTGTCATCAGCAAAAATAGAAACAGTACTGTCTATGCCCACCTCCAGGTCATTAATAAACAAGTTAAACAGCAAAGGCCCAAGGACTGACCCCTGCGGTACTCCACTAACCACACTGGTCCAATTAGAAAATGTTCCATTTACCACCACTCTTTGTACTCTATCCTTCAGCCAGTTCTCTATCCAATTACAAATATTATGTTCTAGGCCAATATTCCTTAATTTGATCATTAACCTTCTGTGAGGTACTGTATCAAACGCTTTAGCAAAGTCCAAGTAGATGACATCAACTGCCATTCCAGCATCAAGGTTCCTACTCACCTCCTCATAAAAGGCAACTAAATTAGTCTGGCAAGATCTGTTACGCATAAAACCATGCTGGCACAAACTAATAGTATTGTGAACTGCAATGTATTCAAGTACCCTATCCCTTATTACCCCTTCCAAAAGTTTTCCTACTACTGATGTCAGACTAACAGGCCTATAGTTTTCAGGCTGAGAACGGGATCCCTTTTTAAATAACGGCACCACATTAGCAATCCGCCAGTCTCTTGGCACCATGCCAGACCTCAATGAATCCTGAAAAATTAAGTGAAGAGGTTTGGCAATCACAGCGCTCAGCTCATTTAATACCCTGGGATGAATCCCATCCGGCCCTGGACCTTTGTTTACCTTTACATGTTCAAGTCTCTTTTGAATTTCCTCCCGAGTGACCCATGCGTCAGTAGCTAAATTACTAGAACTGGGCATATTACAAGGGAAGCCTTCATTATCTGGCTCCTCAGATGTATAGACAGATGAAAAATAAGAGTTCAAAATTTCAGCTTTTTCCCCGTTCTCATCAACCAACGTACCCCCCCGTGATAATAAAGTTCCCACCCCTTCTTGCTTCATTTTTTTACTATTCACATAATTAAAAAATAATTTTGGATTCTTTTTACTCCTAGCTGCAATATCCCTTTCCATCTCTATTTTAGCTTGCCTGATAGCTTTTTTGCATGCTTTATTTGCTTCCTTGTACCTGATGAAAGTTTCCGCTGTCCCAGCTAACTTGAATGCCCTAAAAGCACGTTTTTTCTTACCAACCTCGACAATAACTCTTTTATTCAGCCATAAAGGTTTCGCTTTGCGATGCCTCTCCTTGCTTACTAGGGGGATATACTGTTGTGTATACCTACAAAGCAATGTTTTAAAGATGTTCCATTTTCCTTCTGTGTCTAACCCCATGAAAAGCCTTTCCCAGTTGACACATTGCAGAGATGCCCTTATACTGGCAAAGTCTGCACGTCTAAAATTGAGTGTTTTAGTTACTCCCTTATAGCGCTGTCTCTGCAGCATTATCTCAAAGGAGACCATGTTGTGATCACTGTTCCCCAAATGCTCACCCACACAAATGTTAGAGATAAGTTCATTATTATTAGAAATCACCAGGTCCAAAATAGCGTCATTCCTAGTGGGTTCTTGAACTGCCTGAAATAAAAAGTTGTCATTTAGCATATTTACAAACCTACTAGCTTTTTCTGACTTAGCCACCCCATTACTCCAGTCAATGTCCGGATAATTAAAGTCCCCCATAACAACAACTTGACCCAGTTTTGAAGCCTCCTCCATTTGCAACAATAGCTGGGCCTCATCCCCCTCATCTATACGGGGTGGTTTATAACATACACCAATGATCATTTTCTTTGTGACCTTCAGCCTTACTGAAATTTCTACCCAAAGAGATTCGACGTTTTCATTGGTAATGTCTTTATTACATGGCTTTAAGTCTGACTTTACGTAAAGACAAACCCCTCCACCCTTTTTAATCTCTCTGTCCCTCCTAAAAAGTGTATAACCATTTAAATTCACAGCCCAGTCGCATTTATCATCCCACCAGGTCTCAGTGATACCTATTAAATCATAATTTTCAATACATGCAATAGCTTGCAGCTCCCCTAATTTACCCGACAAGCTACGCGCATTAGCCAGCATGCAGCGGAGATTATTACTTCTCCCTCTGATGTTTACATTAGCTAAGGGAGAATTAGAGCTAAGGCAATTATGAGACTGCTTTCCTTGTAACGGAAGCTCCTTATCTGATAAACTATATGCCCCCCTCACTCCTCCCCCACAACCCTTTGCTAGACCCCCTACCCCATCTACACTAATTTTCCCATGGAATTCTAGCTCACCCACCCCCCCCTTGTCTAGTTTAAACACTCCTCCAACCTCTTAACCATTCTCTCCCCTAGCACAGCAGACCCCCTTCCATTGAGGTGCAATCCGTCAGGGCTGTATAGATTGTACCCCAAGGAAAAGTCAGCCCAGTGCTCTAGGAACCCAAACCCTTCCTTCCTACACCAAGACTTTAGCCACGCATTTAGCTCCCTAAGCTCCCGCTGTCTCCCTAAACTTGCACGTGGCACCGGCAAAATTTCCGAAAAAATTACATTGGAGGACCTTTGCCTAATCTTAGAGCCTAGATCCCTGAACTCACTCTTTAAAGTCCCCCACCTACCGTTCATTTTGTCGTTAGTACCGATATGTACCAAGACAGCCGGGTCATGCCCAGCCCCTCCCAATAATGTGTCAACCCGATCAACCACATGCCGAACCCTGGCACCAGGAAGACAGCAAACTGTCCGGTTGAAGCGATCCGCTTGACAGATTACCCTATCCACTTTCCTAATGATCGAATCCCCTATAACCACCATCTGTTTAGGCCTAGCTCTGCTCTCCTCCCCACCACTACTAGTGAAACTGGTCTCCCGGCTGTTAGAGAGATCAGCCTCACCTAGAACCGCCAATCCAGAGTTCACACTCCCATCTTCTTCACACAATCTGGCAAATCTGTCTTTTTATACATTCAGTACTTTCAGATGAATTTTATGCAAATACACGTACTGACGTGGGAACCCTGGAGCACCCCTGAATGAGGCAGCAAATCCAGGGTTCCCACTGTGGGCTGCTTCAGTAGCAAAATTGTGCCTAAGAAATCACACACAAACCTCATTTAAATGCTGTGCTTTGGAAATGATGCAATCCCGACTGACAATTTTTAAATAATGGCTGTTTAAAGGGAACCTGTAGCCAATAACTGTTTTTTTCCATTATGCCAGGTAGATATCCTCTTAAATCTGTATTTCAATAGACTTTCAGTTTATGCAAAGTACACTATCACATAAACCACATACATCTAAATATATGTGAATTTCACAGGCTTTTATTTTATGACAGATAAAACATACAAGATTCCGTAATACATTCAGTTTATTACATTCACAAAAATATGTGGAAAAGGTCTGTGAGTCCTATGTACAATCTCTTCCATATAAAGGTGCATAACACATTTAACAGTGAACAAGGTCGAAACATATAGTCGAAGAACATAAGAGGCTTCTTATAAGGCAATTTTGTTAAAACTCTCCAAACATGGAGAGTGAACATTACAATAGTGACAAACTTGACAGTGTGTCACAGACTAAAAGGCCAGTACCAGGACATGCAACATTACATAGTGTTTTGGGTATTAATACATTCAGTTTGCAGGTTTTCTTTATTAAAATGTGTAGGCAGATGTTAGGGATACACTAAATCCATAAATCATAGATTTGGCCAGTGCATTAAGACTAAATATTTAGTTGGGGAAAACAATTTTGTTTAATATACCACCTAATGAGAACCGAGTTCAGTTGATTGATCTCACTGTACAAGTATAGGACCCGTTATCCAGAATGCTCGGGACCAAGGGTATTCCGGATAAGGGGTCTTTCTGTAATTTGGATCTTCAAACCTTAAGTCTATTAAAAAATCAATAAAACATTAATTAAACTCAATAGGATTATTTTGCATCCAATAAGGATTAAATTATATCTTAGTTGGGATCAAATACAAAGCACTATTTTATTTTTACAGAGAAAAAGGAAATCAATTTTAAAAATCTGAATTATTTGATTAAAATGAAGTCTGTGGGAGACAGGCTTTCCATAATTCAGGGCTATCTGGATATCGGGTTTCCGGATAACGGATCCCATACCTGTATTTAGTTTAGTTGAAATTCTGCTATTCAGCAGGCAACAGTTTTTTTAGCAAAATGTTTTAGTAAAATTGGCTTTGCCTACTCATAATATATATATTTATACATTCAAATTATTGCAAAAATAGTTAGGAATTTATAACAGAGGTTTGAAGTTTATCAAGTCTTTACTAGCATTTTACTCATTCAGGTAGGAGCTTACTACCCAGTATTCTCTGATATCACAAGTATCTTTAAAACAATATTAAAACAGTAGGGACAGAAACAAGCCCATTAAAATAACATACACAAAGCACATGCATCTACTTGCTTTACTATACTGTGCCATGTTCCAGTTTGCCGATTTAACCAACGTTAGTGTATGAGGAATCAGGCATAGTCTGTTCTGCTACAGCCATATATTGCTATGAAAAGGTGGTAAGCAAAATGCCCCTGTACATAGTGTGCCAATAGGCACTTGAAATTGCATCAATTGAAGAGTGTGTGTGTGAATGGACTCCCAACAATTACTTCATAAGCATAAGCTGTGCCCATGAATGCACAGTTTACTTACCAGTGCACATTTTTCTGCCTGCTTGTGACAGGCACAGTTACACTAGAGTTCTGGCATAAAATGTTTTATTGTGGGTAAAGATATAGTGACATGCACCATTTTTTTCGCACTGGTTTATAAAATTTAGCCCCAATTTCTGAGAGTAAACATTAAAAATGTAGTCATCAAAATATTATTTTAATAAAAACCACAGTATTAATATCTAAAGTTATGTATCAGGGAAAAACATATACATATAAATATATATATATAATATATATTTATCTATATATATTATATAATTAATATCTTTTAAATATTTATTGCATGATGTCCAAAATTTGGCCTAATAACTTTTTGGTTATGATTTATTATATATATATCTGTATATATTATATTTGCTTGAAGTATTCCAAGTACAAATTAAGTTTTAAAATAGCATTTTATTTCTAATCTTTTTATTAGTCATATATTATGTCTCTAGTGATAAGGAAGACATTTTTTAAGACTGAATTAAATACTTCAAACAATTCTCATTTGAGTCACAAAACAGTAGTCACCATCTTTTATTAACAAATATATTATTATTATTATTGGGTACCAACAAAGGTTAGTCTTAGGTAGATTCTGTCTTCTAGGAAGGACCTGGTATTTCTGCATAATACTTTTCTGTCGCTATCACCATTTCTTTACATCTCCTCATTTCATACACTGATTTCACATAAGGTAGATGTGCTTGGTTATTTTGAGGTATCCTCATTCACAAAGTTTAGCAAATGTATTTACACACTTAGGAATAAGGAGACAAACTGTCATCTGCATAATGATCAAGCTGCTCATACTTGCTGGTGCGAGCTCCAACAGAACGGATCTGTGCCCATGCAAACATTTTGGTAAAGTACTGTACTATACCAACAGTCAGTTGGCTGATAACAATTGCATTGGTATTAGCTGACTAATGTGTGTGCCCTTCCCCCAATATTTTTTAAGTTTGGCCACAGACTGTCGCTTGTAGATATGCTTGGCACAACAGTTTGATATTATATATCAGTCCCTTTTCTATAATATCAAGTACGGTGTTTTAGTCAAAAATGTTATATTCAATATAATAAAGTCCTATTTGATTTAGACTCATCAAAAAGACCCAAGCTGCCATATATATAACTATGCAGACATACAATGGATAGCCATCTACTGCTAGCCACCCTACTCACCCTCTTTCCCTACTCTAAGAAGCAAAATGCAAAGTTACCAGCATCCAGTACTAAGTACATCTCACAGTCTGTGTGTATATGGTACATAGCAAAACTGGGATCCTTATTATATGGTTAATAAATATGCACAAAAGTCAATTTACAAACTAATATAAATAACCACAGCTTTTTAGGAGCTGAAACACAAATAAAGGGAGCTCTATTCCTTAAAATATCGGAGAGGAAAAAATAAAAGAAAGGACACCATTACCAAACCCCAAGCACCCTATTAGCAAAATTACACCAAGAAACCACTGAAGAAATGAACACTGCCAATTAGCACATAAATATTACAAATGGAGTATATTTTTACCTTGCAAATAAGAGCAAAAATACTGAGAGCAAATTGTTTTTCTATTTTTATAATGTATTGGTTTTCCAAAACAAATTAGGACTATTTAGTTTTCATGCATATGTAGAAGGCTAATGATAGTAAGACCATGGTGTTCTTGAGTTCTTTTACAATACCCTTCACTTTTCCTTGACTTTATCATGTGCACAGTGCTAAGTATTTGTACTTGACTCTGTAGGACTCTCATTGTTTTATGTGCAGGGAATTTTGTTTACTTAATCATTTGCATGTTGGTGTGAGTTACAGTTAAAGCTGTACAAAGCAAAAAGGCAATAATAGCAGCCTGTTTAGTAGAGTGTTACATTCACCACATCACTGTTACATACAAGGACAGAGGCAGCTGAAACACAGACAACAGACAAGCATAACATTTTTTTGTCAATGGTTGCAATCATGCCATTATGCAAAGTAGGCAGCAATAGTGAATGTGCATGGGCACTTATCACAAAAAAGTCACTTTATAGTATTTATATATTGCCCCATTTGGTTCTAATAAAGAACAAGGAGCTTTGTAAACAATCTGGGGGCTTCCATTAAACCCAAAAAACCCAAATAAATATGTAGTGTGGTAATATTCTGGGTATAGTGCATGGCTGCAGGCGCCAAAGGAAGTATTACTTGCTGTTTTGAGAAGGTTTATGTTTATGTCTTTGTGCTACACCATATGGTACATGAGCTGCTATTGTGCCCATCTCCTTAGCTCCCTCAACATGAAACATCTGGTCATCAAAAAATATGTGTGGGCGTATCTTTTCAAGGAGAGGTCCCTTTGGGGCTCCAGCCAAGAATAAAGCTTCATCAGTCTCAAGCCCCCAACTACGTAGAGTTTTTAGGGCACGTGCGCCAGAACTGGCAGCACTACGTGCAGTAACCAAATAAGTGCGAATAGGGCAGTTCATCCTCATTCCCTTGGAGTAAAATTTCTTCTGCAACTTCCCCAAAGCTTCCAGGAAACCTTTAAGAGGTCCCTGAAAAAGAAAAAAAATACATTCAAAGGTGAACATGTGGACTTTTCTGTGCAGCCAAATTGCTAGGAAAGGGCAATTCTGCCCTTTGGATCACCTGTTATATTTGGCCTAGATGGTTTAAACTTCAAAGCCTCTGGATTTCTGCACCATTTCATGTCATTAAAATTTAGCCTTACATATTTTAAAGTTTTCACTTCTTAAAACTTTTTTTTAACAAGGGCACATGATGTATTTTTCAGATTATGAATTGGCTTACATCTATTCCTATTAGAAGCACTGTTGTATCTATGACACAAATGTATAATTAAGGACATTTTTATATTTAGGTGACCCCAAACATTCTTTATGCAATTTTAATTAAAACTATCCGGTAATAGTATGCAATAGTAAAACTGGACTCTCTGGGAATAGAATTCCTGTTTTACAGGACAATTCCAGTCTTATAGGAGAACTCTTTTGCAATAGCCATAAAACAAAAGAAGACATTTTTTTAGAACAATGACTCAAGTAAACAATGAGATCCTATCCATGTTGCCCTGCAATGTGCATTGGATAATACAGTTTGTACAGTCTTGAAAATCTCTGTGATATGTCCCAGTGACAACCCAAATACACTAGCCTTGTACACATAACACCTTCAGAAATCATAGCTTTTGTAATCTATGCATTTGCTCTGTAGAAAATACTTAACAAGTAAAGGAAAATAACTAGCCTGTTGGCATTTCCACAATATTACTGTGTACTTTGGTCAGCAAAAGTGAATTAATCTGAGAGCAGTTACACAAAATATGGCTTATTTTAAGCAATTACCTGTGCCAAAGGCTTGTTCTCATAAGCCTTCTCATGTTCAAAAAACATGTCCAGCCCATGCTCCTTCACAATTTGCTCTGACTCATCAGAAAACAGGACAGCATCTCCATCAAATGCTACACGTAGTTGTTCTTCATGGACGGACACATTGTGACTTGGGCTAAAAATGGTTGCTGCTGCTATACCTTAATGGTGTATAAAAAGGGTATAACATGTTACAGGGATCTTAATTAGTTAAGATTGCGAGACTTAATTATTTTTGACAAAATAAGTGCACATTAAATATAATGTATAAACGCTATAAAACCCTCCAGTTGCACCCCCAATCTCTCCAAAGGAGTCCTGTTTTATCTTCTTGTTTTGTTTATATGTTTAATGTATACAGTAATATGTTGTACAATGCTTGTGTTTTATAAATACATGTAAATAATTATCATAATCAAAATAATTAAGGAAGAAACGTAATTACAGATGCAAGAGTATTCTTAAACAAGGACCTTACCAGCATGCAGCCAACCAGCATGCAAGGTTCTCAATTAAAGGATCCACGTAAAGAACTGGTAGTTAGAGCAGTGGTCCCCACCCAGTGGCTCACAAGCAACATGTTGCTCACCAACCATTTGGATGTTGCTTCCAGTGGCCTCAAAGCAGGTGCTTATTTTTTAAATCCTGGCTTGGAGGCAAGTTTTGGTTGCATAAAAACAAGGTATACTGCCAAACAGACCCTCATGTAGGCTGCCTGTCCACATACGGGCTACCCAATCACAGCAATTATTTGGTACCCCAGGTACATTTTTTATACTTGTGTTTCTCCCCAATTCTTTTACATTTGAATGTGGCTCATGGGTAAAAAAGGTTGGGGACCCCAGAGCTTAACTAAGGATGTGGGCTACCTCCACTGCAGTCTAATGTCTTTGAAGATGATGGAGAGCTCTCTAGGTTTTCACACCTATACAGATCTGACATATTTTGTGTGACCAGTTTGGGGAGGCAGCAGGGGACCAGGAAACCAGGGATATAGTTAGCCTAACAGGAACAAAGCCTAGAGCAGGAAGTGTAGCTGAAGTGTAGCTTGGCCAAGGCCAAGGCTTAAGGCAGGTGGCGGCAGCTTGGGGGCAGAAGTGTAACTATGTATACAGCAGACCCCATGGCCACAGGGGGGCCTGGGCAACAGGGGGGGGGCTGCTGTACTGTAGTCCCACCCTATAGTGGCACAGTCGGGGCCGTAAGTGCAGTGCCCTGGTTGCTGGTTGCGCTAGGCTCCCTTAGTAGATTTTTCTGCAGGGAGGACCCAGAGCAACCAAGTTACGCCACTGCTGGAGGGGGTATGTATGGTAGCATTAGAGAAAGAATCATGTATACACAAAAAGTATAGTATTATACATTTTTTCACACAGACATGTTATAAGTATATGCTCTTCATCATTACACATTTTTTGGCTTTTGAATGCTCTGTGGAAGAAAATTGATAACAAAGAATTAAACAACATTGCCACATCTAGTGATGAGGGACCAATACACATACAGATAAACAGACACTGATAAATTACATTTTAGAGCTTTATAAAAAATGAATTTCTTTACCTTCTTCTATAGCTTCCTGCACTTTTTGGCCATCAGATGAGAGGTACAGGTTGGTGTGGTAAGCTTTCAGGTAGCCAATGGGGCTGTTGCCTCCAGTCATACAGAAACGCTCTATAAAGAGGTCTAAGGCAGAAGATGGACCAAGATGTCAATATCTTTACAGTGCATTGTGGAGGTCATTTACTAATGCAGCACAACCTTGTGGAGTCTTTTTGTACCAACTGTACTACTACAGTATGATTTTATCTAGGAAATATAACTATTGCTACTTATATAGCACTGACATGTCGCACAGTGGTTTATAGAGATTAACAATCACATAAGTCTCCACCAAGCACTCATATCATACAAACACAATAGAGTCAGTTAACTTGCCTGTATGTTTTTGGAGTGCAGAAGGGAAAGGAGCACCCAGTAGAGTACAGGAAAAAGTTACAAACTTCAAGCAGATGCCCTGGTAGATATGTTAAATATGTAGTTTCTCTGTCCTCTTGAATGTGGTATAGTAGTTGAGAGTAGTTGTATGTCATAGAGTACTGACAGTATTAGCAGAGGCTTTTAACACCACATACATATGCAATAAATGCATTCTGTGAGCAATTCAGGAGTCATTTATAAACACTAGGCATATTTGCACATGGGCAGTTACCCTTGGCAACCAGTCAGATGTTTGTTTTCATTGTTCAACTCACAGCTGGTAAAGAACAGGCAATCACTGATTGGTTGTTATGAGTTACGGCCCAGGTGCTAAATTGCCCAGAGATTTTTATATTTCTGTTTGTAATTGCTTATAGAGACTTACTGTAATGGTTTATGGTATTAATGAGGCGCACTCCAACTTGAGCATGGTTATTAGTCATGAGGACAATATCAAAAAGATCTTCACTCTCTGGATAGAGCTGGCGAAGTTGAGTGTTAACTGATTCTAGAGCCTAGGACAAAAATCATATTCGGTTTTATTGAAGGCAGACAAAGTACTGGTTTCAATTTATTCTTTAATCTAGATGTAATTCTTATTTCCAAAGCATCATGACATTTGACATGCTGACAAAAAACATATAATCAATTACTATACTTCACCTTTTGTGAAACTTGAATTTTATTGGTATTTGTTTTGTTATTTTTTTTTACATTGTTAATATTATTATCACACATATTTATAAAGCACAAACATGTTGTATAGTGCTGTAAAATAAATGGATGTGTAGCTTAATCCTAAATATATAGGATGTATATATACATCAGCTTTTTCAGTTATTATTTTGGCTCTCCACTTTCTAGGACAGCATTTGCAATAATCAGCTTACATTTTCAAACTGGAATTTGAATGTTAAGATCTTTATAAGCAATTAATGTAAGGATTATCCTTGAACCAGATATAGCAGCAGATGTTTTTGTCACACAAACAAGAGGAGCTATCCATTATTTAATTAATTACTGGGAACACTATGGTATAAGGAGTCTAGGAATATGGAATTAGATTTACACATTCAATTTTTTTTAGTAAACATAAAACAAGTATTACAAAAAAATTCTTTATTAACATAGTCCAATTAAACTGATATTATAAGAACACAGCCAAGTAGGCAACATATGTTTTTGTTGTTTTTTTCAATGACTACTTATGATACACTTATAGTTACCTTTCATATTGGAGCTGTGTTGCCCCTGATCTAAAATTCCCAGGATCTTAAATGAACCTTAGTTCATACATGCAACACTACAAACACCCCGCCAGGACCAACAGGCAGGAACAAATATATAATAAAGGCATTATTTAGACATAACATCTAACCTGCTACAGAAGCAGAGATATTCTTGTTTCAGTGCTGAAGATGTAAGCACTATAAGTAAAAAGCTGTTCAAATGCAGAGGAAATTCAAAATCTTAAAATGGGCCCCCAGGCCCCAGAAGGTCAGGGAAGCTAGTTAAACAGTCATATTCCCCAGGCTCTAGTAAGCACTATGGTGAGGGATTTATATTTTATTCCTCTAATCAATAAGATCTGGACAATTAGCTAGGAGCAGTCCAATAATATACTAGCATACCTTAAAGTCAGTTTATTTTTTGATCTTTATGAGAATGAAAATTGTATTGGTTATATTGTTTAGGTATGCACACTGTTTTCTTAGTCCTAAATTAATCTTTCTGGACTGTGTAATTGCTTTTTGTAGATTTAATTTCCCATACAGTAGAAATGCTATTTTATGTTTTTCAGGGGATCAGAAAATGGCGTAAAATCTACAAAAATGTAAAATTAGAAAAATGCTTTAAGGTTGTACAGCCTTGGATTAGCTATGGTCTAGATATATAATACATTGCTACTCTGGGGTCAAAAGTCCCGTTTTTTAAACAGAAAGTTAAACTGTAAACAAATAGAGCTCACTAAACTTGCAATCCCCTCTCCCCACCCACGCCTCCGCCCCAATTTAAGAAGGAAGAAAATGAAGGGGGCGGGTTTGAATGCAACATGGCTTTTACATAATTGTTTGGTAAAATGGTCTGAAATATCCCTAAACATTGAGACTGACCAGATAGGCATATGCCTCCAATCAGGTGTATGGTCAATGTTATTGGCCCTGAAACAGTTCTGTTGCTGTAACAAGCGTATATTATTTCTGCCTTGGAGTTAAAGTGAAACTTACCTTTACAAAAGGGAATGCAGCTCCAGGCTTGAATGGCTCATTTTCATGTTCTAGTTGATACCGAACATATTCCTCTAGACCCTTTTCTTGGTAAACCTTTTGCTCCTCTTCCATGAGAAAAAGTGCTCGGGAGGATACTGCTATTGTTATTGCATTGTGAGGTTTAGGCTGAGAAGGACAAATGACTGATTATTAAAATCAAACTTTACCTTTGAATATTAGTATTCTTTTATTTCTATAGTGCCACCATGTTCCACTGCACTTTACATAATATACATTTTCCATGCTTATAGTGCAGTTGGTGGGACTGAACATAGGACCCTAGTTCTGAAGGTTTTTATAAAACTATATCACCTAAATGAGCCTATATGGAAAACAATGTTTCATATAAATAAAGCCTTTCAATGAAAAATGTATTTTTCTAATAATACGTTCTGTTTGCTTTCCCCTATAAAGACATTCATTTTAAGTACTAAATTCAGTTCCTCTGGCTCTTATGAGGCACTGTTCTTACAACAAGTGCACATATACCCTGCCCTATGCACATGTTCCCATACTCATCCCCATTTCCAGTTTGATGTGTGCACATAAACTATCGCACACATGCTGATTGGAGCCTTACTGTTTCCTGTCAGGTTATCCTTCTTGAAAGACTTGAGATTTGTCCAAATCCCAAAATAGTGGATTCAATACATCTCTAACATGTACTGTATATTGGAATTTAATAGAATTTTATTTTTAGTTGATATCCTAATTAAATTATCTGTTAGTTGACAGAGTTATTTACTATTGCAGCCGTGTGATGTAGTTGTTTAAAAAATGGATGCAAGTGTTGCATGTTTTGGTTTCATTTATTAAGTACTTGCATCCTAACATGATCCTTGCACTTCCATATAGTTGTGCTAAGCATCATTGTATTCTAATGTGTTTCTAATTGATGCTAAGGAACCCTAGAGGTAAAGCTATCTTGAATGTGTAATTCCAGGGTTCCAACAGGGGTTTGTGTCAGTAGGGACAGCAGACTTGCACCAAAAGAATTACTTTTATGTCAGTTTAATGTTATGCACTGGAAGTGCTGCAACTTGCACCTGATTTGCAAGACTATGGCCAGTTCAGATGGGTGTTCCTTCCTGTGCATCCACAATGCTGCATTGTGGGTAAAAACATTATGTGTTTGAAAATTACACTTTCCACGCTGCGCTGTATTTGTAAATTACCCTTACAGTTATTTTCTAATTAAGTACCTAAAGTGAAGGGAAGAACCCATTCCAGGATTCATCTCAGGATTCAGCTAAATCCTAGCAATTTTTTTAAAGATTTGGATTTGGCCAAATCCTTAGCTTTAGCTGAACTGTATCCATACCATTAATGACTTTAAAGCTTTGAGTTTTTTGTTTACAAATAACAGCAATTCATTAGTTGTACTCTTTGCTTATGCAGATTAGGGTTCAAATTCAGTTTGGTGTTCTGCCGAATCCTATAAAATGTGTTGCTGAACTACTTCCTTCTTCCTGCTAGAAAATTCATACCAGTAGTGAGTGAATGCACACAGGAGTTGCTGAGGCTACTGGAGGGGGTGATGTAGTCGGGGGGAAAGGGCACAGAACTAGGGGTAAGTGAAAGGAGAGGCACCTGCCTGGCGCTCCCCCCACTTGGAGACTAGTTTATTTGTTCTCTGGAACACAGAGGATGCTATAAGCAAATAGTATTGTATATTACAGGCAAGACATATCCCGAACCATAAATTATATGTTCAAGAGGTAGGAAATCAGTAGAACTGTTGAATCAATCATATTCCATATTTTCAGTGTTTTTCTTGTATCACAACACATTAGAAAGGAGGGATGCAACATTCAGTGGTACTGCTTAATACACCCGAATTGGTATTTTGTAATGATATGGATGAGTGAAGCAAAAAGCCACTCAAGGATAAATAGAGGGTGAATCAAGAGAAAAGGACAGGTCATCAGATTAATCCCTGGGGTGTTAATAGAAGGATCAATGAAGACAAAAGAAGTCAAAAAGATTAATGCTAAAAGAGTGATTAGTGATGACCACAATCCAAAGGGGCATTAGGCTTTAATGAATATGCCTGTATATAGACAGGTATATATTATGTAGGTTATCCTTATTAGGGTGCTGTTTTATATGTGTATATGTAAAGAATTACCATTGCCATCATCACTATCATTTATTGATAATGTCAGCAAATACTACACATAAATAAATAAAGGGTTGCAGAGGAGAATGACAGTTTCTGACCTCCCCCCAGCAGAAGGTCACTGACCCCAACAGGTGCCTTTTGTTGTACACATTGCTAAAGGTCAGATAGTTTAGAGCTAGTGCAGGTAACATTGGGGGAATAAGAGAGAAGTTTCTACCAATCTCTTAGTTAAGTGACCCTATATTTGTTGCTGTGGGGGATGCTGGGAGTTGGCATTCTACAGCACCTGGAGGGCCAGCATCATGCACACACATATTATTCCTCTGCAGCAACATATAACTGTGTCCATACAGAGAACTACAGACAGAGATTACATTCTAGTTACTAAAATAGGAAAGGGAAGCTGAGAGGATGAGATAAACAGAAACAAGTGAGCAAATTATTTTTGGCCCTTCCAGTGTAGCAATGATAAGGATCCTATTCCCTGCCTGACATTTTCCCTTACTACTATGTCACTGCAAACTGAGTAGAAACAATTTCAGATGGAAAATCTCATGCAAGACATTCACAATTTACATAATGTTCTTTTTATACTGGCTAGCGGTACCATAAAATGATAAAAAGATGATTAAGATGAAAAAGATGACTGATTGATTGATAGATAGATATATAGATGGATGATAGATAGATAATTAGATAGATAGATAGTTGATAGATAGATAGATAGATAGATATACAATTTCCTAGGTGCCTAGAGCTGTATTATCAAGAGCCACCCCTACCAAGTAGATCTTAGTAGCCACCTTGGGCAGCTTTTGCCATAGCTCTTACCGATTTGGGTTTCTTGGTGGGGGTAAGATTTTCATAGAATGCTTTGGCCTCATCCAGTTTCTCTTTCTCCCCATGCTTCTGGGTTGGAACAGGGTTGTTCTTAGGCTCTTTGGCAGCTGTTTCTCCTGGTATCATCTTTCCAGTGGTCCTTGCTTAGTAGATGACTATGGCTATGCTATAGAGATGAGCAGCCTGATACTATTCTCCCTGCCTCCTTCCCTACAGCTTTTCTTTCTGCAGATATGTCTGTATCATGTCTACTGCTCTCTTTCACTGTTTCTTTTTGTCTGTACTCTTGTCTCTCTTCCTCTCTCTATGTATATGCTTTATCATTAATATAGCTCCTGCTTTCTTCTCTAGCGGCTTTATCTGTTATTCCTCTGTTTCTGTCTCTGTCGCTGCCTTCTCTCCCCCACTGACTCCCCCCTCACTGATGATGAAGTCTTTATAAGGAGTCCCATAAACCCACTGTGTTTCCAGCCCCTGCTTCCATGAAATAGAGAAGGGTGGGATAAATATACCCTGAGTGTAACCCACTAGGTCATCTAAAATATTTCCTCTTATCCCAAGGCTGGACCACTGCTGATTCTCTCAAAAGCTGGATTTGGCTCTGAGAAAAACAGAGATGAAAGGGAGGAGAATTTAAACAGCCGGGAGTCCCTAGAGAGCTAGGATCCTCCCACAGCATAGCAACAATATTTATGCTTTAGTGTGCCTATAACTAATCTGTTTCTTGCTTTCACACTGACATAGACAATATGATATATATGAAATATATAATATGATACAATATTTATATACTCTATTTATATGCAGCCATATTAACACACAGCTACATTGTAGGAATCATATATACTGTGTATATATGCTTAAGGTATATTGCAATATATAGACAATCCCTGTTTTGCTTAAGGGAGGGTATATCTTGGTAGCTTAATGCACAGAATGTCTTAATGTCCTATATATATTCTTAATGGGTGAGTGCAGAGGAGCTGTTGTTGTTCTATATATATACATATAGTAGAACCCCTATTTTGCGATTTTTAGGGGACCAGAAAAAATGTGTAAAATCCGGGAAAATCTAAAATCAGGGAAATGCATCATGAATTATATATTTGTGGAACCACAAAAAAGTGTAAAATTAGGGAAAACATATTGTTGTTTTCCCTAATTTTACACTTTTTGTGGTTGAAACCCTTTATTTTACATACCCTGATTTTAAGTTTTCACGAATTTTATAGTTTTTTTTGTATCTTTTTCTCTTCATCGTAGGATTAAATGCACAAGCACAATGTATTATGAACAACAATTTGGCATTTTCAAGATTTTTGATTATGGCAGAACCAATGACTACAATTTTTGTGTGCATTTAATAATCTTAAACTGTTCATTAAGTGCTTAGTATCCCCATTTAAAATATTAATTCACAGTCCCACAGATTCACAGGGGAATTTTAAAAGGGATTCTGCAAAGTCTGTGCTACAGTAAGTGAATGTTTGCACAAATATATTCAGGTATGGGATCCCTTATCCGGAAACCCGTTATCCAGAAAGCTCCGAATTACGGAAAGCCCATCTCCCATAGACTCCATTTTAATCAAATAATTCAGAATTTTAAAACTGATTTCCTTTTTCACTGTAGAAATAAAACAGTACCTTGTAATTGATCCCAACTAAGATATAAATAATCCTTATTGGATACAAAACAAGCCTATTGGGTTTAATTAATATTTTATTGATTTTTTAGTAGACTTAAGGTATGGAGATCCAAATTACAGAAATATCCCTTATCCGGAATACCCTTGGTCCCAAGTATTCTGGATAATGGGTCCTATACCTGTATTTAAAAAAAAATTATATATAGGTAACAGAGTCAATCTTATTCCATCATAGAAATTAAGAGATGTCTTGGGCTTTACTCTATTCTAGAGCTCACTGGCGATTTTCAACCACTGTCAGAACCTTAGAAAAAATGAGAGCAACAATGTCATTGTTGCTATGGGCAACTGCACTAATTTTGAACTTACCTTTGTAAATCAGCCCCAATATGGTGGATACCTCACAGTCAAGGTCATTTATTAACACCGGTCAAATGGGCAGTAACTCATGGCAACCAATAATATTGTTGCATTCATCGTTCTACCTGCAGCTGGCTGAGAAAAGCCAATCACTGATTGGTTGCTATGAGTTACTGCCCATGGGCAAATATGTCCAGTGTTGATAAATGAGCCCCAGTGAGTCAAATTATTAATCTTGTGGTTAGCCTATTACAAATGGTCATTTGCTCCTGTTCACTCTGTCTTGTGCACGTTATTTCAGGGAAGGCATCAACCCATCAATATGCACAGGGTGGATTTCAGAGCAAAAATGCAGTTTCCGTACCACAATCCGCCTGTCAGCACACACACAAGATGGGGCAAACAAAAGCAGGGCACCTAAGAAAACATGGTGTACCATTAAGCCTGCTAAGTGATTATCTGTATTTACAAACTGAAAGTGACTGATCCCCTCAGTATCAAACTGAGGAAAGATAAAAAAAAAAAAAGTAATATAGGGTAGTGGAAAAATAGTAATTTATAGTCCTGTGTTTTAGATATATACAGTATACTGTATAACTCTGTGTTGGAAAATCAGTACTTATATAAAGAAAAGTATACTGTCAGCGGCGTAACTTGTTCGCTCCAGGCCCCCCTACAGAAAAATCATTTGAGAGGGCCCCCCTGCTGCCCAGGCCCTCTGCTATGGCGGGGTCTGCTGTAAACATAGTTACACCACTGTTTACTGTGTATAAATGGACTCAATGTCTAACATTTCTATAAGGAGGCAGTTTGAGAAAAAGACTTCCATTTGCTTTCTCTAACACATAATTGTCTACAAATACAAAAAAGGAGTAGTAAGATCATATTACTTTCTCCCTTTGCCCAGATGCTCAGGTTTGTTGTTAGTACACAAGGTCAGGAATTTGTATGCAGTGACCTTGGTTACAAGGGGTTTTCCAAATGTCATCCCTACCAGAAATGTCAGCTCATGATAGCGTGCAGTTCCTGGTCAAATAGGAGTTCTTTCCATTTGGCGTTTCTATTTTTTGGCTAGCTCCTATATTAGCAGCTATCTTACTGGGCCCCCAGCACCTGTTTGTTATCCTGCATCGTCTGTTATGCACCAACCTCTATATATGTGTGCAAAAGTGATTCAAAATAGGCCCTGGCATTTCAAGTGCTCAGAGGTCCAAACAACGGCCGCTGGCCCAATAAATAATGACTGTATGTGGCAGATTACAGCAGCCCCTCTGGCTCTTGCCAGAATCTACAGATTGCCAATCTAGACCTGTATGTGTGTTTCACATGTATACAAAATTCTCGAGTAAGCTGTTTAGTAATCTTCTTTGATTTTGTTCTGTCCTTTACTTATCACATAGTTACTATGGACGTACTCATAATAAGCTGAAAATATAAAAATTCCTCTTAAAAATTCAGATAATACTAAATTAACTGTAAACATTTCCAAATGCTTTTTAACACACCCTAAGATCTGTCTGTAACTGGAAATTTTCAGGCTGGGTTGCAAAGACATTGGCAAATGGACATTTATAGCTGCTTCTGAATCTCAGTTAGGAAGCCATGAAAACGAGCACCAATCATAATACAGGTATCGGACCCCTTATCCGGAAACCCGTTATCCAGAAAGCTCCGAATTACAGAAAGCCCGTCTCCCATAGACTCCATTTTAATCAAATAATTCAGAATTTTAAAACTGATTTCCTTTTTCTATGTAGAAATAAAACAAAACCTTGTAATTGATCCCAACTAAGATATAAATAATCCTTATTGGATGCAAAACAATCCTATTGGGTTTAATTAATGTTTTATTGATTTTTTAGTAGACTTAAGGTATTGAGATCCAAATTACGGAAAGACCCCTTATCCGGAATACCCTTGGTCCCAAGCATTCTGGATAATGGGTCCTATACCTGTACTAATGAACTAAATGGATGTAGATTTTGTGATGTCATGGAGTGTGTGCACAGAATCCATCAAGAGATCTGCTTCCATAAAGAGCTAGTCAGAGTCAGACTTCCCCTAAAATGGGGAACATGTGCATTCCAAGGATCTTGCTAGACTTCCCCTGGAGATTCTGGCTTATCTACACAAATTCTTGTCTCCTGGGATGCCGGCCTCTTCTTCATAAGAACAAACACACACACACACACACACACACAAACAACAAATAATGCCCATGCCATTTACTGATTCTTCTTAGGTTTTAAATCGTGCAAGACTACAATCATTTATATACCCTCTGCTTATCTTTTAGGTGATACTGATACATGCATAGGAATGCCCACAATCTTTTCAGGTAATAATAAAGAAATATTATTAGCTTTGTTTAAAACCTTATAAATACAATATTATGCAAAGGTGCTTGGTTCCTGCTAGGTGGAACTGTCTTAAAGATCCCCATCTTGACTGACTGTTTCCTTGCTGAATGCAGAATGTGTGAGTTATAGTGGAAGTCCTCTATAGCAGAACTCGTGGAAATTGACTGCCTATTCTGCTATAACACAGAGGTTGCCAAACTGTTGGATTCACCTTTCTTAGAAAGCATGAGGGGGGTTGAAATTTTGCACATTTAGATTGATTGGCCTATTTTGGAAAGTACTGAAACTGCTGGAAAATACTGTTTGTATGTATCTGTAACATGCCTAGAGGTAAAACAATTTAAAACAGATGGCACCTAATCCTCCTGCTTATTTATGCAGATAGCTTGTTCTGGGCATATATATGTTTGGAATGGCAACCTGAGTTCAATGGCAATTGAAAACAAAAGGGCAAATTAGATTTATAACACAAAATGTATATATTGCTTTAAATATGCCTAATTGTTCCACAAATATAGTTCCACCCATACTTTGCTGGAAGAAGGACTGTGGCAAGTTGCAAAAGATACAGTGGCAGAGGCTTACTAATCTTTCCTGTCATTACAAATTCCTTATGTAAAGCACATGAAGTTAATTAAGTACCACAGACAATGTTTCAGTAAATTCCCATGAGGTTAATAAGTCTGCAGAAATGTAGATGTAACATTATAAATTGCATCTAAATTGCACCCTGGGTTATGTAAAAACTGAAAAATGATATGTATTATTGTGCTGACAAAAGAACAGGCAGATTTGAATCCCACAAACTCTGACAAAATTGTTAAATCATCCTGTTGTTCTTCACCAGGTAACTGAGCATTCCTTATCTTTTTAAAACACATGTTTGAGGTAGGTGAGAGCTAAGTTGCATAAAGAGCTGTTTTGTTTTGTTTTTTTCATTTGTTGTTTTTGCTCTAGCGTTTCTGTAACTTGCAAACTCAAAAACCTATTTTCTTTGGAAATCATATATATAAGCTTGTAATACAAGCTTAAATATGTAATATATAAAATATACATATAGAACTTATAGAACCAAAGTGAAAGAGGTGGGTGATAGTCCCTGGCTTTGGATAGCCTCACAAACAATTTTTTTAATGCTCTACAGACCCCAGCTAAAAACGTGAGTGTTGCATAACAAAAGGGATAGTGTCTGAAGGCTGTCTGATGCCTGGAGATGTGGTCCAGTAAGGTCATATTTTAGGCATCCCACATATATATATATAACGAGGATATACCCTAACACTAACCCTGAGTGAGAGATAGAAATATTTTGTTATGACTGGGATTGGTGATATATAGGATATCCCCTAAGATCGTTACAGATCACTTTCTATGGGAGCAGGTGAAATATTCAAAAAAGTCTTTGAATGGTTTTCTGTTGATTGATAGGTCACCGAGCAATAGTAAGGTTCAGCAGAACTAAAATACCGCCAGCAGAACTAAAATAACTCTTTGTGGGTACTATATATACTGTATATATATGGGTTTCTGGCAGAAAGTACACTTGTGTAATTGCATGTGTGATATCTAGTACAAATCCACAGTTCTACCATGTCAGGCCAGGGTATAAATGTCATGTATACACTGAGTATGTGACACTGGTGTATATCAAGCCTTGGGGTCGGGGGAGGAGGAGAAACCCTGTGGAACCAGCTGTTCTCCAGGACATGCAAGATTCCTTTTCCAGAGGCATAGAGGTGTTAAAGGTTATGTACCAAAATGTAAATTAAGGTTAATAAGTCTGGAAAATTTGGAAAACGGGGAAAAAAATATTCTCTAGTGTGGTAACTTTCAGGAGTCTAGTGTAAACAAACAGACAGATACAGTATGTGTATGCTGGGTGGAGCTAAAATGCATGCGTGTACACAGGGCTTTTGTAAATTAGAAGGTTTCACTGGCGTTAGTACCATACACATACCATACCTTACCATGATGGAGCCTGTGGCAGTGAGGACCTGTACGGCTGCATTTCTGCCATATAATTTCTCCTCCCTGCCCCTTTCCATTCCGTTGAAAGTTGGTGGGCAGAAGGAGAATATAATGCTGCTTAGGACACACTTCGGCTGGGAGGTAGGTAAGGGACAATTTATAAAGCAGGGGGGTTCCTGGCTGACCATGATACACCACTAAAAGCCTTTAATCCCAAAAAATTGCCACCCAATGGAGTAAGTCATTGTTTCTGCCAAAACGTTAGGTACCCTCATTGCCAAGTTCAGAGAACAGCAGAGAAACAGCAGCCATTTTACCATCTCATTATCTACCTGTACATCATATCCTCCATGTATGAAATTGTTTTATTGTTTTTTAATTCAATACCATTTGGAAAATATGCCAGCATTATTATGCAATAATTTTTTGACTTTTTTGCCATGAAATTATGACTTGCGTATTGGCAAAGTGAAAATTCCTATGTTAGTAAATATGCCTAATTGTTTTCGTCTTACCATTGAAGACTGATGATTCATTCATATACAGTATGTGAATATTCATATGCTTTAGCCCTTTTGCTGCATTTAGCATTTGCACCGCTAATATTGGTCACCAGTAGTAAGGATTTTAAGAGCAATACTATTGAGAAATAAAATCTGTGAGTCCCTAGGTTTCCTTATCAGTCTTTCTTTGAAGAGATCATTACATTATGATTTGTGTCAGTCTTATGTTAATCTGAAAAATATTTGGTTTGGGCAATTCAAGGGCTAGTGTGTAGTGATGAGAAGTATATATAGTATTTTGATGTGTTTTTAAAAATAAACACACACACAGCTTATTTTGTCAGTTATTTTATTTTCAGATAGAAAAATAGACAAAGTCCACTTGTACAGATCAGACACACAGAGCAGGAGAAGATCTAGTATTATGCCCTCAGGGATATTGCTAGGGGCAGCCTGACCCTAGGCTTACTAGGAGCACTTGTGTATACTTGACACTCTCAGGGTGATGTAAGGTTATTTCATATCAGTAATGTAATTCTGCAGCTTAAATGTCAATGTTTTATACTATATTATCTGACAAGAAGTCCCCAAACCATATATTAGCAGGTACATTGAACAATCTTGAGCCCACACGCTTCTATCTTCATACCTATCACAAATGTATCCTGATGCAATTTAAATGGCTAATTGCTTTCTGATGCTATTTACTACATACAGTACATAATACTAATCAGAAATTTCTATTTAGTTAGACTGCCCTGGCAATGATAGTAGATTACTACTTCATTTTTGAAGGGGGAGGGGGGGTCAGCAATGAATAATTGAAGAATAGTTTGGTTCTGTTAATAAACAAAATCTGCTGGCACTGCAAGGAAAATCAGCGCTGGTGTCTCATCCAGCATCCCATACACTACCCAAGCAAAGCAGCACATAAATATTGATACAGCTGCAGTCTCCTACCAATCCCAACAAAGCTGCAGATTTCTTTTATACTGTATGATCTATCCTCAATAGTATCCCTGTACAGGGCCCTAAAAAGTCTAATATACCAATTCTAGGGTTCTCCATATGGGCTTCCTTGTACTTTGCACCTAATCATGTAATCAATCAACTAATGAAATGTGTGCTAATGCTGTGCCATTTTTTTAACCCTTGCCTTGGTGTGCCAAAAATTATGCCATTTACACCACTAAGAAATTTAGGGCTAATTAGACTAATACAGAACCAATACCATCCATTGTGGTATTAATCAAGTAGGCCTTCGAGAAGCCCATACATGGAGGGGATGCCCAGGCCAAAACAAGCTTCTGACTTGCCCCCTTCAGAATAAGTTGGCAGCTTTTATCGACCTGTGTATCAATCAAAGAGGCCTTTGAGAAGCCCCCATACATGGGCCAATAAGCTGCCAACTCATTCTGAACGAATGAGCAGCTTATATCGCCTTGTGTATGGCCAGCTTAACTTTATAAAGAACATTAGTAAATAATATTTACCCCAAATCTCATTCTATGTGACCCTCAAGCTGCATTTCCAGAAGTATCTGAGGGAAAGAATAATAATTCACTGCAAATTTCTTTAAGCTGACTGTGGGTTCCCCTGTAGAACACATAGTTTCCCACTTCCACCCAACATAGTGTTAAGTGTTCTAAAAAACATCATATTTTTGAACAATATACAGACAGTGCTTAGCACTTTTATAAATGAGCCCCACGCTGTGTAAAATGCAAAGCACTGTTAATAATATTGAATAAAGTAGCACAGATAATTTACACAAAATGTCACAAATATACTGAACTGGTGAGACACTGTATGGTTATGCAGCAGCAAAGCACTGCACTATGCATTATCATCATGCATAGCTAGGACACTACGTATCACATGCAAGGTTCTATATCACTGGCAGCCTTATTTTAACATATACAGCACTGTATCAGTAACATACAATGCACTGCATAGATCAGATGGAAAGCCTTGTGTAAATCATATAAAGCCATATACATAAATGCGCAATGTGTTTATCCATAGCACTGTAACAATGTAATGTGTAGAGTCCAAACACCATATAAATATAACGCTGTCACCATATACATAACAAGCCAAATATTTTATATATTACAGGCATAACATTATCTTTTCCTTTGTCTTCAGTCAGATCCCTTTGTCTAAACGATAGGCACTCACTGACTTGCTGAAGCTGGCAATTTATATATTACACAATGCACTAATCTTAAGCAGTGAAATGAGATCTTTAGCCTTCAGGCAAACACGTAAACAAATATACAGTATTGCAAAATATTGTGAAATTTTAATCAAAACCATTCTTCAAGTTTTATTTTTAAATCTGTTAATTGCCCATTAACTGTTCATGAATGACCAGAAAATGCCCTCTAAATGATCAGTTAATGTATCAGTTTTTAATTATTTTAAAGGGCACTATACTTTCATTTTATATTTTCTTTGTATTTGTCTAATGTAAATATTAAGAGGTGAATAAATAGATATTTTCCTTTAGCTTTTTCCCTAGACTTTAGTGTAGTCTGAGCTACCATTGTCTTATACCGACTTGCCACAACCATCCTTATGGCTTCCCTTGTTTAGTGTTAGAATAGAGATTGCACAACCTAACAGGAGAAGCAGGAGCTGACATATATATATATATATATATATATATATACATATGTGAGCCTGTAGCAACAAGCTAAGTCATTTGTACCCAGGATCTCCAGCTGTGGCACTTTTTTTTAATGACTATATATATATATATTGCAGCATGGCAAGTCAAACAAAGCATATAAGTTAAGTAAAACTATTCATACCAGGGACAGCTCCTTATGTTCTCTTATAGCCTGTATAGAGTAAAAGAGAGTAAAAGTGTGGCAGCATAGGTATTCCATCATAAGGTATAGCGCCTTTAAAAAAAAAGTGCATGATCTTCAAACAACCAACAACCTTATTGCAAATCCAAAAAATATTAGCAGGAAAACAAAAAAAAGAATGAACCAAACTGCCCTGCAATGGTATTACATATTTTTCTATGCATATACTTCATGTAACAAGATTTTGGATTCTGAATCCTGATTTGCAAATAGTCGCATTGTCAGGTTGATCTCACATGATGGGGCAGTCCAGCGTGAGAGACAGGTGGAAGGACCTGTACGCTGTGGAACTGGGAAGGTAGTGACATGCATGCAGGGAGCTCTCAGGAATTGCTGGGGCTCAATGAGTGCTATTTCTGCATGTCACATTGAAGAAGCAGCACTATAGAGGGGTCGCTTTTTGCTGCTTCCTTAAATTCTTCCAAGGTGATCTGGTCATCTCTGTCTTTGTCCATCTTTGCAAAGATTTTGTCAACTCTTTGTTGTGGGGTGAGACCATCCTGATTCATTCGCATCATAATCACAGTACCAACCATTTTATAGATAGCCTGTGGCAGGAAAGATGGAAAAATGAAATTTAATGCCAGAACCAGTTTTGTAGGGGCTAACAATGTGCACCATGACTCTTAGTATCTCAAAAATCTGCAGAGCAAGGCTGTCCAGCTTGAGGCCTGTGAGACACATACAGTTCTTCCTGGGATTTGTATTGCCCCCAGACCTTCTAAGGGCTACACAGAATTGCTTGTATGTCATCAGCAGTTTCTTAATATAATCAGGCCCAAGGACAAATGGTTGGCTCTCATATATATATATTGGCTCTTATATATATATATATATATATATATATATATATATATATATATATATATATATATATATATATATATATATATACACTATATATATATATTGTGAGAGATGCAAAGAATAAGAACATGGTTTGGTGTATTTTCCACCAGTATTAAAGGTGGGATAAAATTAGTACCAGGAAAAATGCTGATTTCATGTCAGTGGCTTAGAAAAAGCTGGATAGATGAGAAAGGAGTAAATGGAGGGTGAGTAGGATAGGTCCTTCATTCCTTACTCCGTTTAGTATTTTCAGTTGGCCAGCTGTAGGTAGCTGCATGATTAGGCTGCGGGTGAGCAGCAGTTAAAAGAGCTGTGTGGTTACACAGAGGTTGAGGGTTGGGGGACTCAGAGTTGTTGACTCACAGAGAGGGGTTCACTCTCAGAGCAGGGCACAGGGCAGGAAGGCTGTTTTAGGAACTCCCAGAGGAGCTGGGGGTGCTGCCTGCCACTGCAAGGAGCAGAGGGAGCTGTAACCATGTGAAAGGTCTCAGAGCAGGGCACAGAGCAGGAAGGCTGCCTGCCTGTGTGGGGAACTCCCAGAGGGGCTGGGGGTGCTGCCTGCCGCTGCAAGGAGTGGTGGGAGCCTTAACCAAGTGAGAACCCAGAGAAGTGTTGAATATAAGTGAAGGGTCACCTAGAGAAAGGTCTCTCAGAGGTCAGCGCAAGGCAGGAAGGTTGCCTGACTGTGTGAGGTACTCCCAAAGGAGCTGGGGGTGCTGCCTGCCACTGCAAGGAGCAGAGGGAACCGTGAACATGTGTATGAGTGCAGGAACGACAAGGCTTAGTGAAAAGCCAAAGTGTGCCAGATGCTGGTGAGCTGGTATCCCAGGAGGGGAGAGACAGCAGGGCTGATTGAGTAGCCCGAGTGTTCATGAATGCGAGAGGGATGGTGATATTTATGTTGGGAGGAGGGTGCCCGAAATAAACCTGTGTTTTTTTGTGAAAAGAAGTGATGTCCCTGCCACTATGCTCCTGATCCTCTTCTTACCTGCCTACCATAGCTAATTTCCCCCCAAAATTACATAATTACATGTACAGGCAGACAGCATGTCACAATATATATATAATAAAGTCATATTTTATATTATATATATATTTTTGGGCCAGACTATCGTCAGAGTGCATCCTATAAAACATCATTCTAGATATCTACGTGGTAATACATAGTAATACAGAATATCTGAAACTACACATTTTTAGCAGCATGGGGCTTTTCATTATCGGTGAAGAAAGTCACAGCAGAGGCCTCTTTTATACTGGGGTTAAGAAAGCAATCACAAAACCATCTTAAAATACTTCAGTCATTTTTAAGTCACATGGTACAGACTTACTGGGAATCAGGACAAGCACAATATTTGGTTTTCTTTGTGCTTATAACACGCTGTCTACAGGAATTCTAGTTGAGCAAATTATTTTGACTGAAAAATATATGCACCCCTAAAAGCCATACCCACAAACCACAACTGAGCTATTAGTATGGATTAACAAATTATATTTTGTAACTATAAAACCTCAAGAGCAATTTGTTTAGCACATCCTAGTAACACATTTATTTTTATTTATCTGTGCTGGAAATCATAGAGCTCTGTTTAAACTTATAGGACATTACCCATGAATTACACAGGAGACCTCAGAAGCAGGACCAAACCAGCAGTTTGGAGAATCTGCCAGCTGATTATGAGCTTTTAGAAAGAGCTTTCTGAGCTTTTGAGAAAGAGCCAGCATGTCACAATAGAACTGCTTTTAGATAATCTATTATTTCTTCTACTCAATGTACTGTAAATATGACCCAAGTTGCATAAGGGCGAAGACACACAGAGCAGCTTAGTAGCAGCTACTTGTCACATCTACTAAACTCCAGAAAATACCCTGCCATAGACAATACTGAGAATTACCTTTGCTAAAACACATAGAGACAGTTATCAGTAAATGATCAACATTGTCTCATGTAGCTGTGAAAAGTACCTGCTACTAGTAGCTCTGTGTGTCTTCACCCTAATACAGGGTTTCTATTCTTGAGTCTACCATTAGGTATGTACCACTGCTTCTGCCACTTACTGTATAATGTATTTAGGATCTGGAGTTATTGTTCATAGAAGCCAATGTACCATTACTTACGAGTGCATGCTGTGTGTATATATCTATATACCCATTACTGTACAAGCTAATTGTGGCTAATAGCACATAGGGCAGTTTTTCCACAGTGTATTTTAACTGTCAGAGAAAACCTGAAGCTGCCCTAAATTACTGGGAGACAGTTTAGACAGTTTTGCCTATTTACCCACCCACTAAAATTTAGGACAGTACAGGCAGTGCTATAAGCCCATGAGTGCTATAAGCCATGGAGGCACAATGGCTAATGCTAAACAGGGCTGATTCTTGGCCTGTGGAAAAATGTAGGCCAAGAATCAACCCTTACGCTGGCACCACCCTGCTACTTTGCTTGCACCTGGAAGCATTGTCTCCACCCAAGTGCAGGCAGACGTGGCTATGATGGAAGCCCTGTTACTAGATACTGAAGGAGTGTCAGCTTTCTGGTATACTACTTTTCTAGAGACAGATCTATAATTACAGAGGCAGAAAATTTTTCAAAAGTGGCATTTTCTGTGATGCAAATAATATACTGGAGAAAAGTAATAAGCATACATTGATTTCATTGAAACTTTCTTCCTCTTTGTTCTATCTGCCCCTTATTGTCTTCCTCAACTCCCTTTCATCTCCTTATGGCTTACAGTTCTAACTTCCTGAATGCTATTTGAACTCCCTCTCTCCTGTAAGGTATTTCATAATACCTCTATTATTTCCAGCATCTCCAGTCGTGTGATCTTGCCATCTCCATCCAGATCATACATCTCAAAGGCCCAGTTGAGTTTCTGCTCAAAGCTTCCCCGTGAGGTGACACTTAAAGCACAAATAAATTCCCGGAAATCAATTGTTCCATCTCCATTCTTGTCAAATGTGCGGAAGGCATGTTGAGCAAATTTAGAGGCATCGCCATATGGGAAGAACTGAAAAGAACAGTTTACGGAAGAGAGGGAATTACATTATCTGTTATGAAAAGAAAAACATATAAAAAAAATAACTAACACTTATCTAAATAGGAAATAGGGCTACTTTTTGCCTTATATCATTAAGAAATAATCTTTCCTGCATCACAGCCAATTTGTTGCAATTGCACTGTAATGGTAGGATGCAATGACCCACTGCCAAGGAGCTTATTTGGGATACTCATTTTCTGATACTGAATGCTGGTTGTTTGAATAAATAAGTGGTAGCCCCACAGAGTAATGGTCATACAGACTGATAGCACATATCTATGTTTGCACTATGTTGGCCACCTTTACCACTGCCACTACACGTGTAGCTTTACAATACAGGATCCCTATTAATTGCTAAATCATCAGGGTATGAGATGGCCCTGGGAAACAGCTGCTAGCCAGAAACAATTCACTATCACCATGGCACTATATGCTTACTGTATTATTCTTAGAACTAAGCAAGTGTACTGGTAATGCATTGTCATGACTTCACCATTATGCTATAAATAAACAAGTGGACTGAAGGATGGGCACACAAGAAGGGGGTAGCATTCTCTAGTGACAGTTGGCAGTAGCATATCTGATTTAACAAGGAATGATTTGCTTGGGTGAAACATAAATTAAAACAACACTTTACTTGTATTGGCATACAATTATTCTAGATGGCCTCAATTATTCTAGATGCATGGATAACACAGAATTTTAAGGGAGCATTTACAAAAGTATGAAGCTCCATATGGGTCATTTACTATTGCATTCATGATGTAAGTGTATCTATGCCTATATATATATATATTTATATCAAAATAAAACAGCCAGCACCAAGGGTCTTTGTATTTCAAAAAATCTCTTGTGTATTATAATTGCATGTACAACCGACGTTTCGGTCCCTTTTGGGACCCTTTTGGGACCGAAACGTCGGTTGTACATGCAATTATAATACACAAGAGATTTTTTGAAATACAAAGACCCTTGGTGCTGGCTGTTTTATTTTGATATTTATGTGATATCCCGTGCACAGGGGCAGCTGCAGAGCAGCAGATTTTGGAGTGTGGTGCTGTCGTGTGGACTGTTTTATATATATTTATATATATATATATATATATAATCCAACAAAAGGTAGCACTCCACTTACATTGAGTCGAATGCCCGGGTGCTAATGCAAAAAAAGAATACAAAATACTGCAGAAGGAGCCAGCACTCACAGGACTTTAGATCAATCAAAAGAAAATAAATAGAGCTTTTCAAATCAAGTGATGAAGCATGGTTTTTTATTCGTCCGACGTTTGATGAAAGTTCCAGTTTGGAACTGAAACGTCGGACGAATAAAAAACCATGCTTCATCACTTGATTTGAAAAGCTCTATTTATTTTCTTTTGATTGATCTAAAGTCCTGTGAGTGCTGGCTCCTTCTGCAGTATTTTATATATATATATACATATTGGAGATCACTTTCCACTGAAAGGCTGTCCTGTGGAAATGTTTTTAATTGTATGGAAAAGGTGTAAGGGCCTCTCAGAGCAGGAAGGATACCTTTTGGGGGTGCTGATTGCCACTGCAAGGAGCAGAGGGAGCTGAGACCAAGTAACTGAGAGACAGAATGTCAGAGAAACTGAGAGGAAAGCCTGAGGAAGCTGGGATCTGACTACTAGGGGTCAGGTGAAAAGTGCAAAAAATGGGCACACTAATAATAATCTTATTAAAATAATTTTAATGAAACAAGAATCTCATTTAAACTGTTGCCAAGTATTCTACATCTTTTTTGTATAAATATAAAAGTAACCTATATCAGTTTTTTACATTATTTATATATTCCATTTATTTGCATATCACACAGCGACCTCTGGTGGTTACTTAATGTGGAGGTCTACTTTTATTTTCACCTGTTGCCCAAGTTTCTCACTACACATAAAATATATATATTGGTATGGGTATTTAGATATGGTAAGGTACATCAAATATATATATATATATATCTCAAATGATCATTCAGTAACTGTGGATTCTACCAAGGGTGTGGCAGAGTCAACTGTGTCAAAACACACTAGAGAACAGCAAACAAGAAAAATTAAATTTCAAATTCTTACATACATATTATGTCTGATTCTGTACTTTCAGCAGTACATAATTTATGCAACACATACAGCGGGATTACCATTTTTAAAGATGTCTTCAAGTATCAAAGAGTTGGCAATGAAATGCCTGCCTTTTCTCATGACTGCAATGAACATGAGTTGAGATGAAGATACCTTAATGTAGAGTTGCTGAAACTCTTGTAGATTGAGGATGCCTGATGGACAGTCCTTTAAGAACCCTTTGTACCAGTGCTTTAGCTCCTGCTCACTGAACTCTGTGCTCTGAACCAGGTCTTGCAGCATCTCAGGTGCCAGCTTGCTGTTTGGTTTCCCCATTGCTTCTGAGAGAGACACCAATTTCTGAAAATTAATCTGAGTATATGACATCTTAAGTAAAAACAGTTACAACCAAAACTAGAGGTCCATTGAAAGTATACAAGCACAAGGAGCTTACACATTAACCATAGTATTAAATGCTAATAAAAGCACAGGCAGTGAAAATTACAAGTATAAGGATAAAGGTCATGCACACCTTAAAGACAACTAAAGCTGCTCTTTGAATTTTTTCCTCTGTGCATCTGCAAAGAGTTGCTACATGGACTCTAGCTTGACCATTCTTTTACTTTATTTATACATACAATAAAGCAAAAAGAATATATATTTTTTCATTGTTGAGGAGCAACCACTAAATGAATGTTCGCAGGTTACCATATACCCTAGGGCCTGCTCTGTAGACAGTTACGCCCATCTTTGATTTGAGAATTGAGTTTCCTTTATTTGAACTGGCCCTTATAGCAACCTAACCGCATCTAATGCTAGATCATGAATGAAAAAGAAAAGCCATAGCCTGTCTTGTTATAGATAGATTAGCTGGTGTGCATGCCCAAATCTGTGGATTATAGCAAATGCCAAAGGGTCTGGTGTAAGATTCCATTGTCAGCCACTATTAAATGGGGTGTTCACCTTTAAGTTAGCTTTTAGTATGTTATAGAAAATCCTATTCCTAGAACTTCGCAATTGGTTTTCATTATTTTTTTTTATTGTTTTTAAATTATTTGCCTTCCTCTTCCCAGCCTGCCATCTTCCCAGCTTTCAAATGGGGGTCACTGACCCCAGCAGTGAAAAAACTATTGCTCTTGAGCTTACAATTTTATTAGTATTGTTACTCTTTATTCCTTATCTTTATATTCATTTCCTGTCCTATTCATATTCCTGTCTCTTGTTCAAATCACTGCCTGGTTGCTAAGGTAAACAATATCCTATATCCTAGATAGCTGCTGAAATTCCACTGAAGAGCCGCTGAACAAAAAGTTAAATAACTAAAAAAAACACCAAAAATTCAAAAATGAAAACCAATTGCAAATTGTCTCAGGATATCAATGTCTATGCCATACTAAAAATTAATTTGAAGGTGGACTGTTTGAGCCTCTGTGTACCTGAAATGCCTGTTTTGAATCCTAGTCTGGGCCTGCTGGGTTATTCTTCAGATTCAGTACCTCTATTTTTTCAATGTACTTTTTATTAGTTTTTACAATACATGTAAACCATAATAACTACACAGCTTACTTTATCAATATCTGCAGAGAGAAAAGTAAAACATCGTAATTTAACAAATAGAAACCAAACCAAAAGAAAAAACAAAAAAAAACCTCAGACACATCACACATAACTATAGAGTATCGACACCTGAAATGTTCTTCCACTTTTTTTGAGCTTCCTGTATGAATCTTCTTTCCGAATATTTCTTGGAATTGCCAATATTCTATATTACTGCCAATTTCTCTCATCAGCTGGGAAATGTTTGGAGCCTCCTGTTTTTTCCAATTTCTAGCAATTAAAAGTCTGACTGTATTTGATAATTGAAAAATTACTATTTCCAGAGCTTTGTTAGGCATTTTGTCATAAATGTTTAATAACACCATCTCGTGAGATGTAATTCGATATCAGAGAAAATGCTGAAGTCCAGAAGGACTGGATGGTAGAAGAGGACCGCCATATGTATAACATATCTCCTATTTCTTTGTTACATCTCCAGCAAGTATTAACAATCCCTGGATAAATCTGTGACAATTTTTTATGGTTAGGTACCAATTGTATAAAATTTTGTAAAAGTTCTCTTGGTGTGTTATGGATGTCATATATCTCTGAGTTCTGGTTATTGCTTGTTGCCAATCTTTAATAGGAACATTTTTATTTAGACATTTTTCCCATTTCTCCATTGCAGGGATTTTTGTCCACTCTTTGGGTCTCTTTAAAAGGTTATAGATCCTTGCAGACCTTTTTTCCTTCTCTCTCCCAGAAGAATTCATTTCTCAAAATCTGATAGTGATCTTAACTTGCTTTGGGGAAGAGATTTTAAGTATGTACGTATCTGTATATATTTAAGGTTCAGTACCTTTTATCCCAAAGTAGGAGAGGTTCTAAACCTTGTACAGGTATGGGACCTGTTGTCCAGAATGCTCGGGACCTGGGGTTTTCCATATAAGAGATCTTTATGTAATTTGGATCTCCATAACTTAACTCCACCAAAAAATTATTAAAACATTAATTAAACCCAATAGGATTGTTGTGCTTCCAATAAGGATTAATTATATCTAAGTTGGGATCAAGTACAAGGTACTGTTTTATTATTATAGAAACAAAGGAATAATTTTTAAAAATTAGAATTATTTGCTTATAATGGAGTCTATGGGAGATGGCCTTTCCGTAATTCTGAACTTTCTGGATAATGGGTTTCCGGATAAGTGATCCTATACCTGTACTTCTAATTTATAAATTGGTTCAGTAAGTAGTATTATACTTCTGTTATTACAGGTATGGGACCTGTTATTAAGAATGCTAGTGATCTAAGGTTTCCCAGATGAGGGGTCTTTCTGTAATTTGGATCTCCATACTTTGTCTACTTTGTTTTAAATAAACCCAATGGAATATTTTTGTCTCCCATAAACAGTAATTATATCTTAGTTGGGATCAATTACAAGGTACCGTTTTATTATCACCGAGAAAAAGAAAATCATTTTTAAAAATGTGGATTATTTGCTTATAATGGAGTCTATGGGAGATGGACTTTTCGTAATTCAGAGCTTTCTGGATGACAGGTTTCCAGATAATAGATCTTATACCTTTACCTTCTATTACTTAATTTTAGAATTTAGAACTTGTGTTTAATGTCTGGTGCCAATTATGAAACATTTGTTCATTATCATGCTGATAATAGAGGAAAACACATTAGGTATAGAAAAACAGGCAAAAAAAAACCAGAGCCTTTTTCATTAATGGACAAAGAAACCTAATTTTTTTTTACAGGGTACCCCCCAGTGACTGCAGTCCCTTACTGTTGTAGACATCCGGCATGACATTTCTTTAAAAAACTCTCCACCACAGCGGCACCATGCCTGCAGGTTAGGTATTGCTGAGACTCACTTTCCTGCATGCACTTTAGGGCAGTGGCACACGGGGAGATTAGTTGCCCCGCGACTTCTTCGTTACCACAGGCGACTAATCTCCCCACAATGCCATCCCACCCACAAGAATTTAAATCACTTATGGGATGGCATACGCGTCGCTTTGTTTTGCCTTCATTACAGGACGACTCATTTCCCTGTGTGCCACTGCCCTTAAGGTCTTTAATGGGTAGCAGGGTACACTACCCATTAGAGGTTTTAATGCACATGTGGGGTCAAGGTTTCTGAGGTACCTGATGTGCTAGCATGGCACTGCAATGGGTACCAGCATGCTACAAAGTGAAGGGGATTTTTTACAGATGAGGATGTAATCTGACACAAACAATAAGGCTTTCTTTGTCCTTTAAATACCACCTTGCATGGTATCGATCTGTAAGATAAACAGAAAAATTTACCTTTGTGCACTCATCATACCGAATCAAAACCTGAGATTATCATTTATGGATTTTTCTACTCATATAAGTGACATAAAAAAATTGTTTTTTATATTACTGATAATTACACTTCACATTTTAAATGTAAGTATTATATACAGGAAAAAGTTCAGCTAGTTTGCCAAATGAGCATATCTTTGACCCAGGGGCCAATAATTAGGGTTGCCACCTTTTCTGGAAACAAATACCGGCCTTCCTATATTTTTATGTTTTTCCCTATTAATAACATTGGCATCAAGCAACATTTTTACCGGCCAGGCCTAATATCAGCCAAATGGCAACCCTATCTGTGAAACTAGTAACACAATAAAGAGCAAAGTGCAGAAAAACACCCGCAGTTTTGAAGCTCATTATAAATTCAAGAAAATATGGATTTACTATTTGGCACACTGCTCCACTCTCTAGATATAATTGGGGTAAAGTCAGGTGGTTAGTGCAAAATATTTCTTTTAGAAACAATAACAATTGAGAAGGCCTGAAAATCTGTAGATTATTGCATATGCCAGAGGCCAAGATGTCATAGAAATTCACTGTTTGTTGGGCCTGTGGGGGGCTGTTTGGATGTCTGGGTACTTGAAATGCCAGAGCCTAGTTTGAGTCTCAGTCCAGACCTGCAAGTGAGAAGAGCATTGTTTAAGCAGATACTCAGTAAAACAAAACCCCAACTGTGATGCAGCCAGAGCTCTGCTTATTTCCTTAGCTTTGAATAAGAGGCTGTAGGTTAAAAAGGAGGCTACCGGTAATAGAAGGGAATCTGGAACACATCTGAGGTGAGAAAAACATCTCCTAACAGCCTTCATCCACTGGTTGGATTCTGAGATCATTCACATTTTGAACAGCCCTCAAGGATATATAGAAAATATCCAACAATATATGCCCTTTTGTGCCAGGTGAGCCCTCTGATGTGGGGTTCCAAGAAATATTATATTCTGCCCAACACTAAAATTCAATCTTTCACAGTCAGTTGGTAACCACCATTGCTGCCACAGGTTTTAGCTTTTGGCATGCATGTTTAAAGGACATGTCAACCCCAAAAATAATTTTTTGCATAATAAAAGAAAACATAATTCTAAGCAGTTTTCCAATATGAAATAATTAAACATTTGTAGCACTTTAAAAGTTATTTGTAAATGTAATTGCTATTGAAAGCAGCATTTGCTGAACTCCTGGTTGTTACTTTTTAAACAATGTTACAACTGTCAGTCTCCTCCAGAAAGGCAGGTCTGTCAGTCTGCTGGCTTGTGTTACATTGTTTCAACAGTCAGAGCCACCAGGACAGAGAATAGAAAGGACAGGCAAACACTGCTTCTAATAGCAATTATATATACAAATAACTCAAAAATCATAACAAATTTGTAATAAATGTATATTGCAAAGCTGCTTAGAATTTGTTTTCTTTTATTAGACAAAAAATTATATTTTGCGTTGCCTTGTCCTTTAACTCATCATCCCCTAACTGTATGAGAAACACACAACTCTCCTAGCTAACAGTAATAGAAGAAAACCACTAATTTACACTATATTCTTGATTCACAAATAGTATTAACCTCAGAATGCAGCATTTCCTTTAAAAATAAGGCTTTGTGCTATATATGTGAGACAGCACTGCTAATTGTCAGCTTGCAAAGGAAGGTACTGAATGTGTTGAAACCTAACCCTGCAATGAAGGAGATTAGAATAGCATAAGGCTCTAAATAGGAAATTCATTTTTAAAAATGTTCGTATAATAATTTTCTCTAAAGGAAACATGTTTTCTAAAGGGTTTGGCAAGGTCTCCAAACAAGCAAATCCTTGGCCAATCCTTTCCCACCCACACACTGCATTATACTGCGAGCCTATGGAGACCCATCTGATGAAGACCGCAATAGCAAGCCTTTGCAGCCCTTACATGATGGCATTTCAAACCTGACTGATATCTGACTGATTCTGACTCTATTAGACAGGCTCTCCTAAGGACCATTAAACTGCAGACTTGGTCAGAAGGGGCTGAGGTGCCAGCTTGGCCCATGTATGACCTTTGAACTAACATCATACATGATGGATCATTTACTTAAGTAGTGTAAAAAAAAGTCTAATTGGACAGTTTTTTACCCATGATGCAACTTTCTTTCCCAGAAGAAATACTGCATCATAAACTAATGGTGGACAGATTTGCACTGGTTACTAATCTTGTCATAAATGGGTACAAGCCTGCAAGGTAAGGGGCACAATAACATTAAGCAGTTATCTATGGGGCTTTCAGTTTTAGAGTTTGGCCTGTATTGTTCAAAAAAATAAAAAAAAACCATAACATACATATATTCCCTTTATAACAATAGGTATGTTCAGTATACATAAAGTTTAACTTAACTATGTAAGTCCTAATATGTGCTGAATTAATGTTAAAAATTGGGTATCCTGCCCTTCGCTTCTGAAATTATTGCTTAATAATTTGCAATATTCCTGCACTGGAACTTGTTTGAAATTTACCATGGGCTTATTATACAGATACTATAAGAAAAAACACTTTCAGTGCATTGTAGATCAAAAACGGTGATTTGTGCTTTTATTATGCACTGGCTTAGTAAATTAGCTACTAAGGGTTGAACTAGTTTAGAAAACTCATCCTGGCATACACTATAGAGTCCTTGTTGGACCTTGTAATCTTGTTCTTGGGCTGCAGGAGGTAAAGACACAGTGTAGGCCTGAAAGGTGTTGCACCTATATGGGTAAACTGGGTGCACTGGATTGGAGTCACACTAATTTTCTGTAATTCTTGCCAAATAAGAGCATAAATGAAGACATTTCTATGGCCTTTTTCAATCTGCCATGTACTTTATTACATCTCTTAGTGACTTACTCAAAATTTCATGATGCCTTGTGGCATTTTGTGTGGTCCTCATGATCAGAAAGAAATATTTACTGAAACTGCCAGTCAGTAGTTTTGACTTTGCTTTTTCCATTGTGGATATACAGATTGATATGGTTTGTGTGTAGTGTCAGTCATGAATAAATAACTCTTCCAACTGATTAATATCTGTCAGTCCTACCTGTTGTTTAATTCAGAAGTTATTGTACTTGAGCTATAGTATTGATAGCTTTGTTATTTTTTCTTATGCCTGAACCACTTCAACAGATCAATGGTTTTGCATGTACAAGCTTATGCTGAAGGCAAAACAGATGATGATGTAAAGAATAGCTTTTAATCAGATATCTTTAAAAAAAAACATTGGTTACTGTAGCATGGTACAATTACAAAATCTGCGCTTAACACACAAGTGTTACAATGGCATATGATGATGTGTGTGATTGGATTAAACATTTTAACAGATATTTTCTTCCCTTTAACATAATGCTTGCCCTTTGCCTTTACGGATTTGCTATCATCACCTGACACTCTGCTTGAAGATGTAAGCAATGATAAGCTGGATTCCTGTAAGTTAATATGATAATATACTTGTGTACATATATATTTCACTATTTTATGGTATGTTAATGGAAAAAAATCAATATGCCACTATTGTGCCTGAGAGGATGTTAATAGCAATATTCCTGTACGTATATGTTTATGTTATTGTACATCTGTGTTTATAGACCACTGGGATATTGTTGTGTCTTTCAGTATATGTGTGTCAGGCTGCTAGTGGAGGTTCATTGTTCATGGCTGCTTGTCCTAACAGTTTCTCTCTTTGTCTCTTCCTCTCATTGCTGAACGAATATCACCATTTTCCATCCTGTGTAAGTGTGAGCTGGTGCTGAGGTGGTTACTATGGCAACTGCTGCCTGGTACACATAGGACTCCCAGAGTGCACTCTGAGAGTCTGTATATTTCCCTTACTTTTCTCTCATTATGCTCTTTATTGTAATATCCACCCTAAAAATAAAGTACATATTTAAGGCAAACACAGGATCTTGCTTCATGGATCTCAAGCATGTAAAGTAGGAATCTGAAATGTGCACGGTTTGATGATGGGTATACTAAACTGAAATGGAAATTGGGTCAGTGATTCACAGTATTCATAGGTTATATAGTAATATATATATATTATTTTTCTAACACTGTATATTTGTGTCCCACTATACATATTTGTATCTGGCTGATGAACAATTTCCATCTATGTAATGCCACGACTCTTGTATGCTCTGACATCCATACATAAAAAGACTGCATCTTACTGTTTGCATAAATATCTGGGATTTGGAAATCATTATGCAAGAAACCACTAGCAAGAGAAGTGTTAAAGTCAGATTATGTTCCAGTTGCAATTTTACCAATACTACACAGATGTGAATTATTAGACCTGCGCAATTACACAAAAAGCTCGAGGCACACACTAAATGACACTGCGTTCTACAATCACCTGTTCTTGCTGAAAGGTCTTTTGAAGTCGACACAGAAAACACATTTACAGAACTGTAATGCCCCTTCCTCTGCCATTAGTAAGAGGAGCTGGACACAAAACAGAGAGAGAATAATAATTTAAACAAAAGCCCAGCTAGATACAGCCTTGCATGAGGGATAATTGGTCTTGATGTCCTAAAATTGTTCCAGCCATGGAAATCATCTCCTAGACTAGCAGGTTGGGCTACTATACAAAGCATATCACTGTAAAGTCTGCTCTCTAAAGAGAATACTCTGTTTAGGGCCACCTTATTAATACAAAGCAAAAGCATATATACTGTACCTTAACGTTGAATGATATACCTCTGGATTCTCTGTGATGGTCCTGCTGTCTTGCTCCTGTTTTTTCTAGCTGTGTCACTTGCTCACAGTGAGATGTTTTTGGGGGGCAGTAAGCAAAACCCAGATCACGATGTTTGCCTGTCACACCTTATTTGCATAGTCCCACCCTCCCATATACACTGGTTTGTGCCATTGGTGGGGAGGTATGTTAACAAGGTGAAATGTCCGTGTGGCTCAGGATGCCACTGTGTGTCACAGGGGACAGATTTGGCTAGTGGTAGCAGAGGAGGCCAGTTAGTAAGAAAATGTCTAGGGATGTAAAACAAGCTCCACATAGGGTTTCCATAGAAACAGTAGCCATGGCACTAAGATGCTGTGCTCTGAAGGAATGAAATAAGAGAAAAACACAAATTCATGCAGATATATACAGGACATGTTATTTTTGTCACAGATCTGTAGATGTCACAGAAAAGACAAGAAATATACATAAATGCATACTCGATGATGCAAACCTATGCAGATTTCTTAAGCAGCTATTTTTAAATATGTAGTGTACATTACATATGAATAATACATGGAAATAAACCCAAAAAATACACAAAGACCCATAATAAACCAGATATATTCAACTTGAGTTTCTCTGTATTATTGGCAGTGGCGTATACTTGCTCATAGTTCATGGATCTTCGTCAGGCAAATGTAAAATGGGTCTGAATTGTATGTTGTTCATGAAAATGTGGCTGTGCAAGCCTAACCTGGAAAACCATCTCCATTATAATTGTGTTAAAGATTGATGGGAATGATATTAGTTCCAGCTAATATTAAGCCAATGATTATGTCTTACCATAAAATACATAGAGAAAATACTCCAGAGTACTACATATAGAATGTATAGTTCAAGTAACCAGAGCAAGTTTGGCAAAAACATTAAATGGAGAAAGAATCTGCAGGAAACGTCCCCAAAGCTGACCCCCACCAGCCACATCTACAAACCTATAGTCTCTCAGTAACACATTAGCCTTATGGATTTATGAATGGTCTGGTAGACTTCATATTAATTAGTGTTTTAAATGTTTAGTGAGCCCTGTGAGTGCAGTTTTTCTGCATTATTTGTGTTGTTTCATGGCTCCGGCACCCAGGTAGGGTTGCCACATGGAAAAATACTGACCTTCCTATATTTTTATGTTTTCTATTTCCCTGTTAATAACATTGGCATTAAACATAATTTTTACAGGTAGTGCAAGTAAAATACTGACCAGGTGGCAAACCTATTTATGGTGTAAACCATACATATTTAGCATAGGATTCTTATTTGCCCTAATAGGCCTCCTTTAGATAAACATAAAACAAGGGGTGCACTTCCATCATGTAAAATAGTACCAGCATCTATATATAAATAAAAATAATGCACTTACAATTTAGCAGTTGACAAATTGCTAATCAGAAAAGTCCAGACAATGTGTTCCCAATGGGTTTTGTATTTATGGACCTACTAGAACTAACACTGACATGTAACTATTTTAGAGACTTGCATTATTTCTGCAAGTCTCTGGGATGGCTATGGGAAGTGTGCTTGCACCTTCCTATGCAAATCTGTTTATGACAATATATTTAGGGCAGCGCCTTACATCATCTTTTACCTAAGCTACATAGACGATCTGTTTCTAATCTAAGGGCTGTAACAGACAGGGAGATTAGTCGCCACGCAACAAATCCCTTGTCGCGGGCGACTAATCTCCCCGAAATGCCATCCCACCAGCTAGAATGTAAATCGCCGGTGGGATGGCATATGCGATGAAGAAATCGCCGTAGTTTCCTCTCAAGGCAACTTCGGCGATTTTGGCAAATTGCCGTGCCGCTTATGCCATCCCACCGGCGATTTACATTCTAGCCGGTGGGATGGCATTTCGGGAAGATTAGTCGCCCACGACAAGGGAGATTTGTCGCTTGGCGACTAATCTCCATGTCTGTCATGGCCCTAAAAAGTAACAACGAGGCATCTTTTCACCAGATGCTGGATATTCCAGTTAAGATGACTCTCATATTTGATGCTCAGACTATTAATTTCTTATAACTACAGATATACAGATTAGGGACGCATCTATTTAGAAAACCCACTGACCGTAATTTTATTGTTCATACTGCCTGCAGTCATGCACAACAACAATGATCTCAACACTGCACAAGAACAACTGAAAATAACTTTTACAATGGGGGTACAGGGAAAACACTACAGACACAGCTAACCAGAGAATCCACATTCATTCAGGACAATCTCCTTAACTATAAATCGACCATTTGTTGACACAGCTATAACAACCTTTTACAGATATATTTTTAGATGTATCCAAGAGCCGAAGACATAGTGAGTGCAATAACTGGCTAATTGTTAACAAAGGTGAGTGCCTGTCCCTTTACTGGGCACTGAGTTCTCTACACAGGGGTTGGTGGCAATTGGTTATCCTCTCAGCGTAAGCTTGGATGCTATAAGTGCCCACATTTGTAACCTGCAGGTGCCTCTACTGATTGGGCCGGACTTTCCCCACCCTTACACTGGGAAACATTATAACATTTTGCACAGACTCTTGTCTATGTCTACTTTTGTGGTTTATATTGTGACCTGTGCTCTTGTGTATTTTACTACATGGGTAAAACCACTAGTACCTTTAAAGGACATGTCAACCCCCAAAATAATGTTTTGCCTAATAACAGAAAACATTATTCTAAGCAACTTTCCAATATTAATTTAATCAAAATTATTAGTGCTTTTTATTTGTAAATGTAATTGCTACAGAAAGCAGCATTTGCTGAACTCCTGGTTGTTACTTTTTAAACTCCTGGTGTTTGTTACATTGTTTCAAACTCCAGAGCCGCCAGGGCAGAGAATAGAAAGGACAGGCAAACACTGCTTTTAATAGCAGTTATATATACAAATAACTAAAAAAAAACACCATTACAAATATGTAATGAATGTATATTGCAAAGTTGCTTAGAATTAAGTTTTCTTTTCTTAGGCAAAACATTACTGACATGTTCTTTAAGGAGAGAATAGGCAACCATCACTCTGCAATAATCAAAGTACTGAAAGAAAGTTGAAAGTGGAACAATCAGTTGCAAGGCATTTTTTGAAAATGGGACATTCTTTGCCCACATTCAGGTGTATGGCCAGTTCAGACTGGCTTGCTACGGTACAGGCATGGGCCAAGGGCGCTCTAAGGCAACCTGACCAGCTACCTTGCCTCGTCCCACCCCCTCCACTCCCATGTGTGAGCATACATGATGACATGAAGTAGGGGTAGGCAGAAGAGGTACCTGCCTAATGCCCCCATCATTGCTCCCTGGCATCTAGAGGGCAAATTGCTTTTAAATTCATGGCCTTCTTGGCTTTATTATTCAGTTAGATTTGAACAATACATCTTTCAAACATGGGAATACAACATAAAGAACAAACAGGAGATCACAGCTTTCCAAACAGAATTAGAAGCTGCCACACTGGTTGCTGTAATATCTTCTGTATTAAATGTTTACATCAGTAAACTGGCATCTAGCCGGGAAACAGTTTTTAAAAACAGGGCTTACCAACTCTAGCAAATGTATGACAATATGGGATTCAAAATCATAACCTTTCATTTTCAGGACAAAACCCAGTGAAACCTGTAGAGTTTTGAGACAAAAAAAAAAACTTCAAGGAAAGGGAAGGCACCTTTGCCATTGACTTCTACATGAACTCAGCAAGTTTAATCTGGCGAATTGTCGAATTTGGATTTTTAGCTGTTTAGAGCTAAAAATCTGAATTCGACAATTCGCCAGATTTGCCGAGTTCATGTAGAAGTAAATAAGAACAAGTTTAAAATAAAAAACGATGGTTAGTAAATGAGCCCCTAAGTCTCTCCAACTATTACAATAAACCTCAAGCGCCACACAAGGCAACTACAGAGGGCTCACTGTTTGAAAAAGATGCAGCAACCAGGCCCGGATTTGTGGCAAGACCCCGCAAAGGCCCGGGCCTAGGGTGGCAGCACCAGAATATTTTGCCCGCATAAGAAGCAATGGGGAGAGGACGTGCAGAAACGTTAGCACATCCTCTCCCCACTGCTCCATATGAATTAAGTGGCGCGCATGCGGAGTGGGGGGGTTGCTTGCTTGACGCTTGGGTGCCGGTCGGTTGTGGTGGGCAAAAGGGGGCAGCCTTGGGGCGCCTTATTCAGAAATCTGGCCCTGTCAGCAACCAATGCTTACAGCAGGCAATATCTCCATGTTATATAACCAATTAATGAAACAACCTCCTAGCCCAGAGTGCACCTACATAACTCCCTGTAAATCTGCCTTACAGATCCAGGGCATGGATGACAAATGGCCTAAAATTTGGACTTCCATACAAAAGTATCCTCCAATGTCAAAAATCAAGGAAATTGCCTACAAAGTACTCTCCGGATGTTACACTCCTCATTGTAAAAACGTAGTCATTCCTACAGCATCAACAATGTGTTTTCATTATTGCCAAATTCCAGGGAATTATATACCTGGTATAAATATACATGTTCTTCTTTAGATATATTTCAGCCTTTTCACCTAAGAAAATTAGGAACTTACTTACTTTATATCATTTTATAACCATCGCCTAAAGGGGAAGTAAAAAGAAAGCAAAAAAAAATACACACACATAGTAGATCTCTTGCAGCTGAAAAACAATTTAGCACAGTCATTTCTGTTATTCCATTCCAAACATAAGATGTTTTGTAGCAGCCCAAATCGTAGCCATCCATGCTGTATGAGTGCAGTCTAAGGCAAGTATGCACGGGGGTGCTGCGGGTGGCACATCTAATTTACTTTAGTTTCATTTGCAGAGCAATTGCTATATTTTCTCGATATAAACAAATAAAAAAAATCACTTATATTCTAGGCAATGAATTCTGCATTTATTTTTATGGGCCCTTCTGTAAAAGAAGAATATGGCAAAATAGCTAGCAATGTGTTTATTGTTAATAGGCAGTGAACCATTTGCCCAGAAGGTGGAGCTGCAATTGTGGACAATCCATGTTTAAAAGGAAAATGTTAAAATAAATGTTCTGTGTGTGACTGACAAGATTGTGGACTTTTTTGAACACAAAATCTTATGGATAACATCTTTTAAATCAAAATGATGATAAAGATAATTAGTAAAGATTAATCTCTGTCTTCTTAAGGTTACTTAAAAAAATAGTATTTATTTTTACAGAAATATTTATAAATCTCCCAGTTTTGTGAGAGGAACCTACTATCTATTTATGGTTCTGTAAAAAACATATTTTCTATTCTCTGCACATATAGTTGTGAGCTTGAGATTTGCCCCTGTCTGTGCTAGAGGCCATAGTTTTATTAATGTATATTTCATTGCAGTAGGCTTTTTGTTAGCTTACAAGCTTACTCGTGACTTTGATACTGATGTCTGTCCTTCTATCCCATATCTTTTTAACTGGGAATCTTATACCCTTTGGACATGGCTGTAACTGTCAGCATTCATTTTTGATTCCCTATTTTCCTACCCATTCCAGAAAAAGGGTAATAAATAATTACAGGGGCCCCTTATGAGACCTACCCTGTCCAATGAAATAAAAGTGAATGAGCTAGCAAGTGTCCTCTGGGTCCTAGCCTACCCTATCTATGTGCTTGATGGTGTAGGAGCCATATGCTAACAAAGGGAACCTTCTATAGGCTTTCCTGAAATTCATACCAATATGCTCTTTATGATTATAATTGAATCTGTCTGGTTTCTTGAGCTTGGGTTCTAGACCTGTAAGACTTGTAATTACATTTGTCTCATCTTCCACCAGTCCTATTGTCATTCTGATTAAAAATAATTACTAACCCATATGATGCCAATAATGTGGCTTAGGGAAATCCCCCAACCTGTTGTCACAGAATACTCTGTTATGGTGTAATTCACATCTCCCTCACTTTTGTATATGCTTGCTTTTATTTATTGGCCTGATAGTCTAGTCAAAATGGTGGTAGAGCTTGAATCAGATAACCTAACTGCAACAGATACAAATCAATTGAAGTCCTAAAAATATTACTATGCACTCATGATAACATGACTATGAAGATTTTCATTCATCCAGGTCATGGTATATCTAGTATAAATAAATCTAAAGCAACTGGACTTGTTAAGTAATCATTGAAGAAGTTTCAGTACTCATCCGAGCAGCTTCTTCAGTTCAACTGGTATGGGAAGTCCTCAGCATATATACTCTTCCACTAATCCAATCACAATGGCACTTTGTAACTCTCCAGAAAGGTGATATCTGAAACTCACAGAGGTGTGAATGCTGTGGAGTTACTTTGAAAGGATTACCAAAGAGTTTGTCACCAAGATTCAAGGAGCTAAACTAGAGGCAGAAGAAACTATGGTATCATATGATGTCACTTGGACTCTTGTCAGGCCAAGGAGTGAAGGTCGTAGCCAGCAAGCCCACAAAAGTCTCACACAAACCGGAGGCTTGCCTGAGGATGAGAACAGGAAGCACAGGAGTGGAGAGAGGCCGGGGAGCCAAAACGCAGTAACAACAGGATCAAGCAGAGGATGGTCAGACAGGTCGTGGCAGGCAGAACAGGTTCAAAAGTGAATTCCAGGCAGAGGTTAACAACAGAAGAATCAGAATAGGGAAAAATGGCAGGCACCAGGATAACTTGATAACCAAGCAAAGATGGCATGTACATGGCGACTATTTACAGGGTGGCGACAAGACGCAAGTGCGCGCTGCATCAGGACGCACGTCGAAGCGTGCGGACGTGTGCGCGCAACTTTTCACCGTGCGCGACTTTACACACACAACTTTTCCCCATGCCGCGCGCGACTTTACGTGCGCGCTTGTTCGTTATATTGCGCGCGTCTTTGTGCGTGCTACAATACGAGCGCCCGTGCGGCGACTCCTTAGACGCATACGCTAAACGGCGAGCATCCTTACATTGCCCCCCCCGAAGAGCGACCTCCGGAAGCTTTCGTTGAAAAGCCACAGGATTAACTTGACGCACAATCTCAAAAGGGCCCAGAAAACGATGACCAAGTTTCTTACTTGGACAGGTGACTTTAAGATTGATGGCTGACAGCCATACCTTGTCCCCAACTTTAAATTCTGGGTCCTTACTTCTCTTTCTATCTGCGAAAGTCTTGAAGTTCTTCTGAGCTTTGGTCATAGTTTGCAGAGTCTTGTAGTTATCCTTCAGAAAGGTTAATCGATCCTAGACAGCAGGAAGGAGAACCTCTGGAGTGGACAACGGAAAAACTGCAGGATGAAGACCATAGTTAGCGAAAAACGGAGACTGCTGAATAGAAGAGTGGTGCGCATTATTATAAGCAAATTCTGCCAATGGAAGCAAGGCCAACCAGTCATGAAGTAAAACACCTGAGGTATTGTTCCAGGGTCTGATTTGTTCTCTCGGTTTGCCCATTAGATTGTGGGTGAAAGGCAGATGAGAAGGAGACCTTGATTTGCAGAGCATTACATAACACTTTCCAAAATCGGGAAGTAAATTGAGTTCCCCTGTCAGACACTACCTCATCAGGAATTCCATGAAGTCTGGCAACTCCCTTAATAAAAGTCTCTGCAGTAAGAGCCGCCGAAGGAAGTTTATGAAGAGGAACGAAGTGAGCCATCTTGGTTAATCTGTCAACAATGACAAAAATAGTAGTATAATCATTGGACGAAAGTAAGTCAGAAATAAAATCGAAACCAAACCCCATGGTCTCGTGGGGACAGGTAACGGAACCAGTAGACCCATTGGTTTTGAATGCACACTCTTAGTTCTGGAACAGTTGTCGCAGGATTTAACATACATTGCACAGTCAGAATATAAGTTCGGCCACCAAAAGAACCTCCTTACCAACACAATTGTTTTCTTGATTCCAGGGTGTCCTGCTAGTTTGGAGTCATGGAAAGTACGAAGGACCTCTAAGCAAAGTTTCTTGGGCACAAATATCTTGTCTCTGAAGAAAAATAGCCCATTTCTTGCCACAAGATCAGGCTCGATTGGAACATACAAGCTACATTCCTGCTTAATCTGGTCAATAAGGGAATATTGTATGCATAAAAAATGATGTGGTTGGAGTATGGTCTCAGAGGATTTAAAAGAGTTCACTTGGGCAGGAAACATTCTAGAAAGGGCGTCCGCTTTAATATTTTTGGAGCCAGGATGATATGTGAGATGGAAATTAAATCACATAAAAAATTGAGCCCAATGGGCTTGTCTGGGTCTCAGTCTCTTAGCCGTGCAAAGGTACTCCAAATTGCTATGATCAGTGAAAATTAGGATGGGGTGGAGACTACCCTCCAACAGATATCTCCACTCTTCCAAGGCTAGTTTGATTGACAAAAGCTCTCGATCAGAGACGTCATAGTTTTGTTCAGATTTACTTAATTTGTGAGAAAAGAATGCCACAGGATGTAGAGCACTAGAAGGATTTACTCTTTGGGAAAGGATTGCTCCTACTGCATTTTCTGACCATCATCAACCTCCAGGACAAAAGGTAGAGATGGATTCGGGTGACAAAGGATGGGTGCAGAAGTGAAGCGAGATTTAAGAACACTGAATGCCTCTTGAGCTTGAGATGTCCACTGAAACTTGGAAGTTGAGACAGTAAGTTTAGCAATGGGTAGGATGATTTGGGAAAAGTCTTTAATAAACTTTCTGTAGAAATTCACAAAACCTATAAAACGTTGAACTTCTTTTCAGGTAGTGGGAGCAGGCCAATTTAGAAGAGCTGAAATCTTCTTCTGATCCATCTGAATCCCCCCAGGAGAAATCACGAATCCTAAAAATTCAATAGAGGATTTATGGAACTCACACTTTTCAAATTTGACATATAGCTGATGAGCTCGAAGACGAGAAAAAACCTTTTTCATAAGAGTCTGATGTTCTGACAAAGAATTGGAAAAAATAAGCATGTCATCCAAATAAATCATAACAAAAATGTCCAAAAAGTCCTGAAAAACATCATTGAGAAAATGTTGAAAAGTTGCTGAGGCATTGCATAAACTGAAGGGCATTACCAAGTACTCAAAATGCCCGTATCTGGTGCGGAACGCTGTTTTCCATTCGTCTCCTTCATGGATTCTTACTAAATTATAGGCTCCTCTTAAGTCCAGCTTAGAGAAAATGGTAGCTGCTCTAAGTTGTTGAAAAAGTTCAGGTATCAGAGGCAGTGGGTAACGATTCTTGATGGTAATTTTATTGAGATCACGATAGTCAACACAGGGCCTTAGTGTATGATCCTTCTTTTCCACAAAAAATATCCCTGCTCCAGCAGGCAAGGTGGAAGAACGGATAAATTTCTTTGCAAGGTTCTCTTCGATATATTCTCGTATATTCCCTGCCAAAGGGTAAATTCTCCCAAATGGAACTTGGGAGCCAGGAAGAAGATCAATGGGGCAGTCGTAGATACGATGAGGATGGAGTGAGTCAGCCCCTTTTTCATCAAAGACATCCAGGAATTCATAGTATTCGTCAGGTAACCCAGGAAATTTCTTGGTAACAATACTACAAAACTCCAAAGACTTAGCGGCCGAGGTAAAAAAACAGTGGGAAGAGCAGAATTTTGATGAAAAGGTAATACAACCAGTGTCCCAATTAATAACTGGATTATGCTTGCGTAACCAAGGCAGGCCAATGATAATCGGAGAAAGTGGCGAAGATACAATATCAAAACTTAGATATTCGTGATGAATTTTATTCAATGTAAGTGACAGAGGAATGGATTCAAGCAAAATGGGTCCAGAGCTAATAGGTGACCCATCAGCAACTCGTATGAAGACTGGAAACTGTTTCTTTATCAGAGGGATTTGATGGATTTCTGCCACTTGTGAGTCAAGGAAGCATCCACTGGCCCCGGAGTCAAGTATCGCTGGAAGGATTAGGCCCTGTTTCCCAACTGCAAGGAAATGGACAAAGTTAATAACGGAGCAAATTTATATTGAGGAGTATCAGTCTTTACGATGGGTTTCTTACAAGGGCGAGTGGGGCAGTTACGAAGCAAATGTACAGCAAGTCCACAATATAAACAGAGACTGAGTCGTCTCTGACATAAGCGCTCCTCAGAGGATAAAACGGGTTGCAGCGCCCCAATTTGCATGGGTTCAGGCTCGCTGACGGATGAAGGTCCTGGATCTGGTCGGATTGGGGGAGGAGCCTTGGGTAAAAGCCAAGATGGATAGAATTAACCGGCCTTTTCCAACTTTCTCTCCCTCAGACGTCTGTCAATTTGGATGGACAAATGGATGAGTTCATCCAGAGTGGTTGGGACCCCAACTCGGGCTAATTCGTCTTTCAGGCTGTCGGAGAGACCCAAACGATACTGATGTTTTAAAGTTGCTTGATTTCAGTCCACATCAGAAGCAAATTTTCAGAATTCCACCGTGTAGTCCTCAACTGGTCTGGACTTTTGGCGCAAGTTTCTAAGGGCAGCTTCAGCTGTGGCAGTGCGATGTGGATCGTCATATAAGACTGCTAGGGCAGGACTGCGTTGTTCCATAAGGTGAAAAGCCCAGAACTGAGGTTCTCCCTGAAGAAGTGAAACTATAACACCCACCTTGATTTGCTCAGTCGAGTACATTCTTGGCTTGAGAGTGAACAAAAGCTTACAGGCGTTGGTAAAAGTTCTAAAAGTCTTGCGATCGCCAGAAAACTTTTTAGGCATGGCCACTTTAGGCTCAGGGGCAGGTGGAACGGAAGCCCCAGCAGCGGAAGGTGGAGGTGAGGCAGCCGGAACGGGTGCAGGTGGTTGCAGGGTGCGTAGCTGCTCCTGAACTTGGCTATATCCTCCCTGAAGCTCCCTCACTGCCTGTGTAAGGGACGCAATCTGCTGGGTGAGGGTAGTGAGAGGAGAAGGTTCTTCCTCCCTGTCCATGGCTTGGTTATTCTGTCAGGCCGAGGAGTGGAGGTCGTAGCCAGCAAGCCCACAAATGTCTCACACTAACCGGAGGCTTGCCTGAGGATGAGAACAGGAAGCACGGGAGTGGAGAGAGGCCGGAGAGCCAAAACGCAGTAACAACAGGATCAAGCAGAGGATGGTCAGACAGGTCCGGGTCGTGGCAGGCAGAACAGGTTCAAAAGCGAATTCCAGGCAGAGGTTAACAACAGAAGAATCAGAATAGGGAAAAACGCCAGGCACCAGGATAACTTGATAACCAAAGATGGCATGTACATGGCGACTATTTACAGGGTGTTGACAAGACGCAAGTGCGCGCTGTGTCAGCGTGCAGACGTGTGCGCGCGACTTTTCGCCATGTGCGACTTTACGCACGCAATTTGTCCCCATGCCGTGCGCGACTTTACGCACGTGCCTGTTCGTTATACTGCACGCGTCTTTGCGCGTGCTACAATACGAGCGCCCATGCGGCGACTCTTTAGACGCATGCGCTAAACGGCAAGCATCCTAACAGACTTTGTATCGGTTGTCACACTTTCCGCCCTGTGGTGTGTTCCAGCGGATGGTGGAATTGAACAACAGATATTGATCCGTATGAGTGGGTTTCCTGTATACTTCTGTTTTCAAGTTACCCCCCTTTTGGATGGATATCAAACAGTCCAAAAAAGCAAGTTTGTTCTCATCTCTTGGCTGTATGTGTGTTTAGTAGGGGGGCAAGTTCTGTGTATATACTAATTAACTAGTTGACTGCTAGCTGGGGAGTGTGTTTGACTGTAATTAACCATTTGGCTGCTAGTGTGCTGTTAAATTAGTGGAAACTAACCCTAACTGCAGTAAGGAATTTTGTGTGATATATTGGTGTATATAAAGGTTTCTATCTCCTGTTAATGATAGATGGTGGCAGCGAATAGTTATTTGGGGTGGTGGTGTGTTTGGGGTTGCCCATTCTGCCACCAAATTGTCAAGAGCACGCCACTCTCAGACGCGTATGACACGGGGACGGGGCAACAAGGGGTTACACTCAGTCACCTTTCACACAGGTTAGACTAACATCAAGCACCCCCAAACACACCACTGCCCCAAATAACTATTCGCTGCCACCATCTATCATTAACAGGCGATAGAAACCTAATACATCAATATATCACATTCCCATATATAACAGTCCCATACTAGTTAAATCTCTATAAATAGCTACCAGTACCGATCCAAGGGGATGACTCAGGAGGGGGGGGGCATCAGGTAAACAACAAAGTAGCTGTTGTCGACAGAAGAGGTATGTGCCTAGCACACCTCCCACAGTTTCGCCCTAGGAACATGCCTCCTCTACCTACCCCTAGTCCCTGCCCTGTTTACCACCCATTAAGATAGTAATGCAACACTAGGGGCTGTGAAATTTGAAAAGGTTTGGCGAATATGGATGCTGTTTCAATTTTCATGTCACATCTGATACAATGTGCCAAAATGTTGTTATAAGTATGTTTTTAATCTTTGTAAATAAAACTTTTAGAAGTAAAATACTTTTTCAGTTCTCTCAGCCCCCCCTGTTAACTCATAATAATATTAAAAGATGAAAACTGCTCTACAAACCAGTTTGCCATAGTTCCAAGAAAATCTAGGAAAACAAATAAATATTTACTTCAAATTTTATCAAAAATGAAATTTAAGTTTGTTTATTAAGTATTTAAAAGAGCAAATCTGGCATTTTTCCCATATCCTACTTAAAGTGGTCTTTAGGGTGCCCTTCATCAGCTGCTGATCTGGGTCTGCCAAGGGGGACATCCCCACAGACTGGGGTGGTGATGGTGTTAAAAGGACAAATGCTGTAATTTATAATGTTTTGGAACTAGGAACATCCAAATAAGCTTAAATATTTAACACTTAACATCTTTGATCCTTGTTATAACATTAAAATGTTATACACACTGCAGCATTGTATTCACCAGCAGTAAACATGAACTGTATAAAAGCATTTGCCCCAGGGCCCTAGATAGAGATTTTCCTGCAGAACTGAAGGTCTCAGAAAGTGGTGAAACCAGCCATGGCCTTATACACCTGCATGATTTATTCAAAGGTGGCAAAGTATAGTATTATAAGTCTGTGCCAGGCAGAATCACGTCTGGCCCGTTCAACTAATTTTTTAAGGCATAGCAAGCTGTAAGGCTGTTTGCTTCAATCTGTATGAAAAACACCAGATGTAATGAGGCCATTATGTGCTATAGTAAACAATAAATCTTATAAGTGGGCAGAGGAGTATAACATATTGTCAGTGATGCGAATATCTTAGTGGCTACCTTTGAAAGAGCCATTAACTGCTGCATACATGGAGTGGTTCCTGCCATATAAAAACCATACATTCATGAGTCAGGATTTAATATGTGCATTGAAACAGTTACTTCCAGGGAAATGCACTTCATAAGACCGTGACACTGTAGACAAGTTTTTTTTCTGAAGAATAGAAGATACCTAGTGTATTGTTGAACCGCAATTTCCCAGCATCCTTTGAAAGCTTTCATTTGTTTTATGCATGTAGTTCACCAACAGTAGCTGAATAGCAAGTTGGGCATTTAGACAGAGATGACAACTGTTTTATGTTTTCATGTTTTTTCAAGCAAATATAACACAGGAGAGACTGCAGTTTTTTTCACAATTAGTTTGTTATATTGAAATTAAGTAAATGTAACTAAATCAGCGCCTGACTGATTTTTTTGCTTTTTAAAGACCAGTGTCTGACTGTCTGAAGGCCCCTTAGCTCATAACAAGGTTACAAATATAGGAATGCCTTGGTGTATCAACTACCATAGAGTTTGAATAGCTAAATCAGCCCTCAAAACTACTACTAAGTGATCGTCTAGGTGTTTTTTACGGATATGTAAAAAAGCAAATAGGCACTTTAGCTTTAGCACTTTGTGCTACCCCCTTTAAAAATGTGATATTATGAAGCAGTGGTGCAATGAGGGTGTGGCCACAAAATGCATACAGACAAAGATGAGAGATCCTCTGTACTGCCCTCCGTAGCGTAACTACAGAGGAAGATCACGGGGGTTGGAGGGGCAGGTCTCAATAACATAACTATAAGCCGGGGCCCGGGTGCAGGTCATGCAATTGCACCCCCCACAACCCTAGTTGTTCCACCCCTGCCAGGTCTACTTCCTCTGCAGGGGCCCGCAGTTGACCAACAAAGCATGTGAAATTGCAGGAGATTTCAAAAGAATAGTTTGACTAATACATTGTATATGTGTACCTTTCCAGTGCAAATTCAGCATGCTGGCAAAGGCTAATAATACACAAGGCATTTTGTCCACCACAGTCCTCTGTTAGAAAACATTGGCATGAAAACCCCCCTGTCCAGCTGCCACACCTTTTTTTTATATTTACTTTTTATTTATAAATTACACTGTTTACATAGCAAATAATTCATTCTATAATTTAAAATGTTATTCTTGAACCAACAAATGTATTTTTTTTTAATATTGGTGTGTAAACAGCCATTGTGCCCAAGCCAGACTTGGATTTCTTACTATTGAGTGCTATTCTGCTATAGTTCCGCTGATCAGCTGCTGGGGGGGGGAAGGAAGGGGGCACCTTGGGAATGAAGAAAATGACTAACCCCATGTGAAATTTCAAAATTAAATACATGTATAAGATCCCTTATCCGGAAACCTGTTATGCAGTTCTGAATAACAGGAGGGCCATCTCCCATATACTCCATTTTAATCAATTAATTCAAATTTTTTAAAACAATTTCCTTTTGTAATAGTAAAACAGTACCTTGTATTTTTAGATATAATTAATCCTTACTGGAGGAAAACAATCCTATTGGGTTTAATTAATATTGGAATAATTTTTTAGTAGATTTAAGGCATGGTGATCCAAATTATGGAAAGATCCTTTATCCAGAAAACCCCAGATCCTGGGCATTCTGGTCCCATACCCAAATCTGTTTGTACTGTTGAAAAATGGATTTCAATGGCGGATTCTGCTGAAGAAGCTCTATTAACTGATGCGTTTTGAGAAAACATGTTTTCCCATGATAGCATTGTTCTAGTTATAGCCCTTTCTAGGAAAGTGAGATAGTCAGCTTTATTCAGAGCAGCTTTCTGACTCCAACCAGGAGAAATAGCTGGGAGTATTCTCCGTTACAGCCTCTGCTGCCTTAGTGAAGGGAATGCAGTAGTGACAGGTAATTCAGACTAGTCTTCTCCCTAATTCAAGTTGCTGTGGCGATCCAGACACTAGGGGGCATATTTATTAAAGTATGATCGGTCCGAATTCGACTTTTCGTACCTTGCAAATTTTCGTTGATTTTTTCGCTAATTTGCGTGACTTTTCCGTACTGTGCGTCAAAAATTATGCATCAAAATCATATTGCAGCGCCGAGTATGAAAGTTTCAGATTTATTTGCGCTTCGGTATCGCGACTTTCCTTTGGCCAGGTTGGAGCTGCAGAGTGCCATTGAGTCCTATGGGAAGCTAATGTACTTTTTCGTAAGCATTTTCGTGATATTTGTGATCATCAGAAATTATTGTATCCATTCCGAATTTTACCCATTTCGGGATTCAAACTTGTACTTTGATGAATCAGCCCCTAGAAGTAGAAACCCTAAGGACTTTGCTGGAGTTTTCCTACAAGAACCTTCTGGTGTCATTTTATTTACTTATTTTGCACACAGCAAAAGTGAGTAGTTTTTACACTACCTCCCCCTTGATCTTTCCACATAGCAAAAGCCAATCCATTTTACCCCATGCTCTATAGCCTTTCTAGCTGGTCTTGTCTGATTAGGGTGAAGACACATGGAGCAACTAGTAACAGCTACTTGTCATGGCTACTACATGTGTTTTAGCAGAAGAAATTGTCAGTATTGACAGGGTATTTTCTGGAGTTCAGTAGCCTTAAAAAAGTAGCTGCTACTAGTAGTCCAGTGTGTCTTCACCCTTACAGCCACAATGGGGTTACGCAATTAAACTAACTTTATTATAAAAACATGTCTTCTAACTTACCCTATCTAACGTAATTTATCACTGTTGATGAGATGACCTGTAGATACATATTGTTCAATATTGTTTAGGGGTAAACTGATCATTTGCCCAGGTTAAGGCCTCAACAGGGGAATTGTTTTATAAATGTGATTTGCTGCACTGCAAATGCACTTTATAAATAAAAATTTAGCTTGAGGTGATGCAAGTTAATTTTAACATATATAATGTTGAGCAGGTTCCCTTATAGAGGAACTGTTTTCTCTTTGATTTAGGTATTATGTTATTAAGCCATAAACAGAGATCTGTCAAACAATCCATTACTGCACTTAATTCTCAGAACTGCATTTTCACAAAGGCACCAGTTTACTAAAGGGGCCACAAGTCCAATTTGGGGACATGATTTGTAACAGGGTACAATGAAAGCACTATCCACAACTACAATGAACAGAACCTCTTTCATTAAATAATTTGCAATAGACCAGCACACTGTGTGCACACTTCTCTCCCTGCTTAATGGGTATACTCTATAGTAGACATGGTGTGTCAAAATGCAAAATATAGAGGAAGCAACTGCTGGGGGTCCAAGGAGGTATAGTGGTACAGTTTGGCACTTGGCAGTTTCAATATATGCTTATACAAAGTGTGATATAAGAGCATACCACAAAAAAATTCACCCACTCTCAATTTATTCCTATGGGATTTTTAGAAGCATATTTATCAAATGGTGAACCCTATATCTCACCCACTGATTGACATGTTTCTAAAAATCTGGGTTATTTTTTTCTGTCCTGTAATTTTACACTTTGATAAATCTGCCCCCAAGTTTATTGGGTATATCCGAGTGACCATGAGACTGCACTCCCTCAACCTACCTACTGCCAGAGTGACTGAAGTTGCTATTCTTCCTTTTGCTTAAATGCTGTCAATTAAATACTGTCAATTTAAATGTTATGATAATAGACACAAAGTACTGCCCAAAGAACATAGGTAAGCAGCATAAACACAGTAATAATGCATTAGGCATTATTCTGTATATCTGCCTTTCCCTATGTCTAAATGCAGTTCTCTAATGTATGCCACCCTTCCAGTATCCAGAAGTTGAAAAACAAAACTCCAGCAGGTTTCTCTTGCAGTAATATTACAATACAGTTATAGATATAAATAAAATATGCAAGGCCATACATACCAAGACTGGTGGTACCAAGAGCCCTACCCACAGTGGCTTATGATCTTATGGTTTATGAGAAGCCTAGGGCGGCATAAACATAGGGGCGGTATGCCGCCCTGCCGCACGCAAATTTTCAAATTTTGCTCCCATACGAAGCAATGGGTACCTCTCCCCACTGCTCCGTATGGGAGTTTTAACTTTGGCGCATGGGCATGCGCGTTTGCATGGTGCGGGGGGGAATGGTTGTTCGTGCTGCAGGGGTGATAGGGGGCGCCGAATGGGGGCGGCCTCGGGGCACCCTATGCTGAAATCTGGCGCTGGAGCCGACACAAGTGAGGCAGACGTTTCACGCATGGAGTTGTATGGGGAGATTAATGATGAACACAACTGAGCCAAATGCAAAGTTCCTTTCAGGGAATAAGGTCTAGAACAATAAGCCTCAACCAGTTGCTTGGGGGCAACATGTTGCCCACCAACCCCTTGGATGTTGCTCTCAGTGCCCCCAAACCAGGTAGTTATTTTTGAATTCCTGACTTGGTGACAAGTTTTGGTTGAATAAAATCAAGATTTACTACCAAATAAAGCTTCCTGTAAGCTGATAGTGTGCATAGAGGCTATCTAATAGCCAATCACAGCCCTTATTTGGCACCTCCATGAACTTTTATGATGCTTATTATGAAACAATATTAACTGGTCTTCATTTTTTATATGCCGTTTTTGAATTATTTTGCTTTTTGCTCAGTGACTCTCCAGTTTGGAATTTCAGCAGGTATCTGGTTGATAGTGTCTTATTTAACCTAGCAACCAGGCAGTGGTTTGAACGAGAGACAGGTATATGAATAGAGGATCTAAATAGAAAGATCAGTAATACAAAATATTGCAGCAATAGTTTGTATGCTGCTGGGGTCAGTGACCCCCATTTAATAGCTGGAAAATAATTAAAAAACTATAACAAATAAACGGTTCTTCCCTCAACATGTGCTTCTTCTACTCATCTGTGTGTGCACTGCTCTGTTCTTCCTGAAGCTGAAGTAAAGACTCATGAATACCCAACCTATAAGCCTATATCTGTTGTCCTTTTGGCTTTTATAGTCTGACATTTTTGTCCCAAAGTGCAACTGTCCAGTCAGTGCAAGTTTTTCTTAAAGGAACAGTAACACCAAAAAATTTAAGTATTAAGTAATTAAAATATAATATGCTGTTGCCCTGCACTGGTGCAACTAGTGCGTTTGCTATAGAAACCCCACTATAGTTTATATAAATAAGCTGCTGTGTAACCATGGGGGCAGCCATTCAAGCTGAGAAAAGGGAAAAAAAGCACAGGTTACATAGCAGATAACAGATAAGCCTCGTAGAATATAATGGGGTTTATCTGTTATCTGCTAAGTAACCTGTGCCTTTTCTCCTTTGAATGGCTGCTCCAATGGCTACACAGCAGCTTTGGTTATATAAACTATAGTAGTGTACAGAGGCAAACACACAAGTTGCACCAGTGCAGGGCAACAGTACATTACATTGTAATTACTTTTATACACTTTCATTTTTTTGTGTTACTGTTCCTTTAAATCTGTCTCTTTTCTTGTTATAAAAATGAAATCTCATTTCTGTTCCAATGTTTCAGTTCCTTTTATGACCTTTCTGAGCGACATATACAAAATTAATCTGCTCTCCTTCTCATGGTTCATTGAATATCTTCTTTGCAGTCTAGATGGGACCTTCATGACTCTGTTTGAGAGTTCATCTTGGTTACCAGGGACCACTCTAATGGTAAAGATTCTTTAGGTAAGAAAATAATAGAATGAGATACTGGAATCTCTTTGAATACTATAACTTTGCAGGTGGTCCGACACTGGACTATGGCAGAGCATTTTCCTGTTTAAATATTCCTAGAAATATTATAAAGTAGAGTGAAACATTGTTATTATTGTTTATGGTTTTGTTAGGTACCCAATGTATAGAGGGGTTGATATATCATATCAACCCCTCCATAGCTGGACATATGCACCAAACTGCAAACTGCAAGCAACAGCAGGACTGGTTGATTTCTGAATGAAGGCATTACAGATGGACTTCTTCTCAATGGGAAAAAGGGTCAGGAATTAACAGAAAATTAGTGAGTGGTCAAAAGCTGCTGGCCAAAACCACATAGAGAAGTGTCAAGTCATGGTGCTATAGTTTCTCCTTAAAATCAGTATACGTCTTTAGACTACAGTGAGGCAACAACTGAGGTTTTTGCCCTTTGGGAAATAAGTCAGGGTTTAGGCCAGTTTCCTCTGCCCTGGATAGATTTAATTGTTCTGCTACAGGTTTTCTCTGAGGAACATTTGCAGTAAAAACAATTTTAAGGCAGACTCCTATGTGAATAACCCTTCTTTATATTACCATTCATGAATGCAATGTTTTCTCAGCATCATTGCCCCTCTGTAATTCCACACAGCAGCTGCATCCTGAATTTCACATTTCTTGAAGTGTGGGACCCAGTAGTACTAGCGATACTGGCCTTATACTGGCAGTCACCATAGCAACAGTTCTTGGTACAGTGGTTTCTGTGTCTCAGGCAGAGACTGACATCTAATTCAACTAATCCTCTGCTTGCATTCTGGAGTGACTGTTTTGGTTCTTTCATTCATATTTCTGTGGTGGTTGCTCTGCAGGTGTTATTTATTTATTCTTGCATTTTTGTTCAAGAAAAAAAGGCTATAAAAAAACAATAAATGGTTGGTCCCTGGCCCCATAGCTTACACCGAGCACTTTTTGACTACTGTCACACATAGCAGATCCTCCATCGGAGGAAAACGCCCAATGAGAAACGCACTGATGCACAGGTGTTAGCGTTTTTCCATATATATAGAAAGGTTGGACAATACAGTCCAACCTGATATAACAGGAGCAGATGAGGTAATGAGTGCTGCAAGTTCATTTTTGTTTAAAAGCAGCAAAAGATGAATCTCCACTAATAGTTCAAAAAAGGTTAATGTTTCTAAATCTAAGCATGTAAGGGATGGTTTGTCTTGCTACATGGGGTATGTCTGCCAGTGCTAAGGATGCAGGGGGTTAATCTGCCCATGTAGACGTCACAGTTGGTCTGGGGGGAGGGTGTCTGCTTTTGTGATGTATTTTGCACAGTTAGCAGCTGCAGGACTCCTTGGTACAGGCATACACATCCATACACAGCCGCACTGTGCTGCTGACTCTCCTATCCTCACACGCTCCTGCAGCCGGCTGAGCGGTGAGTGCTGTGTGCAGGGGGTGGAGAGGGGAATCAGGGCACAGCTATTTACCTGCATGTTATTTGTGGCATGTTTGTAACAGAAAATACACGACTAACCAGATGTGTGTGATGCACAAATTAGTGTATCTATAATGTGTGTTAGAACAAAGGATGTCTGTAATACTTAGGGTTCATGTCTCCTTAGGAAAGGTATGTTGCTTAGACAGTGTGTGTATGGAAGAAAATTATTATTTTGGATATTGGATTAACTAAATGTGTGTATGATAAATGCAATATATCTACATAAGCTGATCTGATCTTAAACTGTCAATTTTGCTACAGGGCATGATTTTTAGCTTGGGATCTGTACAGAGCATTTTGTGCAATGGTGTTTGTGGCATGCAAGCTGTGTATTACTAGATGCTTTGTAACTTAAGTACTTAATAGAGGATGTGTGAAATGATCCAGAGATTTTGTGCTGCATGTATTGAGGTTGAGCTATACACACATATACACTGCATGCTTGATGTACCTGCTTATGTATGCATGAAGCACGGTAATGCTTTTGGAACAGTATGCCAATTATAGCAATATATTTTGCCTCCCATCTCTTCCTCCTGACCCTTTTCCCTCCATTTTCTCTCCTTCACATCCCTTGCCGCACTCTGCCTCTCCCCCTCCTCATCCAGCTGATCCCCCATAGTGCTTCTAGATAATGGATTTGCACTGTCTCCTATACAGCTGATGGGAGAGGCAGAGGAGTTGAGAAGGTGGGAGGTGCTAGCGGCTTTAGTGACAGTAGTGGTACTGTGCATGCACAGCACAGTGGGTCACATTGCTAGACAAGGAGGGTGGGCAAATAGGCACATTTCTACATTGTCTGCCAGTAAAACAAAAGGAATAGGAGGTGCACCTAAAGTTATTTTATAAAGAGGTTCTGATCTAATGTAGACATAGGAACTAGTGGCAGGATGATAAGCCTAACTGGTTCCAGGAATATTTACACAATAATGAAACTTAAATATCAGAGAAGCACAAAACCTTGTTTCTGCTTACCCCTCTTCCCCTAAAAAAGGAGGAACTGAAAGTTTGTTCATGGAAAAGCAGCAGAAATGGGAAATGCGGAGAGTAATCATGAGCAAGGAGAGCATGTAGTGCCCATTGCAGCGCAGACTGGAAAACAGCAGATATGCAGTGTATTAGGAAAGTAATGCACTGTGCTTTGCAGATTAAATGCAGATTGCTTCTCCCTGGTGCAGTCTTCAAGGTCAACCCTTGCTTTTTTGTGTTTCTTAACTAAGAATTTCACCTAAAAATTAGCAAAGTACAAAGTACAAAGCAATGAGAAAGCAGATAGCCCATGAGGTTAGAATTTTGTTATAAAGGATGTCCATTCCTTACTTTCCCTTAAAGCCCTTTCCGGTTTATCTTCTATCTATAAAACAAAGGCAGCTCCTGATAGGCAGGGTCAGTGACCTTACCAATGCAGTTTAATTTTATGGGCTTCCATAGCACCTCTTTTATTCCTTGAGTCCTTTTTTAAATCCATAAAATCTTAGGCGAGCCACAGAAAAACAGTAACAAATGAAGCCAGCCGTATATTGCCTTAACAATATAAATGTCTGCTACATGAAAGGGAATCCTACAGTGAACAGATAAATATTTCATACTTATTTTAGCTTGTAAATCTGGTGCTTGCCCTTGAGAAACACACAAAATACCTTGCAGAGTTGTACCTTGGCATACTACAGAGTGCTGATGATTATCTAAAATATTAGGTGATATTTGAGTTGCAATAAACAACCAGTACAATGCAGTAAATGAAGAGGGAAGGGTTATTGTGCAGTGCACTGAGAGGGATGCACAAGCAAGCAGGTCTTGCACTCACAGTGATATGCAGCATTATAAGCAGGCTAAAGTATTGATTGCACTCAATGCATCTGTGTGTTTTTTTGCAGCTCCTTCTGTACTGATGAAGTGACGGGAGGGAACCGTTCAGCAGTGGCTGTTGATAGAGCTGTACTTGGTAAGGCTCTATGTGAATCCATTGATATCTCAAAGCCAGAATGGCACAAAATCTATGACAAATTCACACACATTAGAGTAAAATGACACAAATGTTGTGGTTTAGTGGCACTTTATACTGTGCATTTACCTAGATATGTTCTATTGTCTACATTCCTTTAAACTAAACCACATCCCATTACTTATAGACAGCAGTGGGCCACTGTATACCTGATGGACAGCTATCGGTGGAACCAGAAATAGAGATAAGTGAGCAGAATAGCTTACTTGGCTGTTGGTGGGATTGTGGTAGTTGTAGTACAGCAAAAGCTGTAGAACTTCAGACTTGGCCCTTAAGTACTTATACATATCAGTTATCAATGTGATATCTAATTTGGCTGTCTAAAAATGTGGAAATTACTTTTTGATTTCCACATCACTTCTTGTAAACCTTGCTAGATGGGCTGCATAATAGCATTTTGCTTAAACAATCACTTTGCAAACTGAATTTATTTGATATGTGCCTCCAAAGATGCCCCAGTAGCCCCCCATCTTCTTTTCTCCTGATTCACTGCACATGCTCTGTGCTGCTGTCAGTTACTGAGCTTAGGGACCGACTCACAATATACTGTATATATAGAATATAAATGTCACAATATAAGGCTGATTAGTAATTAATTGAAATTGTCATTACATGGCAGCTCAGAAACCAGCGCAATTAGCATCAAAATGTAATAATCAGCCCTGTAGTTTCAGCTTATATGACAAGCAAACCTCATTTTCAGCTTGATAATTTGCAACAACCCCTAAGCTCAATGTCTCAACAGCTGCCCAGAGCCCACTGAGCATGTGAGTACCACTGACACTTCCCAAGATGGGGAGCTCCTGTGACAAGTCAGAAGTTCTGGATCATTGCTGCTATTGAGATGTTGAAACTTTAGGCTGGTGCAGTAAGTTCACTATATAAAATATGGCAATATTTATTTTTAGGGTTTAGTTCTCCTTTAATCTAGGATAAATGCCATCTGTACCATGTTCTGAAACAAGCCTTGATTATCTATTCATAGACTGACATGAATATGTAGGCCAATGTATTAGAATGGCATATTCCTTGTCTTTATGACCCACAGAGCATCTCATGAGTACCAGAGCAATAAATAAGTGGCCTACATTGCTTGTTCTAGTAGCGCTGTGTATGTCAATCCTTTTCCAGGAACTAGAGCGATTAAGTTATAGCCTAGATTTTAAAGCTTTCATTTTTGAAAGTAACATATGACATAAAAGTCCTATTCTGATATCATAGTGCAGGTATAGGATCTGCTTTAAGCAATGATTGGGACCTGGGGTTTTCCAGATAAAGGATCTTTGTGTAATTTGAATCACCATACCTTAAATCTGCTGTAAATCATTTAAACATTAAACAAGCATTGTTTGACCATCAATATGGATTCATGCAGCTTATTTATCAAGATATGTTTTATTAGAAGGAATTGTTTTTGTGATCTAATAAATATTAGGAACCAAACAAAATGTTAAAGTGTTGCATGTAGGAATTTTATAAATGCTACAACTTCATATTTGTAACCATTTATTAGTGGAGTGCCACAAGAGCCAGTTTTGGTCCTATGTTTTTGTAATTGTTGTAATCATGACTTTTGCTGCTCACAGCACACCATTCATTACATAGTTACATAGTTACATAGTTACATAGTTACATAGGGTTGAAAAAAGACCTGTGTCCATCAAGTTCAACCCATCCAAGTAAACCCAGCACACCTAACCCACACCTACCAATCTATACTCACATACATAAACTATAAATACAACCACTAGTACATTGCCAGAGCCAAGCCAAGAGTTCCAGGAGCCCAAGGGTGCCTGACACCAATCTATCCTCATGGTCTGACACTATTGTCAACCTACAGCCTGCTTGGGTCACTGTCAGGCTCCTGCCTTGTTACCCCCACACGCCACTCACTGCCAGGTCCCCCTTTCCCAGTGCTACAAGCAGAGGGCACAGTGCAGCATAACTGCACCCAAGGCACTTGCTCTCCCTAGTTCTGGTCCTATTCATGGCAACTGAGCAATGGGATTGGCTTGGGGAGTCAGTTACAGTAAGCCTGTTTCATTTTGAATGAAATTGTATTTTAATGTAAGGGCAAAGCCCCCCAAAACCTGTTTTCTTACGTGAGTTAGAAAACTTTAGTAAATATGCCCCATAGATTGCAGATAAACAAATGGTTAGTATTTCACTATAAAAGGTTTAAACAAATTGCAAACTGGGCAATGTGATGGGGTTAAATATAAACTAGGGTAGACCCAGTGGCTAGTGAAAGGCCAGTAGTATTGAGGGCCTAGTGAGGGACCAAGTAAATGTTAAAACCAATCAAAAAAACAAATATTTTCTTCTTCTTGTGCGGGGGCTATAAAAGATTTCCCTGTGGGGCCCAGTAACTTCTACTTTCACCACCAAATTCTAATAATTGCACCAAGGCTGTGGTAATATTTTTTTTTGCTTGTACCTATAACATGATACGTTTGGGGAAATCTGAGAGGAGAAAGTATTCAGCAGTGCTATTAGATAGGAGGCTGACAAGCAGCATTCAGTGCCAAGCAGCAGCTGCAAGTTGCAATGACCAATAAATTTATGGGCACATTTTAATAAAAGCTTAGGGGGAACCAACACTTGTGAAATGAGGTATTATACATGAAGTTGGCACTGCCTTTTTCCTGCCATGTGTTCTGAGATTATTATACATTAATTTGGCACTGTCTTCACCCTGCCATGCATTCTAGGGTATTATACAGTGCTAGCTAGCGCTGCCAAGCAGCAGCTGCAGTGACCAATAAAATCCTTGAATACTTGGGTGGATTTTAATGAAGGCTAAGCTGCCCTGAGCATTTATCCTGGGGTATTATACATAAAATTGACAGTGATATTTACAGTATACTACCACGTGGTCTGCGGGTATTATATATAGAGCTGGCACTGTATTTATCCTGCAGCCTGTTCTTAGATGCATGATATTGGCACAATATTTGTCTTGTCATGTGTTCTTATGTATTATATATGAAACTTTATTATCCTTATCCCCTAATGGGTTCTGGGAATTTTACATGATACTGGCCCTGGGATAGTATAAAGGAATCTGTCTTTAATTAGCCTTGCCAAACACAGAAATCAACCCGCCTATGCTAAAATGTATAAGAGACCTAGCAGCTCAAACTTCAGGCAGGGGAGCCTCTAGTATGAGACAAATTGAGAATTTTGCCTCAGAAGGCAGTGCCCCACAGGTTATTATGGGTGGCAAAAAGTTGCTCCTAGCAACTTTAAAAGATGATATTCAAATTTGTAAGTGGAATTTTAGCTCTTCTAGTGAAGAGAGTGTTGGCTAGGAGTTGAAGAAGGGCTGGAAGTGGAAAAGGTAAACAAAAGAGTTATGTGCCTAGCGCCCCTCAGCATTGTGCCCTAGGCATGTGCCTGCCCCTATTCCTAGCCCTGGTACAGGTTTTATGGATGCAAGAAAGCCCAGGTATTAACACCTGCTTTGAAGAGGTGGTACTTCCAGGGTTTACTTAGTGTTTTGTGCCTACCTGCACAATTGACTTGCACCTAGTAAATCACATGCTAATAACCTTATTGAGTCCGTGTGGCAGAAATTATGCCTTTTACACAGATATTCATTAAAGTGACACTGACTAGGAATGTGTCAGTATTACTAAAGTGTAGCAGCACCAAAATATTTCTGGCCAAAATTCCTGAGTTGCCCTCAGACCAGCAGTACCTGCTTGGCAGGAAGTGCACAGATAGTAGAAGAAGCCATGCTGTTTTCCTTCTGTCATGCTGGAATGGGTGCAGCGCAATCCTTCCACAGGCTTATTACAAATGAACACAGTTCTCCAATCTATGCAAGGATCACGCTTCACCTATCCCAGTGTGAATGACGCAACTGCAGCGGAGCCTTTATCTATGTCTGAGTGTCGGCTCAGGTAAGTACTGCTGGCTAGGGACTTTTGGCTAAAAGAACTATGGTGCCTCAACTCCTTAGTAATACTAAGGGGCACATTATTCGCTGTTTAAAACACAAGAACCATGAAAAGCCTGAAAAATATAGTGTATCTTGATACCCAGTGATTAGTGATACCATTTGTATCACGTTACTTGCAAAAGCCAGTGAAAAATTTTGTTGCCCCTGTTGTAAAATATGAGGATATTTGAAGTCAGCTTGCACTTCCATGGCCTGTATAAAAGTACTTGGCCTATGGCCTTGTGCCTTTTTATAACCATGGAAGTCCTCAGTGACTTTGAATAGCCTTATAATTTGTAATAGAGTGTACATTGTTCTATATCTATCTATCTCTCTATCTGTTTGTCTATCTATTTCTTTTATATATTTAAATAATAAGAAGCACTTTTTAATTGTTGGTTACAATCTTTATGTAACAGCTTTGATAAATTATGTTTATCTTGTTCATATGAAGATTAGGACCCTTAGCGAGATCATCTTTTACACAGGAAGTGCAGAGAATGCAGACTTACTAGCTTGCAGCTTCCTCTTACCTCTCAGAAATAGAGAAAAACAGAAGTGGTAACACAAAAAACTTCATTTCCGCAGAGAAAGTCAGAAAGAAGCCTGCACATACAGAAAAATGTAAGACTGAGCTACTCAGACACTCTATCTGTACATTAGAAATAAATGGACCAATAACATGTGCAGGAGATTACAGATAACTTTAGAACAGTTTGGTTCCATGGATAAATGAAAGTCTATATAGTGGGGTCTTTGCTGTATCAAGGCATGTTGTAATCTTTGTTTCTCTCTCTCTGGTCTTCCTCAGGTCTGCGGGTCATGGGAAACCTCATTAAGGTTTTGGGAAAAGATTTAGAAAATTGTCCTCATTTTTTCCTGGATTTTGAAAGTAAGTTTATTAAGTTTATCTTTAACAAATTATGTCTCTGAGAATTGTGTTTATAAGAATATAAAAGAGGGGCCAAGGAGAAGTGTTGTTTGTTGATGTCTGAATGGGAGAAAATAATTGAAGAGGAGTGAGACTGAGAGTATATAGACAGGGGAGGAGGGTGGCATTTTTGTTTGAGGAGGCTACCAATAGCTGGCTTTCATAGAACGCTTATATCTGTGTACTTATAAAAGAATGTTGTCATAATGAGTGAAAAGGTGTTTTAACAAGAAAAAGAAATAAATATAGTAGCAGGACAAGGTTAAAGACTAAGTAAATGAATGAATGAAAGCAAGGGGGCTGAATGAAGAAGTAAAGGCTGCCAATCGGGTGGTACTAATAGAGCCTGAGTGAGGCTTACTGAATTTGAGCAGTGGGAGCGGGTGCAGCCTTTTATTTATATTTCTGTTTGTTCTGCAGAAACCTTCTTAGTTTGTTTCCTGTTTTCTGTGTTCTGTGTTGGAATATCTTTGTACTCTTTAATAAAGCTGTAGTAAAGCACAAGCGTACACGCCTGTTCATATGGTTTGGTTATTGTGCATAGCATTTAAAGAGATATCAACCAAGGTTTGCTTAGGAATTTTGATGTTGTTAAGAAATACATGCATCTTTGAAGTTATGTTAAATGTACACACTAGAGGACATTTATCTTTAAAAAATAATTTATTAAAATGATTTGCAACCCTTACAACACTGAGCAGGTGTACTGATAGTATACCACTGACAAACTCCTACTAAGGCCTTCCATAAGTAGCTCTGCCCTATAGTTGTGTCACTACTATATGTCTGACCATTGAGACACTCAGTGTGCATGCACAAAATGCACATAAGAGGTGAGAGCTATGAGGAAAGACTCAGGGAAAAAGATTAGTTAAACTTCAGAAGGATTTGTTGTAACTATATATAGTAAGGTTACCAGTCAAATCAAGAACAAGAAGGGCCTGCTGCGCATAGAGCAGTGTGGTATATAAACAAAAAAATGTTTATATGCCACACCCACTTTTTGCCTTACACCCCCATTGTTGTATGCCCACTCAATATCACAGCGAAATATTTTATTCTTAATATACTTTAATACAGGTATGGGACCTGTTATCCAGAATGCTCAGAACCAGGCCTTTTCCAGATAAGGGGTCTAGAGTTTAGATATCTATATCTTAAGTCTGCTAAAAATTCCCATCCCTGTATAATATATATTGGAGGAAGTGGGAGGAGGGAAGGGGATCAGGTAATAGACAACAGCTCTGTTGCCTCAGGCACAGCTGGGAATAGCTTTCAGAGACAAGGATGCTTGCCAGGGTCAATTTTCCACAGATACAGTGACTCTGAAGTGAGGTCAGTCCCCCCAAATTGGGGACTGATGGTTCGATGGTTACCCTATGAAATAATTCCGAAACCTTTTCTATTGGGTTGTCAAGCAAAATAAACTTTACTTACACTCACCATTTTGTGGACATTGTTAGTAAGGCAAGCTTTGTATCACCCCAAAATCTCGTGTATGCACCAGAAATAAGTTGACAACACTAACAACAGTCTGTGCCAGGGCAGTCATTTGAAAGAGGGTTAGTGTTACCTGAAAAAAGACAGGGTTTGGGTGGGTCATGGGCAGAGTTTTAATAGGGTGGTGTAAGGGGCCCTGAAAATGTACAATCAATACCATGTGCACAAACTAGAGTTAATTTTATCAGAAGCCGCAGGTTCTTGGACTATGAGAGGAAACCCACATATTCATAGGGAAAACAACCAAAACCCAGTAATGTGCAAGGCAGCAATGCTAACCACGGCACTGCTGTGTTTCTTATATATGGATAACTTTAAGTTTTTCTTGTGGTGGATGACTTCAAGTGTATACCAGGTCTATAAAATGAGATTCAGCTTACACTTAATCCGTAATAAGGCATGATGTGGCAAATAGCATATTGACTATAGAGCTCATTTGCAAACACTGTGTACAAAGTGCAAAAAAAGGCAGCAATCTGCCTTTTTTTTGCCCACTGCATGAGGCATGTGTAACTGCCCTTTGAATCGAATACTGCCTGCTTGTGCCTCATTCTAAGAGCCTCTACAAGCCTCTGAGGAAGCTGATTTGTCCAGCGAAACACGTCAGGTGGGGTGACATCACGTACAGTCGCAAGTAGAGCCATGAGGGGACTATGCCGACATGATCCTCCTCTGGTACTAAACAGTAACCTTGTGACTAACCCCAAAAAACTAAATGTAAGTGAAACATGTTTTAAAGTTTTTTTTATATATATTAAACACTATTTGGATTTTTTGTATATCTTTTTATTGGAGTCTGAGGACACATATAGAGTAGAGAAAGAAGTGCTTGATTGATTACTACAAGCAATACCTCTAATCATCAGTTTGTAAGTAGGCACTTCTGCTGATTGGTAGAGGTTTCGGATTGTATATAAGTACTTTACTACAGCATATATCAAAGAACATCTGAGTCTTTATGCTACTTTTGTTATTTGCTATAACACTGGGAGTTGATTTGAATGACCCCAGGTCCCGAGCATTCTGGATAACAGGTCCCATACCTGTACAACCATATCAGCCTTTTTTAATACTGTTACAATACAGGTATAAACTGCAAAAAGGTAAATGATCCAGTTGTACTAAGGGAAATTGACTCAGTATGTGTTAGGGTTGAGGTTATTACCCTGTATTTGCAGTTGGTGGTTTGCTAGATTGTACGTTAGTTCACAGTGTCTTTAAATATACTACTTACTACTCTCTGCATCCATTTACTGCACATAGTGGCATTTTGAATACAGAATATTTAGAAACTGAATGGAATTTTAATTTATATTGTACATATGTTTGATTGCCCTTGATAGAGCCGTTGATTATATTGTAGTACGGAGTGTCTGTGTTTGAGTCAGATTTTGGTACTGCATATCTAACAAGCACAATGCACAAGCACTAAAAAACAAAAACACTTTAGGGCCAATATCATGTGCAACTTGCTCTCTGCACTTTGCACCAGAGTCCTGTCAGTCCTGTCAGGCACTGTATGATGTCCCCTACATGATTAATTAACCATATGGAGTTTTCTAAATATTTTTAAAACCCATGGCCTGCTGCTGGATACTTGATAAGGAATCTGGTTGTGTTGGCCTATACAGTATTACTCCATATATTTATGCTTGGGTCAGGGTCAGACTGGGCCCCAGCGGCCCAGACCCGACCTTTGCCAGCACTCCCCAGGCCAACCACTCCTCACCTGAAGTTTCCCCTGAAACTTGCGCATGCTCAGGGAAGGACATTGGGTGGGGGACCTTGCGGGGAGTTAGGGAGGCCCAGCGGGGGCCCCTGCAGGGGGTAAGGGAGGATCAGGGGCACATGCAGGGCCCTGGCTTGGGTTCATCAGAAAACACCTTCTCCATAGTATGCTTTGTTGTAACATAGTCTGGTTGTGAAAGAGTGAATAATCATAGCCTTCTCAGATCTGGTAAGCTAGAACTGAGAGCTTCCTAAATTATATACACAGGGTCACACTGGGCCACCGGGAAAAAACCTGGTGGGCCCCGGCGGCCTAGACCCACAGGTGTCCCTCCCCTGATGGGTTTCACTTATGCGCAATCAGGGGAGGACTTCAGGCAGTGGCCTCTATTGGGGGGGTAAGGGGGCATGGCGGGGGGCCCCTGTGGTGGACGCGGCCAGCGGAGGCACTTTGGGGTGTGCGAGGCCCCTGGGGCAGCAGCCCCAGTGGGCCCTTCACCCCCTAGTCCGACCCTATATATATATACATGCCACTATAAGGGGGGAATAGTACTAATAATCCATACTGCTCTGAGAATTTTGAGTTTCTTATTACGTGAATTTTTTTTATTATGTGATTTAGTTCAACACATTGTACAGTGTCAATGTCATAGTTTGTACTTATTTTTGTTTATCAGAAAAGTGAGGGAATTTATATAAGGAGTTTGTTGTGTATGCATGCCTAAATGCTGAAATAGTAATGTAGATTAGTTTCACTTACTGTAACTTACTATTTCGCACAGAGAATGGTTTGACTAACACCAGTATACTATATATATTTTGCACAAAGAACAGTTCCCTCCACAAAACCATCCAAAAATGTTTTTGAAAGAAAAGGCAGAACTTCACTAAAAAGTGGTCATGTGCAACAGGAACTTGTAGTGCTAAAGACAGAAATAAATTACACACACACGGGTGGTTTATACAGAATACATTGTTGCTTTAAAACTACAAGCAAATGTATAGCAACAGGGTAAAACCAAATTATATATCACATTTATAGATATATATGTATGTATAAAACAATCTTGAAGGCGATTTCCCATCTTACCTAGTAATACAAAGATAAGTTTAAAAAAATATCAGTACAGAAAATTAATTTGATGCGTACCACTGGGCTACCTTAAGTATGCACTGGCCACACTAAGGGGGCCATTTACTAACATTAAGATTTTTTTTTTTTATCCGATTCAGATTTTTTTGTGTCAAAACTTAAAAAAAGTTGTGACTTTTTTGAGATTTACTATGAGTCGAAACGGCTAAAAATCTGATTCCGACAATTCACCATCTTAAACTGCCTAAGATCATGTAAAAGTTATTGCCAGAGCTCCCTGGAGGATTCTTCTTTTGCTTTGGATTTTTGACATGGTCACCGGGGTTTTCTGTGTGACAATTTGTAAAAGTTGCAGTTTCTCGATTTTTTTTTAGACTTTTTCTCACACATTTGTGGAAATGAGTTTATTCAAATTTTAAAAAAGAAAAAAATGAGAAATGTTAGAGTTTTAGTAAATCTGCCTCTAAGTTGTAGCCAATTTAGTTTTGACTTAGTGGATAAATCCAACTTATTTTGGAAAATATGTAGTTTTATGTGGAACTAAGGTTTTTTCTGCTATTTGTTCTAACAGTTTAGAGTTTACAACCTCGTGACAAAACCCTATCTTTGTGTTCCACCAAACTCCCTTGTGGCTCTTTCCTAAATCCACAACCTGTTTCATTATCACAGAGTTTACCTGTAGTGCCACTGCTCTTCTCCTTCTATGCATGTTCACTCAGAAGAATAAACTCATATGATTAAGTACAATTCCCATTTCTCTTTTTCCTGTCTGCTGTGATGCCAGGTCACAACCTAAACATGGGGATCAGTGTGTAGTAAACCTTTTCTTACATTTTACAACTAGAAGCTTATGATGAGTGGGTTAAAAAAAAAATCTCAAGCTCAGACACGCACACATCAGCATTTCAAATCCCCAAAACCACTGCTGACATTATCTAGTTGGATCTTAGTCTATCACAGCACTCATTCTCAGCTGGATCTAGTCTGTCCTATTACTAATACCCAGTAGCTGTCTTGGAGCATTTGATTTCCTAATTAATTAAAGTGCTGTTTGTGAGACTTGAATGACCAAGTGGTTCCATAAAGAGGAAATTCACCTTCATGTTATATTCTAGTATGTTACAGAATGACCAACTCTAAGCAAACTTTCAACTGATCTTCATTTTCTTTTGAATTTTTTTTTGTTATTTCGCCCTGTTTTTTCTGACTTTCAAGCTTTTAATGGGGGTCAGTGACTATGGTAGCCCATAAACCAGTGATACCCAACCAGTGGCTCGCGAGCAACATGTTGTTCCCAGTGGCCTCAAAGTCGGTTCTTAATTTTGAATTCCTGGCTTGGAGGCAAGCTTTGGTTGCATAAAAACCAGATGTACTGCCAAACAGAACCTGATGTAGGCTGCCAGTCCATACAGGGGCTACCAAATAGCCAATTGCAGCCCTTGGCACCCCCAAGAACTTTTTTCACTCTTGTGTTGCTCCCCAACTATTTTTATACCTGAATGTGGCTCCCCGTTAAAATAAAGTTGGAGATCCTCGCCATAAAATATTGTTCTCTAAGCCTACAATTGTATTGTTATTGTAATTTTTTTATTACTTATCTTTCTATTCAGACCCTGCTGAAATTTCAAACAGGAGAGTTGCTGAACAAAAAAGCTAAATAATTCAAAAACCACAAATAATTTTGAATTGGTGGATTGGGTCTGGGTTGGTGGGGCCCATGAGGGCCAGGGCCCGCTGTTTTTTTTCCGAGTGCCCCACCAGCCCAGTCTGACCCTGCATGTAAGCAACGCTTGCAGAGACAAAAATCTAGCTTTAGTCACCATGTTTCTTACAAAGCAGTGTTTTTCATTGAAATTACTGCAGGTGTAAAGAACAAGGCACCCTTGATGTGCTTCACTTTGCACACGGTGCCCTATTGGTCCGGAATTAAAGTTTTTATCATTTGATTTTAACAATATACTAATTCTGAAGGTAGGATTGCCACCTTTTCTGGAAAAAATAATGGCCTTCCTATGTTTTTTCCCTATTAATAACATTGGCATCATCCATCATTTATACCAGCCAGGCCAGTAAAATACCAGCCAGGTGGTAACACTATTTGAAGGTGAAAAAGATTTTTTATTATGACACGAGAGTAAATTAAACAAAACAGTAGGCATTTGTTGGTCAAAAAATATTCACTGCATCTTGAGTCAATACTTTGTTTAGTGGGCTAAGTGCATATCAGATTCACATAGTGTTTGGGAGTAATTCCAGTTTATTTTTAATGTAAATTTCCTCAGTGTAATTTAGGTTAGTCCAGTGACACTCCTGCCCTTGATTTTTAATAAGTTGTAACACTTGTTTGGCTTAATAGGGGTATTATTACCAGGCTAGTTTGGACTTAGAGCATGTGTTACATGCAACCCCCTTTCCCAGGATGGGCCTCCGCTATATGGGAGCTATGTCAGGGGCTATAGGATGTTATTGGACTACAACTCACACTGGTGTTGTGCAATAGATTAAAGTAATAGGACGCCAGGAGCTCTTGCAGAATAACTGGATAGTACTTTATTGTCCAAGACAAGGGTATTCAGGGTATTTCAATATACTCACTCAGATGTTACACAGATCACCATGCAGTTATACAATTGATGTAAAGATAGATCAATAGCAGAAATATGATGCTCCCCTGGATATCCCTTCTCATCAAGAGGTTGGGCAGGTAGAACACCAACAGAGTGATAGGTAGGAAAGCTCACCGGCATAGTCCCATGCTCTTTTGGAGGTTAGGGCAAGGCATATTTGCTAACCTATTTCCCTAGCACTTCTGTGTCCCTAATCTAAGGCCAGTAATGCCTGTTAGGAAGACTACTCCTTTGCTATTATCCTTGATGGAGCAAATGGCTGCTCTTTCTATATAATTCTGTCTGAACTCACACCTCCTAGAGGGTGCTATAACATATATTGCTATGCTGTCTTTTCCTCATTCACGGGGCCCTGTCCCCGACTTTAATTTGGATGGATATGTGGCTACTGGGCCGGATCTGTACCCAGGCTCAGTTGGGGCTCTGCCTAGGACACAGCATGCAGCCAAAAGAGGAAGTCACACCCTCCTGCTAGACACTATATCAGTCTGCAGGGGGCGTGTACTACCAGGCTAAACCTATAAGGGATAGCTATACAACTGTAAACTAAGTACAAGGGCTCTGCCCTATAACAGTACAGATAAAAATAGGTAGGGAAGCAAAGCCATAGGGAGCTTAACCCTATGGGTCCCTACAAAGTCTCACAGGTTCACTGTCTGTATGACTTGCTGAGGTCCTGATGTGCATAGGAATCCGGTCACCCTATCTTACATATATAAAATATCAGTGTAGCTTTAGCTTTTAGTCTCATATAACTCTAAATTGGCAGCTTTGTATTTGTAGCTTAGCTCCTGCTAGGGTAGATCGTTTTCTGCAAAGGTAATGTGTCGATCACAGCTGTGTTACATTGGGAATAACCATGACTTTATTGTTGTTCACATGAAATGAATTATATAAGACTATAAAAAGGAGGATATTGGAAAGCCAGGCAACTTTAATTAGAAATTAATGGATTTATTGGTGGGGGGGGGGATGTGAGAATTCTGCCCATGGTAGGTGAATGTAGGTCCTAAGAAATGTTATTTTCTATTGTGGTTCTTAATACACATAACATATCTTGTCACTTCCTGTCTCTGGGGAACATAATATGTTTTTTTCATCAAGGAATTGGTGAAGCTGAAAACCAGAGGAAGTATCTGATGGGTAGAGAAGCAAAACTGTGTTTTGACTGCATCTGTATGTCTTACTGTAATTTATGTGGCAGCTTAGAGATTTTTCACATAGAACTTGAGCAATGTCCTGTGACAACTATGACAAAGTCCATTTGATCCCACTAATGAATGATTTCTGACGCAGGATAGGTTACTAAACAGGTTTAACTTTGGGATAATTAAGTAGCTAAACCCCCAGTATTAACAAAGTAGAATGCTCATTTAAGAGGCACTGGCAGTATCCAGACTGCAGAATGTGTAAAAATATCCACATCTGGTTGTATTAAAAACCAATGATCATTTGTGAATATTTGTAGCACATATTGAGGTTGGGGTATATTATTCCTTTAGCCTAGATTGGGAGGTAGTTGTAGCCATTTTGGACATTGCACCTCTTATATTTTAAATTAAAATGCCTTGCAAGTTTCAGGGGCAAACAGCAGCAATGTTTCAGGCCATGTGTGGCCTTTTATCAGGCATTTTAATTTAAAATATCAGAGGTGCTGTTCCGGATCGTTTTTACCTGGATATGCCGATGGAAAGTGGCCATTGGGGAACCTGCACTGCTACAAACTAAATACAAGGTGTTGTGCTGACTACTGCTTCCAAAGCCATTTTGGACATTAAAATTTGAGCATCCAGTCTATGGGAAGATTAGGTGGAGTAGCCAGGCAAATAATTGTTTGTAACCATGTTATGTTGAATGCAATAAAATATTGACACACTAACCATTTTATATATATTTTGAAAGGAGCTAACGCTAAGCTTTTATATGACTACTTATCAACTTGGTGTTTTGTGAATAAATATAATATCCTACCATTATATATCACTATTTAATGAACATAAGAAAGCCTGTGATTGTGTAACAACTGCATTCTAGTCTTGGTCATACTTCAAGTTGAGGTGATATATTTCTATCAGTTTTTTCTCAGTTTTTTCTAATTTGCTGTAGACTGTGTCTTTTAAAAAGCCATGAGAGCAAAGGGAGATTGGGTATTGAAATTTGTGCATAGAAAATAGGCTATGCATTCAATTGGTCCACTGGTCTTCTGACTGAAAATGAAAAGAAATCTGTATATAGTCTTCTTCCCTTTCTGCAGTGTGTCAGAAAAAGCCATACACTGCCAAATACTTTCGGCTTCCTTGTGGCATTAGGGGTTTTTACTTGTGAGGGACGGAATACATGATGACAAACTTGCAGCCTCCAAACTTCACTATATCTGCCAGCATCCTCACAAAACCAGTCTGGCTGAGGGTCATTCGAGATGTAGTTCACACCATCTGGAGGACAGAGATTGACATCCCAGAAGATCTCTCTTCTGTAAATCTTATTCAGCTTTATGTTATGGACAGTCTGGCCAATGATGGAGGGAGCTGAGGGAAAGATTATCCATTACTGTCCAAGCAATATAATAAGTACACCATTAGTAGGAATCAGTGTGTAAAAAACTGAACAAAATGCCAAGTGTGATGTTCTGTGGTTCACATCATTCAGATGGAAGCAAGGTAAATAGCAATTGTGAATCCTAAATTGCATCCAGTCCACAACTACATATTGTAGCAATTAAAGGTTTATTGTTGTACTTATTGTTGTACTAATATGGAGTCTTTACTAATGTTTTGCTTCTTTTTGTGGCCTCAAAGTGAAATGTTTAAAAAAAAAAATGTTTTGTTGTTCTTCGATAAGGACTGCTTTCCACCCCACCTATACCCTTAGTAGCCCCTGTCATTCCCACCTCTCTTTTTTTTTCCAGGTGTCAGATGGGGAACCTTTTAAAAGTCCTGTCTTATAACGACATAGAACAGTGTCCCACTTTTTTCCTTGACTTTGAACGTGAGATCATTTTAAGTTTTCCATGTTTTTGTTTGTTTTTTTTTTATTTATTTTTGTTTCTGTTTCATTCCATCATAAACTGAATCATATTTTATCATTAATTCACTGGTAAAGTGCAACCGTATGACGGTTATTCCTGCATAGGTCCTAAACCAATCACAGTGAGTGTAGTCAATTCCCTAGAAAATTATGAGATGACGAAAATGCATCTTTTCTTTGTAAAACTGAGCAATGTGCAGCTAATAGTGTCCTACCCTACCTGCCATAGGTACATATATTGATACTCTGGCTAACTTATTTTTTCCAGCAGTTGGTGTCATACATATGCAGATCTTTAAACCTTTAGCATGTATATACTTTATGGTCTTAATCTCTTAATAATCACTGCACAAAACTATGCCTCTATCTAACATAGTGGCACCAAGGCAATTGTAACATAATCAAATCTTTATATGTGTTGTCAGACACTATACTCTCCCTGAACAACTAAAGTTTGCTACACACAGCATGTAGGCTCATGACGTTAGACACATTAAACCCAACTGGCCATCATCTGCCTCTGCATTTGGAGTTTCCATACTGGTCAGAGATTGCAGTGCTGCCAATGGCCATCCAGATTTACTGGATCCCTCAAATTAATCCAGCCATTTAGGCAACAGCAAGTAAATCAGATGTGTCTAAGTGCTGGTTAATTTAGCCCACCATGGGTGTGTAGCCAATTTTTTGTGCCCATTCCTCTGTTGTGTGTTCTCAGATTAATATCACACACCACAAACACCTGCCTGTATGCAGTACTAAATGAAGTTTCTACAAAGAACTAGTCAACACGTATTTTGCTTATTTTGTTTTCTGTTTACCCCAATTTCACATAAAGATAATAGAAATAATGTCAATTGGATGTTTTGTTCTTTTTTGTAAATTCTGCCCTTATTGTAGTTTCTTGTTTTGCACTTTCAGTAAACTGCTTGCCTTTTACAGTAGTGACCACTTAAAGGCAAACTGCCCTACTGTCTCCTTTTGTGACAACCATGTAACTCATTTTTCTGTGCAGACCTGTTAAAAAGATCACCAAAGCACAGATCTGTTTCAGATCCAGCAAAATTTTGTTCTCACTACCCTTCCTGTGCTTGGAATCTGTAGATGCTCAGCCCACTGAGGCAGAAACCGCTGTGTGGAATCAAGTGAATTCTGTGCTGGAGGAGGCCCAAGGTGTCCTGGCTGAGCTGCAGTCATACAGGGGAGCAGGACAAGAGATAAGACAGGTAAAGCAAGAATAGAGGACTCAAATCAGGGTTGTGGCAAATTAATGTTATTGAACTACAACTCATAGAACCTTTTAACAGCCATAAAGGCTTCATTGTCCTGTACCCACTAAGGGGTCGCAACTTCATAACTAATACATTAAGGCATCCGTTTATGAAGTTGTATAAAATGTGGGGATCAAATATTCCACTGAACTAGTCATCTTTCTTCTAAAATGTCCCATAAAGTCCATTTAAAGCAAATAATTTTATTTTTTTCATGATTTCCTTTATTCACTATAAAAATAAAACAGTACATTGTACTTGATCCCAAATAAGGTATAATTAATCCTTATTGGAGGCAAAACAATACTATTGGGTTGTTTAAATTTTTTTTTGTAGACTTAAGGTACGGAGATTTGAATTACTGAAGGCCCCCTTAACCAGAAAGCCCCTGGTCCCAAGTATTCCAGATCTTATGCCTGTAAATGGTTTATTCCACTAAATTATTATACCAAATGATTTACACATTAGCTTCATATAAATGCCCTTAAGTTAGGTTAACACTGTGAATTAATAGTTAGATACACATACTTGTTCCTGGGCCTCTTGTTTTATACTTAAGAGGTAGAAGACAGACCTACTGATGGGCTAGTGTGTCTTTATTGATTAAATAGCATCTTATAGCCCTCTTTACCAGAATCATCAAACCATGCTTATTTCAGTTATTTTGGGGGAAATAAATTGATATAAGTACGTTTAGTATGTCACATTGTTATTTATATTACTTTCTGTAAATGTTCTGTGGCCAGGCAATTCAGAATCCACTGGATCTGCACCTACAAGAGGAGGCCTGGCGTGCTGTCTGTCCCTTGGTAGCCAAACTCAAGCGTTTCTACGAATTCTCCCTTCGACTTGGTGATTATCATATTAGACAAACATCTCTCTCAAAACAGTAATGTTTTTCTTTCAGGGTAAGAACCCATGAAGCGGTAGTGTCGCCCCGATAGATCCTTACTATGGCAGGCTACAAACTGCTCCAAAAAGACTTTCCACAGGAAAGTACAGTAGGAGTTGCCAGTGGAAAGCCCTTCGCATAGCTTCGGTAATTCAAAGTCGAGTGAAGTTGCCTGCAGGAGAAACTTTGTGCGACTTCAGATTACCGAAGCAATGCAAAGGGCTTTCCAACAGTGACAACTATTGTTGCCAGTGGAAAGCCTTTTCGGAGAGGTTAGTACAGAGTAGCAGAGATCTATCACGGGCGACTAACTCGCTCCGTGGGTTCTTACCCTTAAAAACTAATGTCAAACCCGCAGTAACAGATTTCAGTGGTTGTTTTTCTTCTAGTTGAGTACATTTACATGGTTTACCTTCTTTTGTCTTATTTAGAGAATGCCTTGCACAGCCTCCTGGAAGCTCTTACATCCCCCCCATTTGCCCCTACTCAACATCTGGAGAGAGAGCAAGCTCTGGCCAAACAGTTTGCTGAGATTCTGCACTTCACCCTTAGCTTTGATGAACTTAAGGTACAAGATTAGTGTAAAATTAGCTGGTGCTAGATGTTATTTCACATGAAGGATGGAAATGTTTTAGGGTAACTGTAAACTAAGCATCATGGCTGGCTTGTGGTTAATCATAGCACTCGAAAGTAACTGAAAATTCTCAACTGAAAATTCTCAAAATTCCAAATATATTTTTACATTTTTATGTAGCTATCATGATAAAATTGTCCAATCATGTGCTTCAATCAATGTAATTTTATGGACATAAATAATGTTGTAGCCTGCTAACTATGGGTACATGTAATATAATGTCATTCAAACTTCAAAAGGACATAAATCTGCACTCCATCTTCAGATAATCACACAAACTGTAGATAATCACACAAACTGTAGATAATCACACAAACTGATAATTGGATGGGAGATCAAAAAAAAATAAACTGACTGTAAAATGTTACATTTCAGAGAACACCTCAGAGAATAACCTTTCTTATAAAGTAACGCAACTGCAATGTGCTATGCTATTCTTCCATAACCTAAGTTTGTAATCTGTTTAATTTGATCTGTCCTCAGATGACAAATCCTGCAATACAAAATGACTTCAGTTACTACAGACGAACAGTCAGTCGCAACCGGCTAAACAATTTCCAGGTAATTTCAATTGCTAGGTATCCTCAAAACACATGCAAACTCAGAACTCTAATCTTGTATTTACAATATCATTTAGGTGGATGCAGAGAGTGATGTCAACAATGAGATGGCCAATCGCATGTCTTTGTTTTATGCTGATGCCACCCCCATGCTGAAGACTCTGAGCAATGCAACCACTAAATTTGTGTCTGAGGTGAGAAAATGTGTTGAAATTACTAAAGCTGGCCATCATGCACCGATATGATTTTTGGGCCATGTGCAGGCTCCGAATTACCATGCCGATAATTTTCGTACCATGGTGATTGGTTGTTGAGTCAATTGGACAGGTTAGAAAATTTTGGTTGGAGAATGATAAAATGTATGCATGTACTGTGTATCTCATGATATCCTTGGGTGACCTACAATGCATTTTACTGTTGTCTTCCAATTATTTTATATTTGGAACATCCTCTGATTTGTTATTTTCAGGGCTTTATCCTACAATTTTAGTTTTATATCATTGCATTTAAATGTACGACCAATATCTGAACTTTCGTCGGAAGATGACTAAGATCTGAATGTGTATGGCAAACTTAACAGCTTTTAAATACAGAAGGGTAGACTGAAGTAGGAGGAAGTACTGGGGGGCTGTACGTTGGAGCATATGGTCACCACAAATTTTAGACTAGGCACTACAAAAATAAATACTGGGGCACTGTATTCTGTGCAATGCTCATACAAAATTGTTGCTATTCACATGCCAGAAGCAGGTGTATTGCATTTATATCTTGGCAGATGCAGTAGCACAAAGTAATGGATGTAGATAACCTATGACCACAATTGCTTTTATACATTTTGCAGAACAAGTCTTTGCCCATTGAAGACACAACTGACTGTTTGAGCACAATGGCGTGTGTGTGCAGAGTAATGCTGGAGACTCCGTGAGTACCAATGATTGACCTTGTAAGGCACTAATCAGACACACTTCCAGATATATACCAATACAGTTCCTTTATCTCTTAGAGGGTACCGCAGCCGTTTTACCAGCAACGAAACACTGCTCTTCTGTATGCGAGTCATGGTTGGAGTTATCATCTTGTATGATCATGTACACCCAGTTGGAGCCTTTGCCAAAACCTCCAAAATTGATGTAAGTACTCAATGCCATAAAATATTTTCAGTTATTATTTGAGGACATATGTATGTTCTATAAAAAAAAAAATTCTTGTTATGCAAAGTTAAGTGCACAACATAACATACCCACAGGCTTTTAGATGTAATGCTTCACCTATCCAAACAGTCTGGTAATTTGCTTTTTGCCTATAGAGAGTACCATATATAAATGTAACTTTAAATACATTACATTATGTTCCAATTTCTCCATGTGAAGGCCCCAGAATTTGTACATTTGGCCAATCTGCCTATAGGACACGGTTGTCAAATGGACAAAACATTTTTGAATCTGGCTACACGTTAGTAGCCTAACTGTACAATCCGTGCTTGAATCTGATTATTCAGCAGTGGCATGAATGGTTGGATCAGGTAATAAGCCAATATATGTTTTCAGTCAATGATCAGATATACATGCTCATGCAATTTTGATTCAGAAACTAAAATAAATGAGGCAACAGCATCCTCCTGTGTGTACCTTGCTCAAGAAATGTGCTCTATCAAAGGAATCCTACTGCTACACCCAGGAACTCCCTTACACCTAGCAACCCAAATAGCACGGTTGAGCATGCCACAAAAGTGGGGCAGAGGACAGCTACTTGCAGTCCTGCCACTTAAACCATTCAGTATCCTGGCAAATATCTGGCACCATTATAGTCAAAATGTAAGTGCAAAAAAGGCTTGCAGTATCTTTACAGCATATTCACTCTTCATATCTATGACTTATTCTCACACTTCTAGATGAAAGGTTGCATCAAGGTGCTGAAGGATCAACCATCCACAAGCACAGAGGGCCTTCTAAATGCTCTGAGGTATGTAACAATATACCATTGGTAGAATAGACGTTTCCTTAATACAGTTTATTAATATATGCAAATTTAATAACATAAGTTTGTTCTTTTTCTTAGATATACAACCCGCCATCTAAATGATGACACCACATCCAAGCAGATCAGAGCTTTGCTCCAGTAATACACTGTGCATTTTCACTGTATTTGAGACAGCAAGGGGGGAGAGGGTTTTGTGTGTCTTGTGTTATACGTTCCTCTTGCCTTTCTGCTCCCGTGTTCAATAATCTGCAGGTAGAGGATAGTAATCTTTAGATTTAGTCCTTGCTGCATCAATGTTCTTTATGGTCTCAAACAAAACAATACACAGCAGCCAGTCCTTGCAGTAGCACTGCACTCCAAAGCCAGTATGTATATCACAGATTCTTTATGTAAACAGTGCATATTACATGTAGGACATCCTACAATGAATTATAAAGGAAAGTCTCTGTTATCGCTGAAGCTCCTGGTTCTGTTCCCCTGTGTCCTATATTTATCACACATAGCTTGGTGTTTATTATTTTTGTTGTCAGGGGAAATGTACACTGCACCACAAATTCATGTGTGAATATTTCTTTTTGTACACATATAAGTTGTGAACATTAATGCACAGCTAGTCAAAGTGCATGAACTAAATGCATATGGACCTGTCACCGATTCCAAGATAATCTATTTGGAATCCTTCACCCAAATCTGGCCAGCCGGTGGCTACTTACAGGTGTTTTGTATTACAAATGCTTCATGTTTCTGCTTGATTTTACATACAACTTAATGTACATACAATAACTTTTTCTTACTGATTATTCTTCAGTTTACTTGTTCTACAACTAATAGTACCATGGACATGTAAAAAACTACTCCAAAGACGACTACACTTTTTTTTTTTTTTTTTGCAGTAAAGCAATCGTAAATTGACTTTAATAGCGCCACATTAATTATGTACCAATTATGTACCATAAAAGAGCATTGATGAATTAGCTGGAAGCATATCCAGACCTTTGCATGTGTCTGTACAAATCATCAAATTGTTAGTGTAAAAAATGTACGTGTGTACAACGGAGTTTAATGGAAACCTCAAATTTAGCCAAGGGTGCATCAACCTTAAAACAAAACTGTGCAACAACCAAATTCATTAATGTATATATAGTGTTAAAATATAGAAAGCACTTTCCATATTACTTCTCTGCAATGTGAAGATCATGTACCATATATAATGTAAAACTGCACAAAGATCATCTGCAATGCTGTGCAAAGTCTTTTTTACATTCCTGTATTAGAAAATCATGTGCAATAATTTACCAGCCTTCCAAGTTTTACAAATTACCAGATTTTATCCCATGAGAATACATATCTACTGCAAACTCTGGTGCTGTTCATGGGAGGTAAATACGTAGATATTTTATTCTACTGACTCATGCTCATAATTTGACAGATTACAAAGTAATCCCCTATTCTTCAGAGTAGCTTCATTCCTATTATACTGTTATAAAGAATTTTTTTTTTTATTAGTTGCATGTATCATCCAAAATAACAACGTGAACCTCTTCAAATACCCAGCATCTCCACTGAGTACCAGAAAAAGATCTAAAACCGTAAAAATGGAACTGTGCCAGGGACGTGCCTATGAGTTGACTGCTTGAGAAAAAGCTATACCACAGGGAAAAATTATGTTGTGAATTTTGAACAAATAATATTTTGCTAGCCTTTTATTCATTTGATACATGAGATGGAGATGATTTACACCCAGAAGATTGGTCAAGAAATTTGAAGTAGCCTTAGTAACTCATATTTACATTGTATCTATGCTCAACCTGATGATTCTTTGTCTGTGCTGCTGATAAAAGGAGCATAAAGTGTAGTGTGCCTGAGTTAATGTTTGCAGTGCAACTGATATTGTATACTTCAGACTCATGCTGATGTGGACAAACTGGCTATTAATACCAATTTTTACTCTATGTATTTCACAAGACACATTATCATATAATTGTCTCTGCAGTGATTCTAAAGAAAAGGTCTTTGTAAAACTTCTCATGTTTTACACTGTCTCTAAATATATCCTTCATCACATTCAATGTAAATGAATTTTATTACAAAAAAAATAAAAACCACTATGATGATTGCTGCATCTCAGAGCAGCTGACAAACTAATTTTGTTTATGCTCTCTGTAAAGAAACAGGTAAAGAGCTCTAAAACTTCTAAGGAAGGGATGGACATGTATTCTTGTAGTTAATGTTACAATACAATACAATATTTTTTATTTAACAAGAACCATTGCAAGGACCATTAATATGTAACCTACCAAAATATGAAGGGTTAAGCAAAAATTGGCAGGTAGAGCAATTGGTGAAGTCCCAAATCTTCTCTTATTAGTGTCTATTCTTCTTGTAACCTTTCTGTACTCCCTCCTTTTAAAACCAGCCCTGTCTAGACCTAAAGGGTGGAATGAAAATAATAGATGGTCAATGCACTGTCCTTTGGCACAGAGAGTAAAATCTAGATGTATTTGTCTTCATGTGGTTGCAGTCACATCTATATTATGGCAATTACCCAAATTATATTGGAATTCAAGGATCTCCAACTTGGATTGCACAAAAATGGGATTGCATCCTATAAACTTACACATTCAGGTATTATAGTTTTTTTTCAAGGTGTTCCATCTCATGGATCAGCATTTCTGACCAGTAAACTTGGGTCTTTAGAATAATACACAGAAAAGGGTTGTGGGAGCACTCCAAGGCTAAATAGAGTATACAAATATAATGGAATAATGCCCTAAAATAGGGCTAATTCTGCTTTAGTTATTATCAGAGATTACAGCCAGTGAATGAAATTGCTACCTAGTAGGAAACCTGCTCTCTAACCTTCTAAGAGTCAGTTGTTTCTTCGAAGATATCGATTTTGGACTGAAATGGCTCATGGATTTGATACCTGACAAGCTGCTTATGGTTTAAAAGGTCTAAAATAAAACTTTACCCATTGTGTTGCCAGGGAATTAAAGATTAGAACTGTATGCATTTTAAAAAGGCTTAAAGGAGCAGTTCAGTGTAAAAATGAAACTGGGTAAAATGGATAGACTGCACAAAATAAAAAATGTTTTCAGTATAGTTAGCCAAAAATCTAATCTATAAGGGCTGGAGTGGGCAGATGTCTAACATAATGGCCAGAACACTACTTCCTCCTTTACCATTAGATGTTAGCAGTCAGTAACCAATCAGTGACATGAGGGGGGGGGCACATGGGACATAACTGCTCAGTTAGTTTGCTTTTGAATCTGACCTGCATGCTCACAAACTAACTGAACAGTTATGTCCCATGTGCCCCCCCCCCCCTAAAGTCACAGACTAACTGAGGTTAGAGAGCCAGGGAGTTCTGGCTATCATGTTAGACAATCTGTCCACTCTAGGCTTTATAGATTACATTTTTGCCTAACTATATTGCAAATATTTTTTATTTTGCGTAGTCTATCCTTTTTACAAAGTTTCATTTTTACACTGAACTGTTGCTTTAAAAAAAACCATGGATAATGGTATTGCTTTTTGCCTGCCACCATTAAACCTAGAATTATCACAGACGTCCATTAAAGAGTTTGATATCTAAAATAAAGTCTCAAGGATATTACAGAGTTAGATCTAATCCTAATAATATGTTTTTCACCTTTATTATTGATTGAGTATTTACATAAAAATAAAGGTTACATCTCTAACGCAAAAATAAAAAGTGTCACAAAACTGAAACTGCTTCTAATCAACCACAACAACATAGCCAACCATATATAAGTTTCTGTTTAACAGACTTAAAGGGACATATTTATCAAATGGGGGTAAATACATTGCCACTGTGGACATTTTTACAGCTCTGTATTCAGTTTTTGTAGGATTTAATAGAGGTGTATTTATCAGTGTTTGAACATTTACCCCTTGATAAATATGCACCCTAAAAATCTTATACAGGTTATTCAAAATAATGGCACTACTGTGTCCCTAGAACTGATGGCACTGCATTACAGAACCCTGACCGTGAAGGGGGAAAGCCACCATTGTAAGGAACGGAAAAGACAGCTAACAAAATAGGGAAAGGCATGATAAGCTGTTGAGCTGGTTATTTTGGATGGAGGCATATACAGTAAACTGCAGGTACTCTAATAAGATAAGTAGGTGGGACCTGTTATGCACACCTAAGCAAAGTTAGCCACAAACTGCCCAGAATCCCTACCCAGTAGTCATACCAATTATGGACAGGGGCACACTAGACAATTACTTTTACATTACCGTCTGCTATTTACTATTTTGCTAATATGAATTAGTTCCAATATGAATTAGTTTAGTTTTCCCCATCTGATGTTTAGTAACCTAGATCAATGACTTTCTGAACTGGTACCATTTCTTACATTTGCCGATATATCTCTGCGGCAGCTTATGTCCCTACCGAGTATAAAGACTGTCAAAGAACAACTGTTTGGTAGTTGATATATTAAGGTGAATTAGGTTAGAAAATCAGTAACCTGCCTTGCTGATTTAAAAATTAGAAAAAATAATTCCAACATACATTTAGTAGTTTAGTTAGTAGATAGTAAAAACTAGAAAATAGTCATTTTTGTGGTAGTGGGTTTTCTCTGCAATATTTTTGCATATGTATGAACCTTTAATAAACTGTTAATAAGTGAAACTAGCATCATTATCTAAAGTAAATAGAAATACAGTGATGTACGTTCAGGAGCTCTGGCCTCCCAGTCAAAAAAAATATTTCAGGCCCTCCTCAACACCATGCACTCATGGGTCACAAAGCACGCTCACTGGTGAACAGCAGATTACCTAGAGTACCGTATATACTCGAGTATAAGCCGATCCGAATATAAGCCGAGGTACCTAATTTTACCTAAGAAAACTGGAAAAACTTATTAACTCGAGTATAAGCCTAGGGTGGGAAATGCAGCAGCTACTGCTAAGTTTCAATAATCAAAATAAAAAACAGTAAATTACATAAATTGAGGCATCAGTGGGGTATATGTTTTTAAATATGTATTTAAAAGAAAAACCGTAAACTAGCTCTGTAAGTGGAGAAGAGGGCCAACAAAAACAATATGAGTATTACTCCATGCTCATTGCACATTGGCAAACTGGCAGCAGACCCAGTCCCGGAGGACACATAAGGGGGAATAAGTATTGCCACTGGGAGCGGGCCAGGGCACTGGAGGGTCTGGTTGCAGGTGGCCTAATTTGAAAAAAAAGGACAGAGGGTGCTAGTCTGGAGGGACCCATGGCACCCGACTCGAGTAAAAGCCGAGGGTGACTTTTGCAGCACATTTTGGGTGCTGAAAAACTAGGCTTATACTCGAGTATATACACTAATCTGGACCCTAGCAAGCAGATTCTGCCGAGTTGGAGAGCTGCTGAACAAACAGCTAAATAACTCAAAAACCACAAATAAATAAGGTCAATTGCAAATTGTCTGAGAATATCACTCTCTATATTGTACTAAAAGTTAATCTAAAGGTGAACAACCCCATATAAGCCAGGAGGTGGCAGAGCAGGATAGAAAGACATGCATTTGAGAATCCGCAATAAGATCAAAACCAATGCCGCTGGAGACTTGGAAAACTGGTTTAGTTTCTTCAGAAGTACAGCTCTGAAGAAAACTAACAATATACAATAAAGGAAATTTTTATCTAGGCATAAAAATACAAAATAACACTACTGAATATCCTTGTGATTTATTTCATGAAAACAAAACTTAAATCACGTTTAAGTCAATTGCATTGACTTACTGTATTGGTTGAGGCTTTACGTTTGTTTAGGAATACCGGTATGGCGCATGGCTAGCTGTATGAATAATTAAAACTATACTGATAAGTCATGGTATATAGTGGTTCTGTATGAGGCGCAGTAAATTTGGTATATGCTTACAATCTTGGTCTGTAGGGAACTGTACCTGGCTTTAAAATAAAAACAAAAATTGTACTTTTGAATTTTAAGGCTATTAGCAAATGGACATTCATTTTTCTTTTTAAATGAGAACCTTCTATTCCACGATTTGAAAGCCTAGAATACAAGAGTTATAGACAGAAAATGTGAACTTCCAGTGTTGAACTGATTTTTTTTTATGCTTGGGGTATTATTATAAGTTAAAAGGTTCACTTCATTTGCAGCAGAGCAAATTTTACATCTATCTAGCCAATGAGTATTATGAAGTTTCTTACTCTTCCTTAAGGTGCTTCCTTATGTCCAGGCTGTTGCTCTGCATTTTTTTAACTGCTGCGTTTTTGTAACCCAGGGTACATTTGTACAGCATGGACCACTGCAAACTTGCCCTAGGCTCATTGGTGTGCCCTGCATGAGTTTAGGCTTGGCACCAGTAGCAGAATTGCCATACAGTAGACCAGTGATCCCCAACCAGTGGTTCGTGAGCAACATGTTGCTCTCCAACCCCATGGATGTTGCTCCCAGGGCCCTCAAAGTAGGTGCCCATTTTTGAATTTCTGGCTTGGGGGCAAGTGTTGGTTGCATAAAACCCAGTGCAAAGACAAACAGAGCCTTCTATAGGCTGCCAGTCCCCATAGGGGCTATCAACTAGCCAATTATAGCTCTTATTTGCACCCCCAGGAACTTTTTCCATGCTTGTGTTGCTCCCCAACACTTTTTCCATTTGAATGTGGCTCACAGGTGTAAAAGGTTGGAGGGTCCCTGCAGTAGACCCTGCAACTGCTGGAGTTCTGAACTGTCTAAAAGCAAGGTCAGCACAGGATCTATTTAGCAGAAGATAATTAATTGGTTTTCCACAGGCAAACAGCTGCACACAAACCTAACATCACCATGCGCAAATGACATGCATCAGATGGAGTGGTGTAAAGGTTGTGAACACTGGACTCTGAAACAGTGGATACATGTTTCCTGGTATAACGAACCATATTTCACCATCTGGCAGTCTGTGTTTGGCAAATGTCAGTAGAACACTACTTGCCTGAATGAAGCATAATTCCAACTCTAGAGTCTGGGGCTGTTTTTGATGGTTTAGGCTAGAGCCCCTGGTTCAACCGAAAGCAAAGCATACAATGACACAATATCTATAGGTCTATGACTAGCACCACTATACATTTTTACTTTACATTAAAAGTACAGACAGGAAAAAGTATTGCTTTAAATACATTCTTGACAATTCTATGTATCTTACTTGTGACAACAATTTGGGGAAGGGGAAGGTTTCTCTATGGAATTAATCTTTTGTATCAGTATTCAAGGGTATTGTCATGTATCTCTGAATGGCAGTGTAATATTATATTGCCTCCTCGTATAAATCTTCCTTAGTGGTAGGTATGATTTGATTTTTTCCATGCTGAAAACATGTGAGGCAAACATTAGCCAGGTCAACAGTTTGAAAGCAGCAGCCTATCCTGTAACTGTGCTAGGTTCTAATCTATATTTACATCTACCTGAATAGCTATGCATTTGTCACTGTGTACAAAGGTGACAGTCTTTGTCCTGTCACTGGGCCAGCTTCCAAAGTGTAAGGAGTGTCATGCTTTACCCGCGTTCTACACAAAGGATTTGCCGCCAAGGGCTACGGGGCGGGTAAGAGTGGCGGGAGACCTACAGTCTTTGGTTGGGGGGCGGGGGGGAGTGGGAGGGAGCAGGCAATAATTAAGGTAGAAGAAAATACAAAAGCACTGCTAACTGTAGAATAAGGAAGCAGAGATAAAGAAGGTTTTGAAACAGATAAAATAAATGAGTAAAGTCAGGATGTTTGCAATTATATTTTAGGAAAATTAAGGAACTGGCACTGCTTCAGTGTCCCCTCTGTTTCTGGGGTCATTACTAATGTGACTGCTTCAAACCACACCAAGCCAGCTCCCATTGGCTTTAACTGAAAGAAGAGGACCCTCTGTGCCATCACACTTACACTACAACAGCCTGAATACAGAAACAGAGAAGGGAGCGATTATGGAAGAAAGGTTCTTTATTAGTAAGGTATATATACATGACTATCACCTAAAAATGTTCATGGGCCCATTGTCATATAACAAAAACACAACTACCAAAAAGTAACAGCTACAGAATGCTTCCAATTGCAGAAAAGAAAGTTGCAATTATGTAGCATAGTCCAATATATTTCCCTAAATAGAGACAGGAGAACACTTTTGGCAATAAGCCTCGCCTAACTCATTGCGATTCCCATTGATTATAGTTGCTATTGCTAGACATAGTCATCACAGCTAGTAAATCACCAGCTAGGCTGGAATTACAAATGTAATTGCCTGTAAATTTGTAATACCTAACGAATCCCTCCCTTTCCTGACCCTTTCCACTGATGGATTATACCTTATACGGCCAGACCCACCTGTCCATTTACCCGACCTTTGATGTCATCATCCAGCCCCATGTGATACCCCCCCTACTTCTGGTAATACTAAAAAAAAAAAAAAAAAAAAAAAAAGGTGATAACCCTATACACCAGCAGAGAAAACATCATGTGTGGCATTAGAAGACATTTCCCCTGGCACCTCTTACTGACTTGAAATATGTGTCATTAGATATTTATTCACACAAGCAGAAACATGGTAATAAATAAATGAACACCAAACAGAGGCTAAGACAAATGAAACAGCTAAGTAAAAGCACAGAATTTATTAAAATCTGAAATAAATATAACACATATAAAAATAAATTTGTCTCTCCTGAAAAAATACTATGCATATTCCTTTCTCTGAGTATATTTTATTTAAGTGTTTTTTCTTTGCCGGCAAACCTATAGTTGACTGGGACACAACCACACAGATGTTCCATGTGCAAAAAGATTCCCCCACAACAAAATCTTCAGGTCCCACCAAATTTAGAGGATGGCCTGTTTTTCACAGATACTGAAATTGCAATGCAACCAGAATCAGGGAATTCACATCACCATTCCAGGACAACAGCAAAAATCATTTGTCTTTCCTTGCCCTAACCACCCTTAATGTGCTTGGGGGGTGGTCCAGGACAAAAGGTGGCCATACAAGTTAAGATCAGCTGGCCTGGCGAGGTTGCCAAGCAAGCGGATCTTCTCCCAATATCCCCACCTACGGGTGGGCGATATCGGGTGAATTCAGGCTAATTCGGTTCGAATTAGAACGCCGGTAATTGGCGCAATCAGTTCGGGGGCCGCATCAACGAGCCAATGCGGTCCCCGATCCGACTAAACTTTTTAACCTGCCCAATCGATATCTGGCTGATTTCAGGCCAGATGTTGGTCGGGCAGGCCCATAATTTGTGCACCTACAGGGGCCGATAAGCTGCCAAATCGGTCTAAGGGACCAATATCGGCAGCTATGATCAGCCCGTGTATGGCCACCTTAAGTCGTGATCCACGATCCCTGTGTGTTTCCCTTCTCGGCATGGGACAAGGGTGGGTTAGGAATGTGCCTCCTGGGCCCATGCCAGCCCTCCACTCCCTCAAGTCCCTCTACTTGTATGTAGTTACACCACTGCCAGGTTCTCTACATCTAAAGCTCTCCCCAGTAGCTACTGGGGATCCCCCTCTTTTTTTCTATTTGAAGGATTCCTTTCTCAGTCCAAGATCTTCCAAGGTCTGTGGGAGCGTGCAACCAATCTTTACTTGTGATTTCGTCATCCCAGAAAGCCTTTATTACCAAGTATTTCTCCATTCAAAATAATCAACATTACTTTTAACATAGCCAGCATCTTTTTTAACCCTTACCAAGTAAATCCCAAACTGATCACATGAATCCTCTTCACGAGTTACCTGACAACTCTTATGCTGCTTCTTCTTCATCTTCATTTTCTTTCACACTCTTTGAATCCTGGGTGCACAATCGCTTTTTCACTTGGGTGTTTCCAAGATCACACTGACCTTCTAATTTCCTCTTCTTTTTTGCATTATTAAGATGAGATTTAGACTTGATGTGAGCTGACAACATAGATTAGACATTACATAAATATTTCGATAAACACCAAAAAATATCAGTTTCCAAGGCAAAAATGTTTTTCTGACCTACCTGCCCATTCCCGATCACCAATTATGACTCTACTGCACAGATCACATATGCGACTACTTCGCTTATTCACAGTTTCATCACAGTCAAGAAGCAGAGGCTCTATCGCTGGATCTTCTCCCTGTAAAACCAAAAAATATACCCAAAATACAAAAGCACATCGGTTCACTAGTATTCATGCCAATTGATATTTGTGAGTACTTTGAAGTCATTTAAATGGACTGATACAAATTACATTCTCAATTAAAAACTTTTGAATTGCATCTGTCAACTAAACTAACCTGTAGAAAACTGTTGACAATCTGCAGAGCAGGTGACAGAACACACTGGTCCCAAGCAGAGACATCAGTCACGTCTAAGCGGTACACACGGGGCACATTAGGTCCTGGGCCTAAAATATACCCACAGGATGTTTAAAGATAACAAGTTGAGGAAATCAGTTTATTTGAGATTAAGATCCTAATCTAAAATTTTCACTCATGCATCCATATAGTGAAACTACTGATGTGATTACAGATACATTATGCGATTTGGCTTACAATGCACTGAAATGAGGAATGTGATAAGAACTGGGAATTTTTGCTCACACACCTTCTGATAAGCCTTTTATCCCACTGTAAGCTAAAACAATATCTGTCCTTTGAAACCCTGTACACTGTGATCTCTTCTCCTATGCAAAACACATTGTTAATTTTAATTTTAATTTGGCTGGGGGGTTTTGATCATGACCTTACTGTCTGGATTTTCTTGTTTGTTTGTTTTTTAATAGGCTTGGAGACTACTATAATTTGACAAGCATCTCTGCATTCACAGAATGCATATTCTCAAGACATGCAGAAATGTAGGGCACACCCTTTAAAAAGGTGGAAATGTCCTGTACAAACATGTCTTCATAATTCAGAACACTAGTCTCTAATTTTTTTTTTAAACACAGAAAGTCTGTTGGCGTTTCGTAAATCTCGTATTTAGGTAAGACATAAAAAATGCCCTACACTGGTAAGATAACAAAGAGACCACTACATTCAAAAACATTGCTTGCCATCCACCTGCTGCTCCTTGAATATGAAAAGGAGTGTGTTAAGCACCTGTCCTAGGCTGTGCTCTCTAGATGAGTATTCGAGTTCCAGCTGCTACATTTGGCTGCATTCCAGAAGAGGGAAAAGGGGTGTGCAAATTACAGGAAGCAAGATTTAAGGAAACATAATTAGACTGCATTTGAAAACAAATGTGTAGAGAAGAGAGAAGGCAATAATGAGTAAACATAAAAACGTCATATGGATGCAAGTTTAAAAAAATTTGACAAGGAAATGGGATCTTAGCTTGAGCAACCATGATCAAACTGCTGTTTCTACACTTTATTTGGAATTCAGCACCTGTTATAGAAAATATTTCCATGAAATTGTAGGGACACGTACGCTTAAGGAATCTGTTCTGAACCCATTGATTTTGTTTCTTTGCATATTTCTGTGTTCTTTGCTTCAGACTCTCAATACCTAAAAACAAGAAAAAAAACTGTTAGTACAGTCACTCCATATATTACTTAAACAATCTCAGCAAAATATTTTACCTTTCTGAAGCAGGACCTCCTTTGCACTTGAATCACTTTTCTCACTTATTAGGTATTCATGAAACTCCTTGAAACCAATTGATTGAAAGATGCCATGCTGGTAATCCTGCCTAGAAAGAAAGTTTGAGGCTTAAAAATGTGTCCTGTGCTTGTTTTTACCTGCTACCAACAATTCCCTCTGAAAATGTATAGTACCCATGCATTCCACATGGCTACTTTCATGTAAGTCTTTTAACCCACAAATTCAGTTCTAATTAAATGCACCACAATTAAATTCACAGAGTTAATATATATACCTGCAGTGGTACCACTGCCCTAAAGAATGATGACATGTTTAAATAGTGGTACAGCAGCATTCACCTGGATTGAGTTATGAGCTTCTCATTGTAATGCTTGTGAAAGTCCTGTAGCTCCTCGATCAACCCAAGTTTCAGCATCTCATCTACTCTGGCATTTAGGCGAGAATTTAAATCTAGGACAGAATTTGTATAGTTAGAGCTGTCAGTATAAAGCAGTATTTCCCAAAACATAAACCCCTGCATCTGCAATCAAGCTGCAACTGAACTGGTTTGTGAAAGACCTGCCCTGGCCAAGGCTGCATTGCAGGGTTAGTGGCCCCCAAGTTTGCAAGCTTGACTTCAGGCTCTTTGCTCCTTGGCACTGATCACCAAACAGAAGCATGCACGCAAGAAGATGGTTAGATTTTAGCTTTCAGTGCATATGGTCCTGGTCAGCCATCAGCGTCACAAAACAAGGGATCAGAAGTCAAGCAGTCAAACATGGCTGGCAACCAACCCTGCTGCACAGCTCTTTTGCTAAATACTCCTTAGAAATGTAGGTAGGTAATGTAAGAAAAATCTAGTTTTATGCTAGCACAAATTAATTTACATTAAAATAAAAACACAATATTAACTGCAGCAACCAAAACCAAAGTCAAAAGAAATTGATTTTTTACATAAGTAAACCACATAGCTATAAGATTCTGTAGAATAAAAAGTGATTATTATATCCATTTAACATGATACCATCTACTGTTAAATATTCAGGAAAAAAGGACCACCGTGGCTTACACACTGTATGCCCCCATCCCCCCAAAAAATAATTCTCAAATCTTCTGTTTTAGAATGAAATGCATTTACCAGATTGTTGATTACTGATTCAGTTATAATGAAAACAAGGTTTAGCAAGGCTTCAACATAACCATCTCATACCTTCCTGATTAGCATGAAGCCATAAAATGCAGGGATTCTGGTACCTCAAGGCTCCACCAAGAGGTCCCCCTCCATTTTCTTCCTGCTGACGCCTTAAATGTTCAGTGTGGGGGATGCCAGATTCCTCATACACCTGCAGGCTCCTGTGTAAAAGAAAGTAATCAAGTTTGCACAATGATTTAGTGATATGTACCCCCACCCCGGGTCAGAGAAGTAGAGGAAGGAAACTCGGCTAAGAACATGGATTGGTGTGGACAACTCCCAGAAGCCCTAGGGAAGGGAGAGGTGTAAACTAGCAATGTCCTGAACACATTATAAGCAAGCTGCTGCTTGCTGGGAAATATGTAATCAAACTGGATCTGCAACTACACACCTAAAATGTACAAACACAGAAGGCCACATGATGCACACATATTACATGCTTTCAGGTGTCTCTCAAATATCATACTAACAATAAGCAAACAATGCAGATAGAGAAGTAACACCTGCAAACACCAGTACGCAATATATGAGTTATATTCATGTGTATTTGTCTATGCCCTTTGATAAACCCCTCTACTATGGGCGCTGCAGCCAAGATGTTTGGTTTGAAGGCTGGGCAAAGACCTAATATAAAAGGTTTTTCCAGCCTATCTGGTCTTTTGTTTAGAGTGGAATGGAGATAAAGCAATTTTTCTGATATTGAAAATTCATTCACACAGCATGTTATAAAGTTTTTCTAACTCTTTATACATAGAAAATAATACACTTTTTTTTTGTAAAATATCACAAAACCAGTGCTTAATTCTACATCTTATGTAACAACATAAAATAATGCTTTGGCAGCTTGTAAAATTCTAATGTGCGGCAGATGGGAATGAATATCATCCTTCACTACTGGGGTTAAAATGTACAAGGATAAAGGCAGCAAAACTCCATGCTGATAACAGACCTGGTAGAAATTTTGGAATGTGGCAAGCATTAGAGCATGCTAAGAAATATTACTTACAATAAACTACCTTTGCTTTTTAAAGGCCTGGTATGGGATGATCACTTTGCCTGCCATATTTCTGTGTGGGATTCGTTATCTGGAAACCTGTTATCCAGAAAGCTCCAACTCCCATAAAGTACATTTAAATAAGATACTTTACATTTTTTAAAATTATTTCTTTCTTCTCTGTAATAATAAACAGCACCTTGTGGTTGATCCCATATATAATGAATCCTCATTGGAGGCAAAACAATCCTATGGGGTTTATTTAATGTTAACATTATTGTTTGGTACACTTAGGGGCACATTCATCAATGTATCATTCAAGCTTCAGTATTGTGACTTTCCTTGGGCCAGGTTGGAGCTGCAGAGTGCCATTGAGTCCTATGGGAGGCTTCCAAAATCATGCACTAAAGGTTCAAAGTCAGAAAAGTTTTCCCACCGTTTACGATCGTTTGGATACAAAAATGTTGTGCCTATTGGATCACCATTCACAAATGATTGTTTCAATGTGAGAATTCCAAAACTTTCGGATCGTAAGTATAAAATTTTCATATCCAAATGAAAATAATTTTAGTGACATTTGAGATAATCAGAAATGATCGGATTTCGTGATTCAGATTCATACCTTAGTGAATCAGCCCCTACAGGTATGTTGATCCAAATTATGGAAAGACATCTGGACCTAAGATTCACCCAAAAAAAGGCACACCACTTTTACAGTGTAGTGTAGCAAATTAACCATATGCAGAAAAAGTTGTTGTACCTGGCAATTTTACGTTTGTCATTTGGATGAAGCTTTGATGCCATCTCTGGGTCCACATGCTTGAGACGCAAGTGGAGTTCGTGGCTGTCTAATTTCTCAAGTTCTTCTTTCCTATTACCTTCTGTCTGTGTATTTTCATTGCTGTTTATGGAACTTTTTATTCCATCTCTTGTTACCTGCAGTAGAAATCAAGCAAAATAAAACAAAGCAAGCTAGGGCAGATAAATTTAGCCAGAAAAGAAACAAGGAAAAACACGAGAACTATAACACCACAGGAAAGACATACCGTATTCAATAAAATTTTCCAAAGCAAAGACTCAATATAGTAATTTGTTCCTCCCACAACAATTGGAATTTTGTTTCTTGAGAAAATATCTTCAATGTTCAGAATTAAGGAGGTAGTAAAAAGAAACAACCGTTGGAGAAGCAGTGCAATCATGTGCAATGGAATGAAGAATATATCTGTCTCATGAAAATTAAAAGGATATCAGAGTCACGGCTTTGTTTCGAAAGTCTACAACTGTGTAACTGGCGACCAAAGGATCCACAAAACTGATCATGTGGTGTGTACACAGTTTCTGCTCCTCTGCACTGACCTTATTAGTGATAATGTCCAGTCCCTTGTAGACCTTGAACAAACAAGTATACAACAATATATGATTATACTGTACAAAAGCACCAGTTTGTTTGCAGAAATCTAATAATATAACACAAGACCAAAGGTGTATGTATGTGTATGTATATATGTGTATATTATATACATACTGCAGCAAATGAATGCAATATACAAAATGGTCAAAAGTATCTGGACAAATGACGTATCCTCATATGAAAACTCAGCTGAATTCCTAGAAGCAACATCAGGACATGACTATTCATCTGGAACATTTTTTTTTTATTGGTGAGCAACTGCACACAAGCATAAAACACCATGTGTAATGCCAAGCACTAACTGGACTCAAGGTTACCATTGGACTCAGGAGTATGTTCTCTGGAATGATGAATCAAATTTCTCCATCTGGCAGTTTGAAAGACATGTCAGGGTTAGGCAAATGCCAAGAAATGGTACATGTCTGATTGCTTAATGTGAACTGTAACTTTTGTAAAAGAATAAAGCGGCCTGTTTTTTTTTTTTTTTAATAAGAGATTTGGCCCATAGTTCCAGTAAAGGTAAACCTTCTTGCTATGATGTCCAAAGACATTCTTGACAATGCTGCACTGCCTACTTTGTGGCAAAAGTTTGGGGATGTCTCATTCCTCTTTAAGTACGCTAACCCAATGAGCAAAGTGAGGTCCGTACAGAATTGGTTTGTTGAGTTGGAAGCGGAAGTACCTGACTTCAGAGCCCTAAACTCGACCTAACTGAACACCTTTGGGATTAACTAAAATGCTGATTCAGGGTTGTATTTAGGTCTGCTGCTACCAAGGCCACCACCTCCTCTTGCTGAATAGTGCAGGAACAAAACAGTCTGTACAAATACCAGTTGTGGAAGAAGGGTACCCCATTTTTTTTTTAATGTTGAATTTTTCTATATAGGCACTAGTTGCCCCCCCCCCCCCCAAAGCTGTGTCCCCAGGCACAAGCCCCATATAGAGTATTACAATGAAAGAAAGCATTTTTACTAGGAGCTCCAGCTAGGAACAGCTGTCACCACCCAAAAACATCAGCACTCAGAATTAGAATTCATTCAGCAGATCTCCATTTACAGCACATTCTCATCTCATGTCCCATTCACCAACTATCAAAATGGAATCAGGCAAATAATGACAAGACTTACATTTAAATAGGATTACAACGTCTGTGTTCAGGATTAATTAATGTGACACTGGAATATTATTAAATAGGACTACTCTAATTGGTGTATGTAAGCTAATTACAACCACTGTGTCTGCAAAATGTCAATAAAAAGGCTCATATGGCTCCTTTTAATTCAACACAGTGCTGAGTATTCTTACACTAGCACATGCATATCACCATTATGCATTTCCAGATAAGTTAATTACACATTACACATAGCAAATCAGGTCATTAGTCTACCCCGTTTTATATTTTGGGTGGTGGTGCAACAAAATTGCATTAAGGCAACACATTTAAAAATGATTATATAGCTTGCCTTAATGTATCAAACCAGTGTTCAGTCATCACTGGCACTAGCAAACTCAAACAATATTGCATGTACACAGCAAATTAAAGATTTTAAAAAGAAGGAAAGATATAACCACTGGGGGCTGGCTAATCTTAGGCACCCCCTCTCCAGCTATAATCAATTACCTGATACTCAGTCCTGTGCTCCTGTTGTCTTAAAACTGCACTGACCAGGCGTATTTCTACAGGGGCTAATTCCCCAAAAACCTTCTTGCCCTTCCTTTCCTCAGGCCTAGGCAGGCACATGTATAGTAGAGTGTAAAAGTCCCCTTTTTGCCTCTAAGTCTCATCCTACTGCACATGCTCCTGCCCGGAATGAAACGAAGAGAAGACTGAAGAAGATGGCGACGACAAGCTTCTATAGAAATACCCCAGGCCAGTGTAGTTTTTGGCAAAGAGACGCATGGGCCTGGGACATCAGGGAAGCAACTATAATCGCCCCCACCCAGCAACTATAACTTTAGTTCTCCTTCTCATTAATAATACAGATTTGAAAAGGAATATTTGATGAATTCCAAGACTGTCCAGCTAATATATATATATACAGGTATAGGACCCATTATCCAGAATGCTCGGGACCAAGGGTATTCCGGATAAGGGGTCTTTCCGTAATTTGGATCTCAACACCTTAAGTCTACTAAAAAATCAATAAAACATTAATTAAACCCAATAGGATTGTTTTGCATCCAATAAGGATTATTTATATCTTAGTTGGGATCAATTACAAGGTACAGTTTTATTTCTACATAGAAAAAGGAAATCAGTTTTACAATTCTGAATTATTTGATTATAATGGAGTCTATGGGAGACGGGCTTTCCGTAATTCGGAGCTTTCTGGATAACGGGTTTCCGGATAAGGGGTCCGATACCTGTATTTACCTTCATAATTTAAAGGTGCCCCCTACCCAAAAACTATTTTCATTGCATAATTAAAGGTAATAATTCTAAACAATCTTCAAATATAAATGAATACAAAATGTCTTTTTGTAAATGAAATTGCTGCCTGTTCATATTCTTGGTACTACTGCCAGGACCTGGCAAAAATATAATAAGTTTATTTAAGAAAAGAGATCCATTTTGAAAAAATTTGGAATTTTTTCAATAAAACCACTTTTTCTTTTGTATCAAGTCCCTATGTGTGCGGCACTCTTTCTATTATATTTTTGTTTTTTGACCTGCACCAAGGGCATTTGGACTTGTATAGGGTGTGCTCCTCCCTGTATACTATATATATATTTTTTTTTTTTATTTTTTTTATTTCATACCTGGAATGGCAATTTGCAAGTTCTGGCAAATGCTAGAAAATGTCACTATTTAATGGGCTGGAGTGGTGCCGTTTGAGCATCTGAGTACTTGGAATGCCAGGGCCTATTTTATATCCCAGTCCAGACCTGTTCATATATTTCTATTGCTTTCCAGTGATTCAATACAGCATTCTTTGGACAGGCTATTATTCCATTAACCAGGGGTACATAGAATAAAAAGCCGATTTCTATAGCAATTACAATTACATACAACTTTAAAATCACTTATATGAATGTATTTAATGCATATTGGAAAGTTGCTTAGAATGTCATTGCACAAAAAAAGTTTTGTGGGTAAAGGACTCCTTTAAAATTGTAAACGCACGTGTTTTTTTCTATTTATATTTTAAAAAAATACATCAAACAAACCACTCGTATAATAGTTCACGACTTGTATGTATTCCCAGTAAATATGAATAGTTTGTTTTGCCCTAGGAAAGGACAGCACGCCACTTAAGCAGTTCTCCATGTACAAAACACAAGCAGCGCCTGGGCACTGAACGCTATTCTGTTAGGTGCCCGTTACCTGCATGGAGTCTGCGCTGATTATTTCCCCACCAAGTGTCCGCCCAAGCTGCACAGCCAATTTAGACTTTCCGGTCCCCGTAGCTCCGAGAACCACTACAAGCGGCAATGAGCGACTCAAGCCCTGCGCAGCCATCTCTCCTACATCATCTTCTGCCATAGCGACAGACAGGAAGGGGTTTGTCTAAGGAGAAAAACACCGGAAAAGCTGTAAAATGTAACCAGGCATACAGCACTAACAACAATATTACTAAAAGGAAAGTTGTATTTCATACAGAAGATTCATCACAGTTGTCCTAAATCAGGTTTGTCCCTCAAAATTCCCGTGGCTGCCCACATTAATCCTGAGTGCGCAAAGTGTGCCAAGCTCTGCTGTAAACTATTCAAGAAGAGCTGCTCACATACCCCCACAATGTTAGTCTCTATAAAAATATATTGCATAAACAAACTCATACCTTGCTTGTCTAAATAGACCATTTTCATAAATATATACTTTTTAAGTAGTGTGCACTATAGGGTACTACCGGTACTAAATAGAAAATTGCCATTTTAAGAATTAAGGGCACCCTCCTGGGATCATAGGATTCACAGTGCACACAAACAAGCCGAGACACACACACACACATATATATATATATGTGTGTGTGTGTCTTGAGAAAGGTCTGAGATGGGGACTGAAACATCAGCCTGTTTTCTTTTTAATGATGCTGATTAAAAGTTAAGTTTTTTCTTTGTAAAATAACTGGTGTGCATCTGTATTTTGATTTTATATATATATATATATATATATATATATATATATTCATATTCCATTTTGGTGAGATTCTTTAATAGGTTACTTAACATAAACTAGCCGTTGATTAGGTATTCATTCTGGGGGTATAGTTTACCTTTAACTGCTTAAGGCCAAGAACATTTGTTGGCCACTATGGCCAGTATAAATTCCCTATAAGCCATGTGTTCACAAATTTGGAGACCAGGACAAACAACAATCTGTGGTCAGAAAAAAGTACAAATTACCTTTCTAAGCACATACTATTTTAAAAATACACACAAAAGATAATTTATATTAATATATATTTTGACTGTCACCTATTGACAGCTGTGTTTGGTAATAATATGGTACTACACTTTAGTATGTATTGTTTAAACATAATGCACTATTGTTGTTTTACATTATAAGCTCTATTTTGTTTGTTTTTTCTTATTCTTTACACTTATTTTATGTTGAAGTTTTTTTTAGGTGTAAACAATTTTTTATTTCTTTAAAAATATTTCAAAACTTTAATTATATGTTGTACCTGTTTAACTGTATATGTGACGAATAAAAGGAATCTTGAATCATTCTAGCATATACAGGCAAAAAGAAATCAGAGGGAACACTGACCTGATCTGGCAATCTGTACAGGGGATGCTGAAGGATGCCATAGAGCATACCTCCCGATATGTGAAAATCAGAAAGAGGGACAAACATATGTAGTTTTTGTACACTCTCACTTTGTGGCCACTCCCCCAAGCAACACACCATTTTTTTACAAAAACCCTTTTCCCATGATTGGAATAGCAGCATCAGGTACACAAAGTGATTTTTTAGCATTTTGAGACAGATGTAGTGGTCCTTGCTATTTCATGACATTATGGCCCTAAGCATACCATGACACACTTGCCACCTCTATTTCATTACAGCCACAGTGAGAGTCCCCCAGCATTTTATGATAGACTCAGTGTGTTAAAGCATTTTATGCTACATTTTAGCCCTCAGATGGCATGTAATGGCACAGTGAGTGCGAGGAATGACTGTATACTCTCCCGTCGTGAGTTACCTGGAGGGACTGGGGAATAAATGTTGAAGGCTTTGACAATAAGAAGGGCCCAGACCAAATATTGCACTACAACCTGTTGTCGTTCTGGCCGGAAATAACTAGACTACTATGAACTTAAACTGACAATGGCATCACATTAGCTGCGCACACTGATCCTCTAATTCTAATAACATCTAATTGCACCCCTGGCTTTGAGTCTTCAATATGAGAAACACTGACGGTGGTGAATGGCACTGCCACTCATAGGGGGTAGATCTGTAGAACTATATCACATTGTTCCTGCATTATTTGTAAGCAGTAATATCCAGAAATATCAGCCCAGCATGGGGTGACCATATCACTTGAAAATTCAGCCAGCAGGCTTGAACCGATTACAGTTAGATTTGAATGCAATCAGTTTTGCCCTGCAACATGTATTTATTAGACATGTCCCTGAATTTTCAAGTGATCTGCTCACCCTATGGGGCCCAGCGTGACACAACAAATCTACAGGAGAAAGAAGTGGAATGCCAGGTATCCACAGGGCAAAGTTTGTTTGTTTACAATCCACCAAATGTGCTAAATTGTTTGCTGCTGTAATGTCCCATTTCTCCTTAAAGGTGGCCATGCACGCAATAAATTTTTTTTTTTGGTTGCACAAAAGATCGTTCCCACCCTCTACAGACTTCAGGGCTGATTTGTCAGATATGAAGGCAGAAACAATAGGAATTCTACCTCCTTATGATGATTCAGCCCCGAACATAGATTTCGCTTGGCACCTTCAATGGCGCCAGATCAAAATCTTTTAACCTGGCCGATCGACACGTCGAGCAGCCATACACGCAGTGAATATCGTACAAAACGAGGTTTCCTACGATATCATTGGTGCGTGTATGGCCAGCTTAAGTGCCAGGACTTTTGGCACTTTCTGCTGCTTTGCACCAATGGTCAAGTGCCAAAATACAAGCTTGGCAATTAAAGAAGACGGAAGACTTCCAGGAAGTGGGACAATCTAGGACAGCAGGATAATGGAATAAACGCGGGACTGTCCCAGGCAAAGTAGGGCATTTGGGAGGTATGTGGAAGTTCTTATCATTCAGCATTTAGGCTTTGGTGGGCAAACAGGTGGTGATGAAAGGGGTGGGGGTGGTGACATATAGGAGGATCACAGTAGTTTAAAGGAATGTGGTGATGATGAAGTGGGTGTGCTAAGGGCAAATTCTAGGTGGATGAGGGAAGAGAAGGGGCAATATTGGGAGCAGATCAGGGGTCAGTAGATTTACAATACTGACTCCTGGCCTTGTCAAGTATTTTACTAGCTAGGCTGCTAATATAGGGGCGGGTGACAAAGCTGTAGAGACATAGCTCATCAATATTCATTGGGCCTTTTGGGAGCTATTTGGGCCTTTGTGTACTTGGAATGTCAGAGCCTATTTTGATTGTCAGTCCAGACTTAGGGGCACATTTACTAATCCACGAATCCGAATGGGAAAAATTCGGATTGGAAACAAGCATTTTGCGACTTTTTCGTATTTTTTGCGATTTTTTTCGCAGCCGTTATGACTTTTTCGTAAATTGTTGCAACTTTTTCATAGCCGTTACGATTTGCTCGTATATTGCCGCAACTTTTTCGTATTGAGCGTTTGTAAACGGCGGGAAAACCTTTCAGACTTTGCATGATTTTGGAAGCCTCCCATAGGACTCAATGGCACTCTGCAGCTCCAACCTGGCCCAAGGAACGTCACGATACTGAAGCTTGAATGAATCCGAAACTTTCGTACTCGGCGCGACGGCTACGAAAAAGTTGCAACAATTCGCGCAAGTCGTAACGTTACGAAAAAGTCGCGACAATATACAAGCAAATCGTAACGGCTACGAAAAAGTCGCGACAATTTATGAAAAATCGCAAAATACCTATCATTACGGAAAAAACGCATTCAGACGCTTTTCGGACGTTCGTGGATTAGTAAATGTGCCCCTTAGAGTTGCCAGTATTTGACTGGTCTGGCCAGTAAAATGTTGCTTGATGCCAATGTTATTAATAGGGAAAACTCATAAAAATATAGGGAAAAGGGGCAACCCTATCCAGACTTAAACACTAACTAGGGGAAATATTTATCTGTATTTAAATTTGAAAAAAAAAAATTATTATTTTTATTATTATTATTGGGGCAAAGGAAGTGAAGCATGATTAGGCAGAAGGAGCATGTGCGAGGCCCCCGGCAAAAAATAAGTTTAGATTCGGTGCATCCTTATTTTTACTCAAGTGTCTGTTTATTTTCCCCCTATTGACTTCAATGTACTTTTTCAAGTCTACTTGAAAACTTTTATTGTCAAATCTGTTGTGACTCTACAGCTTGTGTTATTCTAAAACGGTCTAAAAAGAGCTTTTACATAGAGAATATTAGCCAAAAGGGGAATAGCTATAAATATGCAGTTCCTTTTACACAAATCTTTGCAGTTTTGGAGGGTAAAATTAACAAGGATATATACATTTAATAACATATACATTTAATCTTCATTGAACTCAAACCCACTGTGTTCGGATGTCCAGCGTGCAGTATACACCTATATAAATAAATTGAAATTATCTTGAAAATTATGCCTATTCTTTTTCTATAAAAAATAATATAGTAGTAATGGAGAATTGTCTTGCTATACTGTTCCTCCCCTGTAATTAGTGAGATTACAGATAAACAAAAATCCATTATGCAGGGGGATTATCTGTGCACAGTTAATCTGATTAATTATCATCTAAGAAGCAGTCAGTTAGAAACATGGAGTAGCTTCATATTTTTTGACTATTGTTTTAATAAAGAATAATCAATGTTCCGCACAAGCACTGATCATTGAACTCATGTTGAACAAGGGTTATAAGGCCCCAGGGCCATTTTAAGACCTTGGTGGGCGGTGGGCCAAGACTAAATTGATTTTACCCTGCATGGACAATCCATTATCCTGTACTATTTCCATAAAGTAAGCACAAACCAGTGAAAACAATGACACAAATCAGCAAGCTCTTCAAACTACCAACTTCTGTGCACTGTGCCACATTGCATGATGAACCTCTGCTAACCTCTTTCTAAGGCAGGATGGCCTGAGGTGAGAGACTAGGAAAAGTTAATATCTGTATCTATGGATTGACTGATTAGACCTTTTGGGTTTACCACCATCAATACAATCAATTCCCTAAAGTGAGGAGGTTAAGAAAATCATCTTATAGAATTGGCATAAAATACAGTGCAGTCTCAGGGAAAGACTGGTTATTGCCAATGTTGGAGATAAAAAGCACTAGACAAAAGTTCCTTAGTAAACCTGTTGGCAGTGTAATAGTGTGATTAAATATGATGTTTGTCATTATTCCCCAGGTCCAGAGCTAGGGGAGGACAGAAGAGGCATGTGCCTACTGCTAGAGGCATTTTAGCCCCTTAGCACCGCCCTGAGACAGCCTAGAGAATGCTTTCCGCCCCCTTTGCCCCTCCGCACTAAGGTTTTTTTGCGTCGGTAAAGCCACAATTCCAGTTCAGAATTTTAGCTCTTAAAGTTACCAGGAGCATTTTTTTTCCGCACCTGGTAACTTTAGGGGCACTACCACTCAAGGGCGAGTTTCTCAGGCAGCAATGCCCCTACCTACTGAGCAAAAGGGGGGTGCTAGGTAAGTACTGTTCTGTCTGCCTTCCACAAAGTCTGCCCCTCCTGTAGCTTATCATCACTCCCTCCCACTCCTTTACTCTTCTCACAGGTATCAGTAAATTTTACCTTACTTGAAGGTAGTAATGTGAGGTATCCAAAATGGCTAAATTTAAAGAGAATATCTCACAATTGACAGCAGACTACAGGTATATGATAGCAAATCAGCAGGATGTGTAATTGGGCCCCACAACCCCCTGCAGACACTCTCTTTTTCAACAGAGGAGAAGGAACGCAAAAAATCCTCTTAATGCTGGACCCAGATGCAGTTGTGCCCCTCCCCACACCCCTAGCAGTTATACCACTGGATGTGAAATTCTCAATTCAGAGCACTAGTTAGTAAAAGTAACACATTTCATGCCTATTGGGTCACTTGCTCTTAGACTCACAAGTGGATCCTCATCCCTACACTGCTCTGTGTGCCTACACTGCTCTGTGTGCCTACACTGAAAACTACAGCTTTCCACCTGAGTGTAGGCAAAACAGAGTGGAGCATGGGTTGGCCTGAAAAATACTGTGCTCCGTGTGCCTTCACTCAGGCAGATACTGTGACTTCCAGTGTTGGCACACGGTGCTGCTTAGGAAAGCTTCTCTAAGCCTGAAGGGGCGGGAGGGGGGACGTGCCTGGCTGGGTTGCTCAGGATGCTGCTGATACGCTCCATATGCCCAAGCCCCAGATGGCCCTGTGGCTTTTGCTATGACTATACAAGATTATACAAACTATATAAGGGATGGACTAACACAAAGCTAAAATAAAAAAAACACAATGCATCCCAATTAAGGTTCCAGGTTTTACAATAGATCATACGCCCTAGGACAGGTGGAAATAGGGAACGCGCATTGCTAAACTACAAGGCAGAATGGACATTTAGGTTTGATGCTGTTTTATCAATTGGACTCATTGATTGAATAGAGTATTGTTGTTGGCAGAAGCCAAACAGGAAGAAAAAATGCTGAGCTGTGTAAAGAAGACTCCCAGAATGCATCGCTCCTGCACAGACACTCCGACCAGCTACTGAGTAAGTGCATGCGCATTGAACATACCCTGTGAGCGTGCTTTCCATCTCTCAAGCAGGAGCGGCTCAGGCAGAGTAGGTCACGCTCGCGTCTAGGGGGAGGGAGAAGGTTCGCGCATGCGCGTTTCCTTATGCGGCGCCATGTTGGATATCTAACATGGCAGCCGCTATAGAACAACTACAGCGATTTTGAAAATCAAGATGTGCAGGCAATATACTGGCTTTCCAGGTAAATAAAGGTAGCGATCAGCTACAGGGACATGAGGCCTTTCCAGTTATGGGGGGGGGGGTCGCTTTATTAACCCTTTCCTTCTCCTTTAAGAGTCAGACACAGGAAAGAAGAAAAGTATAAACAAATACTGCTTTCAATTACATTGAAAACCACTGAACATTTTTAATGTATTTACTTTGAAGAGTTGCTAAGAATTACATTTCATTCCTTATAAATAAATATACACATACATACATGAAAAAACTTCTGGGTGGACAACCCCCTGTAACTTTATTGAATTGATAATGTTATAATGACAGTTGGGCCAGCTTTGCATTGCCTATGAATAAGTGTCCGAGTCAGGCATGAAACGCGTAAGGCTATGCCATTCATTAACATGGTGCAGCAAACCGCCTCATCCTTGTGACAGATGGCTCTACCAGCACAAAAGACAGAGGCAGGGGACTAATTGGTTAAGTGGTAGAAGCCAGATTTTTCTGCTTCTAACACTCCTTACAATGGTTGCTGTGTTTAAAATCTATCCAGCTAGTACACCCCATCTGGTTTCTTTATTTGTTTTTAGATTGGGTACAGCAAGGATTTTTTTTAACCTATGGTTCAGGACACAGAATAGTTCCCCAAGTTTCTTTTATAGTTTTTTTTATAGTTATAGCCTTTGGCAGCAGTCCTACAGTAGGCACTAGACTTTAAAATTAAATGCATAACTAATTCTAACTAAGCATATTCTTGGGTTTTGAAGGTGTTTCCCAAGATTATTTTTTTTAAAGATTATTAAAGGTAATTGATCAGAATATAAAAACTAATACACTGACCTTAATATTTTTCACACTTGTACACACTACATAACTATGTATGACAGGAGGTGAATATGGTGTTAATTATTTGCTGCATTATTGTCTTGTACTTTTAATGTGGACAGGTAGCACGCTACAAAACCTTTGTCTTGTCCTGCGGCAGCCTCTATGTAACAATGACACTGATCTTCCTAAAGAAGTGAAGTCATTACTCCAAGTGGTGGACTATACTAAGGCATGCAAGTATTGGACCATGGCTATTTCACTGGAGCTGTTGTAAGCCATTTGGCACCTTTTATGTAGAATGTATTTAAAGGCACTATATTTTCTTTTATGTTTTTGTATACTATCTTTAGGAAGATGTGATGAGTCTGGACAATCAGCTGGGTTAGATGCTGTATACATAGGATAACAACTTGTGTATCTAGACCCTGCAAGAGGGTAGCATGCATGTAAGTGAAGTATATAGTAATTGCCTGGTACTGTAGCCTCTACCAGTGATTAGGACCAGTGATCTCTATTATTACATCAGTATGACTACTAATGACTTCTACACTACACTATGCCAACTTTGGCATACAGCTCAAAACATACTTCTCCAAAAGTGGGAATGGTGAGAACTAGTCTTTGCAGCTCCAAACCTGCACTGCTCACTTATAATACAAGCATCTGCTTAGCCAAAAACACCAACTTTCCTATACTGAACTCACTCTCCAAATAACCTGCAAAGCACTCTTCAGTTTTTAATTCTTTATGCTTCGCTTTTCACCCCCTCTATTTACTGCTCAAACTATTGCTGAGCACCTTCAAAGAAAAAGCAGCACCAAGGGGCAGACTTATTGATTTTCAAGTTTGAGGAAAAAAACGTACTTGTTTTTATTCCTGAGCACTAGCATATGAACCTAAAACCCTAAAAAATCAATCTCAAATTTTCATAACTGCCCCTAAAAATGAGACTGCATCAACCTCTTAGCCAGTAAGCCATTCATGAACACTCCTATCTAATGAGCAGGACACTCTTTATCTCCTGTATGAAGTCATATTTATGTTTGATGTATGCACCTTACTATTGGACAGCTCTGCAGGATGTATTCGTACTTTTATGGATAGGGAGGGGGAATCCTGGAGAACTGCTTCTTTAGAGTGAAGACACACGGAGCTACTAGTAGCAGCTACCAAGGGACCAATATTGGCAGCTATTATCGGCCCGTGTATGGGCACCTTGAAACACATGTAGAGACAGTTATCAGTAAATTATCAGCATTGTCTATTTTATTAGCCATGACAAGTAGCTGCTACTAGTAGCTCCGTGTCTTTATGCTTAGTATATGTATACTGCAGCCTTTAGGCTAAAATATTTTAATGGGAGCTAGGTGCTGGGCATATGGAATTTACTTCCGGTTGGATATCTGTGGTAAAAGCTGGAATTGGTGTTAACTTATTTATAGCAATTTAGCTTCTTTAGCAAATCTACCAATTAATAAACATCATATATATACTGTATTTAGAGGTCAAGGTTCTGTTTGCAGTTGGCAGATGTACAGTAATGTATAGCAAGCAACTCTAACAGCTTCTGAAACAAAGGTTACACTCCAAGGCAGGCAGATGAGAATTTAATCATCATCTGCCAAACCCCTTACGAATGCGAACAGCAGACAACTGGCAGTGTTGTCTAGACAGATGGATGTTGTTCCTATAGCAACAGTGGGAACTGGTCCTGTACCAGCAAAATCTCTATAGCAACAAAATGTGAAGGTGCCATAGAAACAGGGAAATAGTGGTTATCCAATAGTAACAAAGGCAGCCTTACCACTGCAAAGCACTGTTCCCATAGCAACTAACAGGCACAGTATTTAGAGAAAATTACATCATAGGTTTTGGGTGGAGTGGGATGTTTAATCATCTTGGTGTTTTGAACATGAACCAGGCAATTATAGAACAAAGAAAAAGGATATTGAACACAATCATATTTAATCAGGAGCCATATTCATGCCATATGTATTTGTTATGTAAATTAAGCTGATCATACACCATCTGATAACCCATGCCAATGGTTCCTCCACACTGAGCTGGAAGCTTATTGGCAGTGTATGGTTCAACCAATATCTGCCTGAAAATCAGCAAATGTCGCCCATATTTGAAAATCTCATCAGACGAGGACCTCAGTAGCATGTTTAATATAGTACTTGTCCAACAGGGCCAACAATCAGATCAGACAGATTTTGGGCTGAGTTCTTCTTATTTGGAGACTGCCGGTATATGACCACCGTACAGATTTCTCCTAAATTTCAGCCAAATGCCTTAATTATTCTGTAAATTTGATCTTTAGAAAAGGTGATTAGTAAAGCCATTTGTGTCACATGACTCTTGTTCATCATAAAAAAGATTTTTCCCCGTGCATAAAATATGAGAAGTTACCTATGTGTTCCATGACCCATCTAAAAGAAGGGCTCTTTGGCTCCTTTCAGGCCTTCTTTCCCTAACCAGTATGGTTCTTTTGCTTCCAGATAAAAGCACACAGCCTTTGGCCACTGGATTGCTGTAAAACTCTGATTTCTAATATATTTAATATAGGGGGGTACATTATGTCCTTTATATTATTTAATAGGATCTCAGGTGCATTTCCAGTAATATGAAAACTTGGATGACCAATGTTCCAGTTCAGGGAATAAATGAAGATATGGTCTGGAATGTAGCTTTATAAAGAGCCTGCCTCTTTTTAACAGAAGTGCAATAAATAGGGCTTGAGTTGCATATGACTTTTACCAGTTTTAGTCAGGAAAAATATTTTTCCTTTGTTATTTCTTGAGCTATGTAGAAAGTTTAAAAATAATCATTGTTGGAGGTAGATGATTAGATTCAGAGTATACAATCTCCTCCTTTCCATCTCTGTTGTTACTTGCAGGAGTCCATTATGGTGATGGCACCCTTCTGTCACCCATGGGAAATCTGCACTGTCCATTGGCAATAACACTCCCGGAGCTAAAACATGACTCACAATCCCTGAAAAATGCAAAAGATTACCAGAGATACCAATGCAAATTTCCCACAGCCTACGGATCTACCCCTGTGCCATCACCCTAAGCGGTTTGTCCACTGCTCTCAGCCTGCGTTTTTTTGTCAGGCTAAGAAAAGTAGATCCAGTTCAACATGTTGCTCACCAACCCTTAGATATTGCACCCAGTGCCCCCAAAGCAGGGTTTGGGTGTGTGTTTTTTTTTTTTTTTTTTATTGCTGGCTGTGGTTTTGGTTGCATAAAAACAAGATGTACCACCAAACAAAGCCTTCTGTAGGCCAAGATTAAGCATAGAGGCTACTAGTTAGCCAATCACAGCCCTTATTTGCCACCCCATCATTTTTTTATGATGTTTATGTTGCTCCCCAAGTCTTTTTGCATTTGACTGTGGCTCACAGAGCCAGCGCTTGGGAACATGGCAGAATGTGCATCAGTATAAGAAGAGAGCTGCGGTTGTGTAGGGTGCCATTTCAAGACATTTTTCTTTAGTCATTGGGGTTCACTGTATCACAGCAGTAACCCTTAGCAACCAATCAGTGATTAGCTTTTAAAGCCAGCTGCAAGTAGAACAATTAAACTTCTGATTGGTTGCCATGGGTAACTGCCCAGGTACAGATTTGCCCATTGTTCATAAATGTCCCCCATTGTTTGAGAACAGAAATGTCTAGCACAGCAAGTCATAACAATAGGAATCAGAATTATCTATCGGCTAGTTGTAGGTGCGGGCTAGGGGGAGTATATGGCTAGTGGGGAATTATGACTTTCAATTGCATGGAACAGGGACCTCTTGTTATATTTAACTGCCATTTTGTATTTTACTTGTACCGACCTTGGTGTGTTTTGAAAGTGTATTTTTCTAACGTACAGTGTTTTAATGTGAATACTACACATGTAGAGGAAAAACTATTTAAAGCAAGGAATGAGCAATTAGGTGGTCAGGGAAAAAAAAGAAAACAGTCTTTCAGTCATGCAACTTGAAGTCAATCCTGTGCAAAGCAGATTTATTTATTAGATCAGAATAGCATCAAAAGGAGAATAAGGTGTTGCATTAAATTCATTCCCTCTATCCCACTGATGCTCCAGACAGATTTGAGACCCGAACAATACATTTATCTACATAACAAAGTGCTTTTTAAATGACCATATGCCAGAGGTTTCTACACGAAAGAGCATGTTGCAGAATCCAGTTTATCTCCAACTTGAGAGATAAAACAGTTGCATGCATTCTGCATTTTTCCCACACTCATCTGCAGTTTCTCACTGTAGTGTTGAGCTTTTCATAAACATTTGGAGAGCCAAAGGACAGACAAGGAAAAATTATGCCATGTTACTAGGGTTTATCTCCACTAATTTCCTGCCATACAGAATTGTAGTGCAGGGCATCCTTTGAGTGCTGGTTTTTGAATATGTACACAAGTAGAAGCTGCCACACTGTTTGCCTTTGCTCATGCACTGCAGACATTCAGGTGGCACATCTTCATCTGGTGGTGTCATTTATGTTAGCTACAAACTCCACCCAATCACATTTTGCACAATGAAAGAATGTAATTGCATGCTTCAATATACATCAGCAGTTTTAAAGACTTTAAAGCTATTAGTAAATGTAATTATTGCTGAAGCAGCATCTGTGTCCCTTGCCGATTGTCCTATTAAAGTACTATTGCAATAGTCAGCTGTACTCAAACTAAGACTCCATTTCCTACAGCCTTACATATTCTATGTTTTAAATACCTGTGAAAAATCACAAAACATGTAAGACATCGTAGCAATTTGGGTACTGTTTAGATGAGAGGTGACAGGCTACTCCTTTCAACAGCAATTACATTTAGAAATAACCTTATAATTATAGAAAAATGTTTAATGCTAAGTTTGTTAGAAAGCTGGTACATACACTTTCATTGGGCAAATGTGTTTTTTGAGCAAGGTTGCTATTTACAGTCTATAAGAATGCTTAATCTAGTTAAGAAATTGCATTCCCCTTTTACAAACAAATGCAAATATATTGAATAGTAATACAAAATACAAAATAAAGTTCTGTGCACACTGTTCTCACAGAAGATAAACTCTATATGGTATATATTTTTCCCAACAAACTCATACAATGGAATTTTAAAGATATCAGTATAATATAGAATAAGTTCATATTATAACTCACATTTCAGCTTTTGCTAATTTTAGGCATCTGGCAAAATTCAGACTAAACTTAGTCAGAGTAGGAAAAAAGTAGACCGTGAAGTAGTTCATTAAATAAGCAACAGTTCAAGAAATTAAAGCTGGTCAATACAATTCTGGCTTTATAAAAGGGTTAATGCCATATTCTAATAGGTTAAAACTGTGTAGATTAATCTCGTAGAAACCCACACAATGAAGGCCCATCCTTAATTTAATGCAGGGGCAGGAAGCCTTGGCATCCCAGCAATTGCAGAACTACAGCTCTCTTCACTGTACACCACCTGAACTGGTGGGACATGACAACATTTTTGCTTCACACTGGAATTGCCAAAGTTTCCGTTCTTAGAAGTCAAATTGGTATTACACTAATTCTAGGTTTTCTGTGAAGCCAGATGGGGCCAAGCTTTATTTTTAACATGTGTTGCAATAAATAATCTTTTGTATATTTGAGTGCTAGGGTACTACAGTTTGCAGCCAGGATAATGGGGTGAGATCTCTGAAAACACTGCATAATAGGAAAAAAAGACTTATTGCTTAAAACCAAAGCTTACAAGTCTCCTCTCCAGACTAAACCCTACATCTACAGTTCAACACCTTTATTAACAGCTGAAGCTTGAGAAGGATTTGTGAGGTGAAACACTCAAGTATAGATTTACAGCAAGAGGGTCACATACCTTCAGCTGCTAACATGTTAAAGATTTTTCTATTTTTTTTCTTTTTTTATAAATCACAATTCCTCCCAAAGATGTACAAAAATACAGTATAAATTTCCATTCAGTACAAAAAAAATCCACAGGCAGCAGCAGGTTTGAAAACAACACAAACAAACTAGAATGTAAAGTGACAAGAGTGAGGTATAGAATGGTTTACAACACGTCCATGATGTTCCCTCCACTGGCAACAGAGCTCTTACCAAGCAAAGCAACATTCAGTGCCCAAAACTGGTATACTGGGCTGCAGGTCAGAGTTATCAGTATTCAAAAGGTTCAGGATTTTTGGTTTTATAGTACATTTGAGCTAAAACCTTCAGCCATTTTGTCCTGCAATGCCTTGTGGTTTTACATGATCGCCCTCATACATTTGAGGAAAGGAGGGGGTTTTGAGTCTGAAGTCGGAATTTCTCATGACAGTACCAGGCATGTGCATTACAGCAGTTACATATAATTTGAACTGCAGACTAAAGGGAATTTGCAACGTAAGCATATTCTGCAATGGCAACTGGTTTCACCTTACCATACTTTATCATCCTCAATGTACAGCACGACATTGCCATAATTTCAAAGAGTAAGCCATTGTTTGCAAATATAAACAAAGCTTCCAAGTCAAAGTACCTATGAGGAATTAAAAATGTAAACAGATTTTGGCCAGTGGAGGGAACAGACAAGCTATTAAACCAGAGAAATCAGTCACCTGAAAATAGGACAAGCCCTTTATACCAATGTGCTCCAAAGAGCAAACAGTCTGATGTGGTAGTCTTTTGTGCACCCAAAAACATTCTCCTTCTCCCACTAGAAAAATATAATGTGCAAATGTGCCAGGCATAGTCAGTTTCCATTCAGCGACCTTTCAGTTGGGATATTCTTCTTAGGAGCTGCTGGTGTCGAGACCAGAGCTTTAACTTCTCTGCAGTGAGTTGCTGGTCTTGAACAACAAGACCCTTCAGATATTCTGTTGCTTTGCTGAGCACCACAACTTTGGGGGTCTTTGTTGAGCGGGCTAGAGTTGGTACTTCTTCTCTGAGTGCCAAGAATCGTGACCGCAGGTCATTCCTTCTTTTACGCTCCAAATAGTTGTGATTCTTCCTTTTAGCAAGATCCTCACTGTCAGAACTGCCTGAAGCTAGAGGAGAGCCTGGCATCGGTGAGCTACATGGCTGCAATGCTGGTGGAGATGTTACTTCCCCTGGTTCCTCCTTCACTGGTGATTGAAAGCTGTGTTGTGGAGACATGGTATTAGGCTCAGGTGGAAGGCGGGCTGCATAGTTGTGTTGTTGCTGGTGTATGGATATATGAAAGAGTTTAGTTGCTGTTGGATCAGCTCGTACAGTGATAGTCACTGGTTGTCGCCCACCATAGGACTTTCTCTTCTCAACGGTTACCACATCAATCTCATCCTCTTCTAAAGAGAGAACAAAAAAAAAGTTACAATGAAGTTCTAAAATGCCTTAACTATTCACCATTATAGTCCTGAACAGTTTGAAAGGGATATAACAGTGTATAAAGTGTTAGTGATTTTATGTGTAAATGTCTTCAATATTGAAAGAATCATGTTGGTACACTAGTGCCTGCATTGTTGGTTCTGACCACATGCTAAAATAATGTAGCAGGTAGCAAACTCCTCTAGCAAAGACTTAAAATCCCACAAAGCATTTCATAGTTCTGCTATTCTTTACAGTTAATCACAGATCATTCAAAGCCTGGTGTGAAATGGGGTCTCTCCCAGCTAGATGTAATCAGGATCAGCAGTAGACTAGGAAAAGGAAGATACTGCTTTCATTAGAGATTACATTTACAAAGATTTAAATCAATGTAAAGCTTAGTTAGAAAGTTGTTTAGAATAACATTTTCTTTAACTATGCAAAATGTTATTTTAGGTTTACATCCCTTTTAAAACAAGTTTATTTTATTCAGAATGCTTTGAGATTTCCATAATTTGGACCATTTCTCCAAAGGGACATATCGTGAAACAAGAATTTGCCAGTGCATTCATTAAACTTTTAAATACAGAAGAAATGTACTTAGTGTTTTGGCCTGATTTATTGAAGATTTGTCTTGGAAAAAAGTGCTTGTGTGATATGGCCAGCTTATTTCACCAAGCACTGTCCCATGTGTGGGCCTACACATGACCAGTGATCATACAGTTTGGTTGGGAGAACTGAATTGTTTTAAGAATCAGCTCATGCATAACCAGCTTCCCTGGAGCAAAGTTCAGTGGTTATGCATGCAAATAAAAGCAGAACACTAGCAAAGGAGGAAGTGACTGCCTTTTGTTCCCAGTGTGTTTTACGCAATAGCTCATTGTCTTCAGTACAAAGAAAGCAGCCAACTGATCTAAAAAGACTAGTCTCCTTGCTATCAGAAGTGGTTGGGTTTTATCTAGCTGTTACAAACTACAACTCCCATCATCCTCTTTGCAATCGCAATCAAAATAGCTTAAGGCGCACATCTGCTATAGCTCATAACTCTCACCATGAACAGTAGCACTAAAGATGAATTTTGCTCCCACTTTAATTGCATAACAAAGGAAGCAAACATTAGGCTGTACCACCCATCCAGCCTAAACCCGTTGTAAATGTGGACCCTGCAGCTCCTTGCTCCTTACTAATTGAAAAGGAAACAAAAGCAGCTGACTCAATTAGAATACACCCCTCAGGGTTAACCCTTTTTCATCTCACTGTTGCATATGCAAATACACTGCCAGCTTTAGGGTAAATTATTGCATAAGGGTTGTTGGCCAATTTCCCAATTGGCTTCAGTACCAGAATGAATTAAAATCATACAGATATGGGTCTATGTGGTATTAGGTACTACAAAGAGCTGAAAATGGAAATTCCCCACCTTTTGTTTAAACGTTTATTGTATAAAAGGCATGGTTGGGGGGGGGGGGGGGATGGGTTGTATGAAGTTTCTGTCAAAAGAAAGGAAAAAGGGCTGTATTATGTGAACAGGCTCACATACCCATTAATAAATCCTAGTCAACTAACCCAAGGGTACAATGATTGGTTCCTTGCATCTAGTTCAAAAGCAAAGCGTATAGCTATTGGCTCAGAGGTGTCTGACCCCCACCGGCTGCAAGCTGTTGCTTTTTGTCTAGCCATGTGTCTGCCGCATGCAGCTAAAAGCTCTTTAACACAGAAGGACTTCTGAAAGAAGGGGGAAGGGTGCCCAACAAACAATGTCCCCAAACAGAGTGCCTGGCCATGTGTACTCCAAATTCAGACTCCACTATGAATCACTGGCCATTTGTCCATTACTCTAGAAACAAATCAAACATTACCAAAACTTACAGAACAGTCATATTGCTCACTAGTCTTGCTGCCTTAATTTCACTTTTTAAAGGGTGAAAATAAAGTTATAAGAGGTTAAGCCAGCTGATGGGGTCTAGTTGAAATGTAATCTTTGGGTTGCTTAATGATTAGTAGTGTACATTAAAATCTTCCTAGGTATTCAAATTTTGTTGGAAAAGTTCCACTCGCAATTACTTTGATAGCACCTAAAAAGTAATACTACAGATCACTGCAAAAGAGCACAAATATTAAGTGAGGCCAGGAAACAAAGTGAGGTTATAGTGAGGGTATATGAGCACTGTCTAATTAAAGTTTTATGCAATATTCTGAACTAGTTCTTATAATTGTAGTCCCTTGTCTGCAACCCTAAAAATGTAACAAAGAATACTTAGCTGCATGTGTGCAGTGGCAACTACAACCAGAGCTGTAATAGTGTTGATTGTTAAAGGAATCCCTTTGTTTGGCACTCACCCCCAATAACATTTCACAGGGTCTAAAAAAGCATGCATACAAAACTATACCATGGTAAAAAACACAATTTATAGAATCTTGTCTAAAACAAATATAGGTGTACATACTCATGGGTCTATTGGCCATTTTAGAAAAAATCCATAGCTGAAGACGGCTGCATTTGCACCACAGTCCTTCAATGTACATGTTTGCTATTCTGCTGCACCAAGCACTCACTGAGCTTTCTGCCATTAACACAATAGCCTTACAAGACTTCCTGATTACAAGCATAAAGTGCATGCTGAACAGAACCAATCACTTCCTTGTATAATAGTCACAGCTGTTCAGTGCAATTGTTTGAATTTTTACATTTATAAAAGGTTAACTATATCTACAGCAACTTTGAATACTATACACTTTATTAAAGGTCCATTGTCTGGCCTGCAACAAAGCACAGTAGCCACAACTGCTATTAACAAGTAAATATGGAATTGTGTATTACAGTTTGCTCATATTTTCTAAGTTCTTCAAACTTCACTGACTTCAGGGAGACTAAAAATATATGAGTGTAGCTATACAAAGTACTTATTTTTAATTCAGTACGTGTCAGACCTGGACATGCAGAATGAACAGCTGGGCAAAACGCTGGATCACACACTCCCCTTTAAATTAGATGGTTTTGCTTCCCAGCTAGCATCACAAAATCAACCCTGTCATAACCCAAATTAATATAGCAAACAAAAAAAAAAAAAAAGCTACCTTTTTAAAAAGTTTAAGGTGTAGAGGGTTTTACCTGCATACTGCCAAACAGCATCCCCTCTCCATGCTTATTACATTAATGTCACAAACATTACCAATATTAAGCATCCACAAAAATCTTCACGTTTGCTCTGACTATCCAATCTAAAAAAGCCCACTCTAGCTACCAGAAAGTACAATGTGCTTACTATAAAGTCACATTATGACAATTGAGACTCAAGCCAAAAATCACAAGCAATCACATAAGCCTGATATTGCATCTCTCATGGTGAGCATATACAGGAAAGATCCGCTTGTTAGGCAACCTTGCCCTGACGAGCAGTTTTTTTTTACAGCTTTAATTGTGCCTTGTTTTAGGCATCCCTTTGCTTTCTCACCCAGCTCACCTGAATCACTGGTGCTCTCAGATCCAGAAGAATTGGGTACTTTTTCTGGAATGGGTGTCGGCACAACCAAAGGCGTGGCATTCTGTTCTATAGAGTCTACTCCAGGTTCTGAGTTTTCATTATCTGCTACAGGTTTTTGGGCATTTGTTGCTCGAGGAGACCCAGTAGACAGCCGCTCATGGATTACCTTTTCTAGTCTCTCTCGGGTAGAGAAGCCACTCCACATGCAGTCTCTCAGGAGGACTACAGAACTTAACCCAGTTAACTTCATAGGAGACTCCCACCCTAAATCCATTAGTTCTGCTCCCCAGTCTGTTCCACCACCACCTGGGCATCCCCCAGGTGATAGAGGAAAGCCAGGCACAAGCTCAAACTTCTTCCATATGTCTTCACTTGGAGCAATGCAGCGATAAAAGTCCTCCTTCATATCCACATCATAGAAATAATGATTATTACAGGAGCCAAAATCCATTGTTCTGAAGACAAAGAAACAGTGTTTTGTATTAAAGGTTGAACATATGCAAGAAAAACAAACTGTAAAAAAAAATCAGAAGGACCCTCTTTAGCGCAGCATTGGTAAATTGGTTATCTGTTCGTTGTGCACACCATTCTATTATACAGCACTAAAGAGTATGTTGGTACTTCAAAAACACTTGATAATAAAAGTTTGTCACCTGTTTGCTCAATTACTTCACCTCTGTCTGCCATTTTAAAATAATTATGTCAAAAGGCTGGGTAAAATCAAATAGGCCTAACTTTTGGAAAAGCTGGACAGCCCTGATTTACATTTAGCAAGAGTCCAGGATACATTTTTGATAGTAAGAAAGATGCAGGAAATCAGATCAAGCAGACTTGATTTAAGATTATGTTTGTCAATAGAAATTACGGAAAGATGACAGCCGTAACAGTGAAGAGGGATAATGGGAGGAGTAAGAGGGACAACTATGGGTAGTGTGAAAACGAGTGTATTACTGGACAAAGGAGGAAGCAGAACAATTGGTAGTGGAAGTAGTGAATAGATTAGCAAGTAGGCATTTACAAGAGGGAAGAGCACCTAGGAGGTAACCAGAATGGGGTGTGTTTGCGATACACAGTGAGGAAGAGACGCTGAGCATAAGAAACCTTTGGTACTTTGGGGTCTTTTATAAGTTGGACCTTTGGATATCCAGAGACCAATTGAAGAGGATGTATTTGTTTTCAGGAAAAACAAGGCTATTACCCTTGTATCCCCTTGAGGAAAAAGTTAAAGCACCCTGGTCTTCTTAGCTAGTAAAACCAAGGTTAACAGCAACTAGCCACACATTGGGGGACAAACAGGTATACATCAAAGAGATCATCACCATCTGGAGTGGGGGGGCATGATTTGGGTGCAAAGAAAAAAAAAAGGTAGCAGATAAATCAATAAAAGAGGAAGGAACACACCAGCACATGGGGAAAGGAATGGGATGTAAACAGTACACCTCTGAGGATGGGATGCGCAATGCAAAAAGTGGAGCAGCACCTTCATTTAAAATGTGTGTAAAACTAAAGAAATTCTGAGGGTGTAGGAAGTGGTTCCCTAGGGTAGCCAGCAATATGAGGGGACGGGTCCACAAAAGGTAAGAGAAATCCATACACGAGGAGTAAACAAATAGGAGGACCACAGCTTCCAGCTCTTTGTCTCCTGAGGAAAGTCCACAAAAGGAGGTGTCCTAGTGGAACGGAAAGAAAACGCAACAAGATGCGAGGAAACAGCAGGTGCACGCCAAATTCCCAACTGGGCTCCCAGCACAACTACCGGCCGCTCAAACGCAGGGAACTACCACAAACCAGCATCCTCACAGGGAAACTTATGAGCACGCCTCCGCATATAATCAAGTATCACCGCCACAGCTTCCCCTCCCAAGCCAGTTCCATTCAGTTCAACAGAGGACACACGTTGGGACCCACCCCTGTGCTTTTACACTAGCCGGTAATTCCCTAAAATTTCGTTCACGCTCAGTAGCGCTGCCCTTATCTTTCTGTAGCGCCTGTATGACTAAAAACACCATGTGCAACTCCCATTCACTCTTTCTTCTCCTTACCCCTATCTCCCTGCTTCTCTTTCGCCTGCATACGCACAAGCTGGCAGAGTTCATTGTTCCCGTACATCTTTATATCAGCTCTTATCCTCCCCTCCGCCCACAGTGGGCTGGCCCACTGCGCCCCGCCCTATTATGCACCTTTCCTCTGCACTGAGAGTGGGAGCTATAGTACCAACACACGATTGGTAACTTAGACAAAGAAGCAGACTGGGAACGCAGACGAGTCCTGGCTTCTAGACCATTGCGGTTATAACTAACCACGGTAGTCCAAGGAAGATTTTAGTCGTGTGTTGACTTATTCTGAACTCCGTATTATACTTTAAGTCTAACCACATAATTAATATATATATATATATATATATACATATGTACACACCACACACAATATATATATATATATTGTGTGTGGTGTGTACATATGTATGTATACGTATCTCTCTCAGAGAGTGATAGAGTGTAAGCATTTATAATGGGTATATAAATGGTTAGGAGATTTGTCTAGCAGTGTATGCACTGGCCGTAGGAACTTGACATGCTGGGTACAATGTAAATTGACAACTAGGACCCAAACAGTTCCTTGTAAAGAAGTTTTTAAGGAGGCAGATTCCTGCACTAAAATGGAACAGCTGGTTCATCCCTCCCCCAACGTACCAGAGACCCCCCCCCCCCCATTCCCTATTCACTGATAACAAAGAGTTAATGGCACTTTTCACACAAAGCTGCAATCTGCCCTGCAGGGATACTGGAGGGTGAGGGGGACCTGGCAAAGGACCCTGTCTCCTTTTTTAACGTTTATGCATCTGCTTTCTAATTACTTGGTAGGACAAGATGAATGGAGATATCATGGTGGGGACAACCAAAATCAGGGATAGTGGCAAAGAGACTACCTCTGTCACTTAAAGGAAAACTATAGCCCCTGAATGAATACTTAACCACAGCTAGTTTATATTAAGTGACCTATTAAAGGAACTCACCAAACTGGATATATATATCAGTACATATTGCCCGTTTGCATCCGTTTCCTTAATCCACCATTTAGTTACTGGAGCTGAAAAAAAAAAGAGTCCATCAAGTTCAACCCTTGCAAGTGAAGTCCCAGCACACACAAACCTATTCTGACCTATTAATACACATATAACCAGTATATGATATACTGTATATACAGTATATCAACATCAATACTAATTGTAGATTTAAGCATCACAGTAGCCTTGGATCCTGTGCTTGTTCAAGAATCATCCAAGCCCCTCTTAATGGCATCACAACATTACTAGGAAGGGCATTCCACAACCTCACTGCCCTCACCATAAAAAAACACCTACACTGCTTCAAATGAAAGTTCCTTTCCTTATCTAAAGGTGGGGGGAAAAAGAGCATCCCCTATCTGTCTATAATCCCTTTTAATGTACTTGTACATAATAATAATTGTCCCCTCGCAAGCGCCTTTTTTCCAGAGAAAACAACCCCAACCTTGACAGTCTAACCTCATAGTTTAACTCTTCCCCTCTCCAGCTGATTAATATCCTTCTTACAGACTGGAGCCCAAAACTGCACTGCATACTCAAGGTGAGGCCTTACCAGAGACCTATAAAGAGGCAAAATTATATTTTCATCCTTTGAATCAATACCCTTTTTATTCAAGACAGCATTTTATTTGTTTTAGTATTCACTGAATTGCATTGCCTGGAATAGGACAACTTGTTATCAACAAATATCCTTAGATCCTACTCAATTATTATTTATACTGCTGCCCAGTTTTCCAATTTAGTCAAATCACTCTGCAAAGTCGTCAGCAAAAATAGAAACAGTACTGTCTATGCCCACCTCCAGGTCATTAATAAACAAGTTAAAAAGCAAAGGACCAAGGACTGACCCCTGCGGTACTCCACTAACAACACTGGTCTAATTAGAAAATGTTCCATTTACCACCACTCTTTGTAATCTATCCTTCAGCCAGTTCTCTATCCAATTACAAATATTATGTTCTAGGCCAATATTCCTCAATTTTATCATTAACTTTATGTGCAGTATTATATCAAACGCTTGAGCAAAGTCCAAGTAGATGATATCCATTGCCATTCCAGCATTGAGTTTCCCGCTCACCTCCTCATAAAAGGCAATTAAATTAGTCTGGTAAGATCTGTTATGCATAAAACCACGCACAAACTGATAGTATTTAGTAATGGGCTGGGTGCTCCCTCAGAGATGACATGACCAGAATAATGCAGCTCTAACAGTAAAAGGAAGAAGTGTGGAAGCAAAAGACAGAACTCTATCCATTTATTGGCTGACGTGGCCTAGCATGTATGTATGTGGCCATGGCTTTGTTGCGTGCACTGTGAATCCAAAATGTTAGGCACCCCCAAGTTGGAGCATGGCCTCACATCTAGACTACTTGACATCCTAAAATTTGTTTGAATTTACCGGCCATATGGAATAGTTATTGCCATGTTCATTTCCCAGTGTGAACAACAGTGAACGAATTAGCATATTTAAGGAAGTCTGGCACATGTAAATTAGCAGAGAACCGTGAGAATGAGACTCTGAACTAGATTACCCTGTCGGCTGAATTTTTTATGACTGTTCATTGACATAGGTTGAGATGCAGTAACTCCGTCTGTGCAATAATAAAATGGAGCAAAAAAAAAAGGTCCAAAACCTTTTCCGCCCCTTTACTCCTCTTTATGTAACCATGTGCAACTGTGCTGTTGCCATAAAGTGCATTCAGAAGTCTTTAATAAGAGGGGTGGGGCTATTAGGGTTTTTTGAGAAATTTTCAATAAATCAGTCCAAAGCACTACTTATTAAAGCACATTTCTTCTATATTTAGATGATTACAATTCAATGGTACAATATTGTTTTTTCACACAATATATCCCCTTTATCCATACAGCCTCTCATGAAGTAATTGGTACCATTCAATTTTATGGCTCTATATGGGAGGGAAGAACATTAAAAAGATTTTTTGCATGTATTTAGATTTTATGTTTTTTCACTTTAGGGCCCAGTACATGACACCTACACAACCAAAAGAACTTTTGTTATTTACTCTTAGGGGGAGATTTATTAAGACACGAATGCTCGGAGCGTTCATTCGAACGCTCCGAACGTATTTTCACCGTTTTTTTCCGCGCTTGTGCGACTTTGTCGTACGCCTGCACAACTTTTTCGTACGCTTGTGCAAAAAATTTCGGAAAGGTTCTGCCGCTGTTTACAATCGTTCAGTATGAAAATTTTGTGACTTTCAGATCGCCAATACGATATTATCATGACTAATATGATTTTTTCGTAAGCATTTTCGTGATATTTGCGATCTTCAGAAATGATCGTATCCAATCTGAATTTTTCCCATTCGGGATTCGAACTTGTGTTTTAATGAATCGGCCCCTTAGGGTAGCAACCTATTGGGAATACTGACTGTTAGCGTAACTGGGCAGGTTGGAACCCGCAGCTTTAGTGGGGAAGCGATCAGAACAGCAGGTTGCCGTTCCAGTTCCTATTTACTGGCTTCCTGATCTGTAGATGTACTATACACTGGCAGATATGGTACATTTACAAACCAGCCAATATACATGGTATATGGATATCGGTCAGGATTGCCAGCATGCTATAATCATACAGAAAATAAATAGATGTATGGCTAGTCTAAGACCAGGACAGTCCGATTTGAATGTACATTATTCACCTCTAAGCCAAAGTGCATGTATCGAAATTTGTAAATGTAGGTGCATTCTGCTTCCCACATATTATTCTTTATTAGGTTTTTATTCAAGTCTTTTTAAATAGGCCTGTTTTAGATTAAAGCTCCAGACACTTTCAGCCCTTATTCCGCTGCTTGAGCTACATTGGCATTGTAGGCCTGTAAGCCAATTAGTTCTGTTTTTCACAGTGCCCACTATCAAATGGTGCTGAGAAAAGTGTTTGTGTGAAGTGGCAAAAAAACAAAAACTTGTTTTAGTGCCCACTGTGTTATGCTAATCTGTGTGCTGAATTGTTTTGAGTTGTATTTCACTTTGTCAGCTGCTGCCTACATTCCATATGGCTCAAAATGTTTCATCATGCATAGTCTTTTCACCTTTTCCCTGTCCTTGGGCACCTTCTATTGTGTCTTTGTATACACTATATACAGTGGTTTGAGCTCCCGTTAAAAAACACCCTATTGACTGGACTGCTAGATCCAAATACAACCCTAGGCTATACTGTTCTAATCCCCTAGAATGCATAGTACAATGGGTTGAAGCATTTGGTGCTGGCTAGTGCAGATCAGCAAACAGCCTCAGTACAATGATGAAAACAATACATTACATTTTCTATATTAGTCTGCTGTAATTTGAATTTAAATAATTAAATTTTTATCTTTGTTGGTTCTCTAAGCATGTAGGGTTTGGGCAAGTCTTTGAGAAGACATAAGCTGCCATACACGAGGTTTCATGTGATATCATCGGTGCTGTATGGCTCTTACACACAGGCGTTTTGCCGCTAAATTTTTCTGCACTGCATCTCTTCTGCATTCCACTGCAAAGGAACACAGGCCGAAATGCAGCTCATTCTTACAGATCTGGTTATACTTACTCATGCGCATGCAAGCGCAGAACATAGGTGCAATGCATCAAGTTGTATTCACCTGAGTGAGTACAATCCGATCCGTAAGAATGTGCTGCATTTCGTCCTGCATTCCCCTGCCTTGAAACACAGGAGAGATTCACAGCAGGGGAACACATGGCAAATCGCACATGTGTAAGAGCCCTAAGGAGTTCATATTATTAGGCTCTGTACAAACAGGTGTTTCTTAATGCATTTTTTATGCAGTGCAGTTTTATGTGTTCTGCAAGGTTGGAGCAATCAATTCATTTAATTCTGTGCTGTGGGTATGTACCCATAAATGTGGCACAGGAATGTATTTTTGTCTGGTGCCGCCTTAGGCACCAGTCTGGACTGGATTGCCTCTGAGTTGATCTGAAGATGAGTTGTGAAACATTTACATTGTTACTCAGAAAGTCCAGTTATTACTTTTGCATGGCCAAGTGATGAAATGCATAAAACTGCACAGTCTGAAATGCCTGTGTGTACAGAGCCTAAAGCTGGCCATTCATGTATACCAACATACCAATAAAATCATATGAAAAAAATTTGGTATATGTATGCTGCCTAGATGTTTCCAACCATTATTTGTGTACTATTAATGGTCAAATTGTCTATAGGACAACTTTGAAAAAGTAATCTGCTCATACACAATGTCAGCCATTGTTCTAGCTGCTGTTCTTGTCACTCAGACTATTGGCCTAAACTAACAGAACAAAAGTGGTCCTACAGACCCACAATACTGTATGTAGAGTTTATGGCAGCCTTGAGGCTGATGGCATATATTGTTTTTTAGCCTTCTGAAAAGCATCCAGTATCACCCCCTTTGACTACCATTGACTGTGTGTGATATGGTAGGAGTAAGACATAGGGCCTGATTCTCTTTCCATGCTGGCATGAGTTTTCTTCAGGTACTCCAGTTTCCTTCCACACTCCAAGACATATCTGCTACTAATAAATAGTGTACAAAATTTTAAAAATGTTTTGTAAACACATCAAACAATCACATCATTAGTTAGGTTTATGTTATGTCAGGTGATTGCCAATCATTTTGTCTTTTCTTTGGAAAACTTAAAGCAAAGCAAAGAAAATTGTTGTAGTTTACTTTCCATTATAATTACAGGGAACTGACCTTGAGTAAGTCACAAAATCACTGCTATTGCCCAGTAATGCTTCCACACATTACCAACAGTAATTTTACCCACATTCTGTATTTACTGTCATTGACTTCCCTTGTCTTCCAATCCCCTGGCTATAGCCCAGGGGTAAGGTTGTCTAGCTGGAGATACTTAAACCACATGTGACCCTCCAAGAGAATTTTATTGCCCACATTCTGTTCAGAGGCACCACAGACTTATTCAGAAAAATATCAATAACTTATGATAATGAACCCTGCAACATGTTGTAGGATGGACCTGCCCAATACATTGACAACATAACACAGTACAGCCTTAAGGTGTCATTACATTTAACATGGCCATAAGGGAGACAAAAGCCAAATGTTAATGTTTATTGCAGCACTGTGTTACACTAGTTCTCAGCTTATAATGCTATCCTCCTGCTTATATACTTTACAGTTAAATCTGTCTCTCTCTTGCAACTAATATTTTGCATTATGTCAATGCCTATTTTTGTGCCTCGGAGTCCACCAGAATAGTCACAGAAAGTGCCATATGGAAGATACAAAAAAAGCAGTCAAAGATTTTTTTAAGGGAACTCCAAGCTAATGAAAATGTACATTTTGCATGATGAAAGAATATTTAATTCTAAGCCAAATACATTAATTATCAATTTAAAATGATCTTAAAATTATTTGCAAATGTTTTTATGATTGAAAAAAGTATCTGCCATTTCTATGTTCTGTATAGCTTGTCCTGGCTGTTGAAACAATGTAGCAAATTGGCTTTCATTCAGCCAAGACAACAATGTTTTGCATGCTTCATCACACACTTGTGAATCACTGGCACATTTCACATTGCAGAGGACAAGTTTGTGTAGGTTAGAGCTGCCGAATCGGGCCCCACAAGAGGATCAAAAGCAGTAGCTGCAGTAACTGCAGCCACATGGAGACATTGCAGGGCACGTCTAGTGACTTTATCATGGTGCTTATGTGATGTAGGCCTTACATCTAATTCCTGCCTAAAGGTAATTTACAGCTACCTTGCTCCAAATGGGATCCTTTAGAAACTGATACTATGTGCTGCTGAGGTCTAAATATTCTTGCAACTCTGGATAAATGGTAGAATGATATAAAAAATAAAAGTTGTGACCCTCCAGCTGTATAGACATCCAGTTTCCAGTATTGTCAAAAGCTGGAAGGTCACGAGTTTCTCTTAACTGATTTTGCATGATTCCAGAAAGAGAACCTCCTAAAGATTCTTGTTATTCAGTAAATTCCCTTTTTATAGTGGGGAATTTCCTACACCTTATTATTGTGTGCCAGTATGATACTTGCATTTGTCTCACAGGTTTTATAGAAATCTTCCTTTTGTGATAAAAACACAAAAATTGAGCTATTTTGTGAATAGAGAACATTTTGCCTGTTGTTTCATGGCATTCATTATACCTGTCCTAACTTTCCTAGCAGTAGTGTTGGAGTACAGTGGAGTACAGTAGTCCTTCTGCATCAGCAACAGTACTGCTTTGTGTCAGCTCAGACTTTTCAACAATTATATCCTGATGCGGGGAACACACATACAGTATATATATATATATATATATATATATATATATATATATATATATATATGTATATATTGCATGCAAGTGTCTAATCTATTTTGCTTCTTTGCAAAAGTGGGCTAAAAAGTTCAAAGTACAAAGGAGAAAAAATGTGCTAGGTCTCCTGAAGCACCCATGGCGATACATGTTACAATTATGATTTTTCCTGTGACCATTGGTTGCAGGAAAGACTGTTCATACCCTCTGCTAACGTTCAGAGCTGAATCAACAGATATGCAGGTAGAAACAAAAGAATTCTCCCCCTATCTGATGATTCAGCACTATCTGTTTGCCTTTGTTTGGGCGCCTTAAAAAAAAATCAAAATTTTCAGTCCCGTCCCATCGACAAGACAATCAATATCCAAGGCGTTTGCTGATATTGGACACCTCGTCTCCCACCATACATGCACCGAATATTGTACAAAACTTTCATTCGTACAATAACATCAGGCATTGTTCACCTTAGGGTGAACCCATAGGGTTAACATGTCCCTATGGCTTTAAACCCTGCAAGTTTCCTTGGTATGTGCTGTTACTGGGCGAAGACCCATGTATCAGTTTAGAGTTTGCCTATGTGTCTTATTGGTTAACTGGGAGACCACTCCCTGGGCACTTTGATATAGTGCTTAGCAGGGGGATGGGTCTTCCTCTTTGGCTGCATCTGCTGACCCAGGTGGAAGTCCACTGAGCCTGGGATCCACAGGGCCCCAGTAAAGTGAGTACCCTAGAGGCTGCATCCAGCTCTAGTGAAGTTGGGGAAAAGGAATCCCCTGTTTGCAAGCAGTTGAGACTGAAATCGAGTGAGCAGTGGCTTTAATGGCTGTTATAGCTTTTAAGAGAGATCTGCTACACTGCGGTTAGATGCCAAAATCCTGGGATCTCAAAGTGATTGATCGATCCACCTGAGGAAGGTATTAAAAGTCTCCTGTGTGTGTCCCTTGTATGAGGGCAGGTATTTTTCGTGTGCCTGCTACGTGGGAGCAACTGCCATTCCAAAGGGAGAGGTACTTTGGGAAAGGTAGCGCTACCTAGACAAACTGAAAGAGCTCTGGGGTAGGGACTTTGCCAGGACTGAACTGGGAAAGGGTATTCCCTCCAGGAGTGGAGTGTGGGACTGTGTTCTGGAAGAGACTGAGCCAGTAGTGACAAAAACCCCACAGGTTTCTAAAGCAGGGTTATTACTGTTTGCATGTTAATGCTATTTAATTTTCACTTCATTATATAAAGTTGATATTTGCTGCAAACTGTGTGTGATTATTTCCTAGTGGAAATCCCCTTGAGGTGTGCTCCTCAGTGTCCACTAGGTGGAGGCACTGCGCTATAATCTCAGTCCCAATACCTTTCATCTCAAAGGGAACCCAAATCTTCTGTTCTAAGCCTATATACAGCCCAAAAATAAGTGCCAAGAAAGGGTTACATTAACTTTTAGCATGTTATAGAAAGGACAATTGTAAGCAACTTTTTAATTAGTCTTCATTATTTATTTATTTTTTTATAGTTTTTTAATTATTTGCCTTCTTTTTCTAACTCTTTGCAGCTTTCAAACAGTCACTGACCCCTGCAGCAAAAAAAAAAAAAAAAAACGATTGCTCTGTGAGGCTACATTTTAATTGTTATTCTTACTTTATATTACTTATATTTTCATTCAGGTCCTCTCCTATTCATATATCAGTCTCTCATTCAAACTACACCCTAGTTACTAAGGTAATTTGGATCCTAGCAACCAAATAACTTCTGAAACTCCAAGCTGGAGAGCTGCTGAACAAAAACTGAAATAATAAAAAAACTACAAATGATAAAAAATGAAGACCAATTGCAAATTATCTCAGAATATTACTTTACATCATACTAAATCATCCAATGGGCATGCCACATGTACTCTTTTTTTAAAGTGCAGAGAACTGCGGCAAGTTACACAATGCATTATGCAGTGTGCAAAGTGCAAAGAAATGCCTGATTGCAGTCTTTTTTTGCAATTTGCACACTGTCATGCATTAAAAAAAGAGACCCCTTGAGAGATGTTTGGAAAGAAATGGTTTGTGTAGTCCAATACTATTGGACCATTTTAACAAAACCCTTATATACAAATAAAAACTCTGGGCATGATGCATAGGAACAATCCCCAGCCACTGTCTTCAGAACCAGTGGTATAAGGTGCCATCATTTCCTGACACTCAGAGTGAGACTTCACACAAGGATGAATACAAATAAGATCTGATGACATTAAGGGCTGTGGCAGACGGGGAGACTAGTCGCCTGCGGGGCGACTAATCTCCCAGAAATACCATCCCACCGGCAAGTATATAAATCGGCGGTGGGATGGCCTTGAACGGTAACCGAAGTGACGTGTATGCCATCCCACCATAGGTTTACATTCTTGCCAGTGGCAGGGCATGTCGGGGAGAGTAGTCACCCGCAATAGCAAAGATTTATCAAGGGCAACTAATCTCCCGTGTGCCACTGCCCTTAAGGTGGGTACAGGGAATAAAAAACTCTCCTGGAGGATGCTATTACTAGAAAACCTAAAACCTACTGGTTTTTTTCTATTTGATAAGCCACAAGGCAATTGACAAATAACCTACTTTTTCAGTGGCATACCTAGATGTTACTGGGCCCCGCAGCAAATTTAATTTAGGGCCCCAAAACATTGGTTAAGTTCATGTATTCTATGAAGATTGATTGAAAGTGCTCTTTAATTAGGGTTTTGCTGTGCCATCTACACTTCTGGCAGGGTCTGCAATTTTGCCCATTGTACTTCGTTATGGTTCTAAAGTATTTTGTGGGTTCATAATGGTTGCCAAAAGAACAGAAGCATCCGGTATATTGATTGGTTGCATAGACACAACTCTGTCCTAAAAAAAACCTGGTCCTCTGTTTACCATGAAAAGTAAGTAAAGAGATGTAATCGTGATTCCATTATAGGCTTACACATTAACTACTGTAATCCTTTATAACATTGCAGATCAGCTTGGATAATGAACTGCAATGTTAAAAAGTCCAGACACTCTGAGCAAGGTGACAGAGCTCCCTCTTCTGGACAAAAAGCAGCATTTCATGGAGATTTTTCTTTTTACATCCCTTCATTGGGCATAAAATGATTGTGAAACAAATATGTGAAAGAAAAGTAGATTCTCATATGAATGACAAAATAATCTGTTGATTATCCTGACCCAGACTTGGTTACTAATAGTGATAAGCGGAATTTTTCGCCAGACAGCACTTTGCGCGTTACCAGGGATGCCAAAAAGACTTTAAGAGCTGAACTTTAAGAGCTGAAAATCTGGTTATTAAACTAGGAATTTGGCTCTTCTAGTGCAGAGAGTAAAATTGCACTCTGCACTAGTAATGCAGATCCCCCACCCTACTGAAATTATGACAAGATGTTGTGGCACCTCACACGCGGCATTTTTAATAAGCTGACTGAGAAAAGCTAGACCACTACAATTTGCCAGTGTATATCAGAGGCAGGCCAAGGCAGATGGGAACTCTAAGGAACCCAGCCACCACCTCACCCCCTACCCCACCCCTGAATGTATGAGCACATTGCAGCAAGCGCGTCGACTAACAATGGTGGGGGTAAAAGGACCCGGACTAGGGGTAATCTAGGAGGAATGTGCCTAGTGCCGCCCACTGTTGTGCACTAAGTCTCTTCTGCCTACCCCTAGCTCCAGCCCTGGTGTATACCCTTGATTGGCTTTTGGCCCAAAAATGCACATGAGCAAATTCACCCATTCACCCAAAAATCACTACCCGCACATGCGCAAATGTTTTAGATAACATCACTGATTGCTTATTGTGCATGTGTGTGCAGAATTTGTTGCAAAGTCAAGAGATTGCCAAAAATCTAGAGAATACTAAAGGCAAATTTGGGTAACTCCCCCAAAAACCAGGGGGGTTGACAGCTCTGCCCTGTCTGCCCTGAAAATCCAGCTTCATATCACTACCACCCCACCCCAGTACCATACTGCAGTCACAGATCATTCAAAGATCTTAACTTTCAAAAGATATTCATAACTCACAGAGCAGGCAATCTAGTCCAATGCAGTAGGCAGAATAAAAAATGACTAGCCAATTTATTATCATGTATATATATATAGAACAAATATATTGTGCAGCACTGTACAATAAATACATTGAACATACATATTACATACAAAAAATAACCAATAACAAATAAAAGAGGTAGTGAGGGCCCTCCCCAAAAGCACATACAATCTAAAAGGAGAAGGAGAATGAGGCACAAGGTTTGGTGACAAGCAAGATCAGTAGTTGGCTAGTTATGATATATGGCACTGAGCATTGCATTTAGCAGCATATAGTGCACACTGAAGCTATGCTAGGCTAGGCGAGAGTAGCATCTCTACAGAAAAGTTTTACGAGATCTTTTAAAGGCAGAAAGATTGGAGTAAATTCCAGCCCTTCTGCAAAGTTTTGAATGTGTGTTTCTAAGGTGAGAGGTGTTGAGGAGTAGGCCTTTAGAAGAACATGCTAAGCCTTTTGGTGAGTACTTATAAATGCGTTCAGAGATGTAGGGTGGAGCAGAGTTATAAACTGCTTTTGAATGTCAGGGTTGTTAGGGTGAATTTTAATATGAAAGGTAAAAGTAGCCAGTGCAGAGAGTGGCATGGCAGAGGGGGAGTAGTGGCTGAGCTATATGAGCCTAGCAGCAGTATTCATAATAATGTGGATGGGTGCCAGTCTCCCCAGTAGCTTAGGTAAAAGTGATGAGGGTATGAGGAGTGGGTATGAGGAGTGAAGGACAGAGCAGAATCAAGGATAGCCCCAAGGCACTGGGCCTCAAGAGAAGGGGTAATAATAGCATGTTATAGTGTTGGATGGGGGAAAGAAAAACATTTCTGTCTTAGGTGCAATTTAAGGTAGTGTTTGGACATCCAAGTAGAGATAGCAGACAGGCAGGAAGAGACACAAGTTAAAAGCTCTGTTAAGCTGGCTATACACGTAACAAATCTTAACATGTATGGCGAGCTTTAAGATCAGGAGAGATTTGAGTATCATTATCATAGAGGTGTTATTGGAAACAATATGAATTTTGAGTGAGGAAGTAGAGAGAAAATAATAATGAGCAAGATTGAAGATGATACTTTGTGATAGAAAACACTGAAAGAGTTTTGAGAGGTATGATAAAAAAACAAAACACAGTAGTATCACAAAGGCCATATTTTTTATATTCACAAATGTTTGTTGGTCTTGGAGAAAAACCACAACAAATTATAATCAGAAAAAAAGAACAATCCTACAGACAGGAAGAAAAAATGCACCCAGTTATAGCGGTGCCGGCCTCTAAAATATGACCAAAGGATAATAGTCTGGACCTTCATATTACATATCTTGATGTTGGTGTGTAGGTGGGGTTATATTAGGGGCTGGAGGAATGAGGAGGAATTGCTGCCATTAGTGGATGTAATTGTGTAAAGGATGGGAATTTGCCCAATTTGGGGATCAAATGGGCTGAGTTTTTGTCCAGGTTTTAGAACACTCAGAAATCCAGAAAGTGAGTTTTAAAGCAGAAGGAAAGGTAAAAACTAAGTAAGCTTTATCAGAAAGGTCTATGTAAATACAGCCATAAGCACTCACAGAAAAGCTGCAAAAAGTCCTCTTTCAAAAGAAATACAGGATTTCTTGTCTCTTTTTTTGTAAACATGTTCTTAAGGTATCTGACTTCCTCTCTCAAAAAAATCCTTTATTCCAGGGGCCAGAGTCTGCACAGTTCTCTCCTCTCTCCTGCTATGAAGCTATGAAAATCAATCAAAGCAGCTGCAATCTTAAACAAACAGAGAAAATTTCTAGGGCTGTTTACTCAGGTATGATAAAGCTTTCTGCAGAATAAATATAGAATTCTAGGTGGCACTAATGTGGCGAATCTATTGACAGCCAAAATGAATTTCCTTCTCCTTTAAATCGGACAGTGTGTGTAAAAAATCAACTGTCTAGTTCAAAGCCACATAGGTGGCAATTCTAAGTAAAACATTTCAAAGAATTGTGCATTGATCAAACCCCTTATTAGTGAGTCACAAGCTAATTACACAGACCGAACAACTACCAGAGGGGCGGTGAGTGCAACTGCACAAAGACAGTAGTGGCAGTGATCTGGAAATCCAGCATCATTTCAGGGAGGAGGGGGCAGGGGATCTTGGTTGAAAATTCTGTCTAGAGTGCTGTTTTGCTCCATAAATGGTTTCACTTTAAAAATACATAAACAAATGAAGTTCTCCTAAATTAAAACAACAGTTTGCTGCCCAGTGTCAGCGCAACAGCTGCCATCTCTTTCATAGTATATGAATATCGGTTGGGATCAGCGAACCATAATATGCACATCAAAATTAGCCTTCAACCAATTTTATTGGTGTATGTATGGCCACTTTAAGGCCTGCTATATATGAAATATCCAGCACCCCCCTCACAAAGCACTAAATAGAGCCTTAAGGTCTTAAGTCTTAGGTAAGCAGCGGAGGTATGGGGGGGGGGCAGAATTAGGAAGGCTGCCTCAAGGCATTATGGGGGCCAGAATCACCGCTGAGGACTCTCTTTTAAATCTTGCTGCCAAGTTTCAAACTGCCTCTAGAAGTAATGTCAGCATAAGAACATCATGCATCAGAAGCATAGGTCTCTAGGTTTGGACTAAGTCCCTTGGTTCCAAGAAAAGCAAACCTAAATATTACAGAGCACAGTATGGCTACACGAGTGGTATATTGTGGGATATTGTGTGTGCCTTTAAACGCTGTTAACAAAAATACTAGCTTCCATACATTCTACTTACACCTTGTGCATAGTGCTATGTGTCATTTCAGCCTTCTTTTTATGAACTGTGCACAAGCTGTAAAGTAAAGGTAATAAAGTTGCAAGTGATCCCTGGAAATAACTCTTGTTTAGGGAGATGTTACTTCAAGGGTTCTGATCGCGTGTTACACCTACCCGCAAAAGTGACGCCTCTAATAAATAACATTAATGCCATTATTAATTATACAAGTTTTAGCATGCTGGAAGTTATGACTTGTGTGGTAACGTACATGCATTTTACCAAAGCTTATACTGGAATTGTGAGAGATAACACATAGCTCTTGAGTACATAATTGAGCCTTGATAACATTTGTGACAATTCTATGCCTCCTGGCTTGTGACAACAGTTTAGGAAGGTTATTTCATCCTTTAGCATGATAATGACCCCATGCAAATTCTTTAGTGAATTGGCAGATGGCAGTAGATGAACTGGACAGGCCTGCACAGAGCTTGACCTAAACAACTGTGGGATAAATTTTCCATAAGCAGGCCAGGCTTGATCCCCAAGATCAGTATCCAACCTCACTAATACTTTTTTAACGCAAAGCTCACAAATCTCAATAATCTTCCAGCATTTAATGAAAAGCCTTCCCAGAAGAGCAGAGACTGGTATAGCAGCAAAAACAGAATGACTATTGGATCGGAATGAGATGTTGGACAGTCATGTATCTAGTTACTTGGTACTAAAGTGTATGTCAATCACACTAAGAAAATTTCCATCCTTAACAGATACACAAGTTACCCTTTTTGGGTGTCACCTTACTGTAATGGACCACAATCTATAAATGCCAACCTTAAACAGTTTTCATGTGTGTTTATATATATATTTGTGTAGAAAGAATATAGCAGAGCACCATGAGGATAAAAAATAAATTTTATTTTTTATCCTCGTGGTGCTCCGCTATATTCTTTCTACACATCCTATTTTTGAGACCCTCTGGGAGTGGGTTAGCGGTAAGTGCTCCTGTGTATTATTTTCTTTTTTTGTGCATCCATATATATATTTGCTATGCAGACACCACCTTCCCACATTAGATCTGGTCTCCTAGATTATGCAATTACCTATAATAAAAAAAAAAAAACAGAAGAACATTTTTAATATAAAATTGGATCATACTGGTTGCATAGAAATCTATTGGCACATGATGAGAGTAGTGCCTTCATAGAGAAGAGCAGAAATGCGAATCCTTCTACAACGAAGTTCATTGGATCATGTTTCATAATCATAAGTTTTCATTATGTAGTGATAATTATTTATGATGAGAATGCATCTTCATTGTTTCTTTGTATTTACCAGCGGCATAAAAGTGCAACTGCAGAATGAAAAAAAATGCCAGCATGCAATCCCAGCTGAAAAAAAAGCATTAATGATCTCTGGAGCATTGCCTGAAGATGCTAAGTTATGATCTCTAGAGAGTAATAATAGATACATTATCATATGGCAACAGCCAAGAACAATGATCTCTACGGCATTTTTAGTAAAAGTGAAAAAAGGAAAACCCAGTGGAAGCCATTCATTACTCAATACGGCCTTCAAGAAAAAAAGCTAATGCAAGTTATTAAAGCTGTGCTGCCATATTTTCTTAATATGTGCATTCATGCCAACTTGCCATACATTTGCAGCAGTGTTGTGAACAACAACAGAATTACAATGGTTTATGTTTGGTGCTCTGCATACCTCGCACTGTGCACCTCTCAAAAGATTAAAAGACTAATTTTAGATTTAAAATGATTAAAGGGGAACTGCTTCTATTCTAAAAACCCAACATTTGTATTGCAATTCCAATAAACATTGGTGCTGTGAGTTGTTGACAGATTTCATCTGCTTTACGGCTAAAGGTCCCCATATACGGTAAGATCCGCTCGCTTGGCGAGATCGCCAAGCGAGCGGATCTTCCCCCGATATCCCCACCTACGGGTGAGCGATATTGGGGAGCCTGGAGTAAAAAAAAAAATAATCCGATCGTTTGGCCCTGGGGCCAAACGACCGGATTATGTAGGCGGCAATGGGGCAGTCGGTTCGGGGACCGCATCAACGAGCCGATGCGGCCCCCGATCCAACTGAATCTTTTAACCTGGCCGATCGATATCTGGCCAATTTCAGGCCAGATATCGGTCGGCCAGCCTGCTCGTTTCTGCCCCTACATGGGCAGATAAGCTGCCGAGTCGGTCCAAGGGACCGATATCGGCAGCTTCTATCGGCCCGTGTATGGGGGCCTTAAGGCTAATGTCAGACCAGGCATATGGTGTATATTTTCGGCAAGCTGAAAATTGCTTGCTGAAAATACTGCCCTACACCTCCTTCCTGTGCCTACACCCGAATGAATGAAATATGCTCGGGTGCAGGCACATGTAGCCGATATTCGCAGAAAAACGTGACAGAATGCAAAGTCTTGCGTTTTAATGCGTATTCGGCTACATGTGCCTGCACCCGGGCATATTCCATTCATTCACCTCCTACAGACAGAGTGAAATGGGCCTTTTAGAACACAAAAAAAGAATCTTTTTGGGATTAAACCACTGGCTACAGCTTTTTTATAGGGTGGAATATTTGCTGACATCAGGCTTTTACTTTATGATAATGAGCACGTTTTTAATTGAAATTAATTGCCTGTTTGACACAGCAAGTCTAATTTATTAAACCTGTGCTGCATGCAAAATATTGGCACAGCTGGCCATGTTTTCTACCCTTAATGCTTTGTTTTTACCCAGCATTGCACCATTATTGAAAAATTAACTCCAGTTTGATAGTTGCAAGTTGCAAGATAGATAGATGCAAGTTGCATCAATGATGACAATTCAACTGGCACAAGCAGGAATCAGGGCAATGTCCTAAAACTGATCATGCTACATAAACATGGTCATTAGGTTAATGTCACTCATTGTATCTTTTCTGCCAGCACAAAAATGCAAAGAGACCTCCAGTGGCTCTGAAGGCGGGGGTTGGTTTAATGCCATTGTAGTCAATAGCTTTAGGCGATTGTGGTCATGGGTGCTAGCAGTGTTTATCGTTAAGGGAGATACGGATACCCCACATAGGATCTATTTGCCTATCAAACAGAAAAAGCTTTGCCAGGTGAGATAAAGTTATATAAGCAATGTAGGACAGCAGTAAGCAAATTCAGGAGCAAACACAAACTTAGGCAAGTCAGGTTAAGTGCAACTACTCAACATTCCATGAAGCTTAGCATGTATTTCAGCATAGTTCAGAACTTGCCACATGGCATTACTAGGCAGGGGAAGCTGGTATGTAAAATAGCTTTAAGTAGGAAAATTAAGTAATGTCATTCCCCCTGGCTCCCCCCCCCCCCCCCATCATGGGCTGGATTTAGATAATGTGGTAATATGTGAAGGCGTGGCCGTAATCTCACAGGACAAAGGCAAAAGTATGTATAAGAGAGATGCTCAACCTGCCACCCTTCAGCTGTTGTTGAATTACAACTTCCAGCATCCCCCTTACAGCAATTGTTTTTACCTAATTTTGGCCTGACCATAATTCTCCAGAGAGGTCCTTTGGCAGTCAGTTTGAACAGACAGTCATGCAATAGTTTTGGATCACACTGATTCTGGATGCATCATCTAGTCTGCTGATGTTTCCTAAAAGAGAGGTCATCAAATATGCCAGTATCAGTATATATAAGTGGCCAAATGTAACTCTTTGCTTCCCTTGAAATTGAGACTTTATTTACTGAAAAAGAGCATCAGGGCAGATTTGCAATATACATGTATGTCATCATATATAGCCCCATATACTCTGCAAGTTGTGAACCATTGATACAAATGCGTCAGTGTTAAGTTCTGTCACCCTGCACAGGTGATCACCCCCAAGGGACAAGTATTCTGGGAAACATTACTGTGTTGCTAATTTACTCTCATTTCCAGAAGTACATGTAGAGACACAGCTTACAAGGCATACAAGAACCTAAAGACGCATGATTTTCACAAATAAAGTATTTCTAATCTCCCACAGTTTATTCTCAAGATCTACATGATAGGTCTCAGCAGTGGAGAATTCTGGGAACTGTAGTTTAGCAGCAACTGGATGGTCTCAAATTGGAGATCCTGTACTGTACCATTTGTCTTTCCCAATGGCCTTTTGGTATGAAGGGATAAGAACAGAAGGTTAAGTTGGTATTTTCTAAATGGGACAAATGGAACAGCAATTTAGGTCTATTAAAAAGTCAAACCAATGAACTCATAATGCTAACTAGTTTTTTTTTCTCCATCAAATATAATATGACCTCATGTCAGAATGATACGTTTGAATTATACAATGACAAATATTAGCTTTGGAATAAAAAATGCAGTGTTACCAGTATTTCCAGGGCAGACATGTATTTTCAAGAAAATCATTTCTGCATTTTTTTGTCATTAAAAAAAAAGTAGTCACACCACCGCGGCGCATGCATAATACTGTAACTAGTTTGTGTGAATGTTTAAATTTGACATCAAAAGGGCTGTGAACAAGGTATGTAGCAAATCTTCGCAGTATTGATGTGATGTGGCTATCGAAATGCCATCACAAAATATGGCAGAAGATTTGAAGAACAGGCAAATTTTATTCTCTGAGAATATATTTGCTGATATTTCTGGTGACTTTTCCTGTCACCCTTAATTGATCTATCTAGGAAAGCACTGAATTCTTATTATTATCATCTGCATTTTTATATTTGATCAAAATTTCCCTAAATTCCAGAAATACGTGTTGCTAGCTTTGTTTGGCCAGTGTCGGATTGGCCCACCAGGATACCAGGAAAACTCCCGGTGGGCCCAGGTGTCAGTGGGCCCTCCTGCTCACCCAGCCATTTTCCTTCTACATGAGAACAAAGAAAGTAAACAGAAGGAGAAATAAATAATAATATGCATGGGGAAGTGATTAAGAGAATAAATAATAATGTGAGTGAAGAGAGAAGGAAAAATTGTTTGGGGACTGGGCCCACAGTCTAAATTTTTTTGGTGGGCCCCTGGCACCCCAGTCCGACACTGGGTTGTTCACCTTTGAGTTAATTTTTGTATGATGTAGAGAGTATATTCTAAGACAATTTGCAATTGGTCTTCATTTTGTACTATTTGTAGTTTCGCTTTTTTTTAAGCAGCTCTGCAGTTTGGAGTTTCAGCACTTATCTGGTTGCTAGGATTCAAATTACCTTAGCGACCAGGGAGCAGTTTGAATTAGAGGATGATAAATGAATAGGAGAGAACGTGAATAGAAATACAAAAACAATTAGAAGAGTTAGAAGAAAAGGGCAAATAGTTAAAAAACTATAAGAAATAAATAATGAAGACCAATTGAGAAGTTTCTTAGAATATGCAATTTATGACATACTAAAAGTTAACTTAAGGGTGAACAACCCCTTTAAAGCTCACAAATTTAAGGTTTTGTTTTCGGTTTCAGCAAAGTATTAAGCCAAACCAGTACCTCTATGTTTCAGTAGGGGGCACCAAAATATAACTGACTGAAAAGCTTTCTGTGCAGAATTATACTTTAATTATACGTGGAGCTTGGTATAGTCTATTTATTGCAGAATGCACTGGTGGAATTTCAACCTTCATGGTCACAGAGAGAAAAAAAAACCCATGCACTCACACATATAAATACATTGACATTAGGACATTTGTGCAAAAACAGCTAAAAACAGGGACTATAAGCTTGCCAATTATGTGAAAGCCTCCCCTGTCTGGATAAACCCGCACTCACTGTCATCTTGTTTAATCAAGAATTCTAGCATTGTATTGTAAAATTTATTATTGAACACTGCAAGGTTCAACTGACAGAAATTAGGAATAAAGGCAGCTACAACAAAGAGCTGGCCAGTGCTACTGTATAAACAGCAAATAAGTTCTGCTCAACAAAACATATTTTAATAGCAAGGCGGGAATGCATTTAGGGTGTGATCTCTTTATTCATACAAAACAGGAAAATAGGTTATCTGTGATATTAATATAAGAAAGGGCACCTATCACCCTGAAATTGCTTGTGGGCTAGTAAAGCCCACACTCAACAATAGTCTATTTTTTTTATAGCCCCCTACAGTGTTAGGCTGGCAGCACTGGGAGGGAGCTACCTGTTCAGGCAGCCTTCATGTGGCAGTTACATTCACATAAGGAGTGAGTACCACAACTTCATTCATTATGCACATGCATGTGAAGTAGAAGAGTGAGTCGCATACACAGTTCCTATGTCACACGCATGTGCATTATTAGCGAGCAGGGAGTCTCACCCTTATGCAAATGTGCGCTAAATAACTTGGCCACCCCCACCAGGAGCTCTCTGTGGGCCACCTAGCACCAGCAGGGACTGTTTTGAAAGAAAAAACTATTGTTTCCCCCCAACCGGAGTGCAGGTACTTTTAGCCCGCACCTCTGGTATGGAAAGCAAATTTAGGGTGATAGGTGCCCTTTAAGGGTGGTAAGATATTTTGTGCTGAAAGCTACTAAAAATGCCCAACCTCCATCCAAAATGAAATGCTAATTGTTACTAAAAGCAGTATGTGTCTGACTGTCCATATTCTCTGCACTCCTGGCTTCTTTTGACTTTTGAATCACGGGTTGTCATTACACGGTGGGGACAATGACTCCATCCCCCCGCTCCCCACTTCCCGGAACTGCGCATGCACGCACACACGGGGTGGGTAAGGTGCAGGGGCGAGGTGGCCGACCGGGTTCCCTAGGGCGCCCAGTCGGCTTGGCCCTCCCCTGGAATTATCAGCTCTCAAGGAGACCTGACTTCTTCTACACTGTTTCAAAAGTCAAACCCAGAGAAGGATTAGGCATAAGAATGTTCTAGGCATCCACCAGTTTGGGAAACACAGACTTAAAAAATAAGAGATGTGACAGGAAGTTGCTTAGAATTACATTTTCTTTTAACATGCAAAAAAGCAGATGTTGGGTGGAGGACCACCTTTAAAAGGGAGGGCATTTCCTTAGTAGATTTTTGCTAAAATATATGTCTTTTGTTATATTTATATAGGTCAGTGCAGAGAATGTCCTTTTTTTGCATTAATTATATAGTCACACCTTGCCTCATAATTTAAAAATGTTTAGTGGAAGGCACAGGTTCGGGCAAATTCCAGGGGGGCTGCTGTAACATACCATAGACACATAGCAGTATATACATAGCAGTTTGGGCCTCTGTTTAGCTGAAATGCCAGGGCCTGTATTGAATCCCAGTCCATATGAAAGCACAACTTCATCTTTTATCACATAAAAAGGAACCACATACTGATCATCTTCTGTCGTGTTCCCTTTTCATACAAAGCAGCCAATATATTGAATATTAATAATTCCTGTCACACCCTGTTAGATTTTGCTGCAATACAAGTTACTCGATAAATGTTCTGTTTGTTTGGTTGTCAAGCAGCAAACACTGAATAGTTTGTACAAAGCTTATGTGCTGAGCCTGCTTCTGATTTCCAGTAATTCTGCTTTTTGTGCACACTTATCATTCTTGACAAAAGTACTATTCTGCAGGAGCAGCAACAATAAAGTGCAACTAAGAAACCAAGCAGAATGTTGGGATGATGACTTAACGAATGGGGTGAAACCTATAAAGTCAATCAGAATTGGTTGCAGTCATTTGACAACAATTTTGAATCTGAAATGCATGTACTGTGAATTATACAGGGAATTTCTATAGCAACGGCAACGGAGTCAATGCATGCACAGTACTAATACATTCACACATCAATATAGGGAGTAATGTACACCCTATTCACTATACACTATACACTTTAGAAGTCGCAGAGGAGAGCCATGACCAAACAGAGATGGGCCAAGAGATTTGCAAACATTTGCAATTGGAATTGTTTGGGCACCCACTGATTTTCAGTGATGTCAGTGGACTGAGTGAATTAGTTCATGATGGCTTTTGAGTTTTTTTCATTACCTTGTTGTAGAAGCCATCCTCTTTTCAACCTCAGCTTCGTGGCTGACTGTTTTACATTTACTGTTAGGGGCACATTTACTAACCCACGAACGGGCCGAATGTGTCCGATTGCATTTTTTTCGTAATGATCTGTAATTTTGCGATTTTTTTCGCCGTCTTTACGACTTTTTCGTATTTTTTTTCGATTTTTTCGGCGTCTTTACGATTTTTGCGTAAAAACGCAAGTTTTTCGTAGCCATTACGAAAGTTGCGCAAAGTCGCGATTTTTTCGTAGCGTTAAAACTTGTGCGAAACTTTGCGCCTTTTAAGTTTTAACGCTACGAAAAAGGCGCGACTTTGCACGCAAGTGTTAACGCTACGAAAAAATCGCGACTTTGCGCAACTTTCGTAATGGCTACGAAAAAGTCGCGTTTTTACGCAAAAATCGTAAAGACGCCGAAAAACTCGCATTTTTACGCAAAATCGTAAAGACGCCGAAAAAATCGCAAAAAATACGAAAAAGTCGCAAAATGTTCGTTTCCAATCGGAATTTTTCCAATTCGGATTCGAAATCGTGTCTTAGTAAATCAGCCCCTTAGTGTAATCTATTTTTTCTCTACATGTATTAACTTTATGTAAAAGTAAAGATATATAATGGGCATGGATGGACACATGGGGTCCTATCTGTCTCACTAGCAGATAAAACACGCTGACTTTCTACCTAGCACAGTCCTTTTTAATATCACAGTCCAGACCTTTGTCTGGAGGGGATTACAAAATGCACAGTCAGTTCAATGCAATATGTACCTTCCCAAGAGCTCTTATACACCAGGTAGCACTACCTTCCCAAAGTACCACTTCTTAGACTTAGTAGCCGCTCCCTTGTAGCAGGCACAAGAACAACACCTGTCCTCACGGAGGGGCCCCACATGTGTATCCTTGCCAGTAGCCTCAGTTTGGTGTCTCACTCACAGGGGTGCTCTTTAAGGCAGACACACTGGAGTTCACATGCAGATCTGCAGCACAGACTCTCCACAGTGGCACCAGTCACCTCCTGGTTATCTAGCAGTTTGTCAGGGAATAGGATGGGCTCTCTCTGAACATTTTTTGCTCTGGGCCTTCCCTCCTGCCTAAGCTCACACAGGATGAAGAGAAAACCTGTCTGATCACCTGAACATTGTAAAGGAAGAGGAGAGCACCTTCATGCACATTTACTTCTTTAAAAATGTTTGTATTTCAAGCCATTGCACACATTACCTGTACAGTCACTTTCACATTGGTTCTACCTGAATGCTGCAGCATAACATTTGGTCCAACCCCTGATTTTGGCTCCAAACCCCTCTTCTTTTTTCCTAGATGTGCATTGGGTCCCCCAGGCAATCGGATTATTCCTCTGTCTGTAACTGGGCTGAATGATGTGACAGAAAAGGGGAAAGGGTTCCCTGATTCCCTATGCCAGTGCCCCCTAATCTTTTTTTGCACTACAGACAAGTTTCAAGCAAGACAATTTTTTCAAGGACCGTGGGGGACGGGGAGCGCATTTCAGGTGCATAATTATATGAAATAAACTATTGCATAGTATATAATTTAATTATTACATATATGAAATTTGCAAATATAATTATTATATTTTACATTATTTCTATTATTTTTAATAATAAATTGTAATATATAAAATATCATACAACTAACCATAATACAGAATCAGTGGGAGATCTGAGCTTGTTTCCCTTACCCAACCCCTTGATCTTCATACTCTTGCCTATTCATTTATCACTTTTTCATTCAAACCTTGGTTGCTAAAACTCCAAACAAAAACTGAAATAATTAAAAACCTACATATAATACAAAATGAAGACCAATTCCAAATTGTCTCAGAATATCACTCTTTACATCATACTAAAACTCAACCCCTTTAAGTATTTTGGTCATTGTCGCAAATTAGTAGAAAGCTTCCTGGGCTTCGCACAGCTGTTATCATGACGATGATGCGCCATATGCGTGACGCTGTGTAACGTATCGGGTAGCTTGGGTTGCAGGTTATTTGGGCCATTTTCATTGTCTTTAAAGCTATTATAGACTGTAGCCAGGACCAGAGGTGGCGCGGTTTTGCACGGTTCATGGCCCGGCAGTTGGGAACGCTTACTTTAAATGTACAATGTTTACTGTGCCACTGGCTGCCACACAACTCCAAAGCATAATGAATCCACAGTTGGCAAGATGTGTCAGATGTTTGGACATGTCAGCCAAACCTTTATGTTGGTCATTTGCAGTCATATGAGGGCTCTGCCTTTCTGGCCAAAGAGTTTTGTTGTAGGCATCAATTAGCTTCATTTTCAGATCCTCACCAGTGGAGTCTCCCCTGCAAAAAATTCTTCAGGAGGCCCAGCAGTCACCCTCAGCTGCTTGGTGTAGTTATGTCACTAATCCTCATTCAGAGGAATTGCCAAGTGGCAACCCTACTAGAGGAGCCCATGGTTGTTGAATGACAGCTCGAAGTTTAGGGTGTCAGAGATTTTATTAAGTTCTACAGTTGTCAACAGGAGGCAACTCCTAATGGCTAATAAGTTAATTGAGTCAGAACAGTGGAAAATGGTCGAAGGGTGTCCAAACTTTTGCACATGCTGCAAGTACTATTTTAGTTTTTTTCCTATGTTTTATTAAAATTTGCTAAAAAAAATGTAACTGTGCATTTATATTTGAAAATATGTTGATAACTTACTTTTTATTAACATAATTAAGTAAGTGTTTTGACAAGGGGTGACAAAACTTTTACATTCAGTTATATATTGCAAACACCTATTTCTTGGAATATCACAGATTAAATTTTCTAAACTTGTATTTCTATGGGTTTATTATATTTAGATGGCTGAAAAAGAAACGTTTTAAGAATCCGCATCCCAAAATAACTCATTATCTTCTAAGCAATTGAATAAAATTAACCCAAGGAACCAGGAACCAAGTTTGTATGTAATTTTCTGAGGTATCTCAAAAAATCCTTTGGGACAGTGACAGCTGTATCTGTAACAGCTAGAAAGTATCTGCGCACTCCATAAACACTGGGATAATTCATAAGTAAAAGGAATAGAGCACTCTTGAGTTAAGTACTTAAAGAAAAGGTTCTATTGATTTAACCAACATTTCTGTCCTTTCTCTCATGACATGTCATAGAGAGTCTTTATAAACGTCTCTTTGAAACATCAGCTAAATCAGCACAACCTTTTCTTTATGTACTGAAGTTCCTTAGGAGTGCTCCATTTCTTCTACTTATTATATTTGTACTATATAGAATTGTAATAAAACCCAGCAATATAAGTTAAAATTATAAAACTGATAATTTCTTAGATTCCTTAGTTGGCATATAAACAGAGCAAATTCCCATTCCCACTTTCCCATTTTCTATGTCCTTTTGATTCCACCATTCTTTTGACCCTAGACTTTAGCCTATTCGTATTAATTTGTTTGTGCTAGGCAGCACCCCCCAGTGTTATTTGTTAATGCATTATGGTAAATGGGATAGAAGGGAAGAATGATCTGTTGGAATCCCAAACAACATGTTAAATCTCTTTTGTGATTTGGTTTTGTTTGTTTTGGGTTTTTTTTCTCACCTATGGAGTGTACAGTCTACATAGTTATTCAGTGCATCAGGAGTGCACACAGACTCAGGGAAATCGTTTTTTCCAGCCTATAAAGTCTCAAGCTCAAAAAAGCACATTTACTGCTGAAAGGGTTATTGTAGCTTGACTCATTTTCACTTGTTTCATAAGACGTGTTGTTGGACTGTGTGTTGGAATGTGCAAACACTAAAAACACCCTAATATTTACAAGAATTGCCTTTTGTAATATTTCCACATAAGCATGCCTTAGTGCATGGATGTCTGCCTGTCTTGCGAGAGAGGTTATAGCCTAAAGGAGGTGGAGGGGTAAGGCAGGCAATAAGAGGCTAAAGAAGATTAAATCTTAAAAACATAAACGGTTCTTGCAAACGAATGTAGTAGTGAGAAAATGAATTAGAATTAGGGCCATATACTGTGCCAGTGTGTGCCCCTAGGAAAAAGTTTCTTTTAGCATAGTATTAGTGGAAAACCTTGGGGCAGAATCAGTGGAGATGTTGTAGTGTTTACTATATTAATGTGCATCTTGTAGTCCTATGAGACAGATGATCAGGTGCCCTCCTCATCTGGAACACTATATATAAGATAGGGGCGTGAAAACAGCCTGGGGCAGTAGGATTCGGTGACAAGTAACTTATGTTAATGGGACCTAGATAATGGGGCTAATGATTCAGTTGTAGGTGCCACAGCAGTGCCAGATTCCAGAGAGGCAAGGGAAGAACTGTAGGGTGCAGTGATTTCAATGACACTGGAGACAATTCCACCAATAATTCCACCCAATAAGATGTTTGCTTTTAAACAGGTGACCAATAATTACTATATGCTGACTGGTTGCTATAGGTTACTGCTCCTGGGCAAACTTAGTGCCTTTTACATAACCCCATAAAAGTCTTACAGGTGAGAAAAAAGGGGGCACATATTGCTATCTTCTACAAAAGTACTAAGGTCCCTGAAACAAGTAGGGGTAGCAGGTCATTAATCAAGTAAGCAATACAGGCACTGGTGAATAAATTAGGGTAGATGTTGAATATCTGTCTGAACTGGTAGATGGAGGTTTGAGAGCTGGATATTTGAGAAGCTACAGAGAGTGCTTGAGAGAGAAGTGGCACAGTTGCTGACGGTATTTTAAATACTGAGAACATTGATGGTGAAATTTGCTTATAAAATGTTCACTTAGGTATTGATTGCCAAATGTTAAATAAAGGTTTTGTCATTGTTCAAGATAGTTGCGATAATATGTAAAGATGGATTCACGGTTAAGGAGTAGAGGAGATATAAGGAAAGGTGGAATTTATGATCTTATACAAAGTAAGCAAGATTAGGCATTAATTTTTTTACCAAGTAAAAATGGTAGACAGCCCTACATAAGGATCTGTTTGGAAATTAACTATGCGGTTGTGGGTTTAGTCTGCTGATGGGAGGAAGGGGGGCTAAATATTTCTCACAATGAACCATTAATTCCTCTTTTACCCTTTTTTTGCTAAAACTGAAGGTAGTGCCAAAAGTTCTCAATAGGATTACACAAACAATACTATAATAATCATTTATTAACCTCTTCCAATATATTGCATTGAGCTGAAAGACCAAATGTCAGGTGTGTGCTACCCAATGTAGATATAAGATCTATGCAGAAATTGGTCCCACAATCGCAGATATTCAACAGCATTGAAAATAATCTCAGTAGGCGAAATAATCTCAGTATAGGCAAGTTCACTTACCCTTCAAGGTTCTGCCAAGAAAGAGATTAACTGCTGTGTAAAATATGGCTGAAAAATTCCATAGTGAAAACAGAGTAATTATTGGGCAGTGCTGATTATTATGCTGGAGAATAGCCTGGGTTAAGGTAGCAATACATTGGCAGAACCGTTCATTTGGTAATGTGCCAAAGTGCTCCTCGGCCAACAGGAATTTTAAACTTGTCTGGCCGATATCTGGATCTGAAGGTTATCAGTGTGTTCTATAAAGGGTTGGCACTGGTACCGTTTTAAATCAGGCAGTCAAGTGGCGTACGTACATGGCACCAGGCCCCCCTACAGGGCCTGGCACACACATCCACCCCTTCCAGCCCCACCCCCCACTACCCACTTGCCTCGTTGCTTGCATCTCCCGCTCCCCGGCCACTGTCAAGGTAAGGGGGCAACTGGGAAGTGTGACTATGCGGTCTGCTTCCTCTATCGTTACGCCACTGAGGCAGTCTGGTTTTTACACAGGATGCTGTCAGGTTCAAGTCTGCCTGACCAGTTTTCAGAAGTCTGAAAACTTGGCAGGCCTGTCCCAATTGGCCACCACATCATAACCCCACCAAAAATGTTCATTGACCTATCCCCAATGTCACTGGGCCTCGACTTGATGATGTTATTGGCTTTTGTCCCCTGTCTGGATTGTGAAGGAAGCAAAGGTAGCAAACCTAGCCACCCTCCAGACTGAGTCAGCAGCTTTTATTTGCTTGTGTATGACCACCTTTAGACAATCTTTAATATATAGCAGTCCTGGTGATATGGGCTGGTTGTAGCAAGATCTAAAACACATTTTTTCCAGTTCATTGCAGATGCAAATACAACTCTCTTGACTCAACTCTCTTGTCCATCGCATCACCAAAATGAACACAACTAAGCGCTTTGTCCCAAATTGAACACAGTAGTGCCAAATATAATCTAAGTATGTCTGGTGTCATTTCCAGTGTTTGCCTACAAGTGACATGTGTCCTTTTCTTTCTGCACAAGTGTGTTGCACCTATTGACGGAATGGAAGGCAGAAAGCACTGAGTGACTCAAAGTCCAAATACGAAGGTACAAAGAGTGCGTTTTGCCGAAAGTACCTTTAATGAAAGTGGCTTTTACTGCAGGGACAAGCACAAGTTACCCCACTTAGCTTGCAAATGTAAATGAGCCATTAGGGCAACTTGTGCTTAGGGTTGCATCTTGTAATTAATTTTGTTAATAAGTATATAAAAGTAGTTTTTTGTATAAGAAATGCATAAAGAAAATGTGATTCTAAGAACATTTTTGTAATGGCTTTAACATTACCTGTAAATATAATTGCAACTGAAAGCAGCATTAGTTTAACCCTGTTTTGTGATACTAGCAATAATTATTTCTGTTCTAGGTATGTTCATCAAATATAACCAGCAGATAGGGACAGAGAAATACTGCCTTTAGTCTTAATTACAGAAAATCACTTAAAATTTGTAATTAATATATATGGAAAATTGTTCAATTTTCTTAATTGAAAAGAAAGTAAGGGTCCGAATTACTAACATTCATATTTTTTGTGCTAAAATGTCGAGATCATCAAGAAGTAAATGGGAGTTGTCCTAGGCAAATTGTAACAATCATTTTTTAATTTGTGGTTTTAGAGGATTTTTGGGGGGTTGTTTCCTTAGTAATTCCATGAAGATTTGTAAAAAAATGCAAAAAAAAAAAAACACAAAAAAATTGTGGTTTTTCTGTTCTTTCGGTTTTTTGTTCTGTAATTTAATTAGTTTATGCTTTTTCAATTTGAATCTTTTAATAAATGACTACACATTTGTGGTTTTAGTTAAATAGAATTAAGTCATGGTTTCAAAGAGCTCTAAAGCTATGGAAATCAAAATGTTGATAAATGGGCCTCTACATGTTTAGGTGGAGATGCCTTTTAAACAACACATCCCAGAAGTCCTACCTGGGAAATGCCAATTTGTTTCTTTTCATTACCTCACTTCTCTAGATACCACTAAACAAGTACTTGTAGATTGTAAGCTCTTTTGGACAGGGCTCTCTTCACCTCTTGTATCGATTATTGATTGCTTTATATGTTACTCTGTATGTCCAATGTATGAAACCCACTTATTGTACAGCGCTGCGGAATATGTTGGCACTTTATAAATAAATTTTAGTAATAATAATAAATTATTATTATTATTAACATTTAATTATAAAGTGCCAAGATAAATAATTGCTTTTTATTTGAATTTGGAGGACAATATTTTTTTTGCTTCTCTAAACAACTAACCATACTTCCATATTCATTCTGTTGGCAAGAATTTCTTTCTAAATAACATTGGTTTTTTTAATTTTAGTTTTTTTCTTAATTCAAACCAGGGCTAGGCACTGGACTAATGGGACCTCCCCCTTTAGCAACTGGCACATGTGATTTAGTTTTTTTTTAGTGTTTCTGTATATATATGCAATTCTAGACAATGGTCAGTCCTCCTTCCCATTGGTGATCAGCACATGCATAGTACCATTATTATTATTAACATTTATTTATAAAGCGCCAACATATTCCGCAGTGCTGTACAATAAGTGGGTTTCATACATTGGACATACGGAGTAACATATAAAGCAATCAATAACCGATACAAGAGGTGAAAAGAGCCCTGCCCAAAAGATCTTACAATCTACAAGGAGTAGCAGAGTCTGCCAATGGGTGATCATGAAAAGAGGAGTGACCCCCCTCAAGTGCCAAGATAAATAATTGCTTTTTATTTGAATTTGGAGGACAATATTTTTTTTGCTTCTCTAAACAACTAACCATACTTCCATATTCATTCTGTTGGCAAGAATTTCTTTCTAAATAACATTGGTTTTTTTAATTTTAGTTTTTTTCTTAATTCAAACCAGGGCTAGGCACTGGACTAATGGGACCTCCCCCTTTAGCAACTGGCACATGTGCAGTACAGTTTGTGTACTGCTCATGCGACGATTTGTGGCAGACAATGTAGCCCGAGGCAGAATTTGGGATTTAGTTTTTTTTTAGTGTTTCTGTATATATATGCAATTCTAGACAATGGTCATTCCTCCTTCCCATTGGTGATCAGCACATGCATAGTACCATTATTATTATTAACATTTATTTATAAAGCGCCAACATATTCCGCAGTGCTGTACAATAAGTGGGTTTCATACATTGGACATACGGAGTAACATATAAAGCAATCAATAACCGATACAAGAGGTGAAAAGAGCCCTGCCCAAAAGATCTTACAATCTACAAGGAGTAGCAGAGTCTGCCAATGGGTGATCATGAAAAGAGGAGTGACCCCCCTCAATTTCACCACCTCATTCATTTGAAACTGTCCAGTGGCAAGCTGGGGGGGAATTCATTTTTGACACCCCAATTTTTCTTCAATATAGGCACTTGAGGGCTGCCCCTTAAAGCTGCTATCCTAGGAATAGTGCATATATCGAGAATGTATATAGTTATAGTTATAGATACATATGTTATATAACTGTTTGGCTGGAACTAGCTGAGCATATATAAAAGTACAAGTGCAAGTTAATTTGCCCTTTCTCCACATCACCACATGGCTTCAAAGGTTGTGTTTATATATTACTATACACGTGTTTGCAGTGTCACTGATAAGACAACCGTGTCAAGACAGGTTATCACAGCCTGGTGATGTGTCTACCTTGGCTAATAATATACTCCAATACCACAGTGCATACCATTGGTTTGTTGCCCTGTTCTGTGCACTTTACACTCATTGTGGGGTGATTGTTAATCTCCTATCAGGATTCTGTTACTTAAGGTCGTGTTGAAATAAACAATTAGGATTACATTGACAGTAATTTCTAAGGCAGTTTACAATTGGTCATTTTCTGTGGTTTTCCATACAGGAATTATAACTGTTATTTGGGTTCTAGGTACCAACAGCCCTAGCAATCAGGAAAACTGTGAATAAGAATGAGTCTAAAAAGAAAGAATGTTAACAAATGTGTATAAATATAAACATGTAACCTCAAGATTGAAATGCTTTAAGAGAAACATAGATATTAAAGCTACTCCATAATTGACTCCTGCTTATCTGTTAGGCAAAACAGTCACAACAAAGGGCAGTGCCGCTCCTGCCATGAGGCAAGGTGAGAACAAAAAGCTGCTTATGGTAACTTTAAGAACCGAATTTCCCTTTTTAGAAATGGAAATTCTGCTTTTCTAGTGCAGAGAGCAGGACCCACTCCATCGTGGAAGAGGAAAGTTCGAAGCGGGTAAAAGGGGCCGGCATCAGCCCCAGAAATGCCGCTGACAAAGGGTTGAAGTGAGGGGGTTGTATATGCAAGGACCAAAAGTTGAGTAGCTTCAGTTTTCCTGTTTGCCCTGTTTAGCTTAAGAAATAGCAAGGACTAAATGAGCGGATTACAATGTGTATGGTGTATTGACACCAGAAATTAAACCTTTTTCATATCTATCAGAACATTGTCTTTGCATGTTATTTATAATTTTTCCTTAAAAGTATTTACCTGAGGCTTTTACATTACCTCTCCGATCCCCCATGTTCCTCCATGAGGGCTCTGCCATATTTGTGCAGCAGTAGTCCGTTAGCTTTAGAAGCTATAACCGACAGGTTGAGAAGGAAAAGTCAGGAACTCAAAGTAACAATTACTTACAAAAGCAGCCCTATAAGCAAAAAAATAACATACGATATATGTTACTTTAAATGTACATTCATATTTTGAAGAGTAGTTTTTTAGTGTCAGTATCACTTTAAAGGTATGATTTTTATGGTATACTTTTTATTTTTAAATAAAAAGAATTTTATTCTTGAACCAAGAAATGTATTTTTTTTAGTAGTAATATTGGTGTGTAGGCAGCCATCTTTGTGCATTGTGCCCGAGTCTGTGCTTTCAGAAGGAGCCAGTGCTACACATTAGAACTGCTTTCAGGTAACCTATTGTTTCTCCTACTCCCATGTAACTGGAGGAGTCCCAAGCGGGGGCTTGGATTTCTTACTATTGAGTGCTATTCTGATATCTACGGAAGCTGCTATCTTTGCTACCTTCCCATTGTTCTGCTGATCGGCTGCTGGGAGGGGGGTGATATCACTCCAACTTGCAGCTCAGCAGTACAGTGTGACTGACGTTTATTAGAGCACAGGTCACATGGCTGTGGCACTATAGGAAATGAAGAATATGGCTAGCCCCAAGTGAAATTTCAAAATTAAATATAAAGAAATATGTTTGTGTTTTTGAAAAGCAGATTTCAATGCAGAATTCTGATGGAGAAGCTTTATTGATTTAATTTTATTATTTACTGATCAGGTGGACCAATTCACCTGCACAACTTTCTTTTTACTGCTTACATACAATTGGTATGGCTGCCTCTACAAGTCATGACAATTATCTAAGCAGGCAAATCCTCAGACAGCCAGTTGTTGATAAATAATGTTTCCAGCATCTGAAGCATACCACTGTATGTGCTTATGCTGCATCCAACAGCTGTGTTCCTGGACTAATGACCTTACCAGTATATAAACATTGTTCACAATAATCATTGCCTCAGCTGCATCCTGACTCTTATCTATTTTTTATTTTTAGGACAAGGCTTGCATAACAGTGACCTGTGAAACTTCTCTGAAGCCCATCAGGACACAATGACAAGAGACTGATCAAAGTGTATCAAGCAGTGAAATTAAAAAACTAGTTAATCATACATTAGACTCTAGTATTGATAAAGGTAAGTAATTCTGTGTGCTAATTAGGGGATGCTTACAGAGTAGGGCACTGAGGGGCCTTCTCCCTGGACCCCACAAATTAAAGGAGACATATCATATAAAAATTAAGAATGTACCATTGAATTATACTCCTCTAAAAATAGAAGTATTGTGCTTAAAAAAGTTTGGTTTCAGACTGATTGAGAAATTCCCCCAAAACCCCAATAGTCCCACCCATCTAATCTATTTCCTGCTGGCTGAATTCTCTGGATGTGCAGGGGAGCTGAACCAATCAGCAGCTAGGCTGACCTGATAGGGAACCGAAGCCTGTCTTTGCTTGTGTGAGTGCAAGTCTGTGTTTGGCTCTCCTCCTGCTGTGCTTCTGGCAGGGACCGTTAGGACAAACCCACCAATCATTTGAAACACAGACAGAGAACTGATAAGATCTATATCCAGCTCCAATAAAGGGGCCATTTTTACAGATAGGATTCATTTTTAGAACCAAAGTGAAACCAGCACCGTATATTATTCATAATTGCCTACAAAATGATGTTTTTTATCCATTTATCCAATTTGTCTCCTTTAAAGGGATCCCTTAAAGAAAATGTTAATAAAAGCACCAAAGATGTTTTATATTGTGTACGAATGGTAAAAAAATGTAAAAGCTGTACCCCTTTTGCTGTACTACAACTTTTGCCATTATAAATAGCTGGAGTGTCACAGTTTTGACATTTATTTCCCCTAGATTGGAACCCCATCCTTTATGCATGAAATTTTAAAATGGATGTGCAAAAATAATATTTCTATATGCGTACAGAGGTAGGTGGCATAAAATAAGTATGCAATTGCAGCCAAAAGCAGTATTTGTTTTTCCCTTTCTGTTCTCTGTCTTACACAAAAAACAATGTAACAGTAGACAAGGCTACCCATGTACAGTTTGTATCAGCTGGCTTGCAACATTGTTATAGCCATCAAAAGCATGAGCATAAAGAATGTAAAATGTTTTCTTAGCAATTAAAATTACAAATACATTAAAACCATTTAAAAATTGATATGTATATTTGAACATTGCATGGAATTAACACTACCTCTTTAATTATGCAAAACTCTATTTTTGGGTGGATACCTTTACCAGATTTGTTTACATAATTTGGCTGATTCCGATCATCTTTTCATGTGTGGCACCTCATGTGGCCAGTTTTGACAAACCAATGTGCAATATATTGAACTGCAGCTGGTCTGTCCAACCTGAAAGTCCCACCAACAACCCAATAACCTGGTGTGACCAGGCCTGATTTGTAGGAAGCCCACCCTCAGATAAAAATTTTGTTTGCTTGTATGCCACCACTACACACATCAGTTTTTCAGTTTTACAAGCATTTATATCCTGCTATGTACATTAATGAATTAAAAAGGACCTGTCTCCAACACATAAACGGTAACAGGTATATCCTGTTAAAATGTTTTTAAAAATCTGAACTGTCAGTCATTTATTGGCTGCCCTGCCTCTATGCATTCAGCACTTCATAGATGTCACTGAACTCCTTACATTCCTCCACCCTCCATAATTGTGGGCAAGACAAAACTTGAACTTAACAAAATGGCACCTGCCTGCTTGCTGTTATTGTGCTAGCTCCAACTGCATGAAACTTTTAGCTGGTGACTTTCCATATATATACCCAAGGTAGAAATTAAAAGATAGCATCCTTAGCTTAAAACAACCTGTTGTGACTAGGCCTGGATTTGTGGGTCAAAAAGAACCCAGCCTCAGGTAAGAAGATTTTAGGGGCTGTATGCCACCTGCTAGCCACACCTACACAAGGGACTAGGTGGAAAATTCAAACTATTGTCAAAATTTCCTGCACACCCAGTGAATAGTGTGGCAACATTATGGAAGAAAGAGTTGCAAACAATAATTAAAATAATTAAACAGTATTTGTTCCCAACTATTAGTAATCCATATTGATGGCAATAATGTTAAATGATTGTTTACTTGAGGTATGATAATTCAAAATATCGAGACCTCTTGTCCAAAAAGGTGCTTGGGCACAAAATACGTAAGTCTGTTTTCTGTCCTACTTGTATTGGAATATAGATTTACAGTTATTTTACCTGTTTCTGGAATCTGTGAATGCCTACCCAAGATCTTTGATGGAATGAATGCCTCCTCAAACTGCAGGGCTGGGGTGTACCCAAACCCCACATTAAGGGTGAAGACACACAGAGCTACTAGTAGCAGCTACTTGTCGTGGCTACAGACATTTCTACATGTGTTTTAGCAGTGGCCTTATTGTCTATGGCAGGGTATTTTCTGGGATTTAGTAGCCGTGACAAGTAGCTGCTACTAAGTAGCTCCATGTGTCTTCACCCTAAATCTTGGTCCCACACTATGCATAAAACCTATTTTTTTGTATGCCAAATCTGGAAAACCCCAGGTCCTGAGTATTCTGGATAATAGATTCCATACACAGCAAGTTACACAGGCAACTTTTATAATTGGGCAACAGGAGAATTTGCCCATAGTCACAAGGGCAGGGTGCCAATAGGGGCGTTTTGACCCCTAGTGCCGCCCTGAGGCTGCCTAGGGTATGCAATAGCATTCTCTGCACTAGAGGAGCCAATAGTTTTATTTAAAATTCTAAATTTGGGCTCTTTAAGTTACGAGGAGCGGCCTTTTTGACATTCTTGTTGACCATCTACCAGTACTGAGCACTGGTTAAAGAGGTCTATTGGCTGCTTTAGTCTCTTCGTGGTGACAGGCAAAGCAGGCCCCATGATAGCTGGCAGGTCTGGAGAGGGTGGGTTGGGGTTGATTATGGGTTGACTATTTAGCCAGCAGCTTGAAAGTCCAATGTGTTTGCTTCAGAGTGCTGAATGTAGAGGTGACTTACTGTGATGTGATGGCAATTAGTACTGGCACTGAATGTTTGTCGCTGATCTGGACTACTCGGAAAATTTGTATTTATGCACTTTTTGTTGACAGGTGAACAACCCCTTTCAGCACATTTCATTCAGGCATGGACTAGCAATCTGTGGGTTCTTGCAAATGCCAGTGGGGCTGCTGTAAGATGCCATACACAGTTACAATTTAGTGGGCTGGCGGGGGTTTGCTGGGGTCTCTGTGTCGTTCAAATGCCAGGACCTATTTTAAATCCCAGTCCCAGGCCTTATTTTATATATGGGATCTTCTTTTCACCTGATATATACTAGTGGAGAATAAGCTCCTTGTGCTATGATCCTAAAAAAAATCTACTTAGCAGATTCCCAGTATGGTTGTATTCCTGTACAATCTCATGTAATTATATCCCCAGGTGCAAATTTAGTGCAAACTTTAGTCATGTTGACCCGGTAAACCTATATCCAGGCCTGGACTGGCAAACTATAGTTTCTGGCAAATGTCAGAGTGGCTGCTGTTAGGTGCCATAGACAATCACTATTCATTGGGCCTTGGGAGGGGGTTATTTGGGCCTCTGCGTACTTAAAATGCCAGTGGCTATTTTCAATCTCAGTCAGGACCTGCCTATATCCCTCCCCAAGATTTCTTATATGCAATACTGGTGTCTACCTACTCAAATCACTCTGTACGCGAAACCTAGAATTTTTCCTGCTCTGTTAAAAATATTTGCCCCACCCATCCGTAGCTATACCTCTGTACATATGAGCTAACATAAGGTAGGCAATATCCGTGGCTGCATCCAAGCGCCAGCACCTACGCCTATCAGCGTGATGTGTTCCTGCCAGCCTGACTCGGTAGTGTAGCATTGGCCTGCAGCTACCCGCGGCGATCACAACGGGACACACCCACCCCATATATAGCCGCCAGAAGCGACGCAGCTCGAATTCCTCCAACCCTATCAGTGCCAATATGTCCTTACTGTAATCATTTCAAAATGGCACATTTCAGAAATTTTCAAGTTAGAATCTGTAACTGTGGACATGGTTAGACAAACGGGGAGCGATTGATTCGATTCAATGGCATTCTGCGGGGGAAGGCACAGCCAAAGTGAGGGGTGAGGCATTTATGCGTCACGTGATGTGGTAGTTACAAATTCTAGCGATATAGGCAGGGCTGTACTGTATATTGCAATATCCTGGGGGGAAAAAGCAGAATGAGCGGTAAAGAGTGACAGAACGTTGAGTGTTGCGAGTCTAACCTAAAATGGACACTTTATTGTATCAAACGAATAGATGAATTGTGTGGGTGTATAAGGCTGAGTATGTGTCGTTGGTTAATGTGTGCATCTGCGTACGCTTGTCTCTCTCACACAAGCGATCTGTCAAACTCCCATTACCAAATGACAGAACCCTCCCCAACCTACAACTGATTCAATAATAAAGCGAAGAGGAGTGCGGGCTTTGCATTCTATTAATTGGGTGGCCTGTACTTCTTTACCGCGTTTGACAGACTCGAGTATGTGTACATACAGTAGGGATAAATTTACACACACAAAACCTCTGACACTTGGGGAGGATGCTCGAAAGACGTTAAAGGGGCGTGACAAATGTGTTCGAGCCGACCGCACCCCCTTCTATTACGCAGCTGTCATTGTAGGCGCTTGTGTGGTGGGCGTGGCGGTCATACGAGGCACCGGTCTCACGCAGCTCATTCATATGCCAGACTGAGGAGGCGAGCGCTGGATGAGGTATTGGGAAGGGAGAACCCAAAGGAACGCACTTACTCATTCACGGCGGGTACCGAAAGGGTGTGAGGTGCTTTCCGAACTCCTGGCGAGCTACAGAATACTGCGCCCGTAGTGGAGGTGCATACCACTCAGGACATACCCTTAAAATAAGCAAGCGTGAGACTGGCCAAGCTGCTCCACGTAGTACTGAATACCTCTGAATATCTAGTGCCTTACCCAGCGTCCCCATCATGGAAAAAGAAAGTGAAAACGCCTCCTGTGCCGGCTTATTGGGTCAGAAGAATGAGCCTGGCAGCCCCACTCAGGTGAGTTAGTGAATCCTGTATGCGCTCCAGTATGCTTATTAGCTAATAGCAGGCGCCTCACAGAACTCATGTGATACTACACAGCACAAAAGCGACTCTGTGCTCTCAGAGGTACGGTCCTGTATTAGAATTACCCTACAAGGATGCCCTGTTTGGGGCCCTCAGGCACTTGCGGAACTACAGCTCTTGTGCTGTCTGCCTTACCTAAAAGTGTGCCATATGTGTTAGTGTATGGGAAGGCGAGAATTTAAAACGAGCTTTCTTAGAAACGAGTTTGACCTTTCTGATGTGCTTCTTTTCCATTGGCCCTTGGTAAGTTCTTTCTTTTCAGAGATTCCAAGAGTATGTGTAATCAGTACATACTGAATACTTGCCCTTGATGTACATATAATATTGGCTGGTGTCAGGGCTATATGTAGAACAGACAGTAGTCAATATTATTTTACCATTATTTTATCATAATTTTTTTGTGACTAAGGCACTTCTTGCTAAGTTGAATGCCACCCTCTTTTCAAAATCCATATATCATTTATTTATTGAACTATATAGGTATCTTGGACACCTTGCTATAGTTACTTTGGAGTTTGAAGTTCAAAGCACAACCACTGGTAACGACAGCAGCTGCCTGTCGCATACATTACCAGGGTACCTACACCAACGCCCAGTTTTTAGGTATAGTCCACAATGTATGCAAGTAGGCTGTGATTTTGTGTTTCTGATAATTTATTGGCTCTTATCCATGCCAGTCAAGGCTGGAAATTGAAATGTTTCAAGGCCTTGTGCTTATGATCTAAATACAGAGTTGGCAACTTGATACAATGTTACTCCGTACCAGGAACGGGAGCAACTGGCGTCATTTTCAGCGCTGTATTGGAATCAAAGTTCTCCGCCCATTTATAGCTGCTATGTATTAAAATAGCTTCCTCATTTAAAGTACATATTTCATGTTTTTGACCTTCATAAGGGAAGTTAATATACACTAAAGGAAACCTGTCATGCAATGTCCTGTAACCTAACACATGCACTGAACACATGTATACACATATACAGTTTGCCTTTTATACATATATATTCTGTGGGCATGTACATATCTGCCTAATGTATGTACACTTACATATTCAATGGTCTAATTGTATTTCCATTTCTATATGTATTCACATTATTTATTCATACTTTCTGCTTTTCATGAGCAGATTTTGCTTCTACATGAATATACAGTGTGTATACGCATTATATGTGCTCTTTAAATGTATAGATGTATATCCTCTATATGCAAACACATAGGGGCAGATTTACTAATCCACAAATCCGAATCCCAAAAGGGAAAAATTCATATTGGAAACCAAATTTTTGTGACTTTTTCGTCACCGTCGCAATTTTTCGTATTTGTCGCAACTTTTTAGTTGCCATCGCGACTTTATCGTATTTTGCTCGCCTTTTTCATCGCCGTTGTGATTTTTTCGTATTGAGCGATAGTAAACGGCGGAAAAACCAATCCGATTTTTTCGCGATGGCGACAAAAAAGTCATGGAAAATATCCAAAAAAAATGCGGGACATCCGAAAAAGTCGGAAAAATACCGACCATTACGGTCCGTTCGTGGATTAGTAAATCTCCCCCATAGTGTCTGCTTTTTGTATATGCACTATATAAAACACACAAACATATATAAATATATTATAGCAATACAGAAAGGTAACCTTTGCACTCATTTATTTGTGTGCATGCGCACATACACATTCTTTCCATGCTACTGCTGGAACTGTATTTGGTTATTAATACCACCTGCTCAGTCTTAAAAAATCATGACCTATGCTGCTCTGCCAACCTTTATGGCACACCAGGAGTGAGAGGTATTAACATTCCACTTGATGAAGGACTGTTTAGCAGCATTATACACTGAATACATAGGTTCTGCATGCATTTGTAACAGCAGCATAAACCTTTAACAGGAGCCACAAATCTTTGCAACGAAATAGTGCCAAGTTTGTGCCAGGCCAGAGACAATAGAACTACATTATCTAAAACGACATTATCTATGCCTATATTGAACAGCGTACACATTGTCACAGTCACTGTGCATCATTCTTGGACCCACCCCCCCACCCCCATTATCCTGCCACCCCTTGAGATGTTGCTAGGTCTGCCAAACATATTGCTGTGTCCCAGTTTGGAGAACTTCTGTTACTGTGGCTGTACTCCTCTTGGCAGCTACTGTACTATCCTCTATGTTTCTGCTGTTTATGGTGCCAAATGGCTTTTAATTTACACCCTGGCCTTATGTTGGACATTATTCCTAGCACAACATGTTTGCCATTTTAAAACATCTGACCTCTGCTGGGAATCTCACGTGAGATTCCCTGGAAAGAAAACATTTACTACAGTGCCAGGACACTGCTTTACCTCTACAATAAATATGTTTCCTAAGAGTTGCCTAGCTTACCCTCTAGGTTTAAAATCCTTGCTTTGTACCAGCAACAGTTTTGCCAAACCGACCTAACAAAACCATTTTTTTTTCATCTTACAGAGCCGATCAGGAAAGCACAAGCTCTCTGTCTGCAGTAAGATATGTTTTGCCATTGGTGGAGCTCCTTATCAGATAACTGGTTGTGCACTGGGATTCTTCCTACAAATTTTTCTATTGGATATAGCACAGGTAATAACTTATGGATACCTTATATTATGTGTCCTGATTATATTGAACCTCTTGAATGTAGAATGCTATCTAGCCTTAGTGATATACATACACACATTCATGGGTCCCTCCCAACAGACACCTATAGCAGTAGTGTATTAAAAGACACATTATTTGCATCAGTAGTAATAAACAGTATCTATTAGTTATGTGTGGGTTGATCTAAAACTAGTGGGACCCACAAGTTAACGTTGGGAGGATTCAGGTTGAAATTTGAGGTGACCACTGCGGGTTAGGGTTGGGTGCAGGACTGGGGAATTACACCCCTTCTCTGCTATCAAAGATTCCCTGTCTTGCAATCAGAGATGTGTGCAAAAGTAGCATACAAAGCTGGCACACATGTGTACAGGTTGAGTCCTACAATAGCAACAATTTGCAGTTTAGTGTCAGGTGTATGTTAAGTTTTGCGTGTAAGCATCGGGTGTGGGTTGGGTTGTTCCCCACCCACACATCATTAGTACCTTTTAATCAACCAGTTAAATTTGCTAGTTTGTTTGAATGCAATATTTGCTTGGTACTTTGTATTTCTTGACTAGGAGAAAACATACATGTTTCTCTATTATATCCTTTGGCATTCCAGGTACTGCCTGTCATTTAATCTCAGCACATTTATACACTCTTGTACTGCAGTGCCTGCATGGGATTGTAAAGGTCCACAATGTATCGTTAGAAAAAATGTGTACTTTTCAGTCATCCAGTTTTCTAAAGTTACATTATTTTAAAGGTTTGCATTGGTTTTGGCTTAATCTGTATTTTGCAAAAGGATTCAGCTGAATGCATAACCAAATCTTGGATTCAGTACATCACTTGTAGCTACACCTCTATAACATGTCACTTCCATGTATCCTAAGATACTGTAATTTTCAGTAGCCTGCATCACTTATAGCCTCTTACTTGTCAAACAAAATATCACCTCCCTTCTCTGTAAAAATGTCTACAAATAATGTAGCCTTCCCAGTGGGCACATAATTATTTTATAAGGTACACAGTTTTATAAATCATGGAACTGGTTAACCCAAAACACAGGTGTTCAATACATTTAAATGTTATTGCTGAGTCTGTGGTACAACTTGGAGTTTCCCATAATAATAATCTTTTAATCTGAGGGAGTAGTGACCATCTGGAACAAAAAGAGATTGGTTAGAAAGAAGGTGCATTAAAGTGTTTGTTTGGGGGGAGGTTTGAAATGCATCTACATCCTATTCATGCCCTCATTTGGCAATTTTTGCATGCTACCCTGGTTATTTGGTTATCCGTTTTTCAATCTATGATTAATGAACTGGCAAGATCCATATATTTCCCTTCTCATATTCAGTTTTAATAATCCCCTTTGTAGGTACCTCCTTTCTATGCTTCCATCATCCTTTTCTCGGGCAGGGTTTGGGATGCTATCACTGATCCACTGGTTGGATTTTTTGTCAGTAAAAGTTCCTGGACAAGGCTGGGCCGACTGCTGCCATGGTAAGTATTTTAAATAGGTAACCATGATTGGCAAATGTTTCCTTTCTCCAAGTCCACATAAATTTAGAATTCTGTGCATAATCATATAAATCCTATTTCAGTTACCTGGAAGGACAAAGATTATTTAAGGGCACCTAAACACAAAGTGTGTACAGAAAGAAACCCCTACATACAGTAATCCTCATTAGTATATCATATATTGTGCAATAGCAATGTGTACCAGTTCAAATATATCTCATATACTAATTCAGTGTGAAAGAATTAATTATTCTTAGTATACTGGATGCGTTCCTGGCATTGTGTAATTGTTTCCTTAACAGCAGAGACCAGTTTAGGTGTGTAGTGTAAAAGGGCTATGAGCATATTCTGAATTCTAATAAGCTATTTCCAGGTTTAGATTAACACAAAAAGCATTGTATTGCTAATATAGGTGCTTGCCCTTTGTTAATTCATATGAGTTTAATGCATATAAAGAGTTATCATTCTGCTAGCAGTGACAATGGCAAGTTATGGTTAACATGGGGTTAATGATAACTGACGTGTCCCACTTCTGGTTTGAGATGATTCAGACGTGGCTATCGCCTGATCTCATACACTGATGTGGAAACAGGAAGGAGTTAATGTGTGAGAGGAGCTTGCATTTCTGAAGAAAACACACCACCAATATTAGCCAATCAAAGGGCTGCCTGTACAGAACAGTGTCTCAGCTTAGCCAGTTAGGCTGGAGGGTGTGTCTACCATTCATTCGCATCTGAAATTAAGGTTACTAGAGGGCACAGCAGTGAGCGGGAGTAACTCTCTTCGTCTGTGTGCGCTGACATAGCACTGTATATCTGTATACACAGTACTGTATTTCAGTTAGAATAAGTGTGTCACATAACAAACAATCACAAGAACATGACATATGTGATCAGCAAGAAGAGCATTCATTTCAAATTAGATTATAATAGTCCTAAGTAAAAAAAAAAATCATTAGCCGAATGATTCTGACAAATCAAGATTACACATGTTTCCTGCAGTAAATTTATATTCTGTAAAAGCTGGTACAGGTATAGGACCTGTTATCCAGAATGTTCGGGACCAAGGGTATTCCAGATAAGGGGTCTTTCTGTAATTTGGATCTTCATACCTTAAGTCTACTTAGAAATCAATAAAACATTAATTAAACCCAATAGGATTATTTTATATCCAGGATTAATTATATCTTAGTTGGGAACGAATACAAATCACTGTTTTATTATTACAGAGAAAAAGGAAATCAATTTTCAAAATCTGAATTATTTGATTAAAATGGGGTCTATGGGAGACAGGTTTTCTGTAATTTGGAGCTTTCTTTATATCGGGTTTCCGGATAAGGGATCCCATACCTGTACCTTCTTTAGTCGTCTCCTGCATTATGGAGAGATTTTAGTAATGTGAGTGGTTTGAGAATTTTGTGGATAACTAAATTTACTAAATTCAGAATTAACTGTAGATAAAAGAGTGGTAAGTACACTGGCCAAATACTTGCAAATGTTTGCAGATATAGAAAAAAATGAAATGTTGTTCCGAGAGGTTATACTTAGAGGAAAGGAGAGCAGTCAAACCTGTAGGCACATTGAAAAAGTAACTGTAAACTTTGGAAAAATGTGATTCTTGTATTCCTTTTGTTACAAAAATTTGCAGCCGATACCTATATGTAGATTTTATATTGGAAAGTTTCATTTTAAAGTAAGGTTATAATCAATAAACGTTAGGCATTCCCTAATGATTATATTCATTTACCTGAGACCTCAGGCCAGTGCTCCTGTTTGCTGAAACCTGCACCAGCCTGGAGTATTTCTGTAGGAGCACCATGTCACAATGTTCTCCCATTCTGCTGTACCCCAGACAAGGTGGGAATGTTCAGTAGAGTGAAAAGTGTGCCTGATTTTTCACTCTTCTGTACATGCACACACAGACTGTACCATAGAGAGGATTCACAAGAAAATGACAGCGTGGTACTGATTCACTGGGTGCATTTGGTAAAACTATGATGCCACTGTGGGGACCCTGAAGTCCTAAGACAGGATGGATGCAATAGCAGTGGTGCAGGAGCATGTTGGGACACAAGTTCCTTTAATAAATGTGCTCTTCATTACATCCATTTTAAAGTACCAGCGGATGCATTAATAAATAAACCTTGTAGTAGAATGCCACCTTAATAATGATGGCTGGTTCGTAGCTATTGCTTGTGTTCCTTACTACATAGGGGGGATTGTGCTATATTGTGCTCATAAAGCAGTCAGCCACACTGCATGCAGACACCCCACTATGAACCTCACCATTTAAAGGGAATTGCTACTGATCCTTCATTAAATATTCTTTCTATATCTCAATTTCACAGGGTGGTCTTTTCTACTCCTTTTGCTGTGGTTTCGTATCTTCTCATTTGGTTTGTACCTGGCTTCTCAGGGGTTTCAATGGTTATTTGGTACCTGGTTTTCTACTGCCTTTTCCAGACACTGGTTACGGTAAGAAATATGTGAGGGGATACAGTGGAATGTTGCATCCTGCTTTATGTAGGAGTATTTGCCCTGGGGTAAAATGACTTCTAATATATATTTTCTCCTTTTTATAGTGTTTCCATGTACCATACTCTGCTCTTACAATGTTCATAAGCAAAGAACAGAGCGACCGGGATTCTGCCACAGGATATCGTAAGTCTCGTCCTCCCTATCTCTCTTTTTCCATATTCAGTACCACAAATGGAAAATCTGGGCATTTTGGAATGCTATATTTTATTCAGTGTTTCCATGTTTTTCTTTTCATTTGGGGAATCTTTCTCGATATGTTTTCAGTTAATCTGCAATATTAAAATAAACATGAATTCTGCTTATTTAAGTCATTCCTCTCTCCTACTTTCTGTTCTATCCTACTTTTTTTAGTAACTTCTAAATATGTTACTGTTTGCCTTTCTCTTGCTATTATGCTGATGGTTTTATCCTAGATTTCTCATAATTCTTCTTTCCGTACACTTCTATTTTGTGACACAACATAAGACTAACAGAATTTCTGTTTCTTTCAGGTATGACAGTGGAGGTCTTAGGTACTGTTCTGGGAACTGCCATACAGGGACAGATAGTAGGCAGAGAGAATACACCCTGTGTAGAGCACATTCGGGAAACTCACCTTTATAATACTTCTGTGATTATGGAAGATCTCAACATTACTCACGATGTGGAATCCCTTTCCAGCACAGTGAGTTTCTGAATGCCTCTTTATAATATACATGTTTAAGCAGTTTCATCTTTGTTTCAACATTTGTGTGGTACTTAAAATTAATTCTCACTTACAAATCTGCATGAGAGACATGAGACTCCTTGAGGGCATGCACATTTTTGTTTTTTTACTGTTTGTGCAGTGAAATCTAAAGTCATAAAACTCCCACATTTTGTTCACACATGGGAAGTACACAGAGATTATTAAAATATGTATTCACATTTATGATTGCATGGGTATTAGGTGCTATTTAAATTAACTGCAGGATTAGCTTGGAGTGAGGTGGTATTTTTTCCCCAATCTCTTCCAGCTGAGGTGTTTGATACAAGGTAAGGTTCAGGGATTGGATAATATAAAGTCTCCTTACAAATAATATGTTTTTATGTATGCATGTTTATGAAGATGACTTCAGTTGAGCCTGAAGTTTTCTTCCATGCAGTAAATCCCTGATTAATAGATTAGATTAGTAGATTTTAGGGGGATAGTGCCTTCTTGCTGCTCAATTACTTTTTCTCTTCCCTATTTTTCAGATTCACCTTCTATCTTAACTTGTAGATTACTGATATGCCTTATCTAACATGGTTCCATTAAACCATTTCTGTATTTACAGAGGGATGCCTACATGATTGCTGCAGGAGTCATCTGTGCAATTTATGTGCTATGCGCTATTATTTTGACTTTAGGAGTACGTGAAAAAAGAGGTGTGCATAATACATGACAATTTTATTATTTTATTTTTGTGCTTCCTGCCTTGCTCTCCTTGCAATACATTTTATTTCTTTACCTTACAGATGCTTATGAACTGCTGTCAGACCAGCCCTTCTCCTTCTGGCAGGGTCTAAAGCTTGTAATGTCTCATAAACCCTATATTAAGTTAATTACTGGCTTCCTCTTCACATCTTTGGCTTTTATGGTGAGATCAATTTCTTTTATTTTTAATAGCTTACGCAGGAACAGGCCTTACCATATGCTGTATTCATACATAGTAGAATGTTTATTAGTAAATATATGGGTAGTTAAGAACTCTGGTATTGTAAATGCAAACTGGGATAAGGACTTTTGTCCCTGTCCTTTTGAGTGGATAGTGATTGGTGGCCTGATGAGTTTCAAACAGTAAAATTGATGTGTCTTTTAGGCCTCCCATTGTATAAAGTAGGCAAGATTTCTGTTGAAAAGTATTCTTGCTGTTATACTGGTATCTGATGCAGTTGTAAATGCTTTATTTGCTACTGAACTGTAGATGCAAACATTCCTAGTTATGCTTGTCAACACCTTCTAATCTTTTGTGTTTCAGCTATTAGAAGGTAACTTTGCTCTGTTCCTAACCTATACCATGGGATTTCGAAGAGACTTTCAGAATATCCTTTTAGTTGTAATGGTGAGTCAATCTCCTGTCTTTAGGTAAAGACCTGCAACAAAGTAACATTTCCAAGGGCATATCTAGACACACCTACAGGCACCACTGCCCTTAGAGATTTTATGATGAAGTGATGATTATTGCATGCTTTACATACACTGTGATTTTCTTTTACCTATATTTTTACTCCATTTCCTTTATTCAGTCATTTGGAGGGGTTGAACTTGATACTTAACTGCATAACTATTCTTTAACCGAACAGTATACAGATCTATTCTGAACAATAAAAGGCACTCCCATCTTTGAGAAGTTCCAAAGTTATTGTTTAAGCAAACATTCTGCAACTCCATATAACAATTTGACCTGAGGTCATCTTTTTATCATTTAACTGATTTTTGAGTGTTTAATTCTATTTGTTTAGGGCTTATTCCTTATGCTTCACCAATTCATTTTTATCTCTTGCCTTATGATGTAATCTGTCTCCTTTCTCAGCTCTCTGCAACTCTGACGGTTCCTTTCTGGCAATGGTTCCTCACCCGTTTTGGAAAAAAAACTGCAGTCTATTTTGGGATCTCAGTAAGTAAAAGTAGAGGTAATATAAACCAGCTACTGACAGTGGGAAGAGAGCCTAGCCATGTACTCAGCACAGAAAAAAAGGCAGGAAACTGGCACAGCTTTTAACTGATCTAAGTAGTGTTACACTGCCTTCTAGTGGACAACGCTATGTATTTCTGTTTCACATAATTGGTTTCTCATTCTAATCAGCATAGTATAATTTAAGGGAATGAAATTCAGGACCTGACAAATCAAAAGTCTGTTACATTTTTGATTTGTAATAGTATATAATACATTTTCAGTAAAAAAAGACATCTAAATCATATGTACCTCCCCAGTTCATCATATTTCCTTCTCTCCACTGCTATCTTAATTTCAATTTTATTTTTGTGCCTTTTGATCCACCCCCAATCTACTGTTCCTTTCCTGCCCTATTTAGTATATATGCCCTTCATACAAAGACAGTACAAGATTACTATCCTAAGCTACTGGCACCCCATACTGCATCACATACTGCATCATATGGGACTAATGCATATTAGAGTACAAGAAATGCTTCATGCATTTAGAAATTTTGCTAAAATAATAGGAGTGAATAGCAGGCAATTTCTTTTTACTAAACACACATGTAAATCATGTCTTGAGGTATAGAGATAATAGCTATTAACAAAATGCAAGTTACACTGTTTATCTCTGTCCTACAATATGAAATCTCTTTTGCAGTCTGTTATCCCCTTCCTGATCTTGGTGGTGCTGATGGAGAGTAACCTAATTCTTGCCTATGTTGTAGCTGTGGCTGCTGGACTCAGTGTTGCTGCAGCATTCTTACTGCCTTGGTGAGCAAGTGTTTTTAATTTTTTTTTTTTCTTCAGAATCATTTCTTTGCCCCTATTTTTTATTTGCCTTCCAATGGTCATATCCTTTCTTCTGCCATCATCCTTACTTCCAGTCATTATATACGTTTCACCACTTTTGATAGGTAATTTTACTTTTCCTTTTTAAGCATCCTACTCCAGGCCTGGCATTCTTTCCATCACCTATATTGCCCCTTTTAGCAATTATTTAAGTGTTTAGAGAAGTGTAATCTGCTTACTCTGGAAAACTATCATGTCTTTGCTCCCATTCATCAAGCCATCCTTTACTAAATTTTTAACATTCAGTCTGCCATTCAGCTTTTGTGTGTATATATATATATATATATATATATATATATATATAACATACAAAAAAGACCAGCGACACTGGGATTTTCTGTATATGCACATTTAAATATATATTTTTTGATTTGCACAGAAATCCCAGTGTTGCTGGTCTTTTTTGTATGTTGTGTTATGTTTTTAACGTGCACCTGGGTATGTAATTAAAGTGGAGTGCCACCCTTCTGGTAATATATATATATATATATATATATATATATATATATATATATATATATATAAAAGGACAGAGAGCCGCACGCACAAGGACTTAGTGATTGGCGGAAAAATTTATTTGAAAAAATCCAACGTTTCGAGTACTAACTGTACTCTTCTTCAGGTTTGTCCCTGAAGAAGAGTACAGTTAGTACTCGAAACGTTGTAGAAGTAGAGAGCCACACACACAGAGACTTTGCAAAAAAATATAAAGTATTTATTGAAAAAGATCTAACGTTTCCAGCACTAACTGTGCTCTTTTTCAATAAATACTTTATATTTTTTTTGCAAAGTCCCTCTGTATGGCTCTCTGCTTCTTTATTATTACTTTTACCAGCACACAGGGCTTTTGATCCTGTATAGGGTGTGCTCCATTTTGTTCGTATGATTTATGAAAGTCTTTTTAGAGTCTGCCTAAAAAATGTTTTTTTTGTAGTGGGGTGCTCAGTCAAATACAAAATATATTTTCAGACTGGCACACCCTTATTAAAATTCTATGTCTTTATTGTAAGCACATTGCACAAAAAAACAATGTTTTGGTCCTCATTAGGATCTTTCTCAAGGATAGCAATTAAACTAACTTAAATACACATCAACAACATATATATATATATATATATATAATATAATATATTATGTATTGTTGTCTGTAACAGCCCTGGCTTTGTGCTTGAACTTACTTAATGCTCACACTTTCTGAAACAACTCTGAATATCCTTCAAATCTTTCTTGCTTTAGGTCCATGCTTCCTGATGTAATTGATGATTTTATACTCAAAAACCCAGATTCTCATGGACATGAACCCATTTTCTTCTCATTTTATGTCTTCTTCACCAAGTTTGCCTCAGGGGTATCTTTGGGCATCTCCACATTAAGTTTAGAGTAAGTATAATAAAAGTGGTAAGGGTCGAACGGAGAGTATTAGAGGCAAATTAAACAAATTAAAACATAGCCTAGAGAGAAACTGTAGTAGAGACAAAAAGTAAAGATTATGACAAGATAATGTATGCAGCATTGTGATAATGAAGAGAAGCAAGAAAATAGAGAATTAGGTGCATACAAAGTGGACTGTGTACAACATGATGATGAATGAAGCTGAAGGCATTTTTTTGTGATCTGGAAGGCTCATCCCAATTGTACAACTCTAGTTTTGCAGGCTATCAGACACGTGCTTGTTCCCAGCCAGAACAAGTGAATTTGACCCTGAAAATGCTTATCTGTGTAGCCCCAGTGATACTCATACTTCTTGGACTTTTACTCTTCATACTATATCCCATCAATGAAGAGAAGCGAAAACAGAACAAAAAAGCCCTACAGCTCATTCGGTAAGTATCAGTTATGTAACTTACAAAAAGCAATAGTCGTACATCTTTGAAATATATTTCCTGAAATGTCAGTGCAGATGTTAATATCAGTGATGTAACTACATATAAGCAGACCCTGTGGGATTAGGGGGTTGCTATTTTTTAACAATAACCCCTAATAATTTTCTTTGTGTATACTCAGGGACTAATAGATGAAAGGATTCAGTGGTTTACTAACACCTTAATCTGTCTAAAATACAAACCTATATTATATATGATAACAGGTAAGATTAGTATTGGGTTAACTTAGTAAATAAGTAAATAAAAAAGAGTCAGTGGCCTAACATATGTCTTGTGTTTATAAATCAGTACCACAGCCTTTTTGCTTAAGAAGGAAAAATGGAGGTTTATTGAATGTTTTGTTTGATTTGTTGTTTTGTATAAAGAGGTACAATCTAGAAGGAAATATTCCAAAAACAATAGCTATAATGTTCTCAACATTAACAAAAGTAATCACAATTAATATCACAAGTAATTATACACTTTCTGGTGTAAATAAACCCCCCACCACCCGTTTAAATCATTGTTGAAGTTGGCAGCTAGCAGTGGTCACATTATAGTGATTGTCTATAGCATCTTAAAGGAACAGTAACACCAAAAAATGAAAGTGTATAAAAGTAACTAAAATATAATGTGCTGCTGTCCTGCACTGGTAAAAGTTGTGTGTTTACTTCAGAAAGTCTACTATAATTTATATAAATAAGCTGCTATGTAGCCATGGAGGCAGCCATTCAAAGGAGAAAAGGCACAGGCACATAGCAGATAACCGATAAAACACTATTGTATTCTACAGAATACAGAACTTATCTGTTATCTGCTATGTAACCTGTGCCTTTTTTCCAGCTTGAATGGCTGCCCCCGTGGCTACACAGCAGCTTATTATATAAATTATAGTAGTGTTACTGTAGCAAACACACCAGTTTTACCAGTGCAGGGCAACAGTGCATTATATTTTTATTACTTGAAAGCTTTCATTTTTTGGTGTTACTGTTCCTTTAAGGCTGTAAACATAAAGGGGTAAGAATATTTTTGCTTTATATATTTATACTGGCATATAATATACAAATAAACAGAAATACAAACTCGCTTCCCTCAGTATTGGAAGGTTTCTTCCAAACCAACCAACCCGTGTCCAGTGTGCCCGTAAGATTAAGCTTTCTGCATCTTCTGCTAACCCTCTACTTTGGAAGTGATTTTGTGCAAGAATAGCTAATCTGCTTTGCTTTCTTTTGTGTGTGTGTGATGCTGGTTATTCCTGTGCCAACATGGAAGATTTAGTACTGAAAGTGTGAAAAGCATTCACACAGTTATTTCAGTGGTAATGTTGCTGGAAAACCTTTTAAAAAAGTCTTTTAAACAGTCTTTTGATTAAAACAGGCACAGGTATTAAACTAAAGCTTAGTATTTAGCATTAACTGCTATAATATTATCTCTGCAATGTTACCATTGTATAGGAAGAAGGCTGCTGTTATTTTTTAGCTAATCAATTGAACAGAAGCATTTCAGTTATTTTTTAGTCAGAAACCAGTTCTCGTTGTCTTCTCAAACTCTGTATTTAACAGTTAATTAGGAAGGGTGCGTGAAACATAATTTTTACTCTCAGAACCTTGGCCATAAAGATTGTCTTGGCCTTGGCCAGGCAGATGTAGCAAATTATGCCGCTTTTAGCAAAATATCAAAAGAAATACATATTGCATTTTGACAAATTGTGCTAAACTCAGTCATGACCCTCATCACTCCACCTAAAACAGTGTAATCTGTTGATGTCACTGCCACATCCACTCATATTATCAGCCTGTCCCCATTAAGCCACAGCTGTTCTACCTTTGAAAAGGTAGTCAGGGCCACTAACCCTGGCAGCCAAAAAACTATTGCTCTGCGAAACCACCATTTTATTGTTATTGTTATCTCATTCAAAGGACTACCTAGTTGCTAGGGAAAATTGGACCAGATAGTTGCTGAAACCAGAATTAAATAATTAAAAAAAAAAAACCAAAAACACAAAATTAAGATTAAATGCAAATAGTCTCAGAATATCAGTGCCTTTATCATAGTAAAATGTAATTAAAAGCTAAACCATTTTTAGCAATGCCAGATCTTTTTTATTACGTTACATTTACGATTTAGAAAATAATTTGACCCACTCATAAAGACAAGCTATCCAGAAGGTCTCGGGTCTTCCCTGGCACACACTTGTCATCCTGACAGGCAAGCAGCCAAACATAACTGGAAACATATTTCCATTTAGCAGGTTCTACAGATGATAAAGCCACCTGGGCAAGAACAAAGTACAAGTGGTAAATATAAATGGTGATATAAATCAGACCATCTATTTAACTGAAAAATGTAAAAAAGATACAAAATAATATAAAAGAATTTAAAAACTATATAACCAACTGGCACTCACTGCACTTATGGCCCATGACTTTATCTTATCTGGTGCAGCAGTCAGGAGAGATGACATGTTTCACAGCAGGCCCTTATAAATCATTCTCCAAATCTGTCTCATTCTAGTTCAGGAAACAGGATACGTAGCTCTCTAAAAGCAAGTTAATGTTATTCATACATAGCAGACAGACAGGTAATACCGAGGTGCACACTACTGCTGATCTGGCAAGAATTTTGTTGCTGTCTCCCTAATTATTATTAATCCCAACAAACACATAAAGGAGAAATACATTTAAAGGTAAAATGCCTATTCTATGACCATCACACATAGACAAATGTAAAACATTGTCTGTTAGTCTTAGAGTACCTATTATATATAAATCAAAAAATCCCCGTTAATTATCAACAGTCAAAACCACATAAAAATTGGAAATTTTCTTCCTATCTATATCTAATGCTTCAGTATATAAATACACAACACAGCAAAACACAATTACATAAAACTACACAAAAAGTGTGCGTTGGGTGGATTCTTTGTAAGGGAGTGGTGTCACAGTTCTTGGTGCTGTGGGGAAGTGTCAGTGGTTTGGGCAAGAAAAACATCAGCAGTTGTTTGCACCTCAGTCTTACCTGACAATTATGCTATGTATGAAGGAAATTATGCTTTGAAGAAGCCTCGAGTATCCTGTTTCCTGATCTGGTGGGCCTGTTTTGGAGAAATGTGATTAAAGGCTTTCTAATAAAGTTGATTTGGAAGACAATGGAAGGCTATTTGCTGCGAGTGTCCAAAAACAAATGGTATATAAAATACCAGAACTCAGCGCTCCTGGTGGAAAATCCTGGAAGAGGAACACTTCCGTGCTGTTTTGAAAAACCAAATCGATGTGCAGCACCCTCTTTAGCCAACCCCTTTGATTGGGTCTCAGACCCGCAGTGCAAAATATAGATAGTGAATCCACTCCCACTTGTACTGTCACTCTATCAGCTTACCAGATGGTAGTGAATAAGGGCCAAACATAAATGGGATAACTTTTGCTTGAAGGGAAACGTTATCCCATTTATGTTTGGCCCTTATTCACTACCATCTGGTATGCTGATAGAGTAACAGTACAAGTGGGAGTGGATTCACTATCTATATTTTGCACTGCGGATCATTTCATAAACGTATTGCACTATATGTTTTTTATTCTTTCATGCGCTTGCATCACTACATTTGTCTATTTACTGCGAGTCCAACAGTGTTCTTGCCAGGAAACTTGTTCTGTGATTGGCAGTTGTGTTCATAGTGTCTATATGGAGGGACCCAGATGGATTGACTGTTTGCCTAAACTTCAGACACATACAGGCAGGTTTGTTGGTTCCTGATAAAAATTACTCTAGTGTTTGTGTTGTCTGAATGTGATCAGGAGAAATTAGCTTTACTGGGGCAGTGAATGATGAACGTTCTCTGTAAAAAGAACTGCAAAGTACTGCATAATAAGCACACACAGACCTATATATATATATAATATATAAAAAGGAGAGCACTCTCCAAAACCAACTCTAAGCCTGGATGCCGGGTTGACATAAAATGACATAGCACTCACAGGACTTATTGAAAAAATGAAAAACAATCCTTTAATTGGATTTTACACCAATAATAGGGTTGTTTTTTTTTCCAATTAGTCCTGTGAATGCATAGTCATTTTTGCTATTTGTGTGTGTGTATCTATATATATATATATATATATATATATATATAATATATATATATATATATATATATATTGTGAGATATACAAGGAGTAAGAACACTGTTTTGTGTATTTTTCACCAGTGTTAAAGGTGGAATACCATTAGCACCAGGTAACATGCTTGGTTTTGCAGCAGATAATGCTGTTTTCATGGTAGCGGCTTAGGAAAAGCTGGATAAATGAGAAAGGAGTAAATGGAGGGTGAGAAGGATAGGTCCTCTATTCCATACTCCATTTAGTATTTTCAGTTGGCCGGATTAGGCTGCAGGTGATGAGTGGGTGATTGACATTGGGGACTCAGAGAGAGGGGTTCACTCTTAGAGCAGGGCACAGAGTAGGAAGGCTGCCTGCCTGTGTAAGGAACTCCCAAAGGGGCTGAGGGTGCTGCCTGCCACTGCAAGGAGCAGAGGGAGCCATAACCAAGTGAGGAGTCACCCAGAGAAGTGTTCAATACCCAAATGAAGGGTCACTGAGAGAAAACTTCTCACAGAGCAGGGCACAGGGCAGGAAGGTTGCCTGACTGTGTGAGGAACTCCCAGAGGGGATAGGGGTGATGCCTGCCACTGCAAGGAGCAGAGGGAGCCATGACCATGTGTATGAGTGCTGGAAGGACAAGGCGTAGTGAAAAGCCAAAGTGTGCCAGAGGCTAGTGAGCTGGTATCGCAGGAGGGGAGAGACAGCAGTGAGTAGCCCGAGTATTCACCGTGGATGTGTGAAAGTCATTGGGAATGGTGAGAAGTCCTGGGAAAAGGTTCCAGAGTGTGAGAGTTACCCTGGAACGTGAGAGCCCTGAAGAAAAGACAAATTATAACCATGTTTGCTGATGAACTGTGAACTGTTATGTTTATGTTGGGAGGAGTGTGCCCAAAATAAACTTTTTAAGAGACAAACGTAATGTCACTTGTAGTGTCCCTGTCTCTTATGCTCCTGATCTGCATACCTGCCTACCATAGTCAATTCCCCCAAAAAATTACATGTACAGGCAGACATCTTGTCACTATATATACAGTGTGTATATATATATATATATATATATATATATATATATATATATATATATATATATATATATATACTTTTAAATATCAGTAGTTGAATAAAAAGCCCTGTCTGTGCTCCCTGCCCTTTCCTTCTACTTCTCTCCCTCCCTCTCTCTCTCTCTTTTTACGTGCTGATGTGCTGTAGCAAAATGAATGAAGTGATTATTAGTTCATGATAAAAAGACTAGCAGATGGGCCATATGAATGACTAAAGAACTTCAAGAGGCAGGCTCATAAGCAAGAAAACTAGTATATTGTGTCTTGTCTGTTATGCCTTTTTCCCATTCTACATTGACATTCCATTTATGTTTCTAGAAAGCTCCAACTCTCTGCCTGTCCCACTAGTACTAGACTAAGATCTAATGAGTTAAAGGAGACCTATACCCTAAATAGAATATTACTAGAAATGCTGTATTTTTATGCTTTTCTTTCATAATCTAAATTTTTGCTCTTCACTCGTGGGTCAGGTCATTGTGGCTTGATAACACTGACCACTGCATATTTCAGTGATAGGCTGCAGGTAGTAGGCAGGGGGTTTGGTTATACAGAGGTTGTTTTCTCTGTTTAATCAAATTCTGTGTATGTAGATATGTATTGCTCTGGTAAGACCTAGGTAAAATAGAGTTTATCCACTTGAATAGGATAACATATTTAACAAGAGGCTGCAACTATAGAATGTACAACAGTAAGCAATGTGACTGACTGAAACAGATAATTCCTTAGGAAGGTTAGCGATTACTCTTACTCTTTCTCTCTTGGGGCAAAGTGCTTACAAAATAAGAAGGAAAAGGAGAGAAAGTTACCATGCCACTAGCCTGAATAACTTTGTGCCAAAAGCAAAGGCCCTGGAATTACATTCCAAGAGCACATGACAGGATAGGGATTACATAGTTATGATTTAATAACCTTTAGTAATAAGTGCTTTCACTATTCAAACTGCACTAGGTCAGTAAAAGCAAACTGAAAATTCCTATGATTTCTGCCTTTGATCCAGGGTGAAACATTTCCATGTCTCACACACTTCCATGAATACTTTGGTTTATTTTGTTTTATACAGAATTTTAATCTATCTGAACTTTTGAATCACATATTTTTTTGTAAGTTATAAACTATTTTTATAGCTTGTGATGGAAAATCTAAAATGTTTGCTTTTTCCTTTTAACTTGCCCTCAACTACCTTTTTCTGGTAGCACAGGTTATGGATTTGCTACATGTGTGTCTACTGCACCACTGTTTTTGCGAGCCATTTAGGCATGTGGTATAGTTAAAATTTAACCAGCTGGTATTTGTAGTTGTCCCATAAGACACCATAGATCAAATTAACGGTCATTACTTTGATGCTGTAAATCACATTTTATAACTTAGGCTTTAAACTTGCTATTGTATTTCCTATGACTGTACAAGAATGTGCAAGTATTTATTAATAATCCTGCCTCTACTCTGCCTACCCATCATAATAATTTTATTCCAGTTTGTATTGTTTATTTAGCAGCTTGAAGTTTTTCTGCTCTTCTCACTTTTTTTTTCCTATCCCCAGGGAAAGCAATCGGGACTCTGATTCAGACTCCTTAGAACTGGCAAGCAATGTATGACCCAGGTCTAGTGCTGTGTTAGTAGTCACAAACAGAAAATGCCAAGAAGGACGCATTACGCCATAGGGGAGTGGATACCAGTCATAACCTCCCTGTGCTGCTTCCTCGGGACTCTTCTTGTTCCTCTTGGGATGTGTAGCATCCCTGGTGCTATAAATGCTAGGCACACACTGAATGCTGCGATCCTACATAATGTTGCACTAACATAGGGATAATGTATTAAATTAATTGTGAATTTTCCAAGTGGTGTTTGTATATAAAGACTTAAATCCCTTGATCTTGTGGGAATCAAAGAATAACAAGGTGCCTTTATTCATAAATATTGTTCACTGTACACATGAAACAGACTTTTGTATATATTTGCAAGGTACGCTTGTGAGACCTTCCTACTTGTCAACAAACACTGGTATTTGATCACATGTCTGTATATATTAAGTGTATGCATTTGTATTTATATGTATGTATTAAAACCAAGTCGGTCCTTAAGTCTCCCTTTTAAGTATGGTTATTTGAATGATTTCAGACCACAAAACACATTTACAGTATCATGCTGTACACATGAGTACTGATTAAGCCTATAGGACCTTTAGTAACCCAGGCATGCAATCATATTGAATGTCATTTGTGATATTGCCAGGCATTGTGAATGGAGAGGTCCATGAATCTGGTTTTAAATTGAGAACTAGAGAACCAAAAGGGATAAACAAAAGTGCAAGTACATTCACAAATTCACATTCACAAATGTTTAATGTATACAGGAAGCACATATTACACCCTAACTGTCCATATTTTGTATAATTAAAATGCAATTCTAAGCAACTGTCCTGTATATATTAGTTTTAAAACCAATGGTATTTTACAATTATTTGTAAATTTATTTACAATTAAAACAGTATTTGCATGGAGTTGCTATTTAATAGAGGAAGCTTAAAGAGAGAGTGATTCATGAAGGATCAACAGAACAGTGTCTGAAAACAAAAGCAATATTTAAAATAAGAATAACAATCATTTTACCAGACTGAGTGGTTAAGATCAAAAAAGGCCATTATTAATTCTTTCAGAAAACGTGGCAACCCTTCTCACAGTAAAGTACATGAGCCGATTTCAGCTGCAGATATGGGTTCTTTTGATTGAGCAGCTTAGCCTTATGGGCACCAACGATGGGCCTCCCCGACCAACATCTGGCCTGAAATTGGGCAGATCTCAAGCGGGCAGGTTCGATTTTTCTGCCTGATCAGGGACCACATCTGCTCATTTATGCAGTCCCCAGGCCGACCGCTCCTATGCCCGCTGTTTTAATTCAATTGTTTGGCCCTAGGTGGGCTATCAGGAGAAGATCTGCTCGCTTGGCAACCTATGGCAATTACACACAGAGATACTTGTAGCCACCTACTTATTGTAACCAGAAAATAGACAATACTGATAATTGTCTCTTTCTGTGTTTTAGTGGAGACAATTCTCAGTATTGTCTATGGCAGGGTATTTTCTGGTGTTTTGTAGCTGCAACAAGTAGCTGGCTACAAGTAGTACCATGTGTCATAGCCCTAAATCTGTTTTCTGGTTGCATTAGTCTAGATATTTTCAGTTGTAGGATAGAAACCATCACAAAAGGAAATAATATATAATCCACACAAAATAATGAAAATTGGCATGCTAGTCGCCTGTGCTAAATTTCCTCTGCTGTGGGCACCTAATCTCCTGCAAACGTGTACTTTTTTTTTCTGAAGTTACCCAAAGTGTGCCTCCTGAGGAAATAGGCACCTTTGGACATACAAAATGGCGGGTATGTTTTCCCACTGACGATTTACATATTGCTGGTAGGAAAACATTTAAAGAAGATTATGCACCCGTGGTAGTGCAGATTTATCACGGGCAACTAATCTTCCTGTGTAGCGCAGAGACACATGGGGCAATTAGTCTTTTTAAAAAGTTGTGGCGACCAATTAGCGCGTCCAAACCAAGCATGATTAGTCACAGCGGCTTGCACATTAATCTATGGCAGTTAAATCAGCAATTAGACGCCTAGTTTTTTAGGGCTCTGGCACACGAGGAGATTAGTCGCCCGCGACAAAACTCCCTGTTCGCGGGCGACTAATCTCCCCGAGTTGCCTTCACCTGCCATCCCACCGACGAAAATGTAAGTTGCCGGTGGGATGGCACACGCGGCGGCGCGACTTCGTGCAAATCGACGAAGTTGCCTCGCGAGGCTTTTTCGGTGATTTGCGCGAAATCGCGCCGCCACGTGTGCCATCCCACCAGCGAAAATATAATATATATTTTTGCCGGTGGGATGGCAGGTGAAGGCAACTCGGGGGAGATTAGTCGCCCGCAAACAGGGAGTTTTGTCGTGGGCGACTAATCTCCCCGTGTGCCAGAGCCCTTATAAGTCGCAGTAACTAATCGCTTTAGGGCAGTGGCACATAAAGAGATTAGTAAGCCACGATAAATCCTTGTAACCGTGGCTGATTAATCCCCCTAATGCCATCCCACTGGCTTCAGTTTAATTTCTGGAAACCGAAGTGCCGCGTATGCCATCTCACTGGCAATTTACATTCTTGCCAGAGGGATGGCATTTAAAGGAGATTAGTCGCCCAAAATAGCGAAGATTTATCGCAGGCGACTAATCTCCACGTGTGCCACTGTCCTTATGTGTCTTCACTAGGGTTGTCCGTGTACTGGAAAATAAACTGGCCTTTCTGTATTTTTATTTCTTCTCTACTAATAACATTAACATACAGAGGCGCTGTTACCATGAGGCGAGTTGAGAAACTCCCCTCATGCGGCAGCGCCCCCAAAGTTACAAAATGCCCTAAACACTCTTAGTATGGCATTCGCCCAAAGTATTGGAGTTCTGCTTGCATATGAAAAATCGCGCGATTTCTTTGATCTCAGTAGGTACTACCACCCGCCCAGTTTGATGTGCTGTCAGTCACCGCTTAACCCCAGCCCCTCCTCGCATCATGTTCGCTCTGTGACCATCTTTGGTAACAGATTGAAGAAACAGATACACACGTTGGTGGTTCGTTCTTGTCACATGACCGGAACAATAAAAGCGTTCCATGAAAATAAAGGGCAATTGTCATTTGCAATGCAGAATACTGGTTTCCGCCAAATAGAATGGCAGAAATAACCCTATCAGACGCAGGCAGGATAAAAAATTACATCGGGTATGGGTTTATCGCACCCCAGTTATATCAACTGTACATTATTGCCAGGACTAAATGTGGACTCAAGGATATGACTGCGTTCAATTTACAGCGAATCGCACACTGGGCTCCTCCTCCAAGATAGAAAGCCCCTCCTTCTTATTATCACACGGAAGTAGCTTGGAAGGAGGCACAGTGGGAAGTGGCTGCCGGAAGTGGGGCAGTTCTAGAGACTGAGAATCGGTGGAGGTGAGTAGGGCGGGGCAGGGGGAACCGGTACCTTATGTAGAGTAGACAGCAAGGTGTTGTGGGCACATTGTGTGTGTAAAACCTGTATGGTAAGTGCTGGCTAGGTAATGTATAACTGTTATATACATTTTTTTATTTTTATGTAGTTTTACTGTATTAGTATCTTCCGGCGCAGCTTTCAGCTTGACTTGAAGCTAATATACACTAATATAATTATTGTAGGTATTGCATTCTCAGTGACTGACACTTTTAGGCTCTTTAGCCTGCTCTGATGCTTGGGAAAAGTAGTTCAGTTTCAGCACTGCCCTAACTGGAACTAGTTACAGAGCCCTTGGCACAATCATGTTGCTGCCCCCCTAACCTATGGGCATAAGACTTTTATATTGGTACATTGTAACTGCTTATCAGCCAGTGCTCCACTGCCTCCCAACCCTTTTGAGTAATAACTAGGCCATTGGCTGCCAGTTGCCAAACATTCTTACAGATGTTGTACCTTGTTTTGTTGCCTCTGTGCAGCTTGAAAAACGTCCAAACTGTATGCCTGATTTACATGTATGAAGCTGCAACTCACACATGTGTCTCTTTATTCTTAGTGTAGGATTCACATTATAATGGACTGGGTAAACTGTGACATTGAAATGAGTTAGAAATATGTCTTGCAACAATGTTGCTTCTTTTGCAACAGTTTTGCTTCTTTCCAGTTATTTGCCTTCAATGAGGCATTTTGGCAGCAGCTTGCACTTCTGTCATTATTATATTTGTTCAGGGTTTTTCTCTGGCTGAATATTTTTAAAATCTCTTGGCCATGTCTTTTATTCATACATTTGCAAAGTATACAGCACTTTATACTGAGTACAGGGGAATGCTTTCTTAGTTTAAAGCCGTAATTTATTCATAGCTTCAAAATGAGGAAATGCAGTTGTTTTGTAAGAATTTGCTCCCTTGCTAAATCAGGCTGCATAAGCACTATTCATTAGCAGTATCTCTGTTCAAATGTTAATTATGTGTTACCTACAATGTATCTTAGACTTTTTAAAAATTGTGGGTCAGTAACTTGTGTTTTAGGATCCAGTCAGGTGTGAAATCTATGAAAAGGTGACCATGATCAGATAAAAAAATAGTGTCATTATTTACATTTTTCACCCAGAGGACTGAGTGTTAATATTACTTTTTTGAGATATGTTTCTTGGTGATACTCCAAATGGTATTAATGCTAACAGAGTTTACTTAATTGTAAGTAATTGATTATAACAGAAGGGCTTGCTGTAAACCTTTGTACATCTTGGTGAATCATCCCTGTACCTGAATACGGATAACATTGATAATGCTGGAAAGGTTAACATGTGGTTTTTGGATCCAATAAGTTGAAATACGGGTGAGGCACATTCTTGTTGAACACAACTGATGCTTGCTACAGATTTTGTTGTGTGGTCTTTGTTGATAACTTCTGTATGAAAGGTATGTTCAGGGTTTTGCTCAGACATGTTGAAGTCGTTCGTACAGGAGCCCTGTAGATGTAAAAGCAGTTATTTTTAAGCTAAAGGTTGTGACCTGCTGCATCCCTTTGTATAGGTTGTCCTAGTAATACTCCATTAAAGACTAGTCCCACCGGAAGTAAAACTATAGCCATAAATATGCTGTAAATGATATCCAGAGCTTAGTGATGTCATTGGTCATAATCAGTTCTTAGCAATATAATTTGTCACATGATTCACTGAACTTTGTTTATTATAATAAATAATGTTTTCCCTGTTGTACCCCATGTTTCTTTACAGTAATGGTCTTTATAGCAGCCTACACTTCTGCAGAAGAAAATGATTATATATATATATATATATATATATATATAATATATAGTTATAGAATTGTTGTATTTAATTATATAATTCTGCAACAACACACAGTTTTGGCAAGTTCATAATACATTTAAGGATTTTCTGTTTCTTTCATATTACTGGTCTCATTGATTATCATTGGATTAAAGTCTACACACTTGTAATAAAAGTTGGTAAATTTTGTTATTTTTATGTCTAAATTGCAACCTGATTCGGTAGAGCTCCTCCCTCTTAAATTCTGACATGGTTTGAAAGCATAGAAGTTGTGGGCTGGTGCTGGGTACTAAATGAGAGTTTTGTTAACCCTGTACTCCTAGGGAGTTCCCCTTTCATTCTCTTTCCCCCTGAAGATAGTAGAATTGCTTGGGGGGACACCAGTCTTAATTAGCATAGGGCTGGTGGCTGTGGAATGCATAAGAGCAGTACTGTGCAATATGAATTCAAACTATTCTACAGACTTTTGTTGCCCTTAAATTCCCTTTTGAACAAAAATTTGGGCTACAAAAACATGCTTAGCTGTTAAATGACTACTTGTTCTTGTGTGAAAAGACATTTTAATGTTTACAAGCGTAATGACAAGATGTCCATTGTCTTATTGAATGTAAAATATAATAATGAGTCCTTGTCTCATTGAATGTAAAATATGATATGTGTAGTTGGATATGAAATTTGCATGTGTTGCTTTTTTTTAAACAATCTTTCTTTATTGTTTTTCTTAACAAGGAAGGGGAAGGGGGTACAGAAAAGAGAAAGAAGGGTGGGGGAGGGCAATGCAAAGTACATTGTGACTGTCTGCATGTGTCACTTGATAGGTTTTCTAAGTGCTGAAAAGGGCAGAACTAGCAAACTGCAACATAAATTGGGTTTATAAATCAGCTTTTCTTATTCTGGATAGCAGTTTATAACCCTATGTTAATGTTAAAACTTAGTTTTTTCTGTTCCACTTTTAGCTATACAAATGTGTGTGCACAAAGATTTCCTTTTTCTCCTTTAAAGACTTTCAGTGATATATAGTTCATGTCATTGCAGTGTTTATCTTTGAAGCCAAGCCAGAGTCATTGGTACAGTCTGTTTATATTCTTGTATTTTTTAGAGGTGACATCACTTTTGTAAAAAACATTATTCCTCTCTTTTTTAAAAATCTTTATGCTCTACCAGTCATGGCAGATATTCACGGCCTAGTTGATCGTCTGGAGAAGGCTGTTGCAAAATTGGAGATTCTTGCTGCAGGTTCTGGTGGGGATGTATCTTCTGCAGGTTAGTGGAATGATCTAGATCAGTTGTATGTTTCCAGCTACTTTCTATTGTTTTATAGGTATAGCTCATCAAATGTATTCTAACTTATTCTTATTCTTGCAGATACAGCTGTATATGTTCAGGCATATGATGATATCATTAATGGACAAGTGGCGGAATTCATGAAGAAAAGCAAAGAGATTGGTGGGGATGTTGAGAAGCAGGTTAGTACAGACAAAATATTTCCAATAAAAAACAATATTTCTGTAGGGTAGGAAGTAAGTTAACAGCTTGTTGTATTGAAATATCCATTTAAGCTTATTAAAGAAATTCTTAGAGGATGTGTAGCATAGGTGTTAAAACATACTCAGTGGGGAAGATTTTGTGTTAATTGTGTATTACATAGCTCTATACAGTCATTTTTGGGGGGGGGGGGGGCAATGATGCAGCAAACTTTTAGTGTGAAGAATGAGTGGTTTGGATGATTTTGTCAAAAGCATAATATTCAATGCTACTGGAATACTAAAACTGACAATTAGTATTTATGCGAGTGTATAGATAGGTCGGGATAGGTGTAGGTGTGTGCTAGGTTTACTTGGAAGGGTTGAACTTAATGGACTTTGGTCTTTTTTCAATCCAAATTAACTATGTAACTATGAATTGCTAATGTGGTGCCGTTATTTAAAAAGGGATCCCGTTCTCAGCCTAAAAAATATAGGCCTGTTAGTCTGACATCAGTAGTAGGAAAACTTTTGCAAAGGGGTAATAAGGGATAGGGTACTTGAATACATTGCAGTTCACAATACTATAGGTTTGTGCCAGCATGGTTTTATGCGTAACAGATCTTGCCAGACTAATTTAGTCGCCTTTTATGAGGAGGTGAGCAGGAACCTAGATGCTGGAATGGCAGTTGATGTAATCTACTTGGACTTTGCTAAAGCGTTTGATACAGTACAACAAAGAAGGTTAATGATCAAATTGAGGAATATTGGCCTAGAACATAATATCTGTAATTGGATAGAGAATTGGCTGAAGGATAGATTACAAAGAGTGGTGGTAAATGGAACATTTTCTAATTGGACCAGTGTTGTTAGTGGAGTACCGCAGGGGTCAGTCCTTGGTCCTTTGCTTTTTAATTTGTTTATTAATGACCTGGAGGTGGGCATAGACAGTACTGTTTCTATTTTTGCTGATGACTCTAAATTGTGCAAAACTATAAGTTCCATGCAGGATGCTGCCACTTTGCAGAGCGATTTGACAAAATTTGAAAACTGGGCAGCAAACTGGAAATTTTTCACGGTGAGGGCAGTGAGGTTGTGGAATGCCCTTCCTAGTGATGTGGTAATGGCAGATTCTGTTAATGCTTTTAAGTGGGGCCTGGATGAGTTCTTGAACAATCAGAATATCCAAGGCTATTGTGATACTAATATCTACAGTTAGTATTAGTGGTTGTATACATGTATACATAGTTTATGTATGTGAGTGTATAGATTGGTAGGTGTGGGTGCTGGGTTTACTTGGATGGGTTGAACTTGATGGACTCTGGTCTTTTTTCAACCCTATGTAACTATGAATGGGAAAATAACTGATGCCACTCCATCTTTTGTGCAAGTACCAGTTGTCTTCTATCCTACCTGCACCTCAAGCAGATGGACACTGGTACTATCAATCATACGGCATGCTGAAACAGATGTGTAGATGTATACACCTGTGTGCCCAATAGGATCATTGCAGGGAGAATGTTAAAGGAATACCAACACAACATTAAAGCTTTCTTTGCCATCTATAGAAACTGATGCATCGCAACAGATTCGCTCATCACTAAACAGTAACCTAACTTTTGCTGCTCCATGATAATAGACCAAAAGTTTAGGAGCTGTCATTCCCCAAATAGGGCCTTTTTAACAATCTAAATGCCGTCTCCAGAATGCTGCACTTTATCCCTTATTTTATACTCTCTTGGTAGTTAACTTATATTATCTTTCTATGTTTATTTATATTATTATAATAAATGTAAAATCAAACATTTATGTGTTGAGGCTGATTAGGTGGGGGTGGGCCACTCCAATGTGTTTTTGAAATTTTAGAGTGGTCCTTTAGAAAGCACTGAACCCCAGCCAAAGGTTATATTAAAAGAGGGATGGAAATTTTGGTTTGGTTGAATTATTTTTATTGTAGAATAAAATCAGTTCTCTCTCTCTCCCCTGACTTACAGGCTGACATGTTTATGTCAGGCATACAATTGCAGAGAGCAATTTTGGTGATGGCCTCTCAGTATCAGCAGCCAGCAGAGGTGAGTGACTTTTTTAATGCACATAAGTCTCTTATACATTTAGAAATTTGTTAGATAAATGTCTTTGCTTTAAAGAGATAGTGACTCCGGAATTGATTGATTGATTTATTTATTTTTACATCATAACATTGTGTTTACATGCTATTTATAATTTTTCCATAATGTATTTGCCAGATGCTTTTACATTACCTATCTGATTCCTCATGTATCCCATAACTGTGCAGCAGTAGTCCGTTAACATTAAAAGCTATAACTGACAGGTTGAGAATGAGCAGTCAGGTTGGCAAAACAGTCAGGTTTAGGAACTTCAGGTTACAATTACTTACAAAAGCAAAAATATCTCTGAAAAATAATAAACATGAGCTATAGGTAACTTTTAATGTATATTAATATTTTGAATAGTAGATTTTTAGTGTCCGTATCACTTTAAGTGCAAATTGTTTAAATCTGTGTATACTTTAGCAAAAGTTAGGACATTTTTTTGCAGTAGGATATCTTTTAGTATCCTTTTTATATTTATTATTATTATCCTTTTATTTACATAGGGATTAAATATTCAGCTGCACTTTTACAAAGATTATACATCATTCACATCATCCTCTGCTACAGTAACTTTCCTGTATGTTTTTAGAGTGTGGAGGGCATTTATTTTGCCTTTCTCGATCCTGAAATTTAAAATACTATCTGGTGTCTAGGGTCATAGACCACTGGAAACCAGAAGCCATTGATTGACTGAAGGGTCTGTATTTTTATTATTATTTGTGACTGTGATTGTAGTAACCAGATTGTCATTTTTTAAGTTGAAGCTGTACAACTTTTTTTAGTATCTAGTTTGTGTTCATATAGAAAGAAAGAAAATCTGTTAAATTTGTTCCTTCATACTCCTCTCTCACATAGAAAGATCTCTCTGCTATCCTTGCCCCCCTCTCTGGAAAAATTCAAGCTGTGCAGGATTTTCGAGAAAAGAATCGAGGAAGTAAATTGTTCAACCATTTGTCTGCATTAAGTGAAAGTGTCCCTGCCTTAGGGTGGGTGGCAGTGGTAAGTATTAATTTCATATGATCTTTTACTGCATGTTATTTCTCTAATGTTAGAGTGGTCAAAGCTTTTTACACTATGTGCAAAGTGTATTCTTAAGTTCAGTCTTCGCTTCCCTCCCCTTAGACCATAGTAGTGTTATGAGTAAATAAAAGCCATTACTGTATGGCTCACCATTAATTCCAAATCATCTATAAAGTAGAATGTCACCACTTGGTTCTAGGTTCCATTAGAAAGACCACATGCTTAGGAACCTATGGTTTAAGGCTATGATCTCCAACCAGTGGCTGGGGAACAACATGTTGCTCACCAGACCTTTTGATGTTGCTCCCAGTGGCCTCAAAGCAGGTGCTTATTTTTGAATTCCTGGCTTGGAAGTTTTGGTTGCATAAAAACCAGGTGTACTGCCAAGCAGAGCCTTCGGTAGACTGTCAGTCCACATAGGGGCTACCAAATAACCAAACATAGCCCTTATTTGGCACCTCAGGACACTTTTCATGCTGGTGCTGCTCCCCAGCTCTTTTTACATTTGACTGTGGCTCACCGGTAAAAAGTATTGGGGACCCCTTGTGTAAGGCGCTGGTTTTTGGACTTCCCCTTTGGTCCCCCAGATTGTTGTGGTAATTTAATAGTGTTTTTATGTAATGGACATATTGGCCTGCATACAGCATTTGTGGACCAGATTATAATGAAATGATCTAATGTGAAAAGAACTATGGGCATTAAGCAAATTGTGCTACGAAGGTGAACTGCTTAAATCTTCTTTTCCCAGGCACCTAAACCAGGTCCCTATGTGAAAGAAATGATGGATGCTGCCACGTTTTACACCAATAGAGTACTGAAGGAATATAAAGATGTGTAAGTTGTCCTTAACACCAAGCCATTATATTAAATATTTAATTTGATAGATCGATTGCTTCTTTTTTAGAATTCATGACATCTATCGTGTAATTTAATTCTGTATATAAAGCAGTGTTACGGTGGTGTCTATTATAAGCCCTTTTTTTTTTTTTTTTTAAAGGGGTAGTTCACCTTTAAATTAACTATTAGTATGATGTAGACAGTGATATTCTGAGACAATTTGCAATTGATTTATTAATTTTCTAATTTTGTTAGTTTTCTGTTATTTAGCTTTTTGTTCAGCAGCTCTTTAATCTATTATTTTAGCTGCTGTCTGATTGCTGAGGGCCTTATTTGCCTAGCAACCAGGCAGTGGCTTAAATGAGAGACTGTAATATGAATAGGAAAGAGATTAAAAAGAAAGATAAATAATAAGAAGCAACAATAAGAATAATAAGAATTGTAGCTTACCTGAGCAATAGTTTTTTGGTTGCTGGGGTCAGCGACCCCCCTTTGAAAGCTGGAAAGAATAAGGCAACTAATTAAAAAACTATAAGAAATAAATAGTATGGATCAATTGCAAAGTTGCTAGGAATAGGACATCCTTAAACAAATTAAAAGTTGACTTAAAGGTGAACCATCGCTTTAAAACGATACTGTTTAGGATTACATTTTGTTCATGTTTTAACCCAGCCTATAACAAAATATTGATGTTATAATATTCTGCCACTTGGTGGTGCCTGCAGTAAAAACTAACAGCAGATAAAGCTTTCTGCTAAAATCCTTGATAACTGTAATTGCTGTAAAGTCTCCAGACACTGGTGAAACTCTCGGTATTCTTTTCAGTTGTTTTTAGATAATGCACAATAACTTGGAGCATATTGCAGACGTATTGCTTCTTAAATGGAGTCTGTTATAATTTGTGTTTATTTGTAAAAGTGTTTATTTGTTGCCTACAAACTGTAGGGCAAAGACACACAGAGCTTCTTAGAAGCAGCTACTTGTCACAACTACTAAACGCCAGAAAATGCCCTGCCATAGACGGTAATGAGAACCCACATAGATACTTTTAGGGCTGTGACAGACGGGGAGATTAGTCGCTGCACGACAAATCTCCCTTGTCGCGGGCGACTGATCTCCCCGAAATGCCATCCCACCAGCTAGAATGTAAATTGCCGGTGGGATGGCATATGCGGCATGGCAATTTGCCAAAGTCACGGAAGTTTCCTCTCAAGGCAGCTTACGCGACTTTGGCAAATTGTGGCGCTGCGTATGCCATCCCACCGGCAATTTACATTCTCGCTGATGGGATGGCATTTCGAGCGACTAATCTCGCCGTCTGTTACAGCCCTTATAAGTTATTATCAGCATTTTCTATTTTGTAGCTGGCTACAAGTAGCTTGGTGTGTGTGTTAGCCCTAAATCTTGTTTAAAGGAACAGTAACACCAAAAAATGAAAGTGTTTTAAAGTAATTAAAATATAATGTACAGTTGCCCTGTGCTGGTAAAACTGGTAAGTTTGCAACAGAAACGCTACTATAGTTTATATAAATGAGCTGCTATGTCAACACGGGGGCAGCCATTGAAGCTGGGAAAAAGGAGAAAAGGCACAGGCACATAGCAGATACCAGATAAGCTTTGTAGAATATAATGGGGTTTTTATCTGTTATCTGCTAAGTAACCTGTGCCTTTTCTCCTGTAAATGGCTGCCCCCATGGCTACACAGAAGCTTTATTATATAAACTATAGTAGTCTTTCTAAGGAAAACACACCAGTTGTACCAGTACAGGGCAACATTACATTATATAGTAATTACTTTTATACACTTTCATTTTTTGGTGTTACTGTCCCTTTAAGAGTCTTCTAGACACTGTCGTAATGGAGGATGAAATTGGCTTTGCTTAGCTTGCAGTATGTTTGGTATTATACCTTGGCATTGTGCCATATGAACAAGCAGGAAATAGATTGCTCATATAAGCATTGTGTGTAGTTCTCGTTTAAAGTCTTCAGATCAGTGAAATTTCAAGAGGATTGCTTTTAGTATCACTTGACCCTTTAGGTTACTCAGAGGATTATGCAGAACAAAGATCATTTAATAATAGTCGCAGGGAATCCCTAACCAGTTTCTTTTTATTGATTTAAAGGGTCTGAAATACTACCAGTCTTTTTAGCCTGTTGTGTCAGTGTGAAATGCTTGAACATGGTTTGCTGCTGTTATGAGCTATAAGCCTGCTGTGAGTGTTCCTTTAATGAGGTAGAATAGTATTGTTTTACCCAGACTGGAAATGGCTAGTTAAGATCATTAAAGAGATGTGTTGGAGAAATGATAAATCAGTTAGTGAGAGGAAGCACATTAATAGAAGTATGTCAGAAGTTAATTGCTTTTGTTTGGAAAGACAGTCTCATGATGATTTATGTTAATGAATTACCGATCTTTATACCAAAGGATGAATGATATGACCAGCCAATAGTTACATAATATAATATATATAATATCTTGGCAGCCTTTATCAGAGTCCAAAGTCATAAATGGGTGGGGCAGCAATTAGAATCAAATGTAGGAGTTAATGGCTATTTGCTATTTTGGATAAAGTTCTATCCCCTTAGGGGGTTATGTAATAAAAGGCTCTAAGTTTGCTCAGGAGCAGTAACCCATAGTAACCAATCAGCAGGAAGCATTTTCTGGTCACCTGTTTAATAGCAGACATCTTATTGGTTGCTATGGGTTACGGCTACTGGGCAAACGTAGTGCCTTTTATTACATATGGGGTTAGTCTTAGTTTATGATTTTGATAGGCTAAAAATGTATTCACTTTATTGCCCCAGCATATTAATATTAGGGATGTGTGATTTGCCCTGAACCCATGGGAGGCGGGTTAAGGTTGAAATTTAGGCAACCGAGTGCTGGTCAGACTGGGGAAGTACACTCCTCCCAAAGATTTCATCTTTTGGAACCAGAGGTACGTGCAGAAGTAGCATACAGGGTGTGAAGACATGGGTGTGGGTCCTACAATGGCAACTCACCATACAATGTATATGTTACCCTGTCATGAGCTAAAGGGGCCCGAAACACTGTTTAACCAAAAAAAGGGGTCCTTATTCTAAAAAGATTGAAATGTTCTGTTACAGGTGTAAAGTAAATATCTGAGTGTATTGATAAGCAGTAACTGCTACCAGGTATGGACCTCATGAATTTTCTTTTGCGTGCAGGGATAAGAAACATGCTGACTGGGTGCGAGCATATTTAAATATCTGGAATGACCTGCAGACTTACATTAAAGAACATCACACAACTGGTCTAAATTGGAAAAAGACGGTGCGTAAGGCTCTCACTTTTTAGTATCGATGGTGTCTGTTTTTGATAAATTACCATTATCCTGTACATTCTTAGGGTCCCAAGGCTTCAGGTGTCGCTCCTACTCCTGCTGCTCCTCCAGCACCCAAAGCAGGTCCCCCACCTCCTCCACCTGGTGGTCCTCCACCTCCTCCTCCCCCTGCACCAGCCTCTGCTCCAGATGATGACAGTGTGAGCCGCTCCCAGCTTTTTGCACAGCTTAATCAAGGAGAGAAAATCACCAAAGGTAAAAAGAGGAATGTGTTCAAGGAATGGAGAGAGAGTGTGAGATAAAAAAAGAATGCTCTATATCAGTGCTGTCCAACTTCTGCGGTGCCGAGGGCCGGAATTTCTCTAGCATACATGGTGGAGGGCCACTAATGGAAACCAGTTTTGACCACTCCCCTTTTTGAAACCACACCCACTTCAAACCACACCTATTTTATCACAATGGTGGTAGCAAAGCAAAATCCCAAATGCTTGGTCCTTACTGTGGGGATATCAACCATCATTCATATGTGAAAGAATTATGTTATGTCATATTAAGATATACCCTTAAATCCATATGCCTCCTCCTCTCCTGTGGATAGCACAGCAACCCCCAGTACACCTAAGTACACCTTAGGGACCATTTAATGGCTATTTCCAACTGCTAACTCCCCCAACAAACCTCTGACAGGTTGCTGCCTGTGTGTGCCATACTCTACCTGCCCTTAGCTGCCTGTGTGTGCCATACTCTACCTGCCCTTAGCTGCCTGTGTGTGCCATGCTCTGCCTGCCCTACCCTTCCTGTGTGTGCCATACCCTCACTGCCCTATGCTGCCTGTGTGTTCCATACTCTACCTGCCCTATGCTGCCTGTGTGTGCCATACTCTGCCTGCCCTTAGCTGCCTGTGTGTGCCATGCTCTGCCTACCCTATGCTCCCTGTGTGTGCCACACAGGCAGCATATTCCAGGCAGTACCTACATGGGTACCTACAGTACCTATGTCTGAGGTGTGAACAGGGGAACAATGGGGGTGATTACAGCCTGAGTCTGAGGTGTGAACACTGCAGGGGTTGAACAATGCAGGTATTAAATGGTGTGAACAACACAGGGGATTACATGTTTAAACAATACAGAGGGATTACAGCCTGAATCTGAGGTGAGAACCATGCAGGGGGGCAGTTAATCTCAGTACTGATACCATTTAAAGCTTACACAAAGGTAAGCCATCAAAGCAGACAGACAGGTGGGGGGCCACACAGAGGGGGGTCACGGGCCGCCAGTTGGACAGCACTGCTCTATATTATTGGATACTCTAAGACTAATGCCACACAGCGCTGATTCTCAGCCTGTGGAGTAACACAGGCTGAGAATTGGCCCCTACACTGGCATCAGCTTTTTCCCGTACCTGGAGCAATAGCATCCCTGGGTGCAGGCACACATGCTAGTATGTGTTTTGTATCAAAATCAGCTCTGTGTGCCTGCACCTGGGCCAACACAATGGCTCCAGTAAAGGCTGATTCTCAGCCTGTGTTTATCTGCAGGCCAAGAATCAGCCCCGTCTAGCATTAGCCTAATTTCCATTTTGTGCAACCTGATAGGCCTTGCCCCCTGAAATAGAAAACTTTTAACAGATGCTGGTAGGAGTATTTATCAGTGAGGTGGGCGCAGAGCCAGGCTGGGCACCTAGCTTAAAGCAAGTGGGGGGAAAACACTAGCTTACAGTTCAGTTTAATCTTTTGTATGGGAGTGTTTCAGCCTTCGTATCATTACAGACTGGAAGCAAGCAGGGAGTGCCTAAGATTGCTTTTTGCTGTTACTTGTTCTTCTGGTTCAGGCCCCACCCCCAACAAGCTGCACTGATAGCACGATCATACAAGGCTCAAAGGAAAGCAGATTATATAAAAGTCTATATAATACAGTCATATGAAACAGTTTGGGAACCCCTCTCAGCCTGCATAATAATTTACTCCACTTTCAACAAAAAAGATAACAGGGGTATGTCTTTCATTTCCCAGGAACATCTGAGTACTGGGGTGTTTTCTGAACAAAGATTTTTACTGAAGCAGTATTTAGTTGTATGAAATAAAATCATATGTGAAAAACTGACTGTGCAAAAATTTGGGTACCCTTGTAATTTTTCTAATTTGAATGCATGTAACTGCTCAATACTGATTACTGGTAAGCACTTATTTATATTGGGTGTATAATAATAATTGTTGCCTAGTATGATTGCACATCAGGCAATGCATTATCCTTTCTTTATGCATTCTTAGCACATACAAAAACTTTACATAGATGTTTTTTCCTCCCTTCTTCTGATAGGTTTGAAACATGTTTCTGACGACATGAAGACCCATAAAAATCCTTCTCTGAAGACTCAAGGAGGTCCAGTCCGCGCCGGTCCCAAACCCTTTACTTCACCTAAACCCACAGGTTTTGGTGCCCCAGCAGCAAAGCCTGTTGTCAAGAAGCAGCCTCCTGTGCTGGAGCTGGAGGGCAAGAAATGGAAAGTGGTGAGTTATGTGATTAGAATGGGTATGTTGTTCATAGCTGCTCTGGCTAAGTGATACATTGACTGGAAAATTGCACTTGCCTGTTGGAACAGGTCATATCGGTACTAATTTCTCCTCATAGAATCCACTCACAGTACATGAACTAGTCTCGGGTAGTTGCAATCTAGTCTCGGGCAATCTTTAATTCCATTTTATGACCTTCAGCTCTACAGTTTTTTCCTATCCGGGCTCTCCTTCAGTGTCTGGTGTAATCTGCCTTTTGTAGACTTTCTCATTAATTTTCATGTCTTCATTGCTGGTTGCAAGGCGATTCAATTACTGGTGGAAAGGCATTTTGGAGAGATTAGATGCCTTTGGTAATAGAGATTTATTGGGCGCAACTAATCTCTCCATGGAGCATTAGCCCAAAGTAAGACAAAATTACTGTTTGCCAGGAACAAACTATATCATGAGTACCATGAAATTTATTTAAATAAAAAAAAGTAGCTGCTACCATGAGGAGGCAGGACACTAAAAGAAAGAAAGTCTTTTGCGCAAGATACGGTCCACAGCAGAGATTAAATATCATAAAAAATGTAAAGGTGGGCCAGATTGAACTGGTCCAATTGTTGGCCCTAGGGCATTTTTCTGGTCTGAATGCACTGAATTGGCATGTTAAATCTGCAGTATATGGGCACATTTAAATCTAATGAACTCTCCAATATAGATAAAGTAAAAATGTTTAGTAGTTCCCTCAGATTAAGACTAGGCCTAGAGCCAAATGGGCTGGGTTGACTCTTCCAGTGTGCTGGTTTCTGTAGATGGCTTCCCCCATTCCTTTCCCAAGGTCTTTTCATAATATGCCTGTTTCTTTCTTCTCTGTCTTTGACTATTGAAAAGATATTTCTGTATGTAATCCAACATTGACTAACTTTAGTGAAAGGAGGCAGCTCTGGCCTCTGTGCTGCACATTCAGGGAGCAGTCTGTGGGGAACACGCTGCAGATGCAAGTTAGCTCTTCCTTTCTAGAGTAACGCATTATGCATACCTATAGGGACACAGAGTTCTATTTTTTCCTTCTGCAGTCTGGAGAATGCACTGCAGCTTTATAGGGGGTACTCCTTTCAGGTTAAACATGCTCTCTCTTATGTGGACATGTGTATTCCCTATCCATTTCTGGAAAAGGATTGTCAGGTTAACACAATGCACAGTTACATACAGCAGTCGGTGACCGTGCAATATTTTACAGTATAGTTGAAGTCAACTACAGCCCTCATCATTCTCCACAAAATCAAAATATCATTGAAACTATACTTCACCTTAGCTATACACTTGGATGGTGTAGCATTGCCGGCTTTCTATTCTTCACTTGCTATGCAGCAACTATTACTCTGAAGCAGAGGGAAGAGATCACTAAACATGACTGAAATACCTTTTCTGATCTCATTTTTGCTTCAATCTACTCCGAACGTTGCACAGTGACCTACTTCTCACATCTCAATTAATGTATTACACAAATCCTACGCAATAATTATTATTCATTAATAAATGCATGCCTTATACATTTTCCTCAACAGGAGAACCAGGAAAATGTGTCTAATCTAGAGATCGCTGACACTGAACTCAAGCAGGTTGTTTATATCTTCAAGTGTGTCAACAGCACCTTGCAAGTTAAAGGAAAGATCAATTCCATTATTGTGGGTAAGAAGAATGGGAAAATTATCTGTTGGGTGGTTTTGTATCTAGTGGTTGTCATAACTAAGGTTTAATCCACTCTTTCCGCAGACAACTGCAAGAAACTTGGGCTGGTTTTTGAAGATGCTGTTGGTATAGTAGAGATCATTAACTCAAAAGATGTTAAAGTGCAGGTAAGTGAAAAATGCACTATTTCATGTGACTTAAAGGCCAAATCCTGAACTAAATCTGGGATCTGTTGAATCCCTAATTTATATGCATTTGTAAGGTTTTTATGCCATCCTGCACAAAAAAGCATGCAGGATGTTACTGTGTATGTAAATGGTTCACCAGTGACTGCACATTATTGTCCAGATGTATTGGTACCCCAATATAAGACTTTAAACTTGGTAAAAGAAAAAGGTTATGAAGGAATTAGTACTTTACACAAAACCATAGAAAAAAATGGAAAACATGAGTTTGCTCAGATAGTAATGTGCGCCTAAGATTAAACCTGTGGCTGAAGGTTTTGTTGCTGTAAGCAAAGTGAGGCGCCAGTCATTTATGGTCAGTACTGGTGCATGTTCATGTTAATGTGTTTCTTAGTATTTGCTTTATTCAGTCACTTGTGACATGTATTACTGTAGGGCTGGGGTTCTCAAACATTTCTCCATCAAATCAGTTAGTTCCCAGGCCATGCCGTCTTCAATATCACTGCTGTAATTTTAAACGTCACAGGTGTCTGCAGACATTACTGTTGAATTTTTATTTTCTTTTTGATTCCTTGCCTCTGTAATATATATCTTACACAGAAGAACTGCAAAGGAGTTAATCTTAGAAACAAAACAAAATTGTTTAAACCCTGAATCAAGGGAGTTTTAGATCAGAAGAGAAGACTGATAGTATGGCTGGCCTACATATTGAGAAACACTTGTAAAGCTAACAATACACAGTAATAGTTCCTTGTTTGTCATGGTTACCAGATGGGGGGGGGGGGGCCAAATCAGCTCGATCCGTTTGTTTTGCAGACATTATAAATGCCCCCATCCAGTCACTGATCTTGTACTTGGCCAAAAATAATTTTCTGGCCAGCCTGGAAATACATCACAACTCTGCCACATGTCATGCTAGTGCTGCTAATAAACTTTACCCCCAATTTTCCATTTGCAGGTGATGGGGAAAGTGCCAACAATATCTATCAATAAGACTGATGGCTGCCATGTGTACTTAAGCCAAGGCAGCTTGCAGTGTGAGATCATCAGCGCCAAATCCTCAGAGATGAATATTTTGGTTCCTACCAGTGGAGGAGAATTTGTAAGATGTTTTTATATTTCTCTGTGGGTGACATTTAGGCATTTTATAATCTTTTTTTTTTTTTTGGTGTATTTTAAATTTTTTTGTTTTTTTATTTATAGAGTGAATTTCCAGTGCCAGAGCAGTTTAAAACTGTGTGGAATGGCCAGAAGTTGGAGACCACAGTTACAGAAATTGCAGGATAAACACGGTTATTTGTCTGCGGGAACAGACCACGGCCTGGACACTGTGTCCTCTATATTTTCCTGTGTTCTCTCTGCTGCTTATCTCGGGGATTATCCTAGCTGTAGCTTAGAAGCCTCTTGCTCACAGCTATCTTCTGCATAGCATCCTGCTATATGACACCTAACTAGTGCCAGAATCCCCTTGAAGAGCGCCCTTGCTATTCACAGCTATACCTATTCCCTTATGCCCATTCCAGTCCATGGGGCTGCAAAATATTTGCTGTTCAAATAGTGGTTGGATGACCAGTAGATGGTTAATTGGACCAAAGTAAAAAAGGGTACAGAGCACTTTGGTAATGGTTTTGTGTATGTTGTTCTCCGACTGCACAAAAGGACTATTGCAGCCCCTATATACTTAATATCTTGAATTATCTTTCCAGCACTTCTAGGGTTTTGTTTCCCCCTTAAGTCTTAAAAAAAAAAATTATGCAAACTTTCCTTATTTCTGACCTATAACTTCTACTGATCCAGAAACTAATGTTATGCCAATGTGTACTGAACATTTCGTGCTAAGTGGGCTTTGACCCACCATTAAGGGAACAGGTGCAGCCCCTGCACAAACTATGGAATATACAATGAGTTTACAAATCAAGCATTTTATTAAAGAATCAATGTTAAAAGAAACTGTCACAATTGTGTTCATTTTGTAGAAAAAAAGCATTACTGCTGGTAGAAGTTGTTACAGTTTGACTTTTCATTGGGTTACATATGTATTTGAAAACAAGCAAAGTACAAATTCAGTTTATTGAAGTATCTGGCACACAAACCAAAGCTGTTATTTTTCTCTGTGAAATAACTGGCATGCTGCTTATGCCATACATTGATGAGTAGTCCATTAATGCAGGACAGGGTCTTATGAACTCAATGCACTAATACATACTATCATTTAGGCAGACCGATTTGTCCTGGTACTTTTGTATATCTGCATGGGAATTTTTCATTCACACCAACTATCATTTTTTTGTTTATGCTACCTAACCTTTAAAGTGCCAGTATAAAGGTGTGTCCTCAGAATTTTTTTTTTTTTTTGTTTGACATCCCCTTTAACATTTTATATCTTATCTTTGCTGCTGCTTGATATTTTCATTTTTGATTGTTAATGTAAGTCATAGCTCAAAAGGGATCAAAACCCTAAAAAATGAGTTGATTTAAGTTTGTTCAAAGTTGACCTTTTTTCAGTAGACATTGCCTTTTAGCTCAGCTGCTTTTCGAAGGTTCAGTGTCAGTGATCCTGTCTGTGCACTCTCTGCACTTCTGTATTCAGTAAAGCCTGGTATTAACAGTGTGATAATAAAAAAAATCTTAGGAGCCGCTTAACATAGAAAATAAATGTAAATTGCGAAAGTGCTTACCCTAAGTACATTTACTTCAATTTATTAAGTTAAAATACCCGTTACTGACAGCTGCAAAAGGCCAAAGTCATACCTGGCAATATAGTAGGCAGAAGAGAAGCTCAGATCTGGACTGGGCTTCAAAATCGGTCCTGGCATTTCAAGCCCAAAAAGCCCCTGCCAGCCCAATACTGACTGCAGCATCTTGCAACAGCCCCTTCTGCCATTTGCCAGAACCCAAAGCCCTTATCTGCAGCTCTGTGTAGCTGCCCTGACAACCAGAACTTTGGGCACTCTGCCTATACACAGAGCAGACACCTGCCTGAAAAAAGTGATTCTTGTCCTCCGTTCCCCCCACCTTCCTTTTCCAGATCCCCTGTCACTTTGCTGGTCAGTGACGCATCTTCCCTCTCAGGTGTTTTGTCAGGATTGAGTAAATGGTAAAATCTTATAAGGCAGGAAAACAAATGTAAACAGTGTGACAGCCTAAACCCAAATCCTGAAGTTCCTAACTAGTGATGGCTCCACTATTGGAAAGAGAAATTAGTGCATGGTTTTTAATTATCCTTTATTTATTTAGCACAAACATTTATTAAAGAATGCTTTTATAGGGTTTGTTCATCATTTACACCAGTCTCTGCATAGTGGAGCTTATAGTTGACCCTATCACATCACATGTACATAAGAGCAGTTTTATCAGGAACCAATGCACCTGCTTGTTTTGGGAAAAGCCCATGCAGAAACAGGGAAATCATACAAACTCCTTGCAGATATTGCCCATTTGAAATCAAAGCCAGGACTCAAGCAGCAAGACATAGCTATATGTTTCTGTAAAGTCTGGAATATCACTTCCTTCAAGGAGAAGGAAAGGCTAATAAAGAGTTAATCTCAAGCTGCAGGCATACCTTCAGATCTCTCAATAGTGCCCTTAAGTCTCCCCATATTTCTCCCGTGGATGATCAGTAGCCTTATAGGAAAAAAAATGCTGAGCTGTGTAAAGAAAGTTCCCATAATGCCTCACTACTGCACTGAGACCAAAACCCGTGTACATGCTCAGTTTGTAAGACTATGAGGAAGCTTCCTGCTAATTGGCTCAGATTCACATTCCTAAGGGGGGGGGGGGAGCAGGAGAGGGGAGAGAGCTGCGTGTCTCTGGCACAGGAAAACAGAGACAACAAATCTTTTGACAGGGGACAGAGTGCAGCATTTCTGTGAGTGCTTATGGCTGTATTTACATAGACCTTTCTGATAAAGCTTACTTAGTTTTTACCTTTCCTTCTCCTTTAATTAGCTGCCATTAAAAGAACCAGTGGCTTAAACACTAGTTTAAAGGTGTTATTTCAGAGAATATCACAGGCCGATACATTTTAAAGATCACAATAAAAACAGTGCAGTTTTTCAAAAATATCTTGCTTTTTTTATTGGTCAGTTAAAATGTATCAATCTACAGTACAGATGCTTCTCTGGCACTACTGTTAGAAAAGAAATTTACATCTACATTAGTAAATAAAGACATTTTATCTTACAAGAGCCCTGACTAAAGTGCCTTCATTTAAAGGACATGTTTCAGAGGGTCACTATACCTCCCATTCTTCTATAGAATACCTTTTCCGACATTGTTTATAGTATCTCTGTCACCCAATAATTGATATTTAAACTGGGCTTTTAGCAATATCTAGGAGGGCAACTAGATATTCTCCCCAGCTTTCAGCTAAACTGATCTTTAGGCTGGGCCTTGCTGGGCCTTACTGAAGAAGGGTGGAAAAAAAACACAGGGAACTGCTACTCTACAAGTTATGGGAAACTCAAATGTGGCTGTTATGGAAATTGCCATAGCATAGAAATTCCCCCTGCAATGTAAAGTCCCATTATGGGTCAATTTATCTAGCAATGCCTCTTTTAACGGATTATACAATAAGTGGTCTGTGGAAATGATTGCTTAAGCTCCCCATACACGTGAAGCTTTGCTCGCTTGGCGAGGTCGCCTCGCGATATCGGTCACCTACGGGTGGGCTAATTCGATCGTTTGGCCCTGGGGCCAAACGCTCGAATTATAATGGCGGCAATGGGGCAGTTGGTTCAGGGGCCACATCAACGAGCCGATGCGGTCCCCGATCTGACATTCTTTTAACCTGCCTGATCGATATCTGGCCAATTTCAGGCCAGATATCTGTCAGGTATGGCCGTAGTTTCTGCCCCTACACGGACCGAAAACCTGCAGAATCGGTCCAAGGGACCGACATCGGCAGCCACAATCGGCCCATGTATGGGGACCTTTAGACAATCTTAAACTGCAAGCTGAGCCATTAACAAAAGGAGAGCATTTCATCTCTTAATATTTTCATTAGACAAATACACAGGCAACATAAAATTAAGCTACAGAAGCCCTTAAAAAATAGTGAAAAATCAGTGCAGAAAGGGAATGATATTCTTGTTAAACCACTCTTTTGAGAATTGTAGGTGATTTCCTTCCACCCCAAGGAACACCAGCCTTCCTGCTTTTTCCATTTCCTTAAGCCCCAAACGGTCCTACAGCAAAAAAAAAAAAAAAAGTTTAGTAAAGCTTCTAGGCACGGCACCACCACTGACCTTAAAGGAACAGTAACACCAAAAAATGAAAGTGTATAAAAGTAATTACAATATAATATACTGTTGCCCTGCATTGCTACAACTGATGTGTTTGCCTCAGAAAGACTATTATAGTTTATATAAGTAAGCTGCTGTGTAGCCATGGGGGCAGCCATTCAAAGGAGAAAAGGCACAGGTTACTTAGCAGATAACAGATAAACCCCCATTATATGGGGCTTATCTACTAGTTATCTGCTATGTAACCTGTGCCTTTTCTCCTTTTTTCCAGCTTGAATGGCTGACCCCATGGCTACACAGCAGCTTATTTATATAGTAGCTTTTCTGTAGCAAAAACACCAGATTTTTGCAGAGCAACAGCACATTATATTTTAATTACTTTAAAACACTTTAATTTTTTGATGTTACTGTTCCTTTAACTGTACAAAAAGCTGAGAAAGCGACAAAAAGACTTTAAAGGGATGTTAGGTATTCTCATTATGTAAACGTGTTTCACTATATTTAAACACAAGAGGAAGTTGCCGAGTGGAACAGTTCCTATGAGCATGCCAGTGAAGCAGTGTAAGTTTTATTCCTGCAGTTGCTTACCTCCATGTACAAATTGCTCTCCTGTAATGTGATGGTCTCTTTGCTTTGTCCTGGTCTGTAGAACCCAAACCACTAAAAACAAACACAATGCTGTAAATCCATCTGACTGAGGATTGCTAGGATACAGGAATACTGTTAAGGTTAAATGGATTTCTTACTTCTGTATCTGGAGGATCTACCATGGTGTCGTTAAGAAATTTCACCATCACAAACTTTTCCAACAGCTGAAGATTCTGTTTGTAACTCACATTCACATGCTAAGAAAAACAGGACATAGAGCTTGGGTTGTGGATGGATACTGCTCAGCAGAGGCATTCTACATTTAAAGACATGTTAACATGCATACATTTTCCTACCTTGTATATAAGTTGGGTATATCTCCCCCACACCACACTGTAAACAACAGCAGCTTTCACCCAGTGGCCATTTTCCCTCTGAAACATTATCATTGACATTTACACCTGCAACCAGCACATGCAATGAAAAATGCAGTGAAGAATGCACAGGGGTCGCCTAAGAACATTGAAAAAACATATTTCCGATGGTTTTAGGAATAATTTTATGGTTGGGGGTCACCACAACATGAGGAACTGTATTAAAAGGTTGCGGCATTAGGAAGGTTGAGAACCACTGTTCTAGGGAAACCAGCAGTGCCATTTAATTGGCTGCTAGACTGGAGGGCGTGTTTGGTAACCTGAGTTGAGAAGAACTGAGCATGCTCAGTAGCCAAAGTCAGTTCCTAAGGGATGGGGCCCAGTGGGTTAGAGGAGGAGAAGGAATCCCAAGTGATTAAGGGGATGCTGCAGCCTTACTATTAACTTTTGAACAACCTGAGTGGCAGGTATTTATAGATTTCAAAGAGGCTGTTCACTTTTGTGTGAGGAGTTTACATATCCTTAAAAATATGTAGCTTCTCTGTAGAGGGCAATCAGTCACATATTTAAGTACAAATCGGTGTGAAATTTAAAATGTTGGGGGGATTAAAATATATATGTTACTTGAATATGTATTGTGGGTGATTCACCTTAATGGTAGTATCAGCAGCACCCTTTTTATATATAAGAGATGGGGACAATCTCTTATATATAAAAAGGGTGCTGCTGATACTGTCACTTGCACAGTTTATTTAAATTCCGTCTGCTGTCACAAAGGCAGCTATGCTACGGTATGTCGTACATAAAAGTATCTAGTGCTAAAAAAGTCACTAAGTGCTAACATGTAACTATCCAAACCATTGGAATGGCCCCAGTTTTGCCCATATTCTCCATAGACTTTATTTTGTAAAATCCAGTGTTTCAACATGTCTATAACATTATCAGACTAAATCATAATAAAGGTTAGACAACACTGTAGTGTGGTACTTGTTTAAAGAAAAACTATCAATGCACTCCAAGCTGAATTCCAACTTCCAGCGAACATGATATTTCAATATCTACAACGAAAACATGCCTTCCAGTCACAATTCCCCATAACGCCAATAGCCATTACTGAAACCACACTGGAGCGATATCTCTGCCGACCCGACTTAGTGAAAGTGCTAACATATATGTACATTGTACTAATTCAAACAAATACCATCCAACAGCTTAAGGTTAAACAACAATGGTGTGAAGACATACCAGATTTAGAGGAAGAGATGTGGAAAGACGTTCTAAATCAGGTACCCCAAATCACCATCTCAAGTAGGGATAGATATGTACAGATTAAATTCCTTAAAGGAAAAGTAACGCTAAAAATTTTTAACTAAAAAATCTATTCTACCGTCCCCCAATAATTGCCCTATCCTGAAAACTATTTGTTATTTATAATGCTTTAGAAGAAAATACCTGTAAAAAACTTGGCTTCCGGTCATTTCAACAAAGGCGATATGGCGATGCCGGGAAAGTTTCAGGGGATATGGCCATGCAGGAGAAAGTATCGGGTGAAGTTTAACTATGCGGCGATCGACTGATCAAGTCTAGCCTGACTCCTTCCTATACAGAAGGAAGGCTAGACTCGATCAGTCAATCGCCGCATAGTTAAACTTCACCCGATACTTTCTCCTGCATGGCCATATCCCCTGAAACTTTCCCGGCATCGCCATATCGCCTTTGTTGAAATGACCGGAAGCCAAGTTTTTTACAGGTATTTTCTTCTAAAGCATTATAAATAACAAATAGTTTTCAGGATAGGGCAATTATTGGGGGAGGGTAGAATAGATTTTTTTAGTTAAAAATTTTTAGCGTTACTTTTCCTTTAATAGAGTGTATCTCACCCAGCAAAGAGTGGCTAGAATATACCCTGGGGCCTCCGACCAGTGCCCTAAATGTCTTAATGAGGTGGGGTCCTTCTACCATGTCTTTTGGGAATGCCCAGTAGTAAAGGGATTCTGGCGGAAGGTGCTTAGCTATGCTGAGTTGGCTTTATCACTTCCCAATATTCTGTCGCCCAGTTTGTGTCTGCTGGGCATACTGGTAACACTACAGCTGGGACCTCCAGCTAAGTTATGCTATCTGCAACTGCTATATTATGCCAAAAAGGCATTATTACTACACTGGAAAGCTACAGGACCACCCTCGCTGAACTTTTGGAAAAAGCTTATAAACGACTCCCTACCAAAGCAGAAACTGGTATACCAAGCTCGCGGATGCCCGAACAAATTCGAGGCCATATGGGGATCATGGCTTATGGCAAACACACCACCTTAACAGATTCTGAACAGTCAGTGAAGGGATATTGTGCTGTTAAAGGAATAGCACAAATGTAACCCTCCGACTTCCCCCCAGCTCACTCCCTTCCTTTTGCTTTCTTTCTCTTCCTCTCTTCTCTCCACTCCCCTTGACTCTCTCTCTTTGTCTGTCCTAAAGGGACTGTTCCTTTAATGTTGTTGTTAAAAATTAAAAATGTAAAATAAAATCTTAAAAAAAAAAAGAAAAGAAAAATGAAAAACTAAGCCCTAAAAGAATATACTGAGCTTACTTCACCAGCCTTAAAGTGATACTGACACGAAAAAACTACTTTTTAAAATATGAATCTACATAAAAAGTTACCTATAGGTCATGTTGATCATTTTTCACTGATAGAGCTGCTTTTGTAAGTAATTGTTCTTGAAGTTCCTAAACCTGACTGTATTGCCGACCTGACTGTCCCTTCTCAGCCTGTCAGTTATAGCCTCTAATGCTAACAGACTACTGCTGCACAAATATGGCAGCCCCCTCATAGAGAAAGATGGGGGATCAGATAGGAAATGTAAAAGCCTCAGGAAATACATTTATGGCAAAATTATAAAGCTCATGCAAAGACAATGTTATGAAAAATATAAAAAAAGGTTTAATTTCTGGTGTCAGTATCACTTTAAGGTTTCAGCATCTCTTTAGCAGCAATGATTCAGGTCTTCAGATTTGTCACAGCAGCTCCCCATCTTGGATTTTGTTAGGAATGTAAGTGACACTCACATGCTCAGTGTTCTCTGGGCAGCTGTTGAGAAGCAAATCTTATTGGTTGCTTCAGAAAATAAGGCTGGCCTGTCATATAAGATGATTCTGCATTGGTTTCAGAGTAGCCATGCAGTAATTATCTGTATTTATTACTATTCTATATATCCAGTGTATTGTGAGTGGGTCCCTATGGTCAGGTAAGTGACAGCAGCACAGAGCATGTGCAGTGAATCAGCAGAAAAGATGGGGAGCTACTGGGGGCATCTTTGGGGGCACAGATCTCTGCTAAAGGAATGAAGGTGCCTTGGGCTGGTACATAAGCTCAAAAGGTAATGGACAATATTTCTACCCTTCTTTAGTTAAGCATTAGTTCTCCTTCAAAAACTTTTAGTAGCAGCACCTCACAATGTCAATCTGGGGTGGACAATTCTTTTCCACAGAAAATCCATTAAAATAATGAATATAAATAACTGGGATGTAAGTTCAAAAGAGACTTTTGTGTTTGTGTTCCCATTTCTTAACAATATTATGAATCAGCCTTAGTACATACATGATTAAGTACATACAGAAAAGCAATGATGAACCTATTGTATGTTAACCACATTTCCTTGGCATCATATATAGCAGTACATCTAGTCCTGTATGCTGGGCAGTATGGACTTCAAGGAAAAGGAAATTACCACAAATAAAATGTCATTTTACTTTTACAGTTTATTGTTTCATTATAATAACTACAGTGTGGTTGATAGGAAAGTCCTGTTTTCAGCAATTTCATTATGCTTTCTTTGCTTTTTACTCACCCTCTCCTGATTGATGTCTGCTAGGAAAATACTGCCGTTTCTGTATTGCTCTTCATTTATTGGGTCATGCCAGTATTCAGCTTGAACCAGACTGTAGTGAGAAGGTAATGTCTAAGTATTTCTGCATATCCTGCATTAGAAATATTTTATCCCTACTTATACTCACTAATCTTGTACTTCTCTAGTGTAGGCACCATAATTCAGGAGTTTTCTTATCAAGTCACACATATGGGAAATTTCTCCTGGACATCGTGGAAATCCATAGACTCCTACATAAGATAGAGAGTCAGCCACAGAAATGTAGACATTACATTAAGGGATGGGGATATAGACAATATATTAAAGCAGATGGAACACAGTATGCCACTGTGGGAACTGTTCTTTTAACTGCAAACAGGGTAGCTTTAGTCTGTGCTTACTGGCGTAGACATGAGGTCAATGTACCCCACCCTACACCAACAGCCATGGTAGCACCAAAACTGTAGTCACAAATACCAACTTTTTATTAAAAAGATCCCATAGGAACATTGCATCTAAGTGAAAGTTAACAGAAATGACAATTGTTGTAGAGCTCTTTTTACCTGTCATGAAATGTGGGGGGGGGTGGCCATATGCCGGGTCTTCCATTAAATGCTGGGGAAGGCTGGCTGACTTTCAGCACTCTGTAGTCAGACTAAGCTTTTGAGCAGTTATATAGCCATAAATTGGGAATTTGGGAAAAATCACTATGTTATTAGGCACCGGGGATAACACACCAGTGAATTACAATATACAAAAATGGTCTGTATTCCTTTAAAAGTGTCCCCAAAAACCTACAGCTGCATCTTTGGCATATAAAAAGTTAACATAAATATAAACATGTTAACAGTGCAAAGCAATGCATTTGAGTTAATGTAACATTTGACTTAGTTCAACAGGCAAAAAGAACTTATGATCAGACAAAATCTAATCAGTGGTGTAACTATAGAGAAAGCAGACCCCACGGTCACGGGGGTCTGCTTTCTCTAAGCCGCTCTCGTGTTTGCAGGGGGGCCTGGCGCATGCTCGATACGCCACTAAATCTAATTAATGTTTCCTGAAAGAAGAACTGTTCAAGAAATCATGTAATTTGAGAACAAAGTCACATGCAGTGCAATGAAGTTTAACCCAAAGTAAATGATTCTCATTTATGCAACTAAGAATTACAACTAATCAGAAATATTCTTCCCGCAACATTAGTTTTCCATTCCCACAATGTCCTGTATTTGAGGTGTATTGGAAAGTTTACTGTAAAAATGAAAAACAAGTGTATGCTATACCTTGATGTTGTCCTCCAATAGAAATCAGGTTTTTCATGGGTGGAGAAGGACATCTCTGAGCCACTGCTCTCCTAAAAGGACATTAAAAGTCACCTCAGTGAGCAACCTGCTCATACTGCTTGAACATAAACCCAATGTGTTACCTGCTCACCCTGCTTTAACATAAACCCAACACACGTAGAAGTACAACAGACTCCAACTTACAAGAACTGCCCTCCCTGGGAAAATCCCATACTGTTGTATCCATTTTTCAGGTTAGGATTTTGAGCTAGCTCTTTACAAACACCATCCACTTGTTCGTTCACATTAAGGAAGAAGCTGTTTTTCATGTCCTAGTGAAAGGTTTAGAAAACAAAGAATGACAAATATTGTAGGTTAGATAGCCAAATAATGTATATAGTGTAGACTAGGTCTACAACAGATTCTGGGCATAGATACAAATGTACACAAACAACATAGTTCCATATATTTATGCTATTTTATTGCATGTTTAAAGTGGTTGTTCACCATTGAATTGACTTTTAACATGATGCAGAGCGTGGTAATTCTGAGACAATTAGCAATTGATCTTCATTTTTTTTATTATGTATGGAGTCTGAATTATTTAGCATTCTGTTCAGCTGCTCTCTAGTTTGGGATTTCAACAACTATCTGGTTGCTAGGGTCCTAATTACCCTAGCAAACAAGCAGTGGTGTAAATGAGACAGGGATATACATAGAAATATACATAGAAAAGTAATAATAACAATAAGTATAAAGGTAAATATTAAAAAAAACTATACAAAATAAAGACCAACTGAAAAGTTGCTAAGAACAGGTTATTCTATAACATACTACAAATTTACTTAAGAGTAAACTACCCCTTAAGAAGGATAAGTTTTTATGTTTGTTTTTTAACTATTATGACACCCTACAAAAGTCAGGTCCCAATGCAATACTTCCTACTGTACATTCAAGGCTTGCAGACGGTATTTGTTCTATCAAACTTTATTCCTACCTCTGGGATGCTGTTCCCAATCTCCAGTGAAAGAACATATATGCCTGGAATCTGCTCCTCCACCATTTTCTTCACTGCCCCCATACTGAAGGGATTGCAACAGGAATCACCTGAGGAACACAAAGGATCAGAACTGAACTGAGCTGCTCTGAAATGTTAATCGCTCCTACTAAGGAAGCTGAGCTAAACTTGAGTTGCTACGAAAAAGTTGACATTTAGTATTAAAAACACTGATGTCAGTCCCTCACCCATTCCGTGCCATATAACTAAAGGTACCGGGTCCGCTTCTGTCTTCCCATTGCACAAAGTCAGTAGCAGAGCTGTCAGTGTAAGAGCCCTACACGCTGCCATTCTCAGTAAACATATAACCGGTCACGTGATAGCGAGCGCTCTTCAAGCCTTTGACTGGAAAGAGGAAGTAGCAGTGCATGGCGCTCCGCTGCTACACGCCCACCATCTCTGGCCTCACTAAAAATTCATAGACTGGGGCGGAAAACTGACAGTGATGAAGTTCTGTTAGACTCTGTTAGAGGCTATCAGGCTAGCAGCAATAACTTGATATTCTTTCGAATCCTTAACCGCGGGTTAATCGAGTTTCACGCATGCGCAGTAACCTTCTATGGAGGGTTTAAAGGGTGTTAAAGGAGCAGTTCGGTATAAAAATGTAACTGGGTAAAATTGAAAAAAAAATAGCCTACGCAAACTAAAAAATGCATACCTCACAACATTTTGAAATTGGAAAGAGGGACAAAAATAAATGCTGCATGCAGGGCAGTGATTTTTTTTGACCTTGCCAGTTTTTGCAACCACGCCCCCTAAATAACACTCCCATTTGAATAAATTTGGCAGGCTATTTAAAGTTTAAACACATTTCTGGGGCTTTTGGGGTCTGGTTTTAGGCTGATGTCAGACATGGCGTATTCTTGGCAAGCCAAAAAACGCTTGCTGAAAATACGCCCTCCGCCTCCTACGTGTGCCTGCACTGGAATGAATGAGATACGCTCCAGCAGGCACATGTAGCCAAAACATGCATAAAAACGCGAGGCTTTGCATTCTCTTGCGTTTTTATGTGTATTTCAGCTACATGTGCCTGCACCCCAGCGTATCTCATTCATTCGGGTGCAGACACAGGTAGGACACAGATACAGTAGCTGGACTATTAGAAATTGCCCTTTAAGCTGCAACTCTCAGTTCCCCCAGAGACATGTTTAACTTATTAGTTATACAGCGCTGTGGAATATGTTGGCGCTTTATAAATAAATGTTAATAATAATAGTTACAATTGTATCTCAGTGCAGGTGGGGCTGTTTACCTTTCTGCCAAAAGCTACTTATTTAATTAAATGCGAGAAAACAATGTTTCGAAGTGCAGCTTAAGCTTGTTAACTTTCTGGGCTCTCTGTCAGAACTACTTTTTTATTAAATTTGTCTCTTTAGAGTTCAGTCCAGCAGATCAAAGGAAAATGAGGGACTTTTCATTAAGAATCCTGGACTGCCTGTCAAAAGAGGGACTGTCCCACGAAAATCAGGACAGTTGGGAGCTATGAAAATGTAATGAATATAGTTACTTAGGCAAAAATTTAATCTATAAAGGCTGGAGTGAGTGGATGTCTAACCCAGTGTTTTTCAACCTTTTTTGGGCAAAGGCACACTTGTTTCATGAAAAAAATCACGAGGCACACCACCATTAGAAAATTTTAAAAAATTTAACTCTGTCCCCAGCAGCAGTGCCCCCCTAGTACACTGGTGCCCAGCAGCAGTGCCCCCCTAGTACATTGGTGCCCAGCAGCAGTGCCCCCCTAGTACATTGGTGCCCAGCAGCAGTGCCCCCCTAGTACATTGGTGCCCAGCAGCAGTGCCCTCCTAGTACATTGGTGCCAAGAGCAGTGCCCCCTAGTACACTGGTGCCCAACAGCAGTGCCCCCCTAGTACATTGGTGCCAAGAGCAGTGCCCCCTAGTACATTGGTGCCCAGCAGCAGTGCCCCCCTAGTACATTGGTGCCAAGAGCAGTGCCCCCCTAGTACATTGGTGCCCAGCAGCAGTGCCTCCCAGTACATTGGTGCCAAGAGCCAGCCCCCCTAGTACATTGGTGCCCAGCAGCAGTGCCTACACGCGACCGCACACAGGCCCTGTTATAACGTTGCGCCCCGTGCGTACTGACGTCACCCGTACACACGGGGCGCAACCAATGACAGGGCCCGGATTTTTTTTTTTAAAGTAAAAATTGCGGCCCTGCCTACGGCACACCAGGCAACATCTCGCAGCACACTACCGCGGAACAGTGGTTGAAAAACGCTGGTCTAACCTAATGGGCAGAGCTCTGCTTCCTCCTTTACAGCTCTCTAAGCTGTTAGCAGTCAGTATGCTGTGCCTGTCATTAAACACTGAGGGGATCAACACTGTTGTGAAATATTTGGGGCCATCTGTGCATGGCATGAAATGCATGCAACCACACAAGCACTTGGGGGGGGCACTCATGTCTGTTGTGAAATGTTGGGTCCACATAGTGCCTGTCATGGCAGGCTGGACTCCCGCTCTTAAAAAGAGAGGGCCAAACTGTTCCTATCATAAAAAGCTAGGGGCCACATTGTGCCTGTGATCCACACTGACTGTCATGAGGGGGCTGGACTCCCACTTTTGAAGACAGGTGGGCCACTCTGCTCCAGTATAGATTTATTGAATGGCATAATTACATAACAAATGTGCCGCTTTATATAACTCTATGTAAGTGACTCATTTAAAGAACCAACCCTTGTCAACTTTATTTCAGTAACTTTTTAAAGCACAAGTAAAGGCAAATTCACTGGGGTACAAGCGCAGTAGAATAAAAACTGGACTCTACTACGCATGCCCCCTATCACCACAATGGATCACTGGGGCATCACATAAGATGGAGGAGAAGCACCGAAGAAGCACCCTGGTCCGGTGCACTTTTCAGCAGACAGAAGCACTGACCCGGGTCCAAAGGTTAGCGATGGTTCACTGGAGGGTGTGTAACACATTGGCATCCCCCAATGAATTTACTTTACTTTTTAAATGCACATGGAGCATTTAGGCATTTATATATTTAAACAAGAAAAATTCATGATTGCCCAGTGGGTACTACATTTGGTAATAAAAATATAATGAAGAATACTGACCTCTGCTGGGGGGGGGGGGGGGGGGGGGTGAGAAGAAATTGCAAGTACACTGTGCTTCCCCTGGCTTTGTAACTGTTTTAGAAGTGACCATAATTTTGAAAGAGGATGTGGTAGCCCTACACTCATTACTTCCCCTTGCCAATTAGCACATGCATTGGACAGTCTGTGCATACCTTGATCAGAGAAGCGGGGGGCGCGGGGGGCACAGCTCTACCTCTGGATTTAGCAGCGGGTATTAAAAATGTTTTTTTTTTTTTAATATAATCAATCAAGGGTCACCCACCTAAAGCTGCTTCCCTAGGTTCAGGTGCATCTAAAGAAAATACAGCCCTGGGAACAATAGATTTCTAACCAAAATGGTTGTCTGTGGATGTCCAAAATGAACAGCAGGCAGGTGGATGGTAGCCAGCTCAGGAGCAAAAATTGGTTGAGAAGGCAAAATAAGATGATTAAGGGCTGTGGCAGACAGGGAAACTAGTCATCCACGACAAATCTCCCTTGTTGTTTCCTCTGAAGGCAACTTCCGCGATTTCAGGGAAATCACGGCGCCGCGTATGCCATCCCACCGGCGATTTACATACTTGCCGGTGGGATGGTATTTCGGGGGGGTTAATCGCCTGCAACAAAGGAGATTTGTCATGGGCAACTAGTCTCCCCGTCTGACACAGCCCTTAAAGGTGGCAAATGATTAGGAAGGAGAGTCTTTCACATTGAGAATTCCCGCCAACAAAAAAAAACTCACCAGTGGTCTCAGCAGATAAGGGTCTCCCATCCATGGCCAAAAACATGTAAAGTTGTCAACTATGGCTGGAATGGGATAACGTGCAACAAATTTAAAATCCATAAAGTTGCTTGTGTTTTCCAAAGAAAAGCTTGGATTACTTGGATTTTCGAGTTGCACTGGTGCTAGTATCTGCTAGGGATTGTGGCTTTTTGGGAAGAAAGTACTACCCCACCCAGATGTGTTTGCTCTGTGTCTCAATTTGTCAGCTTTGGTGTCGCAGAGCCGCATTTAAAAGGTAGATAATTAAATTATCAGTGTACTGATAATTCCTCTACGTAATGGTGCTAAAGTGCTTATCTGGGCACTGGTAATTTAATTATCTACCTTGCAAGACCCAGGTAGCTTCAGTTTTCCTGTTTGTCCTGAGTAGCTCAATAAATTATTAACATTATTATTAACATTTATTTATAAAGCACCAACATATTCTGCAGCGTTGTACAATAAGTGGGTTACATACATTGGACATACAGAGTAACATATAAAGCAATCAATAACCGATACAAGAGGTGAAGAGAGCCCTGCCCAAAAGAGCTTACAATTTTTTTTGTTTTATAGTCAAGCTGAGAGAAGATCTGCTGCTATACAATCCTGTGTCTAGTTGCACTGACAGGCATAGCGTTGGCCTGAGTGTAGTTACACAGAACAGGAATGGCCCGAAAATGCATTCTTTCAGGTTTTTCAGGACAATCTCCACTCCATGTAGCTGCACTCTGGCTAAAGGTGGCCATACATGTTAAGATGCGCTCGCTTGGCGAAGTTGCCAAGCGAGTGGATCTTCTCCCGATATCACCACCTAAGGGTGGACGATACCGGAAAAATGTAGGCTAATTCTATCAATTATAATGATCGAATTATAATGGGAGCAATGGGCGCAGTCGGTTCGGGGACCACATCAACGAGTCGATTCGGTCCCCGATCCTACTAAATCTTTTAACCTCCCGAATTTCAGGCCAGATATCGGTCTGCATGCCCCTTGTTCCTGTCCCTATACGGGCCAATAAGCTGCCGAATCGGTCTAAGGGATCGATATCGGCAACTACAATTGTCCCGTGTATGGCCACCTGTCAGTACAGCTACACACAGGAGCATAAAAGATTGGATTTGCTTCTCTCCACCTGCCTGCCAACACAGATGGTGGAAAGCAGGCCCTAAGCTTAGTGAGCTCTTTTAACCAAAAACTAAGGAATCTCCTGTTTGAAAAAAAAGTGGCCATACGCGGTAAGAGAAAAATCAAGCCTGCCCAATCAAAATCTGATGGGGGGGGGCTGTTGGAGGCTCTATACACAGGCAGATAAAGTGGATGCTGAAGCTCTGTGCAGACGGGGCAAACAGCAAAAAGGGGGCAGTGGGATGTTGGTAAGTGAACAGGGCACTAGGCCAAGTACTGTTTACCTTAAGTGCCAATCCCACTTGACCTGGCTTTGACCTAAGCTAATGGCACACAGAGCGCTTTTGACTGGTGCTGCCATCAGGTGGAAAAGTGCAGTCAAAATTAATAGCATAGCAATGATCAGAAACGCTGTTCTGATGGTACCTGAACATACTTTTTGGAGGGTTAAAAACATTTGTTAACTTTCTTCCTTTAAATAAATTTTGGCATATAACAGTTTTGTTCTTTAAAACCACTTTTCAACTTCCCTGGCTGTATGAAGTGCTTGAAATATGGATGTGTTCTACTCCCCTAAGCTTAAAAAAAAAGGTAGGCTAGAAATGTTGCTGTTTAAATAGGTGACCCATAAAGGCTTTCTGCTTATTGGTTGCTATAGGTGATCAGAATTGAAGCAAATTTTTACCTTTTATTAATTTTTTTTAGTATTCATCCTTATTTTGAGGGGTTGTACTTCCTGGTTCTCATGTGGCTGTCTCTACAGCATCCTAACTTGCTTTATAGTCATACTGTCAGGCTCAAATTCCAAGGCCTAACTAAATTAGGATGCTTATTAAATCTTGTTACTACTTGTGTTACCGTGAATTTTAGAAAAGCAAATTTTAGTTCCTTAAGGGCAGCGCTTCAGAGTGTAGATTGGGGCATTATGTTTTCTGCTAAAAACACAGAAATGGTTGTCAGTAGACACCGAATCCAGGATTTGGCCAGGATTCTGCCTTTTTCGGCAGGATTCGGATTTGGCCGAATCCATGGTCCTGGCTGAACTGGTTCCTAAAACTCACATTTTTTTTTTACCCCTTCCTAATCCTAATTAGCATATTCATTGTATCCCTAGTTGTCATTTAAAATATTAAATCGTTACTGTTCTCAACTTATTCCATTAAGAAGTAAATGTAAAAGTGTTAAGAACCAACCTATGTGGCTTAATTCATCAGTAAAGAAGTTAATAGTGACAAAAAAGGAAAGAATTTAAGAATTATAAGTCAGAGGGGACAGAATCTGCATTTAATGTATACACTATAACAAGTGTTGTAAAACAGCAATCCAGAAGGCAAAGATAGAAAATGAGGAGTGCATTGTGGCAGAGGCTAAAACTAACCCCAAAATGTTTTTTAAGTATATTAACAGTAAAAAGATGCAGGCTAAGAGTGTGGCCCCATTGACTTATAGTAACAATACAGTATGGTTACAATGGATACAGAAAAGGCAAATGTGCAAACCAGATCTTTTCTTCAGTGTATATAGTAGAGGAGCCAGAATGCCAAGACCCACCCAATAGCTGCAATGTTGGCTCAGCTCAAACTAGTCAGTGGTTGATGCAGCATAAAGGTTTACTCAAGATTAATGTGAACAAGGCACCAGGGTTAGATGGAACACACCCTCAGGTGTATACACACTCTGCAGCTCAGTCAATTCTATCCGGGATGGGGCATCCTTGCAGCAGGATCTTGACAAACTGGAAATCTGGGCTTCTAAGTGGCAGATGAGATTTAATGTGAATAAATGTAAGGTCATGCACCTGGGATGTAAAAATATGCAATCCACTTATACCCTTAATGGGACTGTACTAGGCAAATCCATAATGGAGAAGGACCTTGGAGTCCTTGTAGATAAACTTGGCTGTAGCAAGCATTGCCAGGCAGCAGCTGCAAGGGCAAACAGGGTTTTGAGCTTTATTAAAAGGGGCATAGATTCACAGGAGAGGGGGTTATTCTTCCCCTTTACACAGCACTGGTAAGGCCCCATCTAGAATATGCTGTTAAGTTTTGGTCTCCAGTGCTCAGACAGGACATTATGGACATTATGGAATTAGAGAGGGTCCAGAGAAGGGCAACTAAGCTGGTAAAGGGTATGGAAAGTCTCAGTTATGAAGAAAGACTGGCCAAGTTGGGGCTGTTTACACTGGAGAAGAGGCGCTTAAGAGGTGACATGATAACTACGTATAAATATATAAGGTGATCATATAATAATCTCTCTAATGCTTTATTTACCAGTAGGTCCTTCCAACGGACACGAGGGCACCCACTCCATTTAGAAGAAAGGAGGTTCTGTTTAAATATCCGGAAAGGATTTTTTACTGTGAGAGCTGTGAAGTTGTGGAATTCTCTCCCTCAGTCAGTGGTACTGGCTGATACATTATATAGCTTCAAGAAGGGGTTGGATGGCTTTTTAGCAAGTGAGGGAATACAGGGTGGCCACACACGTGGCGATTTCCGATCTTTTGTGCGACCATCGGCCAAACTATTGAATTCGCCTACATGCCTCCCCGACATCGCCAAGCGATCTGCCAGTGTATGGCCAGCTTTAGTTGGTTTTACTGCACAAAATCCTTTGTTTGGAAAGAAAAATAATTAAAATATCAGGTCCTAGAGATAAAGTCATAACATGATTTTTATATACTATCTGTATTCCTTTATTTCAGGGATTCCAGCTGTAGTCTTAAGATTGTAGCAATAGTCTCACAAGATAGATGTCCAATCAGGGCGATTCCGCACCCCTGGCCACCCTGAGGCAGAGTTCCCAATGCCGGCCCCTCACCTACCATTCAGACCTTTGGTGAGGTTGAGGGGGCATATCAAGAGTCAAAATTCTAATTTAAAGATATGAATTTAGACTCTTAAGGTCCCCATGTACGATTCTAGCTGCCGATTCTAGCTGCCGATATCGGTCCCTTAGACCGATTCGGCAGCTAATCGGCCCTTGTATGGGGACTACCGATGGGCCTGCCCGACCGATATCTGGCCTGAAATCGGCCAGATCTCGATCGGGCAGGTTAGAAAATCTAGTCGGATCGGGTACCGCATTGGCTTGCTGATGCGGTCCCCGAACCGACTGTCCCATTGCCGCCAATATAATTCAATCGTTTTGCCCCAGGGCCAAACGATCGAATTAGCCTACACGCTCCCCGATATCGCCCACCCGAAGGTGGGGATATTGGGTGAAGATCCGCTCGCTTGCCGATCTCGCCAAGCGAGCGAATCTTAACGTGTATGGCCAGAGTATTTTTTTTGCTATCCCTGGTAACCTGCAGAGAACTGAAGCCTGAGGGTCTTACCTTGCTTCATGGCAGCAGCGCCCCTGCAAATCAGTTACCCTTTTCTGAAAAGGTTTTACATCAATGGTTCCATTAAATAGTTGTGACTGATTTTAGCTATAAAAGCAGAAAAGAAAGTAGAGGATAAAAGAAAGCTGTCCTAAGAAAAAAATCTTCAATTGTACATACTGCCTCTTTTAGGGCGTTTGTTCTGCGTATCCCTTTGATTAATCCTTCCTGCTTTCAAGCACAGGAAACCACAGGGCACTTCAAAAATGCATTTGAAAAATGTATTATTTACATAAAGAACCCAATGCATTTCAATCGCGTTTTGATCCCCACCAAATTAGTCCTCCAATTCAAGTAGGTGTGTGACATGTGTGTCTATGTCATCCCATATACACATGTTATAAGGTATCTACTGCGCTGTATATATTCCATAAATTCTAGTTTTAACATGAGTATATAAATTATACTAATTAGTATATAAATTATACTATATCACAGCTCTATAGCACCTTACCAAAATATCACAATTATACAGTGCGTTAGCATAGTAATGCATGTAGGCTCACTGAGAGTCATGGCGAGTGACGGTTACCATGGTAACCCATACCATATTATAAGCATTCAAAATTAGCCATCTCAGTATTTATATATAACCCTTCCATTGCACTGAATAAAGGACAGGAGAATCTGACATATGGATAAATGGATGACTTTCTTCCCATACAAAACCCATAGTTACTCTCCATGCCATTGATTAAAGACTACAAAACAAAAATAAAGATTTCAGAAAAAGGACTTTTCCATAAAAAATGTCACTTTTTAGAAATGTCACTGGACATAGAACACTGGTAATAGAACAATTATTTCATGTCCAAAAAACAGGAGAGATTCAGTTACTCAAGACCTAACGGGAAGATAATTTTTAACCTATAAAGTCACTCTTTTCTCTTAATAATTATACATTATGTCCATACAGGACACAGAAACAAACACAGCCCTTTCTTCTGGATCGACCTGTACACATCCTGGCCACAAGTTTCACCTGTGTTTGGTGCTTGCATGCACCTGAATGAACACAGCCACACAGGAAAGAAGGAACGCAGGGTGCAAGAGCCCTTATGGTAGAAGTATGCAGCAATCCTTTCTAAACTAGAGGTTTGCAGCAGAAGTACAGATAACAAAGAAGGGGGCCATAGCTCAGGCAGACATGCTATTTCATTCTTGGTTGCAGAATGAGTTGAATCAGTTCTGGAGATAACAACTACTGTGAGGCTAAGCATAGGAACCACAAAAACATAAGACTTATGTCCCAGGGGGAGATTTAGTCACTGAGATTTTTAAAAAGCGAGTTCCATCAACAAGTCGCTCATCTTTTCCTAACAAGCGATTGCTAGATATTTCAACAACGGAACGATTCTATTTCCCACAAATCCAGGTGTCATATTCCCCCGCACACAATTAGAAATTACATTCTGCGCAATGGGGAAATTGCAGAAACTGCTCAGTGGGTTCTACTTTCAGCAATTCCAATAGTTTTGAATGACAATGCTTTCTTTGTAAAATCGCTCGAAAAAGGGTCTCATAGCAATTCGGAACTATAAGCGATTTGAAGTAGTATCATCGGTTTAGGTACTGACGATTTATATTCTAGAGACAAAACAAGTGACTTGTCGCTGGAACCTGCTTTTTAGGCTAATGTCCCACGTAGAGATTAGTTGCTGCGGTTTTTAAAGAGCAAGTTCCAGCGACAAGTAGCTCATTTTGTCTCTAAGTAATCCAAATGTCTATTCCAAAATAGCACATCACTATTAAACTGTGTGTAAAAACTGGAATAGCATTAAGAAAAAGCATGTAATAATGTTAAGAAGGGTATATCTTAACAGTAGAAAAATGCATAAAACCTGGCGAAACAGGACTTCCCTGTACTATGCATCTATTCAAAGGTTTCCTGTACTGAAGGTGTGGCGCCTTCACCTCATCTACATTACTATAAGTAAAACTTAGAATTTCAATGGAAAGCAGTTTCTTTAGCTATGCAGGCTCCACAGTTTCAGAACAGATCATTTTCTCCTGGGTGTGGAGAACAAATAAAATTTTGCATACTAGTGATGCTGGTGCCTGCAGGCGACATTCCAATTGATTTGATAATTGCACTGCCAAATAGCTGCTGTGAGGCCACTGTTAGCACTTTGGGAATAAAGACAATACCAATAATACATGAAAACTTTGGGTGTCTCCTGATAGAGGCTGATAAATATAAACTTACATGTCATAAAACATGGAATGTTTTATGGAAGTTCAATGGAACATTAGTGTGACCTAAAAAAAAATGATCATGCTAAATGGTAAACCCCAAAAGCACTGAATAATTATGCCCTTAGAAGTTATAAAATCCCTGCAATACCTTTCATTAAATAATTTAAAGTAGTCCGAACTGATTGCTTTTGTATGAAAAACTTTGCTGCAATCCTAATATTTTATTTTTTTTTACATAGTATTCATCTTGTATGTAATTATGCAGCATATGTATACAGGTCAAGGGAGAAAAAACTGATTTTACTACATTTCCAGACATTATTTCTTTGTCCCTGGATATAAAACAGTTTTTTTTACAATTTACTGAATGCTTAGAATATTTACAGTTTTTTTAACCAGCAATGCTAGTTAGTAAAAACTGAAGCTTGTGAAAAATGATGCCTATTGTGATTAAGGTAACATAGTTAATCTGGGTTGGTGCTGGGTGCTGCACCTCCCAGTTTCCACATCAGATCCAAGTCTAATATTATCAAGATTTCAGGGCTGCCATTTTAACCATAAACACTTCACAAAGGAAAAAGATCCCTTGGATAATTCAGATTATTGTTGCCTTAGGGCTCTGGCACACGGGGAGATTAGTCGCCCGTGACAAAACTCCCTGTTCACGGGCGACTAATCTCCCCCAAATCGCTGGTGGGATGGCACACGTGGCGGTGTGATTTCAGTGAAATCGCGCAAGTTGCCTCGAGAGGAAACTTGCGATGCCATACATCTGAGCTGCAGGGATTGTGCAATGTTGCTTTTTGAAAAGTCTCCCTTTAAGGGCTTTATACACACATACAAGTACTGTATTTTAAATTGTATTGCCATGCAGTGGGTTTTTTGTAAATCTCATCTCACAGAAAAAAAAAACCCAAAGGACACAATAAAATTGCAGATAAAATTGGACATACACAATTTTATCTGTTAACACTTTTTTACTCTCCTCCGTATATTATACCAGAGTTAGTATCATGCCATGCAGGAAAATGATTGTCTTTAAAAAGCCTAGGTTAATGATTGTCTGCAGTTAAATGGTGGCATCAAAAACCCAAAACTCATGTCTGGACTGAGATTCAAAATAGGCTCTCATATTTCAGGTTCATTCTTCATATTAAGGTCTCAAAAATGGCAGGATGGGACATTAGCATTCTTAACATGGAGCTAGTTTATTTGTTTAGGCATTTGTAAGACACTCAGGTTACCAATTAGAATACAGAGGAATTGGGTTTTTTAAAAAAAAACAAAAAAACAGAACTGGATCATGACGGTCTCTGAAAATCCACCAGCGAGTCAAATTCTAAATATATATGTATATAGAACATATCTACAATTATTTAGTCCTAATGCATCCAGTCAGTTTTTTTTTCTTCCTTCTTTCTTGCGATTAAAATAGAATATTGAATGCGGCCGGCATCTTCAGAGATCTAGTGCTGCAGCATCCATAGTTGTAAGGCTGTATTTTCTTATCACTTAAAACACTTTATTGATCATAGTTACAGCTATTCGTACTTACATTGTTCGCGTTTAGTATATTATTGTATCCATGCGTTTCAAACTGCTGTAGACTTTATGTTTGTTATTGATTAGACAGTAACTGCGCCAATGCTAAGCCTCCTGTAGCAGAAGCCGGTATAACAACACAAGCCATACAATATAACAACAAAGGAATCCTGATCCCGCCACGTGAACATTTTAGCAACTATTTTTTGGCTTCTTTTAATTCGAATTGGCCAATAAAAACCAACAGGTGCGGGAAAAGCCCGGCGTTTTATTGGAACTTCACTTCGCCCTTCCCCAAAGCCACGCCCACTCCATCCCTTTAAATTCCAGCCGGTAGCGCAGCAATTCCTCGCAGTCTCTGCCTGCTCTGCTGTATTTGTTCGTGGGGGTTGACTGGTGTTCGCTGCCAAGATGGGAAAGGAAAAGATTCACATTAACATCGTTGTGATCGGGCATGTGGACTCTGGCAAGTCAACCACAACCGGGCATCTCATCTACAAATGCGGGGGCATTGACAAAAGGACCATCGAAAAGTTTGAGAAGGAAGCTGCAGAGGTGAGTATGGGATGGAAATGGGGCATGGCTTACTGGCCTGCTTTTAGTAGCCTATACCGGGGATACTATCAGGTGGCTCTTATTAGAGTAATGATTATCTGTATCCTTAAATACTAAACATCGGCAAATACCCCCGAGTCTTTAATGGCCCCAAAATCAAATGTCTTGCGCTTGTTACACTAAAAAGACCAGCTTCACATACATTTTTCTGATTTAATTTTATCATTCATATGCTTGTTAATGTTTACACCATGCTAAAGATCCATATTATAAATCCCCCTCCCCCCCCCCAAAGTTTATATCATGTTAAGTGACCTATTAAAGAATCATATGTATATGTGTGTGTGTGTGTGTGTGTGTATATATATATATATATATATTATTGCCCTTTTACATCCTTTCCCTTGAGCCACCATTTAGTGATGGGCTGTGTGCTCCCTCAGATCACATGACCAGAAATAATGCAGCTCTAACTGTAACAGGAGGTAGTGTGGGAGCAAGAGATGGTACTCTGCCCACTTATTGGCTGATGTAGCCTAGCATGTATGTATGCCTTGGTTTGTTTGTGTCCACTGTGAATCCTATGATCCCAGGAGGTGGCCCTTAATTCTTAAAATGGCCATTTTCTATTTAGGAGTACCCTATAGCACATACTACTAAAGAAGTGTAATATTTATGAAAATGGTTTATTTAGATAAAACAGGGTTTTGCATATAAACTTATGCAATATTTTTAGAGACCTACATTGTTTGGGGGTATAGCTTCCCTTTTAATTTGGAAAAGTTATGCACAATTCCTATATGGAGTAATGTCTTGTATAATAGGGCATGTGCTGCAGCAACTGTAACTTCTAATGTTTTGCTTAGTCCATGTAGGAATCTAACTTGACCTAGAATATGCATGGAATTTGGTACAGTGTATCTAGATTGATGCATCCCCTGCCCCTCTAAGGGCAGGGGATAGCTTTTCTTCTGCAAAAGTGTAGACAACCTCAAGTGTTAACTGTTAACTTAACACCCTTACAATTTGCAACTATTAGAGCTTTGAATAGTTAGGTCCATGCTTTTCCCTAAGGGTAACACTTTGGGGGTGATTAAAAGAATCGTGCTAGCCAGATTTCCTGCAGGTCTGTTGGACAACAAGCTTAGGACAAATGCCATTCAAAGTGAGTGACTTTTAGCCTTTGGTGCACTGTTTTGCCTCTGCGTGTGGATAAGGCGTTCTTTATAAAGACACTGCTTAAATGTCCTACAGTTGTTCTAAAGTTAATTTTCACGGCTAGAATAGATCACAAGCTAAGGCACAATGCATTTCCAGTATGAACCTTGTTTGTTTTTTTGGTTTTTTTTTAGATGGGTAAAGGCTCCTTTAAATATGCTTGGGTCTTGGATAAGCTGAAAGCCGAGAGAGAACGTGGCATAACCATTGATATTTCCTTGTGGAAGTTCGAGACTGGAAAATTCTATATCACAATTATTGATGCTCCTGGGCACAGAGACTTCATCAAAAACATGATCACTGGCACTTCTCAGGTACAGAAACTTCAGGGTTCAGTGTGAGTTGTGTGTGAGTGGTTTGCCACTTTTTGGTCTCTGTAATATATTTTCTCAATTTTCCCCCAGGCTGACTGTGCAGTGCTCATTGTTGCTGGTGGTGTTGGAGAATTTGAGGCTGGTATCTCTAAAAATGGACAGACTCGAGAGCATGCCCTCTTAGCTTTCACTCTAGGTGTCAAGCAGCTTATAATTGGAGTAAACAAGATGGACTCCACTGAGCCCCCTTTCAGCCAAAAAAGATTTGAGGAAATTACTAAAGAAGTCAGTGCCTACATTAAGAAGATTGGCTACAACCCAGCGACTGTTCCATTTGTGCCGATATCTGGATGGCATGGAGACAACATGCTGGAGGCTAGCACCAATGTAAGATATTCTCTTGACCACTTGCATCTGGGTTCCCAGGCATTTATACCAGTTCGAGTTTTGATCAGATTGGTGTTTGTTTTTTTTTTTTTTGTTTTTTTTTTTTTGTTTTTCCCCTGAGGATAAGTGATCTACAAGGGTAGAGTGCGCCTTAAAAACACTCAAAAATCTAGTATCTAAGTACAGGCAAGGTACTGGTTATCCAGAATGCTTGGGACCTGGGGCTTTCTGGATAAGGTATCTTTCTGTAATTTGGATCTCCATAAGTCTGCTAAACTACAATATTGAATAGGCTTGTTTTGCTGCCAATAAGGATTAATTATACCTTAGTTGGGATCAAGTACAAGGTACTGTCTTATTACAGAGAAAAAGTAAATCATGTTATAAAAATGAGAATTATTTTCTTATAATGGAGTATATGGGAGATGGCCTTTCTGTAATTCTGAACTTTCTGGATAATAGGTTTCCAGATAAGGGATCCCATACCTGTAGTACTAGGTCACAATTGGTCTGCATATTTTTGTTAAAGCTCTCTGGTTGCTAGGGTCCATTTACTCTAGTAACCACAGTATCATAGATGAAATAGCTCGTCTAAAAATGACTACATAGAAGTGCACTTGCTGCTTAGATCAGTGAAACTAAAGGTGGCCACACGGCATGATTACTCATCTTGGCAAGGTTGCCAGACAAATAAATTAATTCATTTCCCCCCCCCCCCCCATATGCCCTTGGGTGGGTGATTGTACTAATTCTAATTGTTAGTCCATAGGAATACCCAATAAACGTGATACAAAGTTGTTGTGAGGACCATCAATGAGCTGATGTGATCTTCAGCCAGGAAAATCAAGCCTGCCTGATCAATATTGCCCAATTTTTGGCTAGATTGGTTCCCCCACACTAACTTAATGCACAAGACCATTACATGGCAATACTTAGGTGGACATTCAGGGAGCACAAATTGTGGGGCAGATATCTATAGATCATCCTGTTATATTGTGTACCAAAAGATTATAACTAAAATGACTTGAAACCTACATTGTGTTCTTAAACTCAAATGTTCATATACTATTTCTTTCACACAAGATGCCCTGGTTTAAAGGCTGGAAGATTGAAAGGAAAGAAGGAAATGCCAGTGGTGTGACACTGCTAGAAGCACTTGATTGCATTATTCCTCCTCAGCGACCCACTGACAAGCCTCTAAGGCTCCCTCTGCAGGATGTGTACAAGATTGGTGGTAAGTAGAGTGAGATGGCACTGCCTGAAAGGTCCTGGCTGCCACGGGGGCTGTATTACTAGTGCAAAGAGCACAATAGCCCTCTCTGCGCTAGAGCCAAAATTCTGTTTTAAAGATTTTAAAAAGCCTTTTGCTGCCCTTGGTGACATCTAGCGCTGGCAAGTGTCTCTCCATGGCAGCAGCGCCCCTGGATAGAGATGCAGGTTTTGTAGAACTGTGTTCATGGGTTTTTTTTCTTGCAGGAATTGGCACTGTGCCTGTTGGCAGAGTGGAGACTGGTGTCTTGAAGCCTGGCATGGTTGTGACTTTTGCACCTAGTAATGTTACTACAGAAGTTAAGTCTGTGGAAATGCATCATGAGGCCTTGCAAGAGGCATTGCCTGGAGACAATGTGGGCTTTAATGTAAAGAATATATCTGTGAAGGACATCAGGAGAGGCAATGTGGCTGGTGATAGCAAAAATGATCCACCTATGCAAGCTGGAACCTTTACAGCACAGGTTGGTATTACTACTATTCATACAACTCCCAAATAATTGTTCCATGTAGTGTCCTATAAATCTTAGTATAGCAAGCTCTTTATGTTCTGAAAGGGCCCCTTATCTAGAGAACATTAAATGCAATAAATTAACTTGCTTTTATTTAAGCCTGCTTGCAAACAAGTATATACATGTTCACTAGTGTCCTGTCAGGAGTGACTTCCTGCATCAGCTATCAATAGCTAGCATTTTGTTTGCACAGATGTCTACAATTTAGCAACTTGTATCTAACTTGTGTTCCTGTTAATAGGTAATTATACTCAATCACCCAGGACAGATTAGTGCTGGCTATGCTCCAGTCCTGGACTGCCATACAGCTCATATTGCCTGTAAGTTTGCTGAGCTGAAGCAAAAGATAGACAGAAGAAGTGGCAAGAAGCTGGAGGATGACCCAAAATTCTTGAAATCTGGAGATGCAGCTATAGTGGAAATGATTCCTGGGAAGCCCATGTGTGTAGAAACCTTCTCAGACTACCCACCCCTTGGTAAGTGATGCTACTATTCTTGCTGCTATAATGGCATACTAGCAAGCTAGTTAACTAACTAACCAACCTTTCTTTGTGCAGGCCGATTTGCAGTGCGTGACATGAGGCAGACGGTAGCTGTTGGCGTAATCAAAGGTGTGGATAAAAAGGCAGCAAGCTCTGGAAAAGTGACTAAGTCTGCTGTAAAAGCTGGCAAGAAATGATCTGTGTAACCCTGTACAGTGTAATCTTGGTGTCCTGTAAAAATGAATAAATGTTTAATGATGCCTTTGAGTGACTGTCTTACTCCCTTTTCTCCCACCTAAAGCAAACTTTTTGCCTTTCATGGCTGTTTCCCTAATACCAATAGCCTGGATTTTAGTCTTGAGGATACTGTGCATGGGTTAGTTTGTGTTTTGTAGAGTAGTCTGCATGGCAACTTTAGAACAGTGCAGGTTTTCCAATGGCCACTTAACTGTCCCAACTGCAGGACAATCTGAACAGCACTGCTTTTATTCTTTTAAAATGCCTTTATTGCATACTTAGGGCATTGCAGCATGTAATGCCCTAAGTATGCAATAAAGGCATTTTAAAAGAATAAAAGCAGTGCTGTTCAGATTGGTACACGAACTAAGCCACTTCAGAACAAAGAGCTGCACAGGTATTAAGTCTTCAGCTCTTTGGATTTTGGTGGTTGCACATCAGCAGTAGTATAAGCTAGGAAAACTAAGTGACATGCTGGTGTGAATCAATTTTACCATCAAATAAGCTGCTATAGGGCTGAGTAAGTCCTGATGTGAATTGCTTTCAGCTGCCACACACTAGTTTGAATTACTAAATTAGCCTTGTAGACACTTCTAGTCAATATAGACAATATATTGAGTCTGCCCCTAGGCTAAGGTAACAAAGCAGCAGAGATCATGTGCAGTAGATCAACAGAAGAGAAGATGGGGTGCTCTGGGTTGGAGGTGCATACCTTTAATGGAGTGTTGTTGCTTTGGGCAGGTACAGATCCCAAAAACATTGTAGCATATCTATTTTACTAATTTGAACTTTTGGTTCCTGGTTTTAATCTCATATCTGCATGTTTAATCATGACAGGTGCCTTTTGTCAGTGTTAAACATAATTTGAATAAACAGTAGATAAGCTGAACTGCTAAAAGAACTTGGTGATCATGCTGCTGTCATAAAAGCAAAGGGCACTTAGTGAAATGACATCCAGGGAATTGACAAAATTTGAAACACTATGTGCACTACCCTTTCTGGTAAGACATAGCCTAGCAGCCTTTATTCGAAAACTTAACAGAGAAACTATAAAGCACTCCCCACGTATACCAAGGTGTGGGAACGAGACTTAAATATAACATTAATGGAAGAAGATTGGAAACAAATCTTTAAAACTATAGCTAAATGCTCAGTGAGCAGTAGATTCCAGGAGTCCTCCTATAAATTAATATCCAGGTGGTATAGAACCCAGTCAGGCTAAAATGGGATTAATGCCAAATGATTTATGCTGGTGATGCAATCAATCTCCAGGAACCTTAGAACACTTATGGTTAACATGTACAAAACCTTATTCTGGAAACAAGTAAAGGACATGTGCAAAGAAATTACAGGTAGCCAGATAGACCTAAACACTCCAGCAATACTTCTCTTTCACCAATATGAACCTGCAGCCTGGACTAAAAAGAAACTACTTATGGCGGCAGAATCCACAATTCCAGTACACTGGTGGACCAGTAACATTCCTACAAAGGACCAATGGTTCAAAGTAATCAACAAACTATGCCTAATGGAAGAACAAATAGCATCAATCAGACAAATACTACAACTATCTGGCAGCTTGGCTACCATGGAGAGAATATATTGACAAACAACCACCAAAGAATAGGTAAAATAAAGAAAAGTGGCTACAAATACACATACAAAGCAAATATTAAGGGAATAACTAAGACAGCACAAGAAGATCAAATAAAGAGAACACACCTACCGGATCTATAAATTATAGTTATGTATACAAATTTAAAGTTTTACTTAAAATGATACAAGAATATAAGGTTTAATGGTATCAATAGAAAATATATGTACATGATTAACTAATGTGTAAATTGTATCTTTCTATGAAGACAATACCCAAATAAAAAACTCTGAATAGAAAAAAAAAATAACTATATAAAAGTTATGAGTAAAAATGGCTTCTATTGGGGGGGGAGGGGAAAGCAAAAGGTATGTCTCACCCCCCCCCACTTCCCAAGAAGACTTGCAAGAATGTCAGGTTGACGCATTGATATTTTCCCCCAAAACCCTACTAGCCCTGCCCACCTGTCCACTTCCTGGTGCCACCTCCCAGGCAGTGCAGGGGGCCAGTGGCACTTGGTACACTGCACTTGATAGGAACCAATCAGCAGCTAGGCTGACCTGATAGGGAACTGAAGCCTATTTTTGCTTGTGTGACTGCAGGACTGTGATTGGCTACCTACTGTGCTTGTGGCAGGAACCAATAGGACATGCTTACCCCTCACTTGAAACAGGGGCCAGGGTGGATCTATAGGGAGATCCAATAAGGTGGTCTTTTTTTTTTTTTAAAGAATTTTTAGCACAAAGTAAAACCAGCACCATATATTTTGTTTTTTATTTATGCTACATGTCTCCTTTTAAAGGTGTCATTTTGTTCAAGCATTGCTCTGGAAGAAACGTAAATGGAATTTCAAATAACACAGGAACACCTAATGGCTTCAATGAAAACATGGTTTTGAGTTCTTTCCTTCAAAGGAGTTGTTTACCTTAAAATTAACTTAGTATGATGTAAAGGGTGATATTCTGAGACAATTTTGCAGTTGGTCTTAATTCTTTATTTTGTGGATTTTTAATTGTTTAGCTTTGTGTGAAGTAGCTCTCCAATTTGGAATTTCAGCAGCTATCTGGTTGCTATGGTCCAAAATACTCTAACAAGCAGGCAGTGGTGTGAATTGGAGACTTGATGAGGAATAGGAGTAGCCTGAATAGAAAGATAATTATTAAAATAATAAAATTGTAGCTTCACAGAACAATAGTTTTCTGGGCGCTAGGTCAGTAACCCCCATTTGAAAGTTGGAAAGAATCAGAAGAAAGCGGCAAATAACTTAAAAACTACAGCAAAAAAATGAAGACCAATTGAAAAGTTAGAGATTCTTATTGTTATGGTGTACTTTTTGAATTACACTGTTTACATTACAAATAATTCACTCTACCACTTAAAATGTTGTTCTTGAACCAACAAATATATTTTTTTAGCTGTAATATTGGTATTTAGGCAGCCATCTTAATGCACTATGCCTGATTCTAAGCTATAAGAAGGAACCAGCACTATGCAATAGACCTGCTTTCAGATAAGCTATTGCTTCTCCTACTCAGTCTGCTGCCAGTACAACCCAAGTTGAATAATATCAAAACAGGTTGTCTTCTTGGGTGCTTTTCTCATGATTACCACTCGGTGGGGCAAGTGAGCTTGTTTAGCAATGCAAACACTTTCTAAATTACAATGCCAAAATCTTCTCCAGCCTTCATGAAACACGTTTTTTGGAAGAGTCTGGGATGTTGCCTCTTATATTCAATGTATTTGGGGTTAAAGTTTTCACTGCTCAATGTATTTAATGTATTTGTGGTACCACTACCCAATGTCCCTCACTTTATTCAATGTATTTTGAGTGCCAGTACTTCTGCCCCTCACTGTATAATGTATTTAGGAACTGTTATTGTTCATATATTGTTCATTCACTCAATGTAACATTATTTACAATTGCAAACTGTGTTTATATACCCATTACTGTACTACGCTAATGGCACATGGGGCAGATTTTCCACAGTGTATTTTAGCTGGCAGATAGAAGGCCTGAAGCAACCCTAATTTATTGGGAGGCAGTATAGGCAATTTTGCCTGTTTAACAACTCGCTAAAATTTAGGACAGTACCAGCAATGCTATTAGTTAATGGAGGCACTACCCGTTCAGGCAGTCAAATCCTTTGGCAGAGGTCTCAAGGAGCTGCTATCTTGTTATCTCCAGTTCTGCTGATTGGTTGCTGGGGGAAAAAGGAGGGGTGATAAGACTCCAACTTGCAGCTCAGCAGTAAAGAGAGACAGAAGTTTATTAGAGAACAAGGCACATGGTCGTTGCACCCTGGGTAAGTAAGGAAATAGCTAACATCAAATTTCAAAGTTAAATTTAAAAAAAAAAAAATATCTGTTTGCTCTTCTAAAAACCAGACTTTGGTGCAGAATAGTTCTGGAGCAGCACTATTGATTGATGCGTTTTGGAAAAAAACAAACAAACAAACACGTTTTCCTGTGACAGTATACCATTAAGAATGGCAATTAATGTAACCCTTTTACTGCCAGCCATTTTGGTCAAAGCGGAACTTGTATTGCCAGACAGTTTTTGAACATTTTGCACTGTTTCACTTTAGGGGCCTTTCCTCGGGGGGACTTTTAGTTCAGAACAACCTAATCTTTCAAAATATGGTAGAATTTTTGTGTAATTCCAATTCTGTAACAAGATATAGGCTTCTAAATGTCTAAAAATGCAAAAAAAATAATCAAATTTTCCATAATATAATCACACATACTAGAAACAGAAATTATTTTATGCACGAATATACAACTGATTTGGAAAGTCCCATGTCTCCTGAACGTGCCAATACCAAATATATATAGTTTTATGGAGATTTCTCACTTGTATAGGTCAAAAACTCCCAGCAGTACACTACCAAATTTCCAAAGCACTGCTCCAGAAAGCTGCATACTTTAGATTTCAAGGCCAAAAATTCCACTAACAGAAGGTTTATCCCAGAAAATTGTAAATTTTTGGAAAGAACAGATTCTGGGGAATACAGAATAGGCACAACTGTCTGTCTACTCCAAACTATCAAGTCGCAATGCTTTCCTAAAGTTATTGGTTTTTATCAAAATTTGTGATTTTTTTTTTAAAAAATCGCTTCAAAGCTTCCAGTCTATAGTATCTTATCTCCAACAGGTCATAAAGTAACCAAATAAAAAACCCTAAATATGAATGCCAGGGGTCCACTGAACAGTTTGATGCCCAATATGTATAGGTTTACTTAAGTATGTGGCATGTAGGGGCCCCAATGTGAACAAACCCCCATATGTACTGTCATTTCTGTCATTTCAGCTCCTGCAAAATCAACACATCAAAATCATTCAAATCATTTACATCATTATATGTGGGATAAAGCTACAAAAAAGTATGCTCATCCCAGAAAGTCATATATTTTTGGAAAGTACACATTCCCCCGAATCTAAAATGGGTACCCATGTCTTTCTACTCCAAAGTACCAAGCCGCACAGCTTTTCTAAAGTTAGCAATTTTGATGACATTGCCAAAAATCCCCTCAAAGCTTCCACTTTGCAGCATCTTATCTCCCACATAGTGTTAGGTACCAAGATAAAACACCCTAAATATGAACGTCAGGGGTCCACTGAACAGTTTGATGCCCAATATGTATAGGTTTACCCAAGTATGTGGCATGTAGGGGCCCCAATGGGAACATACCCCCATATGATCTATCATTTCAGCTCCTGCAAAATCAACACATTTACAGATAATGCTACAAAAAAAGTACGCTCACCCCAGAAAGCCATATATTTTTGGAAAGTACACATCCCCCCCGAATCTATAATGGGTAAACATTTCTTTTTGCTCCAAAAGCCTTCCTAAGTTTGCAGATTTATATGACATTTAGAAAATCGCATAAAAATGTTGCAATTTGCCGCATTTTTCTCTCACAATTTCTTGATAAAGATCAGATAAAGGCAAATCACCCCAAATAGGAACACCAGAGGCCTACTGAACAGTTTGATGCCCAATATGCATAGATATACCAAAGTCTGTGGTATGTACTGACCCCAAAATGAAAATAGCGCATAAGGATTTCTCGCCTGCCAAGTCAGCTTTTGCACACAGAGCCCCCTGTCAGTGTATTATGTGCAGTAACCCCCCCTAACTATACAGAGACCCCCAGAAAACCATATATTTTTGGAAAGTACACATTCTGATGAATTCAAAATAGGTAAAGTTATTTTTGTACACCAAAGTTACACCTGGCAAAGCTACGCTAAAAACAGATTAGGAACACTTATACAGGGATAAAATGCGATAAAACCACAAAAATTGTGCAAATCAGTGAAACAACAAAATAAGTCACATGACAGTGTAATTAGTGGTCAGAATATCTGATCCAATAGTCACGCTGTCAAAATAAACAGTTTTTAGGTAAACGAAACTAAAAACAAAGTGGTAAAATGAAAAAAAAAAAAGTGTTTGTGTATACATGTGTGTACATGTGTAAAAGTTGTGTGACAGTGTGTATATGAGTGTAAATAAGTGTAAATAAGTGTATAAAAGTGTGAAAAATGAAAAAAAAAACTGCTAAAATGTGTGCTGTAAGTGTGTATAAATGTATGTAAGTGTGTATAAATGTATGTAAGTGTGTGTGTAAGTGTGTAAATGCAAAAAACAAACAAATTCCTTACCTGTCCTGTCGCCTCCTCCTCCAGTGGGCCGGCGCTAGGGGGGGAAGCAGGAAGCAGCAGACGCGATGCGATCGCGTCTGCTGCTTCCTGGAGGGTCCTGCGACAGATCGCTTCACAGGACCCTGATGACAGCCCCCCTGGCACGTTGCCATGGGGGGCTGTCATCAATAAAAACTCTCTGCAGAGGCGGCACATGCCGCCACTGCAGAGAGAAGACCTTAAATGCCGACGACGTATGGGACACGTCATTGGCATTTAAGCCCTTTTACTGCCACGACGTATCCCATATATAATACTATAACCAGGGCCCCCATGGGGGGGGGGCAGTTGTGCCAGGCCCTGTGAAATCTTACATATGGGAGTCTGTCTGCGTATAGTTACATACAAGTATAAACTTACAGAATTTACGTAACTTCCACAAAAACTGGCTAGAAAGCTACATAACTTGCATATCAAGAATAAAATGCAGAGAATCTTCACAGGGGCAGGGTGAGGCAAACTTCACTGCCCCCAATGAACTGACTGACATTCATATGAACTCCTTATTACAGACTAACATCAGCTGTTTCTATTGGGAGCTATTTATTGAATTATATCTGGGTCTCCCACTTTTCAGCAGGGGAATGACTGCTTATTGGGCCCCACAGCAACATCATTGGGTCCATACGCTTACACAATTTACGTAACTTATCGAAAAACTTGGAACTTAACCCCCAATTAAAATACTGACTTATTAGCACATTAATTATTTTTATGAACTGCTACTGACTAGTTATTGGGCCCCAAAGCAAGATATCTGGCCCCTTTATCTTACGCAGTTTACATTTTACTTATACTAAAACTTATGTAAATTCTATATGTATGTATGTATGTATAACTTTATTTATAAAGTGCTACTTATGTACGCAGCGCTGTACAGTAGAATACATTAATACAAACATGGGATTATTAAGATAATAATAGATAAATACATATATACAAGTATAACAATAAATACAGATACATACAAGATAAATACAGTTGCAATAAGTTAAGAGTCAAAGACACAAGAGGATGGAGGTCCCTGCCCCGTAGAGCTTACAATCTATATGGGAGGGTAACTTACAGACACAAATAGGCAAATATAACTGCTGTAGGTCACAGTGGGTGACATTACAATATAAGTGCTAGTTCCCAGATCAGGTGCTAGGTGAGGGCTCCAAAAGGTAGTCTTTAAGTATAGTTTTAAAAAGACTGGGGAAGGATTCTCTCCAGAGGAAATCAGGGAGGGCATTCCAAATGGGAGGGGCAGCAAAGGCAGAAAGGTTTAAGGCGGGAAACAGCAGTTGTAGTGGGGGGCGCAACCAAACGATTGCTCTTTGAGGAACGAAGGAGTCGGCCACGAAGATACGAAGACACAAGTGAAGAGATGTAGTGAGGAGCAGAGGAATGGAGGGCTTTAAAGGTTAAGGGAAGGAGTTTGTAAGATATTCTTTGTTTAATGGGAAGCCACAATAAGGACTTTAGCAGGGGAAGGGCCTGAACTCTCCTGCATGAGAGGAGGAGAATTCTGGCAGCAGTATTTAATATAGACTGTAGGGGGGAAAGATGGGAGTAAGGGAGGCCGGTTAGTAGCAGGTTACAGTAGTCTAGTCGGGATAGGATGAGAGCATGCATGAGCTGCCTAGCTGTTGCAGTAGAAAGAAAGGGACGGATTTTGGCAATATTGCGTAAGAAAAAATTGACAGGTTTTGACAGTGGTGTTAATGTGGTCAGAGAAGGAGAGACTGGAGTCAAAGATCGCCCCCAAACAACGCGCCGAATCGACAGGGTTGATGAGGGTGCCATCAATAGAGATAGAAAAGGGGGGGGGTAGGACCAGGCTTAGGCGGAAAGATCATGTTATAAGGCAAAAGTTACACTATTACTGGATCACCTTACTTGAGACCCGAAACAAAGTAGCCAGTCTGACTCCTTGTCAGCAGGATAGCTGCTAGGCTGATTTTGAAACAATTGTAACAACACACACAGCTCCTGGGTGCAGCTGCTGGCTTACAAAACAGAGTAACAAGTCTGTAACTTGTTGGCAGCATAAAAGCTGCTAGGCAAACATTTTGAAACTATTGTGACTACTCACAGCTCAGCTCCCAGGTAATGCTGCAAAGGTACTAGCTTTGTGAGAGATTTGATTGAACTGGCAAAGGGGAGTGCACGCAGGTGGTTTATGAAACCTATGCCTGACTCTGATAGGCTGCGTGGCCAGTGCATGTTAACTCATTCCTCACCAGCCAGCCAACAACTCACCCTGCAATCCTAACATTACCCCCCTCCTGAGGATGGCCTCTGGACGTTTTAGGTCTTGGTTTATTAGGAAATCTATGATGGAAGTCTTTAATCAACTTATTGGCATGTATGTTCTCTGCCGGTTCCCATGATCTTTCTTCTGGGCCAAACCCTTCCCAATGAACCAGGTACTGGAGATGACCTCGAGAAATGCGTGAATCCAGGATTTCCAAAATCACAAGCTCTTCCTCACCGTTAACTAAAATTGAAGCAGGAGGGGTCATATTTGGGTGCGAAAATCGTCCCTTTTTTATGAATTTGCTTTTAGCTGTTAGTAAATCTGTCAGTGCCATCAAACCCAGCCCCACAGTGACAGGAGCCTTGGAATAAGGATTTTAACAGCAGGATTTTGCATTTTATATGTCATTTGTCATTTCACTTTGGTGGCATTTCCTGAGGGGTATTTTTACTTTGCCCAGGGAAACTATACATCATTTTTTTTCAGGACAAGCTGATGGGCTCTCTAATGTTTTCTATATTTCTGTGTAATTCCACTTCTGTAACGAGATTTAAGGGTCTAAATACCTTCTTCTCTAGCCCCTACTCATTACTGGGCAGCAGCAATCCGGCCCACACACCAACATGCCTGGTGAAAAGAGGTCCAACAGGACTAGGATCCAGCGGGTTTGTATCCAGTGCCCTGTTGGGCCAGTCCAACCCTGTACCCCAATATCCCAGTTTGGGTGCCAGTGTGCATGTACTGTTTGCTGATTACCAAGATGGCTGCTGGGAACAGGTGGGGTATCAATGCTGTCAGGCAGCTCTGTAGTTCTGGACATGCTATGGGGGCACAGATAAGTGGGGGCACAGATAAGTTGGGGCAAATGTCAGTGAAGTGATTAAAGAGGGGGCACTGCTGCTAAAACTAAAAATTTGACTGGGAGGCTTTACTTTACCTTTAAATAAAAATGTTTACAATAAATTCACACAAAATGTTATTATTGCCTCAATGATTAAGCTAAAACTAGCATAACAATGTAAATGTGAGGTAAAAACTTTTTATATATAAGATATAAATGACACTTTTTTTTAATCAGTGTTTTTAAACAGTGTTTATAAAATGTTAATGAGGCTTTTTGCACCTATTGTTCTAGGGTTAGATAGAAACTTGTCTGCTAATCCCCATTAATATGTTAATGATCCCCCAATGGGGCCCCTACCTTAGGTGTGAAATGGAGACTGGGGGAAACCAAACAAAACAGAAGAGCTTAGAATTGATCTGACAGAGTTACACTGAGCTTTACTCCATTTTGAAAATGTCGGGGGAAAATGTCGGGAGAAAATTCCGTTAAAACGTTGTATAAATGTCGTTTAAACGACAAATTCACAAAAGTGTCTGTAAACTGTCTTTCTTTCACCAAAAATGGAAAAGTGGCGGTTGAGTCGGAATTTAGGCGGATTTCTGTTTGTGAATCTGGAGAAAGTGTTTTCCACCAGTTTTTCCACCACTTTTACTCCAAAAAAGGGCTACATCCACTTTTGTGAATTCCCCCCCATGTCTTTTCTGGAATAGGCAAGGGTAGCAGTAAACCCATAGGTGCTTTTTTGGGTACCTTGCTTCGGGCACAGATGTGACAAGAACGAACAAAGTCAATAACATCTTGTTGAATACTAGGCCACCAAAAGTTTCTCAATGTGAGTTTCAAGGTTTTGGAGATACCTAAATGACCTGCAATTTTGGAGCTATGGGTCAACAATAGGACCTGTTTTCGGCAGGACACTGGGACAAACACCTTCTCTTCATGAAAAAGAAAGTCGTCTAGTGCCTGCAATTTTCCAGATGAAAGTAAAACTGGAGTGTCTGGATCAGTAGCATATGCACCTTTAATAATTTCCCAAAAGTTAGAACATGGAGCAGAAAACAGAAAATGTTCCTTGTCAATAATTGGAATTTCAGATTTAGGCGATATAGGAGGATATAGGAGTCAAAGTTGGTGGTCTGGAAAGAGCATCAGCTTTCCCATTCTTCCTAGCTGGACGGTAGGAAATTACAAAGTCAAACCGTGAGAAAAACAAGGACCATCTAGCTTGACGTGAGTTAAGACGTTTGGCAGATTTTAGGAATTCCAAATTTTTATGATCAGTGAAAACCATAATAGGATTCCTAGCTCCCTCCAAAAAATGTCTCCATTCTTCAAAGGCGGTTTTAATCGCCAGTAATTCCTTGTTCCCGATATCAAAGTTTCTCTCTGCCTTAGTCAACCTTTTTGATTTAAAGGCGCAAGGATAAAGGAGAGATTTCGGCCATGATGTTGGGAGAGGACTGCACCAATAGCATAATCGGAGGAATCTACTTCAACTATGAATGGTTTCTCCAAATCTAGATGTTTTAAAATGGGTGCGGAGGTAAACAATGACTTTAATTTATCAAAAGCAACTTGTTCCCTGTTAGACCACTGAAAAGGGACCCCTTTTCGTGTAAGATGTGTGATAGGAGCAACAACTGAAGAAAAACCCCTAAAGAAGCATCTGTAGAAGTTTGCAAACCCCACAAACCGCTGAACTTCTTTGACATTATTAGGGATTGGCCATTGTAACACTGCCTGAACCTTATCTACATCCATTTTTAGCCCATGAGGAGAAATGGCAAATCCTAAAAATTGAATGGAGGTAGACTCAAATTGACATTTTTCGAGCTTAGTGTATAAGTTGTGCTTACACAGTCTTGACAATACCTCCTTGACGTGCTGCTGATGCTGCTCAAGTTCATCTGAGAAAATCAATATATCATCCAAATAGATGATTACAAATTGGTCAATGAGGTCATGAAAAATATCATTAACAAAAAATTAAAAAGTTGCGTTAGTTAGGCCAAAGGGCATGACCAAATATTCAAACTGCCCATAGCGAGTACAGATAGAGGATATCTGTTTTTACAGGTTATCTTGTTTAATTCCTGGTAATCTACACAGGGACGCAGAGTGCCATCTTTTTTCTGAACAAAGAAAATAGGAGCCCCTGCAGGTGAGGAAGAGGGACGTATAAATCCCTTTTTAAGGTTTTCATCAATGTATTTTTTGAGCTCCTTTAATTCAGGTTCTGATAAATTAAAAATCCTTCCATAAGGAATTTTTGAGCCCGAAATCAAATCTATAGGGCATTCGTATGCCCGATGGGGAGGAAGTTTATCTGCCTCTCTTTTATCAAACACATCCTCAAACTCTTTATATTGGGAAGGCAAAGTGAAATTAACTTGTATCCTCCCTGAATGCTCATCTTCAGATAACTTGGGTAATTTAGCCTCTTATACTAAGGGGCACATTTACTTACTCACGAATGGGCCGAATGCGTCCGATTGCGTTTTTTTCGTAATGATTGGTATTTGGCGATTTTTCGGAAAATTGTCGCGACTTTTTCGTTGCCATTCCGAATGTTGCGCAAAATCTGGCAATTTTTTCATAGCGTTACTACTTGCGCGATAAGTCGCGACTTTTTCGTAGCCTTCGCGCCGAGTACGAAAGATTCGGATTCATTCAAGCTTCAGTATGGTGACTTTTCTTGGGCCAGGTTGGAGCTGCAGGGTGCCATTGAGTCCTATGGAAGGCTTCCAAAATCATGCTAAGTCTGAAAGTTTTGCCCGCCGCTTACGAGCGCTCAATACGAAAAAGTCGCAACAAGATACGAGCGCATCGTAATGGCTACGAAAAACTAGCGTTTTTTCGCGCAAATCATATTGGTAACGAAAAAGTCGCGACAATTTCCGAAAAGGCGTAAAGGCGCCGAAAAAAATCGCAAAAAATACGAAAAAGTCGCAAAATGTTCGTTTTCCAATCGGAATTTTTCCAATTCGGATTCGGATTCGTGGGTTAGTAAATGTGCCCCTATGAGTTGATCGAAAGGTGATCTGTTACCCAGTTGATTATGGGATTAACTTTTAACAGCCACGGAAACCCCAAAATTACATCAAAAGGAATTGAAGGCAGAATGTCCAAAGAAATATTTCCCACAAAAACTTTATTTGCAAATAAGGAAACATCTGGTAACTCATGAGTTACTGGACCCAAACACAAGTCAGAACCATCCACCACTTCAATCGTCAGTTGAGAGGGCTTACATATTGGCTTGAAGTCAGCCTGGGTCATTAATCTAGATGAAATGAAATTGCCTCCGGCCCCTGAATCAATAAGGGCTCTTGTTTCAATCTGCTTGCCTGCTTTCTGCAAGACAACGAATAAAGTAAAATATTTAGTATTCTTTAAAACATTAGGGGAGACATTACAAATCTGGGGTACATCTGCTATACCTTTCATGGACTCATTCCTTTTAGAATAGGTTCCACTGGGTTTTTTGGGACACCCAGCCGAAAAGTGACCCTTCACTCCGCAATACATACTGAGGCGCTCGGCTCTGTGCTGATTCCTTTCCTCCAAAGAAATAGGACCCCGGATAAATCCCACTTGCATAGCTTCATCCCCTAAAGCCACATCTTGAGAGACCTCACCCTGACCAAGGCTAGTAATAGGTGTTGGCAAGGGCCTTCCAGGTTTCTCATGGAGCCTCTCAGTGAGACGCCTATCAATTTTGATGAACTGGATAAAGGAGCTTAGGTCCTCTGGTGCATCAACTCTTGCAAGCTCGTCCTTGATTATATCTGTCAAGCCCCTCCTGAAATGGAAGCTTTGCGCAGTCTCATTCCAGGAGGTATCTGCCACCCACCGCCTGAAACTAGCGGCATACTCTGCCACAGTCCCCCGCCCCTGGGACAAACCAAGTAAGGCAGCTTCAGCTGTGGCCACACGGTTTGGGTCATCGAAGATAACCGCCATGGCCGCTAGAAACCCATTAAAATCAGACAACAAGGGGCTTTGTTGTTCAATAAAGGGAGAAGCCCAATTTAAAGCTTCCCCAGACAAAAGTGTCAGGATCAGCCCCACTCTATGGGAATCAGTAGAATACTGCTGGGGTTGCAGCTGAAAAATTAGCCTGTGTAACATGGCTGCTGAACCTGTGCTTGCAGACTAGACATAGCTTGAAACATTGATGCAAATTGTTGAGACAAATCCGCAATAGCTTGACTGGTCTCAGCTGGATCCATTTTATGGCCAGTTCAATATGTTATAAGGCAAAAGTTACACTATTACTGGATCCCCTTGCTTGAGACCCAAAACAAAGTAACAAGTCTGACGCCTTGCCAGCAGGATAGCTGCTAGGCTGATTTGGAAACAATTGTAACAACACACACAGCTCGGCTCCTGGGTGCAGCTGCTGGCTTACAAACAGAGTAACAAGTCTGTAACTTGTTGGCAGCATAGGCAAAAGCTGCTAGGCAAACATTTTGAAACTATTGACTACTCACAGCTCAGCTCCCAGGTAATGCTGAAAGTTTGCAAAGGTACTAGGTGTGTGAGAGATTTGATTGAACTGGCAAAGGGGAGTGCACGCAGGGGGTTTAAGAAACCTATGCCTGACTCTGATAGGCTGCGTGGCCAATGCATGTTAACTCATTCCTCACCAGCTAGCCAACAACTCACCCTGCAATCCTAACTGATCATTAGTTCAGTTTTTGTTAGGTTCAGTTTGAGGTTGGGTTGGTTAATCCAATTAGAGATAGCCAGGAGGCAGTTAGAGATTTGACTCTCAGTTTCAACTGTTAACGAAGGGGTTGAAAAATAAATTTGGATATCATCGGCATACAGGTGATATTTAAAGCTGAATGAATGGATAAGATCTCCCAAAGACAGCGTGTAGAGGGAGAACAATCAATGATAGAAGAGAGCAGGGTCAAGAAGGTGGGAAGGGGTTAAACTTAGGAAAAACTTCACTGACCCCCAACAAACTGAATGAGTTAGCACATTAATTAATGAATATATGAACTGCTTGTTATAGAGTAACATCAGCTATTTATATTGCACAAACAAGGGGCATGACCAAAAACATTTTGGGACTGCATGCTTGTGTTCATGCCTTACAAAAGCCTGTGCAGAAGGCATGTGCAGAAGGCTCTCCACTTCGACTACAGTAGTCAAAGTAATGAGAGACCTGAACAGGAAGTGGGGGTGGAGCTTCACGCTGAACAAAGAAGGAGAGGAATCGAGCAGCTTGTAACTCAGGAACCAGGTCAGAGAGAATGAAGGGACAAAGGCAGACAATTCTGGGATGCTATTTAGAGTAATTTTAATAATAGAAAAAAAAGGTTTACTTATTCTTTTAGAAATGGAAGATATGCAAATGATGATCAAAAGTTTATTTGGGAGGGAATATTGTGCCATCTTTCTGATTAAAGTAAATGATTAAAGGAACAGTAACACCAAAAAATTCAAGTGTATAAAAGAAATTCCGATATAATGTACTGCTGCCCTGCACTGGTACAACTGGGGTGTTTGCCTCAGGAACACTACTATGGTTTATATAAAGAATGCAGCTGTGTAGCCACGGGGGCAGCCATTCAAAGGAGAAAAGGCACAGGCACTTAGCAGATAACGGATAAGCTCTGTAGAATACAATAGTGTTTTATCTGTTATCTACTATGTAACCTGTGCCTTTTCTCCTTTTTTCCAGCTTGAATGGCTGCCCCCGTGGCTACACAGCAGCTTATTTATATAAACTATAGTAGAGTTACTGTAGCAAACACACAACTTTTACCAGTGCAGGGCAACCGTACATTATATTTCTTTTACTTTAAAAGAAATATACTGTTCCTTTAAGTAGGTAGAAGAGGAAAATAGGAAATACCACGTGGAACATTTAAAAAGCAATATTTGCAAGCAGTGCATGTCTTTAACAGTAGTGTGTACTACAAGGTATTACTGTACTCCAGGTGAGGCCTTTGTAAGCTTATTAACACAATTATGCCTTGCTTTAAAGTGAACTGACATTAAAAACTACTCTTCAAAATATGAATGTATATAAAAAGTTACCTAGGTCATATTGATAGTTTTTCGCTGATAGACCTGCTTTTGTAAGTAATTGTTACTTGAAGTTCCTAAACCTGACTGTTTTGCCAACCCGATAACCTGTCCCTTCTCAGCCTGTCAGTTATAGCTTCTAATGCTAACAGACTCCTGCTGCACAAATATGGCAGCCCCCTTATAGAGGAACATGGGGAATTAGATAGGTAATGTAAAAGCATTGAGCAAATACTATATGTAGCATGCAAAGATGTTTGATAATTTTTTATATAAAAAAAAGTTTAAATTTCTGGTCTTAGTATCTCTTTAAATAAATTCTTCTTGCAAAAAGATTGAATAAAAGATTTTTCAACTGGCTTTGACCAGTGCATTCCAGATGTTAATCCTCAAGACCTGTATGTGCTACGTATTATAGGCAGCTGGTTTTAGACAACATACTTCTGATTCAAGTCAATTAGGAATGCACCAAATCCAGGATTCAGATCAGGATTGGCCAAGATTCAGCCTTTTTCAGCAGGAATCGGAGCCAGGCCTATCCACATGCCTGGAATTTGAATCCTTAAAGGACATGTAAAGCCTACATTTGCCTACAATGTATATCAGTTGGGCACATCAACCCAACGCAAATGGCATTATTTGTACTGCATTTATCCCATCCATTTGCCAGCACCATCACATTCCTAAAGCAAATAATAGCTTTCACCCTGTGGCCATTTTTCCTCTGATACATAATCAGTTACATTTAAATCTGCAAACAGCCTACACACACAAAGGTACATTTCATCAAGAATACAGGCTCACACAGGCAGAACTGTCTCTGATAAAAGTTCTGCTTTGTTTAAGCTGAGTTCAGGAGAGAAAGTTAGGAGAAAAAAACTGAAGCAGACAGCTGAGTTTCTATGGGAACTAGCAATGCCATCTCTTTACTGGCTGCTAGACTGGAGGGCGTGTTTAGTAATCTGAGCTTAGAACAACTGAGCATGCCTATAAACCAGAAGTCAAAGCAAAGTCCTGAGGGGGAGGGGGGGAGGCTACAGGAGAAGAAGGAAATCTACATGATTAAGGGGATGTTGCAGCCTTACTATTAACCTCTGGACAGCCAGTGTGGCCAAATCCTTCATAAAGAATTCAAGGTTCGCGAGATCTCAAAATAATGGATTCAGGGCATCCCTAAAGTCAGTGCTAACAGCTATTTACCCCAGGGTGATGCTCCACTCTAAAAAAAATACACCAGCCCTGGGTACTTTACAGCAGAGTATGCACCTGCCATCTCATACTCTGTTCCCAGGACTTCCTTATGATTACTCAACCTGGGTGCATGCACAGTACAGAATTTAGTGAAGTTGTTCTATAGTGCAACATGTGAAGGGAATGCCTGGGAAATTGGAAGAGAGTGACAACTAAGCTCCCTACTGTTAGAAGCCAGCCTAGGGCCCCTAACTGTAGGAATGCCAGCCCAGGTTGGCATCTAGAAGCAATGAGGGCACCAAACAAACTGGAACCCCCGGTTTTTTATTTATTTATTTTACTTTATTCTCCTTTAAATTGTAAGAATGGTTTTTGTATTGCACTGGATAACAGAACAATTACTCAGATTCCGATAGGTGTTTTTACTTCCCACACTAAAAAAGACTACAGAAAATACCTATTATAGACTGAAAAAAATCCAATCCAAGAAATGGTTTATAAAGATCAATACACAAAGAAGCATGATCTGATATTGAAATAGAATCCATTCGTTCTACAGAAAACAACTGATTATTGCACACCCCAAACAATAATATCAAAATCTAAAGGAATAAGAACATCAATTTACCTATAATGTACTCAGTTACTATATCTCAGGGAAGTAAACTCCCATTCCGCTAGGTGAATCCAGTCACAACCCTGATTGTCCGGCACACGTAAAGTTAATCTCATGAGCGAAGTCTCGCTGTGACGTAATGCGTCGGGCCTTACGCACTATATAAAGCAGACTCTGACTTCTCGCGATCTCTTCCCATCTCCCAACATGGCGGTGAGTCTCAGATGTGGAAGCTTTTGCGCCGGGGAATTTAATCTGTCGCCATCAATTTCATAGGCGCGTCTCTATTAAATATACTTATGTAGATCGTATGCTGGCAAATCTGTTCGCTCGATGATCTAGTTATTGTAGCGGCCCGTTTACACTGACAGATTGTTGGAGGATCATTCTGGGCCGGGTGTATACAGCCATAACTGTGTATGCCGTGTATGTCTAGCATATAAGGATCTTTAGAATATGCATAACTGTTTTGGTACACGGTCTGTTATGTTTAGCGTCGACTGTCTGCTCTTATTTGCTGAGCTGCTACGACTTGTTTTATATGACTGCGCCTAGTAACAGGCAAATGTGTGACTTTTAGGCAGGCTGAATCATTAAAATATTGATATGTATGTAGGAGTTTTAAGCACGTTGTGTTGTCGGACAGTATGGGACTCTGGTATCCTTGGTGGTTGGTCAGTGTGTCTGCCTGTTACACCTAACTTGATTGTATAGTGTGTGCTTTTATAAACCTCATAGTAAATCCAGGGGACTTATTAAAATACTTGAATCTTTTCACTGCTTTTTTTCATGTAGACGTTTAGAGGAATGTGGTAATGTTACCTTGGCCTGTAAAATAATGTGTTCTTGGTTATGGGAGGAATTGGGAACTCCTTAAATAAAATACAAGGAAATGTAATATTACAAACTGAAAGCCCCTAGTAGTTTGTGACCTTATGGAAGTTATTCCCTGCTTACTGTCCTGTTGACATCTTTCAAATACATTAAATGAATATTTAGCCTGCTAGTTGACATTATTGTGAACTGTTAAGCCTGTATGAAAGCTGAATTGCAATATCAGTGTAGCAGGCATTTAAGATACAATATATGCCAAAGTATTTGGCTGACTATTTGACCAAATCTAATCTTTTTAAATCTTGGAAAAATTGACCGTTTGCATCTCACTTCCACTCATCCTGCCTCTTAAATTTACATTTCTTTTAGGGTTTGGAGTTCGTTCTGCCCTATTCTTAATATTCAGCCAAATTCTGGATTCATGTATCCCTAATAATTTTTCTTCCCTTCCTCCAGGACAAATCTGACAAAGAGAACCCTATGCGTGAGCTGCGGATTCGTAAGCTCTGCTTGAATATCTGTGTTGGTGAGAGTGGTGACAGACTGACCCGGGCAGCCAAGGTGCTGGAGCAGCTCACCGGGCAGACTCCTGTCTTCTCTAAAGGTAAAGAAACCATCACTTTAATTCTTTTTTTAAATGATACTGTCAGTGATATGTCCCAACATGCCTTCAATAGTAGCTTGCCATCTCATTTACTGTAGATGTCGCTATTGAGCACTGTTACTGCAAGTAACTAAAATTGCAGGCCTTTTACCAATTTTGTCTCCCTTCTGTTCATATGACTGTGCTGTAAATTACCCCTTTTTTTTAAGAGCTTATACATATGGCACCCCTGTAGCATGTGTATTGCCGCAAGGCTATGTGAGAAAATCTATATAGAAGTTTAATAAATACAGCTGAACTGTTGACTTCATATCAGATGGATGTCTAATAGGGAAAACTTTTCAACAAAATCATTTGTTTCTTGGGATTGCTATTTTGTTTGGTGTTATAACCTGTTGACCTAAGTGCATGATTCTTTTCCAGCTGCCCCTTTGTTAGATCTGATACATTTAGCAAAGCTGTGCTCTTACAATAGCAATTTGTTTTGCAGCCCGTTACACAGTGAGGTCTTTTGGCATAAGAAGAAATGAGAAAATTGCCGTACATTGTACAGTACGTGGAGCCAAAGCAGAAGAGATCCTGGAAAAGGGCTTGAAGGTAGGATCCTTGCTAACTTAGTTGCTTGCCTTAACTGAAACCACTGAATTCTACACAACATACCTTTACAACTTGGCTGAAGTGCGCTTAAAATGGCGTAAAACTTGGTTTAGTTTCATATCTGCAGCACAAGTCCGCAATATGGAACTTCATGCTGTTGCAGACCTTGTTTTGTTTGCATGTAACACTGTAGGCACCCAGTGCACTTCAAGCAGTCTGGGTTTAAGTCAACTGTTTGGTGGATTCTTGGACACTTCACCATTTCAGTTGTTGTCCTGCTTTGTAGTGCTATACCCAATGTGTCATACTGGGTAAAACTAAGGCTGAAAAACAGTGTAAGAAGCTGTGTAAAATGGCACACTTGTCAAGGGGTGTGTTTTATGCCACTCTATATTTGCATTTCATGTCATTCATGCCACTACAAACCTCGTATAATGTATTAAAGCCAATGGAAAAAAAATTCAAGCGTCAAGTTTCAGCAGAAGTAAAGAAGTAAAAAAAAAAAATGAATTATGTATTTTCCAGTTTTCAATGGGCAGCTTACATTTACACCAGATTTTGGGGAATGCATTTTCTGAAGATCAATACATAGCTTGATAAAAAAAGACAATTTATGTAGTGATGACTGGAATTGTTTGGTGTATTTGGTCACTGGATATGATAAAAGGCCCCTTGACCTTGGTACAGGGGCATAGCCTAAAGATAGAAGCAGAATCAGCTGTAAGACCATAATTTGTATGCTCCAAAGCGCCAATTATCACATTCACTTTGGACCTGTTGATATGGGATATCGGTCCTTCATAAAATTCTGTATAGTAGTGAAATGTCAGTAATGATAGATTCGACTGTTCAGATATGTAGTTCTAAACTTTTAAGAAGGCAGAAAGTTTCGATTATTGGTGAGGCTACATGATACCTCAGGGTTGTGCTCTTGCAGAAGAATACACTGGCCCAATATATATTCTGAACAAGAGGAGTTTTTACACATCTGTATGATCACAAGCAGGTAGCATTTCCACCTTTCGAAAAATGTAACTGGCTGGTGACTTAAAGGGGCTGCACAGCACCTCATAGGTGAGACAAAGTAGTAAACGGGTGGGTCCATTACTGCATGGATATGCCTGGGTTGATTCTGATTTGGAACTGGAGTTGACTGGGCCTTAAGTGGGCAGAGATGCATCTTAATGGTATTACAAATTTTCCAGCAGTGTACTTGACGGTGAGTATGTAATACCAGCTATGGCTGTTAAATACTGGCCAGGTGGCAACACTACATGGAGGTCTGCTTCCTTTTTAGACTGAGTATTGCATATTTGTTATCCTGCATAAATTAGTGGACAATGTTCTTGTAATTTATAAAAGGTTCCTTAATGATTTTTATTCTCTCTAGGTCAGGGAATATGAATTGAGAAAAAACAACTTTTCTGACACAGGGAACTTCGGTTTTGGTATCCAGGAACACATTGACTTGGGGATTAAATATGACCCAAGCATTGGTATCTATGGATTGGACTTCTATGTGGTATGTGCATCTTGGTAACAGCTTTTTAAGTATATCTAAATCTTGCCATACATATCTAAATTCTGGCTGGATGGTTTGGCTGATTCTTGTGGTTTAAAACCTGGGCATAAAGGTGACCATACACGGGCAGATTATAGCTGCCGATTCAAAGTCTTATTTGGTAGGTTATTTGCCAGTTTATGGGCACCCCTGATGGGCATACCAGACAGATTTTGACTAAAATTGTCCACATCTCGATGGGCATGTTTGTTTTTTCCATTGGATTGGGGATCTGATCATCGATGCAGTCCTCGGCCCACCAGCTCCTATGCCTGCTGGTTTAATTTGATTGTTTGGCCCAAGGGTCAGTCTATCAAATAAGCTAGATATCGCCCACCTTAAGGGTCAAGGGGAAGATCCATTCATTTGGCAACCTTTTGCTGTGTATGGCCACCTTAAATTTTGACAGTCCATCTTAAAATCCTGTTCAGTCAGTCTAAATGGCAACTTACCTGCAGATTCGCCATCTATGCATGTAGATGAGGCATCTGCAGAGGTAAGTGGGCAGTTGCTGCTCCTAAACCGTCTGCTAGTTTAAGATAGAGGCCAAAATAAACAAAAGGGTACTATAGCCAAATTAATCACTATAACCCATGTTTAACATTAGCCGCATAGGGCTTATCAGAGAAAATAGCTCTGTGGTAGCTTGCTTTCCCTAGCTTCTACCTCCTTTCCTAGTTTTACAGATGCAGCCGTTTTATGCTTGCCTTTTGCCGGTTTTAGCTGAACTGTGTAACCGTACCAACACTAAAGTCTCATGTAAAAAGCTAGGTTTGTGTTTCCACTCTTATGGTGAAGATAGATGGGGTGATTAGTTGCTGTGATTTAAAAAAAAAAAAAAAAAAAAAAAAAAGTTGCAGTGACCAATTCCGCTACTAAAGTAGATGTGACTTGTAGCTGTGTTGGTACCTTTGCATGCAGTGATTTTCATATTTGAAGAATGGGTAACATTGCAGTAATTAGTTGCCGTGGCTGGGCAATTAGTCAATGCATCTAGCTTTTTAAAAAAAAAAATTGCAGCAGCTAATTTCCCAGTCTGTCTTTGCCCTTAGAGAAGGGGGGGGCAAAGTCACTGGGAGCAGTGAAACTGACAAGCACTTGTACTTGACATTTTCAGCCTGACACAAGCATTAAGGGTCTGAATATGTTCAGTAATAGGGCTGTCTAACATATGCTAAAAGTGAATTTAGAGGCCCAATGGTGGTTTCAGGTACACTAGTTTGTAGGGGGAAATATGACTTTTTGGTAAAAAAAAGTTCTAGAGAGTGCTATGGTGCCTGCAATGGAAGGGAGCTCCTGGTGGTCATTTAGGTAGTAATACAAAAGAAAATTACAGCACTTGCATTATACGCATATGAAGCATAATGAGCCACACATGACACATAATTAGGGAGCTGGTAAATTTGACCATTCAGTGCATGCATGTAATCAAAGATTGCTACCTTCTGGTGTGGGGTGTTTAGTGCTCTGTAGAAGCATTTATTAGTCAAAATAGTATTGTTTACCCTTATTGGAGTGCTGGCTTTATTAGAAAAAATATCCTGTAAGTTTATATAGTGAATAATGTCCGTATTTTATAACGGGGTACAAGTCACTAAGCATTCAGTGCTTTTAGTACAGGTAAAGGAACAGGGAGTGCATTTATTATAATACACATTTTGTTTAGTCATGTGACAAATTATAATGGATGGCATCAAGCACAGTTGTTGGATATATAATTTACAGGATTTCCATGGCTCTTGTGTATTGTATCCTTCTAATAAAGAGCCATTAATATTCTGTAACAATTTAAAAAAGTGGTTCTCAACCTTCCTAAAGCAGCGACTCTTTAATACAGTTCCTCATTTTGTGGTGACCCCCAACCATAGAGGAGCGGTGTCTCTGTTCCTAGGACCATCGGAAATGTGTTTTCCGATGGTCTTAGGTGAGACCCCTTTGAAAGGGTTGTTCGACCCTCAAAGTGGTCCCAACCCACTGGTTGAGAACCACTGATTTAAAGGATATTACTGAATATTCATGGCTCTTGTTTATTATAAGGATATAATACACAGAATATCCTGTAAGTTAACTCCTTAACGGTGCTTAGTGATGTGCTCCGTTACAATCAAGCCCAGCGATGTATTCTGTCACATGACTTGCTGAAACTTGTGAATTACAATAATGTACTCCTTGTTGTGAAAAAATATATTTAGAAGTCACCATGGAGTTCTGTGACCTGCATGAAAACCTTGTGCTTGTATTTGGTCAAGAAGCTCCTTGGTGACTTATTTTATAATAAAATACTATAAGGGTTTAGCTTTCCATTTTTATTCCCCCCCCCCTTTTTTTTTTTTTTTTTTTTTTTGTAACTATTTGCAATTGAAAGCATTAAGTCTCTAAAGTGCGACGAATGTACCCCCTCCTAAAGAAGTGGTAGGTCAAGGGAGCGTTATACCAATATTGCCCACTTTAGTAAGATTTGCTAAGAGTATATTCGCATGTTAGCAGCAGTGTTAGAGGTGAAGCTCCAGATCCCTTAGTATATATAAATAGTGAAAGGGAGGGAAGGAATGTGTACTTCATGCTTTATAGCTGTGTTCTTAAACATTGAGTTGACAGTGCACAATTACTGCAATGACTGTAATGAAATGCAAACTTGTCAGCCTTGATTTTTAAATAATTTTTTACCAAATTTAATATTCACAGGTTCTTGGCCGACCAGGATTTAGCATTGCCGACAAAAAACGCAAGAGAGGCACAATTGGAGCAAAGCACCGTATTGGAAAAGAGGAGGCAATGCGCTGGTTCCAGCAAAAGGTAAACTTTCAGGAACATGCAAGAATGCACAAATAAGTTGGAAACACTGGTTTATGTACTAATACTCTACCAATCCCTAGCTGTTCTTGAGTTCCAGCTCATAAGACAGTTGGTAATTCCCTGGAAGGCACAGGGTATGAAAGTGGTTTAGATTCAGGTCAAATGCTCGGCTATTTTGCTGCAGAATAAACTGCACTTCTTTTGACTTTGAACCTGGGACAAATGCAATATTAATTTTTGTTTGTTGCCCGCTTCATCAGTCTCTTGAAGACTGGACAGAAGTATTGTGCATAATGGACAGTTTGTGTATTTTATAATGAAGATTCAAAAGTGTGACAATCCCCCTGTGCAATCTTCTTGTCCATTACATAAGAGACTGTCCGCATTAGATTCATGTGTCTAATGTTAGATTTAATGTTTGTACAACAGGAGCAATTCTGCTCTTATTGGAGTGACCTACATAATTATGTCCCTCAACTCCATGCTTCTTGTGCTCCTTCAGAATGAGGAGGGTTTGCATTGCTAATGCAGAGCACTATTGCCCTATCTGCACTGGCCCTGGTAACCTGTGGGCTGCTGCTGCTGCCGCCTGAGGCAGTTTTTTTTTGCAAAATCCAGTCTGTGCATAGGCAAAACTAGTGCCTGTCAGTGCAATTATACCTTGGGGCAAATGTAAGCAGATTTTCTTTTCAACGCAGGCGGAGAAATAGCTTGGTGTGGCAATAGCCTTATTGCTTGCCTTTCCACTGAGGGAATCTTCTTTTGTTAACCAACCAGGTTGGGGTAGAAATTTACCATGGGGAAAAAAGGAAAAGCTGCACTCCTTTCTCTAAAAAAAAAAAAAAAAAAACATGATTATAACATGATTGGCTACTTGGAAACAAACAACCAGACGTTGATTAAACCCTTCATCATAAGTTGGTGTAAAAATTACCCAACTGTAGAGCAACAGAACAAAGTAAAATGGGGGGTAAAAAAACACACTAACAATTTAGACAATATTAAAGATTCCTAGAATACAAGTATGGGACCTATTATCCTAAATGATCGGGACCTGGGGATTTTTTGGAAATCAGCTGGGGCTCATTTTAAGTAATACTTCTGATTAATATGGGTATAGGACTTGTTATCCAAAATGCTTAGAACCTGTGGTTGTCTACTAAAAAAACAAAAAAATTTTAAATAAACAAATAGGATTGTTTTGCTGCCAATACGGATTAATTATATTTTAGGATTAAGTACAAGTACTGTTATTACATGTTAAAATTTTAAATTTGATTAAAATTGAGTATATGGGGCATTGTCTTCCTGCAGTTTGGAGCTTTCTGAATGAGTTTCTGGATAACTGATCCCATACCTGTATCATCTACACTGTGCTAAAAGCTCATTTTAAGGAACAAAAGTATTTTAACCAAAATCGGACAACTGTTTCCTTTATGGGAAAGAGAGGAAATAAAATATGGTAGTATTTTAAGAAAATGAGAATTTAGGCCTCCAGGTTGCAGGGTGAGGTTTTTTTTTCTACTCATGCTCAGTGGTAGTTGCATAAGTGTTTGTGATTTCACTAAAATTGGGTTCGGGAGGCAATAAAATTGCTTAGTGTGCAATGGGAAAAACTGTTCCGATATACAAAGTCCCCTGATCAACTGTCCTAAAACGACCCCAGTCACTAACCTATAAGTAAAACTTATAGGGTAGGTGTAGGTACACAGTATATGTAGGTGTAGGTACACAGTATATATACACATGGATTCTGTATAGCTTTAAAATATCTTTCTTTAAGCAGTTGTTTAATAGTGTTTTGTTTTTTTTTTGTTTTTTTTCAGTACGATGGCATAATTCTCCCTGGCAAGTGAGCTGGTTCAGTCTCAGAAAAAAATCAATAAAACTTTTCTGATAAAATTCATTTGTGTGTTTTTTTTTCCTCATCTCTTTTGCTGGAGTTTAAGGGCTCATCCAAGATTCAGAAATAGTCTCTTGTCTAGAGTAACTTCAGGGCTGTGCTATACACATGTAATGATTGTTTCCAATGTTGAATATATTTCAGAAAGCCACCACTAGTAAGTTATAACTTTTACTCACTTACATGACACTCAACCCCCCCCCCCCCCCTCAAACTGGTCAATTTATGCACTGCCGACTGGCTGCTGACGTGTGGATAATGGCATAATTACAGTGCAGCACATTGCCATAGTAGCGTTCTTCCCAGCTGGGCTTGTGGGAAACAGATGTTTATCTTCTGCACAGTGTCTGCCAGAGGTGGGGTATAATAATGTTTCAATGGAGGACATAGAAAGTTATGTCTTACCAAAAATAATCTCCTTACCTTAATAGCAAGGTGAAAAGTGAGAGATTTACCAAGTACTAGCTACAGTGAGCAGATCAGTAGAAAGACCTATGGACAAATACAGACATTTATTAAAATGTGGCTTCCAGTTATTTTAACGGAGCCGTGCAGCACAAGGCTATTACGTGTTGATGAACTTTCTGTTCTCGATAACTGCACAGCAACACGTTCTAAGAACCTACTCTACACCCTCTTAATGTATGTGATATCTTAACCCGAGTTGGCAGTTTCAAATGGTTTGGAATGGTAGCACAAAATTGTTGAGAGCTCAAGCTTCGCTTCGTGTTTTGTGACAAACATTAAATGCCAATACTTAAGATGGCGGAGTTAAACAGGCTTATATTTTTGCATAAAGCTAACGTCAGACCTGTTTCCGGTTAGCGTGCTCTAGGAGCAAACATGACTGGGCGAGTTTATGGTAAACGCAGACTTGAGCGTTTCCGGCTGAGACAGTGCCAGTTCTAAAGATGGCGGAGTCCGTGCTGGAAGTTGTGGAGAAGCTGCAGTCTAGATTATCGCTCAGTGCTGAGCCTAGGAAGGTAATAAGAATACGATCAATACCAGATATTTATTAATGTTTTATATCGAAGGGAGTCTCGGGGTACAAAATCGAATTGAACATCTGCATTTTTGCGTTTAAACGTGAGTCTGAGATTGCCTTTATGGTAGGGTAAAACATAGGGATTGCATTAGTTCGGTAGTGCGTGGCAAAGTTAGATGGTCTAAAGCGACTCTGAACAAATTATGAAGAACATGCTATGTTTAAAAATGAAACCTTTAGTAAAAGTCGGATTAGTTTTATTGGGGCTAAATATTGAGCTGCAAGGAAAGAGGAGCTATGGGGAAAACCAATGCTGTTTATGCATATGCAGCTCTCTTGCAGTGTGCGTTTAAATGGGTTTATTGGGTAAAATGGTCACATTCGAAAATAATTTTAGTGGATAATTTCACAAGCATACTTGTATGATACCATGCTATGTTTTATAGACTAAAAGTGTAAATGACAAAGTCCTAGTAAATTGCGTTTGGATACTCCCTCACTCTTGCAAGCTACATCTGATACAGCTACAATGGGGTCACTAAAGCTGGCCATACCCGCACTGATACAATCGTACAATTGTTTTGACTGTGTGTAAGTCACCCTGCAACTCTGTACTTAAAAGGGGCAATGAAGCTTTTGTAGGATTTATATAAATAAACACCTAACTATAGCAGCCCTTTCTACCTTGGTGGATGGTAATTCAGGGTTTTCAAATGTATTACAGTGCATAATTTTGAGATTGATTAAGGCAATATAAGCCCTGAAAGAGTATTGTTTACTTAAAATGTCACTGTACCTTCATAACTTAATTTTCTTTTGTATTTACCTAATGACGATAATGTATAGTCTCCTCCCGCTACTCTTTATGACGGTACTCCTGTCTCCTTACAGTCCAGATAGATGCATCATTTTTACATAAGCTCAACTGAATGTGCTAATGTGTCAAAAAGGTGGGATTTTTTTTCCTTTAACAAGGTCAGTAATCAAAGTAAACTGTTTTGTTTGTCATTTATAAACAATGGGCAAACTTGCAGTATAATGGAAACCAATCAAATTTGTGTTTTCATTGCTCTTCTGGATGGTTACTGAAATTAAAGGGTTACAGCTGCATGCAAATTTTGCTCCTGACCCCATGAAGAGTTGTTTATCTTAAAGGAACAGTAACACCAAAAAATGAAAGTGTATAAAAGTAATTACAATATAATGTACTGTTGCCCTGCATTGCTACAACTGGTGTGTTTGCCTCAGAAGGACTACTATAGTTTATATAAGTAAGCTGCTGTGTAGCCATGGGGGCAGCCATTCAAAGGAGAAAAGGCACAGGTTACCTAGCAGATAACGGATAAACCCCCATTATATGGGGCTTATCTACAAGTTATCAGCTATGTAACCTGTGCCTTTTTTCCAGTTTGAATGGCTGCACCCATGGCTACACAGCAGCTTATATATATAGTAGCTTTTCTGTTGTAGCGCAACAGCACATTATATTTTAATTACTTTAAAACACTTTAATTTTTTGATGTTACTGTTCCTTTAAGTGACAGAATTCAAACTTATAAAGGAGCATAACACTACTAAGTTTACCCAGAAGGGCTGAGGCAGTCATCATTCATCAATTAAAGTACATGGTAACATAAATATCAAAAGCAGGAAGTTTTAAAGCCTGTGTAACAGGTCTGTGTCAAAGTGATATTAAATTGTAACCAGTGTTGCAAAGACATACCTTTTACACTGACAGAATTGTAGCATGACTGCATTCTCAAACAGATCTTGTATATAGCAGGATTATTATAAATTTGCACTTTCAAATGTAATATATAATCATTTCTAGAAATTTAGTGAAATATAAATAACAATAAAGATTAACCCGTTGTCTATTTCAGAAGCAACCTAAGATGAGATGGCTACTTTTAAATAAAAACTCTACCGCAAATAGACACAACTTTGCAGGGAAATTGCCTTACCAGAGTTTTTACATGATTGACGTAGGTTGCAGTTGGAGGGTGGGGCAATTTGGGGTTGTTTGCAGCCTCACTAGCATAAGATTGAGACAAAACACTGCTCTGCGTATCATTAACACCATTGTCATAAAGTTAGTCATTTGTACCTGAAAACAATGTATATCAGCTTAATTAGGTAGGGCCAAACGATTGAATTACAAGAATATGACCGTCTGAGTGAGAACTGCAAATCTGCTGAACGAAATATTGCCAATTTAAGGTTAGATATTGGTCGGGTAGGCCTGTCGGGGGGGTCTCCATACACAGGCAAATAAGCTGCCGAATCGGACTGAAGGACCCGAATCGGCAGCTGAAATCTGCCTGTGTATTGCCACCTTAACTTCAATTTTGTATTATGGTTAGTTTTGTGCTTGCAATCAGATGATTGTTTGCTTCTCCCTCAGAATAACATTTCTGTAATGTCAAGGGCTAGGACACATTGAGGACGCATTTTGATTGGCTGTGAGAAATGCCTGCCAAGGATAACTTGTTATTGACTTGAATGTGAAGCATCGCGGGTTACCCCTACACAGGAACTTTTCACCCAAAAATATGGCAATGCCTGTTTTACATTTGTGTTTCCTCTGCAGGAAAATCTGTACCTGTAACCATTAAATTAATTATGTTTTTACTGTTACGTCTTTATGTAGCAGCTGTCAGAATGCCAAGGATGCTATTGCCAGGATGCCATGGCCAGGAATCTGGCTACCTGTAAAATTCAGCATTTAGGTTACTGCAGAAATATCATATCAAAGATATGCAATTTACCTTGGAGTGGAAGGGGCATATTGTTAAAAAGACAAGATCGATGGGAAAAATGGTTATATGGGCTGTTCATACTGAGACTTTCTGGAGGTGAACATTGCCTTTTACAAGGATAATTAGCAGAATAGAATGACAGAGATAAGATAGCTTAGCATGGCAACGGAAACAACTAAATGTACATTTTCAAAATTTTTTTTTTACATTTTTATAAAAACTGGACCATTAATCATAAAAATCTTTAAAAAGTAAAATGTCTGGACGATAATATTACTTGAATTATGAACTAAATCATCTTTTTACAGTCCTTATACCAAACCATATGTTTGTATTCATAACTGGATAGGGCCTAACTGAATGGTTTCTAATCACCAGTTTGTTTCTGAAACGAACCACAACACACAAGTGCAGTTTTAATTACTTTAAAACACTTTCATTTTCTGTTGTTACTAGCTTTTTTTAACACCTAAAAAGGAACGCAAGAGCCACCCATGTGAGATTAGAGCTTAATACATAAAAACTCACCCACTTTCTATTAATTCCATATGGGATTTTTTAGAAGTGTATTTATCAATAAGTGAAACCTAGAACTTACCATTTGATAAATACACATTTAAAAATCCCATAGGAAAGAATAGAAAGTGTATGAGTTTTTATGTATTAAGCTCTAAACTCAGTTTTTAATAAATCTGCCCCTAGGGTTTACCACAGAAAAACTCACCAACTTTTTATATTCATTCCTACGGGGTTTTTAGAAGTGTATTTATCAATGGGTGCAATTTAGAAATAGCCTTTTGATAAATACACTTCTAAAAATACTAAAAATCCCATAGGAATGAAAAGAAAGTTTTTCTGTAATAAGCTCTCATCTCACACTTTAATAAATCTGCCCCGTGGCGTCGCACCATATTCAGCCAAAGTAAAATGGATTACTGTATATACTCGAGTATAAGCCTAGTTTTTCAGCACCCAAAATGTGCTCAAAAAGTCACCCTCGGCTTATACTCGAGTCGGGTGCCATGGGTCTCTCTATACTAGCACCCTCTCTCCTTTGGTGCAAATTAGGCCACCTGCAACCAGACCCTCCAGTGCCCTGGGCTGCTCCCAAATTTATCTTCATCTACCATCCTCACCTGTCCCATTCTGCACTAGACATTTCACTTTATATTCTATATAAACTATATATAGGTTTTGAAGGATTTTGAACTCTTTGTGTTTTAGCTTGGTTGCTGAGTACTCTTAAGGTATCATTGTTGATAAAACAATTGTTTTTGTTGACCCTCCACTTACAGAGCTAGTTTACAGTTTTTATTTGAAATAAATATTTAAAAACATATACCCCACTGATGCCTCATTTAATGTAATTTTATTGGTATTTATTTTGATGAAACTTAGCAGTAGCTGCTGCATTTCCCACTCTAGGCTTATACTTGAGTCAATACGTTTTTCCAGTTTTCTTAGGTAAAATTAGGTACCTCGGCTTATATTTGGATCGGCTTATACTCGAGTATATACGGTACTCCCTTTGGCAAACCCAACTAAAGAAGCCTGGCTGATTACAAAGGCAGTGCCAGAGCTGGGGCTGATTTTAGCAATACTTCAGATTGATATGAATATGGGACCTGTTATCCAAAAAGCTCAGGGCCTGTGGTTTTCTGGATAAGGGTTCTTTCCATACCATGTATAAATATACAAAATTTAAACAAAAATTAAACCCAATAGGATTGTTTTGCCTCCAATAAGGATTAATTTTATCTTAGTTGGTGTCAAGTACACAGAAAATGGGTTTTCAGATCAACAAACAAGAATTAATTTCCAAATCATGCTGTGAGTGTGGCCCTTTCCTGTGTAGGGTGAGCCACTCACTTCCCATATGCACATATAGAGGTTACTGAAAAAAGATGTTAGCTTTTTAACAGGCTACCAGTTAATGCTGTCTGCAGATTGGTTGCTATGAAAAAGACTAACAATCATCCTCCTGCAGGCTGGTAGTCTACATGGGGCTATCAAACATCCAAACACAGCACTTTTTTGGCACCCCCAGGAACTTTTTATAATGCTTGTGTGGCTCCCCAGCACCCTGAGTCATGTTTGCTAAGGTAATTTAGAGCCTAGCACCCAAATATGTGCTGAAGAGGAGAGCTACTAAACAAAATGCTAATAATAAAAATTGAAGACCAATTGCAAATCTCATCTAATTGCAAGTCTCAGAATATTACTATCATACTAAAAACTACTACATCATACTAAAAGTTAATTTTAAGGAAAACAATCCCTTTAAGGAAAGGTCAATTTACAAATTTTTAAATTTGGGATTTTTACCGAAACTTGATTATGGGAAAAAAATCTTGCTAAAACTTGATTCATTTTTTGTCACAGTAGTGTTTTTTTGTTTGTTTGTTTGTTCCTCATGCGCTTGCATAATTAAAAAACAAAATAAACCCCCCTCAAAATGGAAAAACTCACTACAAAAACCACATCATTCTTCATTTGTAGAAAATTCACAAATACACATTTTGATTGATAAATCTTAAATATTTGAATTAGGAAAACTCAAAATTGAGCAAATTATGATTTTTCACTGCAGTTTTCTGGAATCGTGGAAAAAAAAACCTCAGATTTGAATTTTTAAAGAATACTGAACATTTTCAGTATTCATGTTCAAAACCCTTTAGTTAATAGAGCTTCTCCAGTAGAAAACTGCAGCGAAATCCATTTTTCAAAAAAACAGGGTTTTTTTTATATATAATTTTGAAATTTCACATTGGGCTAGCCATATTCTCCATTTCCCAGGGTTCCACAGCCATGTGACTTGTGCTCTGATAAACTTCAGTCACACTTTACTGCTGTGCTGCAGCCGATCAGCAGAACAATGGGAAGGTAGCAAGATAGCAGCTTCCAGTAGATACCAGAATACCACTCAATAGTAAGAAATCCAAGTCTGGCTTGGGACTCCTCCAGTTACATGGGAGTAGGAGAAACAATAGGTTATCTGAAAGCAGTTCTAATGTGTTGCGCTGGCTCTTTCTGAAAGCTCAGACTCAGGCACAATGCCTGCCTACACACCAACTACAGCTAAAAAAAATACATTTGTTGGTTCGAGAATAAAATTGTAAATGGAAGAGTGAATTATTTGCTATGTAAACAGTGTAATTTAGAAATAAAAAGTACACCATAAAAATCAGTATCCTTTTAATAATTTACCCAGTAGATTTGCAAATTAAGCAGAAATGCCCCCACATAATTTAGAAATGGGGCAGTTTGAAGTCCTTATATTATAGAGATGTTTTATGATGTTTACGATTAATTTTAGTTTGTGTTCTTAAGTGTATTGTCCCTTTGAATATCAGATGTTAGTTCAATGAATGATGCAGTTGTTTGATTCATCTGTTAATTTTACACCAGTGATTCAGTAAAAAGATAACCTACTGTGAATTGTGTTCTTCTTTTACAGTTGCAGAAGACACTGAAGAGACTTGGTGATCTGCCTATTACTGTTGATATTTTAGTGGTAAGATGTGGGCAGTTTTGTGGCATTTTTTGTCTGTGACTTTTTGCACTAAAAATTTGATACGAGTTTAAAAAAAAAAATTGATGGTTAGTAAATCACATGTAAGTCACATGGCTCTAAAGATCTGGACAACTGAATGTAACAAGACCAGACTTGCTTTACCTGGCGCTATGGTGGGTGTAGAACTAATGTAGTTTTCAGCAACAGGTATGCACAGGTAGAATTTGGTAGGATGTGTAAACCCTACATTTTCCTACCATGTGTATAAGTGGGGCACATCTCCCCCACCTAAACCACACCTTTTGTACTGCATATATCCCCTTCATTCGCCAGCACCGTCACATTTTCCTAAAACAAAATCTTCTGTGACATTTACATTTGGAGACAGCACATGTGCACTGTAAAGTTAAGCAATGAAGAATGCAGGCTTACACAGGTATTGTTCCTTTAAACTGTGCTTAGGAGAGGAGGTTAGGAGAAAAGACATGTTTCTCCAACACCTCTAGAGCAGAGTTTCTATGGAAACCAACAGTGTTATCTCTTCATTTCCTGCTAGATAGGGGGATGTGTTTAGTAACCTGAGTTGAATAGAACCGAGCATGCTCAGTTAGCCAGGAGCCGAAGTCAGTTCCTAAGGGAGGCACCAAGTTGGTTAGAGGAGAATAATGGATTAACCAGAGTGGCAGGTATTTAAGATTTCAAAGAGGCTGTTCATACATGTTCATACATTTTTTGTGTGTGTGGGGGTTACATGTCTCATAATGTATTCTGTTTCACGACATACAGGAATTTTGGGACAATTGCTTTTAAAGGCAACAGGCAAATGCATTGAACCTACTAAAAAAACTCTCTTTTTTCATTTAGGAGACTGGAATTGGAAAGACTGTGAACGGCTTGCGAAAGCATGAATTTGTGGGGGATCTTGCTAAAAATCTGGTTGCTCAGTGGAAGAAGCTAGTGCCCCAGGAAACTCCAAGGTGAGAGTATTTACTAAGGTTATTCAAGGTAATCCAATACAAAAGGCCTCATTTACGTCCAGTCCAAGTGAAGTTGGGGGTCCAAATAATTTTCCTGCAGTCATTTTCACATAAAACCACTTTTATTAAAGGCAAAAAGCGTTCCTTGCACTTCTGTATAATTGCGCTCGGCTCTGTTCAGCCCTTTCTGTCTTCCATTCCAAATCGAATGCTGCTGCACCTGTTGATGCAAGGGACCCTGGATCTACCACCACCTCTTGACCAGGCGATAGTTCCAGGGTTCCCTTTGCACCCAGCGTCAATAGGAGGAGCCCTTGTTCCTAAGGAATCAGGTGGAGCCATCACTTGCATGGCAAACTGAATCTTGTTGGTGGCTCATAATTATCTGTTAATTTGAAGCCTCTCAGATTGTTATAAATATTTCAATTTATTTTACCTTTTTAGAGCCCCAGACTCTGATGAGCGGGAACACAATAAAAGCAGTGTCAGGAAAAGACCAAGGTCTCCATCTCCTCAGTATGATGAAGAGGAGGAATATGATGAAGAACTTCAACCAGTTTACCACAGCGATGCTAGGCACAGACAACCTGTTGAACCACAGAGAGAATTCAGAAAGGAGGAAAAGCATTTGCGGCACTGTTCTGATCATGACGACTCGGATAATGGTCAGGCATATTCTCCAGAACCCAGTTACAGCCCCCCTATCACATACAAAGACAGATCAATCCAAAAACCAAGTAAAGATCACAAATCATCTCACAAGGAAAAGCACCAACTGGAAAACAGGGGTCTAAATCTGGAGAAAAAGAAAGATAAAATCCGCCAGTTCGATATACAGAAAGAATCCACATCCTCTGCGGGAACTAGCCATGAAAAGCTGCTGTCCCCTCTAACTAGAGACCAACCATGTAAGAAGGAGAGGAGCAGACATAGTGAATCTAAAGGCCACTCCATCGATTCTGTAAACACCAAAAAACATAGCCACCAAGATAAATCAAAACAAGAAAAGCATAGGTTGGCTGTGGACATGCAGGACACGGAGACAGGAAAAAGACAGGTGGAGAGATATCCAGAGTCGTCAAATGAGAAGAGGGAGAAAAACAAGGGCAAGTCTGGAGCACAAGAGAAGAAGGCCATCAAGTTATTTGTGCCACCCAGTGACCCAGATATGGAAGATGAGTTTGAGAAGCCAACAATGTCTTTTGAATCATATCTAAGTTATGACCAGCCCCAGAAAAAAAAGAAAAAAACAGTAGTGAAGACTGCAGCTGCAGTACCTGAAAAGACTAAAAAGAAGCAGAGTAATAACAGGCCAGACAGCAGCAGGAATAAGGACCTTCCCAAAAATAAAACAGAGACTTCTAACAAAGAAAGGGACACTAAGAAGAAAGAATCCATATTAAGCAAGGTCAGATACATCATTCAGAGTTGTCTTTAAATAGCGTTTTCGTTTTTTTGCAAAAGTTGACTAATCCTTTCATTTTACTGTATACACTTAGGGGCACATTCATTAAAGTACGAATACGAATCACTAAATCCGCTAATTTCTCATGATCGCAAAAGTCATGAAAATTCCGTTTGTTTTAATACGAAGATTTCGTACTTACGATCCGAAAGTTCCAAAATTTTCGTATTGAAATGATTGTTTACGATTGGTGATCCGAAACTCACTAAATTATCGTATCCCAATGATCGTAAAGGGCGGAAAATTCTTCCTGACTTTGAACATTCGTTGCATGTTTTTGGAAGCCTCCCATATGACTCAGTGGCACTCTGCAGCTCCAGCCTGGCCCAAGGAAAGTCATGATACCAAAGCTTGAATGAATTCCGAAACTTTCTTACTTGATGCGACAAATATGATTTTGTCGTGCAAAGTACGGAAAAGTCACGCATATTAACGAAAATATCGTAGAGAATACGCAAAAGTTGTAAACTTTAGAAAAAATACAAATTTTTTGTAATCGGACCTGTGGTACTTTAATGAATGTGCCCCTTAATCTCAAGATAAGCTAAAGATTTGTTTAAAAAAGCTAACAACAATAACAAATCTTAAATATGCTGTTGCGTAAGTATTCAACACCTCCTATTTTGTATTGGCACCTTTTGCACAGTTTTAATTATTTTGGGGTACTTATATTGCACTTTGCTTGGCATTAATTTTTGCCCATGTTTTCTGGCAAATTTACTCAAGGTTGTTTCGGTTAGCTGGATGACACTTGTGCTTTTCAATATTACCAGTGCCAAGAATTATGAAAAAGGTGCTAAATTGTGCAGTTGCAGCTTTTAACTGCAACCAGTCAACAATTAGATTTCAACCATCTACTAGAAGTTAGTGAAAGCAAATTCCTGCTTTAACTTGGTTGCTACTGTCAGCTATTTAGCACTTATCTACATTAATGAGCCCCAGGACTTAAACTATTTTAACCATTGTAGGGCATTTACCTAATGATTCCTGTGCCTCTTCAGTGTTAATTTAGCCTTGTGTTTGGGATTACTTTTCTGTTGATGCTGACAGATGAACTCTCTCCCAAGCTATTTTTTAGCGCACTGAAACGGGTTCACTTGCAGTATTTTCCTGTACTTTGCACCATTGGTTCTTATTATATTTCAGCAAGATACCAACTCCCTGATGAGGCATACCATATGTACAGAGAACCTGTTTTAGTCTGCTATTAAAAATAAACTGAAGGTAACGTCATGTTAGAGAAATGAATTCTGAGTTTCCTTGTATTGAAATAAAAATATCACAAAGATTTAAATGTTAATTGATTTTGTTAATTAGTAAAATCAGATACTCAGTCGAGGGTCAATACTTTGGTAAGTAATTATATACATACATAATTGAAGTTATTTTGAGATATGATGCACCTAGAAGCAGAAGGTACTTGACTAAGCAGAATTGACATTTAAAACCTTTTCCTATATTTAAATAGTAAGCCTATCAAAAAGTAACATATATAATCAGGTTGACGTTCTTAGGAAAGCAAACAAACCCTACTTCAAAATCCTGAAATCCTTGCTGAATGTAGATTGCAATCATGTTACTCCCTGGTTAGTATTTCACAAATTATAATTCATTAATTTTTGGCTTAATAAACATCCAGCCATTTAAATTTCAAAAAATCAGTAATGCCAAAAGTGAAACTATATTAAGTGCCATAGGAAAAGTTGCAACCTTCCTTATGTCTTTATCAAGCCATTTCACACCTCTGGATGTTTGCTTGTGACTTGCACCATTTTATAATGGGAAAAAGGCCACTTTGTTAACCCTTTAATTGCAAGTTAAACTTAGGGGCTGATTTACTAACCCACGAATCCGACCCGAATTGGAAAAGTTCCGACTTGAAAACGAACATTTTGCGACTTTTTCGTATGTTTTGCGATTTTTTCGGCGTCTTTACGAATTTTTCGTTACCAATACGATTTTTGCGTAAAAACGCGAGTTTTTCGTAGCCTTTACGAAAGTTGCGTAAAATCTTGCGATTTTTCCGTAGCGTTAAAACTTACGCGAAAAGTTGCGCCTTTTTTGTAGCGTTAAAACTTAAAAGGTGCGAAGTTTCACGTAAGTTTTAACGCTACGAAAAAAGCGCAAGTTTTAACGCTACGAAAAATCGCAAGATTTTACGCAACTTTCGTAATGGCTACGAAAAACTCGCGTTTTTACGCAAAAATCGTATTGGTAACGAAAAATTCGTAAAGACGCCGAAAAATCGCAAAAAATACGAAAAAATCGCAAAATACCGATCTTTACGAAAAAAACGCAATCGGACTCATTTCGACCCGTTCGTGGGTTAGTAAATCAGCCCCTTAGTGACACTTTTCCAAATGATTTTTCTTAGTTCTGTGTGTGCAAAGGTGGACCTGTAACTGCAATATATAACCTGCAGTTTACCTGATTTTAATGCCATTTTTATACATGCTAAACTCTGCGTTTTCAGCTGCTTTCTAGCTATGAATGCTGCAAATAAATTTATCTGCTGTTATTATTGATTTGCATTTAAGGGCTCTGGCACACGGGGAGATTAGTCGCCCGCGACAAAACTCCCTGTTCACGGGCGACTAATCTCCCCGGATTGCCATCCCACCGGCAAAAATGTAAATCACCGGTGGGATGGCATACGCGGCGGCGCGATTTCAGTGAAATTGCGCAAGTTGCCTCGAGAGTTGGGTATGCTGTCTGAATGATCAATCCACTGAACAGACAGAAAGCATATGATAGGGCAACACATAATATAGCCTCCTTTCTATTGTTCCATTGTTTGTGAAAAGAGCACAGACAATCGAAACAGCAAGAAGTAAAGGGCTACAGCTCTACTTCACTTCCTCGTCTTCTAGTGCACCATAAATTGCCCAACATTGTGAATGATGAAATGTTTAAACGTGCCTGATTCTGAAACAGACTGCTATTCATAGTACATGGGTATCAGTCAGGATCAGCGGACCACCACTGTACAAATAATCATATGAAACTTTATTGGTACGGTATAGTTTTATCCCAATTGAACCCATATGTCTACCCACTTCGCAATAACAACTACAGGGTTCATTTACCAACAGTGAGAGCAAGAATTACCTTTTTAGACACTAGAAATGATGATAAAATTTGCCTTAGTATTAGAGAGGTTGTGGAAGTGGCATACTTTGGCACAATAATACTGATATATTACGTTGTTACCTCTACTTGCTGGCTTATTTACAAGTAGAAGTAATGTTTAACTCTATTATGTTGTATTTCTCTGCATATACTAATGATGTGTAGGTCGTTAAAAAAGTTGGCCCATTGCCAATCCACCCTAGCCCAACACAAACTGGTGAACGATTACTGCTTATATATCTTTGTATGTTTATATATTTAATCAGTGGGCTAGTATGACCCTGATTATAATAAGACAATTATATGCACAAAGAAACTAACCAGTCCGGGGTCACAAATATCTTTTAATAGGCTGCATTCTACTCTGGACCCCAAGATGGTCAGTCTTATCCTACTTATTAATAGGGTTTATTTTCTGTTATATATTTGTATCTGAAAATGATGTAAAGGTAACATCTGTGCCCTAAGACATCTGTTAACCATCCTGCAGTTTTGCGATTAACATTTTTATATCATATATATTTTCCTGTGCAGATAGACCAGATCCCAGTGTTACCTGATATTCCACTGCCTCTAATCCAGCCAAATTACAGACCTCTCCCTTCTATTGAGCCTGTGCCATTCTCTCCCAATAAGCGGAAAGGTGAGTGTGTCTGAGATTACCGTCTGAGATCACATGCATATTAACAATGTTCATTTGTTTTTGCTTCTAGTGTGTAACTACTGTCTTTTACTTCAGCACCACTGATGTCTGCTTATGAAGAAGAAGAATCAGCGGGATTTACAGGACGCAGATTTAACTCTAAAATGCAGGTGTATTCTGGATCTAAAACGGCATACCTCCCCAAAATGATGTCTCTCTATGAACAGTGTATACGTGTCTTGGCCAACAACATAGACTGTGAGTAATGCAAGCAGAGTTAGCTGCTGAGATTTCACTTTTTTTTCACCTTTATATCATTGTTATAACTGTTATCTATTTTTTATATGACTGGCATATGTTATGAAGATCTGCTTATTTGCTGAGGTTGCCAAACTTTCATATCATGCAATGACAGAGCAGGGTCAGGAAGGAGTGTAGGGTTTAAACTTATGGCAGACGTCACTGATCCCCAATGTAATGATTGTTAATTAGCACATTAATTATTGGAACTCTTTATATGAACTGCTGATTACATAGTAACATAGTAAGTTAGGTTGAAAAAAGACATACGTCCATCAAGTTCAACCATAATGCCTATATTTAACCTGCCTAACTGCTAGTTGATCCAGAGGAATCAATCCCATCTGAAGTCTCTCTAATTTGCCGCAAAGGGGGGGAAAAATTCCTTCCTGACTCCAAGATGGCAATTGGACCAGTCCCTGGATCAACTTGTACTAAGAGCTATCCCATAACCCTGTATTCCCTCACTTGCTAAAAAGCCATCTAACCCCTTCTTGAAGTTATCTAATGTATCAGCCAGTACAACTGTAAAAAATCCTTTCCGAATATTTAAACAGAACCTCCTTTCTTCTAAACAGAGTGGGTATCCTCATGTCAGTTGGAAGGACCTACTGGTAAATGAAACATTAGAGAGGTTATTATATGATCCCCTTATATGTTTATACATAGTTATCATGTCACCTCTTAAGCGCCTCTTCTCCAGTGTAAACAAACCTAAATTGGCCAGTCTTTTCTATACCCTTAACCAGCTTAGTTGCACCTTCTCTGGACTCTGCTTGCTACAACCAAGTTTATTATCTATAAGGACTCCAAGGTCCTTCTCCATTATGGATTTGCCTAGTGCAGTCCCATTAAGGGTATAAGTGGCTTGCATATTTTTACATCCCTGGTGCATGACCTTACATTATCCACATTAAATCTCATCTGCCACTTAGCCGTCTAGATTGCCAGTTTGTCAAGATCCTGCTTCAGGGATGCCACATCCTGGATAGAATTGACTGGGCTGCAGAGTTTTGTGTCATCTGCAAACATTGATATATTGCTTATAATACACTCGCCTAAATCATTAATAAACAAGTTAAACAAAAGTGGCCCCAGTACAGAACCCTGAGGGACCTCTCTGAGAACCTTACTCTGAGTTATAGAGTAACACAAATGTTTATATTGCACACACAAGGATGTGGCCAAAATTGTAGTACTGCGCTTGTGTTCATTGGGTGGCCCGTATAAATAGCTGTTTACAGGCCCCAATTTGCATACTATTCTTCTAAATTAGGCTTTTGTTTTTCAGCTATTTATGAAGTGGGAGGTGTCCCGTTTTCTGTTCTGGAGCCAGTTTTGGAAAAGTGTACCCCAGACCAGTTGTACCGCATTGAAGAATGTAACCATGTGAGTGATTTTAATAGCCATGCCAAAGAACCTTTGCAGGCAGACCCCACAATGGATTGTTCAGCTGTCTACAAACTTGGTCTGCTTTGCATTTATAGCCCTTCTGAGAATGTTGGCTGTTTAGAAATGTGCAAGACTTTTTTGAGATTTTATTTGTACATTTCAAAAGCATAATTGTATAAAATATGCATTGGGAAATAAATGCTATATGTGGGGTTAAACAGTCTAACTCATGGGTAAATATGGTGAAAGTACTGGGAGTTGGGGTACTGCCAGCTTTATGCACACTGACAATTGTTTAACACTTACAATCGACAGAAACCAGTTGAAACATATAGCCATACTACAGTACTGTATTGCCGTTGTGTATGTTATTAATAGACCTATTCTGAGCTTTTTAATTTTACTTCATTATTTATTTTGTATAGTTTTTGAACCAAAAAAAAAAAAAACAGATTGGCTTCCATTTTATTGTTCTTGTTATATTACGATTTTTTACTATTCATATAAAATGTTATTCTTGAATCAACAAATGTATTTTTTTTAGCTGTAATATTGGTGTGTAGGCAAGCCATCTCAGTGCATTGTGCCTGAGTCTGAGCTTTCAGAAGGAGCCAGTGCTACACATTAGAACTGTTTTCTTATAACCTATTGTTTCTCATACTCCCATGTAACTGGAGGAGCCCCAAGCCGGACTTGGATTTCTTTCTATTGAGTGCTATTCTGCTATCTACTGGGAGTGGCTATCTTGCTACCTTCCCATTGTTCTGCTGATCAACTGCTGTCAGGAAAGGGAGGGGGGTCATATCACTCCAACTTGCAGCGTAGCAGTAAATAGCAGTAAAGCTGGCCATACACGCACTGATATTATCGTACGAAACAAGGGTTCGTACGATATTCGGTGCGTGTATGGTGAATTGCCGATATGGCAATTTGCAATATCGCAAAAGCCTTCGATATCGGTCGTCTCCTCGATCGGGTGGTAAAGAAAATTTTGATTGTGAGCTGTTGAACGCGCCCGAGTAAAGACAAGCATTTAGGGCTGAATCATCGCATAGGGGTAGAATTCCTGTTGTTTCTACCTCCATATCTGATGATTCAGCTCTGAACTTTAGCGGAGGGTAGGACTGATGGTGCAGGAAAGATCGTAATTGTAACGTGTATGTATACCTTATGTGTGACTGAAGTTTATCAGAGCACAGGCCCCATATGAATGTCAAAATTAAATATAAAAAAAATCTGTTTGTGTTTTATCGGTTCACTGTAAGTTTCTGTGTCCTTATGCTTAGTTTTTTAAAAGTACCCCTAGTTAGGGTAAATGGAACAGTGCCACAGGTGTGCTATCAAAAAAACAAATGTTATTTTCCACTTTTAGATTTCCTGCAGTTAGCAAGTAGCGGTCTTGGTTAACACAGATGAAATTAGTTTATTCATTTCTGAAACATTTTAAAGCATATTTAGTTTCAGAAAATGTGTCATTTCCAGCTAAAAAAAGGCAAAGAAGATTATAAATGATATTAGCAAGTACTAAGAAGTAGTTTTTTTTATTCAAGTAGAGTGTATAGTTCTCTGAATTTTAGCTAAAAGCTTAATCTGTTTTTTTTTTATGTAGGTTTTAGTTGAAGACACAGACCGCCTTTGGATGAATCACTGCCAAAGAGATTTCAAGAAAGACAAGCCAGATGAATATGAGTCTTGGAGAGAGCTGTATCTCCGCTTGCATGAAGCTCGGGAACAGAGGTTGCTCATGCTTACTCAAAACATCCGCTCTGCTCATGCAAACAAGCCTAAAGGTAAAGGGAAGTACCAGGCCAGGGTATATTGTAATTTGAAGCGCTCTTTTATAACTTGAGTTTTTTTATAGCTAGACTTTACAAAATTAGATAATTTACCTGATTGTTATCCTTTTATGACCCATATGAAGCAGCTTTTATGCTATATGCAACAGTTACTGGTTATATTTTAAGTACTAAGTTTTTTCATGTCTCTGTATTTTCTTTTCAGTTTTTTACTTCTTCGCTGTTGATTTTTTTTGTATTCTTTATCTTTGTTTTTTTTTCTAATCTTACTTATTTTTCCAACATTGCAGGCCGACAAGCAAAGATGGCATTTGTGAACTCAGCTGTGAAGCCCCCCCGAGATGTAAGAAGGAGACAAGAAAAATTTGGGACAGGAGCAGCAGCAGTCAATGAGAAGACCAGGTACTAAAAGAGAACGCTGTCAAAAAGTAGTGTGATAGTATCTCTTTAAAATGGGTCTTACACTGAGGATGTTACACAGGACAGTTCATATATTAAAGCCCATGGTAATTATGGTTTGGAAAACTTCTTTTCCTTATGTATGCCTTTGATTGTGAGAGCCTTTGAGCAATGACCTGTAGTTTTATATTTAACAATAAATAACCGATAAATATTTATAACCGATAAATATCGGTGTCAAGCTATATGACACAGGTACCCAAGGCAAGTCCTTGCACCACTAGGCGTCTCCTGAGGCAAGGTGACAAGCTGGGAGGGGAGTGGTGACGTTAAAGCCTCTGTCTTTCCCTCTTCCTCAGCTTGGGCGGTAAAAAGTTCTAGAACTAGGCAGAAGCAAGCCATATATGTATGTGCCTAGTGCCCCACCATTGCACCCCAGACACATGCTTTTTCCGCCTTTATATGTCTCATTAAAGCTACCTTGAAAATATTTGCTATGTTGATAGATTTAAAATTAAATACCCATTAACCACTGCCTAGACAGATGGAAATTTGAATTTTTATCCTCAAGTTATATAAGAAAAGAGAGAGAAAATGTTTTGGGCAACAACACAAGGTACTATTTGTAGATCGGGTTTTGTCATGGCTACAAAAAACGCAATTTCAGTGTTTTAGTAGAGACAATTCCCAGTATTGTCTATGGCAGGGTATTTTCTGGCGTATTGTAGCCGCGACAAAACTTGGGCTATAAATAGCATTGTGTGTCATTGCCAATAAGGGCAAATTTAATGTATCAACACCTGAATTACCTCCACCTGTGTATACAAACAGTCTTATCCATTTGATACTTTGGGGCCTGCTATATACAAAACTGAAGGCCGTCCCATAGATCTCTGTTATACAGCGCAGGGAAAGCACTGGCTCAAGAGAAAAGCCTTCTTCTGGATAAAGTTCATCATTGTGCTGTTTAACATTGTATTGTGTTTGTTATTATCACTATATCTTTCTTTATCTTTGCAGAATTAAACCCTTCATGCCCATCAGTAACACAAGTTACACTAGTAACACAAGTTACACTAGTAACCATGGTCAGTCGGAGGAGCAAAGGTCATTTGAAGGACCAAGTACCAGTAACGCAGTGTCCGCACCAGCCAGTGTTCAACCCAGTTATGACTCACGCAAACCACAAGTTAAAAGTATGTGGAAGGTTCTTTCTTCTTGTTTGGCACTAGTGTAATGTATAGAAAGAAATGTAGCGAGGCCAGTGATGTTGTAGGATATGGCAGTGTTATTCACACAAGTATTCTTCAGACTGATAAATACGAGATAAGACATATGTTTTAATGTTGCTCAGCTTAAAGGAGAAGGAAAGGCAAAGTCACTTGGGGGTGCCAAAATTTTGGGCATCCCCAAGTGACTTTAATCGCTTACCTTCTACCCGGGCTGGTGCCCCTGTACAGAGAGAACAGCACCAGCCCGGGGTGATCGCTTCCTCCTTCCTGATCGATCGCACGCAGACGGCTTTTCACTCTACTGCGCATGCGTTTGTCCAGGACAATTGGCTTCAGTGCGAGTAGGAAGTAGGTTTTCTCCTAACAGGGGCACCAGCCTGGGGTACAAGGTAAGCGATTTATGTCACTTGGGGGTGCCTAACATTTTGGCACCCCCAAGTGACTTAGCCTTTCCTTGTCCTTTAAAAAAATTAAGTTAGCGAGAAGAGGCATCTCATGTTCGTCTGGTCAACTCTTGGTAGGAAAAAGTAACCAACTCATAGACAGCTGGCTGAATAGTGGCGCTGTTGCTTCAAATTTAGTATATTAGCAGTTTAAAAACTGATAATATCTTGAAACCTATAAGACATGTATGTAAAATGCAAAGTACATAATGTATTTTAGAGGGAAAAATTTACTTTTCTTGTATGTGCCCTCGGATAATTACACGTGCATTCTAAGTTACTTCAGACAATGAATGGACTGATATGTGTACCATTTTAATGATACAATAACATTATACATGCTCTGACAACCACTTCCCATTTAACTGAACTTAAATCATGTTAAATATGCTGCACCATGTGTGAATGGCTTCCACAGGAATAGGTTTTTCACAACTGTAGGCTCAGTTGAAATTACCAGCAGGTTTCACTGTGTTTTAAAATTGCAATGTGCTAAATTGCTTAAAAGAACCTCAGCTACGTAAGTGTGTTCATTTGTTATTCTCTATACCTTTTTTAGGGCCCAAATTAGGGTTTTTGTTGACAGTGGTCCAAACTTTGGTGATCTGTTCCTAGCTTTTTAGTAAAAATACTAAGTCCCAAAACCTTGTCTGTCCACACCACCCATATGTGTGCTCCGATAGCCTGAGTATTATATATATGCTACCTTTTTGGTCCTTTGTCATTTTCTCACCCAATATTTCATCTTGCTGTTTTCCAGAAGTTGCACCAATGATGGCCAAAACTATCAAAGCTTTCAAAAACAGATTCTTCAGGCGATAGAATACAAGAATAATGATGGACTCTGTTTTTTTTGTTTTTTTTTGAGAACAGTGAAGACCTTTTTGGAACTTAACATACACGTCTTTCCTCCATATAACTTGTTCCCTTTTACAAGCTGAAGATTGTGTTTTAGTTACAGTTTTATGCTGTTACATTCTTCTATTTATAGCTTTTTGGGATACCATCTGATTTTACACATAATGCTGACAAGGACGGTATCGTCATCATCATCATTGTAGGAAAATGATTATTGTTGTATCATGTGAATATCATCTGAACTAAATTTGTTACCCTGCAGTGGCAGTGTGCTTGAGATCAGTCTGTCTGATTTAAAGTGCTTGCAAAGCAAACATTTAGTCTTCTGTGTTATAACTTTATGTAAAGCATGCATCTGATTTATTTGCAGTTCATAGTCTTGGGGCCAGCTTGGGACATCCTGAAAGTCCATTCTTCCTCTCTCTTTTTTTTTTAGTTATTTAGTAATAGGGAGGAGCCCCTCTACGTGTATTTATGCCATCATGGACCTGTATTTCAGTGTTGCTGTGTTATGTAAATTTGTTGTGAATTGTTCTTTGCAGAGAGGTACTTTGATCAGTATCATAGGATCTAATGGATCATTGTCCTGATATATAAAATACGGCCCCACAGCCTGATTTAGGGAACACATAACTTGTAATTGTGCGCCTGTGCAATCCAGATAACAGATGTTTCCAGTCTAGTATTTTACCTGTATTTATTTGTATTTCCTATACAAGTTCAGTGCATTGAACCTCTGTCCTTGAACAGAGATGCATTACTCGTAATTCACTAACATAGGTGCATTAATTATTGCTTAGCATAAAGGATGGACAAACAAAACAGAAAATATGGTTGGCCAACAAGTGCCATATGCACTTTTGTGCGGGGCCACTAGCCAACACTGAATATGATCATACTGTATTTCTGTAGTTTTTTCAGTGTCAGGCCCATGGCACATTGCATTAAAGTCTGTATTAAAAAATGGCAGTTGGATCCTCAGCAGATTTTCCACCTGGCCTGATTCATTGTTATTATTATTATAATGTATTAATAAAGCACCAACATATTCCGCAGTGATACAATACATACTGACTAAGCCCAAGAATATGTTGATAAAGAAGGCAGTGAAGAAGATAGATTTGATACTATATATGGAGTGAAGCCAGTTCTGCAAACTTGGTTATGAAAGGCTGTACCAGTGACCACATTCAGGCACCTTAATTATGGCAGTAAGTTACAGGCTCAGCATTACTGTACTGGTTGCACCTATGTTTGTGAATTCCACCTTGTGTAACTAACATCCGCTTAAAATACATGATCATTATGTTTTAGTTTGCTATTTTAATTTATTTGGGGGAAGGGGGGAAATATTGCTGCACACTTTATGCCTGGCTTTGAGGCCATACTTCCCACTACTTTTTAGCCTATCCCTAACTATTGCTAACATGTAGGCAATGGGGAGGAGCCGTAATGAACTATAAGGACTATGAGGCGTCTGATTTGTGTAAATAATATTTTGTCGTTTCACTCAGATGAAATATTTTAATTAAACATATAAACAAATGATTTTATCTCGATCTTAATAAAATGCGAACACTGGAAACGTTTTGTTTCAATCACATTTTTGGGTAGTATGACAAATACTTTTGATTGTTAAATAAAATACAGCAGTATCTAAGGCGCTAAACCTTTTACAGTGTTAGAGCGAGTACCAAAATGGCAAGTTTCCGGACACGGTCATGTGACTGTGTGCGACGTATGTGCGTGCGAGTACATAGATGGCGTAATAGAGCTTAATGTTATGAGACGCTGGAGTAGCAAGATGGCGGGATCATTTCGAGGCGGGTCGTGGACATGTCGCACGGGCACAGTCATGGCGGTGGTTGTTCCTGTGAATCCGACCATTCGGATGCCCCAGAGAGGGGTCTCGAGTATGGTTTGTTCCGGAAAATTGATCTTGACAAGCTGCAGTGTTTGAACGAAAGTCGGGAGGGCAGTGGAAGAAGTGTTTTCCGGGCCTGGGAGGAAAGACACGACAGAAGTCTGGTGATCTATAGGCTATACAATAACCACTTTATCTCGCTTAGCAGAAGTTCAGTTGTCATAAACATATCTGATGCAAGTGTGAATAACTGATGAGAAATCATTTAAATAAAAAAATGCGCGTAATATTGTCATTTTAGGTGAAGTTGGTGTGATTTTTATAGCTATTGGGTTTTAGGTGTATGTCACAACAGTATAAATGATTGTGGCTTGTAGGCTTTTATTCTGGAAAGATTTGGAATGGTGTGTGCTGTTTCCCTTGTGCACAAATAGAATTGCCTCTGGCATGGGGACTTGCACAGTTGTGGCTAACCCTGAAAACTCTGCATTTTTAGGTAACAACTGTAAAGGTGTGCAATAGTTATTGCTTTCCAGTTCTTCACAATATTAATATGTCCTTATTATGACTGTCTGAAAGAGGCATTGCTACAAACTTCTAAAATTTGTATGCAAAACACCAAATATATTTGTTCAGATCACTTTATACAATGGCTTTTTCACTTATACTGCTTTACATAGTGTGACATATCACCTTTCCTTTATGTATTGTAGGAGTGTGTACATTTCAAAATGATGTGGAAAGTGAAGTCTTGATTTAGTTATAGAAGTGCTACATTAATTACATGTATTTATGTCAGATTTTATTTTTCAGTTTGTAGAAAGCGACGATGATGAAGAATTATTGTTTAACATCCCGTAAGTATGCTGGTATTAACTAAATTTCACTTATGCTTACTACAGTCCTGTCTTGAACTTTCCTTATGAAATCACCCCCTCCAACCCCCTCGCTTTATATTGGCTTATAGAACAGGTCTGCAGTTTATGCTTTCTAAATGAATTTACAGTAATGGCAGACTTCTCCAATTAGTTGGAAGACCTGTATATGTGGTTTTTGCATAGTTTTTAACTGAAACTTTGTCTGTCTTATATGCTCAGAGCTTTATATTTGTTTGCATTATAAACTCGTTAGACTATTTCATATAGGTTTACAGGCAATGTGAAGCTAAAAGGGATTGTTCTTATTGGAGAAGACAGTGATACACATCCTGCAGAATTAAGACTGTAAGTTCTCATTATCAAGCAAATTGTTGATCAGATGCACATAGTTGTTAAGGCCATGGGATCACTGAAGAGTTTTGCCCAATATTCCCTCTTGGGTTTTTGTAGGCTTTGTTGCCAATACATTCTTTTGGTATGTGTGTGTGCAGCATAGTGGGTAAAGGTGGCCACACACGTAGCAATAACGATCTTTCGTGTGACCATTGGTCGCACGAAAGATCGTTCCCACCCTCCACTGACGTTCAGGGTTGAATTGTCAGATATGGAGGTAGAAACAATAAAAAATTCTACCTCCACCTGCCGATTCAGCCCTAAACGTAGATTTTGCTTAGGGCGCCATCAAAACCTTTTAACCTGGCCCATCAATGAGACAACCGATATCTGCAGCCTTTGCGATATTGGTCGCCTCTTCGAGACGCCATACACGCACTAAATATTGTACAGAACAAGGTTTCATTCTATCGATGCGTGTATGGCCGGCTTAAGATGAAGCATACTAAGTAATTAGTGTGTGTATACAAAATTTTCTTTGCTGGTGTCATATATTTTGTGTGTAACAGTTAACAGGGAATGTGGGTTATGGCACACACATTGGTTTTGATTGCCAGGCAAACCACCTCGTTTGCTATAGCTCTTAGGCTGCAGTTGCACAGAGCATTGGCGTTGTACACAAGAGAAGAAAGCAGATCTGTTTCACAGCTCTCTGTAGCTGCACTGACAGGCACAGCTTTAGCCTGAGTGCAGCTACATGGAGCGATTCTCCCCACCTGCCTACAAACTGCATGTAGATGGAAGCAGAGCCAGTGCACTGTATGACTTTGGCCTTAGGTTTTCATAAATAAATACATAGTAATCGGCTTTAGTTAAGGTGGTAAGGCTTCTGTGAGTGCCTGAAGGTACAGCAGACAACTGGTTTTAGACATAAAAAAATGCTACTGCTTGGCCAGATCCACGCAAGTAATATGTTTTACTCACGGTGACCCCAATGCAAGTCTATGGCGAGGCATTTTTTGAGAGATTTGTAGCCAGCAGTAGCATGTAATTTACCTTATGTTGTCATGTATGCAAACTTTACATTTAGTCTAGAGGGGTATAAACTTAGGTACGCCATCTGCCAAATAAACAAGAAGAGACCACATGCCCTGGAAGAAATATGCACCCCTGGTGTAAACAACAGCTTTAAAATTTTGGGCGCTTTGTTTTTGAAAGGCTTTATTTACCATTAAACACAGTGTGAAGCATGGTGTACATGTTGTCTATTGACTGTAACTTAGTATAAAGATTTTGGGATTTAATTAGCAATAAATACAGCCATTTATTAAAGCCTTTCTTTTAGGTTTAAGAATGTTCCTCACATGAGTTTTGGTGATACTGGAAGAGAAGCTGATCAAACCTTCAGTCTGAATATTGATGTCTCTGGAAATTTAGAGTACCCTACAAAGTATGAATCCTGTATACTGCTGAATGCAATTTTTGGGAATGGAAATAAAGGGGTAGTTTACCTTCTAAAGACCTTTAACTTAAACCTTTTATTTTTTTTTATAAAAAGTTTCATTTTATGCCATATAAAGTTTGCAGGGACAATTTAATTGCATACGTTCATACATTATGCTGCTGAGAAATGAATCAATCGGTGTTCTGTATAACAAAGCAAAATGCAGCTGCCCTCTGTGTGGAAGCCTTAAAGGACAAGTAAATATACTCACTTGGGGGTGCAAATTTATCAAGCATCCCCTAGTGAATATAATCACTGAGAAAAGCACTGGCCCAGGGAATGCTACACCACCTTCTGGGATGTTGCAGGGATCCCTCTGTCAACTGGGATCATTCACATGTGAAAAGCATGTTACTGTGCATGCACAGTAACAAGAAGCTTTACCTTTACTTAGCACGCATATGTTGTGGGCCAGCTTCGAGCGATCCCTGGCACATGATAGAAGATCTGGTGAATAGTAGTTATTTTGTCCTTTTAAAGCCCACCATGAAATTACCAAGTTCCCAGAAAGCTGTTCTACTCAACCCATTAACACTGCATATGATTGATATTCCTTTTTAAGAATTCTTTGGAAAGATACTTGTTTGTGTGTTATATGATAGAGAAGCAACTTGGAATCAGCTGTACCATTCCATTATGTTTCTTACATTTGAGCAGAATCATAGGCACAAAATGCAAGCTTTCTTTAATCACTTTACATTGGGTGACTATTAACTTTTGCTTTTTCAGAATATCTCGCTTTTCAAATGTCTCCCATCTATCTATTCATATCTCTAAGAATTTTGGTGCTGAGAACACAAAAATCTACTACATTGGCCTAAGGGGAGAATGGACAGAGGTAATATTATAAGTATTTGATAAGACCATGGTAAGAAAAGAGTACTATATGCACTGTGTATACAGTCCTACGTTGTTTCACAAGACTAAATCAAATACATAAGAACAAAACACCATGTCATATACAGCTGGTCCTTACTGTACCAATTCCCCCTCTAAGTGTACTGGGTGGATTTTATATTCCAGATAGGCAAAAAAACACAAGCAAATACAGGAGAAATGTTATAAGTAGGGGTGGCAGTAGAACAGAGTCGTCTAAACTTGTACACAAGTACAGATTCCTTTAAACCGTACACAAATATTATGGAGTGTGCAGCTTGTTTTTATTACTATATATGCACACACTTAAACACAATTGCTAACCATGCAAATCTTTATTTTTCTCTGGGTGATGATTAAGGCACTGGCACCCCATTTATTATTTTATTTTTTTTTATCATCCATTATCTCAATAGTGGGCTATGGCAAGAAAGATTAGTAGATTTTTTTTTATATGACTGCACTTTCAGAGCACAGCATGCTTATTATTCCATGTTTCTAGGGGTAATACATTTGAGTTATGCAGTAGTAAAAAAAAAACACTAATATTTGAGTATGCCCACTGTGGGAGGGTGGCAGCATTAGATGGAAATAGATAAAGATCTTAATCAAATTTGTGCAGTTATTTCTAAGTTGCTGGACTTGTGGTTAGATTGGTGAGCCCAATCATCTCGCACCTCTGTACTTGTTTTAATTTTTTTTGTACTTAACAGCCTACTTTTGGCTAGTGTTTGAAAATACAACAATTATTTCATGCATGCAGGTATCGGCATTTTCTTATAATACTTATTTCTATGTGCGTTGGACAGTTGCAGTTGTTTGGTTTAAAAGACATTGTCCAGAAATGCCCATTTTAAGGTGACTGACTGTGTACACTTCTAAAGCAATGGGTGCAACCAATTTGGAGCAGGCTAAAGATTACAGGATGAATACCATATTTGCAGAGCTATGCAGGTTATGTCAGTGGGGTAATTCCTAATAGATCTAGTCACAGTGTGACAAATATTACAGCCCATTTATCAACATACTGCTCCAGTGAATATCAATGGATATTGGCAATACAGCATTCCATCAATGCCTTTAGCATTCTCCGGTTAATGTTAATGTTGCAGGTAATAAGTTACTGCTCTATGAGTGGGTATTAAACGTATGTCTCACTTTTTTAAATATTTATAAAATTCCATATATTCCATAAAACATTTCAAAGCGCATTACAATAAATGGATGTATACATAGAAATACATATTTACATACAAAGCTGCCAATAACTATGAAAAAAGGTGCCTGTCCGAATGAGCTTACAGTCTAAAAACTGAATAGGCCTTGTACTGAACATAGCCTATTGTTTTAAATAAATATGCTATATGGCCAACATCTTATTTCCAAACAAGGAATTAATATTAAGGGGATTCCACCTCCTATAACAGCCTATACTAGGAAGGCTTTCCACTAGGAATTGAAGCAATATTGTTTGGCTTTTCAACCACTGGAGCATCAGGCATCAGTCTTTTTATCCCATGTGTTTAGTTGGCTTGAGTTCAGGGCTCTGTAAAAGCGAGTCAAATGTTTCCACTTTCATCTTGGTAAACCTACTCTGTCCAGAACTTACTTTGTGTGTTCGGACATTATTCTGCTGCAACAGGAAAGCATGGTCCACAAACTCTGGAATCGTCAATAAGTCATTATACAATGTTACTTCAAATGCAACCAGGGCTCCTTGCACAAATTTTAAAAAACAACCCCAGACCAAAAAAGTTTAATATAAGCATCATCTTCAGTCAGTTCACAACTGGTGCATGCAAACGCAGGTGGAAAACATCCAGTTTGCGCAACAGTCTTACAAAAAGTGTCATCTGGAAGTGCAGTCACACATGCTGTGCATGACATCTCTTCTGTAACATAAGGGTGCAGATCCACAAATTATCCTATTTACAGGGGCAAACATTTCTGGGAATAAAATTTCCAATGCAGTTCCTATTTATTGTGCTCTTGTCTAGGCAAAGTGTAAATAGTTGAATACTCCCCTTTTAAATGTACTTCGATTACAAAAAGTGTGTGTTTCTTTCAGGCTCATCGACATGAAGTGACTATCTGCAATTATGAAGCTACTGCAAACCCAACTGATCATAAAGTATCACAGATCACACCACAAACCCATTTTATCTCTTAAAGAATTTGTATTGTGGACTATTATTATGAGCAAAGATCTCAATAAACAGCTGAAACAATAAATGATTGTATTTGAGTACTTATGGATTGTAAAAACATAAGGCATAATTGGTTAGGTAGCTTCAAGGGAGGGTCATAGTAAAGATTTTTTATTTATTATATGTCAGAATAATTATAAAATGAGCTGGGCAAAATTCCTGACATCTTCAAAGATTAACAGGATTTTTTTCTGATTTGCTGGATATGTTATTTTCTACGTTTTATATAGTCTAGGTGACAGGGATTTTTTTTATTTGTTTTAACAAACTTTAACCCAACCAAAATCTTTATTTCCGTGCGGAAGTAAATGCGCATAATCTGCGGGCTTTGTAGAATTGTCAGGAAATGCCCCACTGCATATGGCGGCATTAATAGGATGGTAAAAGGCTTGCGTGACGGGGGCGGCGTAGAGGGGAAATAGATGCGGTCACGTGATATGCGCCGGGGTTAGAATCGTTGAGCTGCTGCAGCTCATTGTTTTTACTGCCCGGGAGGTCAGGGGTCACGGGGGCGGTGTGTGTCATCACTCCGGTGTATGTGCGGGAATAACATGTCTGTACCGCTACTCACCGATGCCGTGACCGTGCCTGCGGGGGAACGGGAGACCGGGGCGGTGAGACACTTTCCTTCCTATCTACAAGGGCTGTGTGGTGGGAGGGATTATGGGATTTACTAGGACATACACTTGTATGCTTACTGCTATAGTCAGAGATGTAGAACGTGTCGCCCTCCTGTTGGGAGAGGTGTTGCAGTGACTGAAATACGAACACCGCATAGGGTGGTTGATGGAGGAAGGGCGCCACCTTTGTCCCCGCATTGGGGTATCATGGATAATAAAGTATGCGGAGTAGGTGGGGCTAGACGGACAGCTGTGGACATGCACAATTTGGGCAATTGCCAGTTAGTACTGCAGCTTTCCATAGCTTATAGCTAGCCAGAAAATAAGCTAATTTTATCAACTGGGCAAATGTTATATAATATATAATGTATCCCTGCCTAGAATATTGCAGTCATGGGCTGGACAGTATTTTGTCATGGGAGCTTAAGTTTGAAACGTGGATCCTAGAGCAAAGCGTATACATTTTAATACAGTTCTAGAATTTCTGTGTGCCTAAGTCTTGTTGCTCTGGGCTATTGTGTCTGTATTTGTCCATGTTTTAGAGTAATATGCCTTTATTCCCTTGAATATTAAAATGTGTCTTGGCACATCTAGAATGATTGGCAAGAGTGTGTGTAAATAGTGTTTTGTTAGCAGAAATGCAGCCCATTTAGCTATAACACATTTCCTGCAACATATCACTGCATAAAACACCATAACCAATGCTTTGCAAAATATAAACAACCCCTACTCTTTATAAAAGTTACTGACCAAAATCTGTTTAAAACTTACCTATGTGCTTTCCAAGTTGGGGGGGGGGGGGGGGTAGGTTATATACTGAATAATAATAGCAGCATTTTATTAGGACAGGGGTAGAGGGCAGGGATTTTTTTTCCTGGGTATTTAGAGCCTGGATCTACTCCCCTTCTGTAACAATATTAATGTAATGTTAGATGCTGGGAGCCCACTCAACCCTTACCAGATTTGTAAGACAGCCTCACAGTGTATGCAACTGGCTGTACACTCTGAAATCTACTTGTTTTGCTCTTTTTTTTACATTTCCAAATGAGCAGATCTATGATTGGATCATAATGCGGGCCTAAGAGGACCTGTCATGTAAGGGCTGCATCAAAATAGCAATGGAGCCTTTAAGGGGATTTACAAATCTGCCCAAATATTACCTAGATATATTTGTCAAACAATCCCTCCTAAAGGGTCCCCTTCTTAAGCTATCAAGCTGTTTATTTTGCCTGTGTATGCTATTGTAGTCTACAGCATAGTAAACAATGAGGTGAATAGTATTTTCTCAATTTAAAACCTCCAGCTTTAAATTGAAAAAATACCATATTTATAAGTAGTCACGGAATGCAATTTATATTCCTTTTAAATGGTTAATTAATAAAACAACTTTTTTGTGCAGCTGTTCTTCCTTCCCTACATAGTTGCAGTTGTACATGCTTGGGAGTTACCCTTTTGCTAACCTAGGCCAAGGCATTCTCCTTAGGAAGACATGTGCCCGCTTTCTTGGTCTTGGTAGTTAAAACCCAGAATAATTCCCATAGCAAATCTGATATATACTGTCCACCCATCTATGTTCTGTAATCCACTAATGTAAAGTTTTTTCTTTTCTTTTTTTTTTTTTTTAATATATATAAATAGGTGATATTCCTTCATGGACTTGGTGACACAGGGTAAGTGTGGGTGCACAGGTCTTAGTGTACCAGTTTAAAGATACCCCCCTGTAAACTTTAGCCATTGGATACTGAACATGTCCCTCCCTGCCGTGTGGGTTACCCTGACTGTCATACTATCTGTTTACTCTTTTTTACATCCTATCTTTATTATTCTGATCATACATTTTGACTTTTCAGTCCGTTCTATGGAGGAAATCAGAAGATGTTGTGAAAACTACTACCCTACTGTGTCAGTTTGATATGTTCTTGTGGAGTTTAAGGGGTCACCACTATTTGATTTTTACCATAGGAAGATGCAATTGTACCAAGCAGTTTTTCTGACACAACTTCTCTGTTATGCACTAAATATATGTTTCTAGCTGCCCTTAGCTTGGGTCCATAATATATGTAACTATATCCCTCTAGCCTGTACCGTAGACAGGGTAAATTTACTTGGGCAGTGAAAGTGACTGTACAAAAGTTGCTGCCACAAGACATTAGTTCTGCTACTAGGACTATTGGTTAAAGTAAACAGCCATGCTGAGTGTCTTCAGGATGCTAGGTTTACCCAGTAATGATTATTGCATAGAAAGACTAGAATCTCAAATCTTTCCTTCCTGTCTCCTAGCCTGCACACTAAGCCAAGCTCCCGCCCCTTCTGTGTCCAGGATTTTAGTGGAATTTTATGAGTCCAAGTTTTATTTATCTGCCAATGAGTGTGAGGAGCAGTCATTATTTTAGCCTTTCTAGCAGCTAAAGATGGTGTGCATGTATAAGAGAATACTGTATTTGTTTTTTTTTTATTCTGCAGACATGGCTGGGCCGAGGCACTGTCAGCCATCAGACTGCCACATGTGAAGTATATTTGCCCACATGCGTGAGTATTTCATACTAACTCACTATACCATTTCTATACCTAAGGTGGCTATACACGGAAAGATCAAATGAGCAGATCTTCTCACAGTATGCCTATGTAATCCCCAACCTAATGGAAAAATCAAACCTGCCCAATTGAGATCTGCCCAGTGCAGAGACAAAGAGTGGATTTTTCCACAAAAATGCATACTCATGGCAGGCCTATGCGAACGAGTGTAGGCCTGCCAATTGGCCAATATAGACTTAGGCTTGCGGCACAGGGAACAAATTCTCCAACAGTATTTTTCATCCCTTGGACATCCACCTGATATTTCAACAGCTGAAAAATACTGCAAGTGAATTTTCCCTCTGTGTCATAAGCCTTATTATAGCTTAGTGCTTCTTGCGTGTTGTCTGTGAAGGAGTCACTTAACATATACTTTGACTTATCTTGACCTCTGTAGGCCCCGTATTCCAGTCACTCTGAACATGAAGATGGTGATGCCTGCATGGTGAGTGTTTTAGTTCAGTTAGATGCTTTAAGATAAGCTTTGTGTTGCAAGGGTGCCTTTGATGTATATAGTTTGTCCTGCTTTCTTTGTGAAGGTTTGATCTGATGGGTCTGAGTCCTGATGCTCCTGAAGATGAGGCGGGAATCAAGAAGGCAGCAGAGAGCAGTAAGGGGCTGTCTTTTAATGTATCCTAGTCATTTTTTGTAGATCACTGCACTGAAATGCTGTGTTCTTTCAGTTAAGACTATCATTGAGCATGAAGTAAAGAATGGAATCCCGGCCAATAGGATTGTCTTGGGTGGTTTCTCTCAGGTATTGTATAGCTGTGTGCTTGGGAACGCCTACTCTGACACAACAGAAATAGCTAGTGCTTGACAGCCCTGTTTTCTTTCTGAAGCTTATTTTAAGAGCAACATGTACAGTTATAACCTAGTGTGTTTGTTGATAATGCCATGTTCTCTGGAATAACTGCTGATTTTTTTGTTTAAGGGAGGGGCTCTTTCTCTGTACACAGCCCTCAGCTGCCAACACAAACTGGCTGGAGTAATTGGACTAAGCTGTTGGTTGCCTCTTCATAAGACATTCCCTCAGGTACAGAGCAAAAGGTTCATTAGGGTTAGGTAGTACCTGGATGCTTTCTATATAATATGACTTGCAAAACAATCTCTTTTTTAGGCTGCAAGTGGTGTAAATAAGGAAATATCTGTTCTGCAATGTCATGGAGAAGCTGACCCTATGATTCCTGTTCGCTTTGGAAACCTCACCTCAGAGAAGCTGAAATCGGTGTTGAACCCTTCTAAAGTCCAGTTCAAATCATACCCTGGAGTCATGCATAGCACCAATCAGGAGGTAAGAACTCCATTTGGTCTTCTGCATCAGGGCTTTCTAAAGTTATTTGTAAATGTAATTGCAATTGAAAGTTGTATAAGTCTGTCCTTTGCAGTGCCGTTTTTGGGGCTTCTATTTGTCACCCCTGGTAACTGGACACTTAACTCTGCCTGAGGCAAGGTTCCCACCTTACCTTATGGTAGGAGCGACCCTGGTCCTTTCTGCGCCACTGGATCTGACTTTTAAAACAATCCAGCAGGTCAGCTCGTCTCCAGCCAAGAGTCAATTTCCACAATAATCAAGCTAGTTTTACATGTATTCAGTAGTCAAGAACCACAGTACGGAGCATAGCAAGGGACCATTAGATTCAATTTAAGTAGTAATGACATTTACAATTAGGTTTTAAACCATTAAAATGTGCTATGATGGTACACTAGAAAGTTTCTTTGAATTTTAACACTCACTTGTTTTTGTGTTGTTTTGTACGTTTTCAGATTAGAGAGAAGCAATCTGATCAATAATTAGAACAAATGGGCCAAATAAAGAAAATATAAATGTCTGTTTATAATGTCGTAGTAAGAGGAATATCCCCTTTAGTGGCACTAAATCATTAAAAGACAAAGAAAGGTAGAATTACTGGTGGGTGGCAAGTTTTTAGGTGACTCCCCCAGGCCTGTGTACTTCTCTACAGAGCATGATACTTCCAGGTTGTTCTGGTGACCAAGGAATCCTTTTTACTTATTGAAACTGTATTGCATGTGAGCTTGCCTAGGGTGGCCTGGGGAAGTCTAGAATACCAGAAAAAATTGTAGCAGTGTTCAGAGAAATGTACCTTGGGACAGAAACACCAGCCTGGGGTAGGAATAAGGCACTCACCAATGATTGTAATTGCTATACTTTGCACCCACCCCCAGTGGTTATACCTTTCCTTTTAATATAGAGTATTCTGTTTACATTTCAAGTTCTGTCAAGCTTTATGAATAAAATAAGAGGGCCAATTTAGATCTTCTCCCCAAAAATCTGTACAGAATGCCACAATCCTGAGGCTTTACATCTTGCATGGTATTTTGAAGCTGCAAATTAGATATTGTTGTGGATTACTTCATGTCAGAATTAATGGGTATTGGCATGAGTAGGTTATATCCTACTAATGCATATTCAGGCAACATTTGCACCTGTTTCATTCTCACAGGGTTTCCATTAAGTAAGACTAGGGAAGCTGTGGTAATTCCTGTCAAATGTATTACGTGACATAATCCTTAATCAATGAAATAAATAGGATTAATCCATGACACTATTGTTTATATGTATAGTGAAATGAAGAATAATCCATGACACTATTGAATATATATATAGTGACACATTCCAGACTTTTGCTCAATATATATATATATATATATATATTTCCTCGTTATTATTTATGTGGTCCTGTGAATATAGATCTGAACCTGAATAGTTTTTGCAACCAGCCCCACTTTAAGCATCTACTGGTGCAAGTCCTTGCTCACCATGCCCAATGAATACTACCTGCATTGGGCAGCACTATATTCATATGGGGCAGGCTTGGAGTGACACATAAGCATCCACCATCTGGCTCCCCTAACATGCATGTCATTTAACATTCAAGTTAGGGAGTGGCACTCACTTTCATTTCTTTGTGTTTTTCTTTTTGTGACTGCAGGAAATGATGGCAGTGAAAGATTTCTTGGAGAAAGTGCTCCCACGAGTGTAACACTTTGGTGACTGGATTCAGGAAAAATGTTACTTAGCATCGCCTCAGTGTTTCTTTCTCACCTAAAAGATTCCTCATCCTTTTATCCACACCCACACTGGTTTGTGACATAAGTATTTTTTTTCTGCCAGCTGTGACTGGAACTGTTTAAGGTACTGTGTGAAGGATTACACTCCTGCACCCTACAATGGGTTTTGGTGCAATGCAGGACTTCACACCACTGCTGCTTCACACATCCTCCTAGTATTGCATTTCATGTCATTCTGATGTAACGGGTCTTCTACTGGTAACATCAGGAAGCTATCATATACCTCTGAGGAGCAAATGAGTATTGTGAAAGATACAGTATGTGAATGTACCTTAAACCCTCTATCCTCCTTGGAGCAGAGCTCAGGCCTTTAGCAACAGTTTCTGTACCTTGGTGTAGGTACTCTTCCACAGCCAACTGTTGTCCCTGCTGCACCCAAACATTATGCTGTTGGAACAGTCATGTTCTGAGCTTGATTTAAATAATAGACCCTAAATAGTTATTTCTGAAGTTCCTACAGCTGTGCAGATGTATCGGTTATCTTTGTGTGGTGTGGGCTCAGATGGACCAATTCTGATGATTTGTTTGATCGATAAATGTGTTATGTGAATAAATAGGAATGCTGGAATTTTGAATAGGTAAAGGGTCCAAATGTTTTACCTGCTTGTAAGATAGATAAATTGAGAACAAACTGTACGTACGTAAGGCAGCATTAGAGATTATTGCAATTGGTCACAATAGCCATCTGTAACCACAAAAGTATTTGTGTTAGCAGTAGTTGGGCTGGTACTGGCCTGCATATTCATTTAAGTCTTAGGATAAATTGTTTTGTCCTCATTCTCCTGTGATCAAACTGGAATGCCTTTAGGTATTACTGAGTCTTCCAGTGTCCCTAACTCTCTCCTTAAAGATTATTGCCTTGTCAGTAAGGGGTAAGCAGGCCTAAATCATTCTCACTTGTGTCTAAACATAGGTCACGTTTCCAGTAGGGTGACAGTGTTACCTATACCTGAAGTATAGTGTTCAGTAAAAAAGGTATCTAACTGCCTAGGAATGGGTTAAAGGTTTTCTTGGGAATGCTGTTTTAAGCAAAAAGCTTTCCTTGTGTCCATGTCTCATCTGGTTCTAAACAGGGAGAGATAATGCTGTTGGATGCTGAGCTGTTTAATAAACACACTAGTACCAATTTCTGCTTTCTGGTGTATTTCATTAGCCTTATGTGGCACAAACGCATTCTGCCCAATTAAGTCACAACTAGATTTGCTTAATCATAAACTCTATGCAAACCAACTTCCTTAACGCTAAAAAAGGTTAAACAACAGCAAATCATGTGACTGTGGCAAGATTTGCTTTTCTGGCAGTTTGGAAGTCACGCACAGACATTTGTGTTTCTTTGAGGTTACCATTTAATAGAAAGTTTTATTCCGTAAATATATGCAATGAATTATACACTGTCAGCTTAATTCTTTAAAAAGCTGAAGGTTTTAAGTAATGTTTGAATTTCCTCCTTATACATTAAAAAGTGTACACCTGTGAAGTAGATCACTTGAGGTTAGTATAGCACTGACAGGTACAGAGGGTATAGGAGAACCTGAGATCTCATTGAATCCATCTAAAAGCACATGGTGCCATACATTCAATTCCCTCCTTTTTCATCTAAAATATAAATAAGGCTTATCTACACCCAAAAGAATATGGAAAAACATCCTTCAAGAGATGATCAGGACTCTGTGCTAAAGCCTGTTGGATTTTGAGATTGCCAGCGCCATAGATCTTCACCTGGAAAGAGATTTATATTTTTAGCAACATAGTTATTCAGAAAAATACTGGCCCTTTCCCTTTCCTCATCTTTGAAAATATTTTAAATCAAAGAGTAGTTTTAAGCTAGTTAAACAGACTGTGACAATCCAGTTGCCTCTCTTTTAGAACAAAGGAGTATAAGTTCATGGAAGAGCTGCAATCCTTACCCATTGGATCAAGACCCCTTACACCAACTAATATGTTACAGAATTGATGTAACGGGTCGTGCCTAGTCTGCAGCCAAGCCACTTTATGGCCAGTTTGAGTTGTGACATGACAAATGGGCAGCTTACATCACACAATATAATATCAGTTTTCCCTCATTTGGCTCTAAGGTTTATTTTTATGTACCATCTAAAAAACTGTGTGAAGAAAAATCCCTATGATGAGGCTACTCAGGGCCAGAACTAGAGGTAGGCAGGAAAGGTATGTGTTTAGGGGGCTCAACAGCAGTGGGGGGTGCCAGGCATGTACCACTTCTGTCTACTTGCCCTGCTAGGCCCTCGTCCCTCCACTGACTGAAGCGTACCCCCCCACACAGTCATTTATGAGCACGAACAGGAAAGGCGGGGGGGGGTGGTTAGGTGGCCGGATGGGTTGCCTAAGGTGTCTTGCTGGGTTGGTCTGGCTGGGGAGGCTACTACATGGTGGTGGCAGGCAACATCTGTTACACTCCGAAGTCCTCTGAGCACAGCAGCAATTAGGGTGCCCTCTAAGCCTAACAGTAGATTGCTTTTTTCCCTGTTTTTAAATTTCAGATTTTACATTTTTTTTACCCACTGCAAATTCACATCACATTTTTTCCTTTTCATTTAATAGTAATACCGTAACATATTTATACTTACACATCCTGTCTAGCCCATATTCTGCTTTCCAGCCTAGCTCTGCTTTGGCCAGTGCAGGATCTGCATAACATGTAGCAATGTCACCTTCTCTCCTTGGGGCTATTTTATATTGTATCTGCAAATAAGTATAGTTTAAATACAGTATAAATTCCCTTATGAAAGTCTGATTCATTTTTTACATCAGAGCATTCATTAGAATAATCTTGTGAATTAAATAAGAACCTAATTACCTCCTTCCCAGAAGCCTTTTCCATTGCTTTCACCATCTCAAGAACAGAATATCCTGTACCAGTACCCAGGTTGTATACCTGCAGCAGAATATATAAATAGTCAAAGCTAAAGACAGATTACTAAAATGCCTGTTTCTCTTTGAGGTTTTATACACTGTATAAAAAAAAACTAAACAAAAAAAAAAACTAAAGAATAAGGGTAAGTCCCATGAAGCTAGTACAAACTCAATATAGTGTTTTACTTCCCTGGATTTGTTTTTCGGCTGCTTTATATACCATTTACAGTTTTGAGCTTTACCCTTAAAATTCTTTTAAAATAAATGACTTTGCACTCACCTTACAACCACTGGTGGCCTCTAGCTTTTTAAGAGCTGCAATGTGCCCTTTAGCCAAATCCACAATATGGATATAATCACGAACACCTGGAACAGGGTAATGGAGAATGGCATGGTAAAGCAGCACAAACTGTACTTCTGCAGAGCATTTGTTTGAAGCTACTACTAGACATATATAGTATCTAGCAATGCAATTTATTCTCTCAGTTGATCCTTACTTTGTAAAGGTTTTAAAAGACATGTCGTGGTGCTATATGTTTGAATGTTAGCCAGTCTACAAGAACAGGAAATCCTGTCATCTGCCACTTACCATCTGCATATGCAGAAAGGAAGCCCTATCACTGAACCTTCCTTCCATGCTTGATAACCAACCGAATCAGTGCTCTGCAGCCATACACATATGGGACCAATTCATGAAAAATGCAGTTACTAAGACAAATGTTTGCAATGTAGGAAAACAGAATGCTTCTTAATCAGTTCATCCCTGCTAATAAAAATCTCAGTGGTATGAATGATGTTGGTGTTCTTTTTTGGCTGCGAATTTCAGATCTTAAACCTAATACTGCACTGTTGTCCCATTGTTAAAGGGGCAGTATTTCACTAATACACTGGTTAATGGCCACATCTTAATGTAATTTGCAGTGGTTATTCTCTTTATGTTTTGTAAGTGTTTTTTTGTTACATTATCTCTTACCAGTTCCGTCTGGTGTGTTGTAATCATTCCCAAACACATTCAGGAATTCTCGTCGTCCCACTGCCACCTAAAAGACAAATATTTTCTTTGCTGAGATCTGGTAGGTAATACAATATTGGATCCTGGTTTGTGGAATCTAATGCTTCATATAAAAAGGGTAGCTAACATTGTTGTTTTGTTTGCCACCTTTAATTTAGTAATATATAATATCAGTCAAGGTGGTAGCCTGCCAGATCAGAGGTATCTGAAAGGAATTAGGTTGGATCATAACCAGATGGGCTGGGGGGTTGATGGCTCTACTGGGAGGAACTGAGCTGTAATAACAGGCCTTGGCTCAAACAACAGTTATTTTATGGCTGGGCCAGTGAAACGGTGCTAGCTAGCAAGCCTAGTTTCTTCAGTCTGCCTCCTCTTTACAGTATGTAAAGCTGACCTGTGAAACGTATGGCATCAAGTTATTTGGTATTCCTTGGGGATCCTCTCCAATTCTTCCTGATACATGAGCTCCAATAGGGTTAAAATACCTAAGAAGAATGGCACACCAGTCCTGGTATTGAAAAAGAAAAATATGCAAAATTAAAAAAGGCAACCTTTGATTTATGCAGGAAAGGAAATAAGAATTTACAGCAGAGGCCCCCAACCTTTCTTACTCGTGAGCCACAGTCAAATGTAAAAAGACTTGGGGAGCAACACAAGCATCATAAAAAGTTCATGGAGGTGCCAAATAATGGCTAAGATTGGCTATTAGGCAGCCTCTATGCACACTATCAGCTTACAGGAGGCTTTATTTGGTAGTAAATCTTGTTTTTATTCAACAAAAACTTGCCACTTAGTCAGGAATTAAAAAATAACTACCTGGTTTGAGGGTACTGGGAGCAACAATCAAGGGGGGTTGGTGAGCAACATGTTGCTCATGAGCCACTGGTGGTTGGGGGTTCACTGATTTACAGTAATGGGAATCAGAATGCATTTGATTTAACATTTAATAGTGTAATTGTGACAATTTCTGAACAACCCTTTTTTCCCCCCTTCTCGCCAATGCTAGATCAATAATCTAGACAAAAAGTATATATTACTCCAGCAGCCAAGCCATGTTTAGTTTTGAAGTTTAATATAAAACGTGAGTGAAATTATTCTTTTCCTTCCCAAATGTCTCATACGCCATCTGCATGTTTTTTTATTCTGGACTCACCTTCTCAGATTTACATTGGTCTTTGATCATCTCCTCAATAAAATACTTTGTTTTCCCATAAGGGTTGGTACATCCTCCAACAGGATGGCTTTCATCTATAGGTAAATAACTAGGATCCCCATATACAGTAGCAGAACTGCTGAACACTATATTCTTCACTCCATGAGAATTCATTACCTGCAAATAAGGTATGAAAATACATGTCTGAGTGGCATTTCATCATTTTAACAGTAACATATAGCAATACACAAAATATATACACCGTTAATTCATCCCCTCTTAACATTCAGATTAGCTCTCAGCACTCACCTCTAGTAGCTGGATAGTGCCAGTCAGGTTCACTTTATAATACAGCAGTGGTTTCTCTACTGATTCCCCAACTGCCTTTAGCCCAGCAAAATGTAGGACTGCTGAGAATTTGTGCTAGGAATAGAAGACCAGACAAAAGTTGGACAAGTGAAAATAAGGTATTTAAAGCCATTCTGTATTATCACCCTTTGATTATGCATTCCATCACTTGCACATATAGGATACTCTCAAGACATATTTACCTTGCTAAACAATTTGTCCAAAGCAGCATGATCTAGCATATCCACCTCCTCAAATTCAATTGTCTTTCCAACAATATCCTGCACTCGTTGCAAACTCTCTGGCATATTATGGGCACCTTACAAAGAAAAATGCAGATTATTATAAAAGGTTTTGTACAATGATATGCTCACACTGACATGATATACTGCAAAACACATGGATGTTAAATGTCACCAAGGAGTTCTGTAACCTTATAAAACATAAGGCCACAGTCCAAGTGCCTTAATACAGGTCACAGAATTTCTCTGTGACTTTTAAATGTCATTACAATTTTCATCATGGTGTTTATTATAGCTTACAATACATGCCTTGCAGTTTGATATTGTAATTTTTGAATAATGGTTATTTTCAATGGGATGTAAACCTTCTAAGACAGTTGGTGGATAACAAATTTTGACATTCAACCAAACAAACTTGAGATCCAAAACAGAAATCTTGGGGTTCATGAAATAATTGAACTTGTTGTAAATGGGGAATCTGGAAAGGAGTGGTGGGTGGTTAGCAGGACAGAAGCAAGTTGGCAGCGTCTTTGGGTGCATAAGTTCTAAGACAAGGAACCTTTTACCTTGTGCTTGTGTGGGTCAGCTCTCAAGTGCTGCTTGAGAGCTGACCCACAGCTGATTTATGCGGAATTACCCCACTCCCACCAAACAATTTATAGACTGTCACTCCCCAGAAGCAGCAAGAGAGAAATTCTTGTGACATTATATATGTATTATTAGAATATTTGGACATATCAGTTTATAGTGATATGCTATCCATGTATTACAGAAACATATTTCACAGCAAAAATACTCACCTCGGATAGCATTGTGGAAGTTGTCAATGACAACAGGGTTGTATCCAGCCTCTAGCAATTCTAGCACACAGTGACTGCCAATATATCCACCACCTCCCGTTACCAGCACCTTTCCATTCATGATCTTGATGGCCTGAATAAGAAATGTTTCAGACATTAGATACATAAAGTAAGCAGTCTCTAGCTTAAAGATACCATTGTATAATATAATTAGAAATATGGAACAGGCAGTTTGACCTATGCTTCAGGACACAGTGACTCCACAAAAGAAGCACTGTCTTCTAACCAAATGCAACTGCTGTGGTCAAGTTTAGAGATTAACTATTTGGAAACATATCACAGCATGTTAACACTGTACCCACTGCCAGCAGACCCTTGAGCTAAACAAACTTAGGACCAATATTTAACTTATTCATAAACTGTACTAATATGAATGCCAAGCAAAGAGAGCTATATGTTCCTAAAATGCTGCAGAGTGCCAAAAAATCTTTCCTTTAGGAGCATTCAAGTTTGACTCTAGTGCATCAAAATGATCCTATTCCATACAAAGGGTGTTTGCCTGGATAACCTGGATGTCTCAAACTGTATAGACTGTGTTATAAATTATATGATCTCATACAAACACTAACAGGCTAGGCGGCAAAAATTGATGTAATGAAAATAAGGTATTTATTGTAAGATAATGTGTTTTTTTTAATCATATACATGTTTTGAGGTGTGGCTCTCAGGCTTGGAATTTTAACAGCTAGCTGGTTGCTAGGGCATAATTAGCCTGGCAGCCAGGCAACAGTTAGAATGTTGGAATACAAGATGCATAGTAAAGGAACTAAATACAAATATAAAATAAAACTAAGAATAATCATAATTCTGAAGCCTTACAGTAAACCTCATTTTTGGTTGCTGTGGTCAGAAACAACTAAATAATAAAATATAAAACAGGCAAGAAATGGGCAGAATAAGGATGACAATTTAAAAATGATTGAAAAATCAACAACAAAGTGTTAATCCATACCTAACCCTTAGCGCACACATTTATATCAGATAGTGGCATTTAGAAAAGACTGAGAGTAATAAGATTATGTGTGGGTGGGGTCAAACAGGTGCAAGAGTCAATCCTCTCCCCCCAGCAAGGTTTGTTACTGCCACTCCCTCCTGTACCTGGGACAACCTGAATCTCCTCTTCTGTTCCCTGCACGTCAGCACCCATCCCAACTACTCCCTAAGTTCGGTTTTAAAATGAGTGCTGCCCATTCCCCATGCAGCTTGTCAATGATCTCCTTAGCTCCCCTACGTTCTTTGCCGCAGAGTGGCACCCCTGTCTAACCATGCTCCTCTGCACCACGCACCCCGCTGTCTCGGTTTTGATTCTGAACCATTTCATTCAAAAGATATTAATATAGGTAGAGTGTTAGCTCTTCTATTCAAGACCATTATCCTTTTTATACTATATCCAATTTCACTGTAAATCCCGCCCTCTACTTGGAAGTTATTAACGTACTGTATACTACAGATATATAACCCCATTCTCTCCTAAGGATGCTCTCGTTCCTGTTCATTGTGTCTATCCCCCCATACAGAAAACTATCCTACCTTAGTATGAGGGGTCTCCAGACAGCACTCGCCCCAGCAAAACTTTCCAATCACTCCGCTTCCTGATAACCTCCCGGGAGCGCCCAGACGTGGAAGTAGCAGACAGAGTTATACCGGGGGAGGCGTGGCTACCATGCTATTATGAATAAGTCCACTCATTCCAAAGCTCAGAAAGAGACATGGAACGTCCCTACGTCAAGCCTCTAAATGTGCAGCTCCGCCTAGCCCCGCCTCCCATTCAACCGCTAATCCAGCATTCCGGCTACGTGGAACTTCTTCCGTGGCGTCATTTTAAACTTCCTATTGTAACTAGAAGAAGGCTTTTACCCCTAAACTGACCAATCTAATAGAGGTATGACAACTGTCCAACTCACATGTGGACGTGCAAGTTTATATTCTCGTTATGGGCATGGTGCCGCCTTGGCACTGGCCCCAGACCCGAAACATACATGCACGTAAAGTCACATCCAGCCTGTAACGTTACTTCCACCTATGGCAGGCCGTCAGGTACTCCTCTCCCCTCAAGGTGTGCCACCCGGATTTAGAGCACAGTTATTCATTTGCTGCTGGGGGGATTTTTTTTGTATAGACCAGGCACCTGTATAATACACATATTTACCATAATGGTAAATGACATTTACCATGGTATGGTAATAAATTTTATTTGGTAATTTGTATTTACCATATAGATACCTATATAGACTGCTGCCCCCCTAGGCATGGGGGTCTGGAGAGTCTATATTGTAAATATGGCCCCGGCAGACACAACTTTCCCTTTTTGCAGTAATGTATACGGGTGCAAGTGGCCTGGCCAGGTCCATGTTGTTGGTCACAGCATTACTGTCAGGTGAGCTCTGTGGTCTACAATAAAATCGGTAGTTATTTGGGAATTTTTACCTTGTAAAGCAAGTTGCGGTTAAAACTTTATGAATCAGATGAAAGGAGTGGTCAGACCAGAAATCAGTTGGCCAGCTTGAATATAATATATGGATAAACAATCCCTGTTTCAAGTGCAGGCATTTTTTGGTAGCTGTATGCATAAAATTTGTCCGAAGTATATTAATATAGGTAAGTACAGAGAATTTATTGTCTTTGTCTCTCTCATTAGGGTAAGCGATTCAGTCGCCGTGATAGATCTCTGCTATCGGAGGCGACTGCTGCTCCGAAATGGCTTTACACCTGCAACAATTGGAATTAGTATTCCAAAATTGAGCAAAGTTTCCTCCTGCAGGCAAGTTTGTGCGACTTCAGAAAACGAAGCAATGCAAAGAGATTTTTTTGCCAGTGGAAAGCCGTTTTTGGAGAGTTTAGTCGCCCGCAATAGCAGAGATCTATTGCAGGCAACTAAATTGCTCTGTGGATTCTTACCCTTATAATCACTGGGACTCAAAGGGATTTGTTAGCAAAATCATTGCATATTAATTTGTCAATGTATAGCCACAGAGACCTTACTCAAGTCTTTTTTATTAAAGATGGCTCCCATAAAGGCTATCTTGAGCTTTTTTTGTGTTTGAGATGTTTTTGCTTAAAATAAGCATTAACTGCAGCACATAACTATTTTTTTAGTCCAGTTTGTACCAGCTGTTTCCACCATACAGTAATATTGTTCCAAATTACCTTCAGGCTGAAGGGTTTCGGCATGGGCACCTGGACTCCTCACTAATGGTTTTGGTGAGTTCACCCCCAGAGTACTTAGTTTTAGGAAACCTTTTTTTTGTTTTTTTATTAACGCACTGGTGATGTGACAGAATAAGAGATAAAAACACCAGATTATTCTGGGCCTGGCCTTCTTGCTTCCAGGAGCAGGCCATCAAATGATGGTGTCACAGAGTCTCCACTGAGGATGCAGTGGTTACCATCCTTTTTGTTAAGACACAAAAAAATTGTAGTGCAGTCAACCAGAAGGGACACAAATGGGCATTAATGGTTCACAAAGACAGTCCTAAAAAATTGATAGTGAGGTGGAGAATTTGAACATAAAGATACTGTAGATGTCCCTCACATCAGCAACTTACATTCTTCCATTCCTTACGGAACCTTACACCTTGCAGACATTGCAACACAGCCTTTCACAACTCCAGTCTGTTCTAAATGCTGTTGCCAGATTCATTCATCTCAACGATCCACATCAACTGCTCCCTATACATATCCCTTCACTGGATCCTGGTCTCTTCTAAAATCAAATTTAAATTACTGGGGCTCATTTAAGGCACTTATCAATGAAGCCCCTCTCTATATCGCAAGTCTGATATTAAAATACACTCCTTCATGCAACCTACATTCTGCTTATGACCTTCGCCTCTCTTCTCCTCTCATCACTTCATCCCATTCCCGACTGCAAGACTGCTCTCTGGCTTCTGCCCGTCTCTGGAACTCTCTGTCTAAGGGCTCTGGCACACGGGGAAGATTAGTCGCCCGCGATTAACTCCCTGTTCGCGGGCGACTAATCTCCCCGAGTTGCCTAGCCCTGCCATCCCACCGGCGAACATGTAAGTCGCCGGCGGGATGGCAGACGCGGCGGGGCGATTTCCGGAAGTCGCCGAAAAAGACTCACTAGAGGTTAAAAAGAAAGACTAGATAACCTATTCATCGATGCAACCTAGCCTACAAACTATATATTATATAGGTAACAGACTCAAGCAAGTTCCAGGGGGAGCGTTCCCTTGAGGCTGCCATACACGGGCCTATTTTAACTGACGATATATTTTAGACCGATTCAGCAGCTTATCTGCCCATGTATGGGCACCACTGGTGGCCTCCCTAACCGACATGTAGCCTGAAATTGGCCAGATCGTGATCAGGCAGGTTGGATTTTTCCATTGGATCGGGGACTGCATCAGCTTATTGATGTTGTCCCCGAACAGATGGTGCCTATGCCCACTGTTTTAATTTGATCATTTGGCCCTAGGGCTGATATCGCCTACCTGTAGGTGAGAATATCAGGAGATCTGCTCACTTGGCAACCTTGCCAAACAAGCAGATCTTACAGTGTATGTATGGCCACATTTAGGTGGTGCAGCTGTTTGTCAATAAAGCAATCAATGTTATAAAAAGTTTTGAAAGTTGGAAATCTGTTTTACAGAGACTCTGCAGAGAAGTTCTAATTCATTTTTCAAATTACTTAAAATACATATAAACAATGGGAAAAAAACGCTTTTTAAAAATATTGTTGTAAGGACCCTTAAGAGCAAGTAGGGGCGCTTCTGAATGCTGCATAGTAAGTACCTGAGGCTAAAGAAGGATGTACAGCGATGAAATCCTTTCACATGAACAGTCGTACGTGCTTACTATAACCTGAAGGATGTCCTAAATGTACACAGTGGGATAATCGCATAATAGTTTTTGAGATGTTATTGGTCTACTAAACTAGTTCCTCCTGCAGCAGCACTGAAGCGGCACTGTGTGAGGCGGTTTGAAACGGTTGCTAGGCGGGCTTTAGAAGGGGGCGTGGTCTCACATATAGTTCCGGTCTCATGACAGTTTCAGATGTATACAGTCTGTGCCGGTGATGACAATGGAAGCAGTGCGGGGCTCTGGAACCGGTGGGCTCCTTTTTCTATGTGCTCTGGCCACTGTCCTGCCTTCTGGCTCCTCGCGTTACACTCCCAACTGGGAATCTCTGGATGCTCGGCCTCTTCCGCCTTGGTTCGATGAAGCCAAGTTCGGAATATTCCTGCACTGGGGGGTGTTTTCAGTGCCCTCATTTGGCAGCGAGTGGTTCTGGTGGAACTGGCATGAGCGCTCGGACGCCTATGTCAAGTTCATGGAGCAGAACTACCGGCCCGGCTTTACCTATGCAGACTTCGCCCCTCAGTTCACTGCAGAGTTTTACGACCCTGATGCCTGGGCGCAACTCTTCCAAGCAGCGGGGGCCAAGTGAGTTTTAGCTATTTATTGCTCGGCACTTGCTTTGTCTTTGCCCCAAATTATGCTTTTGAGCCGCGAACATGCATGGTGCTTAGCAATGCTGTTTAGCTCATTTCCTTGGTATATGTATATAATCATTTGTGTAACAATAATTTAACTGCCAGTCTGATAACCAAAATGTATGAACTTCACCATTCGTGTTGTGGTCCTAGCCTTCCTGCATTGCCATTGGGCTCTATGTCTTATATAGTTTGGGGGCAGAAAACAGTATGCATTTTGAGCCTAAAAATACCTGACAAGTAGATTCACTGGATTATGGGGTGCTATATGGAACACTATGGGGCTTGTGTATAACTTCAGGCAAGGGACAAAGCACCTCTAAACAAATCAGACACAAGGCACAAGCAGAGCACTGGTATGTTCCTCTTATGGCTGTTGCTTCTAGGGCATTAATAGGACCACTAACGTGTGCCCTTAGCCTTAGTGTGTTGAATACAGCAAATATGTATTTCTTTCAGGTACAGAAAATATATTTTGTGAAAGGAAATGGTTATTTTATCCCTTTAAAAGCCCTGTGCTGCCCCTGAATTTGCATTGTCTTCAGACCATTTGTGCAAGAGTTATGCAGACTAATGTATATTGGCTATTTTTACAGCTGCTGTATCCCACTCGAGCGCAGAGGCAGTCAAAATGCACCATAGGTTGTATTGTTCTATTGTTTGGCGTCATGGCATGTGATCCTTTTATTCAGAACTTCCTGGTCACACCTTGTTTTTGACTTTAATTTTTGCTCATGTGATTGAGCCATTGCAATACTGATAATTTTCAGAGGCAAGACTGTAACAACAAGCCTGTTGTCCCTGTGACTGGAGGGGGGTATTCTGGTCTCTTAGTGTAAAAATTAAATGGGTCCCTGACTCTTGTAAAAACTTTAATTTACTTGCTATTATTACAGAATGGCTTTTGTCTGCAAAAAAATAAAAAATTCTGTGGACCCCCATGTATCCATGTGAAATATCTTGTAGATATTGATATGCTGAGACAATTTCAATTGGTTTTAATTTGTTTTTTGTTTTTTTTGTTTTTTTTTTTGTGGTTGTGGACTGTATATGCTTGGAGTGTATGTATTGTACTGCAAGGATATCCTGCTACAATATATCCTGTCTGTAGACTTCCAGGTTTCTGTGCCAGTATATTCTCTGTTACTGTTATTTAATTGCATCTGTATTTTGTGTTGAAAACGTTATCATTTTTAAATACAGTCCCCTAATTCAGTAAAATTAAAAAAGGCACTCAGAATGTGGAAAAATCCTTGTAGAAAATGAGCCCCAGTTCATTCTAAGCATAAATATTGGCTAGCACCTGTTAGTGACAGATACAGATTTATAAAGCTTTAATACCTTTTAGCCCAATGGTTATGCATGAATCTATTTTTGTTCATAACACACAATGGGAACAATTTGGGGGTAATTTCAGTAAACAATGCAAAGCTGTACTCCAATCAGAAATATGTGTGCATTTATTGTGGTTTTCTTTTTAACTTGCAAGGTTACATTTTGCTGTAAATGAATCAGTACTTTTAGTCAAAGTTTTCAACATGGCTTTGTGACAAAATGAACGCTGGGCTTTAGTCACTCCTAAAATTAAATATACAAAAAGGTATTCTGTGTTTGCACCATAAAATATAACTTTTAATAAATACTAATTAATAGACCAATTTGTTAAAATAACTGATGACTTAATCGCAATAAAAATCAGTCTTCCTATCAACCCTGTAGGTCAATTAATGTACCTTCTACTCAATCGGGAAATCAACCTTATACATATTAATACAAGGAAATCACTACATTACTAAATGAATTGTTCTATTTGGCCTATGAACTTTATTTAATATAATCATGTATAAGCGTGATTTCCATGATCTGGCAGCCGCGTTTACCACCCTCTGCTGTGTGGCAAGAACCCCCACCTTGGAATCGTGCTGTTTTTTGATAGGTTAGTATGTGCTGTCACACGCTCACCAAAGACGTGATCTTTCAGACTGGAATAGCAAACTGTGCCAGCCAATAACTTATGCACTTGCATATAAGCCTCATGATGTGATGGCTGTAATCCAATGTAGTCAGTTTAATATGTTTAAAACTTTATCTGCAGATGCACCTTATCAGCCACTTTCTTTTATTTGCATGTTCCCCTGTCAAAGCATATTTGTTTAATTTTAAATTGACTTCTGGGCAGTCTCTAAACAAGTTTTGTTGCTTTGTTGAGGTATGTTGTCCTGACCACCAAGCACCATGAAGGTTTTACAAACTGGGGCTCCCCCGTGTCTTGGAACTGGAATGCAGTAGATGTTGGGCCACACCGTGACCTGGTTGGGGACTTCAGTGATGCGTTGAGAAAACGGTTTGTCACAAAAATATTCATGGTAAAGTTATAAATGTTTTATATCTTTTTTTGTCGCCTGCTTTAAAATTACCTTTCTTGCATTCTAGGAACCTGAGCGTTGGTTTGTACCACTCTTTATTGGAATGGTTTCATCCCCTGTATCTACTAGACAAAAAAAATGGCTTCAAGACACAGTATTTTGTTTTTTCCAAAACAATGCCTGAGCTCTATGACTTGGTTAATAGGTAAGGCCGCACAGAAATAATCTTTGTTACAGTGTCTGTCTGGCTAATTTCATTGCATGGCACAAAGCTCTGCTAGGGACATTTTGTTCCTCAATTTAAAGTGCTGATTTCCTGGAAACAAATTCCTCTTCAGTCTGCTGGTAGGTTACACAAGTTACTGGACTGTGACAAAGTTTCTGACACTTTATATTACACATTGTCTATCCCATCACAGCACTGCATCTACATTACTGGACATAGAACAAAGCATATGAATACACTAATGATTTTATGATTTGCTGACATAATTGGCAAAAGTCCATATCATATAATCCCATCTGTAGCAAGTCACAGCTGTCTAGTCTTTACCTAGCGTGGTGGATGCACTGTATGTTCCATTCACAAATTTCATCAACAGAACTGGGGTTTTTAAATACACCCCCCCCCCCCCCCACTTTTTTTTTTTTTTTTTTTAACCTGCTTCACTGTTAATGTCTTTCCTTTTATGTAGCGCCTTGGTTGCAGGATTCTGATGATCACAAATACTTTTTAACTTTTAACCCCACTTGTTAGCGCCATGCTCCACTCTATACCTACAAGCTTTTAGAATACAATTCATTTGTGGAAGATCTTATTTAGGATGTCCTGAAACTATTTACAGTTCACCAACTCATTAGGTTGTTTTAAAGGGGATATGTTGGATATAGTCAGGAGTAGAGATTCAAATGTATGATTATCATGTAAATGTTAACATGTGGCTGTAATTCATTTCTTATCATTGCAACTCAAAGTTATTTTATTTATCAGGTATAAACCAGATCTGATTTGGTCAGATGGAGACTGGGAGTCCCCTGATACCTACTGGAATTCCACTGACTTTTTGGCTTGGCTCTACAATGATAGTCCTGTCAAGGTACTTGCTTCTTACTCCATAATTGTCCTTTATTGTATACTTAACAGAAAGGGTTTTGGTTTTTTGTTTTTTTTTAATAACCTATATGTCACTTTGCCTTCTTGCCTTGCTTCTTCTGAAGAAAATCTGTGGTGACAAAATACCAGTCATAGCTATAAACAATTTCTCAGTATAGTATATTGGGAATGGCTGAGTGACATGCTTGCATTATTGTCTCCCAAAAAGTAATGTTCATTTATGGTAATAGTTCACATATGCTATACTCATGGAAGTCTGCACTTGCTGAAGAAAGGGAAAAACCAATCTCATGCAAAAGATAAATAAATGCTTTTAACAATTCCCTTTTATTTTTTAGTACTGTATATACTCAAGTATAAGCCTAGTTTTTCAGCACCAAAAATGAGCTGAAAAAGTCACCCTCGGCTTATACTCGAGTCGGGTGCCATGGGTCCCTCCAAACTAGCACCCTCTGTCCTTTGTGTGCAAATTAGGCCACCTGCAACCAGACCCTCCAGTGCCCTGGCCGCTCCCAAATTTATTTTCATCTATCATCCTCACCTGTCCCATTCTGCTCTAGACATTTCACTTTATATTCTGCATAAACTATATATAGTTTTGAAGGATTTTAACTCTTTGTGTTTTAGCTTGGTTGCTGAGTACTCTTAAGGTATCATTGTTGATAAAACAATTGTTTTTGTTGACCCTCCACTTACAGAGCTAATTTACAGTTTTTATTTGAAATAAATATTTAAAAACATATACCCCACTGATGCCTCATTTAATGTAATTTTATTGGTATTTATTTTGATAAAACTTAGCAGTAGCTGCTGCATTTTTCACCCTAGGCTTATACTCAAGTCAATAAGTTTTTCCAGTTTTTTTTTAGGTAAAATTAGGTACCTCGGCTTATATTCGGATCGGCTTATACTAGAGTATATACGGTATTTTAAAATATTTCCTAATATGTACTTTTTTTTTAAGTAAATTAGTTTATTTACCTTGTTACATTTCACAGTAGCAGCTCATCAAGCCTGATCATGTATTGGCTACAAGTACCCTGAAGTCAGATAAGCCTAATATATATGTATATATTCTCCTAGGACAATATCGTGGTAAATGATCGTTGGGGCAGCAATTGCTCGTGTTATCATGGCGGATACTACAACTGTGCAGATAAGTTTACACCAAGCAGTTTGCCAACACATAAGTGGGAAAAGTGCACGTCTGTTGATACATATTCTTGGGGCTATAGGCGTAACATGCAAGTCAACCAGATAATGAGTGAAAGGAACATAATTGCGGTAAAACTTTGTCATAAAAGCAGATTATTTCTGACCATTGCTTTGTTGCTATAACATTACAAAGGGTCGTCTTCTGATTTGTTTCATGCAGGAACTGGTGGAGACTGTGTCCTTTGGAGGAAACTATCTCTTGAATGTTGGTCCCAGTAAGGAGGGGCTCATAGTGCCCATTTTTCAGGAAAGGTTATTGGCGGTAGGAAAATGGCTAAAAATTAACGGAGAAGCAATTTATGCATCCAAACCTTGGCGTGTACAAAAGGAAAATTCATCAGTTACCATTTGGTAAGTGCTTTGCATGCAATGCCCAAATGTGCCTTAAAACATTGGTTAACTTTTTCTTTTTTATATAATAAGATGCTTGTATGCTTTTCTTAACATTTCTAAACACTAAAATTTTAACAGATGTACACGCAGCCCAGCAATACATTGCAAAATTTTCAGTGTAAAATTATTAATTAAACAATATAGACATGATTATAGTTCACATTGCAGACTTTAAAGTTATTTGCATACATTTCAGTTTCACCATGTAGAAACAACAACACTTTCAATACACAGTCCCCCTTATTTCTGGGTACAATAATGTTTGGAACAATTGGCTTCACAGGTGTTTGTGATTACTCACGTGTTGCATTGCTCCATTAGTGCAGGAATTAGATACCTAGGCTGCTTCTACCATTTGGAGTCGCCATATATAATATATTTATATATATATATATATATATATATATATATATATATATATATATATATATATATATATAATATAGTTGCCATTGTTCAGTGTGAGGAGAAAAGCTGTGCCAACAAAAGTCAAGGAAGCTATTATGAGGCTGAAACACCAGAATAAAACCATTAGAGACATGAGTCAAACCTTAGGATTACCAAAATCAACTGTCTGGGATATAATTTAGTAAGTGCACTGGTGAGCTCTGTAATCGCAAAGGGACTGGTAGGCCAAGGAAGACCTCCACTGCCAATGACAGAAGAATCTTCACTATAACAAAGAAAAATCCTGCCTGCGGCATAGAGGTGGGACAGGCAATAAATTATTGCAATTACTTTCAATTTTCATTCATTGGATTATACAAAACTTGCTTTAATAACAGTGCCCACAAATGGCACCTGCCTGCTTGCTCTGATTGTGAATTCCAATTTTAGGGGCAAGAAAAGGAAAATATAGTGGTGTTTTTTTTTTTTTTTTGTTTGTTTGTTTTTAAATAAAAACAATAGGCAGAATTATTATAATTTTAACACTACTCCTTAAATCTACCCTATGTTAGAAGGGAACTCCAAATATATCTGCTATCTATTGTGTAAATCTGCAAAAAGCATTTATAATTTAATACAATTTTCTTCCAACTCTTCCTCAACCCTGTTGAAAAACCATACACACATTTTTGGGAAGTACAAATTGACGTTATGACCAAACAAAAACATGTGACTAACATTGCAAGTAAACAAAAATGTGAGCAGACCTCTCTGCCAGATCCTAAATTATGAAGGTGACGTGTATTGAGATATTTGCACATTTCGGAATTGTGGGTTTTTTTCTTAAAATTCCTTTCTAGGCCTAAGGCATATAACAGCTCCTGTGGGTGAATTATTACTGCCAGTGTCTGGGGTTTGATCAGACAAAGGCAAGCTGAAACAACTCCTTCCTGTATTGCTTTGTACAAAAAAAAATATATTTAAGGGGTAATATACAATTATGTTAAATAGTAACTAAACCATCAGATATGTAGCGTCAGATGATTGATGCTTTGCAACAACTGCTAAAATTCTCAGCAGCAGGTCTCCTGAGCATGTGCAGTGTCACTGACTCTCATAAAATAGCCTTACAAAATTCAACTTTGAAGTCCTGGTTCATTGCTGTTATAAGGCTGCTGAACAGGGCCAGACTGGGAGTAACAAAACAGCTTTGCAAAAAACCAAAGCAGCCCACGTATAAAACGTGCACTGGTCTTCTGAATAGGTATAGGTGAGGTATTGCTTTTAGCTTCTAAGAGCAAAAGTTTTTTGGCTGCCAGTGTAAGTCACCCCCATTTGACAGTGGAAAGAGGTAGAGGAATGTAACCATTTTGACCAAGTTGATATAACTAGAACATTCTAAAACACACCAAAGACATGTTATACCTAAACTCAGTCACGCTCACTTGTTGTTAGAGATGCCAGTAAAACAGCAGACCATTATCTCAAAGTTAAAAAATACACTAACCAAGAGCTCTGTAGCCTTATCACTCCTCTAATTTATACTAATTTGATAACAGTTCTCATTTGTAATTGGAGCACTGGCATTTTTCAATGATGAATTCAATGAATTAACTTTTTAGATTGATCTGGTAGCAACTATTGTTTTTTTACATATTGAAGTTTAGTGGGTTGAATTTTTTTAATTTCAATTGAGCACTTTATTATGTAGATAAATTTCAACTGAAATCAGCGCAGGTAATTAATGTTACATTATTCATCATTACAGATTGGTCACTAATTAATTGAGGCAGGTATTCTCGTATTAGCAATTAGGTATTTACACTATTGGAGGAATTTTTACTCACAAGCTGGGCACTAAGCACTTTTGAATTAAAGGGGTTGTTTACCATTTTTTATTTGTATTTTTTTTTTTTTGCTATTTTACTACTTGTTCAGCAGTTTGGAGTTTGAGCAGCTATCTGCTAGGGTCCAAATTACCTTAGCGGCCAGGAAAGAGTTTTTATGAGAGGCTGGTAAATGAATAGAAGAGGGCCTGAATAGAAAAAACAAGTTATAAAAAGTAACAATGAAAATTAAACTGTAGTCTCAGAGCAATAGTGTTTTGGCTGCTGGGGTCAGTGACCCCCATTTGAAAGTTACAAAGAGTTATAAGAAAAAGGCAAATAGATCAAAAACTATAAGAAATAAATAAGACCAACTGAAAAGTTGCTTAGAATAGGCAATTCTATAACATACTAAAAGTTAACTTAAAGGTGAACCACCCCTTTGAGTAATGGAAACATTCGTAGGGGTTGATTTTAATATTTTTAACATGTGTTTTGTTTACTAGGTACACATCTAAAGGTAGCAGTGTCTACAGCATATTCATGTCCTGGCCAGAGAACAATACACTAAAGCTGCAGTCACCTAAATCAACATCACAAACTACAGTGAGTATTTACATGCATCCCTGTGTGAAATATTGACCTTTTTTGTGTTCCACTGGTGCATCACAAATAGAAACTTGGACCTAACAATTTTTATTTTTAAATTATTCATTTTATGTTTGAAACAACAAAGTATATTTTTTGAGCAATATGGGCAAACAAACTTTTCCATAGTAAATGAATAAATCAAGAAAATGAAGTGGTTGTATCTCCAACGATCAATGCAAAGCTCCTTCAGAAAAACAATAACTGTAAAATATCAAACTTGGGGAAAAAGCTAATAAAAACTCTCCTCTGCCCCTGTGCAAAAGTTGCACAAAAAATATATTTTATTCCTTCTCACAGTTAAGCAACACTTTTTTATTTAATATATGTTATAACAAACTCTTGTAGTTATCTCTTACTCTTATTACTTGGCTTCAGGGCCAGAACTAGAGGTAGGCAGAAAAGGCACATGTGTAGGACACAACAGTGGAGGGAGGTGGGTGCTAGGCACATGGCTCTTCTGTCGCCTGCCCCTACTCTGGGCTCTTGTTTCCGCCATTGTGTTTTTACAACTTTTAAGATGTGTGTTAATGTTTTGTAGGTGACCTTGTTGGGGATGTCTGGACAACTTACCTGGAAACAAAGTCCTGATCTTGGATTAATTGTTTCATTGCCGCCATTACCTCCAGGAGCGTTCCCAGTGGAAGCTGGCTGGGTTCTTAGACTGGAAGGAGTTAATTAGTGTTGCCTTAAGGGATATATCTGTTAATTATCAAAGAGCAGAGCAGCACCACTTTAATGAATGACATTTCTATTTTAATTGGGATACAAATGTTGGAGAGGATAATATTGATCTATCTGATTTCTTGCACTTTTCTAATGGAATGAAAATATGTAAAAACGTATTATTTCATTTTTTTTTTTTTGTAAAGTAGCCTTCTTCTGTGACAGAACAAGGTGAGGCATTGCAAGTTGATTCTGTGTTATAAACATGCTATAACACACTGTTTTTCTCTTGCAGATTGCACTGTATTCAGATCTAATTGTTTTGCCTGACTTATGCCTTATTATTTGGGACATTCAGTCCATTCCTGTGTATGACCTGATTTTTCAGATCACCTGCATTTTATAGTAAAACTGTAGGGGGTGACATGGTACTGCTTCAGGTACCATGTGGTTTGATGAGCTTCATTTTATGGTACTGCTTCAGGTACCATATGGTAAGACATAGCCTTATTGTCATTTTGTAAATGTTTAACCACTTTTTTACTACTTTCTATCTTGCAGACATTATAAAAAAAAAAAGTACAAGAGTGGGAATAGTTCCTAGGCTGGTATATCATTCTTATAATGGAATGTAAACTGGGCATTTGCTTTATTAATTTCTTTCTATTAGCCAATATAGAAAAGTTATCCACTTACACTAAAGAAGGCAGCAGGTGAGTTCAGGGGCACAAAAGAGGCTTGCCATTCAATTTGTCCTTTTAGAAACTCATTAATTGGCATGATCTCATTATTTTTTGCACTGTAAAATGGCAGTGCTTTGACATTGCAATGTTGCTGTCACGCTAAACAGAAAAGGCAGGTACAAAAAAAAAAAAAAAAAATCTTATTCCAAGCCTATATTGAATATGTTTTTCATAAACCTGTGGTTCCTGTTCTGTAACGTAATCTGCACAAATTCTTGCACTGTTTAGGAGCTATCTGCCCTACTAATATAACTTCCTCATTATGTGGGACAGTTCCCCTAGCTTTTTCTGCAGGTTTTGACTAATCGGCGATTTAGGTTTTGGTTTTTGAATTATGCACTTCATCAGAATTCATTTGTGAAATGTAGATTTATCTTATATGACAAAATGTCAACAAATTATTTTCTTTTGATGTTTTTGGTGTAAGAGGAAAAGAAACTGCAAAATAACTTTTGAAAATCCTGTTTCTATTGTAATAAAGATACATTTTTCATATAGAGATGGTCTTTACTTTGTTTGCATTAAGTTGGGAAATGTTTCCAGCTGTTTTTTTTTTTTTAATCAATCTGTTAAAACAGCTGTCCATCTTTCAGTGGCGCAGGTAGAAAAGACTTATACAATCACAACAGCAGCCCCAGCATAGGACTCTCTCCCTATATCTAAATTCATAACCACAAAGTATGGCAGTACTACTGTTTTTGCTGCAACAGGTGTAGAAGCAGCCAGTGGTTTAACAGAAAATAAAGTGACCCTAGAATGCTGTCATTAATTTCAAAAACTTACAGTGACATATTATTTATCATTTACACACATAGGTGCTAAATTCTCCAAGTGCAGTTGGCCATAGCATCACATAGGTTGTTCAAAACTAATTGCTAATTGGTTGCTATTGGCATCTGCATTTATGAACATAGATGCCAAAGTGCACAAGCCTGGCCCATTATTTTCAGGCACATATACACACACCAAAAGAATTATTAGGAACACCTTACTAATACGGTGTTTGACCCCCTTTCGCCTTCAGAACTGCCTTAATTCTACGTGGCATTGATTCAACAAGGTGCTGAAAGCATTCTTTAGAAATGTTGGCCAATATTGATAGGATAGCATCTTGCAGTTGATGGAGATTTGTGGGATGCACATCCAGGGCACAAAGCTCCCGTTCCACCACATGCCAAAGATGCTCTATTGGGTTGAGATCTGGTGACTGTGGGGGTTTTAGTACAGTGAACTCATTGTCATGTTCAAGAAACCAATTTCAAATGATTTGAGCTTTGTGACATGGTGCATTATCCTGCTGGAAGTAGCCATCAGAGGATGGGTACATGGTGGTCATAAAGGGATGGACATGGTCAGAAACAATGCTCAGGTAGGCCGTGGCATTTAAACGATGCCCAATTGGCACTAAGGGGCCTAAAGTGTGCCAAGAAAACATCCCCCACACCATTACACCACCACCACCACCAGCCTGCAAAGTGGTAACAAGGCATGATGGATCCATGTTCTCATTCTGTTTACGCCAAATTCTGACTCTACCATTTGAATGTCTCAACAGAAATCGAGACTCATCAGACCAGGCAACATTTTTCCAGTCTTCAACTGTCCAATTTTGGTGAGCTCGTGCAAACTGTAGCCTCTTTTTCCTATTTGTAGTGGAGATGAGTGGTACCCGGTGGGGTCTTCTGCTGTTGTAGCCCATCCACCTCAAGGTTGTGTGTGTTGTGGCTTCACAAATTCTTTGCTGCTACCTCGGTTGTAACGAGTGGTTATTTCAGTCAAAGTTGCTCTTCTATCGGCTTGAATCAGTCGGCCCATTCTCCTCTGACCTCTATCATGAACAAGGCATTTTCGCCCACAGGACTGCCGCATACTGGATGTTTTTCCCTTTTCACGCCATTCTTTGTAAAGAAAATGGTTGTAGAAATGGTTGTGCATGAAAATCCCAGTAACTGAGCAGATTGTGAAATACTCAGACCGGCCCGTCTGACACCAACAACCATGCCACGCTCAAAATTGCTTAAATCACCTTTCTTTCCCATTCTGACATTCAGTTTGGAGTTCAGGAGATTGTCTTGACCAGGACCACACCCCTAAATGCATTGAAGCAACTGCCATGTGATTGGTTGATTAGATAATTGCATTAATGAGAAATTGAACAGGTGTTCCTAATAATCCTTTTGGTGAGTGTAAATCCCAGTTGAACACTAGGATGAGTTTTTATTGCATTGCAGTATTTTTGTGTATCTAGAACACCTTTCTTCTTGGGATATGTTTTTCTATAGTCTACCCCAGGTAATAGTGTTGTAGAATCAATTAACAGTTAATATAAACTGTGTGATTATATCTGATACTACAGAAACAATCACACATTGGTACTGGTGCACTCAAAACTATGACTTCACTTTTAATAATATACAACTAAAATCTGGATAGAATAAAAACTGTTTGTATTACTGTGCCACTTGGTCAATAAGGGTAAGCTCTCATTTAATAGGGTTCAGCCACATAAAGCTGAGGCACAATAGATATGCTGAAGTGAGACTCTTGGTATGGAAATAGGCAGTGGCTTACTGGCTTGATTGTGACACAAATGCTTAAACTTCTTACTTACCGTATATACTCGAGTATAAGCCGATCCGAATATAAGCCGAGGTACCTAATTTTACCTAAGAAAACTGTAAAAACTTATTGACTCGAGTATAAGCCTAGGGTGGGAAATGCAGCTGCTACTGCTAAGTTTCAATAATCAAATAATTAATAAAGGACACTCAGCGTGACCCCATGGGAACGCTTCATAAATATATAATGTTGGCAGCTGCAGATTAGGGAAAGGTGGCCTAAAATAATGACCCTTTTCTATAAAAATTGGAGCGGCCTAAGCCCATGCAACGAACATCAGGGAAAATGGTGTGCCTAATACCAGCACAGCCTATATTCAGCCTATATACTCGAGTATAAGCCGAGCACGAGTTCTTAAGCACATTTTTCGTGCTGAAAAACTCTCTTATACTCGAGTATATATGGTAATATAGAAGAACCTATTTATATAAGTGCTAATACTATTTATGTTGCTCCCCTCTGCATGAAGTTATCTTGACATGCCTATTGCCAGTTTTAGACTTCCAGAAGAGGAGGCCGCTCTGTTGGATAAAACTGCTTTTCTCAATGTCTGATGTGTTCCATATTATAATGATAATGTCTGTCTTTGGGGAACCAAAAGCTTAGCTGTGCTAGAATTAAGGATAGTAGCCTACAAGCAGTTTCAATGCAGAAAAATAGATTTGTATGTGACGAAATAGATGGAGCCTTACAAGTAGAGCAAATCATGACCCTACAGATCAGCTTTCAGAATTTACTTATATTACTTACTCTGCACATAATTCTGTTGTAAAAGCAGCTACACGCACAACGTTTTGGCCCCAGCACATAGGTTGCTAAATCGGGTCCAGATCTGTTTGTTTGGCAATCTCTCAAAAAAGTGGATCATGCATGGTCATCTTAAATCAACACTGAAAATTGCAGGCTTTCAACCATATTTATAGGGGGTGGGAAATCATATAATAATCTTTTGATCCCAGGCAGCATATGGCAAGCAGAGTATAGCACACACAAGCAGGGTAGGGCAGGCAGAGTATAGCACACACAAGCAGGGTAGGGCAGGCAGAGTATAGCACACACAAGCAGGGTAGGGCAGGCAGAGTATAGCACACACAAGCAGGGTAGGACAGGCAGAGTATGGTAGAGCAGGCAGAGTATAGCACACAGGCAGCATATGGCAAGCAGAGTATGGCACACCCAAGCAGGGTAGGGCAGGCAGAGTATGGCACACACAAGCAGGGTAGGGCAGGCAGAGTATGGCACACCCAGGCAGGGTAGGGCAGGCAGAGTATGGCACACACACACATGCACACACACACATGCACACACACACATGCACACACACACTTTTATATATCTTATACAGAGTGCCCCATGTCCTTTTTGTGGTGGTTTGGAGGGGAAGTAAGGTGGCACGGGTTTCCTGGGTCTGTAGGGCATGATGTAATGATTCTATGCAGCCGAATTATAGGACTTCTTTTTTTTAAAAAAAGAGGCTGGCTTTTCAGTATGTTTTCCAGTTGTAGGTAGTAGAAGTCAAAGTCGGGCATCAATAGGTCTAGCTGTGTTATAGGGGCATGTGGCATGGCTCTGGCTACCATTGGGTTTTATCCCAGTTAATTTGTAGGCCAGAGAACTTCATGAATAAGAATATAATATTTAAGGTTGTTGACAGGGGGTCTGCTGGGTTCGCAAAGTATAGGAGGGTGTTGTCCGAGGAGATCTTCCCTTCTAGCCCCACGGATCTGGGGGGTTTATTTAATCATAAGAGCCTTGGGTGCTACTGCAAAGGCGAACAGAAGAGGGGATAGGAGACAGCCTTGCCTGGTTGCTCTGGAAAGATTGAAAGGGGGCGCACTTTGAGTCTCAGTGTGGGTCTTCTGTACATCAAGAAAAACCCACTTAACAAAGCCCATGGTTAGTACAGGTATGGGACCTGTTATCCAGAATGCTTGGGACCTGGGGTTTTCCGGATAAAGGATCTTTCTGTAATTTGGATCCCCATACCTTAAGTCTGCTAAAAATCATTTAAATATTGAATAAACCCAATAGGATTGTTTCCAATAAGGATTAATTATATCTTAGTTGGGATCAAGTACAAGGTACTGTTTTACTATTACAGTGAAAAAGGGAATCATTTTTAAAAATTAGAATTATTTGCTTATAATGGAGTCTATGGGAGATAGCCTTTCCATAATTTGGAACTTTCTGGATAATGGTTTTCCGGATAAGGGATCCCATACCTGTACTTCCCTTCCATTAAATGGAATAAAATGCTTCAGCAGTGTTGAGAGACGCCACTACTCCCATTTTGCCATTCTCATGTGTTATTTGTAAATTAAAGACCCCTTATGTTGATGGCTGTGGATTTGGAGGGAATAAACCAGATTGGTCTGAATGGTCCAGCATAGTAATGACTTTGATTAACCTTCTTGCCAGAATGTTGACTTCCGTATTTAAGGGTTGTTTAATAGTTGTTTCAGAGAAGGAAGGAAAGAGTGAGAATTTTCATAAGCACATAAACGCCCACAAGACCTTGGGCATTTCCCTGCTGACATGGACATAATGGCTTCTGCTACTTCTAGTTGTGTGATCAGGTTGTGCAGATATTTGGACTGGTGTTGGGTCAAACATGGGAAAGTAATCATGTTTAGGTATGAATGCAGTTCCTCATTTGTGTAAGAGCTTTGGAGGCATATAGGTCTGCGTATAAGCCTTAAATTCTGCAGCTATGTCAGGAGGATAACAGCCCTGCTGGGTAATTAATTTGGGAACAGCAGTGGTATTGTCTAATGTTTTAGCTAAAAGGCTAAAGGTTTGCCGAGTATAAGAGATGTTTTTTGGCAAGGTCTAGCCTGTGCAGATCCGCTTGCCTAAGGGCAGAAACAAACTTAGGTTAGGGTTGTCAGCGAAATTCTGCAGTGAGTTAGTGGAGTCCTCTTCCATGAGAATAGCTTCCATTGCTTGTTCTGGTATTATTTGTAAAAAAAAGGTCTACAGATAAGTGGTCAGATATAGCGTGAGGCAAAAATTTAATCTCTTTTAATTTAGCAAGTAGGTCTGGAGATGCTTAGACATTCTGGGATAGTGTGGGGTGGGTGGTTGGTTGAGTGACATGAAGTCCCTGACATTAGGGTGTTTCCATTGCCAGACATCAGTTAAATTGTAGGCATTGGCCAGCCTATTAGTTTAGAAGGGAACAACAACAACTTAGATGTTGCTCCCAGTTATTTTCGATTTCCTGAACCGTGGCAAGTTGTGGTATGAAATAAAGTGTGATCTCAGTTGGCTTTGATTACTTTGAGTTTTGCAGGATTGCACAGGGAAGACTGAGGTCTCTCAGTTTCCATTTAACAATTGCAAAGGAGCTTCACTGTTTCTGAAAATGGGTGGAATATTCTGGCTACGGGGAGATTGCTTCTTTGTGCTCCAGCTGGCCAGGTTTCCGGGCCTCCCGGAGGGAGATGTGTCTATCCCTATAGTACAGTAGGTGAATTAGGGCTCCAGGGGGGCTTGTTGGACCTGGGACTTGGTGTGCTTGTTGTTGGGTGTATAGTGTTGGTGGCGTTGGTGTTCAGCATGGCCGTGTTTGCGTCTGGGTGCACTTTGGTTTGACATTAGGCCTTAGCTGTATCTCTGCCTCGGTTACGGCTAAAGTGGAGGTTCTCGTGGCTGTTCTGGTTGCAACTGGGAGAGAGGGGAGCACAGAGACTCTCTGTGTGTTGTTTTAGAGATTTTGGTGCCAGGATTGTGCTGGATTTGCTTGGGACACCAGGAGCACTGAAGTCTGTGCCTTCTTTGTAGCTAGACTGGACATGCCCCCCCCCCCCCCCCAATACACTATATTTAATTTTTTAATTTTTTTTTTTTAAATATTATTTTTCTCTAATGTTTGCTGAACTGAATTGCGTGTGAAGTCAAACATAAAGCTCTTCCTGATCGTTTGTGGTTTCCCCTTCATCTATTTCGTTTTCAGTGAAATCGCGGAAGTTGCCTTGGGAGGAAACTTCCACGATTTCACGAACAGGGAGATTTGTCTGCGAACAGGGAGATTTGTCGCGGGCGACTAATCTCCCCGTGTGCCAGAGCCCTAAATTAACTTTAAGTATGATGTAGAGAGTAATATTCTGAGATAATTTGCAACCGGTCTTCATTTTTATTATTGGTAGTTTTTTAATGATTTAGCTCTTTATGTAGCAGCTATCTGGTTGCTAGGGTCCAAATTACCATAGATACCAGCCATTTGGAGAGAGACTAAAATATGAATTGAAAGATAAGTAATAAAAAGTAACAATAGCAATAAAGTTGTAGCCTCACAGAGCAATAGTTTTTTGGCTGCTGGGGTCAGTGACGCCATTTGCTGGAAAGGGGGCAAACAAAGAAGGCAACTAATTCATATCAATGAAAAAAGAAAAATGAAGGAATTTATAACATACTACACGCTAACTTAAAGGTGAACTACCCCTTTGCACAGAACATAAAAACAAAGACTTTCCTGTCTACTCTATAACATTTATTAAAAAATTAAATAATACAGGGAATCCATTAATTAATGGATTCAGTTACAGTTACATTCTTAAATACCTTTCTTTTTGTATTGTAGGAGCTATTTGAAAATGGAATTTATACATTATCATTTATTAAGGGGTCCTTAGTGGATAGACTATTTTTTTAACCTAATCACACCTATTAGATGAAAAGAAAATTGTGGTTGTAGAGGCTATAATGAAAATGCCATGGGGAAAATTGGAGTACTAACTCCAATCCACATGTAGATGTATGAAATAATGTATTTGAGTTTTTAGGAAAACATAGCACAAAGGGTAGACTGCACTAATAGGAAATGAATGTAATACTAATCTTAGGCTGATGGCAGACGTGGCGTATTCTCGGCAAGCCGAAAAATGCTTGCCGAGAATACGCCTTCTGCCTCCTACCTGTGCCTGCACCGGAATGAATGAGATACGCTCCGTTGCAAGCACCCAAGCGTATCTCATTCATTTGGGTGCAGGCACAGGTAGGAGGCAGAGGGGGCGTATTCTCGGCAAGCATTTTTCGGCTTGCCGAGAATACACCACGCCTGCCATCAGCCTTACACTTTCCCTCTCATGCACCAACAATATTCTTATCAGCTTTAATTTGTAAGAGCGGTGTTTGCTTTCAATGTATTTCCAGGGATAGGACTGGTGCAGTATGAAAGAAGGCAACAGCATCCAAAAACAAATGACAAAATTGGTATCTTTCTGCATGTTAGACACAGGTGTCTACCATTATAGCAGCAAGCAGTTGGTTGTTAATGGCATAAGTTCAAATGTCTTTGCACCGTGCAATAAAACACCTATTGTTACAGCTTTATATACAATACCTTGAATGCCATGGTTTACTGCTAGTTTAATTCAATGGGATGCTATCATTGTATAAATAAACCTGTTTATTTATAACACCATTTTATTTAACTTAAATAGTGTTGTTATATTCTCTGCCACATTGGGGGTATGGATTTCATATATTCATATTTTTAAAGGGTAATGGCACCTGGGTAGACCTGCAGCATTTTTCCCCCCCACACGATTTATTATTGGGTGGCAAAATGCTGTATATCTCTCCATTGTTCAAAGTAAATGTTCACGCCTTGTCATGTCTATTGTTGGGAACACATTAATGGAAAACACGCAGTCCTGCATAGATCAGTTTCAAATACTAGACCGGACAAGGCTAAAAGATTTTTAGCATGTTGTTCCTTTATTATCTTAATGGCAAAGTCGCAAGTTGCATAGAGTCACCTTCTCTCTGCCTGTATATTGTAGGCAGGTGGAAAGAAGTAGATCTGCTCTAATCCACAATACCATGTAGCCGCACTGTGTTGGCCTGATCTCTGCCCTTTGTAGATGCAGTTACACAGAGCTGCTGATGAGAGTGGATCTTCTGCTTCTCGCTGCCTGCCTACTGGTGGAAAGAAGCAACCCTACACATCATGTGACATTGCCCTTAAACTTCAGTGCTTCTGTTTACTTTTCCTAAGCAACCTTTCCTTTTTTGCTTTCTTTAAATCAGTTGGAGGCATCATGCAAGCTGCATAGTCACTGATAACAAGCATTTCGAATAAAAATTGATGCTGCTTTGCCTTTGCAAAATCATATCCACCGCTTTCCTCTGCAGGCGTTTTTTATAGACACGGAGGAAGGTGGATCTGCTCTTATGTACAAAACTCCGTAGCTCCATTGACAGGCCCAGTGTTGGCCTGGGTGAAGTTACACAGAGCCGATATGGGCACAAAAATGCATCCACTCTTTTGCACGCCAGGCCTGTCAATGAAACTATGAGGATTTATACATAAGAGTGGATCCAATTTCCTCTAAAAATGTCTGCAGAGGAAATCGATGAATACGTTTAGTATGCTCTTGCCCTAACTGTGCATTTAAAATACCTGCCATGTAGATATTGCCTGTCAGAAAGCAACCAGATCATCATTATATGACTGCTAGGAAATGGATGCCACTATGCAAATAATTGACAACAACAAATTCAGAAGTAAAGTCAAATAGTTTTTGGGCCACATGCCCAAACCATGCTACTCTGTAACTAGGGATAATAGGGCCTTTATATTTTGTACCTTTCAAATAAAATATTCTAATTCGCAGTGTCATATGACGTAACAAACTTGCATGCAAAGGTGCAAATGAGTTCCCTTTATTGACTTTCAGTAAATCCATCCAGTACCTGATAACTTAGTAAAATTAATGTTGCACATTTGTAATGCTGGAAGCTCATAATTCTTTCCCCTCTCACGTGTACAAAGGGTTTAAATTAGCCACCAGCTATTCATCTGTTGGGTTTGGCATCCTGCATATATAAAAATGTTTCCGTATCCAGTAAAATGTGCACAGGATGTGGCTACCGTATAAATGTGAGTTTATCTCCCTGGTGGTTATTGTAGAGTGGGTGCATAACAACTGATGTACGTATAAACCAGTTTGCATGTGATCCAAATTAAACAGATATCCTTTGTCAAATGCAAAATCATGAAAAAACATAAGTTCCAAGATAAGGAATACATGCAGGTTCTGTGAGAGAATGACTGGAGGCTGTGGATTGTGCTTGTAGCGTGGCCCCTATCTCTTCATTTAAGGATCTGGGGTACACTTGCGACTAAACACATTAGGATAAATCCCTGTATTCAGGCTACTGAAGGTGTGTGTAGCCATGGACAAACAGTTCCTTGTGTCCCCTCTTGAAAGCCTGGAATTCATCATTGAAGGGGCAGCAGAAATACAAGGTCTAGATACTTAGAAATAGCAGAGAGTATCTGTGATAACAATTGTCAGTTGATATCGTCATTCAGCAATATTCAGAAAAATCATCCTCTACATAGTTTGCAGGAAACCAACCAACCTGAAAATAAGGACACAAAAGATAATTTTATTGAACAGATATATTGGCTGATGGCAGGTGTTTTTTTTTTCCCTGGATATCCATTTCAGCATTCAGAATTCCAACTTCACTTACCTGACAGCTGATAGGACAGAATTAAAATATAACATGGACATTTTATTGAAATCCTGATTCTGCAGTTAAAGATCAGTTGCTATTAGCCTTAGAAAAAACAGGCACACATGTTGCTTTTCTTCTGTCTGGAACGCAGAGCGCATCTGTTTACAAGTTGAGCAGCTGCCATTAGTAGTAGTACAAGTAGTTATCCTAGCCGGCAGGGGATTGTGAGAGCACACGGTAAAATAAAATAATGCTTTTATATAACAAAGTTGCAGAATTTTTCAATGAAATTAAGGCTTATTTAAGACAGATACTGAGGATCAGACATTATATAGCCCACAGGATCTTCTCATGCAATAGCATGGGATGCACCCAAATCTGATCAGATGAAGAGGTTTCTTTTTATCATGCGTCTACGTCAGACAACCAACATATTTCAATAAGAAACAATTCTTGTTAAATATAAAAAAGTGCAGCATGCTGCATTGTTTTGTGATAGTCGTGCCCTGACCGATAGCAAACCTTCCATGTAATTTACAAATCAGATTTTCATATCAGTACCATTATTTTTAGATGTACATCTGCATCTGACATGTGGGTTGTGATCTGCTGATCTAATCATGCCCAATTAAATCTCCTGTATAGTTCTACCCAAAAATACAGGTGACTGGAACAACCTGATTAGCAACCAGTGTGTTGTGGATATTGGATTCTCCTGCAGTCTGTAGGGCTTGAATGTCCAAACTCCTCTGCCACAGCAAAATCTCTAAAAAATGTTGCACCTGTCTAGGGCAGCAGCTTTAGGGGAGTAGCCCTCAGGTGCCTCTATAGGAAACAAAATGAGCATTATGCTATGGTATGGTAAGGGTGGCTGGCAGCTTGGCAGGTGAAATGTCTATGCCATACTATGCCTAAAATCTTTGTTACTATGTTAATATATAAATGCAACTCCTTATTACTGTGAATTATAGAATAGTATTTCTTTTTTGCAGCTTTTGGATTTATTTTTTGCTATTGTAATTCTGTGGGTATATGACTTTATTACCATGGTATTACTGTTCAAAATAATGTGTGTTCTTGTTCAGGCAACTCATCAAACAGCAGTACGGTGTCACCACTGTTTATTTTAAATGCAAAGCACAACATGTTTCGGACCTACCTGGTTCTTCCTGCACCCAAGAAAGGGCAAGGTAGGTCCTAAACATGTTGTGCTTTGCATTCAAAATAAACATTTGCACAGATACAAGACTCTCCAGTGGACATTTTCTATGTTCCAGTAAGTCAACTTGCAATCAAAATAATAGTGTTTTGTATGAGGATATCACTTCTAGTTCAGCACTAGCGTTTGGTACCTCGATACTGCATGTCCCCAGTTATTCATATAATATATATTTCTATAATACCTGTTATAATACCAACATTCACTGTGTTACTGTGAGTGTATAGCATTAATGCCTTTCCCTGCATTTTGTTTTATGATCCTAATTTCAAAGACATTCCTGGGGAGAAAGAATGGTTCTGGATGACTCTGTACATACAGTAGATCTATTACATCAATTGCTTAATGCTTAGTTACATTCTAATTCTGCCTGTAGGCTCTATAAATTGTGGCTATAACCCCTGTGACTGAATGCCACGGACTGAAGGCAACATTTCCAGATCTCCATCATGCTTTCCTTTCATCTACTATGTTCCCTTGCGGATGGCTCTCAGCATTCCCAGAACCCCTTGCAGTCTTCTTGATTCTTTCTCAAGGCACCATTTATTTACCAGCTGACCCATCACCACACGAGGCCTCTGCATTACACTGCTATTGTTTTGTAACCCTTCCTCTTTGCTGTCCTACTTATTTTACCTTGCCATACACTTCTCCTTTCCACCAGCCATTTTGTCCTTTTTTGCTCAGGATCCTAATGACGTCTCCCTCCTTTAGAGAGAGTTCTGTTCTGTCTCTTGCACAGAAATCATAACGCGCTCGAGCCGACCCAAAATATTTCATTCTTTTTTCTGAAAGGTAAATTAAAAAAAACACCATCGCTAATCATTGTACTGATGACTTATAAGATATAACATGTAACATGGAACTTTACAGTTTTACCATGATTTGAACTTTTGTATATTAATGAAAATATTATTTTTGGTTAATTATATCTGAATGTATTCACGGCCATATTAATAAATTGGCAAAAGGGCCTACCAGGATAGGGGGCTCACTTGCACACATGCAGAGCATCCTGCAGAGAAGGCAGACCCCTTATTTTAATAATCTGGAAGAGCTACATTATGGTTATTAATAATTAACCATTTTGTTATTTTTTTGCTCCGATGGCTTTTGGCCAAAGTGGCACACCTGCGGATTATGCCTAATTCAGTAAGTGCAGACATTTCTTCACCTCCTGCCTTACTATATTAAACTTCATGTGCTTGAAGCTTATTCTATCACAAATTTCTTGGGGCAGTGGGGCCCACAATAAAATTTCCCCTAGGGCCTGCTGGCCCTGAATGTATTGATTAGTAAGCAGTTGAAATCTTGTCTGGGGGTAGTTCTTTTTTTTTACCTTATTACTATCAATTTAGTCTTGTATATAAAGTGACTCAATAGGCACTAAAATTATTTTAAATGTCTGCAAATTTCCCATAGGCACAGGCAGTCCTGTCCTATATAAACATATAAATGGAAACAGCCACAGTTGTTCTGCATGGACTCTTATAAAACATTGGCTTCTTCTGGGTGTATTTTAAAAATGTTGGATATTTTATGCATTTTATAAAGGATTAAGTCAAAATACAATATCTCAGATAATGGGGATACTGCTCCTTTGTTTGGTGTTTAGGAAATCCATTGCTGATCAGGATCATTTCTTTTTAGGGAAGAAACTGTAACAAGTTCAAAGCTCTTACCAGTTTTAGGGTTGTCTTTCTTTTCTGGTTCCTTAAATGGATTTTGTAGCATTGTGTCAAGAAGTTTAAAGCAGTCTTTTAGTGAATTTTGTTGGTAATACACAATAAGGTCCTTGGAGATACATAAAGGGAGACAAACGCTTGATGAGTCTTATGGTTATTAGTGACAGATAGAAGTACACATGTTGGTCTAAAATATAAGGGCTGTTTCACTCACTGGTTAACTTGCTAGCATTAACTACTCCTTGCTTACTGTTACTTGTTGACTAAAGTCATATAAATTAAAGGACAAAAGTAATATAAATTAAAGAACGGTTGAATGCTGAAATGTTAGGTACCCCCTTGTGATGTCAATTGTAAGTTTTTCCTGGCCAGCTTCTTGGAAACTGCAAAGGCCGAGGAAAAAAACAAATGTACCGCCATGCAGCCATTTTATTTATCTTTCCCAGGCATCCTTAGCAGGGAATTACACTCACATATGGGCAGTAAATAATTTACTCTTCTGCGATTGAGTATGCCCAAGGCTAGGGTAAAAGGTAGGGTGGCAGTGTGACAGTCCTGCATTAGGCTACCAACTCAGTTAACAGTACACAAGTAGAAAGGGGCCATTAAAAAAAACTCTTGTAATGGTCTTAAAGGGAAACTATACCCCTAAACAATGCAGATCTCTACAAGTGTATATGTAAAACCCTGCTTCATCTAAATAAACCATTTCCATAAAAATATACTTTTTTTAGTAGTATGTGCTATTGGGTACTTCTAAATAGAAAATTGCCATTTTAAGAATTAAGGGCCCCCTGGATTAGGATAGGATTCACAGTGCACACAAACAAGCCAAGGCACACATACATGCTAGGCCCCATCAGCCAATAAATGGACAGAGTTCTGCCTTTTGCTTTCACACTACTATTTAATGTTACAGCTCTGAAGGCGTCCGAACGCGTTTTTTTCGTAATGACCGGTATTTTGCGACTTTTTCGTAAATTGTCGCAACTTTTTCGTAGCCGTTACGACTCTTTCGTAAATTGTTTGCAACTTTTTCGTAGCCATTACGATTTGCGCGCATTTTCGCGACTTTTCCGTAGCCGCCGCGCCGAGTATGAAAGTTTCGGATTCATTCAAGCTTCAGTATTGTGACTTTCCTTGGGCCAGGTTGGAGCTGCAGAGTGCCATTGAGTCCTATGGGAAGCTTCCAAAATCATGCAAAGTCTGAAAGTTTTGCCCGCCGTTTACGAGCGCTCAATACGACAATATACAAGCAAATCGTAACGGCTATGAAAAAGTTGCGACAATTCGTAATGGTTTACGAAAAAGCAGCAACAATTTACGAAAAAATCATAACGGCGACGACAAAATCGCAACAAATACGAAAAAGTCGCAAAATGTTCGTTTTCCAATCCGAATTTTTCCCATTTGGATTTGTGGATTCGTAAATCAGCCCCTTAGTGTAGCATTTACAGGAAAAGTAAACCATTGTAAACATACACATGTCCTACTAATATATCCATTACAGTGGCGTAGCGAGGGGGGTGCCGAGGGGGCCATGGCCCCGGGCGGCGTATCAGAAGGGGCGGCGGCGGCTCCTTCTCTCTTACAGGCAACAGGCGCTTTTATAAGGTTGCGCCCGTGCGTATGACGTCACACGTCAGCGACGAGGCGCAACCTTATAGAAGCGCCTGTTGCCTGTAAGAGAGAAGGAGCCGCTGCCGATGGTCTGTTGGGGGTATGTACTATGGGGGAAATTGGGGGCACTGTGTGGGGGCTACTGTCTATGGGGAAATTGGGGCACTTTCCATGGGGGGGGCCAGGTCTTTGTGGGGTATTGTGTATGGGGGCACTTCCTATTGGGGGCACTGTGTATGGGGCAATTGGGGCTCTGTGTATGAGGGCACTTTCTATTGGGGGGCAAGGTCTTTGGGGGGTATTGTCTATGGGGACACTGTGTATGGGGCAATTGGGGCACTGTGTATGGGGGCACTTCCTATTGGGGGCACTTTGTATGGGGCAATTGGGGGCACTTTCTATTGGGGGAACTGTGTATGGGGCAATTGGGGCACTGTGTATGGGGGCACTTTCTGTGGGGGGGGCAAGGTCTTTGGGGGGTACTGTCTATGGGGGAACTGTGTATGGGGAAATTGGGGCACTGTGTATGGGGGCACTTCCTATTGGGGGCACTGTCTAAGGGCAATTGGGGGCACTGTGTGGAGGGGGCTGTCTATGGGGACACTGTGTATGGGGCAATTGGAGGCACTGTCTATGGGGAAATTGGGGCACTTTCTATGGGCAATTGGAGGCAATGTGTGTGGGGGACACTGTGTATGGGGCAATTGGGGGCACTGTGTATGGGGGTACTGTCTATGGGGCAGTTGTATGGGGGGACCGTGGCCAGAATAGCGTTAGGGGGGCCTGGCCAGCATAGTGTTAGGGGGCACTGTGGTAGGGTGACCCTAATACTTTTTATGTCTGTGTGTCCTGTACTGATGGGAGGGGCCCCGTGATTTCTGATGGCGGCCCTGCCACCATGGGCAGCCACGGACGCACAGCTGAATCCACTTTTGACAATTATGACATGCGCACCGCATTTCAAATTCAATAAAAAAAAAAAAAAAATTTAATGCTGCTTTTTTTATTTTGTCGATTTTTTTTAAGAATAACTAAATAGAGGGGCGGCAAATTTCCGGTCGGCCCCAGGCGACGAAAGCCCACGCTACGCCACTGATCCATTAGGCAAATAACATTAAATAATACAAGGGGTTAGTGTGGAAAAAAGTAATTGATGTATTTTTTACATTTATATGTCCCTTTTCATCTTGTCAGTTACAGCTTACTTACAGTAAGATATCAATATTCCTATCACATATAACCCAAACAACGGGATTACTTACAGTAAGACCCTTGAACCCTTTCTTCTCAGTGAGTCTCCAGAGCCCACCCTGAGATGTAACCTTCATATGTTTAACTTCCTGGTTAAACCTAAGGATAAAAAGCATAGTTTGTGTGTCCAAGAGAAGACATGGGGTTAGATTGCTGATTAGATTCTGCAGTTGTATTAACATGTGCCTTGTATTATCGGCATTTCCAAGATAACATTAAATTTGGCTCCCCCAAGATAAAAAAAATAAAGGAAATATCAAGGAGCATTGAACAAATAAGGTTACAAGAGTAAAGCTATGGCATATAGCATTCACAGGGATTTAAACTAAGTAGTATAATATATGACTTGACCAAGGCCCTTTATACATCATACCAACCCTTTAAATTGAAAGATAGAAAAAAAATAAGACTGATCAAAGAGGCAAAGTGTGCGTGTAAGAACAATATTCAAAACACTCCACAAATCTTCTATTAAGTCTCAAGTGGGGAGGTCACCATTCAGATATGTCCAAAGTGATCACCAGTTAAAATATGCATAATGGAGGAACCAGTGTTTATGTGACAAATGCTTTGTTGCCTCAGTCTCACTTCAGAGTATACCAAATATCCTTAATACATTTGTACATAATGGGGTAAATACAAATCCATTGGATGGCCACATCTGACCATACACATCCACCTGAACAGAACTGTGTAAAATATTATCAAGACAGCAACATTATATGGGTTATCACTTGTAGAAGGGCAACTCAATATTATAAAATAGTATATACCGTGACAAATATCATTAAACCATAAGTACACCTTAAAAATGTTAATGTAAAATTGCTCAGGGTATATTTTTAATCACTTTTGAAATTTACATTAATTATTATTTTCAGTTTTTATTAACTGACAATATAATGAATGCTATAACAACAGCACCAGCTGCTGGTCAGTTCCTGTAATTGTACAGTCAAAGAGATATACCTTCAGAAGGAAAATAGAGAAGTGTTCTAATGTTGCTTTGCTCAGCAAAGAGATCAGAAGCCTCAGATTCCCTTTCCCATTTCCTTCCTGAGCAGAACACTTCTCTGTTTTTCTTACAAAGTATTTATTTGACTGTCTTTGACAGTCCAGTTATAGGAACTGACCAGCAAGTGGAACTGTTGTGACAAAATTCATTATATTGACAGTTGATAAAAACATAAATAATCAAAAATAAATAATGCAAATTGTAAAAGTGCTTAGAAAAGCACCCTGATCATTTCTACATTCAATTCTTGAAGTTTACTTATCCTTTATGGAAATTATTCAGCAAAGACATTTAAGTTCTCAAGGCAAACTACCCACTGATGCCCAGTTGGCTCAGAGCAATTTACTTGTGCAAATAAGATTGAAAAATAACACTAGGAGTTATACAATACTCTGGAATGCCTGGGAGAATTGGATTACCATTATTTTATACAGTAGTGGTGATATTTTTTTCCAAGGGCAGGAAACTTTTTGGCATTCCAGCTGTTCAGAATTGCAACTCCCAGCAAGGTTTCACAAATTATCCTCATTAGTAGTGAGTGATACTAAAGGTTTCCTATGCCAGCTTTATTAAGCTTGGTATCAAATTGTGACTTTTGTTACAGAAGGAAATCTATTTGGCTTTTACAGATAGATGATTACTTGATGCTAATAGCGAATTCCCCAGCATCCTTCACCCTTTGTCTGACCAGATAAGTCCCATCAGATCGATTAGCAAGCAGGACTTCAGCATCTCTTCTTTCCATAGGACCTGCATACCTAAACACAAGGACAGTGGAGGTGGAAATGAGGTAGTTAGTGTAGCTAGTTTAGGTACAACCAATGCAGACAATACCCCAAATATCCTCCCAACTTGACTTCAGAATGTGCCTCCTCCACTGCCTTGGGTCCCTCTTACCATCATATTTGAGATAAACATCACAAAGTGTAATTTGGAAGCAGAGGGATTATACTATATGCCTCCCTGTTTATCTGGGGTGAGGGGAGCTGTATTTTTTGTATGTTTTAGATCTAGTAGGCTTAAATAGTGCATGCAACTCAAATCGACACACCCTGTGTTACATTCCCCTGAATGATGCCCCTCTGCAACATGCATTTGCTTTTTCTATCATGTATTTTATTATTAAAATACAATTTAATTTGTAATCTTTGGCTTCAGTACTTACCAGGTATACACAGACAGATCTGGTACTGGGTTCTAGTGGGAAAGAAAAGGAAAAAAGAGCTCAGCAGTTCACAGCCAAAGGAGCCAAAAACTTAATGTCAAGCTATATTGAAACTATTAACTGTAACTATGTTATATGAAAGAGTATGTTGTAACATTTTTACACATTTTAATTTTCATGTTTCAGAGTTCAATTTAAAGCAAACTAGTGGTCATCACCTTATAAATATATGATAATAACTATATGGAAGACTTTGTGAATGCACCACAACAAATGATGGATTAAACAACTCGTGATTTGTAGCTTAACACACTATAATGCAAGGATGCCTAAAACAACAATATTAAGTGATGTTATCCTATCAAGATTTACAGCTGCAACAGCAATGTCAGGGATTAATTACTCTTCCATGTAAAATATGTTATTACATCAGAACAAAAATATATTGCTGAATTTTAGTAATACTTATTTCCCAAGTCATTTTTTAAATAAGATATTTGACTAATATGAAGCATACAGGCTGGTCATTTATTGGACATGTTTGTTAACAATGCTCTCCTCAAAGTCTGTAGGGTGACCCAATCACCTGGAAATTCAGGGACACGGCTAATAAATACATGTTGCAGGGCAGCACTGATTGCATTTAAATTAATCTGCAATCAATTCAGCCCTGCTAGCCGGATTTAAAAACATGTCCCTGGATTTTCAGTCAGATCTGGTCACCCTAATAACTTCTGGTAGATCATGATCTACATTTCGGGCACCCCTGCACTAATTTATTTTGATTAGAGCCTCATGTTCTATTTGTTTCTACCCTGTATCCAGGAGGATACATTATGTAACCTTGTTGTGTATTGCAATATTCCTAGTGCCTATAAAACTAAGGCAGCATTGTATTTCCTTCACTAAGGGGCACATTTACTAACCCACGAACGGGCCGAATGCGTCCGATTGCGTTTTTTTCGTAATGATCGGTAATTTTGCGATTTTTTTTTTTGTATTTTTTGCGATTTTTTCGTATTTTTTGCGATTTTTTTCGGCGTCTTTACGATTTTTGCGAAAAAACGCGAGTTTTTCGTAGCCATTACGAAAGTTGCGCAAAGTCGCGATTTTTTCGTAGCGTTAAAACTTGGGCGAAACGTCGCGCCTTTTAAGTTTTACCGCTACGAAAAAGGCGCGACTTTGCGCGCAAGTGTTAACGCTACGAAAAAATCGCGACTTTGCGCAACTTTCGTAATGGCTACAAAAAACTCGTGTTTTTTCGCAAAAATCGTAAAGACGCCAAAAAAATCGCAAAAAATACGAAAAAGTTGCAAAAAATACGAAAAAATCGCAAAATGTTCGTTTCCAATCGGAATTTTTCCAATTCGGATTCGAAATTGTGTCTTAGTAAATCAGCCCCTAAGTATCTACTCACACAGCTGTGACTTACAGAGGGAAAAGCAAGCAAAAGAAAGCAAACCCTTCCGACTTTGCACTTACACACACATAAGGCTTAACATGGCTGCAGGGGAAGAAACCAATCTCATTGCTGGATGTATTCCTGCCCTGTAAAAGGATATAATAAAAGCAGTGAATTTAAAGAATAGTGTGACAGAAAAAAAAACCAAGCAAATTATACATAGAGTATGGATAACGGACTGAATAAAATACTATATATATAATAAAAATTATAATAACACACAATTAAAATATACAAGAGCCTAGAACAGGGGTGGGCAAACTACGGCCCGCGGGCCACATCCGGCCCCTTGGCTTTTTAATCCGGCCCGCCGACGACGCCAAGTCTCATCACGCGAGACTTGGTGTCATTGGCGTGCCGGAATTAAAGAGACGAAGGGGGCGTAACGCTGCCCTGGCCCTGCCCGCCTTGGCCCGGTCCGGCCCGGGGGTGAGTAAATGTGGCCCGTGAGCCAAAAAGTTTGCCCACCCCTGGCCTAGAATATCCATTATAAACAATGCTTAGTAATGTCATCAATTATAACCAGTACTTAATGTAATATGTCACACAACTTACTGAAACTTGTGTGTTATAATAAATAAAATATTGTTTTTTTAAAATATGAGGATATTAAAAGTCACCTTTGAGTTCCATAACCTGTCTAAAAGCACTCAGCCTTCAGCTTTGTACATTTATATTGTCATGGAATTCAACAAATCAATAAACTAAATAACACACAAGATAACCGTGCAATACTATCCTGAAATTAACTTGTAAATGATTCTTAAAACAAATAACTGTAGCACACCATGCTTTTTATAGTACATTAATAGAGGAAATTGGCCCTCAGTAGTGGTCTAACGTCATTAAGCATGGCCGGTCAGAGGTTGTAGGTAATGGGAAAGTACAGAGATGCCTTAAGAAAACTTTTAAAGCATAGTTGTCTTGCCCCTCGCCTATAGTTACAAATATAGTAACTCTAATAACTGTCAATAGAGAATAGCTGGTTAAAAGAAAGAAACATGTGAGATAAAAGACAAGTAATCGGTCAGGCTAGTAGTGTTACCTCCCACCAATGCTGATCTGCTTCTGCTTTTGTCAGTTCTACAATAACCCCCTTTTCCATTCGCAGAGGTGGGCCAAAGGCAATGGGGGGTGGTGGAATGCCCACATATTCTTGACATGCTTCCATTTTGGTGAGACCTGAAAAAAGTCATTATATGAAAAAGCTATTTTGTTTTATATAACTCTTATTTTCATGCACTCTAGTGTTTTATTTGCCTTTTGCATATACACTTGTGTACTGAATATTCAGTAACTTGGACTTGGACAACGGCGGACTGCCTGGAGTTGGCTATACCCTCATCCTATAAGTGCTTACCTTCCTTATTTGCTTGTTTTATATCCATCTTTTCAATTCCACTTGAAACACAGATAGGTGGTGTTCACCATTTTTGGAATTACCTGGGGTGTGTCCTTGATGTCCGTTTCCTCCCTATATGCTTTTGTTGACCATATTAGTGGGTTCTTTTATTGTATCTCTACATGTTGCTGCCACTAACAGCCCTTCTTAATTGTCTATGTTTCATGGCTTAACACATGGTTGCCATCAATAATTAATCATGGGGCCTCATACTACTAAGTTAGCAGCACCCTTCCCCCTAAGGGCCCCCAATTATTAGGCCTTTGGTTACCAGGCCCCCTTGGCAGTGGGTCTTGCCAACAAGTAGGTTGGGGAACCTGGTTTTCCCAGCCATGTTAAGTCCTGCCCATCCTCTGCAGGACTCACCAATCCACAGCCCAAGATTAGAATCACACTTTTGCACATTATGGTTGCCTCTCCCATGGCGCCCATGACTGGAGTACTCCCTGGTGGCAGCTGTCGCTTCACTCTCCTGGTATGAGCAATCATTTTCATTACTAAAAACTGCAATAACATGCATACCTGTTTCATTCCTTTTGTTGTTGTTTCCCCGGCCTGGCTTCTGCTGAATGAAATATTAAAACTGCAGTTAATATTTTTTTTTCTTTCGAGTGTTCCTGTTTGTTCTATGTTAAAACTTTTCTTATATATTAAAACCTTTCCACGTCCAAAGACCTCCCACTATTAATATGCCTCTTTCCTTACCTACAATCCCCACCAACACCAGGATATCATTCTGTTTTAATAATGGTTCTTTTTCCTTGAAAAAATATAAGGATTTTTAAAAATGTGAATTATTTGATAAAAATGAAGTCTATGGGAGATGGCCTTTCCGTAATTCGGAACATTCTGGATCGTGGGTTTACAGATAAGGGGTCCGATACCTAAACTAAGATATAATGAATGCTTATTGGCACAACAATTCTGTTGTGTTTATTTAATGTAAATTAAATTATTTTTAACATTTTTAGACTTTAGGTATGGAAATCCAAATTACAGACAGCATTCTGGATAACAGGTCCCATGACTATTATTATTATCCTTTATTAATATAGTGCCAATATATTCTGCAGAACCTGTATATTTTTGGAGAGTACCAAAAGAAGACCCACACAGACATGGGGAAAACATACAAAATTTTTAAATTAAACTTACAGTAGGTCCCCATGACTACAAGGCAGCAAGCAACACGCACTTTCATGCTTATATAGGACCTCTATCACTCTAAAGCAGAAGGAGAATATTGGCCCCTAAAAGAAGGTCTGGACTGGGCTTAAAGATATTTTAACTACACAGAGGCCCAAACCGCCCTGTACTGTACTTGCCCACTAAATAGTGACTGTCTATGGCATCTTACAGCAGCCCGTCTGGCATTTGCTAGAACCCACAGATTGCCAGTTTGGGCCTGCTGAAAAGTCCAAAGTACAATAAGCCCATCCTCACCCCTATTATAATTTCTTTTCTCGTGATATTCCCATTTTTTTCCAACACTTTTTTTTCTCTATACCCACCTCCCCTCTCTTTATATGTACAATATGGCAGAAGAAGCTTGAGTTACCTTTTTAATTGTAGAGGACCCTGAATCTGAAATAAACCAAACATATAGGCTATATTACGTTTCTTTGTAAATTTTAAAGTTTTATAACCCTTTTAAAAAATTGTAGCTGAGTGAGTGCCATGCTGCCATCTACTTGCCTTTCCAAGTCTGGGCTGTGCACATGTGCAGTAGGGTAAATCAGAACTTAGAACTATTGTACATATGCACAAACCAGGGCCAGAGACAGGAGAGAACTAGGATCTTACCCCAGGCTTGTGCATTTTCAGCAAAGAGTAGCTGCAAGTATAACAAATTGGCTTGTCTTTGCTTGTCCTTTAAATAATGCTTGACATTTTCACTAAAATCTACTTTTCTTCAATTTTTATAGTACTTTCCCCCTCCTTATTTTCTAATGCACTATGCAATGGTCAATATGGTGCATTGGTACATTAAATCTTTTAACATGCTTTGTTGACAAACCAACCATAATCCATAGTACATGAATATTGGTTGGGATAGTCTGGCCTACATAGTAGTAATAGAGATAAGTCTATTTGCAGGCCAATTTAGGCAGATAATTCATAATAAGCTCAGGTATGAAACGCATAAAAAATTTAAAATCTCTTTTGCCAACAATAGAACAAAGAATAAAAATCCAGCCTTGGGGTGACAAAGACAAGCTGTTTTCAAACACAGAAAGGGCCATGCATTATTCAGAACATTCAGACTCTGTTGAGAATAGTACATAAAACCTTGCTCATGACATTTATATGCTATGATGAGTCGAGGAAGAAAAATGAAATAAACACACACTTTAATTTCACATAAAATTGTCATTTGCTAAATTAAAGTCTAGTCCATGTTGCTGAGATTTTGTTTGTAGCACTAATCTTTACCTGTCTTTACCTGCCCCCAACCAGCTCAATAAACAGTGACTGTCTATGGCATCTTACAGCAGCCACTCTGGCATTTGCCAGCATACACAGATTGCCAGTCTGGGACTGGCTGTGTGTGTTCCTCGTACCTTTGACCTCTGAACAACTTACAAATGTACCTTTCCTGGGCATATTTTGTTATGCCTGACTACTTGTTATGTCATTTTACAACATTGCTTATAACACTGCCAGCACCAATGAAAAAATAACAAATCTTGTATGACCTCTATAGGCTTTTCACTTTATATGTGGTCTGTCAGTCATCTTCTTCTGATGCCATTAGTCCACATTTTAAATTGTGTCTGCATTAAACCTCGCTTTATTACTGCTGCATGAATGATCATCTGAGCCCCATGTATAATGATTTTTTTCGATATCTAGCACCCTATCAATACAGTTACCCACATGCTAATATTTTCCCCTCTGTATTTCTTCTTACCTTGCTTTCCGCAACAAGGTACTCTACCCAAACATTCCTTGTGTGCTGGAGCTTTGCAGCGGCAACATCTGTAACCCTGGAAGAACAGACCCCTTGAAAAGGAAAACAGCAGTTAACAACTCAGATCCACTAGTGAAGTGTCTCTGGCCAACTCAGTGGGGGTCATTTATCAACACTGGGAAAAATTGCCCGTGAGCAGTAACCCACAACATCCAATCAAATTGTTGCACTCATTTTTCTACCTGCAGCTGGCTGAAAAAAGCAAATTGCTTATTGGTTGCTATGGGTTACCGCCCGGGGCAAATTTGCCCAGTGTTAATGTAATGTAAATGAGCCCAAGTCGGGTAATATAATATCTGGTATATATGGTAATAAATATAATAATTTGTAATCTAAAAATATACAAATAATACATAATACAATAATAAATATGGTAATAAATATAATAAAATACTGTCTCATCTCACCTCAGTAACATCTGGCAGGCTTTGCATGTAGCTGTATCTTCAAATGAAAACATCTGGAAATCATGTCCATTTGCAAGGGCATTGTCTGGGTAGATATTGGAACTGCAGAGGAGAAAGACTTATGGGTAACACAAGGAGTCCCCTCAATAAATGTATTGCTCTAACATACTTTTAAATACTGTACAGTAATTACAAATAGAAATGATGGCTAACCTGTCCTGCTCCAGGAATTGCAGTAAATATAACTCCAGGAATAGCTCAACAAAGATTATCCAACTTTACATACACATACAAATGCAATTTCATTTACAAACACCACCAGTGCAGTGTTTACAATCTAAATTGGTATACAATTATAATTAATACAATCAGAATGTAGTGAAAAGAAAATATGCAATGTGCTAAACCAGAGGTCGGGAACCTTTTTGGCTGAGAGAGCCATAAACACCACATATTTTAAAATGTAAATCCATGAGAGCCATACAATATGTTTGGCCGCGGATGCTGCGGGGCAAGGTAGGGTGGGTCCCAAGGATGCCGGATGCGATGCGGAGGAGGGCGTGGCCTGCGCTTGGTGGATAGAAGACGTGTTCTAAGGCTTAGAACACGTCTTCTATCCGCCGAGCGCAGGCCACGGCCAGCTATGTTATAGCTATTTTTTTTATTAAAGACTTGGCAGCGAGCCAGATGCAACCATCAAAAGAGCCGCATGTGGCTCCTGAGCCATAGGTTCCCTACCCCTGTGCTAAACAGTATAAAAATAAGCACAACAATACTTTGTGAAGTGTCATTTTTATGTCTAATTGAGTATGTAACTCACAGAGCCATTTCAAACTGTTCCATCCATTTTTTCTTCAGTTCTCTGGTCTTAAAATAAAGTTCATAGCCAAGAGTACCACGAGCGTCAATCAACAGGAACATGTGTGACCACTTAAAGAAGATGCATAAAGATTTATATTTACTATAATTACATATGAAAAGGTTAATGTATTACTGTCCTCCCACTCCTCTGCTATTTTATTCTGCTAAAAGAAAGTATAGGCGTCTAGGTATAGTATATCTAGGTATTCAACCTCATAGTGGTTGCATGGGGTAGTCAAATAAAAATAGGTGCTACAATAGTCAGAAATGGATCCCTGTGAAAGTGTACTGCATAAATAGAGAGGAAGTTGTAAGTCTTCTCTTTCAAAGGAGGTGCACGCCATACAGCACACCTCAATATTCTGTATTCATGGAAAATAAACAGACTAGCTCCAGTAACTCAAAAACAGGTAGGCACCTTAGCTGAGAACAGTGTCGGAGTGAGATGCCAGGGGCCCACCAGAAAACTTTGGACCACAGGCCCATTTTCTAAACTATTCCTCCTCTCCTCCCTCTCCCTCAAAAAAGTCTTTTTTCTCTATCCTTCCATCTCTTTTTCCCATACAGAAATAAGAAATGACCACGCAATTGGGCAAATAGTTAGTCTCCTCCTGAGCCCACCAGAATTTTTACTGGTATCCTGGTGGGCCAGTCGGCCAGTCCGACACTGGCTGAGAAAAACATATTCTGTAAGTGGAAGGTACTATTCTGAGCTTTCTTTTGACTTGTGGCATCTTAATGACATATTATACTTTTCATAGAAAGTAGTATGGCAAAAAGAGAGGTACATAGACACAGTCATAGACACCAGCAGTTTCAGCTATTATTTCTACTTTAGTGTATGTTTATGGTGTTTAAGTGGATTTTCCCAACACTGGTACCTAAGGATCACCTAAGCTGCAAAACAGCATGTATAGCAATAAAACTATACTTTCCTAGTCCACCTATACTATTCTGCAGCCCAGTATTTTGCAGACTTAATATCCATCAGTATTTATTAGTTACCTTTTTATTATCTTTGTCCCCAGAGGAATCATCCCGAATCTGGAAATTCTGAAGCTTTATAAATTCTTTCAGGTCAAACGTATCTCCTTTTCTTTTACAGATCAACAGTGCTCGGTCCAAAAGAAAGGCATATCTGACAAAAGTAATACACATAATTCACATTGTCAGTGCCCAGTATAATAAAAATGGATGTAGCTCATGTAGCTGCTGCATATCAAAAATAAGATGCTGGGATAAGAGATGCTGGAAAAAGTATATCAACAATAGCTGCAGTGCCCGTGGTTGGATATATGGTTAGCCATAAGGGAACATTTACCATACAGCTTAAGATCATACAAATAAACTTTGGTCAGCTGAAAATATTTATATATATATATTTCCCATTTAGCATATTTAGTCTACAGTATGTACAGAGAACAATACAGTGCATATCCATCAGCGCCCAAATTTACACATTAAGCATTTTATACACACTGATCTTTATAGAGCACCTACAATAAAACCAAGCCGCAAGTTCTAGCTAAAACTGTGTTTACGTGCAGTAAGCCTTGTACATTTTTAAGTGTGGAATTAGGAAATGTCAGACCAAAATCAGAACAGTGGGAGGGTATGCTGGAGGCAGGTTGATATAAAAAGGGGTTTGTGAGGTGAGCTGGATAGAAGGAACAAGAACTTTCTTGGTGCTCTGTGGATGGGGCTTGTTACCTGTCCAGTTTAGACTTTCTCTCCATAGTGGTGACTTTAAGTTCTCCGTCAGTTTTCGGTCTCCCATATTGAGCAAGAGAATCAGTCTGCGAGAGAGAGTCAGTGCAATTAGGCATATGAAAGGAGTTAAACATCATAGTCAGATTCTCATTCAGAGAGGTACTAAAAAGGCACAGGGCCCGATTCACTAAAGTGCGATAAAAATTATCGCACGGTTTTTTGCGTTAAATAAGTCGCGATAATTAGCGCACGATTCACCATAGTATTATCGCATGCGGTATTTTTCGCGCTAGTTTTAACGCATGCTGAAAAGAATACAATCGCATTATTCACTATAACTTAGGCGCGCTAAATATCACATTCGGCTATGCGAAAATTAACACCTACTACAGGCAGGCGAAAAATTATAGAAAAGTACAGTAAATGAGTTTTTGGCAATAAAATATGGACTTACAGTGTTATTTATTCAAGTATGTGTCTTTTTACTCAATTTTACTAAAGTCTTGGCATGTATGGAATTTCGCTACTATTATACAGTGATAGTGATAAATATTTAGTCGCCAAAATATACAGTACTATAGCGGTGAATATTTAGTCACCAAAATATACAGTGCTATAGCGGTGAATCACAAAATACATTACTAGGTATAATAATTATAGAATGAGCTTTTGCCAATAAAATATGGACTTTGCATTGCTACTTATTCAAGTATGTGTTTCCCCTAGAGTGACGCAGCCGCCAGTTTGCAGGGAAATGGTAATTTTTAATACAGTAATTTTACGAAAGTATTGGCGTGTATGGCAAACATGGCTTGCGTTCATTTGCGCGACTATTTATATGCGGCTACAAGTGATGAAATGTTACGCCAGGCATGGATTCGCAGCAAATTTTTGGACGTGCAGCGAATTTTTCCGCAGCAAATTTTTTCATGCGCTTCGCAAAACAATCCGCCAAAAAAATACGAAAAAATTGTATTAGTCACAATAATATCGTATTGGTGATCCGAAAGTCACAAAATTTTCGTACCGAACGATTGTAAACAGCAGCAGAACCTTTCAGAATTTTTTGTGCAATCATATGAAAAAGTTGCGGGGGCGTACGAAAAAGTCGCGCAAGCGCAAAAAAGTCAGCTAGTATACGCTCCGAGCGTTCTTGTCTTAATAAATATCCCCTGGTGAGTTCCCTTCTGGTGAAATGTGTCAAAGTTTATTTTCACTCTTTGATATATATGCCCCCAGGTATTAATATGTGTCAGGATGATTTTCATGTATTGATTTGTTAATAAATTAACATATAATGTAAGGAATAAAAATTGATCATTCGTACAAAAAACAAATGTGAGAGGGACAGGACCCTAGCAGTTTAGTTATGCAGCAACAATGATATTATTTTATCAGAGCAATGCTAATCTTTTCTATGCCTGTGTGTAATGGTGTCAGGAATATAACTTGCTCTCAATGTGGAAGTTGGGGTCCTGGCCCTACAATGTACAGTACATTGGTTGGACCATACTTTTAAAAATCCCAAACATATATTCAGCTTTTTTTTGTAGAAATGCCCACTTCCTGACACAAACTAGCAACATGACAAAGACTGATTCTGTGAAAAGAATGGTGCCACCTGTTAAATACAAGGAGTTGTGTGTAGCAGACATTAAAGATCAGAACAGAGTGGTGACCATATGAGTCAGAGCTGAGGGCTTTTAAATCAAATGATAAATATATTATGCTGTAATTTTCAGGCACCTCCTGTTTCTTGCTTACCCGGTGCTATTGGTGCATATTTAGAAAAACTTTGCTTAAAGCTATGAGGAAGTATTGTTTAATTGACATCTATAAGGCTGCCTTACCCAAGACAAGTAGTATGCAGCACAAATTTGGATATACAGTGCACAATATACATAGAATGTTTTATGTGAAACTAATCTTTGCAGTTTTCCCATCTAACTTAAAAAAAAGAAAATGCTTCTATTAAACAATAAGACATTTTATATAATTAAACATGGCTAAAACTTTATCCTATATATCCCCTATATTATAGTATATGGGGCAGATTTACCAAAGTGTAAAATAATGAAGTGCCACTTACGGCCATATTTATCAAAATGTGAGATTAGACCTCACCACAATTCACCCACCTTCTATTCATTCCTATGTCATTTTTTAGAAATGTATTAATCAGTGGGTGAAAGTTAGAGTTTGCCATTTGATGAATACACATCTAAAAATCCCACAGGAATTAACAGAAAGTCAGCAAACTGTGTGAGCTCTAATCACAAATTTTGATAAATCTGCCGCTTTGTGTAACTTACTACATCACCAATGTTTTTTTAATAATAATCTTTGTACTCCCACCTGCTACTATTTAAAAGGTCACTTCCTTGCACCAGTGCAGTTATTGCACCTATTTGTATGAGGTATGAGAATGTTCTTGTGGTTATTTGCACACAATACCTCAGTGTCATTCTAACAATACAAGTGCTTTCGAGAAGGATGACAAGTAATTATGATACTGACCAAAAAGCAAAAAGCTCTATTTTAAATCATTTACACAAGCTGCATGTGTACATGCACTATACAATATAGTACATACAGAAATCTTAGATACAGGGGCCTGGGGATGTTTGTAAAACTTAAACAAGGGAACATGCAATTATATCTGCAGGGGTAAATGGAAATGAAGAAAAAAATTTGGTGGGAATGGTTATAATGGGTATATTAATGGGTATGGGTAACAATCAGGGCTGATTTAATGTGCCAGTGGACCCATGACAAATATTTAACTGGTTGGTTCCCTGTGGGCATCCCAAAATATTTGCAACAGTATCACCCTAAAGTAAACTAGAATATAAGTAGAAGTGGGGTCAGGGACCAGGGCACAAGACAAACAGCCATGGAAACAGGTTATCCATAAAAATAGTAAAAAATGTATTTTACAAATAACTTATGAATGCTCTGCTCACTAATGTTGAAATTAAATTGAGGGGTTTGCCATTTCTGGGGAATGCTTCAGTAAAAAATTATAGCAGATAAAAGATCTGATGGTGGGCCCCTTGTCTTAGTGGGCCCTGGGTAAATACCCCTTTGGCCCTGGCAAGTATATGGTGAGTCCAGGCTAAATTTTCCAGGTGCCCATAGGCCTCAAGTTACACCACTACACACAAATAAGTCTATAACTAGACGTTTACCCAGCCTTTCCTCGCCAAATCCTCACATGCTTATAATGGTCAGCACATTAAAAAACAATTTAATAAATTCTAGTTAGGGCTACAGGTGTACATATTATTGCGAGCAGACCAAGATGTACAGTTTCAGAAATGCTGGCCTCTACAATCTAAGCCTTAAATATTCTGTATTAGGAGCATTTTCAAACTGATTAAATGCTTCATAAAGTGGGATTCCCATCCAGCAGATCATTTCTGCATCTCTCATTTAAGGAATGTTTATGGGAACTCTGCTATTAACATAATACATTAACATAATACATAGTATTCAATTTACACCCTAGAATTTATACTCTTGTTGTTGGCACAAAATCCTGCATTGAAATGAACAATGGGTTTACTGAATTTAACTAAACAATTTTTTTTCCTTTAATGAACATAATGTATTGTTTTCTGGTGATGATAGTATCCCTTTAACTGAGGTAGCCATAACATACTGTGCTGGATATTTTTCTATTAAGCAATCAGGCAGCAGCATATCTCTTTTTCTTATCCCACATACCAGATTCTCGATAGATAGCTGGAAATTTGTTATTTGCTTCAGTGTCTCATTGTCTCTCTTCACTTCATTAACACACTGAGCCAAGTCCTGCAAAAAAACATTGCGTAAACCTTCTTTCCAGTTGGTGTATGACTACATATATAAAATTACATCCATTTTCACATAGCTCTTCTAAGAACACATCTTAATTTATTAGTTTATTATTTATTAATAGCAAGTGCAATATAGCCCCCTCAGTTAAAATATATGCTTTTTATTATTAAGGACATAATAATTACATAATTATCTATTTTAAATATTCACAGTTCAATAACTTTGCTTGCTCTTCTAGTAATAATAATAAATTATATGTATTTCTTATATATGGTAGTCAGGGTTGGAACCATGAATCATATAATAGGTATGCAGTTACCATTAAAAAATGATACAAATGCCTAACCAAATGTTCTGTGTATAGTTTTGGGAGATCAGAGGAGGTCAGTATTTTCAAAAAAAAGCCCAATTAATTTCTAACTGATTTCTTACCCTCATCGCATCTAAAGACAGTTTTAGATTGTCTTTCTCAGTTGGGTCCACTGTGTGTTTCACCAACTCCTGTGCAGGGATAGAAGAAAAGAACCATGATAAAAGACAATGTTGGACATTTTGTCGTGCTGTGTACAAGTAGCAGAGCTAAAGAGATCAGATTAAGAAATGGCCATATGGTGAATTTTGGTACAGTTACCTGCAGGAGGAGATGATACTTTAGTACACGTTGCATTGGTACCATCAGCAAATCCCTCAAGGAAAAACGGCCATTATTTGCTCTTTGGGAACACTCCTGAAAAAAATTTTTTACTCTGTAATCTTGATGTTTATACAGTTAATATTTAAAAAGTGTGACTGAATAAATGTCTTCTATATTTTCTCCTGTAGGCCCAGGCCAAATTATATTCCTGCCTTAAAAGTGACCCAGGTACACTGAGAAACTATTTTACCTCTAGCTTCATCCTGACTCCTTCATGCTCCATTGAAGTCTTCTCTAGATGCTTAGTAGCAGATTCCACCTGACTGCAGTATGTGCCATAAATAAGAAACCTGGGGAAAAGTGCACGTAAATAAAGGACATGTATGTATATGTGTGCATATACTAATAATGTTGATGAACTATTACTTACTTTTCTTTGTTTCGCAGGAATACTTGGTACAAATTCTGCTGGCTTTTATACAAGGCGCAACTCTTCATTTCTGATAGAAAGACTTGGTGAAGAGCCAAGAGCTCCTAAAAAAGACATAATAACATAACATAAAGCTGTAGGCTAAGTGCATTTATACGTGTTATAGCACTTTAGGGTGATTTCTAATATACTCATATTTTACAACAGAGGGTACATTATTTTCTATAATACAAACATTTCAGGGAGTCATGTGACACAAATTACATCACTATGCACTGATTATAACTGATGACACCACTAAAACAGTTTTATTAATTTTACATATTCTACATATTTACTCTTCATCAAATCTGGGCTCAACTCCATGCCAGCTTTTGTCTGATGGTGTTGGACTGACAGAACACATCCTACAAGTCAGATGTAGTTGTATGGGTCAAACTATAATGGAACTGATACAGGTATGGGATCCTGTTATCCGGAAACCCGTTATCCAGAAAGTTCCAAATTACCGAAAGATGATCTCCCATAGATTCCATTATAAGCAAATAATTCTAATTTTTAAAATGTATTTCCTTTTTCTCTAAAATAATAAAACAGTACCTTGTACTTAATCCCAACTAAGATATAATTAATCCTTATTGAAAGTAAAACAATCCTATTGGGTTTATTCAATATTAAATGATTTTCAGCAGACTTAAGTTATGGAGATCCAAATTACAGAAAAATCCCTTATCCAGAAAACCTCAGGTCCCAAGCATTCTGGAGAACAGGTCCCATACCTGTACAAAAATCTGGGTGCCATCCGATTTGATGCGCATTCTGCGTCTTCATCCGAGGATTTCAAATCTGATGGTACTTTTTTTAATTGAAATATATTGACTGTCAGATTTAGATGCAGGAACAAAATGCTCCATCCGTCTTTATCTGATCTGACTTTACATTACAACTGATAGGATCCTACAAAATAGCATGCTGTTGCATGACAAGATCGGATAAAATCTGACCCACAAAATCTGATCAAAATATTAGTATAGAGTTTAGCCCTCTAACATATTCCTTGTGCCTAGAATAACCATAATTAAAGACGCAGCACCTCTGCGTTTCATTTACTCTGTCCTAGGCATTTTCTATGTATCAGATGCCCCAATGAAGATGGGCCTGAAGAGCAGCAATTGTACCACTTAACTATATGTTTAATGGGACATACATGGGAGCAAAGCATCACTTAAAGGCATATTAGCAAGTAGGTGTGACAAACAGCATTAGCATCCAAGACATTTCATACTACTTTATGAATAATTATCATGCAACTGATTAAAGCATGGACAGCAAATTCTGTTCTTCATAATTGTAGCAAACCAGCCCAAATACTGAACTAATTAAAGGAACAGTAACACCAAAAAATGAAAGTGTATAAAAGTAACTAAAATATACTGTGCTGCTGCCCTGCACTGGTAAAAGTTGTGTGTTTACTTCAGAAAGTCTACTATAATTTATATAAATAAGCTGCTATGTAGCCATGGAGGCAGCCATTCAAAGGAGAAAAGGCACAGGCACATAGCAGATAACAGATAAAACACTATTGTATTCTACAGAACTTATCTGTTATCTGCTATGTAACCTGTGCCTTTTCTCCCTTTTTCCAGCTTGAATGGCTGCCCCCGTGGCTACACAGCAGCTTATTATATAAATTATAGTAGTGTTACTGTAGCAAACACACCAATTTTACCAGTGCAGGGCAACAGTGCATTATATTTTTATTACTTTAAAGCTCTTTTATTTTTTGGTGTTACTGTTTCTTTAAGCTAAAATGAGACTGAAACTCAGTATAATGTATTACCAGGGAGATCCCTCTGATTTCAGAGGGTAAATCACAAAACAATAGTTAAGCTGGAAAATAAATAACCACTTGTATTCAACTTGTATTCTATATATATAAAAGTACAATATAAAATCTAAGAACAAGGTGGAAAAAGTAAATGAACATAGGAAGGACAGTGGGTGATGTTTTCTTCTAAGAAACCTAATAAAATCATTAAGGGAAGTTTAGAAAAAACAAATTTGGCTACATCTTTAAGTAAAGAGAAAATTGCAACAAAAACATTTAAATAGTTTAAAAAAAACGAATTCACATTATAAAATAAGATGAAAATGATGTGTGGTTATAAAAAATAGAGAGTGTGGAAATGTATTGGTCACCTTAATGTTGATGAAGATGCTGTTCGTTTCATTTTGACTCAGAAACATTTGTAGTGGCTTCATAAAATACTGTAGAGTGCAAAGAACACAAACATAATGTCAAGCGATGCAGTTAAGCTTTAAAATACCCTACAGCAGAATTTTCAGTCTGGTCCTAAGGCTATTTAAGATTTTTTTACATTAAAATTACCAAGATATGCCCAAATAAATAATTACTGCACTAATTTGTACTGAGATTTTTAGCAAATGACACAAAGCAGCCATCATAGGAAACTGAATTCTATATTGTACCTGATCTTTCACATCTGCAGCCACTAAGAAGCATTCCGCTGAGGGAGTTGTCCTAATGCAAAGGTGCATTATATATTGGGCTAATATATTGCATAGCTTGAGCTATGGAACTAAACATAAATTCTAGAAACTTGTTAAATTGTTCCAGTGATTTAGGTACCTGAGTAATAGATTCCAGTGTGTCTGTATATTTTTCCTCTGTCTGGTATAATTCCTGAAGGCAGCATCTCCTCATGTCATCTGAAGTCATTTTCTGATTTAAGTAGAAAAAAAAATCAGAAAAGTACCCGCCTTTATAATCTTCCATATACTCTTCCCACCACCCAGTGCAATAAGATTTCTTGTCATTCCTCTACCACCGTGCCACAATATCAGTAGGGCCTTATAGGTGCTATCAAGACCAAAGTTGCAGATAAAACCACAATATCCTGTCCATCTTGCCAATGGTATTCCCCTTGCAGTTATTTAACATGGCATTTTACAATAATGTAACTAACTTTCTCTTTTTGTAACTGCCTGCCTACGTGTAGCCCTTCTTTTCTGCAATGACGCATACACCCAGTTAATCCTCTGTACTAATGATCACCAGTCTCCAAACACCAATAATTACAACTGTCATGCCAACAAAACCCTTGAACATTTTCTCAGAAATTACCCCATCTGTAGGTGCTGCAGGTTGTTCCTCAAGCTTCATGAGATCTTCGTAGATCTCATTTCCTTCCTCTTCCTCCATATCAACACAGTCATAGAGATCCTCATCTTCCTCACCTGTATCACTGTGTGAAGTCACATAAATCATTATAGTTATAATTTTACAATATACTATTTAACATTTTATAACACAATGTTTGCTAGTTTTAATTAAATCTCCAAAATCTGGTCTGGGTCCTTCATCCAATGTTGTAGGAAGGTTCTTTTCATATGAGTACGTAACAAATGTTCTGAGCATTCAGCTGCATGTGTAGGTTACAAATTACAGTAGCGGAATTTGCAGAAAAACTTCAGTACTGGTAACTACAACACTATACAAAACATGGTTCTAGCGTTTATGGGACACATTGATCTGTGTGTCTCCATGATCCCCTTTCATACAGTGACATTTCCTTCTTTAGTAGACAATAGTAATGAAAATGAGAGAGATTATTATATTGACCCAAGCACAATGTGGAATCACAAATTAATATGGGCCCCATTAAAAAAATAAGTTCAAGAAACCCCAAGTTGCACTAACTACATACATGTGCCCTTGAACTGTTTTTAAAATTAAGTAAAGCTCACAACCTAAATAAAACTATGACTCTGATATCTCTGGGAAGTGCTTCATGCAATAGTTATTCTCTTTCAAACATAAATGTCTTATCTGCAGCTAAACCACAAACCATGAAACACATTCTCAGTAAAGTTTATATAGAATTACTTTTTAAATTTAATTTCTCCTAGAAATAGAAGGGACCTCAATAGCATGTGCACAAGAGGCAATGAAACAGCTCTATACAGGAAAACTTGGTAATGAAGCCTCTATTCCCCTTGGTACTGTCTGTGTTTAATGACATAATTATTAGAGAGAGAGCTGCTATATAGAGAGAAATAAATGGAGTGGTAGAAAAGGAACTAATGCATTCTTTCTCCTTCTTGACTCTTTAGGGCCCATGCATTTAGATATAGGAAAAAAACACAGACAGAAATCTCTTATCAGCACACAACTAATCAGGTTTATGTTGCATACAGATATGTTTGTTACTGTGCATGCTTATTGCATTTTTAATCTAGTCATGTTCCTTTGCCTTTAAACTGTATAATAGATTTCAAGCATATGACTGGAGTTAAGAAACTTACTCAATCTGATCAGAAAGGCCACTGTAGATATCATCATCTGTCTCTAATTCCTCAGTGGGAAATGGTCTGTAGAAAATAAAAAGTGTCACAGCCTGTATTAAGAAAATGTAGACTCTGTTGTCATGTCAGTCAATTGTGACTAAGCTGTGGACATCTTATTGTAACTAATACAAATATGCAAGGGACGTTGTTACGTGGCGACACCATATTTATTGAAGGACATGATTGTGGACAGGGAACATATGGTTTAGAATTGTATTATACTCACTCATAGCCCCTATTCTGAGCAACTGAAGTCCAGGACAGAATGGACAGTGTGTCAATAACCTGTGGGGAGAAACAGCAAAGAATTGCAGCACCACTGAATATGACAAGCAGAATCTCTGCCCCCAATATGTATACAAGAAGGGGATGACTAACTTTTAACATTTACCACAATCTCAGATGCTTTTTTTTAAAAAAAAAATTGCTGCAAAAAAACTCAATGTCAAAAGGCAGTAAATCAGACCCTTAGACTTTTTGAGTTCTAACTGTGTTTGTGATCCAAAATCTGGTCAGGGCTACCCTGTTCCAGACTGGGAATATAAATAGGCCCTGGCATTCCAAGTACACAGAGTAATAGTCACTGTCGATAGCATTTTACAGCAGCCCTCTGGCATTTGGCATTTAAAGCAGTTTCTGTCTGTCCTTTGGTATTACCTTATAAGTCCGTCAGACTAATGTAGCAGAAATGAATCCTTTCCTGACAAGACTTCACTTGCCAAAATGCCATGCACACTTCTTCATTCTCCTTCTTCAAAAGTTTGTTACAAAATTATGCAATATTATATATGAAACAGAAGGGGTAATTTGCTATGGCCAAGGAAGAAGTGACTGGGGGACTGGCTATGCCCTGCAGGGATGAAACTAGAAGAGGCATGTGCATGTGACTTGGGTGCAACCATGGGGGGGGCACTAGGCACATACCTCTTCCTTCGCCTACTTCTAGTCTACACCCTCATTCCCCACTGCCACTTGTCAGTGCCGCTTCAGTGTGCACCCCTCCACCCCTCTGCAGCATAACCAGACCACTGTTTTTGTTAACCAAATCAGCCATTATATCCCAACTCTTGCTTCTTTCTATAACATGGATTAGGGTTTTTTTGTGTGACAGTTGAAATATTCATGCATGTTGTTGTCAAGTTCTGTTTAAAAGTCTTAAGTATTCTTTAAAATAATCAGATGATAATTATATTTCATTTGGTTGGGTGGGTGTTTTGCATTGTTCATCTTTCTTGCCTTTCTATACAAGAATTTAATGGAGGTAGTTTTATTTTCTTTACTTACTTTTCTTTCCCAGTGTATCAGTCAAACCACTGACAGATCACTCATAGTCAGATTGTTCAGATTGATATCACTTGTGATATTGATATCACTTCTTACCTCTCCACAGAGTCTCCAGTGACAATATAAGTCACTCAAGCCTACCCACATCACTCACATGCTGCACTCACTATGCCAAATGTAGTTAGTTCCACAAGATAGGGCCACACCGAACAAGAGTTTCTGGCCTAAATTGCAGTTACCCTGTTTTGCCAAAACGCATTAGTGTTTTTATTTAGAAAACTTGCTGCACCTTCCCTGCCTCCCTTGCTACTACATGGAATACAGTGTGATTGCCCTTGTAGTTAGCCTGCATTGCCTTTGTGCAGCTGATGAAACTGCAATTGCAAGGTAAAGACCAGTTCAGCGTTTCAGTAAAAAGCCACATAAATAACTGGACGCTTGTATGAACATTTCTGGTACAGTCTGTCTGGTCTTTCTCAGGGCTAGAACTTGCTATATCTGCACTGTTACATCTTTTGATGGCACACTCAGAAAGAACAATTCAGTTTACATTACATACTCCTGGCTGTCTTGAGTAGAAGGACACATAAATGTACATATAGCTGAAATGCTGCTAAATAAGTAGAGTTGCTGTAGGCTGCTTTTGTGGTGGGGCGGCTGGGCAGGCAGTAAACCTTTCTCCTCTCATCAGATCTATGAAGTAACTAACTACCCTGACCCACAAAAGCCACAAAGCCCGAGCCTAGTATTGGCCTTCCAGTCAGTCTAGTCTGCCCATTTGAGAAACTAAACCACAAAAACCTTTCATGGACAGAGTGGAAAGGCCATGAGCCATGGAGGAAATTGCAAAATTTCTGTACTTCAGTCTTTTACCATACATATTACAGAATTACATCATATGTATAGGAAAATCCAGGTTGGCACATATATTTGGCTATATGAAATCTTTATAATTGCTTGGTAAAACTAAAAGTGATTTTTACATGTGCTCAAAGATGATAATAGAAAACGCACACAGAAATATCACACATTGCTCCTTTATCGGTTACAGTAACAGATCGCTCCAACCCCTGTTACTGTATTTTCTTTATCTTTGCAAAATGACAGTGTGGACACAAATACAAACAGGAAGAAGATCCAGTGCCCAAGTGAGCTTTTTATGCAAGAAATCATGTTTGTGGACTGTGTGTGTTTGATGTCATACATATAACGCAACTGGAAAGGCTCAGCGACAATTTTTTCCTTTAGGCCTCCATTTGGATGACAAAAGTGTATAGACAAAAGGCTACGAGCAGTGTTTCCTATACTGAAAAGTACTATATTATGTACGCAAAAATATACAAAAATAATAAGTAGTACGTAATGGTGAATTCCCTTTAAGCCACAATGAGAAGCACTGGTCATACAAGGGGGATCAGTATTTCCTCTCATTAGTTATATTAGTCTGTGTAATGTAGAACATTCTCTGTGCAAAAGTGATGCTCTGTGCCGGAGTTTCCCAGCAGTTGCTGAAAAAGAACTGACTGAACAGGAAGTGTGTAAAACCCACAGGGGAACTGAAACAACAGTGCATTTCAGGGAGGGCTTACACATACAGATGTCTGTGTGTTACTATTTACTGTACTGTTCTGTACTATTTTGTACAATTAGTGTGTGTTATAGTAATCTATGTGTTACCATTACTGTACTGTACAGTGTGAGCGTTTTATCAGCTTCTCAGAATTTTCAGAAGGACATACATTTTGGAAACTAGAGATTTTATTGGCCAAATAAGTGACAGTGCAACCACTTTCTTGTATTCTATCCATATAGGCTGTGTAGATAAAACAGCACTATAATCCTTTTCTCCATGGCCAGGATTTTTGCTAGCCAAATTTCCCTTTCCCTTTTAGACATACTGTTTAGTTCCTACTGATCATTCATTAACCTGGCTGTCTAGAAACTTCCTTCTAACCTCCTTCTATTTAAAATAAAGCAGATAAATCTTCAGGCAATAATTGTACACTAAAAAAAGTTGCATTATGGGTTAAAAAACATGGCAATTTGGATCTACATTTTGCACTTTTCCCACTGTTCCTGAATGAGCCCCTTTGTTATTGCTAACTTTTCTTATATGAAAAGTTGCAGAGGCAAGCTATATGGACATGACAATATACACATCATCATATTAGAGAGTAATAACAGCACTCCAGTGAAAGGCTCAGTTTGTCTCACCTCTAAACATTTCTCTATTTGCCAATTTCTTAATTGTGGTCTTTTTCTCAAAGACTCACTTGTTTGCACTCATACAGAAACAAGGGCATGGTAATAGGGGAAAGCCTGTCTGGGTGGTAACCCACATGGTAACCCTAAATGCTTATTTAATAATAAAATCTGGGTCACTGCACAGCATAAAATATATTCCCAGACACATTTAACTATTAAAGCTACATTGCAGCATCTTAAAGTAACTGTCACCTATTTAGAATGTATATCTTGTGCAACATAGATGATCAGTATAATGTAGGCTAGGACATTACCACCCTTAATACCATTAACTTCATCTCCTGGACTTCTCTGTGCCATTCTCTGCTGAGTGCTTCATCCACATTAGCCCCTTGAAGAACCAGGAAAGGGAGAGTAAGCCCCACATTGAGCCTGACCCTGCTTTAGTGATGACCAGGTTTCCCACATTAAAACCCCATTTGCTTCTCTTTAACCCTAACCACCTTCCCCCATTCAACCAATGGATGCCCACTGGCATTTCATGGGCTGATGGGAGGTGCAATGTCTGCAAGCAAGCCAATAGGTCTATAGCTCTGTAAAGAAGATTAAGTAAAGTTGCAAATTATATTTACCTTTCCAAAATCTCTGACGTCAAATAGATCAAATGCCTCAAAGAGGTCAGCTCTGCGCATCTTGAACTTTTCACTGCAAGTGGATAAAAATGTCCGGATATTTTTCAGGCAGAGAAACTGTAAGAAAAGTTAGAGAAATGTACTTATTAGCATAACTGGCTGGGGCTTATTTATAAAGCATCCCCTGCTCCTATGTTACAAGGATATGCAGGAAAAGTGAGCAGGGGCCCAACATGGTCACCTGCACTGGGAGCTTCGTGCTTGAATATGGCCAAGTGTGAAATCTACAATAGTTGCACAAGGTTTATAGCAAACACAATTATATTTTTATGTGAAGTAATAAGTAAGCATAGCTTTCCCATTGGAGACCTTTATGTGCAATGGGCTGGTCATTTAACTTTGCTGGGAGGTTCTTTCAGACAACCAAAGGCCAGAGAAGAGTTCTGTAACTTGTGGTTCGTAACACCTGGAAGGATGTGGGTTTGACAACTTTAGTTTAGAATTTTATGGTTTCTACATTTCAACAGAGAGGTAATGTAAGGAGCTTTGCCCCAGCAGGCTAACAGTATTATTTTTGTTTATAAATGCGCCAGGATAATAAAAGTGTAACCATCTTTTTCCTGTGGTCCACAAACTATGTAGTCCACCAAGCCATATCACATAAACTCCTTGTTAGAATTACAGCTCACCTCCCTTACCATTGGCCTCTTCCCATTTACAGGTAGGGTAATGGCACACAGAGTGTATTCTCTGCTGCTGCCTTTCAGCAAAAATATAAGGAGGGATTTAATGCCCCCTCTGTCTGTTATGGGTCCTAATGTTCATTAATGACAAGCACCCTGACAGACACACATGCAATGGTGAGTGACAGACCTCTCCATATGGAGGTACCCCTGTCACCACTCCATGTGTATCAGCCAGGGTGCTTGTCGTAAAGTGCAGTGACAGGCAGAGAAGCGCGTATTAACTGCTGCTGTTTAGTACTTGGAGGGCTGTTGTGTTTGGAGGTAAATAGAAGTCACCGCAACTAAACGCTCGCAAGTGTTCATTGCACAGATTAGTTGCAGTGACCTGTTAAAAAGTCACGGCAACTAATCGCCCCGTGTCTTCACCCTTAGACACTTCCGCAGGGGGCTGTGCAAATGTAATATCCATGTCTACCTTCGGAAACAGTTCTGAGTCACACCATTTGGACAAGGAAGCTGGGCCAGTCAGTTCTTTTAAACTGTAGATCAAAGGAAGGAGCTGTGAACCTAGATCAGCAGGGGGGAGCAGTTATGAAAAAAAAGTTAGGATAGGATCCATATCTCCTCTGATATAGAGTTTGCATCCCCATAAATCCCATATTGGTTAAGAGGAGAACACATGATACCAAACAGGGACAGCCTATACCCACCAATTAGGAGGGATGGTTTCTGGGGGGCTGGAACATGAGACACCCCTCGTGTTTGGTATCATTCTGATTGCCCACATATGGGCCATTGTTTTGATTATAATACTGGATACTGGCAAGAGCCAATATTATATTACAGAAAACTGTCCTGAAACCAACAACCACCTACAGGAGGCCATCAATGACATGTTCTTCAGCACTCCCCTAACTTCCTAACTTTATAATTTACATAGGGGTTCTCTGTTCTATTATTTTATCTACTGCTTGTAATTGCATGTCCCTTCTTCATAACATCTATTTTGTTGTATCCATAAATGCATTGTTTATTTTTAAATATTAAATTTAAAATGTAATAAGTTTTGTCCTTGTGGTCTAAAAAAAATCATCACCTGTATAAAAGCTTGTTCCTAGGTGTATTATCTCTATGTGTGTGTGGAAAGGGAAATTATCTATTGATATGCTAAATAACTAGTATGGCTAGCAGGAGAATGCATTTAAATGAAAATAAACCCTTTGGGTGCTGGAGTGCTGCATTAGTAGAAATTAACCCTGACTATAGCTAGGAGTGTTTGATACATTTGGTGTACAGTGAGTTATTACATTTTATAGAGAGCAAGGAATAATTAAATTAGGTTTCTATTGCCTATTAATGATAGATGGTGGCAGCGAGTGTATTTTCTCTCTGTTGGTATGTGTTTGGGGCATCTGATGTTAGTCTAACTTGTATGTAAGGTGACTGAGTGTAACCCTTTGTGGCCACATCCCAGAGTCACGCACGGTTGAGAGTGCCATTTTCATAACACTGATCCTTAAGGGTAATGCCATACAGGGCTGATCCTTGGCAAGTCGAATAACACTTGCAGAGAATCAGCACCTCCACAAAATATTTATGTTGTGTCTGCACCCAGAAGCATTGAATTCACCCAGGTGCAGGCACACACAGTGTATTTCTGCCTGAAAATACTCGAGTATACAAGTACTTGGTGTATCTGTACACAGGGGTGCTGCTGGCATGATGCGAGGTCAGAAACTTGCTCAGGCGGCAGCACCCCCATGGTTACCAGGGGGGCAAAAAGCCACTCCTTGCAACTTTAAGAGCCGAATTTCCGTTTTCTAAAATGAAAATTTGGCTCTGCTAGTGCAGGGAGAGCAATTGTGTTCTCTACACTAGCAATGCAACCCCCTCTGGACCTCCTCTGGAGCTGTAAAGGTAAGTGCAGGGGGCGGCATTGCAGAAGCTGCCTCAGGTGGCTCAGGGGCCAGAAACTCCCATGCTTGAACCCGGGTGGATTTAATGCTTCTGGATGTGATTACAATTTAACAATTTCTAGAGAGGAGGCGCTGATTCTGGATCATGAAATTAAAGGGTTCATCTTCTTCTCACTCTCTCTGTGATCCATTCAGTCATTTAAATGGCTAAGAGATTGAAGTAGTTTGATCATACATACATGTAATTAAATCACATGCAAATGTCAATCTTGATCCAGGGGCTGGCATACTGGATGGCATATTATTAGTATCATGTGGGACTTAAGCTGGCCATACACGTTACTGTTCATTCCCACCCTCCATTAACGTTCAGGGCTGAATCATCAGATATGGAGGTAGAAACAATAGGAATTTTACCCCTATCTGATAATTCAGCCCTAAATGCAGGTTTTGCTTGGGCACCGTCAAAATCTTTTGTCCTGTCCGATCGACGAGACAACCAAAATCCAAGGCTTTTGCCGATATCGGTCGTCTTGTCGATCCACCATACACTCACCGAATATCGTACGAAACCTTGCTTCATACAAAAATATCAGTCAATTTGATGCTGAAACCCTAGACATATCTATCCAATCTAGACCATTCTACGAATGTACAAACAATACAAGGTTCAAAGGCTCATGGCTATAAATAAACAACCAAATTGCTTCAGATATTAATAATATAATATTATCTCACAAATAGGTTGTATTGCTGACAATGGTATATTGGTAAGTTCCTGCAACCTAACTTTTAAAAAGTGGAGGGAGTTCTTAAGAAGGATTTTGCTGAGGAGCCCATACTTTTTAATTAATCTTTTGATTTTAACTTGTCAGCACAACCAGTATGGTACCTTTCATATGAATAAACATAGAGATTACATTAATAGGGAACCTGTATGGTAGCTTTCACGTGAACAAACACAGATATTAATATTGGTAGAGATTTGCAGAATAACCTATACCTTAATGCTTTTCTGAAAAATTGTAGAAAAATAATAAAGCATACTTATAATAAGAATATAATGTGGTTCACAGTTATAGGCAATCTTTGGTGTTGTTATCAGCCCAAGGCTCTTGATTTGGGGATAACTTCAGACCAGGATGCTGGGTTGGAGGGGTGCAGCAGGTTGCCCTTACTAATAAAAATAAATTCATATTTGTATGATTTGTATATTTGTATGTATATTGTAAGGGCAGTCCATTGTGGAATAGGCTTTTATTTCCAGGCTATTTCCTTCTTGAAACCTTCTTTCTTCTTAGACTCTTGTGTCTGTGGTGAGTTGGTGATTCATTGGGATCATACTAGGTTCATTCTATCTTATGCCTGTAGCAGATTTGTATATCCCGCTGTTATAGCATGAGGCAGTGAGGCATTGTGTAGAGCAGGGATCCCCAAACATTTTTACTTGTGAGCCACACATGCATGAAAACAGTTCCTTAAGGATACCAAATAAGCTATTGTCTATTTGGTAGCCCCATGAGGACTGCTAGCCTGCAGGAGGCTCTGCTTGGGGTAATACTATGTCTCTGTGCTTCCAATCTTTACATAATTATGGAAGCAGTGAGTGACTTTCTGGTCTTTGCCAATAAAATGATGTCCTATAAACCTGCTTTTACCTTGGCACCTGTATACAGGCTTAGTCTAGAAAAACAGCATACCTGTTGGTATCTCTTAAAGGAGAAGGAAAGGCATTTTGGCATTTTACTGCCAATACATTAGCCACATTAGTTCCACCTAGAAGGCTATATTTATTCTGCAGAAAGCTTTACCAAACCTGATTAAACAGCCCTAGAAGCTCCCTCTGTTTGTTTAAGATAGCAGCTGCCATTTTAGCTGGGTCTCAATAGCTTCCTGCTGTAGCTCTAGCTCCTGGGGGGATATGAGGGGAGTGAATTCTTATGGGAGAGGGGGGGGGGCAGGAGAAGGGAGAGAGGAGAAAGCTGTGCAGACTCTGGCCCCAGGAATAAAGGATTTTTTTGAGAGATGGAAGAACATGTTTACACAAAAGAAGACTCAGTGCAGCGTTTCTGTGAGTGCTTATGACTGTATTTACATAGACCATTCTGATAAAACTTACTTAGATTTTACCTTTCCTTTTCCATTAAATAGGTTGCATTTAGTTGGTTGCTTTGCTCCCTTGCCCCCACCAGAAAAAAAAAAAAAAAATCTGCAGGTGCCCATGGGCTATAGGCAAACTTACTACTTTTTATTACATAACATTGATCAATGTTATGGAATTATAATTCCACCTTCAATGCACAGAAGATATGAATTTAAAATAAATAAATAAGCCCTGGTGGGGGTCACTGTAACAGACCATAGTAATTTCTTATTTAGAGTATATCTGTTGCATAAGATGCCAGTCCTTAAAACCACCAAAAAAAAAGAGAAAAAATAAATTATGATGATAGCAGTGCAATTTATGTCCCTGACCATGGTTGGTGCTGCTGCTCTGCAAGCATTGTACTGGATTGTCTGACCAGCACCAGGGCACCTGTAATGAATTCCTGCCCACAGCGGGCAAAGCATTTAGTACAGGGATTTTTGGTCCCTTAAATTCTAGGAGGACTAAATTAAAAAATACCTTATTCTTCACAATTGTGTTTTGCACTGCGCACCTTCTCCTCTGGGTTGTAAACAATCCCCTAAAACTCTAGTGGCATTCAGGTGCATGATGTGCAAGGACTCTGCATGGTTCCACCGATTTAGACTTTGTGGGAAAGTTATCAGAACCTTGTATCTGTTTTAGAACAGCGTGTTTTTTCATACACAAGGTGCCACATTAGGATTTGAATTTGCTGGCTACATGTAATGGCAGACTGCTCTAGCAGTAGTTCTGGACTGACCTTGCACCTAATAATTAGGTGCCATTGCTTCCACCCTGGTGCTCCACTGTGCCTAGTGCCTGATAATACCTGTGGCAATTTGCACTTGCTGCATGTAGCATGGGAAGGCAGGTAATTATCACATGGGCCACTTAATCATGCATGGCAAGCTGAGTTCTAGGGGCACAAAAACTGTATGCCTTGTGCTCCATCCATAAAGAGGATCTTACAGGCCAAAGCATGTTGACCAATTTAGAGGTGTTCTATCAAACGTCTTGTGCTATAAGTCAGTACTTTATTATGTATGTGCTGTAGGTAAAATAGAAATGGATGTAAAAGCAGAACTGAGCCAATATGACTATTTCCTATTCCTATTCCTATTCATAATTACATTTCTTTTTTTGTGGTTTCATGCATTTCTGGGATATTTTTGAGCATTACTCTCTGCTATATGTGACGGACAATTATTCTACTTTCAATGCATGACTCTTTCTGTTGTTAAAATGATTATTTCTGAAAAATACTTTTCCTTCTTCTTTAGTTTGATCAGTAGCATCATTTGGAAGCCACGCGTCCCCCCTCTGTCTGTGGGTGGGATGAGTTCCCCACTAGTTATGCACTGACTTTGATATAGTTAAAGATTTCTATTGTTCCTCAACCCCTACTGTTTTAAGCAATAAAATATTTCCTGATATGTGTTATGAAGGTCAAGTGCCTTTCTGTAGGCCATACCTCCCAAATGTCCCGATCCAGTCCCAGATTCTTATTGAAAAGTCCCTCATTTCTCTTTGAGTTTCTGCACTAAACACTAAAAAAAAATACAAAGTTTCTCAAACTTAATTAAATAAGTAGGTTTTTTGGGAGAACTGAGACTTGGAGCTTAAAGGGCAATTTCTCTTTTTTTTTTTTTTTTTTTTAGCAAAACTGTAATAACACATAAAACAAGACCCCAAACCCCCTAAAATTTGTTTAAACTTTAAATAACCTGCCAAATTTTGTAAAATGGGAGTGGTATTTAGGGGGTGTAGTAAAAATGGGCGTGGTCAAAAAATAGCCGCACTGCACGCAGTATTTCTTTTTGTCCCTCTTTCTATTTTCCAAATGTTGGGAGGTATGCTGTAGGCAAGCCTAGCAGAAGAGAGCAGTCAGTATGAGGCCTTCCTAGTAGTTTCATTGCAAACTGAAGGAATTATGAAATAACAGGTGCAATGTCAGATACATGTCTGCAGCCAATCAGAAAAAGAATTTACTGGTCACCTGTTTAAAAAGAATCATCTTATTAGTTGCTAGGAGTTACTGCACCTGGACAAACTTTGCGCCTTATCTTATATATGGGAATAAATACTATGAAACATGCTGTATGTGACCTGAAAACATTAGCTAATTAGATGCTATGCCTCCATGGAAACAGCCTAATTATCAAGGCAGGAAGGGCTTTTACATGCCATGCAACCAATGTGCTTTAGGCTGATGCCACATGTGGCGTAGGGCTGATATTTTTGGCAAGCGGAAAAACGCTTGCCGAAAATTCAGCCCTACGCCTGCTACTTGTGCCTGCACCCTAATGAATGAGATACGCTCGGCTGCAGGCACATGTAGCCGATATACGCATGAAAACGTGAGACTTTGCATTCTCTCGCGTTTTCATGTGTACATGCACCCGAGCGTATCCCATTCATTAGGGTGCAGGCACAAATAGCAGGTGTAGGGCTGAATTTTCGCCAAGCGCTTTTCCACATGCCGAAAATATCAGCCCTACACCACGTATGGCATCAGCCTTAACTTGGCTCAGATCTACCCCAACCTTACCATTTTTGACAATATATTATAATAATACTGTATATAAGGTATGAGGTTGAAAATGTAAACACAAGTTACTTTCTGGCAAATCTAGAGGAAGGCAAAAACCCAGTCTGAAGTTGTTTCTAGTTTGTCACGAAAGGGAAAAATATCCTTTCTCCAGAACTGGATACTAAAGGGTTAGGGCAAGTGCGGTAGCGCTCATACTGATTAAAATATTGCACCTATTAACACCATTAGTTAAACATACTTCTGCTCAAACATGCTCCTTGCACTTCTGTATATCTGTGCCAAGTACTATTGTATCCACCCTGTATGCTCTGAGGAATTGTGGGGAAGTGCATGTAATGGTGCTGGGGAACCCTGGAGCTACTGCTACAGCAGATTGTATCAAGAGGTGCATCAGGTAATCGGCAAAAGAATCACACGCTAATGGCGCAGCTGTTTATGTTTTAATGCATTTAGTGCAAATATCTTGGAATTCTGGATAAAAAACATGGCGAATTGCCTCCACTTTGTACACTGTGTCTGGTAAGTAAATGCTGCTTCATCTAAAGTAACCACTTCACTCAAATGAAGAAATGCTGTCTTACGGTTTCAGTGTATGGCCAGTATTTGAGAGGTAAATAGCTTATTAGCCTTCTGAAAGTAACTGCCTGTTTGGCATATTCAAAGCTGCTGATTCATGCTAAAATACGTGTTAGATTAGGGAACTCCTGAAAGAAATATCTACCCCTGAGCCTCATTTTACCTTGGTTCAACCAATTGCTCCTGCAATCACTCTGCGGCTGGAAGCATGAGAATTGGTTATTTTGAGAGGGCACACACAGAAACATGTAACACATCTAACAGTTTAGTTATGAATATTAATAAATAATAGGTATAAACAATTAATACCTAATAAAATATAAAACAGAGTGTTTTTTTAAAAAATTATACTAAATATTCACTACATTAATTGCCTTCATTTTTATAGCCACACATCTTCAGTGTAGCTGTAGTTAGATATGCTTATTTATTGCTGAATGATACCAAAAGCTTACCAAGTTATGATAGATGTAAAAAGGGTTTAATTTTTAGTGTCAGTATCTCTTTAATAAAGTAGCAATGAATGTAACGTGTGCTTTGTGAAAAATCCTTTTTTAGGGGGCAGTGTGATATTGCTGCCATAAGACTCTCCATTTCCTGCCTTAATCCACAGCACCAGGCAGCCCCTTTATTTAGATTGATAAAAAAAACCACTTATATGACAAACTGAAATAAAAGCCTAAGGATTTGGCCCAGTAAGAATACCGTTAAAAGGAGCTGGGATTATTTTACCCTGGGCCATCACACTAGTGCCATTGCAACTATTCTGCCAATTTTAAATAAAGCCTCTCAGAAAGATAAAGTATTTCTCTTGCACCAATAATGATAAGCACATCCCTGGATCCCAAGTTCTTCTGGAAAGATCCTTGTGATGTAACAATGTTGCACATTTACAAAATAGCAGTCTTGTGACTTAATGTGAATTCATTATTTGCCAGATTTTGGTATTTATAAACCTCGACATTCCATGAAACAAACTTGTAGTCCAACATAATGAATAGCAATAAATAAAAGTTTTTGTAGTAAAGAGGATGTTTAGTCATCCAATTAAGTTTAGGGATTCTCTTAATAGATGTTGTAAAGATAGATGTTCCAGTTTTCACTGCTGCCAAAGCCTCAGCTCCTGCCTCCAATCCAAAGTAATCCAATTGGTCTCCAACTGCACAGTCCTCTGTGTGCGCAGTGGGAGCCAATCAGAAGTATGTATGCTTGTATGCCGGTGTGCGTTCTCTGTTCTGACAGGGTCCGGCTGTGGTCAGAGTACAGTAAGGGCGCCGGCTGTCTACATTATTTGAAGCTTATGTAGGGCTGGCTGTGGCTGCCTGTTAGCCAGAGGAAAGCAATTGTTTAATCTTTACAATAGTAAGAAAAAAATAATGCATGTATATTAGTAAACGTACTTGTTTTTAGGGATCCCTCAATAATCCCTTAATTTTATGGGATGACTATACATCCTCTCTAAACCTTGTCCAAGTGATCAGTTCCACTGTCGCCCCCACCCCACAGCTAGTTCCAGGTCAACCAGTGGTACAGTCTTGGGATAATTTACAGAAATACCTAGAGTATGACTAAGAAAAGAGAGCAGGTGAAAGAATAGCTTAGGAACAATGTGTTAGAGGAAGCGCATAAGTTGGAGGGAACAGGTGTGGGACTGGGGTTCAATAAAAGGTCCTGGTATTTCAGGTATACTAAGGCCCAAACAACCCCCCACAGGCCCAACTAATAGTGACTGTCTATGGCATCTTACAGCAGCCCTTCTGGCATAAATCCACAGATTGAAGCCAATCTTTTCACATTTTAGCCAGAACGCTGACTAATGGTGTAACTAGAAGTTACTTGTCTCCAAATTCTTAATAAATCCTCAGCCCCCCAGGAGTATGAACTGCTTTGCATTCATACATAGAAATATGTGGCCTTCCAGGACATCTAACTCCTGCAATTTGCCCCAACCAGCATCTGCATAGTCTGCTGTGGCCTATGTAACATAAACCATGTGAAAATAAGAAAAAGGAATATGGTTCCCAAACATACTAAAATACACCATGTGTCTGTACAAAAAATATGTTCAAATAATCTAAAGCTCAACGAAGAGTTAGGCTAGAAATGCTAGACCTTTAGATCTAAATTGCACAGGAGATTCTGTAGGATGGGGTTGGATCGTCACAATGCATTCCAACAAGTTGGATGTAATTGCATGGGTTAAAAAATAATGTGACTGATAGAAAAATCTGCATGAAAAACTTGCCCTCCAACATGACACGGCTATGGGAATTAAAGCTGCATGCTGCGTCTAAAATCTGAAAATCTGATGAGTCTGAAAGACTTATTTTTCTCATTGAAATACACTGACTGTTGGGTGATGATACATGAACAAAACCCACCATCTGACTTTATCTGATCAGACATTACATTACAGCTTTGGGGATCAGATTTTGCTGTGCTGTTGCATGACAAGATTAAATAAAATCTAATGAAAATTTCTGTGTAGTTAAGCCCTTAGGGTTATAATACAATGTACATAATCGATAGCGACCAATCTGCAGGTAGCATTTACTGGTCATCTGTTTGAAAGCAAATATTTTATTGGTATTATTGCACCTGGACAAACTTTTATTGCATATGGGGGTAAATGTCTCGGGCTTTTCTACTAACCTAATGCCACTACAGCCCTTTAGCAATGAATATCTGTGCCTCCAAAGATACCCACAATACCTAACCATCTCCTTTTCTGCCAATTCCCTTCACATGCTCTGTGCTGCTGGCAGTTACTGAGCTTAGGGACCGACTCACAACATACTATGTATATACAGAATATAAATGTCACAATACAAGATTGAGTCACATTACATGGCAGCAAAGTGGTTAATAATCAGCCTTTTCACATTATTAAAGAGGGTCCTATACCCAAAATTAGTTTGCATTATGAAAGAAAATGTAATCCTAAACATATTTTCAATTTAAGTTCATTATAGATTTCAATTTGTGTTACATTGCTCTGCAATTGTTACTAATTGTAGTATCTGTGTATGTTTTCTGCACTTCTAGCTTTCAGCTCAAACACTGCAGCAGTCAGCTGACTAACAGACCTAGAGGAGAACAGACTCCTGTTCAGAACCAGAGAACATAAAGGGATACACTGGCAGTATCAGCTTGGGCTAGGGGGAAACCAGGAAAAACCTGGTGGGCCCCACTGATCCAGGCCTGCTCCATGCCAGGAACTTTGGGCGGTCCACCCCCCACCCACGATCACAAGCCCAAGGATAAAGTATTGTTTAATGTATACTGGAACGTTGCTAAAGGAAAATTTTCTTCTATCGTACAAAAATCCATTTTGTGGTGGAGATCCCCTCTTTACATTCTTTTCACTTTTATTAACATATAATAATAAAGCAACAACATTATCCCATGTTGCTGTACAACAGAAGGGTTTGTACATTGAACCTTCAAATGACATTACATGTTGAATAGAGCTTACCAACTAAATTAGCTTCTATGACAGATGTAACCTCACTTTCTGCTAATCTGTTTGCTAGGGGTTAATTACCCTAGAAACCAAAATCACAATGGAAGAAGATAAGAAAAATATGCAACAAAAAATAAAAATAACATTGAAACTGAAGCTTCCCCTGTTGTTGTAAAGGTAAACTTCCCCTTTAACCGTTTTATATTTATCTGTAAATGTTCTTTTATATATTTTGGGCCACATCTTATTAAAAGAGTTGTGGTGGGGGAAGAAAGGACAGTGAAATTAGGGGCAAATGCGTGTTTTCTGTTTTAGATATTTATGTATGTATAACTTATATTGTATTTATACAGCTGTACAATCTTACAATATACAGAATTATACACAGGGAGGACAAGTGTTATAATAAATAAAATAAATAAATATAAATACACAGAGATTAATTGCCATGTGGTATGAGACACAGTAGGAAGGATGTCCCTGCCCTGTAGAGCTTACAATCTAAGTAAATATTGTTGTAACTGTGATTGAATGGCTGATACACTAATATTCTCCTAAATTAGTAAGTTTGTTATGAGCTAAGGGGGGCCTGACCAAAGCTTGTACCCTCCAGACAAAAATACAAAGTACATATAGCCACTTACCACCACCTTCCCCACTGTACAGTGCTGGGGAATATGTTATAATAATAACTATTAATAATAATATAATAATATATAATAATGTAACACTAGTGCTTAAGACAGCCTTTGTGACAAAATGCAGGGTGTTTCAGTTTCATTACGCTCTATAGGACTGTTACCAACAACTGAACTGTCACAGGCCCCATCATTCTATCCCATGCATTTTTTCCTATTATTCTGCTACTTTATATTATACATCATTATGATGTGAATATAATTACAAAATAATGACTGTATTAATCCACCATAGCAGCATTGTCACCATGTTGTTCCCTAAGTCTACTATGTACAAGAACTGTGGGTACAATGCGAGTCCACTATACACCCCTAAATAATTGCGCAGATCTCAGACACACTATATCATAGATGCTTTTTCTAATTCCCGCTTTACAACTAACACTCTGCTCCCATCCTGCTGTGCTGCTGCTGCACAATATGCTGGGTAACAGGAAGTACAAGTGGAATGTGACAAGCTCTGCAGCAAAGTCAAAAAATAAATACAGTTGATTTGCTTGTAAAGGTCATAACAGACCCCTGGAACATGATAAATATTAAATGTAAAGAAATTAAGACAATTGATTGTGGTATGTTTATATGCCCTAACATGTCCAAAATTGCATTTTACAGATTATACTACAGTCCAACTCCAGGAAATGTTTAATTGTGAGAACCTAAACTCACAAGCAGCGATAGACGGAAGATGGAAGGCAGGCCCACTCTGCTCTGCTTGACAAAACTGTAATTTCGTTGCTGAATACAGTCCCCATTCTGGTGTATTTATATAGCACTATCAGTTATGAAGGCAAAACACAGATAGTAACCATGTATACAAAGTTAAAATGAAGTCTGAGTTAGCATATTTGCCACCCTCCCCCAGGCCAAGCTAGCCTAACTGATTACATACCTGGGACATCTGAGGTCGCAAATTAATCTCACTAAGGTTGACAGCATTTGGCATGAGATTGTTGAGCAGTTGGCATAGCAGAACTCCATCCCGAAGTGCCTGAGCGAGGTCACAAACCTGGGCAGTGTCCAGAGTCACACGGTGATTTGGAGGAAGTACCCGGCATTGGATCAACCAGCGAGCACAGTGCCTCCACAGCTCCATCACAACCGTGTGCCCAGGAAGATGGGAGGGGGGTTGGAGGCAACACAGTCACTGGTATCCCTGAACAGAGGCCAATAACAAATGGTTGTAGACCACAAACAATTGAAAGTATAGAAGAAATAGAGACAAGATTCAAGGAAGAGAGGACTGACTGCCCTGAGGTGTGGTATAGCAGACAGATATAGCCGGCTGGGGAGCTTTTTGCAATGATACTTCCTTTTGTCTAATGAGGAAGAAACTTACGGACTTCCTCTTCTGCAACACTGCGTATGCATGTTAAGTGAGCCTGCCTCCAAAACTGCTAGTGTGTGACAGAAACTCATGTACCTTCGTTCTTTCTGTTCAAATTTTGTCAAAAACAGCCAGAAACATGCTATGTCAATTGTGATGTGTGTGTGTCCTAATATGCTGCACCCCTTGGCCCAATTCATATACAGCATATGTTTTAACTGATATCTTACAAACTATAGGGGGATCATACAGAGGAAGCAGTAAAGAACAAAAATAGTCAAATGTACTGGGGTGGGGCGGTGCCAACGTGCTAGGTACGCTCCAGCAAGCATGGAACACATTTAGTCTTTGCAGTCTCCTGGCTGGACTTAAACCCAATGCCCCAGGGCTGCAAGGCAGCAATGCAAACCACTTATATAGTATATACAGTATAACTTGTTCCTGTATATATGTGAGCATGTATAATATCATTTTGCAGAGACACAGCATATCACTGTATCACAAATCCCAACAATGCTGTTTTGCTTTATTTATATATCTCTACTTGAGCATATGGACTTAATGACTATTGGATGTATCCAGAGTGGATGGTACAATTCTAATAATGTTTTCTTTACTTTTACAGTAAATGCTGCTGAAGTTACTGTGTGACAATATAAATGTATAACCTTGGTGCATTTTCAGAGTAGGCCACTAGATGGTTTATTTAACACATTGCTTTGAATGCACCTGGCCACATGGTAGGAACTCATACTGTTGTTGGTATGTTTGCTTACAAATAATGTGTAAAATATGGTTTGTCTCTGTAATGTAATCACCTGAGAAACAATTTTTGTGATCTAAAGGTAAGAACCGACAGCAATAGATTTCATGGGCTAGTTAGTTGCCCACGATAGCAGAGATCTATCGCGCGTGACTAACTTACTCCGCGATGTTCTTACCCTAAAACATAAAACGCAAAAGGTTTTCCAATAAATTTATGGGTCAGTGGTCTGCTCTGTAATAGCTAATTCCTAAACAGCGCGGCTAATTTTATTGCAACAATAAAATATATGCTAGGTCAAAGAAGAACACTAATAGATCATTTAATATCTTAAAAATCTTTATGTATAACACCAATTTGTAAACTACATCTTAACAGCTATAACAATCCCCCCCTTTATTAAATAGCACATATATAATATAAAAAAATAATTAAAAAAAAATTTTTTTTTATATATATATATATATATATATATATATATATAAATAAATAAATCAATAAATAAAAGAAACAAAAGGAGCACTCCCTCCAAACAATGTAAAAACGTCCCTGTGAGTGCCGCACTCCGAGGGACTTAAAAAAGAACAAAAAATAAAAAGAACAAAAAATCGGATTAATAAAGATTTTTTGTTCTTTTTTAAGTCTCTGTGTGTGAGGCACTCTGTTCTTCATATACATACATACATATATATACTAAATATATATATAAAATCCGATGGTTAGGTAGCGCTCACACAGGAATTAATTTTTAGTGATTTAAGGTGGTGTTGCAGCCGAAACGCCAGTTGTCTATCCACATCAATAAAGCACTAAAAATTAATTCTAAGCCCTGTGTGAAAGGTACCTATTGGAACTTTCTGGATAACGGGTTTCCGGATAAGGGATCCCATATACACACACACACATATATATATATATATATATATGTGTATATATGTGTGGATAATTTTTTGGTGAGCACCCGGTTTGGAGTGGTAAGTGCCGCCAAAAGGAACAGATAATATATATTATATAAAACATAGTAGACGGAGGGCACTCTCCACAAAGATGTTAAATGCCTGGGTGGGTAGAAAATTGGACTTGATGAAAAACAGGATTCTTTAATGTGCAAAAAAAGCGATGTTTCGGTCACATATTTGGACCCCACTCCGTCCCCATGATGTTTAACCACTGTCTTTTTAGAAGTCCCAACCCATGTTCATTAAGATTTATGACTTTCTACCCAGAAGAAAAGACACATTACACACAGAATACCTGGTGTTGTTACTGCAAGCAATTTTAATACAAAAGGTGTCTCTTTTAACAGTTCATTGGTACAGTCAATTTCTGTTGCAAACTAATCGAGAAAATCACACAGCAGCCTGGCCAGAACAGAACATTCTTTGCAGAAGAGACCCCTCATGTTCTACCAATTCATTTCCTCAGGGTCTTGTCTTCCACAGGGCACCAGCAAACAAACACGAGGAAGAAATTGTGCTGTGAGTCTCGTTTCATTGATGCACAACTGTGAGTGTTTTGTCTACAGAAATCATTGTTTCACACAAATTCTAAGTGGAATGACAATTTAAATAATAAATAAGAAAGTCCTAAGTAGATAAATAAAACAAATGTAGTTTACAATTAGAAATCAGCTGGATCCAGATGAGTGCAAAGTGGCAGAGGAGTAGCACGTGATGTATGCTGGGCCATCACTCGAAAAGGTTTTGTCAAACACTAGTTGTTATAATCCTTTATAATGACAGTCGCTGTTGGACACTTGCTAGTTTTACTGTAAGAGCAAGGCAATGTGCAAGTGCTATAAATTCAGAAACAAATCTCACTTTAAAGATAAAATCTTAATCTTAAATAGCTGGAATCTAATGTGGCTCCCTGATGCCTCTATGCAATTTATTGTACATGTACAAAAGAGGAATTTCTCTATTAAAGTTTAGTAGTGTTGCCCATGGATATTAACCCGTAAAAAAGCAGTTCTCATAGCCCACTGAATCTGATAGTTACATACATACTCTTCTGTCTTACACGTCATCTTCTCTAACTCTATACTTGAGTCCCTGAAGCTCCCCAGGAATTCACATAATGAGGCTTTATATCTACAGAAATATTCACATGGAAGTAGTAACATACAAAAGAAACAAATAAGGCAGTTTTAAACAATTCTTTTGTATACATGTTTAGACAATAAAAATTCCCCTCGTAGAATAAGCGTACATCCAGATGTACAGTGCATGATAGAAAATCTTGGAGACAGCCCTATTAGGGATGGGTCTCTTCCTTGTGCCGCATATTTACTTGGGGGGAATGGGGAAAAGGACTATCTCTTGGTTCCTTGAGTTTTGGGAGTGCTGGCGGTTTTCTTGGACATGGTTGGGATTTTGGAAGGTTTGGATAGTCCCCTTCGGGAGCTCCCTGGACCCCCTGCTGCACTGCTCTCTGATGTATCTGAACATGCTGACTGTGTTTCAAGAAGATCAAAGTCAGAGGCATCACTTCCCCTCCTGCTGCTTGCACGGCTTCCAGCCCGGCTACCTGCACGACTTGCACTCTTCTTTGGATCTGGTACAGACAGTATTTTGTCATTAGTAGAAATAAACATAGATACACGGAATTTGCCAGCAGATATAAATCGCTAGTCACACTTAGCCTGTAATCTGCCATGGCCAGTGTGTAAGGATGTATAGGAAAGCTGCAATATTTATCACTCAAGCAGTTTTAGAGAATAACCTGAAATTCATATACTGGACACCCCCCACCCCCCTCCAAAACACCATACATTTCCCCACTTTCAGGTCCTTATAAGATATTGATTCCCATTGTCTTTACTGTGGATAGATCCACTCTTAGATATTTATTATTCTGATGTATTGAATATCTGTACTTGGAAGTATTTCTGCAAATCTTTATGTAATAAGTGTTTCCATTACTAAAAAGCAGATCAGAAAATACCCCATGTGGAAGTAGCCCAAGTGTTTCAAAGCATTACAGCTGTACAGAAATCTTTTGTCTAACTTTTTAGTCAATTATTATAGGATTTATTAACATAGGGTCCTCCCTTGGAATAAATGTCGGCATGAGGTGCCTCTAATAGAAATGCAGGCATTTGTTTTGAAGAACACCCATTTTTACCACAAATATGTACGTAATTATCTGGGTTGCATTCTTCCTTCCTTTTTTTGTTGGCAAAAGTTTTTTTTATTGCTCAATGCAGTTGCCTCCATTTCTACAAGTATGCCAAGCAGAACATGTAAAAAAACAGCAGGTGTGGACTGGGCAGATTTACAATCAGGTAAACAAAGCTGCAAACCCTTTTTGTACCTTCTTTCCAAGGAACCTAACTTTTCTCCATTCCAGCTCCAGTTGTCCCACTCATTATTTCATCTACAGAATGGTTTCAAAGGGTCACTGGGATTTCTGTCCTAGTAAATGCCAATACCTGCATGCGGCAGTGCAGCAATATGCTCAGAGCTGAGATCATTCTCCCGGTGTGTACCAAAATAACATATACTGGCAGAAATGCCATCAGAAATCATGGGGCCATCCTTCCAGTGCAATTAGCTCACTGCCTATCCAGGCACCCTGGGAAGTGAGTCCTACCTACTAAAGAGCATGGGTTGCCAATTAAAGGGGAAGAAAAGCTCACATATTTGATTCATCAAGGACATTGCTCCCACAAACCCTTCAATCTATCCTCTGATGCATCAAGAACACTCACTCCACAAGCTCTGCCCCTTTTCAGACTGCAAATCATCATCTTTTGTCTGTCCAGGTCCCTTGCTGCTATGGGTCTCCTGAGAGGATTCCCACCTGTCCCCAGATAATGGTGGCCCTGTATGCTGGGTGTCACTCTCAGTACATGTTGGCATCTCTCTGTCAGTGTGGTGCACTGTGTCAAGTGCTGGGGTGACTAAGCAAATAAGTTTTTACGGCAGAACAACTTGCCAATGTAGGCAATTCATTGTACGTTTCATGCAATGTTACACTGACCGAAAAAAAAGCACTCTCTGGAGAAACCCAAATCCAAAGCAATACAGATAATCAAGAGGGCTCAGAAAAGAAGAAATTCAAGTTTTGTTAACTAAATGTATTATTATTAAAGATTGCATTAAAAAATGTTTCAAAGATTAAAGGTTAGACTGTCTGATGCCAACAGAAACTGTTTTCCCGGTTTTATCCTATAATGACATACAAAGGTGCTCACTGCACACTATAATTAAACACTATAACAACCCATTTCATTTCCCTTGATATTCTCTGAATAATATCCTTAAAGATATGACTGACCATCCATACACTTGAATTTTGCAAGACTTGCAGATGTTACACTGCCCTTGACAGCTATTGTTTATATCACTATTCCATGACTTCTAATTATTTCTTTGAAAGCCCTCTACTAAGGGCTACTGAACATAGGACTTTTGGCAGAGAACATGGGCGGTGCTGCTTGTAAAAATGAGTGAGACGCACCATAGTAAACACACACAGAGGACATCAGACAGACCTTGGTGCCAAAACACAACAGGCAGACAGGTGTACCATAGCCCTAAATGTTAGTAAGAAGTTCCTATTTTAACATGATTAATCAGATAAAGGATTTGATCTTGCAGCCAGAAAATATTTCTGAGAGGGTAACACCAGGGCAAGGACCAAGTGGGAGCCAGAAGCTGCTGTAATAAATGTAATCAATGCCTAGGTAGAACATGAATATATTGTCTATCGGACATTGCTATTCCAAAGATTAGGCCTATAAAAACAGGAAAATGTTTAGCATAAATGTGCCCTAGTTTTTTATTGAACTAAACCACAAAATAAAATACAAATGGAAAAAGAATGGAATGCACTACTTATACTTTCTCGCCTTTCAACCTGCATCAAGTACAGTATGTCCCCTTACTAGATTAAGAATCGAGTAAAACTGCAATAGCCAAGTTCATTTTTCACTTTCAGAAGATAACACACAAACATAACTATATAAAGACATACACATACATTAGATAAACACACAATAACCAATCTTCCAGCAATAAAATCTTACTTACCAGCTCTGCCCGATTTGGCACTTGAAGAGGTGGGTGTATCCCCAGTCAGGGATGAACGGCTTGTGTGAACAGCGGCTTTCTTCAATTTGCTGCCCTGAGCTGGTGTCACCTTCAAGCACAGACAACAGTTACTTTTTGGTACATCATTTACAAAAGTATTTAACAGGCTGCAATTAGCACTAATTGACTTATTCAGAGTGAGCAAAAATATGTTTTGATGAGCACATTGTGGCCAGTGTGAAGTGTCAAGCAAGAAGAGAGTTGAATTTACAAACAAAATTTTGTGAGCCCCACAATATTGGTGTCATTTTGTGCACACACATATATGTGCTTAACTAGCATGACCTTAATTATATAATGGAAATTATATTGGATTTATATATGTTGAAAAGTCGTGCATACTTTGAGAGATGTTGATATTGTAGGTAACCTTGAGGCTTTGAAATACCATATGCAAAGTGTTGCCTTGGTCCAGCAACTCAGTAATTATCCCTTATTGGCCTATGCAGCTAGAATGGCTAAAATACATGTTATATTACTCAACCAGGAAAATCTTTGCTCCTGAAAAAAAAAAAAAAAATCCACTTTCGATAGACTTCATGCAATTTTGGTAAGAGAAAAGTGGATCAATGATCCTGACCAATATCCATGTACTATGGATCTCTGCCATCAAAGATTGGACAGGTTTAAAAAACATTTGAACAGAATGGCCACACCATGTATGGTTCTTAGTACACGATCTGCTGTGGACCAATCAGTTGGATACTGTACTGGGTCACATTTGTGCATGGCAGCCTTAAGGCTCAGTTGTCCTTCAACAGGTTAGAATTGTCGTACTTACTTCTAATGAGCTCCTAAAACATTTAAACTAATGTAATGCAAATTTTATTTACATATAATGTTCATTTAAAGCAGTGTGAAATACCCATATCAAGCATGCAACCAAGCTGTACCAAACTCTCAAAAGTATTTTGTTTACTTTTTGATTTCAAACAAATTGTGGAAGTTATTATTTTATAAACAACTAGAATTTATTTCATGCATCTATTACTAGAATAGTAAATTTAAGGTTGTTTTTAGTAGAGAAACAATTTGTAATTTTGAAAGTTAGAGAATAACAAGCCTTTAATGTTCAATATTTTAGAATATATGAGAAGGAAAGATTTTTTCCAAGAAAGAATTGCTATTTACAGCAGAACACACATCATGAAAAGTCCTCTGTTAATTTACAGGGCAATTAGTTGGCATGGTGCAAGCATAATCAGGAATTGTTATTAAAGAGCAGCATGGAAGAATGGGCGCAGGATCTCCAAGAATCCAAGGACCATACTCTACCTCAGGTGATGGGGTGTGGAAGTCTGGATATTCAGCACACCTAATAGGAGTGCTAGCTTTGCTGTTTACAAGCCAGGGCTTCTCATAACAGCGAGAGAGATGCTGTGGAGTCTGTGGGAGGGGTTGCAGCAGACAAATGAATGCAATGGGGATGAGCAAAGATAAGAGGATGTCAGATGGAAGGAAAGAAAACAAAAACAAGCAGAAAATAACTTCCAAATAAAAAGTAAACAACATAAGGAAAGGGAAAAAGAACTGAAAGACTCTTACAGACTTTTACACTGTACGGCTCCAGATGGTGCACAGAGTGATGTTAGGAAGCAGTAATACTGACTTATTAGTGGACAAAAAAATAGCGAATAGTGATATACCATATGGCGTTATTGAACCATTATTATGGCTAGCAAAATGTCCTATTTAGGGGGACCTATATATATGGAACCAACCTGCAGCTTTTAAAGAAACAGTTCAGTGTAAAAATTAAACTGGGTTAAACAGATAGACTGTCTGAAATAAAAAATATTTGTAATAGTTAATTAGGCAAAAATGTAATCTATAAAGGCTGGAGTGGGCAGATGTCTAACATAATAGCCAGAATACTACTTCCTGCTTTTAGCTCTCTGACCTTTTAGTCAGTGACTTTATGGGAGGGCACATGGGACATAACTGTTCGGTTAGTTTGGGAGCACGCAGGTCAGATTCAAATGCAAACTTACTGAACAGTTATGTCCCATATGCCCCCCCCCCCCCCCCCCTAAAGTCGTCAATTGGTTACTGACTAACAGCTTAGAGGAGGAAATAGTGTACTGGCAATTATGTTAGACACTTGCTCACTCCAGACTTTATAGACTATATTTTTGGCTAAGTAACTATATTGAAAACATTTTTTATTTTGCACAGTCTATCTATATTACCCAGTTTCATTTTTACACTGAACTGTTCCTTTAAACTCAATTTCATAAGGTGTTTGTTGTTGGGGTATCATGAGTGTTGTATTTAACAAAACATATGACTGTGTGTCTCACCTTACTATACTCACTAACCCACAGCTGTAGCCCCTTCTGCAAAAAAATTATTTATTTTTGGGGTACAATGGAGGTCCAGGTATGTGGGGCCTTAATTGTTTGGACCCCCTAAAAATGATGTTGTCTATATATCTGCTTTAAGATAATACTTATATGGGACCTGCTCTAAGTACAGCCGCATGACATGAGACTGTAATAAATCATTAATAACATGTGAAAATATATATTACTGGCTGTATTAACAGGAATGAACACATATTTCATCTACCAATATATTTAGTGAAAATCTAGTCCTGTAAATATTTCGTTTTATAAGTGTTTTGTTTGTTTTTCCTTTAAAGTTTCATACATTATTAGTTATTATTTATATGTAGTCCCGAACATAGCATTTTCCATCTTAATTTGTTATTGTGACTCATGGAGAGTAATTGAATTGCCAAAGAAAAAAAAAACACAGAATAAAGCAAGAAATTCTGCCAGAGTTCAGTAACCTAAGAACAGAATATTATAACACAGGACCAAAAGGGGCAGGAAGGTGGTGGCACAAGATCCTTAGGCCTTTCCTACTTTATCAACCCTATAGTTTTCTCTTAACTGGGGGAAGTAGCTGCACATGTAACTGAGCTTAATGTAATATTTTCCTAATACAGGTATCGGATCCCTTATCCGGAAACCCGTTAGACAGAAAGTTCCAAATTACGGAAAGGCCATCTCCCATAGACTCCATTATAAGCAAATAATTCTAATCTTTAAAATTGATTTCCTTTTTCTCTGTAATAATAAAACAGTACCTGTACTTGATCCCAACTAAGATATAATTAATCATTATTGAAGGCAAAACAGTCCTATAGGGTTTATTCAATATTTGAATGATTTTTAGCAGACTTAAGTTATGGAGATCCAAATTACGGAAAGATCCCTTATATGTAAAACCCTAGGTCCCAAACATTCTGGATAACAGGTCCCATACCTGTATATTTATATAGCTATATCCATATCTCAATGAATTGTTATTTCCTGGTTATAGGTGGGCCATATAAGGTAATAGGGAAAGGTATGACACATGTTTGTGCCTTCCTTCCATCGAACAATGTTTTATTTAAGGTCCACTCAGGATGTATTCAAGTGTTCTGTCTTGATATTATGGATTTTTTCTATTTTGCTGGGGTATCTTCAATGTCATGAACAGTTGTAGTCCTAGAAATGCTGTTGTTCCTTCTTTCATATGGGATACAAAAATAAAAGTGGAAAACCATTCTGACTGTTAACAAAAGTGATATTTTAAATATATAGCAGGAAATCTGCCACAAGCTACAAAAAGAAGCAGGCACATCTCTTTTGCTCTAACCATGACAATAAAAGAGTTAAATACAAAAAAAGAAGCAGGCAAATTATTCTTTAAACAGCCAGGTTTGCATTTTTTTTGTGTCTGTGTTCTGAACTTACCTTTGAGCCACTAGCAGGAGTGGCAGGTGAGGACGGCACAGATGTACAGCTGTGGTTACTCTGACTGGCACTGGAACTAGATCGTGTTGGAGAAGCTGTTCTAGAAGATGGTTTAGATCTCCGCCCTCTAGACCTGAATGGGGTCATTCCTTGGGATACCCCCTCTGGTAGAATGAACTTTTCTCGTAGCTCTAGATTTGTTCTCCCTCTTGCTGCAGGGAAAATGTACAGAATTATTATTCACAGAAAGGCTTACTGTAAACACAGTGTGTTATTTATATTAAGCAAAGCACCAGCAATTAGATAGCATACACTTGCTGTTAGAATCAGTTAGCCAAGATAAACCTGTTACTATGAGACTATAATAAAAGCTAACTTTTACGCCCAGTCAGTGTGTTTATGTACACTGTTAAATATTTATATACATTTATACTTAGCAAACAAGCCAGAATGAACTGTTCAACCCAAATTCCCTAACTTCTTACAGTGATTAGGTGAGCCCTATAACTCTTATTGCAAGACATCTGCTTTCAGCAAAAGCAGTGAAAACACACAGGCAAGGTCAAGCAGATGATTAGTATATTTTTGGTGCAATACAGGGAAGTGCAATTTAAATCTTTAAGACAAAGCAAAATCCAGACTGCAGACCTGGGAAATGCTGACATAACCAAAGACATGAAAATGGCAATTTCCTAACAATATGTCTGTGTGCAGAGAGCAAAGGATTTCATACTGTACAGTACGGATGTGTTTAACACAGAAACGGCATTCTCTTCCAATATGATTGTATACATGTTGAGATCTGCCTCATTCCCTGACTCTTCCGCAACATATACAGTGGTGTGAAAAACTATTTGCCCCCTTCCTGATTTCTTATTCTTTTGCATGTTTGTCACACAAAATATTTCTGATCATCAAACACATTTAACTATTAGTCAAAGATAACACAAGTAAACACAAAATGCAGTTTTTAAATGAGGGTTTTTATTATTTAGGGAGAAAAAAAATCCAAACCTACATGGCCATGTGTGAAAAAGTAATTGCCCCCTGAACCTAATAACTGGTTGGGCCACCCTTAGCAGCAATAACTGCAATCAAGCGTTTGCGATAACTTGCAACGAGTCTTTTACAGTGCTCTGGAGAAATTTTGGCCCACTCATCTTTGCAGAATTGTTGTAATTTAGCTTTATTTGATGGTTTTCTAGCATGAACCGCCTTTTTAAGGTCATGCCACAACATCTCAATAGGATTCAGGTCAGGACTTTGACTAGGCCACTCCAAAGTCTTCATTTTGTTTTTCTTCAGCCATTCAGAGGTGGATTTGCTGGTGTGTTTTGGGTCATTGTCCTGCTGCAGCACCCAAGATCGCTTCAGCTTGAGTTGACGAACAGATGGCCGGACATTCTCCTTCAGGATTTTTTGGTAGACAGTAGAATTCATGGTTCCATCTATCACAGCAAGCCTTCCAGGTCCTGAAGCAGCAAAACAACCCCAGACCATCACACTACCACCACCATATTTTACTGTTGGTATGATGTTCTTTTTCTGAAATGCTGTGTTACTTTTACGCCAGATGTAACGGGACAGGCACCTTCCAAAAAGTTCAACTTTTGTCTCGTCGGTCCACAAGGTATTTTCCCAAAAGTCTTGGCAATCATTGAGATGTTTTTTAGCAAAATTGAGACAAGCCTTAATGTTCTTTTTGCTTAAAAGTGGTTTGCGCCTTGGAAATCTGCCATGCAGGCCATTTTTGCCCAGTCTCTTTCTTATGGTGGAGTCGTGAACACTGACCTTAATTGAGGCAAGTGAGGCCTGCAGTTCTTTAGATGTTGTCCTGGGGTCATTTGTGGCCTTTCGGATGAGTTGTCTCTGCGCTCTAGGGGTAATTTTGGTCGGCCGGCCACTCCTGGGAAGGTTCACCACTGTTCCATGTTTTTGCCATTTGTGGATAATGGCTCTCATTGTGGTTCACTGGATTCTCAAAGTTTTAGAAATGGCTTTATAACCTTTACCAGACTGATAGATCTCAATTACTTTTGTTCCTGAATTTCTTTGGATCTTGGCATGATGTCTAGCTTTTGAGGTGCTTTTGGGCTACTTCTCTGTGTCAGGTAGCTCCTATTTAAGTGATTTCTTGATTGAAACAGGTGTGGCAGTAATCAGGCCTGGGGGTGACTACAGAAATTGAACTCAGGTGTGATAAACCACAGTTAAGTTATATTTTAACAATCACTTTTTCACACAGGGCCATGTAGATTTGGAGTTTTTTTCTCCCTTAATAACGTAAACCTTCATTTAAAAACTGCATTTTGTGTTCAATTATGTTATCTTTGACTAATAGTTAACGGTTTTTGATGAGCAGAAACATTTAAGTGTGACAAACATGCAAAAGAATAAGAAATCAGGAAGGGGGCAAATAGTTTTTCACACCACTGTACATACAGAATTAACTTATTCAGTATCACTTTACAGGAACAGTAACACCAAAAAATTACATTGTTTAATATTTATTTAAATGTATTGTGCTGTTAACGTTCACTAGTAAATAATGTTGTGTGTGCTTTAAAAACACTACTATAATTTATATAAACTGTTGTGTAGCCACAGGGGCAGCCATTCAAGCTGAATAGGGCAAACATGTACGTTTCCACAGCAGGTAAAAAGATAAGCTCTGTAGAATAAAATGGTTTTAGTTCTTACACAGGAAGATCAACAGGGGTCAAATGCCATTCATGGGTCTTTACAGGACTACTGCCTGAAACCCTGTATTTTATAAAACAGGACATCTGTTTCCAATAAATAGTTTATTTGTGTTAAATGATCAGATACAAACTTTACATGTATAATACAGATTTCGCCTTTTCTTGTTAATGGTCCTTAAAAAGGGCAGTATATGTCTGGATCTTACCTTTTTCAACATAAAGTAAACTTATGCTGAACACATTCTGCCTCTTCTTGTGTTAAAAAAAAATCTCCTTGCCATACTCTCTATAGCCCTTTGTTGTGACTGTTTTTAATTACAGATTAGCAAAAGTCCATTATGCAGGGGGGTTTGTTTTGCACTGGCAATATACCATGCAAGGACCTAGAAGTTGGAAATATGAAGCAGTCTTTCTGTTTGCCTTATTTAGCTTAACATACATTGTTTTCTAATTAAAGAAACAGGTAAAACCATGCTCAGCATAAGCTACATTCATTAAATGAATGTTGAACATGGGGGTAAACTACTGTTTTAAAGCATTTTTTTCTTTAATTATAGTCAAGCAGCTTGACAATGCATTAAGGCTTAGCATTAAGCTGGGAGAGGGTCATGGATATACAGGTTGGTACCAATGTATAGCATCTCCAGAATAAATGAAATTTACCACCCTATAGTTAGGTGTGATGGGTGTACACAGCCTTCCAAACATGGGAGCCAGGTATAAAATAAGTATTACTAACCCATGAAGGATTTTGAAAGTAATGCTGGAACTTTTATATTACTTTAATGGTAACACAAACACATTAGACAGTTATATCATAATTGTTAACAGAGAATGTCATGTATGCAAGGTAGTACACCCAACATGCCATGCTCTCATTGTTTACTGTGTAGTTAATGTAGAATAACCATACTTATACACAGATCACATTTTAACCTCAAAAGATTCTGGACAAATTGAGGGTTGTATGGTTGCACTAGAAAGGTTTTGCAGGTTAATGAAGCAAGCAGCTCTATAAGGCAAGGTAATTCAAACCTATAGAAGAGATGGAATCAGTTCTCTTTAATTTATTCCCAGGATGATGAACTAAGAAAAGAAAGAAATAAAGAGAAATGCAGGAGAAAAAAAGAATAAGATACATGCAAATTTCCCAGCCCGCTTCAGGCACTGATTATATTTACTGTATTACTATGCAGGTTCAAAAGAGCTGCACAACTTAAGGAATAATGGGCTTGCTATAGCCTTGAAATAATTAGTCAGATATGGATGAAGGATGAAATAAAGAACAAGCCAACTCAGCCATGGTTTACATGCATTATTAGAGGGCTCTTCCTTATGCCTTTCTTATATGTCCTGAATCCTTTGTGAAATTGCCAGATTAGCCCAATCCAGTTTACTAATGTTACTTTTCTTACACACAGAGACAGTGACAGAGAGAAATGCCAGGAGAGTATTGTCCTAGCTGATTCATCTGTATGACTGACTAAAAACAAACTTTTGACATAATTTTGTAGCACCGTTTTTGTTTTAGAAACTGCATTCATGCTTTTTTTAATGAAAGATTTAATTAAAGTATTGGGCCAAAACTTGGGAGTGAAACAATTACTTCCAAAAACAAGAAAAATAAACACGTTAAGCTTTTTTTTTTAGTTACCTACAATGTATTAATCATTTTGGTCCATAACAGAAAACAATGCAGTTGCACACTGTCCACTGAATTACAGCCAACAAACAAAGACCCTTTTAAATGCTAGATTTTTTTATAGGGCCTTTATACCAACTTTTATTTTTGTTACACCCACTTTGTATTAGTCAGAAACATTTATTTTGCTTTGCCTAGCATCTAACACTTGCAGCACCAATTGCCTAAATTTGCTCATTGCTTTCAATGAGACATAACAAAAACCTGTTGGGACAGGAAATCACTTAAAGCAGTGATCCCCAACCAGTGGCTCAAGAGCAACATGTTGCTCCCCAACCCCTTGGAGGTTGCTCTCAGTGGCCTCAAACCAGGTGCTTATTCTTGAATTCCTGCGTTGGAGGGAAGTTTTGGTTGCATAAAACATGCAAACTGCCAAACAGTCCACCAAATAGCCAATCATAGCCCTTATTTTGCACCCCCATGAATTGTGAATTATGCTTCTGTTGCTCCCCAACTCTTTTTACATTCGAATGTGGCTCATGGGTTAAAAACGTTGGGGATCCCTGACTTAAAGGAACACTGTCATGGGAATACATGATTTTTTTTCCAAAACTTTTATTGAGTTTCTCCAGCAGTATATCCTGTATTGCTAAAAGTGGTAGATATCAGAATAGCACTCAATAGCAAGAAATCCAAGTCCGGCTTGGGACACTTCGGTAACATGGGAGTAGGAGAAACAATAGGTTACCTGAAAGCAGTTCTGATGTGTAGCGCTGGCTCCTTCTGAAAGCTCAGACTCAGGCACAATGCACTGAGATGGCTGCCTACACACCAATATTACAACTAATACAATATATTTGTTGGTTCAAGAATAAAATTTGAAATAGTAGAGTGAATTATTTGCTATGTAAACAGTATAATTTAGTAAAGTATAATTACCGTATTTTTCGGACCATAAGACGCACTTTTTTTCCCCCAGAAGTGGGGGGAAAAAGTCCCTGCGTCTTATGGTCCGAATATAGCCTACCGATATACTTAAAAAAAATGTTTTTACTTGATCGTGTGGTCTCCGCAGGGCCCTCCTCTATTTGCCGGCGCTTAGCTATGGCGCTGTGCGCATGCACAATGACGCGCATGCCCATACGCATGCGCGTCATTGTGCATGCGCCAGAGCTAAGCGCCGGTAAATAGAGGAGGGCCCTGCGGAGACCACACGGTCAAGTAAAAACATTTTTTTTAAGTATATCGGTAGGCTATATGCTGGTACAGATGGGGGGCAATATGTTGGGTGAAATATGTTGGGTGCTGCTGGTACAGGTGGGTGAAATATGTTGGGTGCTGCTGGTACAGGTTGGGTTTTAATGCACATAAAATATTTTAGGACACTTTGTTTCAGAATCTTTTTTTCTTCATTTCCCTTCCCAAAAAATTGGTGCGTCTTATGGTCCGGTGCGTCTTATGGTCCGAAAAATACGGTAAGTAAAAAGTATACCATAAAAATCACTACAGATTTGCTTTAAGCTATGTTTATTTAAGTAAACCTGATCAAAAGGCCTAGCCATGGAATTTTGGTTGAAAAGAACATTAAAATACATTCTAAGACTAGATATAGAATACTAAGCTGGAAGAGGGTCACAGGTGCTTGTCTAAGGAATACTCCACATACTTAACCCATGCACAGCCATCAGGTCATTCTTTACCTTTATGCAAGAAATAGCTCTTCCACTTTCAAAAGAATTATCGGCAATACGATATTTAATTTAGACCCCACTAGATTAGACAGTTGTTCCATGTGTTTCAGACGTGTTTGTCACCATAATGGTGGGCTGAATTTCAAATCCATTTACATATTTGATGACCTCTACCATCTTCAGCTGCGCTCAACTTTTTTTTAGGAAAAAAATGTATTAAGCAATAGACTAAAACATTAAGCTATATTTAAATTCAATGCAGATTCTAACATGAAAGCTGTAAACAAGGTGATTCATTACCTCTGCAAGGATCATTCTTTACCAAAAATTCATCTAGTGCCATCCAACCTCCACCAACGCGGACCATAACAGTACTTCTTAGAATACGGACTAGGCGCAGTTGCTGGGAGTCTCCAAACTGCAAAAAAACTACACTGAGCCACGGCAATTAATTAAGTTACCCCCTCTTCCATACCAGATGTATGCTATAACAGACATGTATATATATATATATATATATATATATATATATATATATATATATATATATATATATATATATATATATATATATATATAACTACATATATATGCATATTATACATATAAACATACATTATGTGTGTACATATTTACACTAATGTGCATATATGCCCAAACACATATTTACAAAGAAGAAATATCTCATTTTGGATTTAGAATATTAGCCCACATCCCAAGTCATTAGTTATGGAAATGGAGGTTAGTTTCAAGTTATGATCACTGTATCTGAGGAATAATTTAGAACCACTGCAAAATCAAAGTAAAATTGCATAAATACACAATAGCATGCTTCTGTAGCTGTCAGGCTGTTGGGTTTGGGTATGCTGTGATATAAAAGAACTAAAAAAACTGTCTCTGCCAGGTCAATTTTTAAAGGGTTGTTTACCTTAAAATAAAAATTTAGTATGATATAGATAGCAGATTTGATAAACAATGATATACAAATAAAGGAAATTATAGTGTTGAGAAATTGTCTACAGGTCTTGCAAAAACAAAAATGCATCTCCTCTACAAAAAATAGAAGAGTGCTATACAATACACTAATTTATCTAATAATTTAATATGTACAATATATTTACATACAATTTCCTAAATTATCTAGAAACAGTTTAACAAAATGCATTAAATGTTGCTTAGAAAAGCTCTATTTATAACACACTATTAAATGTATTTTAAAGGCAAACTTCCCCATTAAAGCTAATCCCAACACAGAGGACCAGTGATTCCATAGTCCTCTGTGAGGTCACCTACCAAGCTCTACTAAGTAGGGTACTGAGTGTACACAGCAACCAGTTTAGTAAAAAGCAAGAATAGATTGTACATTTAGCTAACTGATTCAAGAAGTACCTAGCTGGTCTTTGTGCCAATTCTAAAAGAAAAGGGGGCTGTTCTAGAGTGATACCATATATGAAGATCCAATCAGCCATTAGCTACAATGACACCACAGACAGCAAGAAAACATATTCTAATGACAGTAGCTCTAGTGATTGACCACTGATATTATCATAAACGCACACACTGGCATAAGCACATTTAGTGGGATGGATGAATCTATATCCAGTATGTATGGAAAAAGTCTATACAATTAATATAAATATCTAATTCTGTCTATTGCACATTTCTATAGCAAAAGATAAATTATTATGTGTAAGCAGGTGATTATTTTGGGAAGCAAGATGCAGCATCAGGACACACTGTACCTGGTTCCCTAGGAAGAACTACACAAACGAATGAAGGGGGAAAAAAAGAGAAAAAGAAAACTTCAGTTTAATATAAGCAGCAATAACACAACACAACTACGCAGGAATATTAATGTGTTCAGAATACATTTTAGTTTAACAAGGCTGATTGTGTTTGTGGCTATTTAATCTACTTTATGTGGACTTAGAACCTATAAAATGACAGTGTCATCTGTCCTCAGGCACTATGCCTAAAACTGTTGACAAGTTAAGGCACCCTTGCCAAATACATGTTTAGTTACTTTTGTATGTGAAAAAGATCGGCATGTTATAAAGCAACACATTTGCAACTGTTAACAAACAGTTACATTTTACTTTTACATTTACAAATTTTAAAACACAGGAACAAAGAAAATAGTAATTGCCATGTATGCAAAAGTTTGGGCACCCTTCTACTTGTCCAGTGATGAACACTGTTTTTGCTAGTTCTTTGACCCTAATTAACTTATTAGGCCGTAACAGGCATTAGGACTTGCACCTGTTAACAACTGCACAGCTTAATAATATCCACGAAACTCCAAACTTTGGGCTGTCAATAAACAATGATGGGATTTTCTTAGCAGCTGAATGAGGATCTGAAAATATAGCTGATGCCTACAAAATAAGGGCTATAAAAAGATTGCAAAACTCTTCTAGTTTGCAATTTCCACTGTCCATAATATGATCAAGAGATGGTAGTTAAGTGGGACTGTGAAAGTCAAGGCAAGACTTGTAGAAATCTTTAAGAGAGGATTGTTTATATGCTGGCCAGAAAGGAAAATGGTAAACCCTCATATGACTGCAAATGAACTGCAGTAAGGTTCACGGCTAAATAGTCTGATATTGAGGTAGAAACAATAGAAATTCTACCTCCACCTGCCGATTCAGCCCTTAAACATAGATTTTGCTTGGACGCCTTCAATGGAGCCCAATCAAAATCTTTTAACCTGGCCGATCGGACCAATATCCGCAGCCTTTTGCAATATCTGTCAACTCTTCAAGCCGCCATACATGCACCGAATATCGTATGAAACAAGGTTTTGTACGATAATATTGGTGCGTGTATAGTTGGCTTTATTGTGACCCTATCCCAAATGTTAATGTCTAAGATATGTAAAACAGCATCTAAACAAGCCAGAGTGGAAAGTGCTGTGTAAGCATAGGAATGGATTTGAAAATGCCATTGGATAAGGATCGGGGTGTTGATGTGGCTCTCATCTAACTGACCTCTGTAGGCCCCAGTGCATAATCCCATCAGACCAATTTAGATTTATGCATGGGTGGAAAAATCAGGCCGAATCTGTTTGTTTGGTGATCTGACCAGGGGCATTTCAGGGCTCACCCTGCATAGTTTTTTTTTTTTTTTTGCATTAGAGCTGGTTGATGGGGGGGGGAACATTTCTAGTACTGAAAGGGCATTTGTGCTTTCTGCACTAGAAGAGACAAAATTCCAATTTAAAAATCAGACTTTTTGCCCTGGTAATTGGTGGGGCACTGTTGCCTGAGGCAAGTTTCTCAGCTCGCCTCATGGTGGCAGCGCCCCTGGATCTGACAGTGTATGACCATTTTTAGATGGATACTAAACACATTTACAAGTTGTGATATGTGCCAGGGAGAGTTACTAAATACTTAGTAGAGTGTTAAATTATTTGCACATGCCACAATTACTATTTTTTTTACTATTTTTACTAATAAAAAGTAGCTGAATATCTAATTTGCCAATTTGTTGCCCATACTTTTGCATTCATTTGTATCTAGAGACCGTTGGCTCAGATATTTTTGGCTCTCAGCCTGCCTATGGTCTCCATGGACTTAAATATATGTCATAATCAGTTTTTATAATCCAGTCCTTAAACATGTAGTATATACATTTAAACAGCACAGGACACATTTATAAAGATATCTGTGATGACCAATGGTTTTCCCACTAAGGAGGGAAAGACTGCTATTCAGAAATAGATATATAGTCATCACTATACACAATAACACTTTCTTGTTTTTATTAAACACTTTATTGTTGACTGTTCACAAAAGAAATACTACGTGTACCCACCCTATATTTATTCTCTCCAATTTGTTCAACCTGGAATCTTTTTGCACATTTGCACTGAGCAACTTGTCTCGTGACCTGTTGTAATGACAATTATGGGAGGTTACTTAATGCATTTTGTTTTTTATATAAGGCATAAGGCTTAAGTATAAAGAAAGGCTCTGTACCTCATCCTCAATCTTGTCTGCATCTGTTGTTGGCCGATAGGCATCTTTGTTGGGATGAAGTGCAGCAACAAACTCATAGTAATCTATATATCCATCACCATCGCGATCAAAAATATCAGCAACAGCGGTCATCTCTAGTCTTGTGGTTGGGAATTCTGAAACGCATTCAGTAATATATTAGATCAAGAGTGTGTCACCTACTCTTGAACTGGCATGGAATTACTACTTCAATCAACATTAATCAGCTAACATGGGCTGCAGGTTAAAAAACTGGAGAGGTGCATTATTGACAATGTCTTTACAGTGTTAAAAGTAGATGAAAGTCCCAACTCTGACCCACATAATTCACTTACTAGAAGCCAAGATCCCATCAATGAATTCTTGTCTGGTGATTTTTCCATCTTGGTCTTTATCAATTCTTCTAAAGAAATCCATGACTCGAGATTTTTTATGGTTCATCCAGCGCATATACTTCTTCCTCCAAATATCAAAGTCAAAGTTTGCAAATTCCTTTAACTGCAAAGCAAAGATGCATTTTTTTTTTGTCTTGGAACACTTTGTGTTTGAACTATGTTAAATCTAGAACAGAGGGTGAATATGAGAAAGACCGTTGGTCCATACCTCTTCTAGCCTATCAAGGGCATCATTAAGCTTCCTCTGCCTCTCCAGGGCCAGGAGCCAGACCTGCTGCCAGCGAGCAGAGAGCTGATTTATTCTTGGGTTCTTGGTTTCCGGTTGTGAGAGAACTGGAAGGACAGGGGTTGCATTTTGCACTGAATGTTTTCCTGTAGGGCAGTAATAAAAGTAATATGAAAAATGGATAAACAACAACAGATATTACACTTATCTTGTTCAAACATTAACATGAAATGCACCATATGAGGGTGGTGCAAAAAACAAACTATGGATTGTAGTCTGTACTCACTTCTGGTTTTGTCATTAAAAGATGCATGATTCGTATCCGTTGTCTTTCTCTTGTACGTCTTTGTTACTCTGTCTACATCTGGTTGCTTTTGAGTCATTTCTTCCATGAATACCTGTCAGAAATAATAATTACACTATTATTATTAAAACCTAAAAAGCAAAAGGTTTTGCTTTGCTAAAGTGCAAAGCGTCATTCTGTAGCTAACTTAGTTTGTTAACTGAAACTATAAAGGCCATGTAAATAATGAGATATTAATCTCACCTGGTGCTCACTGATCAGTGCTTTGACCTGGTCAATGTTCTGGGGCATAGGGTCCTGGCCTCTCTGAATGAGTGTGGTTTCTGCCCATTGAATCCAAGAAAGTAGCTCATCCAGCAACTCAGAATTTGCCAGGAGCTCAGACAGTGCAGTTTGCAGTCTTTGCTGGTGCTGGTTTCCCCAGGTTAGCACCTTAAAATACACAACAAAAGTCAATAGGGCAGACCATATGCAGATACTGGTGACTGTTTACATACACAACTTAACAATAAAATTAACAAAAATTTCACTGTTTTCTTCCACAATTACATATAATAATAGGATAGAAGCAATTCAAAATGGGAAGATCAGACTTTAGGGTGAAGATACATGGAACTACTAGTAGCAGCTACTTGTCATGGCTACAAAACTTGACAATGCTAACACTTTACTGATAATTGCCTCTACGTGTGTTTTAGCAGAGGCAATTCTCAGTACTGTCTATGGCAGGGTATTTTCTGGCATTTAGTATCCGTGACAAGTAGCTGCTACTAGTAGCTCTGTGTGTCTTCACCCTAAGGGCTAAGACAAATGGGGCGATTAGTTGCTGCGACTGCAAATTTTAGAGTTTACTATAGCCCCGTCTGTCTTTGCCCTAAGGGTTAGGGATGGAAGAGATTTATTGCAGGCAACTAATCTGTCCATGGGGCATTAGCCTAAGGGTGAAGACACATAGGGATACTTAGTAGTAGCTACTTGTCATGGCTACAAAATGTCAGAAAATACCCTGCACTATAGACAATACCGAGAATTGGCACTGCTAAAACACATATAGAGACAATTGAAAAATATATATATATATTTTAATTAACAGTAAACAAGACAAAGATTATTCCTCGCACCTGAAGCAACCAAAATTCTAGTATATTTTCTTAGTGCGTCAGATTACTGGGAAAACTCTGCTAATCATCTTTATCAGTAAGCTTCCAGGGATATTTGCCATGATGCAAGGCGAGAAAGAAAAAGCTGTCACTGTTAACTTTTAAAAAAAAGATTTTTATACCACAAATTTTCTTTTAGAAAGCACAATCAATGTGCCCCAACCCCCCCCATCCCATAGGCCCACTAATGGATAAGAGTAAGTACGAGATGGAGGGTTATTAATTTAATACCCCACATTTATTTTTTCCTCTCAAAGTAAATAGCTCCTTACACTTCACCCATATCTTGTAACCACCGCTTCTTTCATAACCTTCTAAAATACAGCTTCTAGTCCTGCAACGTTCTCTGGAGCAATGTGCTACATTAGTGAAATGCTACAAATTTTTGTTGTACTATTAAAGAATACCTTAAAAGTTAAACCATTAGGGAGGCACACTTAACTGTTAGACACTTGAAAAATTTACACAATGAAAAATTTTTCTGTAAATCTCACTTCATCTACCTAACCTCAAGTGTCACTTCTTTCCAGCAGGTACACCCCTTGAGTTTTCTAGTTTCTATTTCTAGATGGTAAGACGGAACTCGTATGAGTTTTCTGTATACCTAGTTATTAAACAAGAAAGCTACTTTCACTATGTTATGGAACCAGACTGCATACAGACTTTCACAATGATTCCAAACAGAACAGAATATACTACATTTTTTTCTGTTTTAATTTAAATGCACACATATTCATCATGACAAGAAAGCCACACTCTATAAACTGTAAACATTCTTCCATAATCTCATCCTAACTGTAACCAGGGCAGCCTCATCCCACCCCCAGCCAATTACTGTGTGGGAACAACTGCTCTTAGTTGATTGTTTGTGCACTATACAGTGTGTTCTCATAGTGCATATTTCTGTTACTGTGAATTTCAAGATAATTTAAAATTTTTATATTTTTGGCTAACTGTGCATCTTGCTCATTTATGATATTCTTTATGTCAATGTATACTTCTTGTCTTACAGTACTTATCTACGAACAGAAAGACTGTACCTCTTCAAATCTTGCCCGTATAATTGTGATCCAGTGTTTGATAGTGGTTATACAATCTGGATGGCACATAGTCAAGATTTCTTCTCCCATACTAACTGCTGTATTCACATCAATTTGTTTCTCTTCCACCTTCCTCATAAACTCCTAAAAATAAATTGGAGTAAACAAATTCATTTTTCAAGAACATTCACAACTGCAATAAAGAATTTTAAAATTATACACTACTGTTCTCTGACCTTATGAATGTCAATTAGAGACTGCAAAGATTCAGCATCATCAGGTAAAGCTCCCCTAAACCGCAGGGTCTGCTCTGCTTCAGAAAGCCACTCTAGTAGCATGTGGACAGCAGCATGGAACTCCTCAGCCTTAAAGAATAACAGACAACATTCTTTCACTCTGCATAGTGGACCACCCAATGTTTCTGGCATAACCATGACTTGTGAAATATATATGCATTTGTCCAAAACAATTTTTATCATATTGCCCATTTCACATCTAGCCCCATATGTAGCAGCTCCACTTAAAGAATGTAGGAGGATTATGCTGTCACCTGTTTAAGTGCTTGCTCTAGGCGGGTCTGTTTTGACACAGACAGTTTGCATACTGTGTCCCATCGAGTGCTGAGTTCCTGAAGTTGAACCTTCACCCAAGTAGTGTCCTCTCTACTGCTTTCAAGCAATTCTCTGGCAGAACGTTTTAGGGCCTGTACACTACTGGTTCTCTTTCCAAGCTCCTTTTGGAAAACCTATGAGCAAAAACAGCAAAGATACCTAAGATACCTTTACACCAGCTACACTGTCACATGTGACAACAAAGTAGAAAAAATTTCCAAATGTGACAATTATAAAACAAATGCAACAACTATAGACCACAAAGTATGTTACTAAACCAATAACATGGAAATCAATAGTATCTTCTGTCTTTTAATTTACCATGCTCTTACCTTATGAGCATCCATGAGGTTCATAACAAGGTCTAAATCCCCATGCAATGGCTGGTCCTCAGCAAGCTGAGGCTCCACTTTGTAAAGCCAATCAACAAGTGCCTGAAGGGCATCCATGAACTGGCCTGAGAAAAGCAGAGCTTCCTCTAGCTTGTGCTGCCTGCAGAATTGTCAAGAGAAGAAATTATTATGTTGCTGTAAAGGTAATACACATCCCATTTTCACATTTTCAAAATCACATTAATTTTATGTACTACTGCCAAGCTAATTAAAGTAGCAACACATCTGTTATGATGCATTTCAAAAGTAAAATTGACTCTTTGGTGCGAGACTTCAGATATATAAAGAGCTCCAGCTAGTGATACTATACAGTTTATCACAAAACATCTTCAACCACAGCACAACTGTAGCATTCAGTTGAGCCAAAACATAGGTGTCTGCACCCATAAATATCCTTCAGCAGCAACTGATCTATAATTTTCTTGCACGTTTAAATCAGCACTTGGATTGTCCTAGGAAATGTAGTTTATCTATGCTTGGAGGAAATAATCTGCATTCAGATAAACATGAATAATGCTGCCTTTATTTCAGCATGTGACTAATATACAAAATGTAATACCTAACACTGTCATTTCTGGGAAGGATTTGGCTTTCAGATAAATATCAGCATAGAGCAGGGAAAATAAGTTTTTAACACGTCAACGTTTTTCTCAGTAAATATATTTCTAATGGGGCTACTGACATGAAATTTACATCAGATGTCGGTAACAACCCAAGTAATCCACACATACAAAGAAATCAAAACAAATAAGTCCATAAATTAAGTTATGTGTAGTAAAGTGGAATGACACAGGAAATAAGTACTGAACACGCTTACCGAAATGCATTTAATACGAAGTAGAAAAGCCTTTGTTAGTAATAACAGCTTCAAGGTGCATGCATTGCTCAAGTGTAATTTTGGCCCATTCTTCCACACGAACTGTCTTCAAATCTTGAAGGTTGCAGGGGCCATTCCTATGAACTCTGATCTTCAGTTCTTTCCTTAGATTTTCAATTGGATTCAAGTCGGGTGATTGACTGGGCCATTCTAGCAGCTTTATTTTCTTTCTCTGAAACCAATTGAGAGCTTCCTTGGCTGTGTGTTTGGGATCATTGTTCTTGTTGAAATGTCCACCCTCATTTCATCTTCAGCATCCTGGTAGATGGCAGCAGATTCTTATCAAGAATGTCCTGATACATTTCTCCATTCATACTTTCTTCAATTACATGAAGTCTGCCAGTACCATATGCTGAAAAACATCTCCACGCCATGACGTTCCAACCTCCAAACTTCACTGTTGGTATTGTGTTTTTGGGGTGATGTGCAGTGCCATTTCTCCTCCAAACATGGTGTGTGCAATGACATCCAAAGAGTTTAATTTTGGTATTATCTGACCAGACTATATCCTCACAGAATTTAATTGGCTTGTCCAAATGTTGTGCAGCAAACTTTAAACAAGCTTCAACAAGCTTTTTCTTCAGCAGTCTTTGCGGTGAGTATTCCTTGAAGCCATGTCGGTTGAGTGCATCACTTATTGTTTTCTTTGAAACAACTGTACCTGCTAATTCAAGGTCTTTCTGAAGCTCTTTCTTGAGTGATCCTTGGCTCTTGGACAGCTCGTTTGATTATTCTTTTGACTCCTCTGTCAAAAATCTTGTGAGGAGCACCTGGTCGTGGCAGGTTAAGGGAGAAATTATGTTCTTCTTACTTCCAGATAATGGTCCCAACTGTTCTCACTGAAACATTCAGAAGCTTAGAAATACGTCCGTAACCAATTTCATCAGTATGTTTTGCAACAATAAGGTTGCAAAGGTCTTGAGAGAGCTCTTTGCTTTTACCCATGATGAGACACTTCTTGTGTGTTACCTTGGTAATGAGAAACCTTTGTATAGGCCATAAATTATGACTAAACTAACTGATATTAATTTGCACTGATAGGAGACAGGATTGCTTTCTAAATACTGATTTCTAAATAGCATATTTCAGCAGGTTTCTTTGCTTTCCATGCCTTTTGGCACCTCCTTTTCTTCATGTGTTCAATACTCATTCCCTATGTTATTCCACTTAACTTAATTTATGGACTTATTTGTATGAATGGATTACTTGGGTTGTTACCGACATCTGGTGTAAATTTCATCTCAATAGCCCCATAAGAAATATATTTACATTGTAAATGTTGATGTGTTCAACACTTATTTTTCCTTCTGTATCTACATTTCACAAATATTAATATAAATATATTATTTGTTTGTAAGTAAAAGTCAGGATCTCACTGTATTTGAACAAGAATGCACACAAAGCAGGCTATGTTGTTACACTTATTGTGCAGGCTAAACGGGATATTTTCTCTCTTTATATAGAAATTTGGTCCTTGTGACAGAGACTACACTGTCATTTAAATTGCACTAGTTATACTTTAAACAAAGAATGTGCTTGCATTTACTGCTGTCAAAGCTGACATTTGAACATTTGAAATTTGAACCACTACACAAATATTTAAATAAGAAAAAGTACCTTTCAACTGATTTGCCACACACTGTATCCCACTTGTCTCTGACTTCACCTAGTAGATGATCTAATTTCTGGACATCACCGCTTAACAGGGCCTTCTCCTTCAATGCCCGTCCAGTCCTGACTGTAGTGTCATACACAGGCTGTTTGCTTCCTAGGGTTTTTTGGAACTCCTGCAAATTCGTGAAAAACAGTATTACTTGGGATCATCTATAAATATAAATATCTAAATATGTAAAGAGTTATATTTCTTTGTGAATCATGAAAGAATAAGCTTTCGAGGCTACAGGTGATTTTAGAAGATACCTATGGAATTAAGATATGTCACACAGCTGAGCAGAATAGAAAAAAATTATGACAGGCCCTAACCTTGTGCTTAGATAGCTGCAGTTTGATCTTGTCAGGATCATTTGAGATTTCCAGCTCAGAGTCAAGATGGTTTTCAGCCTCCTCAAGCCAGTCAATTAGCTTCTTCCATGCTTCATGAAACTAAAATATAAGAAATGCATACTCTTGAAAAGTGCAATATTACACAGAAATACATCCAGTTACCATTTGATAATGTACCAACATTATACAAAAATCATACATGGCTGCAGTAACACATGTACATAATACTAGACAGTGATTTTTTTATTTTCATTGCTCCTGCATACACCACATACCTGTTTGGCTCGCTTTCTAGCATCATCTAGAGATCGACCTCGCTCTACAGAGCGCTGGACAACCTTTTCCCAGCGAGACTGAACACTGAGAAGAAGATTCTTTATAAGAACTACATCTTGCTTCTGGCTAAGAAACTTCAGTTGATTTCCAATTTTATCCAGTTCAATTATGTGTTCACGGTGGATATTAACCTCATTTACAAACACCTAAGACAAATCAAGGAACACAAACTTAGAACAAATAAAGAATCCTGGGTACTGGTTACAAGAAGTAATCAGTACTGCTGCATTTTTCTATTTTGAAATGTAAACTTTATGTATCAATATATCGGTCTCTCATAACAGCTTAAGAGTTTTCATTCTAATAGACAATAATAATATATAATAAATATAATTTTATTTTAATAATTAAAACATGTTTCATATTTTCATTATTAAATTAATAATGGTATATTGATAATATCAATGACCCAAATCACCTTGTGTTCATCGATTTGGAAGAGAACAGTGTCTAGGATCAAACTTGGAGAAGGTGCAATGTTCAAACTCTGCTCAGCTTGAGTCAACCAGTTAATAAAATCTTGTAGTGAATTCTGAAAATCAGTAGCCAGAGTAAGGGCTTCCTCCAGCTTTGCCTAAAGAAAGCATATGACAAGCAGAAAGGTAAATACTTTTTAACAAGTATATGTTTTCTCCTATTGTTTAACACTAATATCCATTGAGTGTTTTCGACAGTTGGCTTCGACAGTTCGCAATTTTTTAGTTTCCTTCCATACTGTATATCTGTTATATGAATCTCCTTACAGAAATCCTAATTAAAAATACAATCTTTTTTGACAGTACAGTGGCTTTAATTATAGTGATATTTGTGCAAAAATGTTCACATTAAGTCATACTATTCTCAGAACAGAATTTTCCTTTGTAAAACAAAGTTTTGCAACACAACTTTACACATGGTGCCAAAAATTAGAGCAAACTACTATTCTCAAACTGCTATTAACATCTGGGTCTAAAACCTATCTATAATTACATGTATACTCATGTACAAATATTCATCACACAATTACCTTTCTCTCTTCAACTTTGTTGCTAATTGCCTGCCACTTTCTTTTAAGAATAGACACATTCTGTTCTGTGATGGAGCCTGTTGCATCGTCTCGACTTATAAGCATTAGCTGCCCTTTGTCAAGAAGGTGTCTGTACAGATCCTCATTTGCTTTGATTTCTGCAAACAGCTCCTGTACAACACAACCTCAAGTGTCAGACAGGAAAGAAAAATCACAATAACAAACAAAATGCAGTGTTTTTATATCAATATAAACATTTGTATGTGAATTCCTTCTGCACAAGCAAGGCAGATATGTATGCCTCCAAATATCTCACAAACATCATTGCTCCTACCATGCAAGCAATTATGCAATACATTATATTATATGTCATTACAGATTTTTGCAGAGCTTGTTACTATGACTATTACCAAACCTTCTCTACTCTTGTAAAGATCAGGCAGGCTAAAGCAACACTTGCTCCACCCTGACCTTTATCTCACTACAATCCGTGATATATGTATGATGAAACTGTATATATTAAGAATGTTAGTTACACCTGAAATAGGCAAATCTTCATTCCAAAATTAGCGGCTGTTAACATGGCTCTTATTAGTATTAGCAAAACAGAATTTTTATTTAATCATTTTCAAACAAGCCCTGATGCCTACAGCAAGTGAATTACAGACTTACCATGTGAGCCTGAAGCTGCTCCCGTGCAGTTTCAGGCAGTCCACCTGTTGGCTTGGCTGCTGAAAGCTGGCTTTCTATATTGGTCTGCCACTGAATGAAATCCTCAATCTCACCAGAGAAGCCTTGAGCCTAGTTGGTGTAAAAGAAAGATTCTAGAGATAACTTGCTTCTTACTCTCCTTGCACTGCCACGGGGAACAAATATCAGATAAACAAGTTGTTGTCATATGAGAAAAATAGGATTTTGTGTTAACATCAAGTATGTGTTGGCCCTAAAGTGATGCATCCTCCAGTTTTCAGGGAAATGGTAATTTTCAGAACAGTAGTTTTCAGAAAGTAATGGTTACGTGTGTAATATCGTGCGCTAAATATCGCACACGGCAAAATATATCGCACACGACAGGAAATAACACAGGTGGCGGGAAATAACGCAAGAAAATTACTCATCGCGAGTTAAATAATGCAAAGAACATTGCGTCTTAATTATGACGCCTGTGCTTTTAGTGAATCGAGCGTTAAGACGCAAAAAATAAGAAGTGATAAAATTTTTAACCCATGCTATAAATTGTGCTCGTTTTATCGACCTTTAGTGAATCGGCCCCCATATCTGAAATAAGCTGCGGGCATTGTTATAGTGTTAGAGTGATTAGTCGCAACAACTACGTTTTAAAATGATAACACCATTTCTGAAAGAGAAAAGTCCTGCATCCACAAAGAGACAAAGGAGAAAAAAATTTAATGATGAGGTGGGTATACACGGCTCTCAGTCAGACCTATCTGCCCAATGTATGTTCGAAAATAGGGCAGATGTTGATCAGGCAGGTTAAAAAATTCCCTCGGGGGCAAGGAGCACATTGGCTTGTTTTTGTGGCCTACATCATGTCAATGTCGTTTGATCGTTTGGCCTCTGGATTGGATCAATCCGTTATCGCCCACATCAAGTTGGGCATATTGTGGAAAAATCCAGATCTTTCAGTGTAATGCCACCTTAATATAAATTTCTTTTTTTCTCACATTGTCTAGGGGGGCAGAGGAACTGCGGGGAGAAACCAAGGGTGTCTCCCAACGTAAGGAAGGGTGGGTAGGAAATATAGCCATATAATTAGGCTACCTCTGCCCACAGCACCATACTACCAAAGAATGGCAAATAACACCACAGTACCAGTATCAGATGCATCCTTCTTTTATGACATCACAGATAAAAAACAGAGGATTTTTTTTGTTCTGCAAAAACATCAAAGCCATAAAATTTTGCAGAGGAGTGGAGGCCAAAGTGTCCGCTCTTCCCAGTTTCTCTGCTGAAGTTTAAATGCCCACAACGTCCTTACTACTCTCATGGAGAGCATCCTAATTACTACTGCAACCAGTTGGGCAGTAAAGACATTGGCCCTTGGGCTCTGTGGGTGGTGTTGAGCCATTAACAATGGTGGGGTTTTTAAGGCACACTGGCCCTGGCAGCTGCAAAAATCAGTTTGTAAACTGCTCCTGATGCTGAAAAACAGGATAAAAAATCCTTTAGTTTTTTTTATCCATACCATTCTTAAAGGAGGAAGCATCTGATACTGGTAGTGTAGTTTTCTTTGACAGGATAGACACAGGGACATCCACTGATGAAGTTCATTTGTCAGTGGTTTTGATGGAAAGGGTTAGTGGCATTGAAAGAACACTAATAGCTGAAAATGTCCCTCTGGGGTATACCATTTGGACTGAATAATACTGTGCAAATCTAAAATAAATATTACATGGAATTATAGAAGAAATATAGTTCTGTCCTTATTTGTAGCAGACCTGTCTTTGACTGGGTCCTTGCAACCCTGAGATCCACTTTACTGTGCTGAAAGATGGTGATGGCTAGAACGTGTCCTAGTGCTGAAAGCTGTTATCCAGTGGTCCTGCACATAATGCATTTTTATATTATTTTCCATTTTTTGTAAAGCTTTTGACCCTGACATTAATCTAGAAAGGTTTAACTCTGACCCTATAGCACTACAGGACCATGGGGATACAAGGGAATGTAATTTTTTCAGTGTAACATTATAATCCATTTCATGTGTTAAAGGAAATAGTCACTGATATAAATACAAAAAAATCCCTAAAGTGGATGTTTAATGAAACTTCTTTTAATCTTGTGTTACAAGATTACAGTTTTGTTTTGTTTTTTAATATTTAGTGATTTGTTTGTGAGCTAAAGAACAAATTATTTACACCTGCAAGCAAATGCTAAGGCCAATGGCACAAAAATTGTTAGCTGGTGCTTAAAGGCCAGCACAGAAAATACAATCCACTCTATCTGCGTGCAGCGACACATCTGAGCTGTCAGTTTTGCCTTAAAGAGATACTGACACCAGAAATTAAACTGTTTTTAAATATAGCATAACCTTTTTTTGCATGAGCTTTAAAATTTTGCCTTAAATGTATTTGTCCAATGCTTTTACATTACCTATCTGATCACCCTTCTCTATGTTCCTCTATGAGGGGGCTGCCATATTTGTGCAGCAGGAGCTCGTTAGCATTAGAAGCTATAACTGACAGGTTGAGAAGAGACAGTCAGGTTGGCAAAACAGTAACGTTTAGGGACTTCAAGTAACAATTACTTACAAAAAACTTGTCAATGATCAGCTCAACCCATAGGTAACTTTTTATGCACATTTATATTTTTAAAAGTAGTTTTTTCACCTCAGTATCACTTTAAAGGAAAACTATACCCCCAAAAATGTAGGTCTCTATAAAAATATAGTGCATAAACAAGCTCATATGTAAAACCCTGCTTCATCTAAATAAACCATTTTCATAAAAATATACTTTTTTAGTAGTATGTGCTATTGGTTACACCAATTTTAAGAATTAAGGGCCACCTCCTGGAATCATAGGATTCACAGTGCACACAAACAAGCCAAGGCACACATACATGCTAGGCCACATCAGCTAATTAATGAGCAGAGAAGCATTTGCTTCCACACTTCTTCCTTTTACATTTAGAGCTGCATTATTTCGGGTCATGTGAAAAATAAGTTAACACCCAAAGCAGTTTGGACAAATGTTTATCTCAGTGACTATTCCTGTTTATAAGGTTTATAATTATTGTTTGTCAGCTAGGTTCATAGCAGAAAAAAAACACAATAAGAAACGTAATACTGAAATATATGAAATTAAAGGAATACTGTCATGGCAAATGCAACATGGGGCTGGTCATATTCTTCATTTCCCAGGGTGCTACAGCCATGTGACCTGTGCTCTAATAAACTTCAGTCACACTTGCAAGTGCTGCAAGTTGGAGTGATATCACCCCTCCCTTTCCCCCCCAGCTGCAGATCAGTATAACACTGGGGAGGCAGCAAGATAGCAGCTCCCAGTAGATATCAGAATAGCAATTAATTGTAAGAAATCCAAGTCAGAATCAGGGGCAATGCACTGAGATGGCTGCTTACACACCAATACTACAGCTAAAAAAATATATTTGTTGGTTCAAGAAACAGTGTAATGAGAATGAGAAATTCTTAAAAAAGTTTTCGCCCACATCGATATTCCTCTTTGATAAATCTGACTAGACTATGTATCTATGGGTGTGACTGAAATGTGCTTTTTGTACTACATGGTTTTATGGTGATCCTAAGTATGTATTATCTGTTTCACAAACCTGCTGCAGGGCCATATCCAGCTGCTGCTCTCTCTCCTCAGTTTTCTGAAGCACAATTTCCCATAGCTGGTTTAGAGTTTCAAGCCGAGTTCTAAGGCTGCTGGCATCGTCTCCTGCACTGGACTCAAGCAGCTCATTACCTGCCTTATTTACAATCTGCACAGTGCTTTGGTGTGCAAGCACATCATTCTTCAACACCTACAAGTAACAAAATACACATACTATTTTATACTAGACGATAGTGAAGGTGATGGAATCAGTAATGAAATCCATATATGTCATATAAAATAATATTTAAATGTGTATGAAATACCAATTGTTTAAGTTTATTCTTTTCCCTCCTTATTATTTGGGAGTTAGCAGTCTGTAAGAACACCGCACATCTGCAAAGTGCAGCAGCCTAGTGTTGTGTCTGCTGATGCGCTGTATAGCTATGAAATGAGATCTTACCCATAATAACCTAGTAAGCTTATCAAATAAACATAAATAACCAAAATAAGGGGGAACAAATCAAGAAGAGTTGTACAACTTTATGGACCTTCATATATACACTCATGCATTAAAATATTAAAATACTTAAAATTATAGGAAAACTTTCTTAATTTTTACAATATATAGTTTATTAGTTAAATATTTTTTCAGTGCATCATTTGTAATGTAAATAACAAACATATAATTTAACTGCTACATAAAATAAGATCAAAGATAATATGGAACTCTTTCCAACACAAAAAGTCAGTGCCTGTCAAGGAGGAAGCTGAAAACCTATGGATCCAAACTTACATGATGTTTTGCAAGCTCCACTTCAATAACTTTAGGGTCTCCACAGATTGGTCTTTGGGCATTCAGCAGTTCATTCGTGTGAGTCAGCCAGGACATCAATTCAGCAAGAGCATGCTGGAACTGCCCAAGAGCCAGCAAAGAATCCTCTAGTTTTTGCTGTGGAATAAATAGTTTACAATGTTAACTATGGGTATGGGCTTCAAAATACTAGGGCTAACTCCCGTTTGCATGTGAGACATACCTGTCTGTGTGCAATTTTTTCTCCTAAATTTTCCCACAGATGCTTCAGTTCAGTTAGAGGTCCCTGGATGATATCTCTGTCTGTGTCATCAATGGCTTTCTTGAGCATAAGCTCTCCTTGGTGGTTTAATTTCTCCATTTCTATCTGCTGTTGGTAAACCTCCACCTTAAACTCCTGTACAGAACAGAATAATATTTGTCATTAAAGTATTTATTGGTCTAACTATGCAGAAAACAAACTAAATTTACTTTGTGATAGTGTTATGACAGTGGGGAAAATATTCTTGACAAAACACTATGTATAGTACTACATTAACTTCTATAAAAACTCTTAAATCTGTTTTTACCTTCATCTCTTCAATCTGTTCTTTTACAGTACTGATATCAGTTCCAACAGGAGGCATGTCACAAAGTTTAATAACAGTATTATCCAACCAATCAAACATTGCCTAGAATAAATAAAAATAAATGATTTAACAGATATACACATAGGACAGCTGACACTATAATAACTACTTGCAGTCCTAAAACAATTATATAGTTTTTGTTATTGAATTTTGTGATTTCTAAAGAGAGATCCTATACTATGCGTGTTCTAACATGCATAGCCCTGGTACAAAGATTGACAGTTAATTAACCGAACAAAATTCCACAACTAGGCTTTATGCATAACACTTTTTTAATGTTGTATTAATTTACTAACAATGTAAAGTGCACTATGCATTTAAGGTCAACGTCAAACAGGACATGTTGACTCCATGTCAGAGCTTTGTAAAGGGGTAATCTCGAGCTAGAGGCCACACACACAGAGTCTGAGTCTAGTGCAGTTACTATGATCTCTAAAGCAATAAACAGGACACTGAAGTATCGGGGCTTTTATTGCTCTAAAGTTGACACTCCAAGTGGTTACCTGCAGACTATCCTGGTACTGCACAGCATGAGACATTGCATCTCTGAGTTTTTCAATGCGTTCTGCCCATGTTCTTTTCAAATTTTCCCAAGCTGTGTTCATCTGTATGTGATAAAAAAAAAAAACTTGCCTTAAAATGGGAACATGGTATATCCTCAGAGAAAGAGGGAAATGTAAAAGGGGTGCAAGAGCCAGACAAAGGCAGCAAAACATGTGCAAAAGAACAGACAGACAGGTTATGAGGAGGCAAAAAGACAACAGGAGAAATGTAAATATATATATATATATATATATATATATATATATAAGACTTTCACCTCATCAATACTCTTTTTGACTTCTGGTTTCTCAGTTTCTCCACAAGCAAATATTAGATCTGCTCCAAGGATTCTAATGAATTCCAATTCTTCATGAAGTCCATCCGTCTCCTCTTTAATGCTCTGAAGAACACATGTATAAATTATACAATAATGCCTTAATGGGTACAAGAGTTGAAATTAACTCAAATTGCAAGTGTTCTTACATCTGCAGCTTCAATTTGCTGCTTGATCATTGATGGGTCTATGCCAGGACTTTCGAGATCATGGACAATTTCATGTGTATCCTTAATGGTTGTTAAAAGGGTGTTCATATCCAACCAGAACTTTTCCGCCAATTCAAGGACATCAAGGAATTTACTTTCTCGTTCATCTGCTCGAGCTTTAATGTCCTCCCAAAAAAACACCAACTGGTCCAATTTATCTTGGATATCTGCAAGGATTGTGGAGAAAAACAGTTTACTAATATAAATCTACATTACTTACATTATTATGGAAAAAGTGGGTTCCCACACTCAAATACCTTCTCTCTTGCCATATTAAATCAGGAGAGGTACCTGTCTGTAGGAGCTAAATTAGCAATATCAGTAAGATTGCTTTGTTGTTGCTGTCATGTACTTTTTTCTCTTTTACAAATTTGTTCTTGTTAAGGCATATACTATTTTAGGGAGTTTACAGACCTTTGGCTGCTGGGTCTATGTCTGGTCCCTGGGAGCGACTGATCAGTTCTTCCCCGCGATGTTTCAGAGCCTGAAATGCAGGCTGCAATTTTTCAAGTTCCATGACAGCATTCTTGTTCTCACTAATACACTCCCGAATCTTCTCCACCTCTGCGGGAATGAGAGGGGGCATACGGAGGCGAGAAGCCATGCTTTCAAGAGTCTCCAACATTGGACCAATCTTGTCATGGAACTGTGATTAGGGGAAAGCACAATAATGAGGTTGGTAATACTTGACAGAAAAGTACAGTAGCACACAACTGGTGAGTGGTAACTTAATGTATTAACTAAAGTGGGGTGAAACTTACCTCTCCAATCTGAAATGCAGAGAAGTCAGCCGGACAAGGGAATGTTACCATGGCAGCACACAGAAAATTAAGACATTCCACAAGGAAAGGGAAGGTGATGTGAGATGAAAGGAGAGATGGGGGGGTTAGAGAAGCATGAACCACAGCAAATCAACAATGTAAACATGAAAAACATATGGCCAACCATGCAAATGTTGAAACACAAACATTTAAACCCTATAAATAATGGAAGTAGCAGTGAAGTAAAGGGGGAGCCTGTATAATATCATTAAACCTCATTGCTTCTGTTTGACACTTTAAGGGTACAGTACACAGTGTTTAACTTTCAGTTCTTTTAAACTAAAAGTTCAGCAAAATACTTTGTATATGGAATTTTTTTTCTGTGTTTTGCTATTTCCACAAGTGGGAGCTGCAGTTCTGCTTGCCATAATACAATTAGCTCTTCAATTATTCTTTACTCTCCATCAAACCTGTCCCACAATAATAAGCAAGAGGAATAAGGATAACAGCAGATTTTTAGAGATTTGAAGTGATTTCTACAATCACAATCATATTCGTGTGAAGAATTAAAATACCAGGTTAGAACATGCCAGCACTGCAATAGTGTTAGTATTAATTAGCAAGGGTCATTTTAGTAGTAAAGAATCCAGGTCCTTTCTGCATTATGTAATGCCTTTTACCTGTGCTGCCTGTGCTAAAGCATCATCCAACACCATGGCTCTCTTACGCACTTCCTCCTTAATTCCAACATAGAGCTTTTCTGCGCTGCGGTACTTCTCCTGAACTGCTGTGCCTTCTTCAGGGTTTAGCTCAGAAAGGTGAGGTCCAATTTTCAGGAGCTTATCAATGTGAGGCTTATGCTCAGCAACAGACTCCCTTAATTGCTAAAAATGTAGACATATTAACATATGTAAACTTTATACACAAACACACCTTTAACAAATGGTCCCTCATTCTCACGGATATATTGGTGGACCGGGGCCAAAATATTAAGATGATGAACAAAGTTCCAGCACACCAATAAATTACAACACTAGTTTTTTTCATATTCATATTGAATGTTTCAGTCAAGGTCACTATGGAAACTGGTATTGTAGTTTATTGGGGAACAGTCCTTCAGTTATTTCCATAGTTACTATTATATATTGATACATGCATCCATAACAGTTCACCGAAACATAATCTGGGGCAAACTTGTTTCTATGTAAAAGAAATTAGCGGTCTCATTTCTCTTCTGTGCCTTGGGAAATTAGGGAGTGTTTTATAAATAGCTTCCATTTTGTAAAGTACTACATGACCCTGCAATCCTACCCTCATTTCTTCCTGCTGTTGCCTCAGCATCTCATGATCTACTGCAGGAGGAGGCAGCTGGGAAAAGAGAACCTGCATTTCATCAATCCATGGAATTAATTCTTCATAGGTCTCCCAGAACTGACCAACAAGAACCTGAGCTCGCTCAAGCCGAGCATATCTCTCAGAATTTAGATGGCTTATATCTTCATAGTGCTGCACCAGATTCTTAGTTTTCTCCTGTGATAAATTATAAGAAACAGATGAAAGTAAATGTATGATGACCTTGTAGCAATACATAAATCAACTATTTAATACAGCACAGAGCATTGGCTGTATGGGAAAAAAATACTATTTACTTGTAACACAGATTTCTGTTCATCTCCACAGGTTGCCAGGATCTCTTCCTCTGTGCTAATCAATTCATCAATGGAATCTTTGTGGCGAATAATATCTACAGAGAAAGCCTGCATAATAACAATATAATTGACATCCTGCGTCAGTGAACATATAGGAGTGAAACTACACAGACATGTGCAAAAGCATTTGTACACTTAAACTTACATGTTAAAAATGCTTAATCAATCCTTATATGGCTTTCTTTTGCATATAAGCCCCAGACATGCCACTACCTCTAAACACCACATTACCCCATGCTTGGTTTACCTCTTAGGCAATTTGTTGTTGGTAATCATACCTTCTGCACCTGTAGCTGGGCTGTGGTCTGGTCTTGTTCCAGACAGATTGAACCCAGTGCCAGAAGTTTTCTCTTGGTTTCAGCCACCCAGGCTAATTCTGCATCAGCAGCTTGCTCATACTAGCAGAAAAGGAGCAGAGACAGAGCAGGACAATGAAGCACGTTCAAAGCAGACGATTGCTCATTTAGCGCTAAAATTCTGAACACACATAGCAAGAATATACACACAAAAGCACCATGCACATGCCATTCCAGCAGTGGCTGCCTACACAACATCCAACTAACAGTCACCAATCTACCAAGCATACTGTGCACATAATCTTTGTTTTCTTTTTTTTAATCTTTGTTAACTTTGTTCAATCTTTGTTTTAATCCCCAATCAGCATTCTGGAAATATCTATTACACAAAGGATATTCCTTTCCTTGGTAAAGTCCATTCCTCACAGCACATGACTGTACATACTGCACATAGAAATTCAAGAGTGAATGCCTGCTCACTTGCTATCTAGCAAACTTCATTTATATTTCCCCTCTCAGTTTGGGAACCTCTGATCAACCTCTGAACACTTGGAAGCACGATGCAATGTTCGTATGAGTACTGATCTGAGAAGTGCACACAGCAAGGACATGTTTGAAGATCCTTCTAGCTACAGAATATGTTGACATTTGACAATTAGAAATGAACATATCATAACCTCATAACCCCATGCTCCAGTACTCCTCTAACAGCTCCCTCAACACCAAACAAGCTCTATCATCTTGAAATTAAATTTAATTATGATACAAACAGATATTCAAACACCAATATAAAACCAGTCTTTTTTTTTAACATTCGTGTGGTTTAAAGCTTTTTGACATTCTTTTCTGCCTTTTTCCAGTCTGACTTTTGAAAAGTTAACCAATTGCCAGGCTTAGTCACACTCAACCAGAGATAAACAGATATATTCACAGGCTACAATTTTTCTTGGCAATGTTTTTTTCCATCACTTATCTATCTATTCAGACCCTCGTGTATTAATCCGCTTGTCTGGGACCCAAGCAATGAGAAACCAGTTTAATTTCCAAACTAATGTTATTTTAAGTTATTTATAAACCACAAACAATAAATACCAGTAATAAATTGTCTTTCAATTCTACTGTCAGCATGATTTTCAAGAATAAAAACTGCCCAAAACAAAATTCTTGTAAAAACAACACCCTGACTTATAGGTTTAATTTTAAGGAACCCATACAATTTTATCAGGATGACATGAAACTTGCAATACAAATTTTATTCTTATGAAATTGTTTATCCTGTATCTAATTTCGAGCTATTTTCCACAACTGTGGTGCTGAAAGTTTTAGGTCCCAGTTTGGTCAAAGAAAGTGAACAAAAGCTCTTTAAAAAAAAGAGTAGAATGACAATAAGGCTCCATGCCTTTAACTGCTAATTAAAAACAACATGCTTTTGGAGGTCCTCTAAATGTTAATAAAGTATTAAAAATTCATTAATGCAACAAAAGTGTAAAGCAAAGACGGACCATTAGATAAAGGTGCCCAAGGCAAAGTCCCTGCATCTTATGGCAATTTTTACTCACTGTACCCTTTACAGTTAGCAAGAACCGTAGTTAATATTGCATTTAAATACAAATAACCAAGACATCATACAGTACAAGAAAATGCCTCTAACAAGCATTGTAAGCGAATAATAAGGTCATAACAAACTTGGGCGTCTAACTTAGGTTAACCAATGGAATAACAGTGGGTTACAATTCAACGAGGACAACATTACTTCTAAGGGGACTGTATACACATTAAAGATGTAACATAGTAATTCAGAAAGAACAATGTCAGAATGGAAAACTGTACTGTTGATTAACAGAAAAGCCCCAGAAGGAGGGATATATATTATTATCCTTTATACATATTATATGGCCAACATATTTTGCAATGCTTCATAAAAAATATATAATAGTCCCAAGCTCAGTGTTTACAACATCAGGGGGCCACATTTAATTGCATATTGCAGAGTGATTTGGAACTGAAAACTAGGAACAAGAGGCCCCAAAAAAACACAAACCTGAAAGGCTTACATTAAAGGATTTTTCCAAGATTCCTACTATAAGACCAGCATGTTAAAAAACAAGGAAGAAACAAGTAAGCAACCTCCCTATATGTACTGTGCATTTCTTTAAATCAGAGGTTCCCAGACTGTGATTTAACCCACCCAAAGGTCAGACATACGTTTGAGATATTATTTGGATAACAATTGGCTGTTTTAGATAATCCAAAGAACAGACTGAAGGTAAGGAGGAGGTTTTTAGACTGATATGTCTATGTTTCCAAAAATGTATAAACTTGTAATAAGGTAAGTGGCCCTGACCACATGGTGGAATGCAAAGGGAGGCCTGAAACCAAAATGCCCCCCCCCCCCCCCACACACTCTTTAGACTGTACACAAAATCTACTCTCCTAATATCTTCTGAAGAATATTAACACAAAATGCAAACAAAAAACTAATTTCACGCCACACAGACTGTACTGGAACAAACAGTAAACATGAAGCACACACTACTGCTACATGGTTTGGGTTTGGATACAACTATGACTTCAGCTGATGAATACATGAAGCATGATTTTTTATGTTAAAACCCCCTTATCTAATTTAGAATTATTTAATTCATGGGCTACACAAAGAATCAAAATGAGTATCTTATGTTATAATAATGTAAGAGTGCACAATGACACAGCACTTCAAAACAGCAGTCATTTCAGTTACAAATATTTCAGCAATTCCTGGAAATTCTGATACTGAACATTTTTGTAAAGAATGGATTACTTTTATCATGATCCAGTGCAAATACTTACCGAGCCTGACATGGCTAAAGGCTCTTCCGTAGTTGTTTCAGTCACGCTGGGCTGGGGACGGCACAATCCTTCCATAGGCTGGAGTACTGTTTCCATTTGTAATAAGCCTATGGAAGGATAGTGCTGCCCCCAGCCCGGCATGTCAGGCTTGGTAAGTATCGCTGGGCTGGGGGCAGCTTTGGGAGACTTTTGGTCCCAAACATTTTGCATGTCATAACTGTGGATTTTCATAGAAACGTGTCACTTTAAGTATCACTTTAAGATTTGCTCATGAATTCTGCATGGAGAATTCGCCTCTCTATTCTCACTTGCTGGCCACTGGCTACATTAAAGCAACAAAAATGCTGCATATGGCAGTAAGTTTATCCAAGTCTCTTTGAAACAAGCTACATGCTGTAAGCCATGATTGGCAATCTAGCTTTCAATAGCACCTGTCCTATAGCAGAATAGGATGTAACTGTTTCCATTTCCATTTCTACAATCTTTATTACTGATTTTTCTAAAACAAATTTTGCATTTACACAGTTCAGAACAACTGTGAAAGAGGCTAGGTTAAAAGAACACTGTGTATTTTGGCCCTGATCTCACAACAACTTTGAAATTGTTTTCACTGAAAACAAAAAATACTCAGCAACCAAACAAGTGCAGGCTTGTTGTGAATAAATTACCTGTTGTGATCTTTGAATTGCAGCATCTATTTGATCCACTCTCTGACCAATAGTGTCACTAATGGATCTGTATTGCTCATTGGCATCGGCAACAAGTTTATCAAGTCCCTCCCTGGCCCGCCAGGGCACTAGCTCCAACAGTGCACTACCAACTTCATTTATAGTATCAAGAACAATCCGGTATTCCATGGCCTCCTTCTTTAGCTCCTGAAAAAAAACAAAAACACAAATATATTTCTATAAAGCTGATACTTGTAGACAATGAAAAAGTTGACTTATATGTAATAAAAATATGATAAATATTGATTATAAATGTTCTGACTAGTATATACAGGTATGGGAACCTTATCCAGAAACCCGTTATCCAGAAAGTTCTGAATTACGAATAGACCATCTCCCATAGACTCCATTATATAAAAAAAAAATCTTAAATATTATTTCCTTTATCTCTGTAATAATAAAATAGAACCTTGTACTTTTTCCCAACTAAGATATAATTAATCCTTATTGGAGGCAAAACAAGCCTATTAGGTTTATTCAATATTTAAATGATTTTTAGCAGACTTAAGTTATGGAGATCCAAATTACAGAAAGATCCCTTATCAGGAAAACCCCAGGTCCCAAGCATTCTGGATAAAAGATCCCATATCTGTATATAAACAATGCAGTGAAAAGCTGTGAATATCATGTAAATTATATCCTTGTAAACCGTGCATAGTGATCAGTTATAATCTGTGCTTAGAGATGTGGGCCAGGGGATGTTTTCCTGCTACTTTGAAAGACAAATATAAGAAGAATTCTGTATCTACAGTCTGCGGTGATATGCCTGGTTGTGGGCAGACAATGCAGCCACCTGTGCAGAATATGTAGGGGAAAAGGTTATGACCTCTAGTTCATGGTCCCGGAAATAAGACTATAGTGCAGAAATTAGCAGAGTGGAACTAGTTTGAAAAGGAAAACTCACCTTTGAGTTAAAGGAAAAGTAACACTAAAAAATTTTAAGTAAAAAATCTATTCTACCCTGCCCCAATAATTGCCCTATCCTGCAAAACATTTAGTATTTTGAATGCTAAATGTTTTGCAGGATATCGATTGCCGCATAGTGGATGCTTCCCCTGCTTCGCCGTATCGCCTTTGTTCAAATGACCGGAAGCCAAGTTTTAACAGGTATTTTCTACTAAAGCATTCAAAATACTAATAGATAGTAGAATAGATTTTTTACTTAAAAATTTTTAGTGTTACTTTTCCTTTAACTTTAAGTATGCTGTAGAGAGTAAAATTCTGAGACAATTTGCAACTGGTCTTCATTTTTTTATTATTTTTAGTTTTTTTAATTATTTTACTTTTTGTTCAGCAACTCTCCAGTTTGAAATTTTAGCAGCTATCAGGTTGCTAGGGTTCCAGTTACCTTAACAACCAGGAAGTGGTTGGAATGGGAGACAGAAATATAAATAGAAGAGGGCCTGAATAGTAAGATAAGTAATGAAAAGTAACAACAACAACAAAATTGTACCCGCACAGAGCAAAATCTTTTTGGCTGCTGGGGTCAGTGACCCCCATTTGAAAGCTGGAAAGGGTCAGAAGAAGATGGCAAATAATTCATAAACGATAAAAAATAAATAATGAAGTCCAACTGAAAAGTTGTTTCGAACTGACCATTCTATAATAACCTCTTTAATATGGGGTCCCCTGTTAGCCTTAATATAGGGATTAGTGTATTTCTCTATATTGGTGTATATATATCCTGTTGAGTCTGGTAGATAGATATAAATACTATAAAAAGTGTTAGCAAATATTTGAATATTTAAAAACAATAACATGGCTTCAAGTTAGCCAATTTCAGTAATGAGGATAAGGCATTTGTACCTTTTGTTGCTGCTGGAATTGAGGAATCATGTCTCCAGAGGGAGATTGTCCAAAACTCTGAGACAGCTCATCTTCTGCTCGTCTTAACCAGCCAGTTAGTTCATCATGAGTAGCCTGGAACTTGCCAGCCAGTTGTAAGGCTTGTTCTAATGTTTTCAGTGCCTTTCCACTTGATGCTGTGATCTCAGAGTAACGAGTTTTAATACCATCCAACTTCTCTTGAATGAGGAGCACCTCTTCTCCTGAAAAATTAAAGGTTAAATCTCAGCAAAAAAATAAATCTACATCTTCAATGCACACAATTTTTCTAAAAAAAATATTGATAATTTACATCAGTTCTTGCTTACAGTCTAAGATCATTATTGCATTCACAACATTATAATCAATTTTATAAGGAGCCTGTTAACCTGTATGTTTTCAAAGTTTAGGAGGAAATTAGAGTACCCAGAGGAAATGCACACGGAGAAATCCTTGCAGATGGTGCCCTGGTTAGAATCAAACCTAGGGCCCCAGCACTGTAAGGTAGCAGTGCTAGCAACTGCAAATTCTACCAAGAGTACTACAGGTATGGGACCTGTTATCAAGGATGCTCAGGACCTGAGGTTTTCTGGATAACAGATCTTTCATACCTTAAGTCTACTAAAAAATAATTCAAACAATAATTAAACCTAATAGGATTGTTTTGCATCCAATAAGGGTTAATTATATCTTAGTTAGGATCAAGTAAAAGGTACTAGTTTACTATTATAAAGGAAAACAAAATTATTTTAAAAAAATCTGAATTAATTAAAATGGAGTCTATGGAAGATGCCCAATCCATAATTTAGAGCATTTTGGATAACGGTTTCAGGATAACAAATTTCATACCTGTACTAGCATAGTTCATAGATATATGGTATCAGACTGCTTTTGAACCTCATGTTATTTTAATCCTGTTAAACAGCTATGGAGTGTATTAGCTTATCAGCACAAACTACCTGTTGTCTGCTTCAGCAGTGCTTGTCCATTTTTGATGGCTTGGTCCACATTCTTCTTCCTATTTATAATGTCTTCATTAAGTGCCTAGAGAATACAGGATATATAGTTGGTTCCAAAACTCTACAATAATAAACGATCAATAAAATGATCCACCAAATCTAGAACTGGATTAGGTATACAATTTGCTACAAGGCAGTACAGATATTAACAAGGTTGGTAATCTCAATATTGCCGTCTGCTAAAAAGCAAATGCTTAAAAACAGCTTTAGACTACTGCATGACTAAGGCTTAACTTTAACAATTATAGCCATCAGAGCAATGAAAAATGAAGGTGAAAAAAAGCAAACAATCTATATTACTATAAATAAAAAGAAATAAAGATATTATAAATAAAAAATAAAGATGTAGAATGTGTACCATATGTTGTTTGTGTTGATTCTGCAGGACTTCAGGCTTGTAATCCTTCACACAGACTGAATTCAGTCTGTCTTCTACATCGCCCAGCCAGTTCAGAACTTCCACCTCATCTTCTCCAAACAGCCTGGCATTGATCAGAGCCTGCCCAAGAAGTGTACCTTTTCTGCTACACAGATCCTGCACTTCACTGTACCGAGCCTGCAGAAACTCTAGTTTCTGTGACAGTCTCTCTTGCTCAGCATTGGAGCAGAGGGCAGCAAGGGAGCCACCAAGCTTATTCGCCTGATGCACGTCAGTCTCATGGACTGTTATGTCACCCTCTAAACTCTGCAATCCCACATGGGACAAACCGAAGACAAAAGGAACAAAATAAATGAGAACAAAATTAATAAAAGGAACCAAGGAGTGAAATGTAAAAAAAAAATAAGTAAAATGAAAATACAAATGGATAAAGTAAAATCAAATTTAAACCTGCCACAGATACATTTGCTTTTTGTTTGTTATAGATAGAAAGACTCCAGACCTTCTATCAACAAATTACAGACTCTCGTGAGGATGATCACCTCCTACCTTGTGACGTTGGATCTGCTGCTGGATCTTCCCAGTCTGTGTGCCAATTGGCTCAGAATTAGCCAACTTCTTTTCTGTTGCTGAAAGCCAGTCAAATATTGGTTCAGTGGTCTCATGAAATTGTTTGGCAAGCACCAAGATGTCTTCAAGCTGTTTTTGCCTATACAAACCAGAACCCATCACATTTGTTAACAAAGCACATCTGAGATATGTTAGTATATATATAGTTTATGTATGTGAGTGTATAGATAGGTCAGTATAGCTTTGTGTGTGCTGGGTTTACTTGGAAGGGTTGAACTTGATGGACTCTGGTCTTTTTTCAACCCTATGTAACTATGTAAGAGATGAGTGAATACATTTTGAAATTAAGGCTGCAGAATGAATGTTTTATAGCATGAGGGCCTACGTTTACATTACCATACACAGATATTAATATGTCAGATAAATTATTCACAATTCCTATAACCCAAGGTTATTTAGGTTGCCTTTACACAGCATTTAATAAATACTAATCCTAGCATTTTCTAACTTTTACAGTTTAGTGAATGGTGGGTGAAATGCAATCTCAAATTATATGTAGATTGACCCAGATCTAGCTACATCAATACAGGTGGAGTAATTAACATGGCTGTTTATACAATCAATATCTCACATATATTCAAACATGGCTGGGCTGAGAGTAACTTTTCTCTTTAAGTAATTCTAGAATAAAATTTAATTTCTGAGGTATTGACCATCTCATGCTTAAGGCAATATGCTTTTTTTATGCAAATATTTTTATTTTTTTTTAAAAAAGCGGACCTGATGATTACTGTTGAGATTTGCAACTTGCAATAAATTATGAAATGCAGAGATGTTATCAGAGGTAACAAACTTTTTTTTTGAAAACTTGTTCATAAACCTCAGTGGTCACACAGAGCTGAAGAATGACTGTATTTTTCAAGGTATCAAGGTAAAGAATTTACAATATGAACTAATAAATGCAGTTGCAACTAAATGCTTCAGCTAACGAAGCAATAAAAAAAAAAAAGGGGTATGCTGCAATTTAAAGGAGTAAATTATACCAATACACACTCACACACAAGACCTACCTTGACTGAGCCTTCTGTAAAAGCAAAGACCACCTCTCTGCAAGAATCTCCAATTGGTGGCTTATTTTATCGCCATCTGCAGGATCAGCTCCCTCAGCAATTCTTACCCCTTCGGCTTGAATCATTTCCACTGTAGTTCTGCGATCATCCAGGAGACGCTGAAGAAGCTGCATGAACCAAATATTGGAACATTAAGGAGTCTCAGGTTAAAGAACTGTACAGGACCTGGGCATACCTTTTGGTTTTGTGGCATTTGGTAAAAACAGGCATATGATTATAACAATTGTGTGAATTATTTAAAAATGTTTGCAAACACACTGCAACAAAATTCAACGAAAAATGGTTGTGTTTATTCTATTTTACGGAAAAAGGTGTTGTTTTCTGCAAAAATAAAATGATGCCACCTTGAAGGTGGTCTTGAAAAAGTACAAAATAAAATTCACAATGTGGTTAACTACCTAATGAACATTATTACATTGCAAAGTGTGTTTTATTCTTTATTTTTGGCTTTTATTATATATAAGCCTTAAATTCTGTAGAAACTAAGCTCATGACTACCATGAGGGTTCATTTTTAACCCCTAAGGGTTCATAACTTGACCAAATCATTTTGTGAGATTTCAGAACATCTGCAGTAATATTTTTTTATTTATCTATCTGGTGGTGGTATTTAAGGGGTAACTTTTAGAATTATACTATCTGACCATTTTAATTAGTCTTAATTTTTTATGGTTATTGAAATATTTACTTGTGCTGCTCTAAAGCTCTCATGCTACTTATTTCACCTGTAATTTGGTTGCTTGGACTTCATCACCCTAGCAACCAAGCAGAACCCTACATTCAGATAATATTTTCATTGGTAGCCTTGAAAAAGACTAGATAAAGACACTAATAGTTACAAAACTCATCCAAAATAAATTATGAAGACCAACTAAAAAGCTGCCTAAGGCTCTAAGTGTTTATATAACAGCTTTATAAGTTTATGTTTTTTTCTGTAGTATACCTTCTGTTCCTGAATTTGAGCTTTGACTACTTTGTATTCTGCTGATGGAGGCTTTTGGTTAGCAATCAAGTCCTCGGTGTCAGTAAGCCAGCTAAGCAGAGGTTCCAGAGCATCCTGAAATTTCCCACAATGCAGCAAAGCCTCCTGCAACTGTGTCACCCGTTCGGCCACCTGTGAAACAAGAAGATTGTTAGCCCTGCAGGTATTAGCAGTAGGGGGAAGGTGTTGGCAGCATTTACTTCTGAACTGCATTACACATTCGGCTTGGAAAAATAATTCCAGGCTGTACGAGTCAGATGGTCTCATCTTTACACCCACACACTGTCTCTCTCTTACAGGAAAATTAAGTCTAAATCCTCCCACCACATTTCTGTGCAATACAAGGTGTCAGTTGTTTCTGTAAGATACGTTGTCAGGATTCTGGAAAAAAAATAATTTCATGCACCCAGTTCTCTGCCCTGATCCTGCACAACCATTTAAGCCACCTAAAAAAGAAAGGACCTGAAACAGGGAAATGCCCACCTTCTTGTTCAGGGTGTTCCATTTTATGTTCAGCTCTTCAGTGTCATGTTCCAGGCCATGAACATCACAGTTTTTATCAGCACTTTGAATCAACCCCTGGCCAATTCCATTCACTTGGTGCAACTTTGCTTGAAGAGAATCCACTTGCTCCTTTTGAAACACCTAAAAACAGAATAAGGGAAATATTAAAAAGGATACAATGAATGAAGTCTATAAGCATAGTAAGTTTGCTCTTGGAAACACAATAATGCTATTCATTCTACGTTACTGAATTATTAGAGGTTATGCAAAGAAACCTTAATTTTACATAAGCTGATTTTAAGTCTTTCCTTATTTTACACGGCTTATTGTGGCCCCATCAATATATAATGCATTATGCAATCCCTTGATGTTACATTTTTCCGGGTTTTATACCGTTGTTTTTTATTTTTGGGCCCCTGAACTACGTAAAATGGGTTTCCTACTGTAGAAGTATTTGTAGTAATGCAAAACACTTGAAATACTTCTATATACAGTACATACTGTTGCGACTTATACAAAAATGGTAACACTTTTTCATTATATATGTGTATTTATATATGTGTGTATATAGAATATCTTTATTTACATAGCACTACTGTGTATGTAATTGTTTCCAAGTTTCCAATATAGTAACAGTTCAAATAGGGACAAACATTGGAATTAAATAAATAAAGCAAAGTTTAAGCTGCACATGTTCAGAGACAGAGGAGTTCCCTGTCCCTTACAATATTCTTATTAGATATAAAAGTAACCTAGAAACTTAAATTAAATTAGACACTCACTAAAATAAAACAAACACACAAAGTTTTCTGAAAACAGAAGCACTGGCCCAGGGTATCAGGTAAGTGATTACAATCACTGGTAGTGCCTGCTGACATTTGGTGATTAACCCTTTCCTTCACCTTTAAAGAATTTACAATACAATGACAATACAGGTATCGGACCCCTTATCTGGAAACCCCTTATCCAGAAAGCTCCGAATTACGGAATGCCTGTCTCCCATAGACTCCATTTTAATCAAATAATTCAGAATTTTAAAACTGATTTCCTTTTTCTATGTAGAAATAAAACAGAACCTTGTAATTGATTCCAAATAAAATATAATTAATCCTTATTGGATGCAAAACAATCCTATTGGGTTTAATTAATGTTTTATTGATTTTTTAGTAGATTTAAGGTATTAAGATCCAAATTACGGAAAGAGCCCTTATCCGGAATACCCTTGGTCCCGAGCATTCTGGATAATGGGTCCTATACCTGTACTATAATTTGCCAAACAATGTTTCAGCCAACATTCAGCTTCTGCAACCCTACTTGTGCGTTATAAAACATCATCCTGGTAGGGAAAAGATTTTAATCTTTGAATAGAGAACCAGTAGAAGGTACAAGAAGTGATATATATCACATATTAATAATGATATATTTAATTTTTAACTAGAAATGTGCAGTGCATAACAATTTATAAGCAATTTATAAAATCTTGGCAGGTAGCAGAAAAGGGTTCCTAGTGAAGCCACTGGGTTGGAGGACTGCAAAAGTGCTATTATCATTAACATTGGTATTACAGGCATCACTTGTTAAAATTGTTTAATAACCCATCTGAAATCTTTAAGAAATACATAAACACACCCTCAGCTTTAACAACATATAGTGGTTATGGATCAAATTTTCATTAAGCATCAACATATTAGCTTATACTGTTCCTTGCTCCAGTAGGGGTTATAAGGAGTAGCAAAAGCAGGTGCTGGACCCTAACCACATTCACCAACCAGGTGTTTCAAATGGCACATCTGATTTGACACAATCATTCATAATTCTTGTTGTCTTGCCTGAAGACAAGCATATTTTTAAAATAGAACTATGTAAACAGTGCCAGTGCCTGTACTGGCATTTTCTTATGGACAACAATGGTTAGAGAGACAAGTAACGAATCAGGGCAACTGGATGCCACATTTTAAGCATAGAATACAAGTGGTGGTCAAACCCCCAAAAATATGCCAAAAACTACCAAGACAGCAAATAAATCTTATAAGCAAAATAAAGTACTCCTTAATAAGATATTCCAGCAGGAGGCTGTGGAAGGGTGTCATACTTACTGATGCATAAGACTATTTGAAGCCAGATCATTTTGGGCAAGAAAGCTGGGACAATCGTTTTCTTTGATCTGTTAATCAAGGAATGGGAGCTGTGGACCTAGAGCTGCATGGGGGAGCAACTATGAGAAAATATGGATTATAGGAAAGGATCCATATCCTCTATGCCAGTGCTGTCCAACTTCTGTGGTACTGAGGGCCGGAATTTTTCCGGCCTCCGTGGTGGAGGGCCGATAATGGAAGCTAGTTTTGACCATTGCCCTTTTTAAACCCACACCCACTTGAAACCACACCCATGTTATTGCATGACCGTAGCCATATTAATGGTGGTAGTACAGCAAAAACCTGCCATAATCTGCCTTCCCTACCCTGCCTGTGTTTGCCATACTCTGCCTGCCCTACCCTGCCTGTGTGTGCCATACTCTGCCTGCCCTACCCTGCCTGTGTGTGCCATACTCTGCCTGCCCTACCCTGCCTGTGTGTGCCATACTCTGCCTGCCCTACCCTGCCTGTGTGTGCCCTACTCTGCCTGCCCTACCCTGCCTGTGTGTGCCATACACAGGCAGGGTACACACAGGTATGGCACACACAGGGAGCATAGGGGAGGCAGAGTATGGCACACACAGGCAGCCTACAGTGACACAATGCTGGCACTGCTCCTACAGTCCGCACAATAACTATATATTAAAAAAACTTTTTAATTGCTGTACCACCACAGTATATGTTCTTTTTATAGTGTGTAGGGTTTATTTGTGGGTTTCTACTTCTCCTACAGTCTGTTTAAGTTGTGAACAGGTGAACAATATGGGTGATTACAGCCTGAGCCTGAGGTGTGAACACTGCAGGGGGTGAACAATGCAGGGATTAAAAGGTGTGAACAACACAGGGGATTACATTTTTAAACAATACAGGGAGTTTACAGCCTGAATCTGAGGTGTTAACCATGCAGGGGGCCAAGTACTGATACCATGTAAAGCTTACACAAAGGTAAGCCATCAAAGCAGCCAGACAGGGGGGGGCACACAGAGGGGGGTCGCGGGCCGCCAGTTGGACAGCACTGATCTATGATATAGGGTTCACCTCATAAATCACATACTTGCTTCCTAATGATACCAAACAGGGCCAGTCTATAACTGCCAATTAGGATGGATCATTTCTAGGGGGCTGGAACATGAGACACCCCTCATGTTTCGTATCATTCTGATCTCCCATATATGGATCACAACATGCTACTATTTACATTATAATACTGGGTACTGGCAAGTACCAATATTTTATTAAAGAAAACTGGCCTGAAACCAACAATCACCCACAGGGGGTCATTAATGACGTTGTCCTGGGCACTCCCATCTTATGCATAAGGTAATGAGGGTGAGGGAAGAAAGTCCCAGCAGGCCATAAATAGAGGGTGACATCCAACCATGATAGCTCATATTGGGGGACCCAATTCTGTTGGGGGTATGTGCCCAGGTTTCCAATTCTTGCCTCAGGAGGACACAAAGGAAATTCCTAACTTGATAACACCTATTTTCTCTGTGTTTTATTCCTCTTTTATTTTACTTACTGTTTTGCACTTGTATGTCCCTTCTTTTCAATATCCTTTTTGTATCTGTACTGTTACTTTTTGTAATATTAAATATAAAACATAGTAAGTCTTGTCCTTTTGCTCTAAAGGAACTCATCACCTGTATGAAAGCTTGTGCCTAAATTGATTAAATTCTTGTTTGTGCGGAAAGGGAAAATTATCTGTTTACATGCTAAGTTAAGGTGGCTATACAAGGGCCAATTTCAGCTGCCGACACAGGTCCTTTAGACCGATTCAGGCAGCATACCTGCCCATCTATGGGCACCAGTGATGGGCCTCCCCGACCGATATCTGGCTTCAAATTTTCTGTTGCATCGGGGAACGAATAGGCTTGTTAGTTAACCAGCATGTAAGGTAACCCCTATTAGCCAAGTCCCTGACTCAGGTGTGGCTGAGAGTGTCATTTTCGTGACACTAGTGAACACTGCATTACACACTAAACATAAATATCTCATTTACAAATAAAATGGTATATTAAAATACACTCTAGAAGAGCAAAGGGACAATACATTAACTTGAACAATGCATATGCTTAAGGTACACTGTAAATTTATATTTGTAAAGACTTCAAATATATTGTATAGAGGGTTTATAAAATAATTTCTGTTCAAAGGACTGAAATATACCAGTTCTATATTAGCAATATATATATAAAAAATTTACCTTTTTCAAATAATTTAAATCCTGTGAGTGCTGATACTTTTTTGTCTTATTGTACTATATTTGCTCTTGCACTCAGGTATAATCATTGTTAGTGGTGTGCACCTATATCCATATTACGGAAAGATCCCTTATCCGGAAAATCCCAGGTCCCGAGCATTCTGGATAACAGGACCTATACCTGTATATATACTTATATACTAGAATTTACTAACATGTTTTCAACATATCTATGCTTATTTTCTTGAGCTGTATTCACACTATAAAAAATCATTAGGTTAAAAAACAAAGCGATCGCATTAGATATGCCCAGATAATGGAGGGAAATTATCTAAACATGATCTTAAGTGGATCTTAAAAACCAGTAAATAAATGTGGTGTGGCATTTATTTGTTGGAAATAAAAGCAATTGTTCATTCCATTAGTACCTACTTCCTTTGGGAAGAGAGTTTGTGATGTTGTGATACAAGCATACTGAGAGGTAAACAGTGATCTAATCAATTAGCTATTGATTTGCATTTTGTTTGCAAAAATCTTAGGTCAAATAAGCTACTAGTAGCTGAAATGAAAAGGCAGTGTTTACCCAGTGAAATTTGGGAATTTAACTGGCCAGGTAAGCAATGCAACACCATCATAATTTGCTGTGCATTCAATCGCTCTAAACCCCAGAGGGGCGACAGCAAGTGGCATTGCATGGGCTCACCTACTATAATTTTTTTTATACAGAATCTCAGCCAAATCTAGCAACATCAGATTGTAAGCGCAAATATGCAGGGACCTATAAACCTAATTACTAATAATAATATTGAAAAGTGCTGCACTGGGTTACTAATTCATCTGTGTAACTTTCCCTTTGGAGTGCCAGTTCTTCTAAAGCTGTACCCTTGACCTATGGCATGAAACAGTTTTGCAGCAGCCACCAGGGAAGCACTGATGGGAAGCAATAGAAAAAACATGCAATAATATAGGTCAGGCCATTATCATACATTTGAGCTACAAGCACAAAAATTATTTGTCTGCATAATGATTTTATATGATAAAAATGTGGGTAGAAATACCACCCAAAACATTGCCTTTGCATGCCATGAACTGATTCTAAAACTTTCTGAAATGTGAACCTTAATGAAGCATCTTAAAACATACAGAGACTAACTTCTGTGATTAAAAGTGGAGCTCTAACTATATGAAAAACAGCATATAAAATGCATTTTTTTACAGAGCCGTTCAACTGGAGGACAAAGGAAGGATGTGGCTGCCAAGGGAATTTTTTTTGGCGCCTGTCCTGAATGAGTGCTCCACAGACTATGGTGTATAACATCATAATCTTAACCCCTAAGCAGCAGGCATACAGAAAAACCAACCCACTGAACAGCATTGGCTGTTAATGCACAATTAACTTGGGACACATAAGGCAAGCAGCTTCATGAACAAGGTTATATATCAAGTGGTGCTATCAGCAAAACTAACTTTGCTTTAGCAACACAAACTATTACCCTAAAAATGTATTAACCCTTTTACTGCCAGCCATTTTGGTCAAAGCGGAACTTGCATTGCCAGACAGTTTTTGAACATTTTGCACTGTTTCACTTTAGGGGCCTTTCCTCGGGGGGACTTTTAGTTTACCAAGGAAAACAATATATCGTTTTTTTCAGAACAACCTAAGCTTTCAAAATATGGCAGAATTTTTGTGTAATTCCAATTCTGTAACAAGATATAGGCTTCTAAATGTCTAAAAATGCAAAAAAAATCAAATTTTCCATAATATAATCACACATACTAGAAACAAAATTATTATTATTATTATTATTATATAAGAAAATTATTTTATGCACGAATATACAACTGATTTGGAAAGTCCCATGTCTCCTGAACGTGCCAATACCAAATATATATAGTTTTATGGAGATTTCTCACTTGTATAGGTCAAAAACTCCCAGCAGTACACTACCAAATTCCCAAAGCACTGCTCCAAAAAAACTGCATACTTTGGATTTCAAGGCCAAAATTCCACTAACAGAAGGTTTATCCCAGAAAATTGTACATTTTTGGAAAGAACAGATTCTGGGGAATACAGAATAGGCACAACTGTCTGTCTACTCCAAACTATCAAGTCGCAATGCTTTCCTAAAGTTACTGGTTTTTATCAAAATTTGTGATTTTTTTTAAAAATCGCTTCAAAGCTTCCAGTCTATAGTATCTTATCTCCTACAGGTCATAAAGTAACCAAATAAAACACCCTAAATATGAATGCCTGGGGTCCACTGAACAGTTTGATGCCCAATATGTATAGGTTTACCTAAGTATGTGGCATGTAGGGGCCCCAATGTGAACATACCCCATATGAACTGTCATTTCTGTCATTTCAGCTTCTGCAAAATCAACACATTTACATCATTATATGTGGGATGAAGCTAGTAAAAAGTACGCTCACCCCAGAAAGTCATATATTTTTGGAAAGTACACATTCCCCCGAATCTAAAATGGGTACCCATGTCTTTCTACTCCAAAGTACCAAGCCGCACAGCTTTTCTAAAGTTAGCAATTTTGATGACATTTCCAAAAATCCCCTCAAAGCTTCCACTTTGAAGCATCTTATCTCCCACATAGCATTAGGTACCAAGATAAAACACCCTGAATTTGAACGCCAGGGGTCCACTGAACAGTTTGATGCCCAATATGTATAGGTTTACCTAAGTATGTGGCATGTAGGGGCCCCAATGTGAACATACCCCCATATGAACTGTCATTTCTGTCATTTCAGCTCCTGCAAAATCAACACATTTACATTATTATATGTGGGATAAAGCTACAAAAAAGTACGCTCACCCCAGAAAGTCATATATTTTTGGAAAGTACACATTCCCCCGAATCTAAAATGGGTACCCATGTCTTTCTACTCCAAAGTACCAAGCCGCACAGCTTTTCTAAAGTTAGCAATTTTGATGACATTTCCAAAAATCCCCTCAAAGCTTCCATTTTGAAGCATCTTATCTCCCACATAGCATTAGGTACCAAGATAAAACACCCTGAATTTGAACACCAGGGGTCCACTGAACAGTTTGATGCCCAATATGTATAGGTTTACCCAAGTATGTGGCATGTAGGGGCCCGAATGTGAACATACCCCCATAAATACTGTCATTTCTGTCATTTCAGCTTCTGCAAAATCAACACATTTACATCATTATATGTGGGATAAAGCTAGTAAAAAGTATGCTCACCCCAGAAAGTCATATATTTTTGGAAAGTACACATTCCCCCAAATCTAAAATGGGTACCTATGTCTTTCTACTCCAAAGTACCAAGCCGCACAGCTTTTCTAAAGTTAGCAATTTTGATGACATTTCCAAAAATCCCCTCAAAGCTTCCACTTTGAAGCATCTTATCTCCCACATAGCATTAGGTACCAAGATAAAACACCCTGAATTTGAACGCCAGGGGTCCACTGAACAGTTTGATGCCCAATATGTATAGGTTTACCTAAGTATGTGGCATGTAGGGGCCCCAATGTGAACATACCCCCATATGAACTGTCATTTCTGTCATTTCAGCTCCTGCAAAATCAACACATTTACATTATTATATGTGGGATAAAGCTACAAAAAAGTACGCTCACCCCAGAAAGTCATATATTTTTGGAAAGTACACATTCCCCCGAATCTAAAATGGGTACCCATGTCTTTCTACTCCAAAGTACCAAGCCGCACAGCTTTTCTAAAGTTAGCAATTTTGATGACATTTCCAAAAATCCCCTCAAAGCTTCCACTTTGAAGCATCTTATCTCCCACATAGCATTAGGTACCAAGATAAAACACCCTGAATTTGAACGCCAGGGGTCCACTGAACAGTTTGATGCCCAATATGTATAGGTTTACCTAAGTATGTGGCATGTAGGGGCCCCAATGTGAACATACCCCCATATATACTGTCATTTCTGTCATTTCAGCTCCTGCAAAATCAACACATTTACATCATTATATGTGGGATAAAGCTACAAAAAAGTACGCTCACCCCAGAAAGTCATATATTTTTGGAAAGTACACATTCCCCCGAATCTAAAATGGGTACCCATGTCTTTCTACTCCAAAGTACCAAGCCGCACAGCTTTTCTAAAGTTAGCAATTTTGATGACATTTCCAAAAATCCCCTCAAAGCTTCCACTTTGCAGCATCTTATCTCCCACATAGCATTAGGTACCAAGATAAAACACCCTGAATTTGAACACCAGGGGTCCACTGAACAGTTTGATGCCCAATATGTATAGGTTTACCCAAGTATGTGGCATGTAGGGGCCCCGAATGTGAACATACCCCCATATATACTGTCATTTCTGTAATTTCAGCTCCTGCAAAATCAACACATTTACATCATTATATGTGAGATAAAGCTACAAAAAAGTACGCTCACCCCAGAAAGCCATATATTTTTGGAAAGTACACATTCCCCCGAATCTAAAATGGGTACCCATGTCTTTCTACTCCAAAGTACCAAGCCGCACAGCTTTTCTAAAGTTAGCAATTTTGATGACATTTCCAAAAATCCCCTCAAAGCTTCCACTTTGCAGCATCTTATCTCCCACATAGTGTTAGGTACCAAGATAAAACACCCTAAATTTGAACGCCAGGGGTCCACTGAACAGTTTGATGCCCAATATGTATAGGTTTACCTAAGTATGTGGCATGTAGGGGCCCCAATGGGAACATACCCCCATATGATCTATCATTTCAGCTCCTGCAAAATCAACACATTTACATCCTTTATGTGGGATAATGCTACAAAAAAAGTACATTCACCCCAGAAAGCCATATATTTTTGGAAAATACACATCCCCCCGAATCTATAATGGGTAAATATTTCTTATTGCTACAAAGTACCAAGCTGTAAAGCTTTCCTAAGTTTGCAGATTTATATGACATTTCGAAAATCGCATAAAAATGTTGCAATTTGCCGCATTTATCTCTCACAATTTCTTGATAAAGATCAGATAAAGACAAATCACCCCAAAAAGGAACACCAGAGGCCTACTGAACAGTTTGATGCCCAATATGCATAGATATACCAAAGTCTGCAGTATGTACTGAACCCAAAATGAAAATAGCGCATAAGGATTTCGCGCCTGCCAGCTCAGCTTTTGCACACAGAGCCCCCTGTCAGTGTATTATGTGCCAAAACTTCCCCTAACCATACAGTGACCCCCACAAAACCATATATTTTTGGAAAGTACACATTCTGACAAATCCAACAAGGGTAAAGAGTCCTTTCTACACCAAAGTACCAATCTGCAGGGGTTTCCTAAAGTTATTGGTTTTTATGACATTTCAGAAAATCGCCTAAAAATGTTGCAATTTGTCGCATTTATCTCACACAATTTCTTGCGTACAAAGGCAAGTCACCCCAAATAGGAACACCAGAGGCCTACTGAACAGTTTGATGCCCAATATGCATAGATATACCAAAGTCTGCAGTATGTACTGAACCCTAAATGAAAATAGCGCATAAGGATTTCACGCCTGCCAGCTCAGCTTTTGCACACAGAGCCCCCTGTCAGTGTATTATGTGCCAAAACTTCCCCTAACTATACAGAGACCCCCACAAAACCATATATTTTTGGAAAGTACACATTCTGACAAATCCAACAAAGGTAAAGAGTCCTTTCTACACCAAAGTACCAAGCCGCAAAGCTTTCCTAAAGTTATCGGTTTTTATGACATTTCAGAAAATCGCCTAAAAATGTTGCAATTTGCCGCATTTATCTCACACAATTTCTTGCGTACAAAGGCAAGTCACCCCAAATAGGAACACCAGAGGCCTACTGAACAGTTTGATGCCCAATATGCATAGATATACCAAAGTCTGCGGTATGTACTGAACCCTAAATGAAAATAGCGCATAAGGATTTCTCGCCTGCCAGCTCAGCTTTTGCACACAGAGCCCCCTGTCAGTGTATTATGTGCCAAAACTTCCCCTAACTATACAGATCCCCCACAAAACCATATATTTTTGGAAAGTACACATTCTGACAAATCCAATAAGGGTAAAGAGTCCTTTCTACACCAAAGTACCAATCTGCAGAGCTTTCCTAAAGTTATTGGTTTTTATGACATTTCAGAAAATTGCCTAAAAATGTTGCAATTTGTCGCATTTATCTCACACAATTTCTTGCGTACAAAGGCAAGTCACCCCAAATAGGAACACCAGAGGCCTACTGAACAGTTTGATGCCCAATATGCATAGATATACCAAAGTCTGCAGTATGTACTGAACCCTAAATGAAAATAGCGCATAAGGATTTCTCGCCTGCCAGCTCAGCTTTTGCACACAGAGCCCCCTGTCAGTGTATTATGTGCAAAAACTTCCCCTAACTATACAGAGACCCCCACAAAACCATATATTTTTGGAAAGTACACATTCTGACAAATCCAACAAGGGTAAAGAGTCCTTTCTACACCAAAGTACCAAGCCGCAAAGCTTTCCTAAAGTTATCGGTTTTTATGACATTTCAGAAAATCGCCTAAAAATGTTGCAATTTGCCGCATTTATCTCACACAATTTCTTGCGTACAAAGGCAAGTCACCCCAAATAGGAACACCAGAGGCCTACTGAACAGTTTGATGCCCAATATGCATAGATATACCAAAGTCTGCGGTATGTACTGAACCCAAAATGAAAATAGCGCATAAGGATTTCTCGCCTGCCAGCTCAGCTTTTGCACACAGAGCCCCCTGTCAGTGTATTATGTGCCAAAACTTCCCCTAACTATACAGTGACCCCCAGAAAACCATATATTTTTGGAAAGTACACATTCTGATGAATTCAAAATAGGTAAAGTTATTTTTGTACACCAAAGTTACACCTGGCAAAGCTACGCTAAAAACAGATCAGGAACACTTATATAGGGATAAAATGTGATAAAACCACAAAAATTGTGCAAATCAGTGAAACAACAAAATAAGTTACATGACAGTGTAATTAGTGGCCAGAATATCTGATCCAATAGTTACGCTGTCAAAATAAACAGTTTTTAGGTAAAAGAAAATAAAAACAAAGTGGTAAAATGAAAAAAAAAAAAAAAAAAAAAAAAGTGTTTGTGTATACATGTGTGTACATGTGTAAAAGTTGTGTGATAGTGTGTAAGTGTGTATATGAGTGTAAATAAGTGTATAAAAGTGTGAAAAATGGAAAAAAAAAAAAAAAAAAAAAAAAATGCTAAAATGTGTGCTGTAAGTGTGGAGGAAATAATTATTTGACCCCTCACTGATTTTGTAAATTTGTCCAATGACAAAGAAATGAAAAGTCTCAGAACAGTATCATTTCAATGGTAGGTTTATTTTAACAGTGGCAGATAGCACATCAAAAGGAAAATCGAAAAAATAACTTTAAATAAAAGATAGCAACTGATTTGCATTTCATTGAGTGAAATAAGTTTTTGAACCCTCTAATACTTAGTGGAAAAACCCTTGTTTGCAAGCACAGAGGTCAAACGTTTCTTGTAATTGATGACCAAGTTTGCGCACATTTTAGGAGGAATGTTGGTCCACTCCTCTTTGCAGATCATCTCTAAATCCCTAAGGTTTCGAGGCTGTCTCTGTGCGACTCTGAGCTTGAGCTCCCTCCATAGGTTTTCTATTGGATTAAGGTCCGGAGACTGACTAGGCCACTCCATGACCTTAATGTGCTTCTTCTTGAGCCACTCCTTTGTTGCCTTTGCTGTATGTTTTGGGTCATTGTCGTGCTGGAACACCCATCCACGATCCATTTTCAGTTTCCTGGCAGAGGGAAGGAGGTTGTCGTTCAGGATTTCACGATACATGGCTCCGTCCATTTTCCCGTTAATGCGAATAAGTTGTCCTGTGCCCTTAGCAGAAAAACACCCCCAAAGCAAAATGTTTCCACCCCCATGCTTGACGGTGGGGACGGTGTTTTGGGGGTCATAGGCAGCATTTTTCTTCCTCCAAACACAGCGAGTTGAGTGAATGCCAAAGAGCTCTATTTTGGTCTCATCAGACCACAGCACCTTCTCCCAGTCACTCACAGAATCATTCAGGTGTTCATTGGCAAACTTCAGACGGGCCTGCACATGTGCCTTCTTGAGCAGGGGACCTTGCGAGCCCTGCAGGATTTTAATCCATTGCGGTGTAATGTGTTTCCAATGGTTTTTTTGGTGACTGTGGTCCCTGCTAATTTGAGGTCATTAACTAACTCCTCCCGTGTAGTTCTAGGATGCTTTTTCACCTTTCTCAGAATCATTGACACCCCACGAGGTGAGATCTTGCGTGGAGCCCCAGAGCAAGGTCGATTGATGGTCATTTTGTGCTCCTTCCATTTTCGAACAATCGCACCAACAGTTGTCACCTTCTCTCCCAGCTTCTTGCTAATGGTTTTGTAGCCCATTCCAGCCTTGTGCAGGTCTACAATTTTGTCTCTGACATCCTTGGACAGCTCTTTGGTCTTTCCCATGTTGGAGAGTTTGGAGTCTGCTTGATTGATTGATTCTGTAGACAGGTGTCTTTTATACAGGTGACTAGTTAAGACAGGTGTCCTTAATGAGGTTGACTAATTGAGTAGAAGTGTCTAACCACTCTGTGGGAGCCAGAACTCTTAATGGTTGGTAGGGGTTCAAAAACTTATTTCACTCAATGAAATGCAAATCAGTTGCTATCTTTTATTTAAAGTTATTTTTTCGATTTTCCTTTTGATGTGCTATCTGCCACTGTTAAAATAAACCTACCATTGAAATGATACTGTTCTGAGACTTTTCATTTCTTTGTCATTGGACAAACTTACAAAATCAGTGAGGGGTCAAATAATTATTTCCTCCACTGTAAGTGTGTATAAATGTATGTAAATGTGTGTATAAGTGTGTAAAAGTGTGTAAATGCAAGAAAAAAAAAACTCCTTACCTGTTCCTGAAGACCCGATCGCTCCTTGCTCATTTGGGCCGGCGCTGGGGGAGAGGGAGGAAGCAGAAAGCAGCAGACGCGATGCGATCGCGTCTGCTGCTTCCTGGAGGGTCCTGCGAGCGATCGGCTCGCAGGACCCTGATGACAGCCCCCCTGGCACATTGCCCAGGGGGGCTGTCATTGTTAGAAGCCCTCTGCAGCGGCGGCACATGCCGCCGCTGCAGAGGGCAGCGCTTAAACGCCAACGACGTATGAGACACGTCGTTGGCGTTTAAGCCCTTTTACTGCCAGCACGTATGCCATACGTGCTTGGCAGTAAAAGAGTTAAAGGACTTGTCAACCCAAAAATAATGTTTTGCCTAATTAAAGAAAACATAATTCTAAGCAACTTTGCAAAATACATTCATTACATATTTCTAATGGGTTTTTAGTTATTTGAATATATAACTACTGTTAAAAGCAGTGTTTGCCTGTCCTTTCTATTCTCTGCCCTGGTGGCTCTGGCATTTGAAACAATGTAACACAAGCCAACAGATTTTACAGAACTGCCTTTCTGGAGGAGCATGGCACTTGTAACATTGTTTAACAAGTAACAACCAGGAGTTCATGCTTTCTATAGCAATTACATTTATAAATAACTTTTCAAGCACTAATAATTTTTAAAAATCTTTAATAATTTTGGCACAACAAACCTGTAGAAAGGGTTCTATTTGTCTTGATCTACAATAACTCTCCTGCAGTGTTTTATACCAGTATTTTATGAGCAAGTCCATCTTGTTATGTTTTGTAGCTTGTGGTGGCAAACAATGTCTCAGCACTGCTGCAGAATTATCCACATTTTTATTTAGGTTGAGACAAGGTGACCAAGATAGCCATGGTATATGATTTACACAACTGACATGCTCCACAAACCTTACAGTACATATCCATGCCCTACAGAAAGAATGAATGTAAACCAACACTAAACTCCCTCTAGGATAAAATCACTTCTCTATAGTATTCAAAGAAGGGTCACTTTACCGCCTGCATCTGCTTTGTGCGCATGTACTTTAAATATTGAGATAAATATTATATATAATAAAATGAATGTAATAATTCAGAATGTATTTACTCGGAAAGAATGTATACCATTTCACACAGTAAGAGAGACACCAGAACCTTTCACTGTGTAGATCAAACCCTGGGTTTTTAAGCTTAGTTTTAAGACTTAGTTAGGATTTTCCATAAATGTATATCATTTTTTGGAACACAGTGAATGATAATTAATATGACTGGTATAAACTAATCAGAAAACTGCAGTTGTGCCGTTATAAGGCTTAGCTACACAAGCATAGCTCAAAAGAAAAATGCTCAGTTGGTGATTGTTGTAGGGGTGAGTTTTACTCTTAATACCTAATCTTAATACTCCTAGTTTTTTTGTTTTTTATTTAACTATAGCTAGATGACAGTATGACAACAAAAAGACAATAAAAATTAGATCATATACAGTACATGGCTATATAAAACTTTAGCTGAGCCAAAGAAAAAACATTCTTCAGATTCAAATTTATATGGTGACATATTTTATATTGGTTTCTTGTACCCTGAGCATTAACCCTACTCAGGATAATGCAAAGAACTATTTTTCTAAATGTCATTTACCAGTGTGATAAAGATTTCCTGATTTGAAGGATTCTGTTCAAATTTGACATAAACCTGACATGGTGGCTTTAAGCATTAAGATCATAAACTTGTAACTAAATACATTCCCTAATATTTTGAACATGCATGATAATGTTTTTAGGGAACATTTTTTAGGTCTTTATGGAACTTTGGAATAAACAACTTAAGCTAACTTAATAAAAGAAGGCTTGAACAAGCTAAGCAAAATACTGTCCAACAGAAGTTGTATAGTTTGTACCAAGGATATTTCTTTTTCAAATCCAAAGAAGCAAAACCTTTGAATATGACCTAAGGCCTAGAGCCTCTATGCCAACCAACCAAGTTTCCCAACTGAGAAGCTTGCATTTTTGTTGGTTGCCCTCTGAGCTATTAAAAGCTTAGGGAACAAAATGTTTAGAATTATGCCCTTTGCCACAGCAAACACACCCAGTTATTTGATCTTTACTAACAGGATGTGGAAATCCATGACATACAAATTACCACTGTAATACTAATATCTGGTAGCTTGATAGCATGGTATTTTGTTACAATCCAGTTGAGGTTTATTATCATTATCCAGGCAATAAAGGGCTTGCCTTGCTAGCAACAAAGCAGACATCTCTCTTAGCTTAATGTACCTACAGTATATTATAAAAGACACCAGTAAAGAGTAAATACATAGGCTTAAAGCAAGCAGACTGTCCAAAATGCATTGAAATATAATGAATAATTTAATGAATCAAAGAATACATTTATGCAGGCAAGATATTTAAACTGAAATAGAAAATGAATGCAAATGTACTTTGACCACAGCTCTGAGCACTTTTGAAATGTTTATTCTAATTTAGTTATTTCTGGGAAAGTTTTAGTCTTCCAACACCAGATATTTGATTGACCAGTTTTCTTTCAGAATCAGAACATCAGCAATGCTAACTGAGTACGCTTTACCTATAGTCACATAACCCTTGTGTCACTGATACTCTGCTGAGAGGTGAACTTAAAGGAAAAGTAACACTAAAATTATTAAAGTTAAAACTAAAGTACACAATGCTTTCATTATCCATCCCCTATTTGTTATAACAGTCAGATTTGTTTTGTGGCAGTTCAGTTGCTGGAGGAGGGGTTTCCCTCTAGATAACAAAACCTCTAGAAATTAAAAAAGGAACTGTTTGCTAAATCAAGCAACTTACTGTGTCTAGTTTGTCTTGTTATTGGATTGAAGGCACTCAGATAAAGGAAAAGTAACACTAAAAATGTTTAAGTAACAAAATCTATTCTACCCTGCCCAAATAATTGCCCTATCCTGCAAACCATTTAGTATTTTGAATGCTTTATTAGAAAATACCTGTTAAAACTTGGCTTCTGGTCATTTGAAAAAAGGCGATACAGTGATCCTAGCCTTCCTTCTGTATAGGAAGGAGGCTAGGATCGATCAATTGATCGCTGCATTTTGGATGCTTCCCTTGCATCGCTGTATCACTTTTTTTCAAATGACCGGAAGCCAAGTACTTTATAGCCTATTTGTTCTGTACAATGCCTGTGTGAAACAGAACAGGCTAATGATATTTTATATAAATGCTAACCATAACACCATGCCCAAGGCTTTCTTAAATTCCTAAGCCCTGCCCTGACAGTTGTCCTGGAAAGCCATTTCAAGCAGTCAACACTTATTTTACGTAAGATTACATCTTGACGTTTTACTATAATACGCATCATCTCTTGTTATAGTCTATAGCACCACACGTGAATGGTGCCAAACCTTCAATACTTTATTGCAATTGTATTTGTCCCCTAAGCTACAATTATTAAGGTCCCTCAGTATTTCTTAAAATAAATTTCATGTAAGCCTTTATTATAAGCGTATATCTTGGTGTTCCTACCCCACCCTTTTTGTACATTTCTTATGTTTAGCACACTTGTGCCCAGCAGAGCTGGATAGAATATTCTAAATATAGTCTGGAATGATATGAAAAGTGGCACAAAGAACTCTCCCCTTTCAGTGTAAATTGATTTATATGCACTGTTTTATAGCAGAGGCATACTTTCCAAAGACCACATATTAATAATGATTGTTTAGGACAGGTCAATGATTGACAAAAACATAATTTACAAAAATGCAGGCCCTAATTTGAACTCAGGTTTTCTAAAAGTGAGTACATATACCTCTCGCAATACCATAAAACTGTACTACACCAGATTAACGGGAACATGAATATTTAGCCAGACGTTTACAAGTGTTCAGGTGTGATGCAAACATAGATTGCATTCTTGGGTAGATTCTTGGGTAGAGTGCTGCCTTAAATCAGGCTTACAAAATAAAAATGTTAATTTAAATTTGTGCAAGCCATAGCCTGTTTATATCACATGCTTGTTCTGTGTAAAACAAGTACAAGTGATCTTACATGCAGTTTTCGATGTATCTAGGTTTATACCCACAGGGAGGGATGCATTACTGTGCTAATTTTCAAGGTTTCACAGATATTACAGTTCATTCATGTTAGAAAACCACACTGAACAGAGCACTTATTCAAGCTATTGGCCTTGGTCCTTAACAGAACAGACGTTTAACAAATACCAAAGCTGGAAAAGAAGTCAGCTCACATTACAGCCTGATGCATTCTAATATGAAAATAGCACACTGCTACAAAAAAGGGGGCAACAGGACCTCTGATTTTAGATGTATAACACTTAAAGGAAATATTCATTTCATATATTTTCTAGCAAAGAAAGACCCTATTTATGTCATGCAGAAAATTTCACAAGAAATTATTTGCAGCAGATTTTTCTGCACTTGCTGTACTGGAGCCGTCCGCCTACAACTATGAAACGCGCTGTGTACTGGTGATCTATAATTAACCACTGGGTGAGCAATCTATGCTATTCTGAAATGCAGTTTTTTCTATAGTTATGTAATTGCAAGGTCTCATCCATTCTTACAGAGATCACCCTAAAACGTTCTCTTATTTTACTAACTCTTTGGACGTAACACAATTACCAACAGGAAAGAAATGGTCTGCAAGACAGACCCGCCTAAAAGTATTTTCCAGAAATGGAAATGCATGTAAAGATCTGTGAGCAGGACAGTGAGAACATCAACAAAGAGGCAAGACAGTGCACAGACTGCAAAGTAAAATGTGTTGTGTGTAAAATGGAGTACAAGAAAATCTTACCGTCTGTTCATGATGGCCTGATGAATTAGGGGTCATAGCATCATCTTCACAAGGTGGAGAAGAGTAAATGTCCCTTGTACATTGTGTACTATCAGAAATTTCTTCTTGAGTGAATGAGGCCAAGTTATTTTCTGTGTTATCTCCACACCAAGTGCTGCAAGCAGGAACACCTACAGTTTCCTTAGGGGCGCTCAACTCCGTTGTGACTGTGTCTTTAACACAGCTAGGTGGGGTATGTTGCCCTAAATCTAGATGAACAGGGTAGAAGTCCACATCTTTGGCAAGCACTGAAGTCACAAAGCTCTCACAAATCTTTTCAGTGGATTTTCCTAATATTTTGCTGTTGATGTTTAAGTCTGGTATGATGGAAGAGACAGGTTTTGTTTCTGATAATGTATAAGCCACTGTGCTAGATTGTGGGGATTCATGGAGACTGCATTTAAATGTAGGTGACTGTAACAAGGATACCGGGGAGCCATCAATAGACTCTGCAACAGAATATTCCTCTGGAGTTTTATCTGGGCTAATGAGATCTTGGCTACTAGTGAAACTGAAAGCGCTTGAAGACCCAATCAGATTGGTCTCTGAAATTGACTGCTCTGTTCCAAAACTAAGAAGGTCAGAATTTCCCAGTATTTCTGGAAAAGGTTGTTTTGTAGTATCTTCTTGGTGGAACTGTTTCTCTGAACATAACTGAGGCTCTTTGAGACCTTGTACATATAAATATGCTTCTTTGAAAGGTGACCCCTCTTTTATGTTAACAGGGGCCGAAAGGGAGCACTCTGTGTTACTATCTTGACCCTCTTCTGAGGGAAGCCCAGTGCCAATATAGTTATCAGATTCTAACAAACTAGGTTGTTCTATACTGGTAGGATTCTGCTCTACAGAGACTGACATATTTACATTACCATATTTGTTGCTAGGCATCTCTGAGGTCTCTTTGAGTGAAGAATGACTTTCTGTATGTAATTTAATTGTAGAGGAAGCATTACATTTAATATCCTTGCTTAATATTTCACTGTCATCAACATGGGTTTCATCTCCGCTTAGGTCAAGCATACTGTTCTGGTAAGAATCTGCACTAAGAATACCAAGAGTAAGGTTTCCAGATTTCTCACAGTTAACATTGTCTAGAAATTCACCTACACAAGTGCAGCTCTGTTGCTTGTTCATTACACTGCTATCTTCTGTCGACTGTGAAATATTCAACAACTTCACATATTCCCCTGTCCTGGAAATGGAACTCTGTTCTATCCCACTTTCAGATTCACTTATTAGCTCACTAAAGGTACCTACTTTAACAATATCCACACTCTGAAAGGAGGAGTCCTTCGGAAATTCTGTAATTTCAAAATATGCACCACTAACAGCATCAGACATACGTGAGGGAGACTCTTTGTAGGGTGAAGATGTTCTTTCTGATACCATGTGAATATATCCTTCTAAAGCACATTCCTGTTTGGCTTGTGAATTAGTTAGGTAATCTACTTTGGGGATGTGTTCTAATGGTTCTTCTCTCCGTGTATCCTCACTGAAACATCCAACATGATTATCAGATGATGAATGCTGATAAGGCTGTGCACAAAGCAGAATTTCAGGAAGTTCTGGCAAATGCAAGGGATCCTGGGAAACATCAATATTTGAAGCAGCTGTATCACTGATGGCCACTACTTCTTCAGATACTGAAATTGTTGCTTTGCACTGATCTGCTTGTTTTAATAAGTGCTCATTTGCATCATGTATTTTTTTTGAAGTTGGAAGCTGCTGGACAATTGAACTCTGTAATGTCTTATCAGTCCTATTAGAAATGACAGCCCGTTCACTGCATTTATTTGCAGAATCTACAGTTAAAGTGTTAGGATTATCAAGGCTAAATGGTTGACTGCTGGGTAGATCTATGACATTAAAAACCAAACACTTCGACGTGTGGTCATCACTGACATACTCAGTGCTTTGTACACAGTCTGCTGCTACAAGTGGAAAGTCTAGTGTTATTATATGGGTGTTTGAACAGGACTTCTGAGACTCAACCATTTCTTCTTCCAACTCATTGATACACTGTTTCTCCAGTTCCAGAAACGACTGGTCAGAATCTGTATCAGAATCTGAATAGCTGCCTACTTTACTGCAACGCTTTGTTGGTTTTCGTTCTACATTGACAGCTGAGAAGCAGCTGTACTCTGGATCTGATTCTTGGTAAACATGCCAAAGGCTTGGATCAGTAATCCCAACATCGCCAGTAGTGGACAAATCAGCTCCTAAGTTACTAACAGGGCTACTTTGGTGTGGTGACCCCCCATTAGCCTCTATTTGACCTACTTCCTTTAGGTCACCCTTAAAGTCTTTTGTTGGAATAGAACATTTTTCCATTTCAGATTCTATTATATCCTCCCACTCTTCTGCTTCCATCAACATTTTTTGCTCATCCTCCTCAAATCTAAGCTCTGATTCTGTTTTCTCTCTTAAATTAGGCACTATCAGAACATTTACTGATTCATCCAAAACCTCATCACTTAAACATGGAGACAAAGGCAAAGTTTCTATAACACATTCCTCATAGGCAAAATCTGATGTTTTATGGTGTCCATCACTAAGACTTCCTTTAATAAAACTCTTTAAAGCCCTTGGCCATGTGGCACTAGGGAAAATATGCCCAGTTTTTGCTCGTGTGGTTGTGTTTTGCTGCATTAGTAATGGATCTTGTTCATATTCATTGTCATTATAATAATCAAAACTCTGAATGTGTGGAAAGGCCTCGTCCACATGGTGTTCAAAGCTATGTTTACCTGATACAACAGATGCAAGCATAGGGGTCCTGTTGTGTTCCACTGTGGAAGTACTATGCTCAGAAAAGGAGTGCTTGGAGCTCTCTGGCAGTAACTGACTAAACTCTGTCTTGTCATGCAAAGAATGGTTGGAAGTGCCAGCTTCTGAAACCTCACTCAAAGAGGCTTCAATGCGCTCAGCAAACTCTGGAAAATTTGGTGGCATGAATGCTTTCCATGACCTGCGATTTACATTTTCCTTGCGTTCTGTGTTCTGCCGGCGACGAGGGGGTGCTGGGGCAGATTTTAATGTATCGCTGCTTAGTTTAAGTGCATCAAATATAACTCTCTCATCCAGCTTTTTTGCTTCCTGGGTTTTGGCATCATAAATGTTGGAAGTCCCCAAAGTTCCATTACTTGATAAAGTGCCAATTTCCCCTTGATCCACTGTACTTTTGGAAGGTTGACTGAGTTTGCAGCCCTGATCAATCTGCTCATTTATTCTCATTGTATCATATATGGACCTCTGAGGGACATAACAATCTTCAATATAGCCATCCTCCTCCTCCCCTTTTCCCAAACATGATGGATTTTGTCGTAAACAATCTGGGCGACTGAGAGGTTTCCCCATACTTCCAAAATAGTGCTTTGCAAAAATATTTTTTTGATATATGAACAAAGAAAACAATCACAAAGAAAGTCAGGCTTAGGTAATCCTAAACACCCTCACATTCTCATAATCAGATGCTGTACAAAGTCAAGGGCAGCAAACCATGGTAAATGGCAGATGGTCCCAAATACATGGAAAAATGTGAATATGATTAAATGAAATCCAGACAGTTAGCAAGACTGAAAAATGCCAAACACAGTGATAAAATGTGTGGCCCTTAGTTTATGACCATCTGCAATAAGCATAGAAACGGTGCTTGTAATCCGCCCCCAGCGTGAGAACTGCATCTTGCTTGCCTGTCTCTTGCTCCCTGCCCTGGACCAGCTGCAGGGAGCTTAGAGATGTGGGTGTTATGATTTGAAATGAGTCTGCGAGCGGATATTCCTGGAAGTTCACAGACAGGAAGTTCTTTAATAGAGACTAACTCTGCAGCTTCCTGTGGGAAGCACATCATGGCATTTTGTCCTGGAGGAAAAACACCCGTTGCTCATACACACCTCACTGCTTTTCCCTGAAAAGTGGAAGTAGCACAACTCCAGAACTTCTTTCCTGCTTTAGAGAAAGTAAATCCTCTATGTGGTGTAATGCACACACATGCACAATCCCTTGTGTAAATCAGTATAAGGCAGAAACTCGTGCCGCTGTCTCCCAGTGTGCAGAATAAGAGTGAGCAGCCAACTCCCTCCTTTCAGGCAAGCGGACATGCTACAAGTGACAGGCTGCCCACATCACGACCAATATATGTTAGTTTCAATCTCCGGCGGCCTTTGTCTGTGTGAGTTCTCTGCCTCCCTGTGTGTGACACTCGGTGCACCGCTTTCTCTCCTCCTCCTCCTCCTCTAGATGAAGCTCTCAGGAAAAAAAAAACTTCTGGGAACAAAAGAGTTTCCTCCGCGGCTGCGCTCACTCCGGCGAAGGGGACAGCGGGGAGCTACAGGGGAGGTGTGTTCGCTTCGCTTGCTCCTCTCTCAGCTTAAACCTTTGCTTCAACCTCCCCCTTTATTCGTCAAGCCCGCTAGCATCTCCAAACACAGCTCGGCGGAGAAAGGATGCAGGAATCGGGAGTGAAAATCCACCCTCCCAGGCTGGCACCGCCTCCGACAACGGGTACCGCCCCCGGGGCTGGCACACACTCAAACATCGCTCATCTCTGCCTGTGCCTGGCACTTTCCCTCAGCCAGGCATCGCCCTACAGCTATATTAACGCGTGAGCAGTTCGACTGAAAAGCTTGTCAGTATAACTCCCTTCCAGAAGAAACAGAAAGAATTGGTACTAGGACAGCGCACTGTGGCAAGTTGAAATGTCTAGCTGGGCAGCAGGCAGCTCCTTGTATAGTGACAGGAGGGGAATAAGTGGGAAAGCGAACGCGCAAGTTGAAGCTTTGCATGGACTAGAGAAATGCGCACTCATTTCCCTAATATGGCTCGCAGCGTGTGTAGAGGCGCACAAAGAGATGTAGGGGTGCCAATAACAACGTGCAGGTAGCTTACTTAGCCATATAGCCACATGCAGCTGAAATAACACTGGGCTGATGGAAACGGGGAGGGGAAACGGACAGGCGTGCAACTCAGCCCCACTTACTGGGAATGTGAGGAATTCATTTCCAGCTCCCACATCACCAGTAGAGTCTTCTACCAATGCGATCCAACAGCAGTCATTAAACTTCTGGACCGTTTCCTAACACACAGCTCTGACAGGCTTCCCGGCCACGCAGGCGAAATATTATATCCGAGTAAAACAGAATACAAATATAGTGAGGGAACAGCTCCTCTCCCCAAACTACCAGAAACCCCGCCACAAATCATCGCCGAAAGACAAATCACTTCAAACTATTATTAAATTACACATTCTAATTGCGCTACAATGATGTACAGACATTTCACATTCCAACGTTTTCTGCTGTCATGTCTTTAGATTAACTTTTATCATGCCAGAGCAAATAACCTGCCCAATTAACTCCTACCTTTCTAGTGCAGTTCTTAAGTTTTAAAAGATATATAATGTATATAATATAAGTATATTTGGAGCCACAAAGGAGTTCTACTGCTGAAGAACAATTCATTAGTCTCACATGACACATCAATAAGTGAAACTTGTGTACTAAATATATATAAAAAATAAGCATCCCTTTTTTTTGTAAAATATGCAAATATTACAAGTTGTCTTGGTTCCATGGCCTGCCAATAAAATGTGAAATTTGGTTTGTTTTTCACTGAATTCACTCTACCCCTACAAACATGGTAATTTGTTAAAACAGAAATAAGGAGCTCTGTTTTTAACCCTAAACTGCAGGCATTGTTAAGCTATGAGATAAGGAGCAAATCCTTGTACAGACTTTATTTTACCATCATTTCCATTTCCTCTGCTTAGCAGAAAATTTGTTTGCTTTATTTTCACTTTCCAATATTCTTGGGAAGTGCAGTTTTCATTTTCTTGTTTAGTACAAGAAATAAGAAAATGCATCTCCAAAAGAGTATTGCAGTAGATTCCTTAAGTGGGAGTTCCAAAGCAGTAAATGTGGTGGGGGGCAATGTAACAGATATCACAACAATAAGGGACAGATGAAAATCTCTACAGAACTATTACCTAGATTAGCCAGTGATGTAACTTGAAAGCAAAAATCTTTGGAGGAGCCTGGCACAAACAGTCCACCCCACCAGCCGCCCGCAACCTGCATACACCACTAATTTTCAGCAACATTAAAGATTAGAGAGGGGCTGAAAAGGGAGGGGGGCTACAATACAGTAGACCCCAGAATATGGGGTCTGCCGTATTGTAGTTATGTTATAGTTAGCAGCATACCCAACATATTTTAAAAAACCAACCAAAACAGGTTGGTGCCACAGTATGGTCATTTTAAATTTCGATGCACATCACTATGCACATGCATACAACATCAGAGAAGCATTACAAGCATATTGCAAAGCAAGACACTCTTCTACATCTAGCTGTCTATCATCTATCTATCTATCTATCTAATATATATCTATAATGTCTATCCGTATCTGTCTAATTACAGTATCTATCTAAATACAGTCTATCTATATTAGACCAATACAAAGACCCCCTGATCCGTAAAAAGCTTTCCAATTTCCACCATGTCACGTTTTTTTAAGAAAAAACGATAGAAAAAAAAAGAGCTGTTAAAATGATTCTTATCTCGAGTGACACATAGTCCAGTTCCAGGGTTTCAGAACTACAATATGGAAGAATTTACCGTAGGAGGTTTCTAAAAATGAAACACTCTTCTGCTTAATCAACCTCTTAGTAATTCTGGCCCTGTTGGATTCACAGAAAAAACATTCTTTAACAGTCTCTGTTTCTCAATAAAGCACAGAACTAATTATATAATACATTTTCCAAATTTGGGTGTAAACAAACTATTTATGTAACTGTCATTAAATTTTTAATAATCACAGCATTTAACACTGTAGTAATGTATTATTTCTGATGATGCATGAATTGATATGATGGTTGCGCTAACTCTTCCACAAAACTTAAAGTATATGTAACCTCTGAATGTAAAAATGCTTAGGATGCTTTAATCATTTTTGCAATTTACATTCATTATTCTTTTCCATTTTAAAGCTATTAAACTGTTTATAAACTGCTAATGCGATGAATTTTAAGTGTCAACTGATGGTCAGTTCTTCTGACTAGTTGGGAAGAACACTGAAAACTTAAAAAAACTCTTCTGATTTTGCTCTGCTCAGGAAAGACAACATCAAAATATTTTTATGTTTTCCTTCTGAATATATCCTCCTCTACTGTACAGATGGAAAAAATGACCAGCAGGTGGTGATGTTGTTACAAACTAGTTACACAGTTACATTGGGTTGGAAAAAGACCAGAGTCTATCAAGTTCAACCCTTCCAATTAAACCCAGCACACACAAACCTATACTGACCTATCTATACACTCACATGCATAAACCATACATACCAACACCAATACTAACTTTAGATATTAGTATCACAATAGCCTTGGATACAATGCTTGTTCAAGAACTCATCCAGGCCCCTCTTAAAGGAACAGTAACACTAAAAAATAAAAATGTTTTAAAATAATTAAAATATAATGTACTGTTGCCCTGCACTGGTAAAAGTTGTGTGTTTGCTTCAGAAAGACTACTGTAGTTAATAGAAATAGCTGCTGTGTAGCCAAGGGGGCAGCCATTTAAATTGAAAAAAGGAGAAAAGGCACAGGTTACATAAGAGGATACCAGATAAACTGTGTAGAATACAATGGGAATCTATGCTACTTATCTGTTATCTGCTTAGTAACCTGTGCCTTTTCTCCTTTTTTCAATTTAAATGGCTGCCCCCAAGGCTACACAGCAGGGTATTTATATAAACTGTAGTAGTGTTTATGAAGCAAACACGCAACTTTTACCAGTGCAGGGCAATAGTACATAATATAGTAATTATTTTTATACACTTTCATTTTTTGGTGTTACTGTTCCTTTAAAGGCACAAACAGAATCTGCCATCACAACATCACTAAGAAGGGCATTCCACAACCTCACTGCCCTCACCGTGAAAAACCATCTGTGCTGCTTCAAATGGAAGCTCCGTCCTCTAATCTAAAGGGATGGTCTCTGGTGCGCTGGTCGTTTTTATGGTAAAAAAAAACATCCCCTATCTGCTTATAATCCCCTCTAATGTACTTGTACAGAGTAATCATGTCCCCTCGCAAGCGCCTCTTTTCCAGAGAAAACAACCCCAACCTCGACAGTTTAACCTCATAGTTTAAATCTTCCATCCCCTTTACCAGTTTAGTTGCACCGTCTCTGCACTCTCTCCAGCTCATTAATATCCTTCTTAAGGACTGGAGCCCAAAACTGCACTGCATACTCAAGGTGAGGCCTTACTAGAGACCTATAAAAAGGCTAAATTATGTTTTCATCCCTTGAGTCAATGCCCTTTTTATACAAGACAGCACTTTATTTGCTTAACTACAAAAATCCCCAGATCCTTCTCCACTAAGGATACTTGCATTTACCATTTATATTATGTCTACCAAAGTGCATAACTTTGCAGTTGTCAACACTGAACCTCATTTTCCTGCCCAGATTTCCAATTTAATCAAATCGCTCTGCAGCATCCTGCATGGAACTTATAGTTTTGCACAATTTAGTATTATCAGCAAAAATAGAAACAGTACTGCCTATGCTTGCCTCCAGGTCATTAATAAGCAAGTTAAAAAGCAAAGGACCAAGGACTGACCCCTGCGGTACTCCACTAACACTGGCCAATTAGAAAATGTTCCATTTACCACCACTCTCAGTAATATGTCCTTCTGTACAAATATTATGTTCTAGGACAATATTCCTTAATTTTATCATTAACTTTCTGAGAGGTACTGTATCAAATGCTTTAGCAAAATCTAAGTAGATGATATCCATTGCCATTCCAGCATTGAGGTTCCTTCTCACCTCCTCATAAAAGACAATTAAATTAGTCTTACAAGATCTGTTATGTATAAAACCATGGTGGCACAAACTTACAGTATTGTGATTTGCAATGTATTCAAGTATCCTATACCTTATTACCCCTTCCAAAAGCATTCCTACCACTGATGTCAGACTAACAGGCCTATAGTTTTCACGCTGAGACTGGGATCCCTTTTCAAATAACGGCACCACATTAGCAATTCACCAGTCTCTCTGCACCATGCCAGACCTCAATGAATTCTGAAAAATTAAGTAGAGTAGAGTTGGTAGGGTAGAGTTTGGCAATCACAGAGCTAAGCTTGTTTAATACCTTGGGATGAATACCATCTGGTCCTGGACCTTTGTTTACCTTTACATGTTCAAGTCTCTTTTGAATTTCCTCTTGAGTGACCCAGGCATCAGTACTTATATTACTAGAATTGGGTCTATTAAAAAGGAAGCCTTCATAAGCTGGCTCCTCAGTTGTATAGACAGATGAAAAATAAGAGTTCAAAATTTCTGCTTTTTCCCTGTTCGCATCAACCATCTGACTCCCCTGTGATAATAATGGTCCCACCTCTTCATTTTTTTTTTACTATTTATATATTTAAGAAATAATTTTGGATTCCTTTAACTCCTAGCTGCAATACCCCTTTCTCTCTATTTTGATTGCTTTTTTGCATGCTTTATTTTCTTCCTTGTACCTGATGAAAGTTTCTGCTGTCCCAGCTAACTTGAATGCTTTAAAAGCATGCTTTTTCTTACCAATCTCGACACTAACACTTTTATTCAGCCATAAAGGTTTTGCTTTGCGATGCCTCTCCTTGCTTACATGGGGAATATACTGTTGTGTATACTTGCTAAGCAATGTTTTAAAGATATTCCATTTTACTTCCGTGTAAACCCTGTGAAAAGCCTTTCCCAGTTGACACACTGCAGAGATGCCCTTATACTGGCAAAGTCTGCACGTCTAAAATGGAGTGTTTTAGTAAATCCCTTATAGAGCTGTCTCTGCAGCATTATCTCAAAGGAGACCATGTTGTGATCACTGTTCCCCAAATGCTCACCCACACAAATGTTAGGGATGAGTTCAGTATTATTAGATATCACCAAGTCCAAAATAGAATCATTCCTAGTAGGTTCTTGCCTGAAATAAAAAGTTGTCATTTAGCATATTTACAAACCTACTAGCTTTTTTTTTTTTTTACTTGGCCACCCCATTACTTCAGTCAATGTTCGGATAATTAAAGTCCCCCATAACTACAACTTGACCTAGTTGTGAAGCCTCCTCCCCATTTGCAATAGTAGCTGGACCTCATCCTCCTCACTTATACAGCGTGGTTTACAGCATACACCAATGATAATTTTCTTTGCAACCTTTAGCCCTGCTTAAATTTCTACCCAAAGGGATTCCACAGTGTCATTGGTAGTTTCTTTAGCACGTGGCTTTAAATCTGACTTAACATAAAGACAATTCTTATAGAAGGAAAGAGATGGTGAATTTGGGCATTTTGGCTCTGCCTCTTGGGTTCTGAAAAATAAGCATATTAAGTCTCTCAATGTGCCATTAACCTTGGTCTGCACACGTCAAGATACCATTTTTTGTGTTGGCCATTTGTCCTATAGTGTCATTCCTGCTTGGTACATTTTACTGAACTTTGATATCTATACCTCCATTGACCAGGATACCAAATTTTCAGGCCAAACCAAGGTAGCAAAATTCATTTTCTGGTCAGGTATATGGCTTCAACTGCTGTATAAACTGGATATATGAAAGGACTGATGACCAATGTTTCTTACATCTGATAAATATAGCACAAGTTGGTGTGTGCAGGTTACCATGGCTACAATTTTTTTTTCATGGTTTCTAAACATAGAATTACAAAAGAGTATAAGTACCATCATGAGGGGACCCTTCCTTTTATATATATTCAAGAAAAGAGTGGCTGGTCTGCAGTGAAAAAGCAATTTATTCTTACAGAATTTATGGCTGAAAACTGAGCTTGATAGTATTAGTTTCCAGGAAGCTGGGGGAGGAGGAGAACATGGTGATTCAAGCAGGATTTCTGAACGGCAACTGTGTTGTGCTTAGAAACAGAACACACTACAGAGCTGTACAGGAGAGTTTTCCTAAAGACTTGGGTCCAAACATCCTCGCTCTGACCACCTTTACCCCACCTTCACTTTACCTTTTTGAGATATACTAAATGCAATTTGTAAGGTCCTCTGCTCTGGATTTGTGACCTAAACTATAAATAAATATTAGATTTTAACTGAACACTGTATATTGGGCAGGACTTTGCCCAGGAAACCAATAAAATATGTCAGCATGCCATCAAATGGGCACTTATCACCCTGAAATTGCTTACCCAACCAGACGTGTAAACTAATGGAACCCAAACTCCGGTTGTGGGAAACAATAGATTGTTTTGTTTTTTTTAATAGCCTCCTACAGAGCTAGGCTGGCCACACCAGAAGGGAGCTGTTTTGTTTTTTTTTGTTTTTTTATTAGGAATTGTGAAATTGTGATCGGTGCCCTTGAAATAAAAACCAGGACTTCATTTTCAAAAAGAACATTTGTACAGGTACTGGATAGAAATAATGTGTCAACTATATGTATCTTTTTTGCATCACTGGTTCATTTATAAATTTGCAAGGTACTTTATTTCAAAGCCTGAACCATAAATTACATGTACATTTTCACTAGGGAATCACTCTATTGCATGTTAGGTTTGTCCTATATTCAATACATTGGATCTTCTAAAGATGTTACAAAATGCCCGAGGTATTGCAAAGCATTAGTTAAAAAAAAGAGCAAAACTGCACTGCATAGGTAAATATGAAGGGGAAATAAACAGTTGTGGTAACGGGAAATTGTACCCCTATAAAAATATACACATTACATAAAAAATCCCATTTGTAAAACACTGCTTCACCTAAAGAAACCATATAATTAATGCTTGTAAAAATAGAAAAGCGCCATAATAAGCAATAGGGGCCACCTCCCAGCTTGTACGTGTGACTGTAAGGAACTAATGCTTGGGTATCACACATACTTTCTCTATCTTTGTGTGTCTCATATTCATACATCCTCCCCACAGTGAAAATGTGTGGTGGAAATGGTTCATTAATAAAATTTAAGACAATTGAAAGGACTTGTTCCCTCCAAAAAGATAACTAGACTAATTCACCCTACAGTAAATCTGCGAGCCACAGAAAGTTATTTAATATTTTTCAAGCTGCTAAACTATAAGTGCCTCACTCCCAGCTGTCTTGGGCCACAGAATCTAAACCACCAACTGGCAGCACAGCAGTGCAGAACTGGGTGTGTCTGGAATGCCAAACTGTGATACAGTAGCAATGAAGGGAAGAATAACCTTTCAAACATTCATCAAAAGGATAAAGCAAATGAACAGAAACACATGCTAATATGTGTGGCGGTGTCTTTATATAATATCACTGCAGCTTAGCAAGGCATGTCTTTAAAGGGGAAAATTACCCTTTCTTTTACATGAGCTCATTTAGTTAGGCTTATGGATTTTTTTCTTACACAGACATATTATGGTCCCCTTAGGCAGAAGTATTTATATAAAAAAAAACCTTTTCCAATACTAGTTCAGTGAATGTTGCTTGTGCTGAATATACTTTTGCCTATTTGATAAAAATTATCTAAAGTCAGGGGTAAGTCTAGGGTCTGCTGCCACTTGAGGCAGGGAAGGCTGCATCACTATCTCAAGTATTTTATTTCTTTTACTAAACAGGCCAAGACAGGAAAATAAAATAAAAGTCATTCTACTTCCTATCCCTATGTTGCATATTGTTTTCTATGATTTTGAGTGCCATACTGGTAAAAAAATCACCAGTCCACTACTAAGAAGCCTCTTATAATGGGCTGCTCCTATAGACTAACAGGCAGTAGCTGGGGCAAGGGAGGGGTTTATTTATAAAGACCTCTTCTTGGTAGACTGCTCCACTGCTCACTGTGTTCATAGGAACAGGAAGTAAAATATATATAATAATATATCATTTTAAAAAGTTGGAGTACAATGCATCTTTGGTTCCTTTTTGCTTCTTTATTGGTCACTAACTAGTCATTTGATGTTTACTACACAGTACTTATCTTTTCTTTTAAAATGTACCACTCCTAGGCCAACACAGGCAAATAGTGTTGCCACCTGACCAGTATTTTACTGACTTGGCTGTGGACTTGTTTAAACAGTTAAATATACAAGAAGGCTGGTATATTTTTTTCTAGAAAAGGTGGCAACCCTACTGACACATGAAATAAAAATTGATGTGTATCTCCCTTTATATGCTCCAGTGGACTAACTGGGTATAGCCCACTCCTAGATTTGCCTTACTTTGACTTTGTAGGGGAGTGTTCAATTTACTCTACAACCCACTGATGAATCTGGTTCCCCAGACTGCAGACAAGGGTACTGCTATTTAGTTACCTGACAAAAACTTTTATTTAATAGATTCCTCACACATTCAGCATTTAATTAAAAAAATAAATACTAGGCTGGAAATAGGACAGCTTAAACTTTAAACCTATGCAGCAAGGTTTTCATTTCAAAGGATCTAATCATGAACAAGAGAAGCCGGTAGCACTTCCCTTCCACAATTATCTGCTGATCCATCACCTATTCATTTGTCACTTTCTTTTGTATGCTTGTGGCTAACTTGGTCAGATCAGTTGCACTTCCATTGTACTTGTATATTTTACTTAGCTTTGGAGTGCTCCCATTGTACTTGTATATTTTACTAAGGCTTGGAGTGCTCCCACAACCCCCTTTTTGTGTATTTCTGTCTCCTTGTTTTTAAAAACGTATACATTTGTGCAGATACCAAATTAATCAATCCCCTCTCTTTTGCACACACATCAGAAACCCTTCAAGTATAAAACAGGTCTCGCGACTTTTCACCTGTAAAACATATGATCCTCACCAGAGTATAATACAGAAGGGAAGGTGTGGCCCCTGCAAAGGTGAACAATGACAACGCATGGGAAGAAATATACACAATTCAGCTGGCTCTTACAATTTTCAGGGGCAGGTTTACAAAATACAAAAAATACAACAGACACTACCCTACTGCATAAAACAGGCTTAGAATGGTAAGCAAAGAGAACCCAATTTTCATGTGATGAAGAGAAGTATGGCACATTTAAGCACTTAATATGGTAGTGTCCATCAAATTTATGGCAGACCAATTTGACCTGATGTCTAAATATGGCATAAAAATTTCACAGTTCTTCAGAAGGAAATTTCACAGCTCCCTATTTTATTGTACAGGATATGTAAGAACATATTTATCAGGGATGAAAACACACTTTATTTTTGGCTATTGCTGTTCTACAAAAAATAAAAACCTGGACTGAGTGGCACCATCAACAACAACCCAATGGCAAACGGTTTAAGCTTGTAAATGGTTCTTGTGGTCATGTATTGCCAACCTCCCCAAAGCTTTCTATTTGCCTTAGTTGTCTTTGGCTGTTAAAAATATATATCTCTTTATAAAGGAAACAAAATTACAATGTTAGTGAAATTTTATATAAATATTTAATACTACAAAATATTCTTAAACAGAAGGCAAAAGGTTTCTTAGGTATAGTTTTCCCTTCAATAAGTAAAAAAAAGATCTGTAGTGTCATTATTCATTCCTTTGACAAGCAAATCTAAATATTTCAATGATTTATAGTGCCAACTTGCTCTGTGTCCTTCTTGCTGAAAAAAAATTGGGACCAAAGAATGGCTTACTCATCAGTGTGTCAAGAGTTTGAGGAAGGGATGGTCTCTTATTTTTGGACACCACTTTCTATTCCTTGGAGAAATATTTGGTTAGGAATCAGTATAGTGTAAAAAGAGAATGCCTTTTGCTAGGAAACCAGCAGTTTATATATGAGCAGTGTTATTTTCATCTGGAAAATGGTTCGGAGGTCTCAACTAAGTAAAAAGGGCACCTTACTACATATTTGACACCTTACTGATCATTTGACAATCATCCCTTTAAATATACAGTGTTTTAAGGGATTCTGTCATGATTTTTATGGTATACCTTTTTTTTTTTTTAATTACACTGTTTACATAGCAAATAATCCACTCTGCCATTTCAAATTTTGCTCTTAAAGGAACAGTAACATCAAAAAATTAAAGTGTTTTAAAGTAATTAAAATACAGGTATAATGTGCTGTTGCTCTGCAAAAACCTGGTGTTTTTGCTACAGAAAAGCTACTATATAAATAAGCTGCTGTGTAGCCATGGGGGCAGCCATTTAAGCCGGAAAAAAGGAGAAAATTACAGGTTACATAGTAGATAACTAGTAGATAAGCCCCATATAATGGGGGTTTATCTGTTATCTGCTAAGTAACCAGTGCCTTTTCTCCTTTGAATGGCTGCCCCCATGGCTACACAGCAGCTTACTTATATAAACTATAGTAGTCTTTATTAGGCAAACACACCAGTTGTAGCAATGCAGGGCAACAGTACATTATATTGTTATTACTTTTATACACTTTCATTTTTTGGTGTTACTGTTCCTTTAAACCAACAAATGTATTTTTTTTAGCTGTAATATTGGTGTGTAGCCAGCCATCTCAGTGCATTGTGTCTGAGTCTGAGTTTTCAGAATTAGAACTGCTTACAGATGTAACTGGAGGAGTCCCAAGCCAGGGATTTTTTTCTATGGAGTGCTGTTCTGATATCTACCACAGGTGTCAGGTAACCGCTATCTCCCCATTGCCATGCTGATCAGTTGCTGGGGGTGCGGGTGCGATATCCCTCCAACTTGCATTGCAGCAGTAAAGAGTGACTGAAGTTTATCAGAGCACAAGTCAAATGGCTGTAGCACCCTGGGAAATTAAGAATATGGCTAGCCCCATGTGAAATTTCAAAATGAAATAGAAAAAAAATCTGTTTGTGTTTTTAAAAATGTATTTCAATGCAGGATTCTGCTTTATTAACTGATGTGTTTTGAAAAAAACATGTTTTCCTATTACAGTACTCCATTAATGAAAGGAAATCTGCTACAGAGAGGTGGTTGCTACAAGTACTAATTTATTTGTAATTGGTTGCTACTCTGCACAGTAAACAGGAGGGTACAGCAGGATTCACCCTGCTGTAATTTAAGTGAACCAGCTTTCAGAAAACATTTTTTAGTACTGTGGGCTTAGGGTATAGGGAATGCCCTATGTGTTAAATGCCTCATTTGTTTGCTATGATTGTTTTACCTGCAGTAGAATCTAATCACTGATTGGTTGCTATGGATTCTGATGCATCTTACTTGTGCCAATCATATGAGGATATATGCATAAGTGCTAAATATAATACCAATGTGCATAGTCTAACCGTTTTTGTATAAAGGTTGCCTTTTTATGCAGTGCAATGATTACTGTGTTTCTGATATAGATAAACATACAACCATGCCCCAGACACAAGAGGAGATTTATTATGTGTGTGGACCATTTAAAAGATATTATAACTTCCTTTAGTTACAAATGAATTCATAACTTCCTGGCACCATATAAATACTTCTTGCAAGAAGATTCACCTAAAATATATAAATCTCAGTATGTTCTATCTGTGACAGCCTGGTTTGTGTTCAGCTAGTGTTCAGCCTCCATATTTTCCTGGTATTGTCTGCATTTCCCATGTGCTCTAAGACCAACCTCTCCCACTGGCAGAAGCAAAAAAAAGGCTAAACAGAGGGTAACCAGATATTAATAAAACTAAACATACTGATTATACACTTTCAATTTCTTAATATTGTGCCTAAGCTCTTAATAGCAAAATATATTTTATCTATAAACTGAAGCTTGAACTGAAACACAATTCACAGGAGTAAACACAATTAGTAGTTAAGTATAAATGTGTGCTTTCCAGAGAAAAGTATCAGCAACTGAATCCATGTAAATGGTACATTGTAGTCCCTACTGTGAATATCTGTAATTACTTGCTATTTCCCTGGACATTCTACCAGAATAATCCCAGAATTAAACTGCATTTACAAATAAGAAAAAAAGGCACAGCTCTCCTTCATATACCAAAGAAGTTTTCAACACAAAGAGTTATACAAAGAAAATAAGGATACTTTTTCAAAATATACAAACATTTATTTCTTACCTTAAAGTTATCTAACTGCTGCTTGATGGTATCTACTTCTGTGCCAACAACACCCTGAAGAACACTGCTGCCCTCCGCTGTCACAATCTGGTGGTTCAGCTCCTTTAGTTTCATGTTGAATTCCTCTACACGTCTTAACGTTGCCACTAACTGTCCCTGGCGATTTTTACCTCGCTCAGTCAGTTTTGAACATTGTTTGTTTAATGTCCCAAGTTCTCTCATAAGTACTATAAGGTCAGGGCCACCTTCTTTCTCCAACATGTCTCTACATTTACATTCTGATGACTCAATACTGGATTTCAGGCTTAGAAGAGCCTCTAGAAATTTTTGGATCACTTCTGCCTGGGACTTAAGACTATCTATGTCCCGTCCCACAGGGCCCATACTGTCTAATTCATCATCCAGATCTGCAAGTTCTGAGAACATCTCTCGAACATGGGAGTGGAATTGGCCAATTCCCTGCAGTTTAGTCTCCATATTTGCACAGCATTCATTAACATCCTCTTTTACTATCTCAAAATCATGCTGGACTTGCTGTGCCTGATAAACAAGATGGGAAACATCAGAGTCTTGTGGAACATCTGCTATCAATCCTTGAATAAGATTCTTCAGGTATAAGATTTGGGAGTCCAAACCAAGAAGCATGTCCTGCTGGGATCTCATGCTTTCAAGGTTTTTACTACTACAAGCTTGAGGGCCAAGGGCTGTAAAGATCTCAAGGAGATGCTTGGCTCCTTCCATTTTCTTATCAATGTTACTAAAACTGTCCTTTAGCTCTTTAAGTCTTAATGACATTTCTTCAAATGACCCAGACTTGTTGTGTAACTCTTCTGTGATGGCATCTATTCTCTGGTTGATTTTGGCTCTTTCTTCTAAAATATCTCTGTCATCTATTTCAGCTGCCTCAATCAGAAGGTCAGCCGCACTATTCATCATTTCAAGTAGAGAACGTTTTTTGTCTATATCAGTCTGTAGAGCCTTTGCTCTGAGAAGCTGTGCTTCAAGTTGTACAGGGTCAAGTGTTATTTCCATCTCTTTCATGTGTATCTCGCAATCTTCTAGCCAAGGCACCATATCTTCCACGTGCCGAACATACTTCTGAGCCTTTTGCAAACAGTCTTTTAGTTTTCCATGTCTTTCTGATGATTGTTTTCCTAGCTCATTCCAATTACTTTTTAAATTCACAAGTTGATTTTGGAGAGTGGTCTTTTCTTCTCCAGGCTGAGCAGACATAAGCAGAGACTCACCCTCTGCAACAATCATTTCATAGGAGCCACTGTATTGGCTGAGACTCTTTTGGAATTCCTCTTGCTCCTGTAGCTGAATTTGCAACTTTTCCAGCTTTGCAGACACTGGGTGGCTCTTGACATGTTGCAGTTGTTTTTCATCCAACCAACTCCTTAGTTCATCAAACATCTGCTGGAACTGCTGAGAACTAGAAAGAGCTGTCTGAAGGCGATTCACCCGATCCACTGAAAGAGACAAAAATTCATATTTCCAGTGCAATGTCCTATATATTATAATCACACAAAGGTTATAACATCATGATACAGTAACATTACATATTAAATTTAAAAGATTAAAAGTGGGCATATATACAGGTGTATTTTTTCTGCTCCAAGTAATTCAACACTTTGAAATTCTTGTTCAACCCTTAAAAGAAAAAAAAACCCTCTTAACATAAATATATAGACATCTATTTTCAAAATGATGTACACTTGTATCAAATGTAAATTGATCAATTCTATTGTCAGTAGTTGCAGAATATCATGGGAGCAGTTACTTACCTGCCAAATCCTCCATTCCTTTGAGTGGAAGAGCAACAGTGTCAAGACGCTTTTGAAGCTCATCTTTGAGGTAAGGTTCCATGACAAGTGCAGATAGCTCATTGCACAGTTTCTGGGCATCTGTAACTTCCTTGGCAAGTTGTTCCAGTTCAGATCGGATTCCACTTGTTTCCTGCAGCTGCTGCTTTACTGCATCAGGTTGAGTGCTAACAGCTGGCTGTGCTGCCAAGTTTTTGCCAGCTTGCTTTATTTTATCTGTTAGTCTTTGCAGAACCTCTTTATACTGACTACTCTTGATGGTTGCCTGATCTATCTGGTCAGCCCTGGAATTCAAACGACTTGTTAATTCCATCCATTTTCCACTAATGTTGTGGAATTCTTCCTCTACTTGGCAGGTGGACGGAGACTCCTCTCCAGGGCCTGTCAGGATCCCATAGGCTGCAAGTTTCAGTTCTTCATATTGAGCTTTTCGTGCTTCAAATTCTTTTAACATAAACTAAAATATAAACAACAATGGATGGTATGACATTTGTAAATACATATTTTGGAAACACGCAGAGCATATATATCAGTTAATCAATAAATAAAATGATGGTGGTTTACTGGCATGCTACCAGTTGTTCCCATTGTATAATATTTGCCCACAAAGCTGTAAAAGTAGATAGGAATCCATCTACCCTTAAACCTTCTTGCCCCACCTTGATATAAGGCGTTGGTCAACCCCAAGACCAAGTTACTGATTGGTTGTCTAAGATGTCTGATAGGGGCCCTACCAGCTTTAATAAAGGTGTGTAGAGAAGATAATTTTTGTTCGGTAGACCGAAAATTTAGTGCAACTGCAAAAATATTAATAATTAGTAGAAAAGAATCTGTGGGTTATAGTCTTACCCCTGTTTTAATAGACCACTATAAAACATTTTCTATTGAAGCCTCATTTTAAACTTTGCGACTATTCTTTGTGGTGTATTCATAATAAACTAAATTGTCATAAAATTAGGTGTCTGTACATTTACTGCCTTCCATATTACACAATTAACAATTACCTGAACTTGCTGCTTTTGAGCATTTAGCATATTTGGATCAACAGAGAGAGGGCCCAGAACGCTCATCATTAACTCTTTCTCTTTCAGCCATGGGCAAAGCTGGGAGCCTGCTACTTGGAATGTAGCTAGCTGGTTGGCAGACTCCTCCAGTTTGTGCTGGCGCTCTGCTGTGACTTGATTGACTCTGCCCCACTGCTGGTCTATATGAAAATACATTAACACATATATTTACATAAACATCTGAACTACAGGAGTCAAAAGTATGGCTTGGCTTTTTCTCCTTGGAATAATGCCCTTTCCAGTAAGAGCTAGCCAAAAACAGATTTTAAAGGGATTAAAATAAATACCCAGTGCTAGAGTTCTGTACTTTAATTCCATGTTTAAATCATCTCTTCATAGTAGACAAAATAACACATGCCATTTGCTAATACTTCAGTTTAAGTAAATGTTCAGAAGAAGGAATTGCTCTGCAACATAGAGTATTTCATGGGTTTCCACTTTAATCTGTGTAGTACATATATGTCCTGTATATAGAACTTTATGTTGTGTATAATTCCTATATTATCCTGGAAAAGGTTCATTTAGTCTGTGATTAGCTCAAAAGCCTAATCGCCACACAGTGTCTGTTAAATCTAACCACTTTCTCTATGTTATCTGTTCCAGTACTTTATTTACCTTTAAAGCATGTCCATGCATGTATACCTTCAATAATAAGATTTTGTGATTTAAAAATTATAGTTCCCTCTGAGGGGACTGGAAACAGACATAGATGATACTTGTATTCTCCTGTGGGTTGGTCCTGAATGGCAGATTGTCCAAGGGGAATTCTCCTTTATTTTTGCCAGTGTGGCTATCGTTGTGCAATAACAGACAAATATCTTTCCTAGTTCTCTTGCCTGGTATATTATTAATCCTATCATGGGACTATTACAGAGCATGATACGGCTAAAGGCCAATATGGCTTAACACAACTTCAATATATTGAGCTTGTACTGAACATGATTTTTGACTATATTAATTATGATATATCTATGGATTTTGTTGTTTCTTGTGCAAACACTGATGAATGTAGTTCAATTTCCCTGTTAAACTCCTTGTATACTGAACTTCTCTTTATTGTTAAAACAGAGATCCTGGTTGCAACTTGGTTTATACAGAGCTCATTATGTCTATATAGGAAATCTCCTGATTATAAGGGAGAGAGATATATTGTAAGGGTAAAAAAAGAATAGTTTGTAAGTGCTTTATAATAAAACATAAAGGAAATATATACAAATACATAAAATTTCTATAATTTGTAACTGAACATAGTTGTACACTGCCCCTAAGCAACAGAGGGCATACTCTGTGAGCCTTCCCTCTAACCCCAAAAAAACTCTTACCAAGATTTTCCAGCATTGTCTTCCAGTTTTCTGCCTCGGGAGAGTTTGGATGCTTTTCCAGCAAATCTCTCAGTGCAGCCTTTAAACTTTCTACTTTTTCAGTGCTCTGCTCAAGTTCAGAAAGGAACTCCTGAGAGGGAAAAAATGAGATGGTGGTAGCCAGTTGAAATCATACCAATAGACAAAAGAAATGGAGAAACAGACAGCTAAGATTTTGAATGAGACAAGCTGTTAAAAGGAATCCTTTATTCAGTAACATATTTGTTAAATTGGAAATAAAGAATCCAAAACACATTTGTGCAATCACATGAACCATCTAATAAAACAGACCAAAGTCAGTAACACGTTTTGCTGCCAATTTGTGCAAAATTGTTTACATCCCTAATATTTAATAGGTAGATACATTTTACTATTTTTTTCATCTTTACACAATGAATGTGTATTGCTATATTTAATGTGGGGGAACGGCACAACAGTTCTAATAGTGTTAAAATCTGAAATTCAGGCTGAGAAGTATTTTACTAACAAATCTTCCTCATTTTATCCCTGGGGGTGAAACAGTAGTCACACACAACACATTTGGATTACTTCAAAAGGTAAGGTCTATGCCCTCCTGCAACAGAAAAGGACCCTGAGCCTTCTGAAATTTTTCTGGGCATCCTCAATTTTATATATTTAAGCTAATATAAGCAAAGTATATTATTTGCAGTTTCCTTTTTTTTTTTAAACGAAGGCCTTTTATTAGGTCTTTTATTTAGGTCTTTAAAAAGACTCCAGTGACCATGCAGAACCAGAAAGGTATATCTCCCTTTATGTCGAATCAGTCCACATTCTTTCTTTCTATGAACACTACCTAAACTTTTTTTTCTATATTCTTGTTTTCTTAATACTCTTTTCATATAACTATCAATAAGTACTTATGATTACGTGTACTTTTGCCCCTAAATGCTTATTTCTAATAGTATTCTCTGGTCACCAACCTTGTTCTGTTTTGCTTGTGCTTTCACCACTTCAGATTTTGTAGGAGACACATTAACAGCAGTCATTGTTTTCTCTTTAGATTCCAACCATTTCAGCATATGATTAGTTTCTTGCTTAATTTTTTCAAAATTTTCCAGCATTTTAGATAATTGCTCCTCTCGTTTGTGCAAAAGCAGTCCCAAATTTTCAAATTTCTGGCTGGTCTCAGAGACGTCACACTGGATGCCTGTGAGATCTAATTAAGATAAAGTTATTTGTAATTTGTTAGTAATGATTCATTCCACCCTAATTTATAAAGGTTGCTGTTAATAAACAATAAAACACCTATACATACTCACCTTGGCAAGTATGATACCCATTAACATTTCCTAAAGAGCTCCCTGTGGCCATAAGCAAAGAACCTGAACAGGACAAGGAGGCAAAGAAGGGGCATCACAACCATGGCATGTTACAGACAAAGAGAAAAAGAATTATCAGGACAACACAGTGAATAAACAACTTTCCATTTTAACTGCAACTAATTGCTGATGACTATTTACTGTTTTGCTTTTACAGCTCTATACACACTATTTTTCTCTGCTGGTTGTTGCCTCTTACTACATCCATAAATTTTGTTGCAAACATCCATATTATTCATATCCTATTAACAGAAAAGTCTAAAAAGTGTCTGTACATAAACACTGCCGGATGGTAACCCACAGGAAAAATCTGCAGGAAGCACTCCTTCCGAATGAGGAAAGGGGTAGTTTCTTTCTTATACACACACCCTTACGGTCTACATAAACAGGAATGTAATTATGATACTTACACAACTATACTACTTAATAAGGCAAGCATAATTTAACCTGTATAATTAAATCATCCGACATAGTTTGGGCAGTACTTAAAGTAGATGACAGCAAACAATGAATAGAACATTTTAGACTAGAAAGGGACAAACAGAAAGTGAGAGACAGAAGGTGGCTTTTTCACAGGTGTCTGAAACATGGGTATATAAAAAAATATGTACTGCATGAAAGTGAAAATGAGAAACTGTAGGATGGACTGATTCCTATTATTCCTGAAACTACTTCTTACCTCCTTTGCGCTGACATGCAGATGCTGTAATTTCCATAATGCAGCACTCAAGCTCTGAACCCTTCTGTGCTATCTCTGCCATTTTGGGGCTTTTCATTTCCCACTCACTCAGGAGATCCTGGAGAAAAAATCATTGAACAAGAGAGGTAGAGACACCTGAACACAGTACCTTGTAAAAGTATTTTAGATGTTTGAACAACATAGAAAAAACATTTCTACCATTAAATCTTGTTTTTGTATTTAGAGTACTGTCATTTTAAAACACTGGTACTGAAAATATCAATCCAGGTGTGTCAGTATTTGAATTTAGAGGTGCACACAACATCCAGCTAATCTGAAAAACCAAGAACAATTCTCCATGGAAGGATTGGACAATTCATTACAGAGGAGTGTCCTAAAGGGTCTTTAGTTTAAAGACCTAAAGGGTCTAAGTTTTAAATTAATTCATTACTTATAATACATATATTAATGTATAACATATAATACATGAACTTATTCTTAGCAACTTTTCTTAATTAACTGTTCTTATTTTTAATTATTTGCCTAAATTCTGTCTCTTTCCAGAATGCATGTTAAACTACTATCTGGTTTCTGGGAATTACTGCCTCCTGCAAAAAGCTTACGGTCTGGTGATGTTACATTTTTATTGTTACTGGAACTTTCTATTTAAGCCCTATCTATCTTCCACTCTTCCATCCTGTCTATCTTCCATTATAATTTACTAACAATTCCCTGTTTGCTAGGATACATGAGACCCTAGCAACAAGTTATTCAAATTCTAAACTGAAAAGTGCCAGAAGAATAATTCAAATAACACAAAGGATAAAAATAGAAGAAAAATTGCAAACTGTATTAGAATAGAATACAGTTTAAAACATGCTAAAGTTTAATTTTAAAGTGAACTACTGATTCTAAAGTGATCTAGTATTGCTGCAAAAGATGGTTCAAGCAAAATATAGTGAGGAGATGTTTTTATAATCAGTACTTTTTTTTCTTAGAATTCTTTCTAAGAAACATATCACATTAAAACTAATTTGAAGCTTCAGTATATTAAAATAAAATAACAATGTGTTTGCATCAGTATGACATGAATAAATGAATATGCTGTCTAAAAAAAAATGTAAAAATAAAAAAGCCTAACTGACCCGCCGCTTAATAATTAATAATATTAATAATAATTACATTTTTTAAAGGTTTACTTTGCCTTTAAGTCTGAATTCATATAAAATATCTAATAAGTAACCTGGCAAAGTGCAATTTATCCTCAAGATAAAATTGCGTATAGAATATTTTACAAGTTTTACAGATTTTGTCCAATAATACCTTAACTTGCTGTAGCCTTGACATCATTTCACATGTTTTAAGAGAGTCTTCTGCTGAAGGGACAATATCTTCTTTTTCCTTTAACCATTTCCTCATTACCCCAACCAACTTCTGGAATTGTTCCAAAGATTCCTGACAGGACAGAGTTTCACTTTCCCTGTGAAAAAGATTAAACATGTAAAGTCTAAATGATGCTAAATTTATAATCCCTCGCAAATCAAAATCCACAGCAATACCCACTCTACCTGAATGGATTTTAGAAATAGAGGACATTAGGAAATTTGAGGAAATACATGAAGATACATATAAAGTAAAGCGAAAGCATTGGGCTACCTGGCGTTCGTATTTACTGAAAACTCAACATTTCTCAAATAGATCAACATATACTATCTTACGTTGGAAAAAACCTGCCAAACCATGACTTTAGCTTTGTCAAATATCTATATATATTGTGGGATTATGCATATTTTGTATATCATGCAATAATAGTTATTATCTTAAATATTACCCATCTCGACTATAGCTTATACATTCTCCTCTAGCTTGCACTATGTACATACTAGATAGCACTCTTTGCCTGGAATTCCCTTTTCCTATAAAATACATGCCAACTCCTTTATATGCTGAAGTACTAGACTGCGGACAGAAGACAACACACAGATACTTATATCCATTCCCTAGGTTTAAGATTTAAATCGGGCTTTGAGCAAATTTGATTACATTAAAGGAGAAGGAAAGGTAAAAACTAAGTAAGCTTTATCAGAAATGTCTATGTAAATACAGCCATAAGCACTCACAGAAACGCTGCTCTGACTTCTCTGTCAAAAGATTTCTTGTGTCTGTAATTCATGTGCCAGAGACATGCAGCTCTCTTCCTTCTCCCCTCTCCTGCTCCCCCCTCCCTCAAGAATGCTAAGAACTCATCCCCCCCTTAGGAATCCAATCAGCAGGAAGCTGACTCATAGTCTAACTAACTGAGCATGTTCACTTGGTCTTGGTGCAGCAGTGAGGCATTATGGGAACTTTCTTTACACAGCTCAGCGTTTTTTCTTCCTATTTGGCTTCTGATCATCTGAACAGGTGAAATATGGGGAGACTTAAGGGCACTATTGAGACAACTGAAGGTATGCCTGCAGCTTGAGATTAACTCTTTATTAGCCTTTCCTTCTCCTTTAAGATGCTTGTTTGTTATTTTTTTTTTTTTACTTCTTTTTTCTTAGTTGAATGGATTCTGTTCATCAATAAAAATTAAAAAAAAAAATAAACATTTTCATGGACAAGTTGTAGAATGACATTAACTCCTTGTTTCCTTTTTTTGACTGTACCTTGCCAATGCTGCCTCCCGGAGCTCAGCAAAATCTTTCTTTAAAGTTGCCAGCTTCTGTAAATGCTCAGATGCATCTGTAAGGATAGGGCTTGCACTCAGTTCTCTTGCCAGCTGTTCTACCATGAGAAGGTGTCCCTCTTGCTGCTTTATCTCTGCATTTAACTCCTACCAAAAAAACAGAATGATGACAATTACAATGACTAGGGATATCTGTGCATAGATAGATATACAGTCAGACAGATAGGATACTGTTGCAGGAGTGGAATAAATGTGTTAACTCAACCAGGTAAAAATGGGAAATTGGCAAGGAAAAGTTACCAGTCCATCTCAATGCCACATACTGTAGTGCACAGGTTAAACACAAATATCTAGATTTTATTTAATACATATATATGTGGGTAATGAATTTTAGACATATTAACAGGCCATAAACATCCCGGCCATAGCTATTTGATACCAAAATATAAAATGCTCCTGCAGCATTGGCCACAAATGCCAATCATTAAAGGAGACATATTGGATAAATGGAAAAAAAGGTAATTTTGTAGGTAATTATGAATAATATACGGTGCTGGTTTCACTTTTTGCTAAACATTAATCCTATCTGTAACAATGGCCCCTTTATTGGAGCTCCCTATAGATCCTATCACTTCTCTGTCTGTGTTTGAAATGAAGAGTGGGCGTGCCCTAATGGCCCCTGCCAGAAGCACAGTAGGAGGGGGAGAGCCAATCACAGCCCTGCAGTCACACAAGCACAGACAGGCTTCAGTTCCCTATCAGGTCAGCCTAGCTGCTGATTTGTTCCTATCCTACAGTGCAGTGTACTGACTAATGGGGTTTTGGTTACATTTCTCAATAAATTAGAAAACACAACTTTTTTAAGCACAATCCTTCTATATCTAGAGGAGTATAATTCACTGGTACATTCATAATTTTCATAGGATATGTCTCCTTTAACAGTTTCTAAATTTGCTTTTCTACTGAAACTAAGCAGTAGCATACCAACCTGCTATACATTATTCATGCTTCCAAACACAAACAGTATGTCTATATAAACTGATGCTGCCTCTATGTACTATCTACCTAATTAGAAATGCAACTGGCAAACAATCCTGCTTCTATACAAAGCATAACAGATTTGAATTTAGGGAGGTGCAATGCCAGCAAATTAAATGGGTTCTCATATCCCCATTTTGTACTGGAACGTGAAAAGTACCAAAAAAGAGTTAAACCATCTAGCAAATACAAACCTTGATTTGTTCAGAAAATTGGGTGATATCCCTCTCTGGTTGATTCCCAGAGGCCAGGAGATGAGACCTGGTTACTGTGAAATCTTGCAGCTCATTTGAAAACTGCTCATATTTTTCCACTTTTGGCAGTATCTCTTTCAAGGCATTTTCTTGCAACCTCTGCTGCATGCAGACTTCATTAAACCGTGAAGTGACCTCAGAGAGTTTGCTGTGAAGGGCAGAGGCAGCAGCACTGTCAGCTGTCTCCATGAATTTCCCAACCATCTCTCCTGTAGCATCCATACTGCCCCTTCTACTGGAGATATCCTGTTTCAGTTTCTAGAGTGGAGAATACAATGATGTTCAAAGGTAACTTTTACTTTAGATACATGGATAAAACCTTTATATAATAATGCTGAAAATTACATTTATTTTAATCACACTATGAAATGTTAAGACTGAATTTTACCTAATCGGTATCACTTAAAAAAACAGGAATGAAGTAATTTACTCTCTCACCATGTTCACTGCAAGAGCTTCCTCTACTGACGCAGAGGACATCCGTGTGTGTTTTTGCTCTGCCAAAGTCTTTTCCATTTCCTTCAACCACTGCAGAAGGTTTTCTAGGGCATCCTGCACACTCTGGGACTGTGCAACTGTCTTTTGTAGTAAATCAGAGTGGGAAGACATTTGATTTGACAAATTCTGGAAACGACGATCTATAGAATCTGTTATAAAAAAAAAAAAAGAAACATACAATTACTTAGACCTGTATGGCAAAGCTAATTTTCTAAAAACACAAACTTCTTGAAGCAAAAAAATCACTGCTTACCAGCAATATCTTGCACGCTTCTGCAGTCTGGTATGGGATCATCTTGTATTTCTAACAGCATCCGCAGAGCCTTATGTACTTTTTCCACCTGCACTTGGTGTTCGGCAAAGTTTGACTGCATGCCCTATAGGAATAAATTACATAACTGTGAAGCTTGGATAAAGCTACATGCCTTCTGAATTATCATTACCATTCTCATTTAGACATGTGAGTTAAGGACAGGTATGGGGTAGGATATGTGCCACCCCAGCTTGCCCCTCATGAATACAATGCTGACAAATGTAAGCAGCTCTGTATTCATGGGAGCACCATCTTTTGTGCATGCATTAACTGCTCAACTGAGGGAGGAGTAGGTCGTTAGAAGAGCACTTGGATATTTATTTAGAGGGTTGGGCAGAGTTTTAAACTGTTTTAAATAAGGAAAGGTAAAAACTAAGTAAGCTTTATCAGAAAGGTCTATATAAATACAGCCATAAGCACTCACAGAAACACTGCACTGAATTCTCTTTCAAAAGATACAGGATTTCTTGTCTGTTTGTTTTCCTCTGCCAGAGACACGCAGCTCTCTCCTCTCTCCTGCTCCCCCCTCCCTCAAGAATGCCAAGAACTCCCTCCCCCTCTTAGGAATGTGTGATCTGAGCCAATCAGCAGGAAGCTTCCTCATAGTCTTATAAACTGAGCATGTACTCTGGTCTTGGTGCAGAAGTGAGGCATTATGGGAACTTTCTTTACAGAGCTCAGAGTTTTTTTTCCTATGAGACTTCTGATCATCTGAACAGGAGAAATATGGGGAGACTTAAGGGCACTATTGAAAGAACTGAAGGTATGCCTGCAGCTTGAGATTAACTCTTTACTAGCCTTTCCTTCTCCTTTAAAGATAACGGTATAAGAGGATAAGAAGATACCGTACTACGGTTTATACTAATTAATAGAACAAGTGAACATTTTACTAAAATGCTTTATATTTTCTTCAAGCATATACACAAAATCCATAATTTTAGAACGAGAGCTCAGAACTATAAATGAGTGTACTTGGCCTGATACACTCATCAGATGATGTGGAGAAAAATTCTACCATAGAAAAGCAATAACAGAAAAGTGTAGAAAGAACCTTTCTGAACCTATATATACTCCCCATATACCACCAGATGTTTTGAGTATGGGCAACCCATGTGCAGTGGAATGGATTATTTCCAGTGCATACACAACAAAGTGCTATGAGTTGTGGTATAGATCTGCATGAAAATTGGTCACTGCACAAGATTTCCCAACAGCTGATGAAGCAGGCAGCCAAAGCAAGTATAGGTGCACAGCTTTTATAAATGTACATTTACATTATCCAATAGTGTTCAGCTTACTAAACAACAATTAGCAGGCATGGAATCCACAAAATACAATTAAATGCATGGCACAGATAAAAATAAATTAGCCAAAGATTTTACCTTGGCTTTTGCAAGCTGGTTTTGTAATACTTCTGGATCAGAAGCCACAGGTTCAGACAGGATGCGATCCACCTCCAACTCTGTAACTTGCAGCCAGGCTACAGCAGTGTCGGAACCTTCTTGAAACTGCTGGTATCTGTCCAGCACAACGTTCAGATGACAGCCCAGCTTAGAACACTGAAACAGTCCAAACACCAGTATATATTTTTAGACATTTTTTTCCCCTCCATGGATACTATAGTGATGAAAATTTTTATAATATCAGTACTTTTCCTTATACACTATAAAGCCCAATTATGTACTTAAATTTTTACTTTTGTCCGTGTCTGTCCTACTTTATTAACTGTAATAATGTGAACTATTACAGTACAAACTGCAGAGACCTCCTCCTAATTATGGCAGAAATTCTTAACTCTTAGCTTTATGTATTTAATGCACTTAGTAAGATTTGAGTATAAATAACTATAAGATAAAAACAGGTGTAGAACTATAAAATTATATGAGAATTAAATACAAACACAAAAATGTATATATGAGATGCAATTTTGTAGACATCTTTTAATTATAATGTGATGGCTTTCTTATTTTCACCACATACTAGCTTTCGATCACAAAAAATGTAAAGATCATGGAGTGTCTGCCTATAAAGATGTGAATTACACTATTTTAGTGTAAATTAAAGTCATGAAAATAATACAAAGCTTAGTCCTGGCAAAACATAAAACTTCTTCAAGAGAGATTAGGTGAAGAAAGGAGTATCTGGAAGTACCCTACCCCTTAGTACAAGTAAACTAACCCCAGGGATCAAAGCATGGTTTGTAAAACTACCTTGGACTGCAAAGTACTGTATCTTTTTGAAGCCTCTTCCAGTTTGTTTTTCACCATTGCTCCTGCCACCATCTCAAAATCCTCCTTGCACTGGTCAGCAGTTGCTTTCTCAGCTTCTATAGCTTTTTGGCCAGCTAAGTTAATATACCGCAGGTCTCCTTTGTGAGATATAATGTCTTCAGAAATATTCATTTGCTGATTGAGCAGGTTCTTCAGAGCATTATAATCCTTTTTTCCTTTGTGCATGTTGTCTAACTCCTCCTCAGTATGGATAAGCCAATGTTCAAACTCCCCATGGTCACGTATAAAGTTTTGCATCTCATCCCGCAGGACCTGTGCATTCTTCAGCTGTAATTGTGCCTGAGACATGGAAGCTGAATATTCTTCTTTCAGCTGGGCCAGCTGATTCTGCAGCTGTTGTCGTTCTTCTGGGCACAATGTATTGCCATGCTTGTCTAGGAAATCCTGAGCTGATTGTATTGTTAATATAAAATTTTGCTGCTGTTCCAACATTTCTTGATGTTGTGTCTGAGAAAAAAGAAAATCATAAACAGTACTGCCATGCATGCTGCAGAGTACACAGAGACACAAAGTCAGGCATAGATACAACCAATGTTGCTTTATTATAGAATGTTGTTATAGGAAAAAGTATATATTTTTCAAGTCAGTTATTTAGTCATAGAGCAAGCATAAGATATTAACCAGCTTGATTCTTTCATTAAGAATAAATGAAAAAAAGCTACAGAATGTTAATTTCTTCAAAATAAATCAAAGCCAACAGGCTTTCTACCTAAACCACTATGTTATGTAGCACACCTCTTTGTCTGCAGCACATGAAACAATTCCTATGTTATCACATAAAAAATGGATAGTAAATATTGCCATTCTCACCTTCTTCCTCTCATATAACTCATTAACCATAAATGAAGTTTCATCTGGAGGGAGACACCTGTTCTGCATGCTCTGATTACTCAACGCACTTCCATCGGGTACAGTTTTCAGAAGGGCATAACTTGGGCGCACTTGACTAAGTAGGGACTCGATTTTTCCCAAATTTACTTTTAATTCCTCTGCAGTTTCAGACTGTTAAATAAAATGAGAAGGATAATATTGTAGCCAACCTGTTTTATCCATGTTTCTAGCTATGGAATATACATTTATTTCACTCCCTAAGATCCAAATATCTTCATCTTTTTTGTTGTCTTTATTCTTTCCCAGGTATAAAAATGTTGATATTTTGAATTATGGTAAAGAAAAAACAAAACTGTCATTATTAATGCAAAAAAGCTTTTCTGTCTGGGATGCTCATATAATGCTTCCTGATCAAATATAAATCATACCTTCTTGGTTTCTTCAAGCACAGCTGTGCTCACAGCACTTTCTAGCTGTTTCTCTGTGTCCCCTGTTTTTTCAAGAACAGCATGATATCGCTCTTTTGCTTGCTGAAGTTTTTTCTGAAAAGATTCTAATTCTACTGGATCCATTTTCAGCTTGTTCTCAGCTAGAAAATCTTCTGCTGCTCTGATAACCCTGGAAAAATGTTTTCCTCGAGACTGTACATCTTTATGAAGAACCTGATGCAAATCAAAGACTTTGCAATTTAAATGTCCTCTAAACATCCTTAAATTAATTATAATATAACTATATATAATTATTAAATATATATTATAATTAGTTATCTCTGGGAGAAACTTTGCTTAAACATTATTTCAGCTAAGAGTTATTGAAATATAGTCTAAAAAATTATTAGTTGCAGTGCTAATTTTAACCAGATTATGAGCTAAAAGGAAACAATTTATAAATGACGCTTCATGAAATCAACAAAAAACAAAATTATTCAACACAGAATACAAGGTTTGTGGCATGAGCCTAAAAACTTTAGATATACTATTAAGTATATAAATTGTTTGACGTGACCTATTTACAGGAGCCCTAATACTTTTACCAAATATCTGCATGCATAAGTGTATTATACTACCAAGTATAATACACTGGCAAAGGGTAGCATATGCAGACTTTATGTATATAATGTTCAAGTTGGATTAGGATTTTGAGTTGCAAGTTTTAACTGTAAATATGTTAACTATTAGATAATATAATCTTTGAACCAATATATATATATATATATATATATATATATATATATATATATATATATATATATATATATATATATATATATATATATATATATATATATATATATATCTATATCAATCTTTATCTATTTAAAGCCTCTACTGGTAAGTAATGGAGATATGTAACTTTCTTTGTTGGTATATTTCACGTGAGAAGAGAACTGTTAATAAAATAGTGTATCCTAAACAAGGGACACATGCAGAATATTTCTCCCAGTGGGCTTTGCTATAATGGGAATTTGAGCCTCTGAAAGTAAAAAATCCAGTCCTATTTGGGCATTTCTTTTAGTGCTCTATAATTCACCCTGCCCTCTACTCTGCAAAAGCAGTGTTTTATGCTGAACTGGTATTTCAGTGGATACAAGCCACTTATTGCTTTCATTGTGATTTAAAGGACAGCTAAATGTTCATTCACTTGGGATGTCAGCTACCCAATGAGCTAAAAGGCTAACTTTCTGCCTAAGCCAGTGTGTTTCTTCTTTAACAAAATAACTGGCCTTGGGTACTTGATTGTGGAATGCTACACCACAAACATTTTTCCCATGTAGTGCCTGAACAGACTTGGTCTTGACACACAGGTATGTGACACTAAAGCAGTACTGGGACTTCCGGGGAGATTAAATATTATGTTGTCAAATGCCGCGTGCCCTATGCCAGGGGCATGTGGCTTAATTAGTCTAACTAATAGAATCCTTCAGGTTAACTTTTATGGTCATTTAAAGAGGCACTTAAATTTATAGCATTTTCAGTGGACTAAAATATCCTGCAGCCTGTGCTGTGCAGAGCTGTATTCAGGGGAAAAAAGCAGCATGACATGGAGAACAGAGAAAACTGCAGAAATGCGTAGAAGTGCAGGACAGGGAGAAAAACATAAAAAAAACATGGTGGATCATGAAAGTTTTCTCACACTTTGTATCCTTCCCTGCACTTAATAAATGACTCCTGGCCTTCATTTTCTTGAATCTCAGCATTAACTAAAACATACATCCTATGCTTATTGAGAATAATTTCTCTATGAAAACTGTTGACTTGACCTTTCAGGTGAAAGCCATTATGTATTTCATACACAGGTAAATAAATTATTAAAAACGGATAAAGAGGTGTATTGCCATAAATTTGATGCCACATTATTTTTACACATTGTGTTTTATTCAATTAAGCTACTCGCTATTGTAACTTTTTTTTGCAGCTGAACCTGATAATTCAGCATTGAGCTCAGTGTATATCTATTTGGATAGACAAATGAGGGAAATCGATATGCTTAATACATTGAAAAGCATTGAAATGGTTGTTAAATCCAATCACTCTTTTGGCAATAATGTCTAAAAAACTACAAATAATAAAAAATAAACAACAATTGCAAATTGTCTCAGAATATTACTCTCTACATCATACTAAAAGTTAACTCAAAGGTGAACAACCCCTTTAAAGGAACAGTAACACTAAAAAATGAAAGAGCTTTAAAGTAATAAAAATGTAATGCACTGTTACCCTGCACTGGTAAAACTGGTGTGGTTGCTACAGTAACACTACTATAATTTATATAATAAGCTGCTGTGTAGCCATGGGGGCAGCCATTCAAGCTGGGAAAAAGGAGAAAAGGCACAGGTTACATAGCAGATAACAGATAAGCTCTGCAGAATACAATAGTGTTTTATCTGTTATCTGCTATGTGCCTGTGCCTTTTCTCCTTTGAATGGCTGCCTCCATGGTTACATAGCAGCTTATTTATATAAATTATAGTAGACTTTCTGAACTAAACACACAACTTTTACCAGTGCAGGGCAGCAGCACATTATATTTTAGTTACTTTTATACACTTTCATTTTTTGGTGTTACTGTTCCTTTAATGTAAATTGCTGGTGGGACAAACATGCATCATGTTTGATTCCCATAGCTCAGTTCAAATCTGTTTTTTTAGAAAACATTGTAAAGCATTACCTGCACAGCCTTCTGCTGTTCCATAAGTGAGGACAGATCCGTTGTTTTATGGAAGGTTTGGAGACTAGGCAAAGCTTTCTCTGTATGTTCAGCCCATGAGGCCAATTCTTCAAATTCTTTACTACACGTAGCCTGCTGTTCTTGAAGTATCTAAAAGAAAAATTGGACATAAAGCCTGCTGCAGAGAACAACAAAGCAACACAAGATGGACTGACGAGAGGGCGCTGCAGAGAAAGACTAGAATATTAATGTTTTGATTTAAAAATTAAATTACATTATTTTGAGGTATTATCACCAAAAAAAAAAAAAAAAAACACTTTTAGAATTTAGAGTAAGACAATAATACTAAGTCCAGTTAATACATATAACTGTAGGAAGCCTATATTCTGCAGCACCTTCTCATCTGTCATACACAGTCCCTGCCTCACAGCTGAGCACAATGTGTCCCTTTAATAAAACCGCCTATCATTTGCATATTTGACTGTTTTTATTGCTGGTATCAGAGCAAGCGCCTGCCAAGGCCGATCATCTTGGCCTCTGAGAGAAATCCTTCAGTTAGAGAAGACAAACCTAAAAAAGCAAAGCAGACAAATGGTTAAACACAGAGACGACAGGAAGGTAACAAACATGGTTAATACATACACATTAACAGAATAACAATGGAGGGGCAGGCAGAATTTGACAAAAGACAAGTAAATGGCAGTTATGGAGTTATTCAAAGGTTAATTTGTACCTGCGCTACCTTCAACAAAACTGTATATGGATTAAAAAAAGCTTTTTGTAATATGATGTGCAGTGTAAGCTTGGCATGCGTAGGAGCTCCATTCTTTGATTATTATTGCAATTCTGCAGTTAAGCTTGTTTAGGCCCTCAGTATGAGGCTCCCCATTTTAAAAAGAACTCATGCTATCTGACCTTAAATTCGGTGTTGTATTTTGTCTGCTTCTGACATAACTGCAGAACCTCTTCCCATGCCACTAGCCTCTCTGACAGCTCCCGGAAGGATCTCTGTAACTCATTTAGGAGGCGAAGAAGTGTGCGGCTTTGTTGGGGAGTCAAGTCTTGAGCTTTCTCAGAAATAAAGAACTGGATGTCAAAGGCAATATTGTCTAGCTTCTGTCTGGTGTCTGTTAGCGGTCGCCTCAAGGACTGAAAGGAAATAAAATAAAAAGGGCTACATTAAACTGGTGGGTAAAGTATAGTCCTGTATCAAAGGTCAATGTTATACATTGCTTTAAAGAATAATCTCTATAGCATTTTAGATGTTTTTCTCTTTGTCAAGAAAATGGATCAAAGGCATAATAGCTTGTATACTTTAAAAAAGGACTATCCAAAATCTTGCATGGTAAATTATATGACGGGTATAGTTCATCTTCAACAATCTACCAGTTACACTACTACATGAAGGAGGGAGTAACCTTTTGATTTGGATTTCAATAGCTTGAAATATATGTTACTTGCTACCTTCCATGAATAAATCAGGAGATGTAAAAGCTCATCTCTTGCCTAATGACAATTTAGACACTACACACAATGCAGTAAAACAATAAAAATGTACTCAGTTTTAGGGCTGTGACACCCGGGAGATTAGTCGCCGCGCGTCAAATCTCCCTTGTCGTGGGCGACTAACCTCAATGAAATGCCATCTCACCAGCTATAATGTAAATCGCTGGTGGGATGGCATACGTGGCGGCACGATTTGCCGAAGTCGCGCAGTGACTAATCTCCCCGTATGTCACAGCCCTTATAAGACCATTTTATTTACATTTGTGAACCAGATCTCTGTTTCAGGGCCCCTAGATAAAAAAAAAAAAAAAAATATATAGTCCTGTTGAAGCTATTTAACATAGTTCCAGTAAAGATTATCATCTATGCCATATACCCCTTGTTTCTCACCTATGGCTAAATAACAATGAGTTTCTTTAACTTTGCCCCTCTGTCAACACATATATTTCAAACACTGCAAGTGAGATTAGCCACCCCGGGTCCCAGATAATTTCCGTGACGAAAAGTCTAATTCTTTTGTGTCTATATAGCCAACCCAGGAGCAAGATAAGAAGTCATATTTATCTGCAGTTCCTGGTATTACTAGCAATAGTTTTGGAAGAGAAATTAATTATATACAACCCAGCTTGATATTACAATTCGACCCCAGGGTAAGAGTTCCTTAACATTAACATTTTTCTTTTGCGACCTCTCCCACTTGCAGTGATACAGTATGTGAATGCTGAAGACCAATACCAACAGGAGCTGGTTAGGAATATTACCTCTGCATGGTTCAGCTCCTTTTGCAGCTTTTCTGCATCCAGTCTCAAATCGTCATTTGTTTTTGCACTATCCAATGAGTCTGTGGTTTCTTTCACCCACTGTAGAAGATAATGAAGTTTGCTTTCCAGCTCTTTATGCTCCACCAGGATTTTACCCTTCATAGAAGAAATAATTTAACTTTAATTACTTGTATTACTAACTTGTTCCTATATTGTCCACCCCCAGGTATCTTTATCCCTACTTCCTTATTTAATAATTACAACTAGGGCATTATCGAGTATTTGAAGAATGGTGAAATTTATCTCTCTGTAGTGACTTACATTACACCATTTTCCCTATTTTAGCAAAACTTCAGTTCTGAAGAGCTAGACTGCATAAAAGTAAGTTTAAAGAAAGTTATAATCACTAGGGGGACAAATTTTAACTGCAATTTTCTTCTCTACGTCCTTCTTAATGCACAGTAGAGTGAAAGGCCAACTTTAAACTAAAACCTGTTTTTTGGCTCGACTGCACATGCATCAACCTGGGACCATTGCAACATGAATAAGAGGAAGATGATGATCGCTTTATGGCGCTTATACAGAAGTACCCAGAGCCACTGCAGTTTTCTGCTAACAGGAGCACCAGCATGGGGTATCAGGCAATCTATTCAAATCTCAGGCAGTGCCTTATATTTACCAACCCCCAGTGATTTTAACTTTCCTTTTCCTTCAACAAATGAAGAGGAAATTTAAAATTAAATGCTAACAATAGTCAATATACTATTAATGCTCATCAACTAACAGACATGCAATGCATATCAGAGCACTAATCTACACTGCTCAATCAGGAATTAGCTTTCATTGCTGAAATGAAAGACTTGGATTTATCTTTATAAACCACTGCACCAAAATGGAATTTCAGTAAAACCTACCTTTTCAGTCTTCAGAGCATCCTGAAGCTGCTTTACACGTAATTCAGAATTGCCTTTAATAGATGTAAGAGACTTCTCCAAGTTTTTTGCATCTTTTTCTAATGCCCTGAGTAGCTGTACTGGGACCTCAGTAGGCTGATCTGAGATAATCCGCTTTGCAAAGTCCAATTCTTGACTCACAGGAGACATTAATTGTCTTAATTCCAGATCCAGCACCTGAACAATGAAATAAAAAGAAAAACAGAAACACTTTAAATACCATGATTAAAACCCCAATTTTTTTCTTTAAAGGTAATGCACAAAACCATAGCCTTTTTCTAGTGCGCTCTATGTCCCAGACATTTTGGAAGTATGAGCGCATCACACAGAACTCCTACTGGCCCTGATAGTAATCACTGGGTCTACCATGATTATTCTTATTCCTCTGGTAAATATTGCTTCTATATTGTTCTTTATTTACTTTTTTATTAGTCTGCATAGTTTTAACTAGCACTCTTTTGTATGTATTTAAAGTTGTCTTCTATCCCAATTTTTTTTTTCTTTTTGTATAATACAATACAATTTTCCATTACACTTATCCAATTACAAATTTCTAACGGTTTTACAGATATTTGTTATCAAGTGAAAGCAGTATTTGTTTATCCTTTTCTGTTCTTCAGGTCTGACTCTAAAATCTATGTTACAGGAGTCATACCTCTTCTAGGTCTTTCTATAAGATGGCTTGCAACTAGGAGCTAGGATTCAGAGGTCCAGGAAATGCAAACAGCCAGGTAGTTGCTTTTAATGACAATTACATATACAAAACCATTAACAATTTTTTAAAATAACATTTTATGATTTTCCAAAAATTTTTTAATGACTGTATATTGGGAAGTTACTGTATTTTCTTTTACAATCCAATAAAACGGATTTTAGATGGAAGACCTATTTAATTAACATATTTTCTCATTACACATATCAATAAAGATATAAAATACTGCAACGCCCATCAATGTATTGTCTGGCAGTGTACCTGGTAAGCACCGGATTTATCTTCCGGGCGCCCCTAGGCCACCCCCGTTGATCGTAAAACCCCCCACACGAACACGCATGCGTAAACTCCCGAACACCACCCCCACCCCCCGCGTTTTCTCTGTATGGGAGCAAAGTTTAAAAATATCGTTGCGGTGGGGTGGCATGCCGCCCCTACATTTCTACCGCCCTAGGCCTGGGCCTTTGTGGCCTCTCCACAAATCTGGGCCTGTGCCTGGTCAGTTAACAATTAGAAGTAATCTAAAGGGAGAAGGTATTAAATAAATGCTTGTGTGTTCCCAGACAGTAGCTGAACCAGAGAAAAAGAAACTGCAGTCCCCTTGGTATTTACAGAATGCAATAACATGGTTCCCCAAGTTCTTCTATGAGGGGGCTGCCATATTTGTGCAGCAGTAGTCCATTATGATTAGAAGTTATAACTGACAGTTTGAGAAGGGACAGTCAAAATGGAAAAAGCAAACAAAAGCTTTTCCAAAAGCAAACCTATCTACAAAAAACAATCTACATAACCTATAGGTAACTTTTAATGTATATTAATATTTTGAAGAGTAATTTTTAGTGTCAGTATCACTTTAACACCCCAGTTGTAATCACTGCAAGCAATATGATGGGAAGGCAAGCTATTATAAGCATGTGCAATGCTCACGACACAAGCTTCAGAGTTGAATTGCATCAAAAGTGATACCATAAAAAGTATTTTGTAGTCAGTGTAGGCCATATTGTACTAGTCTTGCATCTTAAATTGAAATGTTTTAATGTAAAGTGCTGTGTTGACAAATAGCACCAAACAACTAAAAATTATACATATAAACATTTACAATTCAATGTAGAATCTTTTACCTCTGCTTGTTTCAGTTGCTCTTCTACCTCTTTAATGCTTGGTGGTATAGGCTGAACAGGTCCCAGCCTCACTTCAATATCCCTAAGCATTGACAGATATGATACAAGGTTCTCTTCATGCTCCAAGCAAGTCTGCTTTATACTTATTGTATAAGAATCCTAGACAAGAAAGGTCACATTAAATATTATACTGTTTTAAAGTCCTGAATGGCTTATCTATTTGTTTTGGATTTTTTTCTCTCGTCTATTTATTTTCATTAAGGAAGGTAAGGCTGAAGACACACAGAGCTACTTAGTAGCAGCTACTAAACGCCAGAGAATTGCCTCTGGTAAAACAAACGTAGAGACATTTATGAGTAAATAATCAGCATTGTCTATTTTTGTAGTTGTAACAAATAGCTGCTACTAGTAGCCCTGTGTGTTTTCAGCCTAAGAGAGGTGGGCAGATGGAAGATTAGTTGCCCTTGATAAATCTTTGCTACCGCAGGTGACTAATATCCCCGAAATGCCATCCCACCGGCAAAAATATAAATCAGCGGTGGGATGGCATACGCGATTTACATTCTTGCTGGTGGGATGGAATTTTGGGGAGATTAGTTGCCTGCGGTTGCAAATTATCACTGGTGACTAATCTTTTTATCTGCCAACTGCCTTAGGGTGATGCCCCACAGAGCAGGTTAGTCACCCGCAATAGATCTCTGCTACAGCTGGTGAGTAATTGCTCTGAAATGCCTTTCCAAGAATGTAAATCGCTGGTGGAATGGCATATGCGTCACTTCAGTTTTCTGAAGTTGGCCGAACTTTCCTTGTAAGGCAACTTTGGGTGACTTCAGAAAACCGAAGCAACGGTTTGGCTTTTCGAAGTAGTGCAAAGTCGAAACTACGTGTAGGCCTTTCCACCAGCGACTTCTATTGCAGCCAGTGCATAGGAATTTTTGAGCAGTTAGTCACCCATGATAGCAAAGACCTATCGTGGGCAACTAACTCGCTCCATGGGGCATCAGCCTAAAGACTGCTCTGCAAAGAAAAATTCAGACTCAACCTTTCAGATAGAGTTTCACTGGCCCTTTCATGTAACATGTAACATTTTGCAGAACACAGTGGTTATGTTCGATACTAAATCCACAACTTTTACATTTGTCTGTATATAATAAATATAAGTTTTTCACTTTTAATAATGGGAAACTATTTAAAGTAATCCCAGCATTTTTATCCCTGCTAAAACCTAATTTCTTATGTAATATAACTATACTACTCACTATAAATTATAGTGAGTTATAGTTATGTGTTCCTTAAAAAGTATATATTATATTTTGATGACTGTAGTCTATATCTGTTGTGCTTACCTTAGGTTTTTCTAGTGCAAAGTCTCTGCCTGGTTCAATGGTATCTTCAATAGGTCTTGCTTCGGCTTTTTTTTTAGGGGGACCCTCTTTACGATCATTGCTTTCATTAACAGTTTCATCCTTAGAATTTCCTTCCATAAGTGACTGGTCTACTTTAACTGGGTCTTCCTTGGGTTTTCTTGATGGTTTAAATGTGCCTTCCTTAGATTTAACCAGTGCAAGTTGTCTGGTTGGCTTAATTGCGTCTTGCTTAAATCTTACATCTGTAAGAGCTCTGACTGATGTAACTGTATCTTCTTTAGAAATAACGCCATTAGATGGTTTAACTGTGTGTTCTGTAGGTATTTCTGTTTTAAAATTGGTGGCTGGATTAACCACATCTTCCTTAATTTGTTTTGATTTAATATCCTTGATTGGCTTCCTTGTGCCTTCCTTGATTGTTCCTGCTGTAAGATCTTTTTCAGGCTTAACTGTAACTTTTTCAGAATTTTCTTTGGCTGGATTATCTGTGTTTACTTTAGGTTCTGCATCAGTTAAATATTTGGGCTGCTTAACTGTGTTTTTATTAGGTTTTCCCACTGTAAGATCTCCAGAAGTTTGAATTAATTCACATTCCTGTTGAATATTGATAACTGATTGAACAGAACTTTTGTTCAAGGCACATAAATATAGATCTTGCGTTAGGCAGGAACCCTCTCTCTGCTGTTCATGTTCTATGACTAATTCTTTTTCGCTTAATTTTTGCTGGATCTTATCATTATATTTTTTTACATACTTCTGACTATCAAAGTACATCATATCCACCTCACTGTAAAATTCTATGTTGCCTGATTTTTGAAAAATCCTGCTTACACTTGACATGTCAGACTGGCTTAGATCCTGACTAAAAGGCAAATTCTCTGATGGTACATAGTTACTTGTAGTAAAAGGCTTTTGATCTGACACCATAGGTAAGTCACACTGGCTTATGGGTATCTGTCCCTGCTGCTTATCATTCTGCAATTTTTGCAAATCTTTTGAAACATTTTCAGTTATTGTTGTGATTTTCTCAGAATGCTTATTTACCAGTCTGTCAGTGAAATGTTCCTTTTCTGGAACTGGTGAGAACAGTGCAGTATCAGGTAGCAAGCGTTTAACCTCTTGGTTTTTAAAGATTGGTCCACAGTTTACCTCAGGACTTAACTCTTGTTTGTCTAAGTTCAGAGAAATGCATGGTAGCTTTGAAGTTTCACCGTCTGTGCTTTTAGATTCACTTAACTGGGAATCTGAATAAACTTTGGTAGATGTTACATGTAAACTGGTTTCGTCCACACACATATTAGTATCAAAGTGATTTACATCAAGAAGGCCTTCTCCAAAGAAGGAAGGAACGCTGGTTTCTGCTGCAGATGGTTTACAGTGAACTTTAAAATCATCTGTAAAAGTTATATTTCTCTGCGTCTGCTCCATTAAGACCCCATCATTAATTCTGATGTCACTCTCTGGTACCTGACTAATTTGGCCTCCTGTGAATGATTCAACACCTTGTTCCATTTCAAAACAGACTCCTTGAACAAAAGGCCTTTTTTCATTCTCAAGACAAACATCTGGAGCACCATTCTTGCCCATTTTTATTTTGTCAACTTGTAAAATGTTTGTATTATTCTGCTTACAAAACAATATAGAATCACTGTTAGTGAAGTTTTGTGAGGAATACTGTTGTGGGTTCAACTTGAGAAAACAATCTTCATTCACCTTATTATTATGCTGATCTTGTGGTTGACTGTCTTCAGAATATCCTGTGTCCCTCATACTATACATTAAGGACATCGGCTTCATGCTGTCTTTAATACCATCTAGGAACTTCTCAGTGACAGCAACTCCCTCATCACACAGCACTGCAGGTGAACATGTTTTACTCTTACCATGTTCTAAATCATAAATATTATCTTGCATAAGCAGAGTTTCTGACTGTAAAATATCCAAACTTTCAAATGTGTTTTTTTGTGTGTCAGGTGAGAAATTGCTCTTATGCTTGTTAAGGTCCATATATCTTTGCCCAGTTATAACATCAAATGCACATTTCTTTAAAACATCTGTATATTGTATTTTGTCACCTTGCTTTGTAGATGCTTGTGATATAGGATTTGTATCATTAGATGTTAAGTATTCACCCTGTGCAGACAAACTGCTGTCAACTTCACATGATTTGTGTAGACCAGATTGGGTTAGATACTCGAACTCTGTTAGATCATCAAATACAGTATGATCAATAAGTCTGTGTTTTAAAGCATCTAATACTGATAGCCTCATGCCTGATGAGTGATGAATGATTCCTCCATCTGCTATCTGTTTGGTCAAGAGTTGCATTGCTTCCTCTCTGGTAATGAAGCCTTGCTCAATAGCCTGTGCAACAGGTAATACTTTCTTAGACAATGGATCTGTAATACCACTTGTTTCAATCTGCAGGCTTGCCAGTTTTTTCATAGAGGCCTGATCAGTTTTTTTCCCTTTAGAAGCCTTTTCAAGCTTGATAAGGTCTTCTTTGCTGGAAGGCGGCACCAAATTTAGACTAGTAGCCAGTGTAACAGAAATCCTTTTACCTCTTTTCATATCATATATACCGCCAGTGATAACTTGCACTTCTAAAATTTGTTTAGCAATGTCTTCATTCACAAGTCCAACATTCAATGCATCCTGCAAAGAATAAAGGATTTTATTTTTTGTGTCAACAATACCACTAATTGTTTTGTCAGAGCTGAGGACCTGCTGCAGAAGCGTTTCATCCATCAGGCCTTCATCTATTACGTCCTGAATGGTTAGTCTTTCACATGTCTGGGAGTCAAAGAAACCAGCAAATAAGCCAACTCTTTCCATTAGTTTTAAGGCTGTGTGGCTGGAGATAATACCATGATTTGCAGCTTCATTTAGAAGCAGCTTTTGACTGCTGTTTGGAACTACTATTCCCCCATTAGTTAACTGCTCAGATAACATATTTAAAGCATCCTCTTCTTCCATGACATGTGCATAATTATCTACTTGCTCTGATGAAGAAATGTCATAATGATCATGCATATTATCCAGCAACCCACCTGAATCTTCCAACTTTCCTTTACAGAATATCTTTTCAGGATATGCAGCGTTTACAGTCAAACATTTTGATGATGCCACCTGTTGCTCAGGAATATAATTTAAAACATCCACATTTTCAGTTTTTAAATCTGATTTATTTGTAACTTTGTCAGGATCAAATGACATTTCAAAAGCCTTATTTGTTTTTGATTGTGCTGTGATCTCTGGCAATTTTCCATTTACTGATAAGGTCTGCACTTGGATATCAACCAAACCTTTGTTTACAGGAGAAATCTCAGTTTTACTGTCATTAATCTCATTTGCTGAATTTTCAGGAACAGCAGGTAACAGTAATTGCTCAGTACTGAAAGATGATATTTCTGGATGTTTAAACATTTTCTCCTCAACATCACCACAATGAGCTGCCAGTTGAAGTTGGCTTGCATGGTTATTTTGTAGTGATGATAGTGTCTCGTCTAATTTTGCATGATGAGTATCCAAGGGCAATCTGCCCTCTCTTGGTAGCAAACACTGATTTTTTTCTAGGTTAGTAACAGCTTCTGTGTTTTTAGCTGTGAAATTTGCCAAAAGTGCCATGCTTTCCAATTTCTTCTCAACAGTATGTTGCATGTGAATCTCTTCTTTATTGTTATGACTGACAACAATGGAATTATCTAAAAAAGCACCAGGAAATAGTTTGGTTACAATGTTTTCATTCTTGTTAGTAAGCAGCAACCTCTTTCCACTGTGAATGTTTATATAGCTGACATTCATTAAATGTGATATCAGCTCTCTGTTGCCCTCTGAACAAGCTCCTCTTTGCATTTCCAATTCACTGCTTTCCAAAGGACATGGGCTGCTATTTACAGATAAAGTTCCTGGACAAAGTCCAAGTTCTGGCATACTCGCGGATCCTGCTTCCAGACTACTTATTGTATCAGGAATGTCTATTGACTGCAATATTTTGGCAATATTTTCATCCATAATAATACACTTCACTGTATCGTCCCAAGACAGTATTCTTCTGTCTTCCAACATGTACAGGCCTTGGATTCTTTGCCTGCTTCCTAAGGCATTAATAGCAAATTCAGTAGAAATTATACCTAATTGAAGAGCATCTGCAACAAGAAGAATTTCACCAGATTCAGGGATCAAGACACCTTTAAATGAACCCAAAGATTCAAGGACAAGCAGAGCAAGCTTAGGAGAAACAATATTTTGTTTAACTGCTTCACCCAAAGTAATTATTTGCCCCGTAGCTGTGTCTATTATACCACCATCTTCTAGTTGCCTCTTGAGAAGTGCAATTGCCATATCCTGATCCATCAATTGTTGTCTCAAAGCTTCTTCTACAGTCAGCCGGTGTCCAGTTTTGGTATCCTTGATCCCTCCAGCAAATAACTGAGCCTCCAGAAGCCTTACGGCTACCTGTCTGTCAATTAATCCCTCTTGAACTGCACTGAAAATACTGACTTTCTTTCCTGATTTAAGACACACCATACCAACAGAAAGCTGTTTTACAGGAAGAAGTCTCAGTCCTGTAGATTCATGAATAATGCAGGTTTGCATAATCTCTGCAAGACTCATTCTTTTTGCTGTATTAGGGTCAACAAGGCTTTTAGAGGATGACTTCAGTTTTTGGCACAGTCGCCTACTGATAAGCCCTGCCTCAGCAGCTCGCTCAAGATTTGTCACATCTTCCTCAGCTGTTAGTCTGAAGCCTCCTGTTGCAAAATGGATGCTTAGTATTTTCAGCCCATCAGATTCTCTGATTTTTTTGTCTTCCATTGCTGCAATAACAGATAAAAGTTTCTGCTTTCCAGATTTACTACCAGCACCAGCCACCACTTTACTAGCATCCCTTAAATCCTTAAGAAACTGGAACAATCTCTGATCGATTATATTATGCTTTAAAGCTTCTTTTAAATTGAGTCTCTCATTTGTCGCAGGAACAATCAAACCAGACAAAACAATCTGGGCTTCCAGCAGTAAAAGGCCAGTGTCTTGGTCAATAAGCCCTCTTTGTATAGCCCAGAAGATGGGAAATATTTCCATTGAGCCTAGGTCTATGACACCACCTACTGCATGATCCACCTAGAAGAAGACAAAAATATAAATGAAGATGTGATATACATAAAGTATGTGGGGGGAAGGAATAGGGACACAGATAACATACAATTTTTAGAAGAAATTAGTGGCAAGAAAAAAAGCAAAATTACAGTCATGCAATAATCGACACACAGCACAACTTTAACAAAACAAAATTAAATAAGCATTGGTCAAGAGCAAAGCTGCAATTAGTAATTAAATAGGCAAATATATGCAAATGTAAATTGTTATAGGCTTCATAAAAGGATAGTGTCATCTCATAACCATCAAGGTGTGTGCCATACTGAAAATACACCCATCACTGGGACCTCTACTGATTTTAAAAATGAATCTATTTGTTCAGAGTATGTGTATCATTACAGCAATTTTGAAGAGGAAGTATTGCTGCAAATTGCATTTTTACACTGACTGAAGTAGCTTTTTTTAGTATTTCCCTACAATATTTTCTGGGATGGGATGGGATGACATTATATGCTTAAGCTTTGTACAGCAAAATACTAATTCCCGCAACCAGGAGATCACCTACAGCAGTCATGCTGCTTCCCATAGCCCCTGAATTTGATAGTAGTCATTTTTTTTTTACAGTGGGTTATTTGGTTACTGCATTCTAATAATAATTTCTCTGGGTCTAGTTTTAGTGTGAATCTAAAGGTAGGTTTTGCCCACATGCAGCAGATTGTATGTTCTTGCTAAAATGAGGGGCATACAAAGGAATAAAGGTTTTTACTTACCAGAGGTGAGGCGAATAGCACAGAAATGTGAGAAACAAGACTGCCTTATATGTAGGTGCACGATACAAAGGAAAAGCTCGGTGTTAGCATCCAGCATGCCAGCATTGTTTGCAACAGGGAACCTCACACATGTGAGATCTTCCATTCCTCTTTAACACAAGGTTTTAGGTTTTTGCACAGGATGGTTAGTTTAACTCATAAGCAGGTATGCTGGTTAAATTTGTTTAAACATAAACAGGACACATTGTGCTCAGTACATAAATAAAACTTTCCAGATAATTGGTTAATCGTGCACAATTCTTGTTAAAGCAAAACAGAACAATGCTCAGTATAAAAAGCATTTTGGAAGAGTTGCCTACAGAGGCATTCGCGTGCAAGCATTAATGATACTAAAACACAAAAGACAAGTGTAGTTAGAACATGTAAATAACAAGGTCCACAGAGAAACACAGCAGCATACCAAGTTATTCATTAGAAACATAGGACTGTAGAAAAATGTCAGTTATACAAGCTGCAACACTAGCTGGGCATGCTATTTTAGACCAGTAGGTTAAACCACAAGGTATTACAATCAATAAAAGAAACTACTTTTCTTTTTTAGGAGAAAAACCTGGGGCAGTTTTAGGGCACAGCAGAAGAAGCATTTATCCTGAGCCTACAGTCATAGAATGATCATTTTGGTCTCACTATGCCCTTGGTAAAATTATAAAATAATATATCTGAAAATCATTTAATAAAATGTAGACATATTTTGTGTATATATTAATTATGGCCCTCCAGCTGCTGTTGAACAAACTCCTAGCACACACTGATGAATAGAGAATGTTAGGAAATGCTCAGATTAAATATTTTATGCAACTGGAGGCAGTAAATTGGATTGCCCTTATTTGTACCAAGTTGGGGGCCCCAGGGTTCCCCCACAATGTCTAGGTTATAGTCTTTAAATTTCCAGCCCAAGGTTAAATATTGTGGATAGTTATTGGGGAAGTATTAAACACAGAACTGAATATGCAATATAAGCAGCCAATATAAGGGCAATGCCACGCATGGCCTTTTGTCGCCTGTTTTTTTTTTTTTTTTTTTTGGCAGAAAATTCCTTGCCATTGTGGGTGCTCAGAATCACCGCACGCATTTACGCACAATTATGCTATTTTACTGTTTTACCTGCAGCCTTTTTCCACACAAACAGTGGCAAGAGAAAATTCTGGCGTTTTTTTTTGGGAGTCATTGCCCAAAGAGAAAGCCTACTTAGGTGATATTTTTCTAATGCAATAAAAGCTGTGTATCTATTACCCACAGAGATTATAAACATACTATTAACAGATTAATATTAAACAAACTATTCCAGTTAATGGACCTTTCAAAATACCTTAATCAAAATGTTAATGAACAGCTAAATCCATACGTATACACATATAAACATAAACATAGCTATATATAGAAATATATAAATATATAGATAGATGTAGGGGGTTTGTACCTTTTGCTCTGCCTCCTGTGCAAGCTTAGTGTGAAGTTGCTGTACTTGATTATCACATTCCTCAGAAAGGTGGCTGTATTTCCCATTAAGCTCCTGAATCTGAGATAAGAGTTCCTCTTTCTCCTGAGCTGACAACCTGTGACAGAAACAAAATAAAAAATAAGAAATTAGAAAACTGACAAAAATATTACAAAATATCATGCACATTAAACATTAAGGATTATGAAATGCACGCTAACTTTTAAATGTTTTGATAAGCCCAACATGCATGAGCAAACATCAAGACAATATACATGTTATTTTCCTTACACACTAACAAACACACAAGCCTTTACCTGTCACTATTCTTAGCCAGGAAGATCTGCATTGATTTCACAGCCTCTGAAATGTGTTCCTTTTGTGACAAAAGTTCTTCACTTAAAGCCTGAGTAACAAACAAAGAAAATGTGTATTAAAAATACATTCTAACAGGAAAGTGATGAAATCAAAAAGTCACTGCAGATAAGTAAATTTTTGCGTATATCAGCAAACATTAGAAAATGACTTCAAAAAGTACACAAAAAAACCTTAAAGGAGAAGGAAAGGCTAATAAAGAGTTAATCTCAAGCTGCAGGCATACCTTCGGTTGTCTCAATAGTGCCCTTTAGTCTCCCAATATTTCACCTGTTCAGATGATCAGAAGCCAAACAGGAAGAAAAAATGCTGAGCTGTGTAAAGAAAGTTCCCATAATGCCTCGCTCCTGCACCGAGGCTGAGACCAAGTGTACATGCTCAGTTTGTAAGACTATGGGGCAGATTTACTAATCCACGAATCCTAATCCCGAAAGGGAAAAAATCGTATTGGAAACGAAAATGTTGCGACTTTTCCGTTGCGATTTTTCGTATTTGTCGCGACTTTATCGTATTTTGCGCAACTTTTTCGTCCCCATCGTGATTTTTTCGTATTGAGCGATAGTAAACGCCAGAAAAACCAATCCGATTTTTTCGCGACGGCAACGCAAACGTTGCGGAAAATATACGAAAAAGTCGCGACGGCAACAAAAAAATCGCGGGACATATGAAAATGTTGTGACAGCAATGAAAAAGGCGCAAAAATACCGATCATTACGAAAAAACGCATTCGTCCGCCTTCGGACCGTTCGTGGATTAGTAAATCTCCCCCTATGAGTCAGCTTCCTGCTGGCTCAGATCCACATTCCTGGGGGGGGGGGGGTAGTGAGTTCTCAGCATTCTTGAAGGAGGGGGAAGCAGGAGAGGGGAGAGAGCTGAGTGTCTCTGGCACAGGAATTACAGACACAAGAAATCTTTTGACAGAGAAGTCAGTGCAGCGTTTCTGTGAGTGCTTATGGCTGTATTTTAATAGACCTTTCTGATAAAGCTTACTTAGTTTTTACCTTTCTTTCTCCTTTAAAAGCAAAGTGGTCTCTGTCCCTGGCAACCACAGGTAAATAATGGGGGGACTCACAGCTCCCAACATCCTTAAAAATGTGGCGAGTTATCAAGATCAATAAGGGATGGTGCTAAGTTGGTTAATTGCCCAAGTAAGGTGGGATGCTAACGGACTATAAAGCCAAATATCAGAAATGTTGCAGGACTTTCGTCTCATAAAAAAGGACAAGATATATAAAATCTAAAATTAAAATATTGAGTTTTATATGAGCTCATCTATAAAAAAAAAACACCTCTAGAGAGTGATTTATGTAGCTTAGGCCAGAGATCTGCATCCCCTAATATGATAAGACATAGGCAGAACATTTAGACTAGTAGTTTTAAACATTTTAAATTAGTTAGGGTAGTGGCGGTCAACCCATGGAACCTTGGAATTCTGAATGAAGACATGGGATGAGAGCTGCTCATCTCAAAAACACTACAGAATATCACATCTCGTTACAGTCCCATTTTGTAGTACTAAAAAAGGTTAGTGGTGACCACAGTTTTTGTTTTAACTGTTACTGTGGGTCCCAAACCAATTTGGTGTTTTAGCATCAGTTGTCTTTTATGAAGAGTTTTTGATGCCTGGAACATATTGTGTACAATGAAAAGGTTAAAGAAGTGCAATGTTTCTTGCTGTGTTCTTCTCTCTCCATGTTTTACTACACTACATGATACAATATGAAGGTAATACTTAGATTATGTGAATTATTACAAGGGTATAACTAAGTCAAAACTATACATTAATAAGAACAGCACTGAGACTAAATTGGATTGTCCATTTCTGTGTACCTTTTGCTCCGATATAGATTTATTGAGATCAGCATGGTCAGGACCTTGAAGGGACACTCCCTGTGACAGGCCAGACACCCATCCAGTGAGGCGCTTTAACTCCTCGACATGTTTCTCCTTCTCCTCTTCAAGAACTTTCTGTTTAGACAGAGCAGAAAATAATGTTGTGCCCAGCTAAGATATAAGAGCCCCTCTAGCACTATGCCTGTGCTTCTGTATTTATTTATTGTTGTCCTTTGCCTAGGTATTCTTTTACCATAAACTTTCACTGGTTGGTGGGTAAAAAATTTCTGACAGAAGATGTAAAAGACAGCAATGCAGAAGAAACCTGTAACTGAAAACCTGTACCCATATCATATAAGCATCGGTGGGAGGGGCACTATCAATTAAAACTAGTTCTTGGTTAAGCGATCTGCCATCTGGAAACACATTATGAGGGAAATTTGGAAATACAGGTCAGGTCTACACTTGGAACTAGTGTAGTATTGGGAAGCTACACATGGTCAGTGTTGAATTGGTAAACGGAACTAAGTTCTCTAATTATTTAACTAGCACACTATTGTCCAAAATTTCACCTCTTCCTCTTCAAGCCTCCTCAGTGCATCGCTGATATACTTCACATGTTGTGTAGTTAATGTTACTAGAGCAGTATATCTTGTGCGAAGGTCCATAAACTGTAAGAAAGAAAATATATTATGGGGATCCAACTGCAAGCCTGAGAACATCATTAAGACAACCAGGTGCTGAAGTTACCTCTTGCGTGATAATATCGGAAGAGGAGAAAAGGCGTCTTCGCTTCATTGGAGACTTTTGCTGGGATTCTACACATGCTCTGTATGTCATCAGCTGCAGTTCATATTCCTACAGATCAATACATTTATACATTACTCTAACGATGAAAATATAGCCCACCCATGCATACAGTGCTCTAGACCATATTTATTATAGCCATTATCTACATAACAGCTAGTACAACTCCTTTGTACACAAAAATCTTGTCACTACTCACTTTTACAAGGTTTGAATACTGTTGGGAGATGGTCTGACACTTGTCCAGACGAGTTTGATTCTTTTCAATTTCAGCAACCAGTGCCTTGAAAAAGGGAAAAACAATTGCAACTCTTGAAGAAGCAAAGAAATCCCCAAAAATTATAATAAATTAGCCAGCAATGTTGCTACAGTTCCATTACCGCTACAGTTTTCTGGAAGGAACTAAAATGCATAAATCAGGTACTAGTGGCTGAACCAAGGCCTGATATTAGGTAATTTCAAGAAATTGATTCTACCTCTAGCTCTTGATACATGATTCACATGAGGCATTGTGGGCCCCATACAACCACCTGGTAATTTCACTGTTCTAACCAAACTGTGAAACTGATTCTCCTAAACAAAGCCAAAATGAAATACTAACTAGACTCTTGTTTGACACAGAGGGGCAGATTTAATGTTGAGTATTTTTTCTGAGCCAATTTAAGTAAATAAAACAGTATTTTCCTTTTCCCATGAATAAAAATAAAAAAATGAAAAATCTATTTTTAAGGAAAATCCATGACTCTGGGCTATTTACTAGAATATTTTTGACTTTTCCTTGAAGTTAACCTGTGGCCTAAATTGTTGCAAGTTTCCTACTATTATGTCATTATTATCAGAAATGCTGTCTTTAACGTATTTTCGCCAGATGGAGATTTTATGGGAAAGTCTTGCCTGAAAATATTTGTTTACATATTTTTTGTGTAGGTTATAGTAAATGTTGAAATTAGTGGAAAAAAATAGAAAAAAGCATCAAATTTGAAAACTCAAATTAAAGAGGATGAGATTAAATCCACTATTAAGTCTAGCCTATTTCCAGGACAGACATTTCATAATGCCCAGACAATACCGTCTGCTGGCTGAGCTGTTCTGACAGGACTCTCCTATCTTCAGACTGTCCAGGCTTCATCATTTCCTGCTGTGATTTGGTTTCCTCTATCCAATGGATCAGATTATCATGGAGTCCTCTATAGTTCCTTAGAGACTCCTGAATCCCAAGTAGCTCAGACTCACTGAAAAATGAAACACAAAAAACTATGATCTCTCCAGTATCTATTGCACAAAGACACATAAAATCAGATTCAAGAGTTACAGAAAACACACCGTGTCTCTAGCTGAGAATGAACTGCATTCCAGCGCTCCCGCAGTTTGTCAGCCCTTTCCTGGTAGTGCTCTACATCCATGCTCCGTTCTTGGGTCATCTTATAGAGACGCTCCCTAACATCTTTTGACTTGGCAATGTCATTTTCCAGAGCAGATATTATGGAGTCTTTATCTGCAGCCTCTGTGAGCCATTGCTAAATGATTAAAATACATGTCAGCTGTTTATATGAATGCCTTGCCAGAAATTCAGTAGCTTTATATGTTTGCAGCTTAAGAAACATTAGGGAATTTAAGATAAATATGGTTGTCATCACACAACAGGAGTGACTTTTCTGAGGAAAGTATGCACTTGATAACATTGCCCCATTTGATTGGTAAGCTGTTGAACTTGCTTAGAAATGAAGCTGTACAACCCTAGGTTATTACATTTTCTGAGGACTGAGGGGTGGGGAAATGTTAGAATAGCACAAAGTAGTTTATTAGTACTGCCATTTAGTACCAGCCATACTAAAAAGTACATGTAAACTCAAAGACAATTACATGGACAAATAATATTGTTTCCTCACTGAAGATGATACAAGGGTGATACAGCTTGACCAATTGTAAAATCAACGACAGCTTTCATGTTAACATTTCTGTTACAATAATGACATGTTAGGAAGTGCATGATCAACTTTAAATTTACAGGCACCCGTCTGCCTATAGGGCAGTTGATAATTTCCAAAAATAAATTATTTTGAGCAAGTACAAGTTTACAAAGGCAAATACTGACAATGTCATTCTGATATTTTAAACAGGTTATATGACTTTTTCACAAATTGAACAGTTCTGTGTCTGTATAACAAAATCATGCCTATATGTAAAAGCAGCAAGCTTGAAATGCAATAGTTTACAGCTATACTTACAGGAAGAACAACTATCAAAAGAGGTAACGCCACCAATACAGTAGCATTAGAAACTAATATGGATGTCAAATACATGAATGAATGCAGAAGTCACAGGCCCATTATACTACATATACATATAAATGCATGTATTATGTCACCTGCAACAAGTCTTGCTGAGACTGAATAAAAGAAGTATCTGCGTTCAAAGAGGCCTCCTGGCTCAGCTTAATTTCAAAACCTTTCACCATTCCTTCTGCCTCCTGCAGACTCCGAATAACCACATCTACTGTCTTCAATCTGCCAAAAATAAAGAGAATAATATCATGTGATCTTTCCAGAGACTCAAGTTCTTTCTTCTTAAAAAATAAAAGAACCCAGAAATCTAGTACTCATTAAAATAACAAAATACAGAATATATGATTTGACAGTATTTTGAAAAATGCTAAATTCGCCAAGGTCTTGCGTGGGAAAAACAATTGCTTTGGGAAAACTGTTTGTTGTATCTACTCTAGTTATTTCCTTTGGTCAGTGGTACATAGGGTGTCTGCCAGGATTTTGCTTTCCCATGACTTCCAGAATGGAAGACTAGAAGGCAAAATAGTTGTGAATGCCCCTCCTTTGACCTGAACAGTAATTGTCTGGACCCTGCCAGAGCACTCAAGATTCAGGTAATTAATGCTGGGAAACGCTTATTGCCATGTGAGTGCATAAGCAGAGTTGAAGGGGTTGTTTACCTTTGAGTTTACTTTTAGTGTGATGTACACTAATTTGCAATTGGTCCATTTTTTTTAATAGTTTAATTATTTCACTTTTTGTTCAGCAACCCTCCAGTTTGGAGTTTCTGGGGTCCAAATAATCTTAGCAACCAGGGAGTGGTTTGAATGATATATGGATAGGAAAGGACATGAATAGAAAAATAAGTAATAAAAAAATAACAATAAAATTGTAGCCTCACAGAGCAATATATTATTGGTTTTTGGCTGTCCGGGTCAGTGACCCACATAAGAAAGCTGGAAAGAGTCAGAAGAAGATAAAAAATAAATAATGAAGACCAAATGAAGTTGTTCAGAATTGGGCATTCTAATATATAGTTAACTTAAATGCAAGCCACCCTTTTAAGACACTTGCATGAATCCTAGGCTATAAAACACTCAAAGTTAGCATTGCATATGTAAATACTTGTTTCTTTTAATGCAAATTACCAGTTCACAGATTAGGCCTCAGTTTAATGAACTGCTCCTTATTTCAAAGCGTAACAAAGGCTGAAGCTTATGGAAAATCTACATTTATAGTGGTTCATCCACTATAATAGTGGTTTAATGCTGAGAACTCATAGCTGCAATTAATAAGGGGGATACCAGAAATACAACAAGTTCTGACACCAACATATTGTGTTATAGTTTTGCAAAACTATAAATACTTGCAAAAGTAACCTGTAGGAACACACTGAAAAGTAAATTGCATATATTAGAAACCCCTAAATGACATATTATGTCCTGTACTTTTTCCCAGGGCAGGCATCCTTATGGCAATTTCTTTCAAAGAACTATAACATTCATATATTTGAGATTAAATCCATTTTTATACCCCAATAAAAACTCTATTCAAAATATACTATAGTAATATATATAGTGCTAAAATAAATTTACTCCAATCTATACATTACACATATCTCCCTCTAACAAGAAATTTGTTTTTAATTGTGTGCCCTCTACTGTGATTAATAAGTTTTTTTTTTCTTATTCCCTAATATGCTAGAGCTAGGGCTTCACTGTATAAAATGGACAACACATATCAGTAATTCCTTTTCATATGAAGCAACTCCTAGGAAAACATTTTTGCACTTTTTCCTCTTATGTGACTATTTTCCATGCAGCTACTCACTTTTCCAAGAATACTGATGATAGTCCATATATTTGGTCCATCTTTCCAACCAAGAGATCCAGTTGCGAGCGGAGATTAGGAGTGCAAGAGCCCGAAGGAGATTTGTGCACAAAGTCATCACAGCGTTCAGAAACCACAGATAACTCAGATTTCAGACGGTTCAGCTCCTCCTGCATCCTCTAAAATGCAAAAACAAAAGGAACACATAAATATACAAGTAATGACACCATCATTTTCAATCCCTTAATTAAACTGTTCAAACCTCTTGCTCTGATATATAAATAGTGATCTCATGTACAGCATCAGCATCAGTGCCAACAGGACTCTGGATTCTCTTTACAAGCCGCTGCTCACAATGACCCATCTGCAACTCTATATTATACAGCTCTGATAAGTAAGTCCTTGCTTCAGACTCCTCTTTGTCTTCTGCAAATACACAAATTGAAAATAAATGAATAAAAATGATTCAAATAAACACAATGGGCAAAGACAACCAAAAGTTGTGTGGGCACAAAATCATTTGTCCCTATTGCCATTCCAGTATGTATATTTAACAAATGTTGAGGTTGCTATAAACTCTTGGATGGGCTCTGGTAAAACATAACTTACCAGTCACTATCATGTCCACCAGCTGTCTGCACTGGTCTCTGCAAGACTCCACCTCCTGCTCCATATTAAGCCTGTCTGTCATTGAGAAGATTTGGGAATCTTTGCTGTCTTCAAGAAATTCATCTAAGTGGCACTTTAAGCTTGCACTTAAGTTTGAAAGAGTCTCCAGTCGCTCTGCCAGGGGTAAGACTTTAAGCTAAAAAACAGAAAAGCGTTACTATAGTAATTCAGACAGGTGTGTGCAAGGTTTCAGTATGGTAGATGTTTGCTAATTATAAATTCAATCAAATGCGTAATACCTTCTCTGCATTCCAGCTTTGAACCACTTCTACATCCTTACGGAGGTAATTCCAAGAAATCAGACTCTTAGTGTTTATATGTAACTGATGCCATAAAGACATAACCTTCTGATAAAGCTGTTCAACTCTACAAAGAAAAAGTCCCAAATCAAGACAATATCTATAGTGATCATTATATATAGACTACTGGTGGTTAGAATTCTGTAAATACCATTCATTCCATCATAACATAGATTTAACTCTCAAAAGTTTGTTACCTGCTGGCCATTTCCATTGCTTCCTGATTGGGTGGAGGAATAAGGAAACAGACAGATGGGACCATGGCCTCATTGCCTGTGGTGCTTATCACCTTCCACTTTGTCCTCTGGGTATTATCTTCCAGCACACATTCTTCATTTCTACCAATTGTAATCTAGAAGAAAATATCAGTGATTCTAACATAACCTGTGAAAAGCATATTAGTTATAAATTAAACATAGTTGGTAGCTCTTCCTGTCGCGCCAGAAATCCTACCTCTATCTGCCGGTAATCACAAACTGCTTTAATGGGAAGTGTGTTGGCTAGAGTAAGCTCTGGGTTTCTGGGCTTCAGCTGCACAATGTTCTTGGATCTCCCCACTAGACTGGCAACTGAACTCCTAGACTGGATAAGCTGTTCCTTCTCATCCTAGAGGAAAGCGAGACACACTTAACACTTAATCAAGATAGATAGATAGACAGACAGACAGATACATGTTTTTTTTATTTTTTATTTTGTTTTGCACATGAAATTAGGGCGCACCATGGAGTCTTGCAATATGTCCTCTAATCGATTGATGCTGGTGGTACGGTCACAGGAATATTTTCTTTTGATTGAATCCTGCAGATTGTTTAAATAAACTTCTGACTCTCGCACATCATTGAAAAACTATACAAAAAAAATAAAATGGCATAAATCAGTTACAATGGAAGAAAATTATGCAGGTGTGGTAAGGAAGGCTTTATTAAGATAGCAATTTATTGGTAATAGGCAAAAGTAATTACCTGAAAATATGCAGTATTTTCCTTTAAATGTTGCTCAACACAAAGACAGAGTTGCTTCACCCACTGCCACTGGGAGACAACTGCAGCACTATATGCCTAGCAAATAAACACAGAGTATTATGTTACAAAATACAGAGCAAGCAAAGCCACCATAGAGGGATCATTTACTTAAAAAAATATTATTTTTTTTTTTAAAGTTAAACATGACATAATTTCTCTTTCAAATCAATGAGGAACGGTCATTTAAAGGAAAAGTAACACTAAAATTTTTTAAGTAAAATATCAATTCTACCCTGCTCCAATAATTGCCCTATCCTGAAAACCATTTAGTATTTTGAATGCTTTATCAGAAAATACCTGGTAAAACTTGGAAGCAGCATCCACTATGCGATGATTGATTGAGCCTAGCCTTCCTTCTGTATAGGAAGGAGTCAGGCTAGGCTCAATCAATCAATCGTTGCATAGTGGATCCTGCTCCTTACTTCGCCATTTCGCCTTATTTTAAATGACCGGAAGCAAACTTTTAGCAGGTATTTTCTAATAAAGCATTCAAAATACTAAGTGGTTTTCAGGCGTTGATAGACTGGGCTTGGCCAACAACACCACATAAATTTGAATGGGAAATAATAACATATGCAAAGGGGTGTTTAGATCACTGACATTCCCCCCAGACACTACTGCTGCACCAAAATGCATAGTGTGCTATAAGCCTAATCTAATTATTAAGATTCCTTGGGATGAGAGGGATGATAGTAATGCATAACAGAGTAACAATCAATCAATGTTTTGCAATTAAAAATGAAATAAAGATAATATAGGTTTTAAATAAAAAAACTATACAGTCGTGGGCAAAAGTTTTGAGAATGACACAAGTATTAGCTTTCACAAAGTTTGCTGCTAAACTGCTTTTAGATCTTTGTTTCAGTTGTTTCTGTGATGTACTGAAATATAATTACAAGCACTTCATACGTTTCAAAGGCTTTTATCGACAATTACATGACATTTATGCAAAGAGTCAGTATTTGCAGTGTTGGCCCTTCTTTTTCAGGACCTCTGCAATTCGACTGGGCATGCTCTCAATCAACTTCTGGGCCAAATCCTGACTGATAGCAACCCATTCTTTCATAATCACTTCTTGGAGTTTGTCAGAATTAGTGGGTTTTTGTTTGTCCACCCGCCTCTTGAGGATTGACTACAAGTTCTCAATGGGATTAAGATCTGGGGAGTTTCCAGGCCATGGACCCAAAATGTCAACGTTTTGGTCCCCGAGCCACTTAGTTATCACTTTTGCCTTATGGCACGGTGCTCCATCATGCTGGAAAATGCATTGTTCTTCACCAAACTGTTGTTGGATTTTTGGAAGAAGTTGCTGTTGGAAGGTGTTTTGGTACCATTCTTTATTAATGGCTGTGTTTTTGGGCAAAATTGTGAGTGAGCCCACTCCCTTGGATGAGAAGCAACCCCACACATAAATGGTCTCAGGATGCTTTACTGTTGGCATGACACAGGACTGATGGTAGCGCTCACCTTTTCTTCTCCGGACAAGCCTTTTTCCAGATGCCCCAAACAATCGGAAAGCGGCTTCATCTGAGAATATGACTTTGTCCCAGTCCTCAGCAGTCCATTCACCATACTTTCTGCAGAAGATCAATCTGTCCCTGATGTTTTTTTTTGGGGAGAAGTGGCTTCTTTGCTGCCCTTCTTGACACCAGGCCATCTTCCAAAAGTCTTCGCCTCACTGTGCATGAAGATGCGCTCACACCTGCCTGCTGCCATTCCTGAGCAAACTCTGCACTGGTGGCACTCCGATCCCGCAGCTGAATCCTCTTTAGGAGACGATCCTGGCACTTGCTGGACTTTTTTGGACGCCCTGAAGCCTTCTTAACAAGAATTGAACCTCTTTCCTTGAAGTTCTTAATGATCCTATAAATTGTTGATTTAGGTGCAATCTTAGTAGCCACAATATCCTTGCCTGTGAAGCCATAATAATGGCTGCACGCGTTTCTTTGCAGGTCACCATGGTTAACAATGGAAGAACAATGATTTCAAGCATCACCCTCCTTTTAACATGCCAAGTCTGCCATTCTAACCCAATCAGCCTGACATAATGATCTCCAGCCTTGTGCTCGTCAACATTCTTAACAAGACGATTACTGAAATGATCTCAGCAGGTCCTTTAATGACAGCAATGAAATGCAGTGGAAAGGTTTTTTTGGGATTAAGTTAAGACTATGCAATTCACCTGATCGCTCTTCATAACATTCTGGAGTGTATGCAAATTGCTATTATAAAAACTTAAGCAGCAACTTTTCCAATTTCCAATATTTATGTAATTCTCAAAACTTTTGGCCACGACTGTAGGTATGCTTTCAATGCAAGCCTTGGGTATATCATATAAGGCTGGATTACCTCAATGACCATATACTCATATATTCTCATGCACATAGAACATGCTGCTATGGCTGCATTGCAATCTACCTTGCTTGTAATTAATGTAATGCTTGCTTAAGCTCTATGTCATTCCAGATGTTGGATCTAGTATGTGCTCTTTAGTAATAATGGCATGCATGGCAAGACCTGCATGAAATGGAATACTTTGAATGACTGAACCCCACAACCAGCAATCTATTACCTCTACTGTTTGTTTTGCTGGATGATTCTCAAGAGACAATAGCTCAGCTGTTTCCTGCAGGGCTTGAATCACATCCTGTTTCTCTTCTAATTCCTGCATCAGTTCCTGAGAAATTACAAAAGTAAAGAAAAACATTGTCACCTTCAAAACACTCTTCTTCTGACGGCATCTCAATATATGCAATACTTACAGTAAAGTATTCCTTTTTGGCTGCAATATTGGGATTTCCATCACTCCAGTCATAAGCTAACTCTTCCTCCTCCTTCTGATTTAACCAAATAATTTGTGCTGTTGCTTGAGAAACAAAGTCATGCAGGCTCTGCAAATTGTGAAGCCGGGAACTGGATGTTTCCTGCCCAGAACCATAGATAAAATGATACACTCTATTAAGGTTTAAAGCAATGGGTGCACAGGACAAGACACAAATAAAACATAACATTTTAATGTGAAATACTATGTTATAAGACACAAATTACACACTATTTCTGAATGGAATGGCACATTATATTATTTTCCTGCTTTTCTGTATTTACACAGGAGAGGAAACTGCCATTCAACAAAAGACATCCACTGCATTCCACAACAAAAATATCCACACAAAACTCAAAATATCCAGAAACAGGCTTACTGTAATCTATGGAATATATCAGCCCCACTATTATACCTAAATACAAATATGCACAGTAGCTTATACAGTGCTTATACATAACATATTTCCTCTTCAATATCTTACCCTTAATTTGCAATACTGCGTTTCAAGCTTGCTCAGAGTTTCACTATAGCTGCTTCGAAAATTATGAGACATTTTGACCTGTCAACAAAAAAATACAGAATAAATAATTCCCCATTGCTTCTTCAAAAAATTGAATAAACTTTGACCAGTCAAAAAAAAATACAGAACTGATTTAAAAAACAAAAAGGATGAATCTGACAGTAATACAGCCAGAAGCTGTCTAACTTTACTGAGGACACATGCAAAACAGAAATAAGGGGCTTTTATTAGATGCGAACTGCAAACATTTACTTAACCAGCAAGGTCAATTAAAAATATTTTTCCTTTAAATCCCCTTTAATTTAGATTCACATTACACGGCAGCATAGAAACCATAGAATTCTGCATCAGAATTGATAAGCCCTGCAGCAACATCGACAGATGTAACCTCACAACATCATAGCTTAGCTTCTCTACAGCAGCCTGCCTAGTGCACACTAAGCATGTGTATTGGCACTGATTTCTGATAAAAAAAAAAAAAAACCTAAAAAACATCACAATGCAGAGACAACTTGAAGAGAGCTATGTGATAGAGGACAAATGTCAGATTCACTTTAAGCAATTTAAAGGAAAACCTAATTCACCTGGGTGTACATATAATTTAGGAGCCCTAGTTTTATTCCCCGTGCCGTAGCTCCTTTTCATTAATAAACAAACCAGTACCTCATAGCCATCTAATCAAAGTCTGCCCTCACTCGGACTTAGGGCTCTGGCACATGGGGAGATTAGTCGCCCGCGACAAGGGAGATTTATCTCCCCAAAATGCCATCCCACCGGCAAAAATGTAAATCGCCGGTGGGATGGCATACGCGGTGCCGCGAATTCGTAGAAAGAAGTTGCCTTGAGAGGCGATGTAAATCGCCGGTGGGATGGCATTTCGTGGAGATTAGTCACCCGTGACAAGGGAGATATGTCACGGGCGCCTAATCTCCCCGTGTGCCAGAGCTCTTAGACTTTTCCATGCACAGTAAACTTTATGCATACTGCTCTCGCAAGAGATGCCAGCGAAGTACAGGTAAGATGGTAGTTTGGCACTGCTTTATAAGTTGCTTGAGCCGCTGAATTTCTTTCCAATAAGGAATATCTGCCCAGAGAATAAACAGTGAGTTTACTGTAGGGTCTCTAACAGATTGGCATAAACATTATGACTTGAAAACAAATATAGTAACAAAAATGTTTGCAACGATTTTGCAGGTTTATTTTTAGCTTAAAATTCTGCAAATATCTGCCAAGTTAAGTTCCTAAAAGCTAGTTAGGAAGCATACAGCAGACAGACTGTTATATGGTACCATAAGCTACATTAGTGGTCACATTATCTTAACTCATCAAATTCCATATCTGCTACAAAGCAATCTAGAGCCATGCATCAGATTCAGAGTCCACTTAACATGGGAGTCAGAGAAGAGGAGTCACCATTTTTTTCTCTGGATTCTATACACCTTGCTTGAAGATTTTTAACCCACAGACAACAAGGGTCGGTTTATTTAATTATTTAAATTGAAGACTTATACACTTTGTTATATGTTTAAAACACCTTGTGCATTTAGACCAAAAAAATGTAGGTCAGTTCACAAATGCTTCAGCATATTTTTACAATAATTCACATTTCAGTGGTGAAGTGTTTGTTCAAAGGAAATTTAAAATCAGATTTGATGTGTTAGTAAAACAAAAACATATATTTGTACAATGAAGCAGGGGTGCCTGACACTGTTATACTGCTAAATATATAACAAAGCCACTATAAACATGTAATTGCAGAGAAGATTTCATTAAAATGATAGTGACACAGTTACATTTTCTGTTAAAACCTCGAATCTATCTCTATAAAAAAGGCATAAAAAAGGGGGATACCACAATATATTAACAAAAATCACCTCATAGCTCCTGGCTTCTCTCAGGCTTGATGTCAGCTCCTCCACACTGGTGTGCACAATACGCTGACTTTCTAGCTGAGCCTCCACACTGGGTAGATCACTGCCCCATTCGGATATCTCCAACTTCATCTGGAAATCAAGCATCCTTCATTTAATGGAAAATACAGCTCACGTTTTCCTTTTAGATGGCGCTTTATAAATATGTTGCAATAAAAATAAAATCCAAAGCAAACTACTTTTCCACAACTAACTGCTCTTTCTTCCTCGTTATGTACACTCAAGGTATTTCTTGCGTAAAACCAACAACAAAACCATACCCCAACCAAGGTAATATCCTTATTGAGGCAATTATATATATCAGCATACCTGCATTTCCTCAACCCAGGCAAGCAGTTCATAAACAAATCTCAAACTGCCTTCATCTTCAGATGATGATAATACAACTAGTTCAGTTCGACTCATTGGCTTCCGGAACCATGAAGAGGAAGAAGGAGAGGTATGAAGGCTGTGCTGGTGAGTGTTGCTTAGTGACACAGTGGGCTGAAGGTCTGAGGTGATTAGGTTGCCCCGCCTATACAGATTGGTACATTCCATTTTAAGATTGAGAAGCTCATCCTGAATTCGTAGGACTCTGAAAAGAAACCAACCAGAGCAATAACAAAATTAATAATAATTTTGCACTTGAGGAAACAATTCTGCTTTCTAAATGACCTGCATCTTAATAAAAATCTTAACATCCATGCCCCCTGCGTCCCCCAAGCAGCCCACTACTTTACTGCTTTAGATCCAACAAGGGAAGTCTACTCCTAACTATAAGAATCAATCAAACTATATTACAAGGCAGTACCTGAATGCCAATTCCTCAACTTGGAAGTACTTCTCATCACGCAGAATCTGTACATCTGACTGAAGTTGACGAAGAAGGACTTCACTCTCTTGCAGAAACTGCACAACTTCACTCTCCTGTTGAAAAGTCTGTCCACACTCAATGTTAGCGGCATCCTGCAAGGCAAATTACTGAGCTTTATACTATTCTTGGACAATCCTAAACACATAAAGAGTGTATTTATTAATGTGAGAAATTTGTCAGATGCCTGAATTAATGATTTCTACAAAATAACAATGCTATGTCCCAAGATCAGCTTCTACATGTTTTGTTCCCAATTATATGAGCAAACTATTTTAAAATACACATTACATAGCGTACAAAATGAATAATAATTTTGCACTTGAGGAAACAATTTTGCTTTTCAAATGACTTGCCTCCTAATAATATTATCTTAACGCCCATGCCCCCTGCATTCCCCAAACACCCCACTACTGTTCTGTGCTTTTCACTGTTGATTTGCTCATAATATATTAAAAAAGGCACCTTATTTTATCCCATTCTATTTTTTTCCTTCCAGGCATCATAGGAGTTTCATCAACAAGCACTCTCTTCTAAGCAACAAAATTAGTATGACATCCCTTTTAAACCTGACTTCTTTATTCCCCCCTAATTATTCTTCTACTCAATCAATCAACTATTAGTGTAATACACAGGGTTTTATAAATGCAGGAAGGTTAACACACTATAAGGGAAAATGAGAGTGAGTGAGTGTGAGTGAGTGTGTGTGTGATAAATGTGAAGCTGTGGATATAATATACAGGTATCGGACCCCTTATCCGGAAACCCATTATCCAGAAATTACTGAATTACGGAAAGGTCATCTCCCATAGACTCCATCTTAATTAAATAATTCACATTTTTAAAAATGGTTTCCTTTTTCTCTGTGATAATAAAAAAGTACCTTGTATTTGATCCCAACTAAGATATAATTAATCCTTATTGGAGCCAAAACAATCCCATTTTGTTTAATTACTGTTTAAATATTTTTTTTTTTTGCAGACTTAAGGTAGGAGATCTGGAAAACCCCAGGTCCCGAGCATTCCAGGTAACAGGTCTCATACCTGTACAATATATCCTAATTAGCAGTGCTTAGTGATGTAATTTCTATGTGCATCATAATAAATAATACACCCCCAGTTATAAAATATGAGGATATTAGAAGTCACCTTGGAGTTCCTTGACCTGTATTAAAGCACCTGGACTTCAACATCTTACTTTTGTATGGTCAACAAACTCCTTGGTGACTTATAATATCCTTATGCTGGGTTCTTAAAACTGCCTTGGATGGATGCATCTACCCAACAGGTCTCCAGTTAGACAATGTTCAGTTAAAAAGTTCCTGATACTACTGAAACAATGTTTACAGCAGCAAAAGAAAATGTAAAGTTTGTATCCTCCGGTGCCTTGTATCAGTTATCACAACCACCTGTAAACCGTGAAATCAAATATATTACACAGTGTAGCACTGCTGCTGGTTTCTCTAAACGCTGCAATAAAATTAACAGTTTGGTTTCAGAAGGATGGTACTATAACTTACAGACTGTAGTGTATTCCTGGCCAATGTCAGTTTCTCCTCACAACTCAGACAGCCATTCTGAATCCTGTTTGCAATCTGTAGTAGCAATTCAAGTCTATGGTATAAAAAGAGAATACTGTCAATTAAAAGCCTGATTTAAAATATACTAGACACTTCAGGGAAGAATAGTAATCACTTACCGCTCCACAGCTGGTCGTAGGATTTTCTCCCTTTCCAACATAGAGAGAATCAGTTTGCCCCACTGCTCCTCAACATCATTTGGGTGAAATGATGGAGGAAGTTTGATACGACCAAATTCTATCCAGGCCTGAAATAAATATGACAGGGGATTAAGAAATTAATTTCTTTATCCAGAAACAGCAAGCAAGCTAAAATATACAAAAACACTAAAACGGTAAGCAAATAAACATGATGGGATGTTATAAAGAATATTAGACTAATTCAAGATAAATAGATAAATGTTATTCTTAAAAGTATATCATGGAAAGAAAAGAGAGGGGAGTAAAGTGCAGAACAATAAAAACAGTGAGAGGAAGCTTCAAGCAAATGTGACATACCTGTAACATTTGATATAACTTTTGGATTTGTTCTTTCTCTTGTTCCTTAGCTGGAATTTCAGTTTCCTTCACATGTACATACTGATTATAAAGTGCCTGAAAAAAGCACAATTGATGGATATTTGATTACTGTTAAACTAGTCGGGTAGTTGGCCTGAAAGGGGTTGTTCAACTTTAAGTTAACTTTTAGTATGATGTAGAGTATTTTGAGACAATTTTCAATTGGTCTTCATTTTTTATTATTTATGGTATTTTAATTATTTTACTATTTATTCAGCAACTCTCCAGTTTGGAATTTTAGCTGTTATCTGGTTGCTATGACCCAAATTACCTTGGCAACCATAGACTTCCTAAGGTAAAGTTGAAATTAAAGACAGGAATATGAATAGGAGAGAGACTGAATGTAAAAATAAGTAATACAAGGTAAAAATAACAATAAAACTTTAGCCTCGCAAAACAATATTTTTTTGTTGCTGGGGTCAGTGACCCCCATTTGAAAGCTGCAAAGAGTTATAAGATTAAGGAAAAAAATTCAAAAACTGTGCAAAATAAATACTGAAGACCAATTGTAAAGTTGCTTAGAATTGGCCATTCTACAACATGCAAACTACCCCTTTAAAATTCACTTTTAACATGGCATTTTGTATTTTTTGTGGTTTCTACATTCTTTCTTTGTTGCCCAACTGTCTTGGAATCTCAGCTATCTAGTTGCTAGGGCTTAATTACCCTGCTGAAAGGCAGTAGTTTGAAAGGCAAAAAACAGATCAATGGAAAGGTAAGCAATAAAAAAATAAATAAATAATAAGCTTCAATTGAAGTCTCACAGTTTAACTGGGGTTTTTTTGTTTTTTTGTGCCAGGATCAATGAGCCCAACAGATATTTCCAGTTTTACGCTGGAAAAAGTCAGAATAGTAAGGCTTATTTATGGAACCGTAAAAAAAAGAAATAGGTAATTCTATAACATACTTGGGGGCCTATTTATTATGCTGTGTAAAATGAAATTCGCTGAAAAAAATGTAAAATAAATGGAGAAGTTTTCCGTCCGAACTCCAGATACTACGTAAGTTCCGGAGGAAGAAAAAAATGCATAAAAAAATGATGCTGTTTTTTTTTATGCGGCAAAGCCTGGTGATGTGTGGCGAATTTTGTTGCCATTTTCTACACAGAATAGTAAATCTGCCCCTAAATGTTTATTTTGAGTGAATGTTCCAAATTGTAAGATTTCAACAATGTAAAATATGGGCTCATACTTTTAATTCAACAGGATTCTGTGGGAAGGATTTGTCAGACATCAGTAATACATGTTGCCGGATCCATTGTGTAAGGCAGACTACCCTCTCCTGATACTCCAGCCAGCGTGAATCCACCTCCTGTCAAAACATGCCAGTATGAGTTGGGTGCTGAGGAAGTTAAAGACATCTGAAACATTTCCTGGGTACAAACTTACAGTAGCACTAATCCCCTCTGCTCCCTCTGGGACTTTAGGGAAGGCATCATATATAGAAGACACATACGTGATCACAGACTTCTCATCAGGAGAAGCTACATCTACATCTGCAGAGAGAGTGCAATGTACAAATGAGAAAATCCTCTTTTCTATAATATAGTGCAAAAATCAAATGCTTCTGATATTACTCACCTTCAGAATCCAGTAACCTTGTTACCCCTAGACTCTCTGCAATCTCAAATGCCTGCTCAAGGTTTTCCCGGTTACCCTGCAATTCAACTTTCTGCATGTCCACCAGATCCGGTCTGAAGTAGACAACAAGACACTAAGATTTAACAACTGCATATTGCAGTACCCTCAGACATAAGAAGAAAACAAGAACCTACCTGTACCGGTGGATTATTGCATTAAACATCTTGCCATCACTCCAGCAAGAGGAGAAATTAGTGCATTTTATGCCAGTATATCCAGCTGTGACCTTCTGCGTCCATAGGAGCAGTTTTTCCTTGGCTGACATATCCCCTGATTCACCACTCACATAAATATCAGAGATCTGCAAAATGAGAGTTTAGAGATCCAATCAAAATTTCCTTAGTGGGCTTCTTCCCCTCTCTTGACAAGCATTAATACGAAAAATGTGTGATTAGCACCAGGAAAATCTGCTTAAGACACTGATACTGGCAGATAGTTTAGTTGGATCTGAACTTGTCTTATAGTTTTCACATTACCAGTAGATCTAACATCTACTGAAAACTGAATGTGAATAACGGCAAGTACATCTACAATGGATAATGTATCACTACTTAGACTATAAGTTCAGCAGGGGAGGATTCTCCATTCTCTCGTCTCTTAGAACTTAGCAGTTATTATGCAACTGTACCCATATTCATTTATATTCTATTATTATATACTGTTCCATCTGTTGTATTAATGCATAAACAAAAATTTACAAAAATACATGTTTTCATTTAAACAAATCACCAAATGAAAGCATATGAAAGTATAAAATGGAAATGACTTCACTAATAAGTTGTCAAGATGCTTATGTTATCTGCAAAGACCCACCTTTGCTGGTTGTGAGGATGGGTCACTACAGTACCCTGAGGAAGACAGATCTGGTCCCCAGGACCATGTGACAGGCAAATTTTTCCCTGGGTTGGACTTATCTGACAGTTCCACTGACTGTATGAGGGGTGATGATAATTTAAAGTCACAGTCTGCACCAGGGCTGGTCTTAAGGCTGAGATCATCACCCATCATGCCTGCCTTCACAGGCACCAATATTGCTCGGCTCTTGCCAGTCCGGTCAAGCTCCACTACAGTGTTCACTTTCCTTTGTTGGCTTACTGCTGGGTTTTCCACAATGCGTGCTATAACTGTAGTCCCGGATGGTAAGGATTTTTCTATAGGTCTTGGATCAAGAAGGAGAGCTCTCCTCACCTCTCCATGCAGTGTTTCCCTCACCTGTAGCAACTGCCCCTCCTCTGCTGGTTTACTGGGGGACTGACCAGGAGACTCTAATCTTTCGCACACATTAACCATGTCCGGTGTCTCTAATCTGATTTCTTTCTCTGATTCACCTGTGTCTTGCTTCTCACCCTTGTGCCCTTTACTCCTTCTCTTGAACCGTCTTTTTTTCTTTCCAGGATGGGGCTCCTTCCCTCTCCCTTGTCTGAGCTCTTTTGGCTTGCGAACACAGCTCACAGAATTCCCCATATCTTTAGTGCACTGATACAATGGTGATGGTGTAGGCATCCGTCACAGACAAGGGTCATTACATCTTAAGCTCATACAACAGACATGAACCCAGGGGAAGCATCACACATCCCCCTCTCATTCCAGCATCTGGAGCTTGCCACAGACAGACATCTTACAGACTGAGCCATCTCCCTGCATCTCTCTGCAGTGCACTGATCACAGCACCTTACACCAAACCATCAGCTGATTGGATGCAGCTTTGTCTGTATAAGTGAGGCAGCTAAGCCCTACCCAGAATGAGCAAGGGAGGGGGTAGATGGGATGGGAAGGGAGGGGGAGTTCAAAGGAAGACAGAAGAGAGGGACTAAAGCAGGAGACAAGCCAAGCAGCCTTTATTGTGGGGCTATGTTCTTAGGAATAACTTGGTTTGTACGAAGTAATTTATCTGTTCAGTGTAAAATCTTCTTTGCATGACAAAATACCCCTGCAACAGTAATTTCTCCACTGCTATATATATTTTTTTTTTTTTTTGCAATTAGGATTACAAAATGAAAAAACGTGGAATGCTGACACCAGTTAAATGCTGACACCAGTTACAAGCAGCTTGTCCTTCAACATTCATGCTGCTGCAATTCATCAGACTCTGATTCTTGATTCTTTGCAGTAGCAATACCCACTAAGGCAAGGAGCTGGTCAGAGAAATCACCACCTAATGTACAAAGTTATAAAACAAATGGAATAAAATGTCTGATTTGCCAGAAAAAAACTATTAACATAGGAAACTGTTTCCACAGAATGAAATCTTGTGGTAAATATAATTAACCTAATCAATTAAAGGTGGCCATACACAATCGGATTTAAAGTGCCAATTCAGTGTGTTCAGACCTACTACGGCAAGTCCGATGATTTGTGGCCGAAAATCGGCCAGAGGTTGATGGGCAGGTTTAAAAATTACAGCTTTGATGAGGACCAAATTGGCTAATTCATGTCATCCTCAATCTGGCCTGCATATCTTTATTGTGATTTGATCGTCTAACAGCTTTAGGGTGAAGACACACTCTGAGCTACTAGTGGAAGCTACTTTTTCATGACTACTTAACTCCAGAAAATACCCTGCCATATACAATACTAACATTTGCCTCTGCTAAAACACATGTAGCGACAATTAGCAGTAAATGATCAGCATTGTCTATTTTAGTAGCCACGACCAGTAGCTGCTTACTCATACATTTTTATCTGCACACCAGAAATGTGCCTCTGTGTAGAAACGTAAGAGAGTGCCCCTTAATGCTAACTTCTGCACTGGGGACTGGCTGCATTCTGCAACATGACGACAAAAACATGCATTGTGAGGTGGTGAGGTGCAAATCGCAGCATTAGTAGGCGCAGACCAACCCTGCCTTACAACCTGTCATAGGGATGGTGGAAAGTACAGGGCACCTTTGGGGCCTGAGTCCGCTGTCCCTCCCTAACTTGTGTGTCTGAATAATGTGCAAATGTGCAGGAGAGGAGCATCTATGTGGTTGTGCCACCCCACATGAATAGAGAACAAAAGCAGGCCATGCTGTATTCATGTTGACCACTGCTGGTCTCTGTGCTTAGAAATGGAGTGCGGAGACATCTGTTAATTATTTAAAGCAGAGAGGTAATGTGCAAAGCGCAAAAAAATGGAGGACTGCATCTTAGCTAACAGGACAGGTTTAAAGTGAATATATCTCACCACCTGAGCTGCCCCTCAGGAACTGTAGGCAGAGATAGCCCCTACCTCCAGCCATAAGTTAAATATAACTACTTTGCATCCCAGCCCAGAATGCTAGTAGTTTTTCCAAATGCACAACTAGAGCGTGAGTTGTGTTAGCACACTCCATAAGGGATTATGGTCAGCGCCATGACTAAAGATGGCCATATACATGCTGATAATAGCTGCCGAAGCAGACTCTCTGAATGAGTTGGAAGCATTTTGGTTTGTTTATGGGTGGGGACCTCTTTTGCAACCAGACATGGCAGCCACAAAACCCAATGGACAGCCCTGCTATTTGAAGACTACTTGAAGAAAGTATGTTATGTGACAGTGAAGATCTTATCACTAAGGGGCCGATTCACTAAACGCATAGCATGCGTTAAAAATATTATCATTTCTTACATTTTTCGAGTTAACGATCGATTCACTAAAAGGACACTTGTCTGAATTAAGAAGCAACGTTATTGTCGTTATTTATGTTGCGATCACATAATTTTAAGCAATATTTTAAACTATGCAATATATTTATGCGTTATATCGTAGCACGCCATATTAACGCACGCTATTACACGTAGCAGTTACTTTCTGAAAACTACTGTTCTGAAAATTACCATTTCCCTGAAAACTGGAGGATGCATCACTCTAGGATGATCACATACTTGAAAAAAATCCAACTGCAAACTCCATCTTGTCACCACAGACAATCACTCAATAATATTTACAAAGGGTATATAGTTCTAAGCATAACAGTAGAGGGTCGCTTACCCATTGTAAATGGATGGTCCAGGTGCTCATGCCCCAGACCCTCAGCACAGGGAGCCAGTTAGGAATCGATTCTTTAGAGATAGGCAGGCACTCCGGAGTTCCAATAAAGTTGAATTGCCGCTCAGGTATTAAATAAGATCAAAGTGGTTTTTATTGATAAGTACACATATATGCTAAAAAAGCCTTACGCGTTTCGTACCTAACTCGGTACTTAATCATAAGCTGGAAAATAATAATAATAGACACTGAGTATTTAAGGACAAATTAGCCAATCAGATAAAGACAAAATTGACCAATCGTAATGAGCTTACAATTAAGGTCTGGGTTACCGACCAGTAAAAGAAAAGACAATGTAATTAGATTACAGTGAAATACAAAGGTATTTTGAATAGGCATAAAATGTATACAAAGGGTTAAGTATTCAGAGGTAAGTCAATGTGCTACGGTCAAATATATAATTATAGTTAGGTACGAAACGCGTTTTTAGCATACATGTGTACTTATCAATAAAAACCACTTTGATCTTATTTAATACCTGAGCCACAATTCAACTTTATTGGAACTCCGGTGTGCCTGCCTATCTCTAAAGAATCGATTCCTACCACAGACAATCACCAGCTGCAATTTTAATCAGTAACGCCTACTACTGGGAGGCGTTAAGTTTCACAGTAATTATAGCCACATTTTATGCTTTTAACGATTCAAACATGTCTGTGAATTATGCGTTAGTATTATTTCAATGTGATATTACCTCAATGCGATGGAAATAATGCTTTGCAATAATCAGGATTTTTGTGCATGCGATATGAGTAGTAACACATGCGAAATGACTGATGAATCAGTACTTAATTTTCAAACACTTTTTAATGCATAAAACTATGCGTTAATCGTTAATGACATTTAGTGAATTGGCCCCTAAGTCTTCTAAATTTGATGCTTTTATCTTTGCTTTTTTGTCTTCCAGCAGCAAATATTTAAATCAGTACATTTAAAAGCAGCAAGCCACAGACAGTGAATGGAAAAGGATGTTTAGCTACTAACTGAGGGACATCAGAACTAACAAAACATTCTAAGGAGGCATTGTTGCAACACACATTATGTACATATGTCTTTATACCTTTCCTTAAGTAGCGCTACTTGTATATATATCACTGTACATTCTACTTGTGTGTACTAGCAACAGGCAATCCCATGACAGAAATCAAGCTGACAAAATCAAATGCTTTCATTTTTGTATTTAGACTTTTGTTGGATGAAATCTGAGCTGATCTTTATTATCTAAAAACTGTCAGCAAAGTAATATTATTTTGGTGGTAAAGTATGACTTAACTGGGGCTTACAAAGTTTCTTGAATTGAAAAAAAAAAAATCCGTACATTCAACTTGGCTGATATTACTCAGACCCCAACACATTTTAAAAGCCCAGACAATAAAATAAACTCATGAGATATGAAAATGAATATTTCATTTCATGGTATCTTAACAGTCCTCATTTTTAATTTTTAAAATAGGATATTCAGAAAGTGGAAGGTACAATAAAAAGACGTGCTGGATTTAGAGCATTGCAATATGTAATCTCATATTAAATACCTAAAGGACTAAAGTAATTTATAGATGTATAACTGCTATGTAAGATCTTCTAATTTAACTTAATTTAACTGAATGCCAGCATCACATATATAATCCTATAATACAACATACAATATAAATAAAGATGTATACCTGGAAGTGAAGGATTATGGTCCATATCAACCCCAGGGTCAATTTTGGATTTCCATCAGTGATGTCATCATTTCTTATATTCACTAGCTTCACCTAAGAAGAAAATAATGCTCAGCACATCAACCTATTTTTATGACAGGAAGCTACCCATCCAAATAATGCTGGATATAATTACCTGCCGTTGCTTTAGAAAATCCAGGGCTATCTGAACATTCTGTAGCCGATGGAAACGCATCCTGCCTTTCTCTCTAGGCTGCAAGGCAAGAGCAAAGAGGTGAAAACTAAGTAAAGAGGGGCACAGAAAAGAGGAGCAAGTAATAGGATGTTCAGGTGACCTTTGACAGGAATATAAAGGAAAGAAAATTGATATCATGTAAATTAAGCTGTGGGCATAAATGCAAAAGGTATCATGGAAAGGTAAGTAGATGCAAGTGATGATATGAGAGGAAAGCTCACAATGAATAATAAGTTGTCAAATATTTAGATCAATGTCACCAGGTCACCAGAGAACTGTTTTTGTAAGTGCAAAAAAGTTTTGTGAGTTAATAAAACATCTTGGACTCCACCTCATGTTTCAGATTAAGGGAATGATGTGGAATATACTTCACCACATGCAGTGATGTAAGTGTGGATAGGGTGTTTGCACACTCATATAGAATAGCTTATAGTGACCCCTTCATGCTAAAATAACACAGCACACAGCTCCCTTCTGCTGTGCCTGCAGACAGATGACCCATTGCATGGCTCCCAATTACACTGTGCAGATAGGAGCCCCTCTGGGTTATCTGACACAGTTCACAGCTTTGGGGACATACAGCATCATCAGGGTCTTCCTCCAAATCCTCTCTCATCAACAGCAGGCGGCGAGATGGAAGGCGAGAAAGTCGCAGGCTCCGAGGAGCCTCTGGGTCCTTGTTCTAATGGACACGGCAATGAGACTGTGAGAAATGAGGGTGTTGACAAGGAGAGAGAATATCTGGTTATGAAGTAGGTAATGCTTACCAGTCTGATACCAGACAGCACCTCTAGGAGGGAGATTAGGTTATGTCCATCCCGGAGATCCTCATACAAATCATTGATATGTTTACGAACCTATGTTACAGGCAGAAAAAGTAAGGGGTACATTAAATATAGCAGGGGGAGGCAACCTTTTCCAACAAAGAAGAGGCTATTATATAGGAAACTGAACAGAATATGGGAATGAGGTGTACAAGGTTAAAATAAAATAAGAAAAAAAAAAAAAAAAAAAAGACTTTAAGCCATTACATAGATGATCTCCCAATGCTGTTTCAGCCGAACCCATCACCTGGCTATTATCTCCTGCAGCCTGGCTCTGAGCCGTCCCTACTCGACCACCACCACATTGTGCACCAAGTTTAAACTTTCATACTGAAGCCAATAGGACTGTAGGACTTATTGGCATTCATTAAAAAAAAACATTTTCAACACAGGAGGGGTTGGGTGGTGCATATTTATTTCTTTTTCTCCCCCATTCAGCCCAATATTTTCCCACCCAGTGTGTTTTTTTTTTTGGGGGGGGGGGGGGGGAGAAAACTGTACTCAACAGAGCTTACTTATGTGAAGTTCTTAAAAACCGGACCAATTCCTGAACCAACTGATATCCATAGTATATGTATACTGATCTGGATAATACATTTTATTGCAAATCTTCACATCTAAATGTAAACTGCTAGATTTCAGATTGAAGTGAATATCTATTCAGAAAACTGGTGATAAACATGGCAACTCCCTCTTTTAGAATAGCTAATTTATTCCAGAGATTTCAGACGCACCTTGATGAGATGTTTGTTGACCCATTTGGTAAATGTTTTCTTCTGGACCCTATCACGTTCATCTACAAAAACAAGAAGAAAACAATAATTAATGAACAGATACCTTTAAAAAAACAAACAAAAAAAAACCAAACAATTTAGTCTGGGAAGAAGTGAGTAATGTCTGGCACTGTTTGTACACTTTCTCCTTCTGATGAAGATTACTATAATCTGCTGCAGCTCAGTTCCTTGCATAGATTAATAGTCAGTCACCATAATCTAGAGAATCAATTTAAGGTTAGAATCTACATTGTGGAGATGGAGGGGGGAGAGTACACAAAGTGTAGTCCAATGATAAGGAGCAGATTCCACTTTTCAGATCTGAGAATCTCCCCCATCATGTCACACGCACACATAACTCTATCCTGAGAATGTTAAATCAGCTAAAGGATTATTGCTAAATAACCGAGACAGGCAGCACAGCTATTATTGCAAAATATTCCTCTTTTCTACAAATATATGTTTTCCTACATACCCTACACCTTAAGGACATACTGACCCATGCAACACATCAGACACACTAGGTGGGAGCTGGATAAATTCTGCCTCCTGGGTTTCCACATGGCAGACAGCCCCTTCACCTGGCTTCCTGTCAGTGTGACAGTCACCACGGGATCCGGCAGCAGCAAGTCCTCGCTGTCAGTCTCCTCCCACATCCTGCAGGCAGTTCACGAGTGTACCCAGATGTTAATCTGGCTTTTAGGGTACAGTGATACTGTTCAGGGCCTGGATGGAAATAGGTGATCTCATCCTGCAAACGATGTTCTCTAAATCAGGAAGCAGTTTGAGCCTAAGGCAAACTGAACTCCACATCATCTTCAGGTATGCCCCCGCCTATTTCCCAGCTGAGACATGTCAAAAGAAGCCCACCTCAGCAAATCCCCTCCCATACACCTCAGTTTGCAAGGAACAGACTGCAATAAAGCACTGAGAAAGAAATGAACACTGTCACTTGGCAAGGTGCAGGGGGAGGGAGGCTTCATTCTGCAATCCTGTGTCCAGCTTATCACAAGCTGAAATTCCACACAAGGACACAAAAGTCACGCATCCTTGTCATTGATCAGGACTAGGAAAGAATTGCTAATATTGTATCCTTCTGTTATGTCACTGTGAAATTCTTCCATATTTTTACATAGTTCAATAGTGGCACTGGTAGCATAAAAATCAACAGCTATCATTTTATGATTAATAACAATATGATGATAGCAATTCAACAGAAACTATTAATAACTTTTAAAGGACATGTTAACCACCCACATAAAAATTTAATTGGTGAAGAGTGTCTTTGAAATCTTTAAATACCTGCATTCTGTTGCTCAAAGGTTAATAGTAAGGCTGCAGTATCTCATTAATCGCTTGGGATTCCTTCTCCTTCTCAAGCCCACTCGGCTCCCTCCCTTAGGAATTGACTTTGGCTCTTGACTACTGAGCATGCTCAGTTCTTCTCAACTCAGGTTACTAAACACACTCCCCAGTCTATGAAGAGATGGAACTGCTGGTTTTCATAGAAACTCTGCTCTAGCTGTGCACTCTTCTGGAGAAACATGTTTTTTCTTCTAACCTTCATTTCTGAGCTCCGCTTTACGATTACAGGGCACAATCCAAGCAGGACTCAAAGTAAGTAAATGATTAAAGTAAGGCACCCCATACACGGGCCGATCCTACGGGTGGGAGATATCGGGAGAATCCAGGCTATAACGATGGGCATAGGAAAAGTCGGTCCGGGGACCACATCAACGAGCCAATGCGGTCCCCGATCCGATAAGATTTTTAAACCTGCATGATCGAGATCTGGCCGATTTCAGGTCAGATATCGGTCGGGCAGGCACGTCGGTAGTGCCCATACACGGGCCGATTAGCTGCCAAGTTGGTCTAAGGGACCGATATCGGCAGCCAGAATCGGCCTGTGAATGGGGACCTTAAGTTATGCTGTTGTAAGCCTTCATTGATGTTTGCATTAACTTTACAGAGCATATGTGGTGTTTGCAGATGTAAATATCACTTATGATGTCAGAGGGAAAATGGCAGATGGGTAAAAGCTGCTCTCTGTTTTAGGAAAATGTGATAGTGCTGGCAAATGGAAGGGATATATGCAGTACAAATAATAAAATTTGGTTGGGGGAGATGTGACTAACTTATATACATAGTAGTAAATGTAAGGGTTACAAACATTTAAATGCCAGAGGGTCTGCTATAAGCTGCCACAGACTGGTGCTATATATTAGGCCTTTGTAGGGATGTTTGCGCAGGAAACTTCAAACAACTTTGAAAAAGGAAGCAACGTGCATGCCTTTCCAACAGCAACTTTTTTGCCGGTGGGGAGGTATTTTGGGGATAATAGATGCCGACGGCAGCCGAGATATAACTGCGTGCAACTAATTTCCCTGTGTGCCGTTACCCTAAATGTAATTTAAACATACAGTTGGGACCAGGGGAATATTTATAATAAGGCACCTTAAAAAATGCCCCCAGCCTCCACTGCAGATTTCCATAGGAAATCTGGTTATAGAGCTGGGGGGGTGAGGGGGGTCACAGGCTCTAAAAAAGTGACGTCAAGCGCATGCTTCACATGGCGTCGCTTTGAAGACCTAGGGCGTGCCTAGGGAAGCCCCGGACCTAAAAACACCCCCTGGTTGGGACATTATTATTCAATAACACAGTTTCTCAATCAAGACATTTCCAGATTATAACTCCCAGCATACTATTAGTGGTTAAAGCAAACTGGGAACTGTAGTCTAGAAGCATCACAGCTGATCAATTACATTTTAGAAAGGCTTTCTAGATCCAACTTCCCACACAAGGTATAGTGCAATTTAAAAAACATTTTCAAATAGTATACTTATACTATATTTAATTGTTTTTTATTTTTTGCCATTTTCATTAAATGTAGATAAAAAAATTGATTTCTTTCATTTCCCCCCATGTGACATACAGTAAATGATGTCAACTAGGTCTCCAACCTTTTTAAGTATATCATTTTGATACATTAGTTGATACATTTCTCAGTTATATTAGATAAATTCCAGCAACAATGTATTAAATGTAACAGGTGGTCTGTGATACACTGCAGAAAAGCATGGGGAGCATGTTTAGTAGGGGTTAAAGCTTACATAGCTACAAAAAAATGAGCAGCTACTATCAACGTAATAGTGGGAAAATTTAAACAAGACTTTTTGCCTGTTATTTTAATTAAGAAGGGTGTATGTATTAAGCAGATGATCAGTACAAGTTAACTTCTGATTGGTTGCTATGGGTTACTGCACCATGGCAAACTTAGTGTCTTTTATTTCATAACCCCATATATCTCCAAACTGTGTGGAAATGTCTAACATGATGATGTAATAATGCATCTTGTGGTTGAATGATTATTTAATAAATCCCTACAACGTCTGTTTTCTCTACAATTTCAGATAAATGGGTTGAACAATGTGTTTCCAGTTTTAGAAAGATAAATAGCCAATATGTTATTACAGGCTGGTGAAATCTCTGAGAAGTTAACTACAGGTGTTTACACATGTGTTTGCTTTGAAATGCTAGTATTATGTGTTTAGTGTTTTTATTTATTCTAATAAAATGGAACACTTATATATTAGTAACTGAAATGTTCAAACCCAGGTGCCACAGAATCAATACCTTCAATCATCAAATACAAAGCACAATCAGGGCTCTCCAAAGGCAGTCTATCATTGCACTATCCTGTACATTGCACTATCCCAGTGATCCCCAACCAGTGGCTCAGGAGCAACATGTTGCTCACCAATCCCATGGATGTTGGTCCCAGGTGCTGGTTTTTTAATTTCTGTCTTGGAGTCAAATTTTGGTTGCATAAAATCCAGGTGTACTGCCAAACAGAGTCTCCTGTAGTCTGCCAATCCACATCCACAAAATAACCAATTGCAGCCTTTTTCAGTCACTATCTCGTACACAGCACAACACTCATTGTTTGTCAGACTTTGGTGCTCACTAAGACCTGCTGCCTCAGGGTACTCATACTCATTAAGACCTACTGCTTTACACAACTCTACACACATATGAATCCTCCTTCTAAAGGTGGATACTATTAAAAAACTTTTTTTAAGCCTTTTATATTCACTTCAAAACAACCAGCTTAACCTAACCCATCTACAGGGCATAATATCACCTTTTTGAGCTGACTATTATATACACAGCCACAAAATGTACTTTAGTGATAATGGGACAGTATGTATCTTTTTATGGGGCTACATACCACAGTCACAACTACTTACTAATCCCCAACCTAAAAGGGTGATGACACACAGAGCTACTAGTAGCAGCAACTTGTCATGGCTACTAAAATCAACAATGCTGATAATTTACTGATAATTGTCTCTACATGTGCTTTAGCAGAGGCAGTTCTAATTATTGTCCATGGTAGGGTATTTTCTGGCAATTAGTAGCCATGACAAGTAGCTGCTGCTAAGTAGCTCCATGTGCCTTCACCTTAAGGGCTCTGGCACACGGGGGAGATTAGTCGCCCGCGAACAGGGAGTTAAATCGCGGGCGACTAATCTCCCCCGTGTGCCAGAGCCCTAAAAGTTATATGGTGTTTTAGATACGTATTGCAAGGTTGCACAGAAAGCTGTTCAGTCTGAAGTATGCACCTTTCTTAGGGTGAAGACACACTGGGCTACTAGTAGCAGCTACTTTTTCACAGCAACTAAACTTCAGAAAATACTTTGCCATAGACAATACTGAGAAGTGGCTCTGCTAAAACATACGTAGAGACAATTATCAGTAAAGATCAGCATTGTCTATTTTATTAGCCACTACAAGTAGCTGCTACTAGTAGCCCCATGTGTCTTCACCCTTATAGTGTATTTTACATCTTTGCTTCTAAACTGATGGGCTGCAGATTAGCGATGAATCAAACTTTGACTAACCTTTTACTTCTATGATTTAAAACCTTGATTTTACAGATGCAACCTCCTTCTAGTAATTGATTTGTTCATGCCGCCCTCTAGCTTAGCTGACTGATAACATCCCTAAGCAGACGGAGAACGTGCTAAGCCTCAGCAGAAAATAAAGATCAGCAGCTACTGTTGAAATAGGCCTGCTACCACTCTTAATTACATTACACTAACATTTATTTATAAAGCGCCAACATATTCCGCAGCGCTGTACAATAAATGGGTTACATACATTGGACATACAGAGTAACATATAAAGCAATCAGTAACCGATACAAGAGGTGAAGAGGGCCCTGCCCAAAAGAGCTTACATAAAGAATAGAATTTGCATTTTAATAACTAAGAAAATACCCCATATACCACAGTCCTAATACAATTAAGGACAATGCCACGTGTATGTGGCATACCATGGTATGCAATCCAATAGCAAAATAAGGGATTTTTTTACACTTCCCAGAACCACCACATGTAACGTGTTTTATATGTGGTGATTCTAATGGATCCCAATGGCAAGGTATTTTCAGGAGACTTGTCACCTTTGGGTCCTGCAAGCTACACATCTCTCTGTGTGCTATTGTCCTTAGGGTGATGGCAAACAGGACTGATCTGGGTGTTGCAGGTAGCACAATAGAGAAAAATAGGGAAAAAATGCTTAAAATAGCAGAAAAAAAAACAAAATAAAAATACTCATTATGGTGTATGAATTAAATGGTTGACTGAGGATTTACTCATGTGCAATGGAAGGGTTTCCTGCTAGTTAATATATTTTGTTTTATATTTATAGACCCCTTCTTTGGGGTCTTTAATTTATCAAGCTTTACCAAGAAGATTTCTGTATACTCGAGTATAAGCAGAGTTTTTCAGCACTAAAAATGTGCTCAAAAAGTAACCCTCGGCTTATGCTCGAGTAGCTTATGCTCGAGTATACCTCCCCCCTACCTCCACTTGTGTCCGTCCTGCCAACTCTTGTAACGTGCTCGCAACCCCCCGCCCCCCCCCCCGTGGACGGAGGTGAGTGCGTGCCTCCCCCCTACCGACTCTTGTAATGCGCTCGCAACCCCCCCCGCCCCCCCGTGGACGGAGGTGAGTGCATGCCTCCCCCCTACCTCCTGCCGACTCTTGTAATCTTCACCATCATTGCCAGAGGCTTGGCACATACCCCCGTGTCACTGACTGAGAATAGATGGGGTGGGGGCGCACGGACAACGAGGTACTCATTATATTTCTTGTGCCTTACAAAGATCTGATCATTTAAGAATACATTTTATTAATATACAGTACCAGGAAGATCAACATTTTTTTGTCAACCATCTTGATCCACATGGTGGGTAGGGTTGTATTTGTTCTACATTGGCTTCACTAATTATCTACGAGGGGATGCTTCTCTTCTTCTCATTTACACGTCTTCCCTTAGCTTTACTCTTTGAAGGTCTCTCTGCAGCAGTTAGGATCTGGAACACGTCCGTCCACGGGGGACTGGGGGGGGAGTTGTGTGTGCCGAACGCATTACATCTTCACCATCTACCATTCACCATCACTGCCGGAGTAGCCAGAGGCTTGGCACATACCCCCGTGTCACTGGCTGAGAATGGATGGGGGTGGGGGCGTACGGACACACGTCCAAGTACTTGATAATTAGTATGGCAGCTTTCTCAGCGTTCCCAAACTTGCTTTTGTCTGCTGCTGTGGCATTTTTCTTTCCCTAAAGTTATCTATTTATTTATCTGCTATTTATTTGATTATTGAAACTTAGCAGTAGTGGTTGCATTTCCCACCCTAGGCTTATACTCGAGTCAATAAGTTTTTCCAGTTTTCTCACTCTACTGGTAACATACATTATCTGCTCAGAATTATTACAGGTATAGCATCTGTTATTCAGAATGCTTAGGAACAAGTTATCTTTTCTTTAATTTGGATTTCCAATTAAGTTCAAGTTACAAAAAATCATTTAAAAAATAAAAACCCAAATTGATTGCTTTGCCTCCAATAAGGATTAGTTATATTTTAGTTGGGATCAATTACAAGCTATTGTTTAATTATTACAGAGAAAAAGGCACTCATTTTTAAAAATTAGAATTATTTGATTAAAGTTGGGGCTATGGTATATGGCCTTTCCATAAGTTAGAACTTTCTAGACACTGAGTGTCTGGATAACAGATCCTGTCCCTCTACCGTATCCAGCATTCAGTTTGGAATCCCAAGACATTTAAAAAGTTTCCCAATAGCCAGAATTTTTTAAACCTGGTTAGAATGAAACCTGGCTTGCCTGCAATTTACTGCACATAATGTCAAGCTCAAAGCCATGTTATAATGAAGAGAGCAAGCAGAAAGTTTAAAGAGGAAAAGACATCCCTGGCAATACAAACCACAAGAATACTACCAGCATACAGCACTGCAAGGTTATAGGGGCATCAGCTGAGGGAACTAAGCCAAATTTTGTTCATCAAATATAAGGATGACTGTCTGGCAGGGCTAATAATTTGTATGTATGGTATTCAAATAAGGGGGCACTAGATTACATTGAGCATGCAGTCCTGTCTGAGGACAGAAAAGTGGCAGAGAATGTACAGTTGGATTAATAAGGTAAATGTAGAGGTAATGACAGGGCTCAGAAATGGAAGCTCTAAAGAATCTTTGTAGAGAGTGCTGAAAGGAGCTTGCTGCTTATCAGACAGGAACACCTTGTACTGCAGGGCCTGCTCCAGCACGTGACAAGAGACCGCCAAGGGGCTGTTATAGAGGCCTGAGGGGAAAAACAGCACGCAGACAAATAGGCATGCTGAGGGATTACATAACGGCAAAAGTACAGTAGAGGCCCAAACCTTTGGGGGATCAAAGGAACATGTCAGGGTACAATCAAAGGACTAGTCAACCCAAAATATTATTTTTTTGCCTGATAAAAGAAAAAAAAAAAAAAAAGAAACATAATTCTAAGCAACTTTACAATAGACATTCATAACAAATTTGCAATGGTTTTTGTATATATAATTGCTATTACAAGTAGTGTTTTCCAGTACTTTTGTATTCTTTGCCCTAGTGGCTCTGGAATTTGAAACAATAAAAATAAACCAGCAGATTGACAGACCTGTCTTGCTGGAGGAGACTGACCTTTGCAACATTGTTTAAAAAGTAACAAGGTGTTCAGCAAATGCTGCTTTCAATAGCAATCACATTTACAAATAACTTTTAAAAGACTAAACATTTTCAATAAATTCACATTGGAAAGTTGCTTGGAATTATGTTTTCTTTTATTAGGCAAAAAATATTTTTTGGGGTTGACATGCCCTTTAAGGGCTCTGGCACACGGGGAGATTAGTCGCCCGCGACAAATCTCCCTGTTCGCGGGCGACTAATCTCCCCGAATTGCCATCCCACTGGCAACAATGTAAGTCGCCGGTGGGATGGCTCACGCTGCGCAGGCGATTTCAGCAAATCGCCGAAGTTGCTTCGCGAGGCATTTTCGGCGATTTGCCGAAATCGCGCCGCCGTGTGTGCCATCCCATCTGCGACTTACATTGTCGCCGGTGGGATGGCAACTGATGGCAACTCGGGTGGAAGGACAAAGGTGGAAGATAAGAGTGTATGCAGTAACCAATTAAGATGTATGTTTGTTTTATGATACCTTAAACAGTAATAATGCTGCCGCTATAATAAAATATTCTATTTATTTTAATGAGTCTAAAGACAAAGGATATCTGAAAGTACGTGATGTATTAAATAAGCTGGAACAGTATTTAAGTGGTCTAGTAAATAACGATACCGATAACAAACAGGGTAAATCAATGTTGTATGTTATAGTATAGCCTTGCAAAAAGACAGCAATATCAGCTTCATTCTCTGGAAAACAATAGGAATGTTACATGAGAACAAATTAAGTTTCTCTATCAACATTATTTTTCCGTAAAAACTACAAACACAGCTATAAATCTCTTACATTACTGTTCTCTCATCGCAGCTGGGCCCTATTGCTATAAAGAATACATGTCATGTGACTAGCATACTTGCTTCAAATTGGCTACTTCTGCACAAAGAGGGCTGTGTAGTCACAGACCAATCAAATTCCTTTTAAATTGAAGCAGAAGCTGACTAAGGCTTCCTTTCGTGCAGAGGAAACTGGAACATTTATCTTTACAACAGTAAAAAAAAAAGAAAAATAATAGTAATAATACATGTATACTGGAAATTTACTAACAAGCTTCCTTAGCTTGATGGGATAACTATACATCCTGTTTAAGTCATACTTTTCAGCTTTTGAAATACAAGCAGCTTTTATGTTAGCTATTAAGCATTTGTCCTGATTCTCCTGACTTTGGAGAGCTTTAACACAGGAAAAATGAAATTGACTTCCAATTAATGGGTTGGTATTATGAGTATTTGCTTAACTTGTGGGTACTAACCACAAACTGAGTAATTTTAAGGTCTTGGATGACAACTGATGTTTCAGGTCTATGGTATGTAATACACACACTAATATGATTAAAGCCATCAACTTACTGGAGTGGTACAGCCTTCAACACCCCACAACTCTTTGTTTACTAAACCCTGCAAATATATCCCCTACTATAAAATATAAGGAGTCACAGCACACCACTTCCAACCTTAAGAAAAACAGCAATTACTATACCTTAGATTCTCCTTTCCACAGAAATGTTCTAATAAATATTATAGTGTGAATTAGGGAGGCTAATATTACACTAAAAGGAATTCAATCCCAATTCATTCAATCCTATTCATTAATGTTTAGTCCTTTAGATGACACTAGTTAAAATCCCTTATTTAAAAATGGTACATGCGATCCAACACAAAATAAACAAACAGATACAAAGTTGTGCCTACCCAAGTGCAAAACACATAGGGGCAGATTTATCAATACACGAGTTCGAATCCCGAATGGGAAAAACTCGGACCGGAAACGAAAACCTCTAAAGATCGCAAACATCACGAAAATGCCCACGAAAAAATCGTACCAGTCACGACAATATCGCATTGGGGATCCGAAAGTGCCAAAACTTTTGCACCGAACAACTGCAAACAGCGGCAGAGCCTCTCCGAATCCTTTGTGAAAGCATCGTGAGGGCGTCCGAAAATTTTGTGCGGGTCGTTCGGAAAAGTCGCGCGGGCCCGAAAAAATCGGTGAAGATGCGCTCGGAGCGTTCGGATGAACGCTCCCAGCGTTCGTGTATTGATAAATCTGCCCCATAGTCTTTAACAAGTCCTTGGCAATTAATTGCTGTGCTGCAAATCGGCATGCAATTAGTCACGATGACTTGTGCATTAGACTATGGCGGCAACTAAACGCCCCATGTGCCTTCGCCCTTAAGGTGGCGACACCATCGGTCGCACGAAAGATTGTTCCATCAGCCACTAACGTTCAGGGCTGAAACGGCAGATAAGGAGGTAGAAACAATATGATTTCTACCTCCTTCTGTCGATTCAGCCCTGAAGGCAGATTTTGCTCAGACGCCTTCTATAGCGCACGATAAAAATCTTTTAACCTGCCCGATCGGCGAGCCGACCGATATCAGCAGCCTCCAGCGATATCGGTCGACTCGGCGACTTGCCATACACGCACCGAATATCTTACGAAACGAGGTTTCGTACAATATTATCGGTGCGTGTATGGCCAGCTTTATTCCTGTTGTGCTCTGAAGGAGGCAATGTACTTGTAAACAATGTACACAATCCCAAAAATCAGCACCTTACCCAATCAGATGGATAGCTTAAAATGGACCACACAGGGTACAGTTGCATTTCTTTTGTTCTAGTTGTTCCAGCAGAGCAGGCAGAACAGCAGGAAGTGAATCTCCCTTATGGCGGCCACACACGCTAAAATTACGATCTTTTCCACTACCATTGGCTGTGGGAATGAGCGTTTATCCACTCTACTAATGTTAAGAGCTTAATTATCAGATATGCAGGTAAAAACAAAGAAATTCTTACCCCTATCTGCAAGTCAGCATTAACGTTTTTGATGTTCAGCCACATTAAAAGAGGCACCATATCAAAATTTTCAGTCCTGCCCGATCAACGCGACGACCGATATCCAAGGTTTTTACTGATATCAGTCATCCTGTCTCCTACCATACACGCCCCGATTATCATACAATAAAATAGTGTGTATGCCCACCTTTACTCACCTGCCAGTGCACCCTACACAGGCAGATATAGAACACTGACAAATTACATTTTCAAGCATGTCCAAATCCCAAACTGCCCAACATCTATAGGACATGGAAGAGATTAGGATCAGTGGGGCTGCCACATATACACCAAAAACAGTAGAAAATACATTTTACTGGTGTGTGTATGGCCAGCTAAATACTGATGGTACACAGGCATATTTCACTGTTGTGAGAACACACCCCTCATTTAATGCAAGAAGCAATGCATACATGCTCATTTTATTCCAATATATTAAATATACTACTGCAGACTGGATAGTGCATTTGTATTCATCCCCTGATGTCTGTTGTGACTTGACTTTTACTAAAAAGTGGTGTACGTCAAAGGGTAGATTAAGGGGCACATTCATTAAAGTACGACAGGTCCGAATATGTTTTTTGCACATTTTGTGTATTTTCTGTGATATTTTCGTTAATTTGCACAATTTTTTGTACTTTGCGACAATTTGCGCAACAAAATTGTTTTTGTCGCAACGAGTATGAAAATTTCGGATTCATTCGAGCTTCTTTATCGTGACTTTCCTTTGGCCAGGTTGGAGCCGCAGAGTGCCATTGAGTCCTATGGGAGGCTTCTAAAATCATGCACTGAAGTCAGAAAGGTTTTCCCACCGTTTACGATTGTTCAGATACGAAAATTTTGTAACGATTGTTTCCATGCGAAAATTTCGGAACGTAAGTATGAAATCTTCATATTCAAATGAACAAAATTTTCGTGACTTTTGCAAACATCAGAAACTATTGGATTTCGTGATTCGGATTCGTACTTTAAAAAATCTGGCCCTAAGTGTCATTTACTCAACTGAACATGTAAGATCTCTTTTTCTTGTAGCACTAATTTTTCTAATAATGTGATTATTTCAGATGCAAGTTAAAAGATATAAAATACATTTTGAGGAATTAAATTGCTGACTAAGCAGAGGCCACAATTCATGAAGGATGTTTTCCTGCGAGTCTTTCAAAATAGGTTTTACAAAAACCCACCCAGACAATTTTAGGTACAGTGTTATGGAAAAAAAAAAAAATTGTGCTCACAAATGTACAATACACAACGGTTCTAAAGTTTCTTATATACCCTGGTTCTCCTTCCTTGGGCCACTTACACAGGCAATGGTAAGTGCGTTACTGTGTTGTGGACTTTTTTTGCAGTATAGTCTATAACATCTGTACAACTCAGTAGACAAGACTGGTGTCATTAACATTTCCATGCAGTAAATTCCAAAAAAAAAAAGCTGGAATATCATAATGCACTACAAACACTAATGTGTAAAGGCCACAGCATTTTAATTCAAAGAAATAAACCATACCCACCAATCAAAATTCTGCTTTCATTAGTATAACTGCACTTGATCAGTCAAGGGTAAATGATGATTTGGATCTGGCACTTAATATTGCTGTGCTTACTCTAATCAGCGCCTGCAATTCTAATTATTAACTAAAAATGCAGTGATACCACTTTTTGGCCAATACTCTATGACAGGGATCCCCAACCTTTTATACCCATGAGCCACATTCAAATGGAAAAAGTTTTGGAGAGCAGCACAAGCATGAAAAAAGTTCCAGGAGGTGCCAATAAGAGCTATAATTGGCTATTTAATAGCCCCAATGTGGACTGGAAGCCTACAGAAGGGTTTTTATGCAATCAAAGCTTGCCTCTTAACCAGAAATTCAGAAATAAGCACCTGTTTGAGGTCACAGGAAGCAACATCCAAAGGTTTGGGGAGCAACATGTTGCTCACGAGCCACTGGTTGGGGATCACTGCTCTATGATTATGCATGATAAGCATAAGTGCAGGGCGGCCCTTTATTCGCCATAAGTCATATCACTTAAAGGCAAGAACCATGCAATTAACATATTTTATTATGGTATTCAGATAAAACATAATTATTGTGGGACACTGTCTCTTGTACTAAGTGTATGTGTTGCATGTCTGCCTTAATGTAGACAATACTTCTGCTGTTAGCCAGAAAGGAAACAGAAATTTACAAAAAGAACAGGAAATGTGCTCTGCCAAGAAGGTAAGAAAAGTAACCATAATATTTCGCAAAGTAAAGGAGTTTCCGGCAAAACTACCCTACACTAAACATAAGGCTGATGCCACATGGGGAGATTTGTCGACCGTGGGCTACCCATGAGCAACATCTCCTGAAAGGCAACCAATTATAATAACTGGGGGGTGTCTAAAATTTGGCACCCCACCCATAATTTTCCTTCTCCTTTAATGACCCTAACAGCTGGCTACTTTTCTTTATGGCAGAATTTTCAACATAAAATGTCAAAAGTTAAATGGTAGTGGCTGGACTTTTATTAATACAAACAAGATGATAAGTATATTAGAAAACTGTATGGTCTATACATATATATATTAATGAAACAGTTCATTTGTTATAAAGAAAACCAATCCTATGCACATTTTAGAAGTAACCTTAATGAAAGATCATACAGCTTTAAAGTGACTGAAAAATCTGTAAATGTACTTAATATAAGTCTTTACGTTGGACAGTTAATGTGTTTAGTATTTGGATAATGGATTAAAGTTTTTTTAAGGCTATAGGCCAAGTGGTCAGAAATTTCAAACACTGGATGTAAAATTAAGAGCAAAAATATATCTGCCAGCTGTAAATAGAATGCATGCTTAGTAAAGCCCTTCCTTCCAAACAGTTGCAATACAAGTTAGAAATTCACAAAACAATCCATAGGGGATAAGAACAACTGTTATGTGGGGATGGGCAACACTCCTATAAACAACTGGGTGGCAGCACTGCTATACAGTTCAAGAGCTGGTAAATTTTTAACAAAAAAACAGCAGAGCAGGTTACAACCACAAATGCAGTGGGTATTACATAACAGTAATATACATGAAAGAAAGCCTGCAAACAGATGCATCCCAGTCACTAAGGTTGTTTGCACAAATACACAGTTATACCCCACTGAACCCTCTAAACCTGGGCAGAGTCCCACTGAGCCCTCTAAACCTGGGCAGAGGACTGATAAACTCATACCCATTCAACCTGTGCATTGGTCTTGGTGCGCCCTCAACCTGAGAAGACAAAATCAAACTTTACCTGGTTTTACCAACACAGCCTGGGCTGAGGCTTTTAACCAAACCAACCTGTGCGAAAGCCTAGTTAAGCCTACTAAACTTGGGAAGGAGTTATCCTCTTTCCACTTTGAAGACAGACTATATCTGTGTGATATTAACAATCTGACATGGGTCAAAGACACATCTGTAAAAGTCAGGTCAGTCAGATCATGCCCATACAACCTCTGCAGTGGCAAAGTTAAAATAAAAACTAGTGGTGTGATGAGTAGACCCATACACAATGGTGGTATGGCTAGTAAGAAGTAATATAGTATTATATTTTGAGACAGGAAAATAACATAGCTACATAGTTATGTAGAAGGCAAAGTCAAAATAAGACAGAAACATTAAGAGTGACTAATACTCATACAAATGAGCAGTATATACATTGTGGTCTCTAAGCCAATCTTTGAGCTTTAAGAGTATCACAGGTTCACAAAAACAGAGCAATGACAAACCTTAACATAAATGTGATTTACTGTAGATACCCAGGATACTGCAAAATATATGTGATTAAATATACTTGACAAGCACCCCCTAAACAGACAATAGGGTTGATTCACTAAAGGTCGAAAAGTTTTATCGCACTTTTTTGCGGTAAAATTGATGTTAATTTATTAAGTGCATGCGTTAATTTTACCACATTGTGTTAATTAGCGCGCAGAAATAATACTAACGCATGATTCACAAACACTCTAAATATCACATTAGTCTGTGCGAAAAATAACACCTACTTGAGGCAGGCGGTAATTATAGAAATAGAAAAGTTAATGAGCTTTTGGCAATAAAATATGGACTTTGCAGTGTTATTTATTCAAGTATGTGTTGGACCTAGAGTGATCCAGTTTGCAGGGAAATTTTCATAAAAGTAGTTTTACGAAAGTAATGCCATGTATGGCTAATATGGCGTGCGTTTTTTCGCACGCGGCGACTATTTGTGCGCGATGTGTTGATTAGTGCGCGTTCCGTCAAATACCGCACGAAAATAGTCTTCGTGACTTAAAAACCGCAAGCAGCATCGCGTCTAAATTAACGCAACTATACTTTTAGTGAATCGTGCGTTACGACACGAAAAATTAGACACAATAACATTTTTTACGCATGCTATAAATAGCGCACGTTTTAACGCACTTTAGTGAATCGGCCCTAATGTATTCTTGGTGATAACCTAATGGCAAATTGAGACAAGACACTCTAACAAAGGATATAAATATCACCCATACATACAATTACTGAAAATGAAAAGTATGAATGTAGAACAAAGACAAGTTAGTTCACCTGTATACAGACATGTGAAAGACCTAGGAATGTTTACATCAAGTGAATATATGTACATAGATAGAAACAGTATCACACATACAAATACAGAAAAGATAACCAGACATGTACACTGGTAGATACACAAATACTGTAAATAGGACTTTCAACACAAATACAATTGGGGAGGGGTTAACTGATAAGGGAAAAGATAACAATAATACACAGGTGGAAATACCTTACACACATAAGGGACGTACACAGGTATCAACCATAACCTAGGATATACAGGGCTACCCACGTACCTTTTACACTATTTAGGTCCAGTAGGAACTTTTTGTAGTTGGAGACGCTCATTCTCTCCTCAATGAACTGAACAATGGCAGGGTACAAAGCAGCTCGTATCTCTGTAACCTAGAGGTAAATGATCCTTGTACAGGCAGCTTCCCCCCCTACTGTTGTACAAACACACCACACAAAACATAAGGGTGCACAAAACAAAACTCAGCTTGTTTCAAGGATATTTATGCGTCAAAAAAACAGATTTACAACAGAATGTGGCACCTACCCCTTACACTGACAGGTTCTCCCTGATCATAAAACAGGATGTTTTTTTCTTTCTTACTTTCTGACCTTTACTTAAAACAAGCTAATAATTTTGTCTGGCCCCAGGGATTTCTCAGCTAGGAACACATAACTGAGGGGTAATAAAGTAATTTACTAATACAATTCACTCAAGCATACACACAAACTATACAAAGATTATGCAGTTCTTCCATCACGTTTGCAAACCGTCACGCTTCAAACATGGCTAACGCTCCTGTGTACTGCACCAATTCAGCACCCTAGCTATTGAGCATCTCTAGGCTTGGCGATAATGGTCCAAATGAACTTGTGTGTGTTTAAAGGGGCTGCCTATGTGAAGCTTGACATGGGAGGGGGGCTACTGGATTGAGTTTCATCACCTGCTCTGTGACAGCTGGCAGACTCAAGATGCAGACCTTTATATGGATATCATGATTTCAACAAAGCATGGTACCATTAAATCCAATGTAACCCCTATATATCTTACATGACCACCTGGTAATATAAAACATTTTGCAAACACATTGTTTATTCTTAACAACTAATACTCACCACACAAAGTTTGTCTGAAGCACTGCCCCCCCAATTACAATACATTCATTATAGCAACCACTGAAACTAAAAGATCTATGAAATACCATTTATAAATCAAATTCTGGATCTCCATCAGAAAACCAAAATACGCTAAAAATCTTCAATTTCAGGATATGCTCATCCTTTCACAAAAGAGAACAAGAGTAAATGATTCACAAAACTGTTAGAAAACAGATTATCAGCGCTGCCAACAAACTTAATCCCACAGGTAAACTATTCTGCCCAGCACATTTCCTTCCTCCCAGCTACAGTAGCATCACAGTTGCAAGTAACACTCTGCACAGTATTTGCCTACAGCAGTTACTGCATTTTTATGCAGCCCCCTGCACTACTACAGCATCTCAGTCCATTCTGTAACATAGTTATATCTTCATTCTTAAGCAGTTGGTCCAAGACATGCCTAAAACCCCAAACGTTTGCAGCTCTGAGCAAAAAAACATGTATATACTCACAGAACAAAGTGAAAAAACCATTTACACTCTGAAAAACGAGCACAGAAAATAACTTTACTCATTCATAATACAGACAGTAAGTCATGAAACTATTGGAAAGGAATTGTGCCTTTTTCCCAGTAAAAAAAAAAAATAAATAATTTCAGTTATGTTATGTTAAGCATTTTGCTGCAACTAACCTGAGGTAAGGTTCTCTTCTAATTCTCATTTCTAAAATGGTACTGGCTGCAAGAAACCACTGGGGCTGATTTACGAACACAGATGCTAGATTGCACAAGGGCAGCTGCTAATAGAGAAATGCTCATGTGCGCTGTGGCAGGTTCATCTTGTCATCTCTCATACCCATTAATGCACACAGAGGGTATCATCATGGTCATCTCTGTTAGCAGGGATAACACTTTGTGTGACATCCAATGTATTTATTATGCTTGGTTAATTGGTTACTACTTAAGCGAGTTAGCAGCTATGTCACCCATGGCCATTCCCTGTATAAGGTGTCTGTGATGCCAGTATTCACTACTCTTGCTAAATAATGAACATAGCATGCCATCATCCACTGTTTCTCACTGTATGCTTTGTAGTGCCAGTATCTGCCACTCTCAAGAGTATACTTGGCATGCCAAAACCCAATGGTATTTTACCTTATAATGTAGCTGCAGTGCCACAACCTCTCCAGGAATAATTTTCTTAGGTTGCAAATAAAAATTGCTTCTTACTAAATAACGTACTTAAGCCCTGTTCAATCTGTTTAGGATGCCAATAACTACTGTTTCTTATTGTATAATCAGTTTAGGGTGCATTATTCTCTGCTTCTCAGTGTATAATCTGCTTTGTCACCCATTTTCTAGTCATTCCTTTTTCCATTTTTAGAAGTGTATTTATCAAATGGTGAACCCAATTGACTTTTACCCGTTGATAAATATCCTTCTAAAAATCCCATAGGAATGATTAGAAAATGGGTGCTTTTTGCTGTAGTTTGTTAAAGGGATACTGTTGTGGTTTTTATGGTATACTTTTTATTTCTACATGACACTTTTACATAGCAAATACCTTTTAAATTTAATTCTTGAACCAACAAATTTATTTTATTACTTGTAATATTGGTGTGTAGGCAGCCATTTCTGTGCACTGTGCCTGAATCTAAGTTTTCAGAAAGAGCCACTGCTACAGATTAGAACTGCTTTCAGGTAACCTACCGTTTCTCCTACTATGTAACTGGAGGAGGCGCAAGCCAGACTTGTATTTTTTACTATTAAGTGCTATTTTGATATCTACTGCTATCTTGCTACCTTCCCATTGTTCTGCCGATTGTCTGCTGGGAGGCGGGTGAAATCACTCCAACTTGCAGCTCAGCAGTAAAGTATGACTGAAGTTTATCAGAGCACATGTCATATGGTTGTGGCACCCTGGGAAATTAAGAACACGGCTAGCCCCATGTGAGTATTAAAAAAAATTCTATTTGTGTTTTTGAAAAACAGATTTCAATGCAGAATTCTGCTAGAGAAGCTCTATTAACTGATGCATTTTGGAAAAAAAACAAACAAAAAAAAAAAACAAGTTTTCCCATGACAGTATTGCTTTAAATCAGCAGTGGGTCCCTTCACCCATGGATCTGTTATGTCATTATGTAGCACTTGTTTCCCTAAAGTCTACTACTACACCATGCACCACTGAGAATGATTCTCAGTGAACAAATTTCACAACACTCTACCCTACATAAAGTAAAAGAAACACACACAGTTAGGCTAATTTACCTAGGATTCTGATACATAGCTTTTATGTTCCATCAGTTTATACTTTATAGTACTTAAGGATCGAAATGTAGTAAATGGCACAGAGCTTGCTCCAAGTATAATAATCCATACAAAGCAAACAAGCAACTTTCTGCCCAAAGCACTTAATACTCTTTTTATTAGTTTATTGTAGATGATCCAACTTAGATCACATGTTGCTCCTTTTGCTTTATTTTCCCCAAACTTTGTGAAGAAACACTTTGAGGTTGGTGGGTTTTAAAGGCTTAGGTTTTCAAAGTAAGTGTAGTTTGGATACATTGGTGGGGTTTCATTTTCAGCACACCAGTTCTTTTCCCTGGTCCTTCTCAGGGAAAACATATTTTGCTGTCTGTTTAATTATCCATCACTGAATTACTAACTTCTCTCAGCATTAGCCCCAACCATATATATGCAACAATTCAGAGCCCAAACAGTACAACATGTCTTTCTAGCATTTATTTTGACTAAAATATGACTCCTCACTCTTTCAGGTAATAGAGGCAAACACAGACAGGAAATATTTACAATATTACTTAGTTTGCCATCCTCAATTTGTCACCATACATACATCCAGATGACATTCACAATGTCATTCTTTTTATTCCACTCTAATCTCCACATAACCAACATATGTGATATGTGGATTTAAAAATGTATCCCCTCTGTGGAAAGAGGGTTCAACAACAACACCACATTCACACTCACATACTTTTACTACACCCTTGGCCAACCAGAGTTAATTAAGAACAGAAATAAAACCAATATTACAGGCAACCAGATTCAACCTTGCTGTCTTCTATGGTTCCAGAAGTATAGATATTTCTAATGCATCTATAATATTATGCATACAATGCTTTTATAAAAAATGAAAACCTAGATAATTAGAAAAATATTCAGTCTTTATTACTAGAATATCAAATCAATCAACAATCAATGTCAAAATCAGCAATCTCATCATAACAAATTCCTAAAAAGTTCTTGTTAGGTGTCATATCAACTAACCAGTGTATTTGCTATATACAAAGATGCATTGTACCTAAAGGGTTTCTAAAACTCACAAAAAGCATACATAAAACTAGGCATCTAATGTGTACTTCAGAACATTAAAAATGTTCACCCATTGCTTACATTAAAACACCAAAAGTATATTTCCCCAAACAATCCACATACAGGGTACGAAGTTTACAACTGATAATATTGTCCATAATACTACTACACTGCAAAATCTCATTTAAAATATCTTAAACCTAATGCTCTGTACTATAACATCCAACATAATCATTTTAAATTTTTGCCTCACCACAAATCCTTTTGGAAAAACAAAAATAAATCAACTGTATAGCAGGCTACTGTAGAACTATGACTACTATTGCAGGAAAAATTAACAGCAAAATCTCCGGAAATCTTTGTTCACTACCTAGAGAAGCCCATATACCTTGCCAAGCTTGCATTATATAATAATCAGAGGCTATGTTTTATTTGCTTTACAATGTTTTCCAGTTTAGTCAACCACCCATGTGGGTAACCTTTGTAACATCAAAACTGAAGGTAAATGTTACTTGTTACATAAGCATATCAGTGATTATATCTATGATTTTTATGGTTTGTTTTTCAGGTCTCATTATGCAATATATTTGTTGCTTTTATGCAGTTTATTTCCATAATGCCTTGCTCTTTCAACTACATAGAGGTGATTGATATTGTTTTTATCCTGTTTCTTAGGTGAGTGCTTTCCCTTGATACCCACAAAATATTTGCCGATCAGATATCATGATATCTTAAACAGAATACCTATTTCACTCATCTGGCACATTCAAGAACAATTAATTATATTGTGAAAAAATACACTTTACTTATATTTTCAATGTTATCAAGTAGAATTTCAGGTAGATAAATGCCTCCATTTCCCATAATAATAGAAAGTATTCAGGCTTGCTTTAAGGAGCAACAAAAAATCCTGGCATTGTTATGTATTGACTTAATAAAACTGAGACTATGTGCAGTTGTTCAGGATTGCAACATGCTAAGGGTTAATATAGCACATTAAACAGACACCAGAAATTCCTGTTTGGGGAGAGAGAGAACAGCTGGGAATCCAATAACCAGCTGCTGTACCAGTAAAGCCAGTCTTCTGACCAGTCTTAAATGTGTTAATCCTGCCCATCCATACCAGAATACAATTTCCCCCAAAAGCCTAAAATGACCAAACCAGTCTCTTGCACAGTTACTACTTGTATTCAGTTAGATCAATCAGCTGCCTGGAGCACCCAAATTTCAGTGGCTTTGTTAGAGTGCAGCATGTACATTGAGCCCCCAATAGGGTCCATAATGAGCAACAATGATCTTTGAGTATAATTGTTTATTAAAATAACTATCCTGATCTGAGGTAGATTTTTACATTTAATCCTGAGGTTCCAATGGTTTCTAAATTAATTTCTGCTTTGACAACAAGGCCTGGAATATCCATCCTTTGACTCAGCACCTGAGTGTAAACAGTCTAATCTTTCCCTTGATTCTACAGGCAACAGTGACTGTTCCGTGACTCCCTGGTCATGTCTAATCTGCATTGATCTTACAGTTCAATATAACCTTTACTTTAACCTTCAGCAAAGGAAATGGTAGCTCAAGACAAAAAAGTTTCTAGGGCAGCTAAATATTAACCAGATTCTTGCCCACCAATAAAACCTTCTTCGTTATTCTATACTAGTGTAATTAGCAATTAAAACACCGGCCTACATCCATTATCCAACACTGCCTACTCTAAAGATAATAACACATGTGACATTTTTTCCCAGCTAAAAGCCAACCTATCTAAAAAAAAAAAAAAAAACTGGGAACTGCCACTATTACAAAAATCCTCTAAACTGTAATGGATGTTTAATACAAATATACAGAACATTGAACAATTTAATTGAGATTTCCTAATCCTAATGTTTTTTTTCCATGTTTTTTTTTTTTTTACCTGCTCCAACTGGCTGAATCCAGCATGAGTCAGTGATTTGCCTTTCTGAAAGACAGCAGTTCTTCAATGTAGGAAAAAATGTTGGTTTGAAGAAGCATACTAAAAACTATATATTTTTATAACTATAACCTATTTGTGAAACAGAATAATTAAGCATACAGGCAAGCAGAGTATAGCACACAGGCAGGGTAGGGCAGGCAGAGTATGGCACACACAGGCAGGGTAGGGCAGGCAGAGTATGGCACACACAGGCAGGGTAGGGAAGACAGAGTATGGCACACACAGGCAAGCAGAGTATGGCACACACATGCAGGGTAGGGCAGGCAGAGTATGGCACACACAGGCAGGGTAGGGAAGGCAGAGAATGGCACACACAGGCAGGGTAGGGAAAGCAGAGTATGGCACACAGGCATGGTAGGGCAGGCAGAGTATGGCACACACAGGCAGGGTAGGGCAGGCAGAGTATGGCACACACAGGCAAGGTAGGACAGAGTGTGGCACATACAGGCACGGTAGGGCAGGCAGAGTATGGCCCATACAGGCAGCATAGGGCAGAGTATGGCACATACAGGCAGGCAGAGTATGGCACATACAGGCAGGCAGAGTATGGCACATACAGGCAGGCAGAGTATGGCACATACAGGCATGCAGAGTATGGCACATACAGGCAGGCAGAGTATGGCACAGACAGGCAGCACAGGGCAGGCAGAGTATGGCACAGACAGGCAGCATAGGGCAGGAAGAGTATGGCACATATAGGCAGGGTAGGGCAGGCAGAGTATGGCACAGACAGGCAGTGTAAGGCAGGCAGAGTAACATAGTAACATAGTAACATAGTAAGTTGGGTTGAAAAAAGACATACGTCCATCAAGTTCAACCATAATGCCTATACATAACCTGCCTAACTACTAGTTGATCCAGAGGAAGGCAAAAAACCCCATCTGAAGCCTCTCTAATTTGCCGCAGAGGGGAAAAAATTCCTTCCTGACTCCAAGATGGCAATCGGACCAGTCCCTGGATCAACTAGTACTAAGAGCTATCTCCCATAACCCTGTATTCCCTCACTTGCTAAGAATCCATCCAGCCCCTTCTTAAAGTTATATAATGTATCAGCCAGCACGACTGATTCGGGGAGGGAATTCCAGAACTTCACAGCTCTCACTGTAAAAAATCCTTTCCGAATGTTTAAATGGAACCTCCCTTCTTCTAAGGGAACACACAGGCAGCATAGGGCAGGCAGAGTATGGAACACACAGCCAGGACAGGCACAGTAGGAAAGGAGACAAGGAAACCTATCATGTCTACGTAAGTAACTGATCATGACCACTCCAAGATGAACAGTTTGTAATCCACTACATACAGTGGCACAATGCCAGCACTGCTCCTAAAGTCTGTGTGAGATGTGAACAGGTGAACAATGTTGGCACCTACAGTCTGAGCCTGAGGTCTTACCGGTGTCAACAATGCAGGTTCTTACAGGTGTGAACAGTACAGGGGGCTTACAGCCTGAATCTCAGGTGTAAACAATGTGGGGGGGGGGGGGGGCAGTTAAGGCCAATACTGATAACATTTAAATCCTGCAAACTAGCCAGACAGATGGGGGGCCACGTGCCGCCAGCAACCAGTGGGAGATCAGTTGGACGGCACATGTGCATTGCAGAAATCAAACAAAAGACATGTACTGTAAATGTATGCCACTAGGATGACCAGAAAAGATGATGGTGTGGCACTCTGCATAAAATACCCTAAGAAAGAGTATTTTAGTTAAGAAGAGCGCTGGACCAAGGTAGGTTGGTATGTTTATTAAGACAAAATTTCTAAAAAAGGGTTTAGATCACTGACAGATAGGAGCACACATAAATATTTCAAGTATGTGCAGTAGTAGTAATCTCTGATTACCCCAATCACATGCATTAATTTCACAGTTTGCCTGAAATTTAATTTAATTTCACTGGCTCAAAAAAAAAACCTATGGTTTGGACAACTGTATATGGAAACTTCTTGTCAGACCTTTAAGTTTAGTGATAAGGAAGCCAAAGGAAAAAAATCCTTGCACTCCTCCCTTCCTGATGTGTTTTTTTTAGTTTGTATTTAACCACAGAATATTGCAATGCCCTAACAGGGAAGCTGAATCATAAAGTTGGAAACTTTAATACAGGTATAGGACCCATTATCCAGAATGCTCGGGACCAAGGGTATTCCGGATAAGGGATCTTTCCGTAATTTAGATCTCCATACCTTAAGTCTACTAAAAAATCAATAAAACCTTAATTAAACCCCATAGGATTGTTTTGAATCCAATAAGGATTAATTATATCTTAGTCAGGGTCAAGTACCAAGGTACTGTTGTATTACTACAGAGAAAAGGGAAATCAATTTTAAAATTCTATATTATATGATTAAAATGGAGTCTATGGGAGACGGCTTTCCGTAATTCGGAGCTTTCTGGATAATGGGTTTCCGGATAAGGGACCCCATAACTGTACTTGTTTTCATAGAAAGGCAAGAATATTTGCCAATTCTCTTAGAATTTTGTAGAATTTCTGTAGAAAAACTGCATACACAAAATGTGGGGAAGTCCCTGAAGAAGCACCGATACAACCAACAGATATATTTATAGCATGGGAACTGGGGAATGAGATTTCTGTGTTATACAGTTAGGTCCATAAATATTTGGACAGAGACAACTTTTTCTAATTTTGGTTCTGTACATTACCACAATGAATTTTAAATGAAACAACTCACATGCAGCTGAAGGACAGACTTTAAGCTTTAATTCAGTGGGGGAACAAAACGATTGCATAAAACTGTAAGGCCACTAAAGCATTTTTTTTAACACAATCCCTTCATTTCAAGGGCCCAAAAGTAATTGGACAAATTAAATAACTCGAAATAAAATGTTCATTTTTAATATTTGGTTGAAAACCCTTTGCTGGCAATGACAGCCTGAAGTATTGAACCCATGGACATCACCAGATATGCTGGGTTTCCTCCTTTTTAATGCTCTGGCAGGCCTTTACTGCAGTGGCTTTCAGTTGCTGTTTGTTTGTGGGCCTTTCTGTCCTCCAAAGTTTAGTCTTCAACAAGTGAAATGCATGCTCAATTGGGTTAAGATCAGGTGACAGACTTGGCTGTGTGTTTTGGGTCATTGTCCATCTGTATCATGAAATGCCGCCCAATCAATTTGACTGCATTTAGCTGGATTTGAACAGACACCTCAGAAGATTGTGTTAAAAAAATGCTTTAAGGGCCTCACATTTTTATGTAATTGTTTTGTTCCCCCCACTGAATTAAAGCTGAAAGTCTGCACTTCAACTGTATCTGAGTAGTTTCATTTAAAATTCATTGTGGTAATGTACAGAACCAAAATGAGAAAAAAGTTGTCTCTGTCCAAATATTTATGGACCTAACTGTAAGTGTGTGAGTGTGTGCGATACTTCATGCATTTCCCAATACCTATGAAGGGAAGTGAACCGCACATCATTTGTCACAGTGAAAAGAAGTAATCAGAATTCAAGGAATTACTTGAAGAGATACTGACACCAAAAATCAAACTTTTTTTTACAACTATAATAACACACTTTGCATGCTATTTATAATTTTTTAAGTATTTGGCTGATCCATATTTGTGCAGCAGTAGTCCGTTAGCATTAGAAGCTATAACTGACAGGCTGAAATGGGACAGCCAGGTTGGCAATACAGTCAGGTTTAGGAACTTCAAGTGACAACTACTTAAAAAAAGCAGCCCTATCAGTGAAAAACAGTCAACATGACCTAAAGGTAACCTTTAATGTACAGGTATCGGACCCCTTATCCGGAAACCCGTTATCCAGAAAGCTCCGAATTACGGAAAGCCTGTCTCCCATAGACTCCATTTTAATCAAATAATTCAGATTTTTAAAACTGATTTCCTTTTTCTATGTAGAAATAAAACAGTACCTTGTAATTGATCCCAACTAAGATATAAATAATCCTTATTGGACACAAAACAATCCTATGGGGTTTAATTAATGTTTTATTGATTTTTTAGTAGACTTAAGGTATTGAGATCCAAATTACAGAAAGACCCCTTATCCGGAATACCCTTGGTCCCAAGCATTCTGGATAATGGGTCCTATACCTGTATATTCCTGTATATTCAAATTTTTAAGAGTAGTTTTTAGTGTCAGTGTCACTTAAAGAATAATACAAATTTAATCAGACCTCTAAATATAGAGGTTATATATTTTTTATTACACAGGCAGATTTACCCCTTAGACCAGAGGTCCCCAACCTTTCTTACTCGTGAGCCACAGTCAAATGTAAAAATACTTGGGGGGCAACATAAGCACCATAAAAGTTCATGGAGGTGCCAAATAAGGGCTGTGATTGGCTATTAGGCAGCCTCTATGCACCCTATCAGCTAACAGGGGCTTTATTTGGTAGGAAATCTTGTTTTTATCCAACCAAAACTTGCCCCCAAGTCAGGAATTCAAAAATAACTACCTGGTTTGGAGGCACTAAGAGCAACATCCAAGGGGTTGGGGAGCAACATGTTGCCCCTGAGCCACTGGTTGGGGAACACTGCCTTAGACTAATGCCCGACAGAGAGATTATTCGCTCACGATAAATCACTCCTGCCACAGACCACTAATCTCTCTTAATGCCATTCCACTGGCAACAAAGTGAATCGTCGATGGAAAGGCATTTGTGCCCCTTCATTTTTTCAAAGATGTACAAGGTTTCCTCCTGCAAGTGACTGCACGGCTTTGGAAAACAAAGTGAGGATTATGCCTTTCCACGGCCAAATCACTCTGTTGCTGGTGGAAAGGCATTTTGGAGAGATTAATTAAGGTGTCTAATCTCTCCATGGGGCATTAGCCTTAAAGGAACAGTAACACCAAAAAATGAAAGTGTATAAAAGTAATTACAATATAATGTACTGTTGCCCTGCATTGCTACAACTGGTGTGTTTGCCTCAGAAAGACTACTATAGTTTATATAACTAAGCTGCTGTGTAGCCATGGGGGCAGCCATTCAAAGGAGAAAAGGCACAGGCACTTAGCCGATAACAGATAAACCCCCATTATATGGGGCTTATCTACTAGTTATCGGCTATGTAACCTGTGCCTTTTCTCCTTTTTTCCAGCTTGAATGGCTGCCCCCATGGCTACACAGCAGCTTATTTATACAGTAGCTTTTCTGTAGCAAAAACACAATTTTTTTTGCAGAGCAAAAGCACATCATATTTTAATTACTTTAAAACTCTTTACTTTTCCTTTAAAATGACCATAGAAGAACAAAAAACATCACAATAAACAAACTTAAGTTAATCTGAGCGTGTATGCAGGCCAAATATAATCTGTAGATTCACCACATTGTCCAGTCCATGGTGCATCAGCAGATGAGGTAGTAAAGAGGAGAGGCAGTGCTCTGCATAAACCATCGGAACAATAGAAAGGCAACCTTACCACGTGTGGCCCTTTGTACGCCCTCTTTGACTTTGCTAATAAGTCAAAGAGCAAGGAGATTGGCCCATGAGTCCAACCTTAGGTAGTGGGTCAGTGGAAAAACTAGCCTTATCACAGGTTACTCAGGAGATGGGGGGTTGGAGGGTGGGGGATGGAATTAAACACAGATGCAATTGTGCATTGATGCTGTTGCCCATTTACATTGGTTTCATGAGACTAAATGTCACTAGATTTTGTAATGTTAATTACAAGGTGGGTGTTCCACTTCATTGCACTAGTGCAGATTTGCACTGAAATTCCCCATCAGCCTTTAACTTGGGGAATTTTACTTCACTTCTTACTTAAACATTGTAGAATTTTGGGCCCTGCACATCAAAACACATTTGTTTAAAGGAACAGTAACACCAAATGAAAGTGTATAAAAGTAATATACATTACAATATAATGTACTGTTGCCCTGTATTGCTACAACTGGTGTGTTTGCCTCAGAAAGACTACTATAGTTTATATAAATAAGCTGCTGTGTAGCCATGGGGGCAGCCATTCAAGCTGGAAAAAAGGAGAAAAGGCACAGGTTACATAGCAGATAACTAGTAGATAAGCCCCATATAATGGGGGGTTTATCTGTTATCTGCTAAGTAACTTGTGCCTTTTCTCCTTTGAATGGCTTCCCCCATGGCTACACAGCAGCTTACTTATATAAACTATAGTAGTCTTTCTGAGGCAAACACATCAGTTGTAGCAATGCAGGGCAACAGTACATTATATTGTAATTACTTTTATACACTTTCATTTTTTTGGTGTTACTGTTCCTTTAAGTTGAAGACAGGGGATATGAGGCTGAACGGATGAATAGCTGTGTACAAGAGACAATAATATGCATGTTTTGAAGGCAAGAGATTAGCAAAGACACAAAAGATAAAAATCTAGACATTGTCTACATAGTAAACAATTTTTACAAGTACTGTGTAGAATAACAATTATGGTAAAGCAAAGGAATCCTTTTCAGTTTTCGGTGTTATAGGTGCTTTTACCAGCCCTGTCACTATTTCACCCATAACATATTATCCCTTACTCTCTCTTATACCAATTAAATAATCTTCACTCTTTAACCCATATTAGTAAGTCCGTTCCTAATTTGATTAAAAACCAGTGGCTTTAGTCCATGCTTTAATGAAAAAAGACCATTTGCCACCACTGACATTTTATAACAAAAGTTACATTTGTGCAACATTACAAACATATTTTATATTATTAATGAAGGGATATTTTGCCTTTAAGTTAACTTTTAGTATATTATAGAATTTACTATTCTCAGCAACTTTTTTAATTCACTCTTTATTCTTAAATTTTTATAGATTTTTTTAAATTATTTTCTTATTTTTTTTTATTTTTTCTTCTACCTCTTTCCAGCTGTCCGCCAAAAACAATTTCTCTGTGAGGCTACAATTTTGTTGTTATCGTTATTTTGTTATATTGGAGGCCCTTTCCAATTCTTATTTCAGTCTCTCATTCAAATCACTACAAATAGTCCTAAAATATAAATGTCTATATCATACCAAAAATATAAAGGTGATCCACCCCTTTAACAAATACCATTTTACCAGTAAGTTGATGGTTTTCTAAATAAAATTAATTCATCCAAAACCAGTCTATTGAAACCACATCTCATTATAGCCTATTCCACCCCCCCCATTTAACCTTGCAAAACCTGCCCACCCCACCCCACCCCATTCCAGTTAGTGCAGTATATCCATGGACCCGCTTTGCAGTTCTTTCATTCTGCCTTCCCATAATGTAAATTATTTCACAATCATAAATGCCATCAACTGTGTTTCCACCAGTACAAAATCCAAGTATGTTCCAGTAGATAAAAAGAAATTCCGTATCCAGGGTATGCCCCCTTACCCTTCAGAGATACTAAGTTAAACATATACAAAAAATATAGTTGTGATTATATAATAAGGTACATTATTCTTTTTATTTTATTCTATCTTTTTTCTATATGCAAACAAAAAGTTCAAAAAGTTTTCACTATTAAGGACAATGACAGAGAAGGCTGTTTGTGTTTGATAAATTGCCTCTCCAGTGGGTAAGCTTCTGAAAATACCTTGCAATGCCAAAGAATGGATATTGTCGCATGTATAACTTTTTACACGCAGCAATATGTCTTAGTTGCTGGCATATTCTTACGCATTTGCTTAGAGTAATTTTTCAGTGCTTTGTCAGCATGCTTAGACTGTAAAATCTTCAGATTAAGGACCTAATTTCAACTCATAAAAACTCATAGTACTTTTTATTCTTTCTGTTTGTGTTTACACCTTGTAAAGCACTCCATGCATTTGTGGTGCTAAAAAATACAACACAATACTGGATTACATCTTTTGCAATCTGCATCAGTATTTTAGCACATACTACATACATATGCAACAAAATGTAGAATATATACAAGCAAGTTGCCTTGGGATTCTTAGATAATAATGTAACTTGCTTATACCAACTTGTATCATCATAATGTATAACTCTGTAATCATCTAATGCAGATACAAATTCCAAGGCATGCCCTTGATATAAGTTTACTGTGTCAACATTTCAGGATTGACCCGAGACTCTATCAGGACAATGGTCTTTATGTTTTTGTTAGGTGAAAAATTGTGAAGCAATAAATGAGAGTAAAGTCATAAGTGCTCTTGAACCTACAGCTCTCCCAATATCCCTAAGCAGCCACTGCTGTTGGCATGCAATAAGTAGTTTAAAAACAGCTGGAGATCTATAGGTTGAAGAGGCTTGGCTCAAAAGGATAAAAAAAAACTCCCTTGTTAGCATTCAGTGCATTTCTTCTGAAGGGCCTAATGTGGTCCACAGTCCTTGTAACAATAACAGAGGCCTGAAATCAGGAGTGTCAAAGTTCCCACGGATACCCAACATCATCAAGCTAGATAAGTGGCTGGCTAAAACTTCTTCCTTGTGACAAGTCTGGTACATCATGGTGACTAATTCTCAGATTTTGAATCAAACTTTATTCAGTATGCTCCTGCTATGGAGTCATCAGACACTCCCTGCATCCTTAGAGATGTAGGAAGGAAGTATCTGAGCCACACCTGGCTCTTCGTGCAGCGTCTACCCTGGAGCAGAGCACTCCTTCACTTTTGGGTTCCAATGTTCCAGACAGACACATCTAGTCTTGTGAAAGTAGGATAATCTGAACACTATACATCATTTTAAATTTTGAGTAATGTACGTAGCACTGTCCTTTTAAAAATAAGCCTCCAAATAAATAAGAATTATATATATATATATATATATATATATATATATATACAGTAAAACCTCAATTTTACATCTTGAGTTTTCCTGCATTTTACACCATTGTTTTGTGGTCTCACTAATATATAACACATAATAAACCTCCCTGATTTTACATTTTCCCGGATTTTCACAATGTTTTTCTGTTCCCTGAAAAACTTAAAATGGGGGTTCTACCGTATAAATATATATATATATATATATATATATATATATAAAAAAAAGAAACAAAAGGAGCACCCCCTACAAACAATCAACTGCCCCAGATGCTAGCCAAAAGTTTATGTAAATGAAGAACAGAGTACCGCACACACAGGGACTTTAAACAAAAAATCTTTATTAATCCAGCGTTTCGAACACTAAATATATATATATATATATATATATATATATATATATACACATATATGTATCCATGTAAGAGCTTGCCTGTCAGTCAGTTATAGTATATGTGGCTTCTTTCTATCTACTAGGCAGGCTCATAAGCACACAGTCATACACAACTGTTATGGTAACAATTACTTTTAGTCACCTATAATTGTACATGTCTGCATGTACACCCCTGGCACACCCCAAAGCTCCTGTCAACTGGAAATCTAAGGGTGACAAATATACAGTACACATATTTTATAATCCTTCTCATCATAACAGCCTCAGATCTATGGCATTCTTCTGTTGTAGACACACCTGGGTTACACCCTAAAGCTACTTTCTGACTGCTGCCTTATAAAAGTCTCTCCCACTCTGTAAAGCACGTTGCTGATATCTCTAGACATTTCACCAGAGTGAACCTAGGGCAATTGATTCTCTCGAGGCAAGGAAGACATCAACAAGCAGATGCACTTCTTGCCTCAATGGAATTTTTAAACCTGTTTGCCCGATCTTAGGGCAGATATCGGTCAGGTAGCCCCATTAGAGGGCCCCACACTTGGGCAGATAACCTGCAGGATGCGACACATTGCCAGCTTTTATTCCCCCAATTATCACAACCTTAGGACATATTTTCATTATATCTTATTTATATGTATATCTTATTGGGGAATGAGTCTTTAAAACCCAGGTGGGACTCTATTCCTTATCAGTATTAACACATTATTTTAGGGACCAGTTATAAAACTATATCTCCTCTCACCACTGTGACTGATTGTAAATGTTTTCCTTTACATACACCAATAATTTCCATAGATGTCCACACAAACAATGCAGTTTTTAACTCATAACAAAAGTCAACAGCCTGACTCCAAAGAAATGCTTTTCCTGGAACATTCCAAACCATTTACCACACAAGTATGATAGCCTTCATCATTTCGGTTAGTGCCTTCCCTTCTACCATTACCTATCCCTTTTTTTATTACCTGATCAAAAGTATGAGTAAGCCATGCACAGCGTACTGCAGCAAAACTGGTATCATTAATGAATGCTTGCACACCAGCTTAGTATTTATAACTTGTTGCTAGAAACAGCCCTGCCTCAATAGTTATCCCATGTTATACTCTACTTCTATATATATTTCAAACTATAACCTACAAAAAAACTCTCTTTTATATATAACTATTAAACTATACAATGACACATTTCTGGCCACTATAAATCAGGACTAGTGATGAGCAAATCTGTCCTGTTTTGGTAGAACAGTCACCTGTTTCTGTTACACTCTTGGAAAGTCCATCAATATGGATGCACATAAAGGTGAACTGGCTCCCCTTGCTGAAACACTGCAGGGTTGTCTGCCTTTGCCTGATGCACAGTAGTAAAGACATAAAGGGTTCATGTACTACCAATAGGTGCAGTGCAAAGCGCAAAACTGTGTCCACCTAAATGCTGTAAAGGTATGTGCATCAGTACAAACTTCTCTATACTTGCCAACTGCAGCAAATTGCAGTTTACCTTGGCTTTGTTGAAAAAAGCGCAAGGTGCAAAAGACGGAACATGGACACAAGAAAGTGCTGAAACTAACACCTATCTTTCAGTGGTTTCACTTTCAGGTACACTTTGTGTATGACAACACAACTAGGGTTGCCACCTAGCTGCAATTTTACCTACCTTAATGTAAAAAAATGTTGTTCGATGCCAAAGTTATTTATAGGGAAAGAACATAAAAAGGTTATCAATAGGGAAAGGACATATTAATTCTGCACTTTGCTCTTGCTTTGTGAGAACTATAATGTAACTATAATGCTCTCATTAGGCCTGTATACCAGACACAATGCAAACCAATATGCCTGATGTACCTTTGGTTTTTTAATAAAGAAAAAATTATAAGCTATAACTCTCATATATAACATATAGCATTTGTTAAACCAAGACCATCTTTAGTGGTGGTAGGGCTCTTGGCATTCCTATGGCCCTTCAGCTGTGTTAAACTACAACAGCCAATGTTCATGAGTGCTGAGAGTTGTACTGTAATAACAATATAAGGGGCAACAGTTGGGCAAGAATGTTCCCTCTAATTCCTTTTTGGCTAGGTGCACAAAAAAATTTCTGTGTGCACATTTTAAAAAAACCTATATGCTCAGGTCAGAATACATGTAAAATGTTGTGTTTTTTCACAAAATTCTTTCTGCACACCACAATTTGTTGTAGGCACTGTCCTCAAAATGCTGTGTGCATAAGTGTTTAGAGGGAACATTGCTGTGTAACACTGTCAGTGACCACCTTACCCTACTAACCCTGACCTCACCAACTCCTACTAAAGAAGCTTTTCTGCTAACTGCACAGTAAAGAGGTAAATATATGGATATTACTTCCTCAGTAGAACTGCTGGGGTCATAGTATGTGCAAGGCCAAGGCCGAGATGACGGCCCCCAAACTCCACCAAAAGCCAGGCTATTCTGCACGGCAGTAAGGAAGTGTCACTGAGCTCCCTACAATTACTGTTCTGTCAGGGAAAGAGCAGTCTCCCACGGTTGCATGTTACCTATCCATCTCCCACTGGCACAGACTGGCACATTGGGTTATTACGTACTTTCCCAGAGACTAACTTGCCCCTTGCTACACCGCAGTGTGACAGTCACCTGCCCGTATGACAGAGGGGACAGAACTAGTCAGTCCCTATCTCCGAAGCGGCAGTTCCGTATAGCCACTTGCCCAAGTCCCTAGAGAGGCTCACCTGCCCCAGCAGCCCCTGTTCCGGGGAGCAGAGCGGAGACCCAAAGCCTATGGGACATGACTAGGGATGCCGCACTGAGTGACTCGGCGCATTCCACAAAAAAACAAAGTATGACAGGGCTTGCCCAGCCCTCCCACTCACTCTGCCATGCCAGGTGCCCACTAAGGTAAACCCAGCAGGACCCCAACCATTCGAATAATTTCCCAGAGAACACCCCGACATCCCTCTCGGTACCTTTGTATCGTTCCAGCACTCCCTCATACGCGCGTACAAACTCATTCTCCTGACTCCGATCCGCCGGGAGTTGCCCCGGGATGTACCCGGACATGGTGCCCGATATGCCCGCAGTATGCCCGGTGCCCGCCGGTCAGTCCGGTGTCTCTGGATCCAACTTCCGGCTCCTGTCCCCGCCCCGTGCGGCTAGACCGAAAGGGACACCCAGCATGGCGAGAGGGTAGTACAGACAGGCTGAGGGAAAGGTGGACACCCTGCGGCCACCAAAGGCACTACATCTGTGGTGGAGGCTGGCGGAATGGGGGTGACATCTAGTGGCCATCGGGAGAAATTAAGTTGAAGCTTCAGATACTAATTAAGCTGCCAAAAGAGACAATATAAAAGGTGCCTGTGCCTCAGTTAAGGGTGCAGGCACAAGGAGCTACTACTGTCATGGGACAGTATGTATCTTTTTATGGGGCTACATACCACAGTCATAACTACTTATCCCCAACCTAAAAGGGTGAAGACACACAGAGCTACTAGTAGCAGCAACTTGTCATGGCTACTAAAATAGACAATGCTGATCATTTACTGATAATTGTCTCTACATGTGTTTTTGCAGAGGCAATTGCCAGTATTGTCTATGGCAGGGTATTTTCTGGGGTTTAGTAGCTGTGAAAAGTAGCTGCTACTAAGTAGCTCCATGTGTTGTAACAACATCAAAAACAATTGTGTTTAATGTATAGATAAATGCTTTTTACGTATAACCATGTTTTGGCCAAATTTTACCCCCCAAAACTGATTTGAATTAATGCAAATTGCACATAGAACATTTCTGGTTGTGGTCAATAGAGTAAATTATCAAATATCTGACTATGGTGTGTGGATTAGGATATATGAGTAGTCTTGTATTATAAAATGTCAGAGCAACTTTCTCATTGCTAGCTATCTTGATACAAATTGCATAAATGCTGCTGCCCATTTTGTGCCTCCCATCATGTCCTCTGTGGATGACTGCTATTGAGCAGTTGGTATGCCATCTATGTTCTAAGTAAGCCCCTATAATTCTCACTTTAGTCACAGCTACATGACTGTAATGAATGATAAACTTGTTCATGCCAACCTTGCCATAAATCTGAGGCTGTTTTTGGCAGGCATGGGGATCCCCAAAGTCCAAAGAGCTGTTGTTTTAGGAAGGGATAACAGTACTTCTATTGTAATAAAATGATGTTGACCTGCCTTTATTTATCATCCGATGCTAATAACCACAGATTCCTATACTGGAAACACAATTCTCTTCATGCATTTGTGGGCAAGGCAATGGAGGGAAGATTCATTTATGAAGGGTGTGCAGGTGTGCAAAATGAAGTGCTGATATTATTGGTGGAAAACACAAGAGTGATTTAGTGTAAAAAAAACAGATGTGCTTATTACACTTCTACTATGATATTGTTCCTACTGTGCTTTTAGTCTGTCTCTCTCAATGACATTGTTGTCTTTGTTTAGAAAAAGAGGTGAATGACACCCAGCTGAACTGTATCAAGAACTTTGTACATACAGGGATATAGATTGCCTGCTATTGTTTACACATGTAAATCCATTAAAACAGAAAACCTGCCCCCAATATTAAACCTAATTAGCAGCATACCTACAGTGTATTATAATGTGTATTATAAGGAATACATACTGTTACATAATATAATATGTACATTTATTTACCTCTAAATAAAACCTGACCTTTCCTTACCCCATAAACTAATAAACTAAGAGGTAATAATAAATACAGAAGACACATGAGCTTCTAGGTTCTCCACTGGTTCCAGTTAGAATTTTCCTGAATTGAACTTTAAAAGGTCCCTAGTTTAAAAGCAAACATTTTATTGGTTGATATCAGTTACTTCACCTAGAAAAACACTGTGCTATTTAATTCACATGGGGGTTAGTGTCAGGTCACTGTCTATTTGCATTGATGGTCAAATCCTTATTGCACTGGTGTTAAAATCCGTATATAAATTACAAACTAAGTGTTTAAAATGCCAGGTTTAGCTGCTGAATCAAAGCTATCAAAATGAAAATGATGTAATGTGTTTTAATGAAACATGGTACAAACCTTAAAGTACACTAATCAATTTTCTTTTCAAAGTTATACAGGTATGGTATCTATTATCAGGAACACATGGGACCTGGAGTTTTCCGGATAAGGGTTTTTCAGTAATTTGGATCACCATAACTTAAGTCTAAAAAAAGACATGTATACATTAAATATAACCCACATGATGGGTTTGCCAACAAATTATCATGCAGATTATTTGCTAAAAATTAAAACAACCTTCCCATAGGACCTTCCCATTGGAGTTTCCTAGATATCAGGTTTCTGCATTATAGATCCTATACATACAATATTTAGAAATTAGAATGTTTAGTGTACCTTTCCATGAACACACATCTACACCATTTTCCATTCTGATGATTTAAATATAGAAGCTAAAACTGGCATGGTTCATGAAAACATATCTACACCAATTTTATTTGGATGGCGGGTTTGATTTTATCTTCCTTTTTTAGCTATTTAGTGGGGTTTAAAATGTAAGGTGAAATGTTTTGCCCAAGTATAATCACCTACTCTAAAACAACCAACCAACAGGCAGCATTTTCTGGTCACCTGTTTAAAAGCAAACATTTTGTTGGCTGCTATGGGTAAGTGCACTTGGGCAAACTTTGTGCCATTTTCTCCTTTGTGACATTTTCACCTAATACAATAAACAGGCATAATGTGTTTAACTTACTTCATAAAAAAGTTTGTTGTAGACAGTAGCCATGCTAAACACTTCTCTAAGTTGCATACACAAAACATAATGTAGAACTGTAGCTGACAAAAATGTTTAATTACAACTTCAGAAAAGTAGAACCCCATGATAAAAGGACAGGTTGGCACGCAAACTGGGTGGTCTGAATGATAAATGAACACCAAAGAGCTCCAAGACTGTGAACAAACAGCCTGCGAAGAGTTTAGAGCTGTGGAATGCTCAGCATACATTATTCACCCTTTGGATTAAGGGATAAGGTTTCCTTGGACACAATTTGGGCGGACATCAGGAGACAAGCACAAGAGAAGTACACTGAGTATGCACTTGGCTGGCAGCCCTAGAACAAAGGCAAATAGGTGGGGAGAGCCACAGACCCCTTCCCCCATTATAAATCCACGAGGAGAGCTCTGTAACCATGGTAATCAAAAGAATGGCTGCTTAGCCTGTGTTACCATGGAAACAGATAATGCAGAATCAGTCTCAGTATAGCATCAAACAGAAATGACTGAACTGTTCCGTATACATTCAGATCTTAAACAAACAAAAGTATTGACATAATTCTTGCCTATATAAACTCTACTTGTTTAACCATCTTAACAATGTACAGCTTATTAATATTAACATTGAACAGACTGCTCATATTTATATGAGCTTAAATATAAAAAGTGTCCAACTTGGGTTGGTGCAAAACATCCCATGAGCTTGCACAGTGTAGTACAGGGAACATGCCTCTCACTGGAATCACAGACCCACCTTTTCCAGGTATGCAATATCAGGAATTGGAAACAGCCCCGTTAAAAGGTCTGCATTAGGCTGAGTAGCTCCTTTTATGACAAACGTGCACATTTATTCAAGTGTATACAGGTACTGACATTTTTTCAAAGCGATGTAAATGTATAACACATATTCCTGCCCACCCCTCAAGTGTGGGCGGTTGTAATCCCATTGTTCTGTAATGAATTTCATGTGATTTTCTGGCTCACATGTAGGAACTCATTACTGAGCCAGTCACTCTTTAGTATAAACACCCTCATGTAACCTCGCCCAGGGTGCAGCATGATTACATCATCTGTGATTATAAGATGGGACATGAACAGCAGCATGTCTACCTGGATATATTGTTGCATTAATGCAGATTGATGTAAGAACACCATATGATCTACAAACAATATTTTATATTGTCCTGTCTAAAGTGAACACCCATAAATGTACACTCAAATATGGCTATGTATGCACTTTAACACTTTTATCCCTAAAGCTGTCCCCTTGATAGCAGGGGTACACCAAATCCTTATTTTTGGGATCCTGGTAAATCTCGAATCGTTAAAGCATGAACTCTCTCTTTAACATACACAAACTAATTTGTGTGTGTAAATTAGCGTTCAGAATTGGGGGAAAAAGCCCTGTGCTATAAGATTTTGAAATATCCTTTAATGTGGTACTAAAGTTACATGACATTTAGGATTTGGTTTGGCCAGGCACTTGGAATCGTCCGAATCTGAATCCTGCTGAAAAAGGTTTGGATTTGGTTGAATTCCTAAACCAAATCCTGGATTCTGTGCATCCCTACTTAACAGAATAAAATGTAGGTATATAATTTGTGGGAGTGGTTCAGTGAGTTTGAATATGACATATAAGTTGTCTGCACTTTTAGATTCGGGTTCAACAGAGATTTTAATATTCACTTTAAATCAGAGGTGCATTGCGGAATTAATTTGCAAATTGTGGTAAATAGGAGTGCATAGTGGAATATAAATGCAATACAGAATAGAATATGCAATGTAAAGGACTGTGACTGTAATTATTTATCCAGAGTAGGTTATAGACAGTCATCATACAATGAGTCATTTTCTTACCAGCCACTCTGACCACTGCCCTTTCCGCAGGATCCAGCACAGAGTCCTTGCACTTCCTCTTCTTTTGCTCATGGCGAGGTAAATTCCAAGGGAGAGTGTCCCCTGGTGGGCAAGGGGACAAACTTCCAGACCTCTCGCTGCGACATGACCTTTCACTGCGGTATGACCTCTCACTGAGGGTCTCTTCATCTGATGATGACATGTTTCAGTGTGATGGTAGAAATCACTCTATGGATATATAAAAGACTGGATCTTAAAAAGGAGGAAGAATAATGTATCTCTGTAACATACTATCATATGAGGTCTTATTTATAAACACAACCACATATGTGGTCTTGCTAAAATGGACACATTTGTTGCACATATTTGTGCAATTCACAAATACAGTACTTGTATAAAACCAATCTCCTTACACTTCTGTATAGTTGTGCTAAACACCATTGTGTCAATCCTGCCCCTTCTACTGAATCGTGCACAAGTGTGACTGTTGACACTGAGAAACCCTGGAGCAACTACCAAAGTAAAGTTGGCTATAATTCTAGGATTTTTACAGCAGGTTGCATTAACAGGCACAACACTCTTGCAACCAAAGAGACACATGCTAATGTCATTTTAACTTAGAGCATCGAACGTGCCGCAATTACAAATTAACTTCCCTAAAACAGGTGGAATTGCATTCATTTTGATGCGGCAGGTGCATTTGTAGCAAGTGCAGTTCCCATGTGTCTGTGAAAAAGTTTGCATCTGGGTGAAACGCCATGGTGAATTACATCCAAATGGCAATTTGCAAATTGCACTTGCAATAATAAATTACCCTTATAGTTACTATTTCCAAACTGTCATATGCAATCCCTTGGCAGGAAGACTATATCAGAATATATTATTACTGTAAAAAAGCTGTAATTTATTATTGAGAAAAGTTGTCTGGGTGTAAATCACAACAGAAAACACAGCAGTGATACCTGGAATAGGTACAGAAGGAAGTGGGTCAGAAAGGCTGAATAAAAGCAAGCATAAATCAGTTTCTATAAAGTTTGAAGGCAGACATATTGAAATAAACTGTACAAATAACTAAAGACAATGTCAATATTATGCTGAAGTGAAGGGAAGGAAGAAGAAGCAAGGGGTCCCAAGAGAAATTGCTGTGAGTGGAAGATCAGAACAAACGGTAATGGTATGATATAAAGCAGGATACTATGTACTTAGGTATTCAAGTTGTGGTTGCCAGGCATAGAGCTTGAGATGAGACATATTAATGTTACATCTATTAATCAACAAAAGCTGCAGAGATAAGATGCACTGATTGTGGATTTAGCCACAGAGTAAGTAGTGTAAGGCAGTGATGTCCAACTTCTGTGGTACCAAAGGCTGGAATTTTTCTAGCCTACAAGGTGGAGGGCCGATAATGGAAGCCAGTTTTGACTACTCCCCTTATTTAAACCACACCCATGTTATCACAAGAGCCATACCCACATGGTTGTAGCACAGCAAAAACCCAAATGGTGCTCACTGCAGGGATATCCCCCTTCATCCATCTGTGAAATAAGTTTATTATGTCATATTAAGAAACACCCTTAAATCCATATACCTCCCCTGTGGGTGGCACAAAAAACCCCAGCATATAATTACACAGCTTGGAGACCATATAATGACTATTTCCAAATGCTACCAAACTCCTTGAACAAACCCCTGCCAGGTTCACTTTCCACAGGCAGCATAGGGCAGGCAGAGTATGGAACACACAGGCAGCATAGGGCAGGCAGAGTATGGCACATACTGGCAGGGTAGGGCAGGCAGAGTATGGCACACACAGGCAGCATAGGGCAGGCAGAGTATGGCACACACAGGCAGCATAGGGCAGGCAGAGTATGGCACATACAGGCAGGGTAGGGCAGGCAGAATATGGCACACACAGGCAGGGTAGGGCAGGCAGAGTATGTCACACACAGGCATCATAAGGCAGGCAGAGTATGGCACACAGGCAGGGTAGGGCAGGCAGAGTATGGCACACACAGATAGCATAGGGCAGGCATAGAATGGAACACACAGGCAGCATAAGACAGGCAGAGTACGGCACACACAGGTAGCCAGTGCCGGATTTGTAAACTGGGCGCCCCGAGGCCGCCCTGATTCTGCACCCAGCCCCCCCCCCCCGCGATCGTGCACGGTTAAACTCCCATACGGAGCAGTGGGGAGAAGTCCCCATTGCTCCGTACGGAAGCAAAACTTCAAAGTTTCACTGCAGCGGGGCGGCATGCTGCCCCTAAGATTGTGCCACCCTAGGCCCGGGCCTTTGTGGCCTCGCCACAAATCCGGGCCTGTAGGTAGCATAGGGCAGGCATAGTATGGCACACACAGGCAGCATATGGCAGGCATAGTATGGCACACACGTGCAGCATAGGGCAGGCAGAGTATGGCACACACAGGCATCGTAGGGCATGCAGAGTATGGCACACAGGCAGGGTAGAGCAGGCAGAGTATGGCGCACACAGGCAGCATAGGGCAGGCATAGTATGGCAAACACAGGCAGCATAGGACAAGCTGTGTTTTTTAGATGTGCAAATAAAGGTTGAACGATTTTAGTATTAATTATTGCAGATTTTTATGCTGACTTGGAGTGCACTGCCAATGTGTGAAGTTTTGTGACGAGATTTGTCCCCTGGCTACGAACTCGGGGCAGGAGCACCCAGGTCAACAGGACCATTTGGTAAGCATAATGCTTTCTTGTTTGGAAGTGGGTTCTCCCTGCCTGTAAGTTTTTTCACCTGAGTGCAGGGTCCGGGGCAGGTTGCACCAGATGGGCATCTGTATTTATTTTTAAACTAATTTCCATATTTGAACTAACCCTTAAACTATGTGCTGTGGATATATCATTTTTTCGTGTGAACAATGCAGGGGGCCAGTTAAACTCAGTACAGATACCATTTAAAGCTTGCACAAAGGTAAGCAGCCACAGCAGCCAGACAGGTGGGGGGCCACACGGGGGGGGGGGGGGGCGCAGGCCACCAGTTGGACAGCACTGGTGTAGGATATTAAGGAAGTAATACAACATGAACTGGACGGGATGTTAAACTCTGTTGGTAAAGGGGAACATTATCTAAGGGGAAAGCTATGGGTAAGTGTTGATCAGTACATGAATGCAGATTCAGCTAGGGTGCCATAAGACTCCAATATTATATTTTTGTATAACTGTTATCACCTAGATGTCACTGACCTCCTCACATGCCTCCCACCTTTCCTCAATGTCTATGTTTGTGTAGCATGTACAAGGACATGTGCACCGGGTCCTCTTTTCTGGTGCATACAATAGATTTTGGGAAGCAAAGCTTGCCTTAATAACAATTTCCCCAAAACTGTTTTTAATTTTTCATGCCATTTGAATAATTTCGGTTTTGCCAGCAGCTCTCCAATTTGGTATTGCAACAGCTACAGTATCTGCTTGCTAAAGAATGGTATTCTATTACATGCTGAGAGTTAAATTAAAAGCAAACAACCACTTTAATCTATATCGTATTAAAGCAGTGGGTGTGGTAGAAGTGGGAGCAAAATCAATGACAGTATCCAATATTCCTATCCCAAAATTTTGTTTTAGCACTAAAGCTGGCAGTGATAAACACAGAATACCATATACAGAGCTGATTCAGGAATAAGATATACAGTTATGGAAAATTCTTAATGGTAAGGATAAGATCCAAAGAGATCATGGTAGACTGTGCAGGCATGAGCTGTACAATACTCAGCTAGATTAGAGATACACCAAGCTGTGCAGGGGATGGGAGGCAATTAACTTGGAATGGGGGTGGTGAGATATAAAGGAGTGGGCTAGGGATTAGATGCACTAAGCAAAAGGTAAGTGTATTTAATGGTAATAAAAGGGGGACATTTGAAAATGGAGTGAGACAACACCCAGCTGATGTACAAAAACCTGGAAACAGGAGCTGATATTTATTTAGGCCTCAATCTTGCTAAAACCATTCACTGATATATTTACATTTGGCATTGAATAAACTAATAAATGTGATTGCTCCCCAGAGCACATGCACCTGCTACACCAGTGGTAGCTCCACCTCTGGAGTTAGATGTACACAAACTAGCAGATCAGATGAAAAAGAGAAGGGGAGCCCTTGTCAAGTGATGATCATGGGATAAATGCAATAAACAGGGTTAGCATTACATTAGTGAACTAAGAAACTATGTGATGTGTAACACACAGAAGAAGTCGGTTAACGAGATGCAAATCAGTGCAAGGGAAGAAAATAAAAATGAATAAGAGAACACTGAAAAATTATTTCTGAAAATGGAAAAAAATACATTATTGTGGGGGGAAGAGGTGACGAAGACTATGGTGTCCAGGGCATAAAATTCAGTAATCTTAGTGGCTGGGGGAAAATTACAATTAAGACAAAGTGCAGAGTGCAGATTTCCTTACATGCAGAGAAGGGCAGGTAGTAAGGAACAAAAATTCCTAACCAGACTGTTCAGTTTTGGTCACCTCTAGGACTGCAACCTAGGCCCAAGGAATGCTTGCTTGGAGTGGGGTACAAATGAGAATGCACTTAATATTGTTTGTTCCAGAAAACCACTTTTGCCAGTTTTGTTTTTTAATTCATTTACGTATTCAATATGACTAACTTATGATGGTCCACACTGACACCTGCTCGGGTTTATTGCTGCCATTAGGTAATGTGGGTATCTGGGCCAGTGGAAACCATGTACTCCTCACCCCCCCCCCCTCCCCCCATGTAGCAGGTAGCCATGATTTGGCACTGATATGTAACAGAGTGCTGGGCAGGAGATGTGATGATCAGTAACAAGCTGTTAATTAGATGCAGTAAGAATGAAGTGAGGACTTGTGCACAGTAAATGGAACTAGAATAAGCACTAAAGAGAAATGTAGAGTATTGATTAAGTAGTTATATGTTACCTGGCTATGGGCTTCTATGCAAAGGTCAGTTATGGCAATGAGATGATGTAGTTTAACTAGGCCTTAAATACACTGAAATACTCTGAAAAACACTTAAATACACATAGAATCAGGTGTAATGTGTTTTGCTGACCCCTGGGCCCGGCGCAGAGTATCCCTGCCTTTTAATTTCCCGCTAGGTACCCACTCTCCTATCAAAGAGCTGGAAGGGAGTGGGGATTTACAAGCAATGATAGAGGAAGCAGACCACCACCCCCCAGGCACCCCCACGACCAAGGGGTCTGTTTCCTCTATTGGTACGTCACTGAAACAAACTATGATGTACTTAGGTGTTATTGGGCCCCATAGCAATTTTGATTTAGGGCCCCAAAACATTGCTTAGTTGCCCAATTCTACCAAAATATATTAAAATTGCTCATTAATTAGGGCTTTACTGGGCCTTCTGCAGTTCTGGAACCCCCTACAAACGTATAGTTAAACCCCTTTATGTCCAAAAAGTTGAGCTTGATGGACATATGTCTTTCTACAACCTCATCTACTATGTTACTATGTCATGCAGAGCAGCACATGTAAAATATATGGTTGCATGGCTGAAATTTGGAGTATTCAACCTGCATGGTCTAGCAGGACTTAATCTCAAATCTCCTACATCTCCTTTTCTTGCAACAAACATTAGCAATATATATGTATGGTTATATATATACTTACACATAGTAAGTGGAAAGTTGTGAGATAAGTATGACAGCAAACAGTGCTATATTGATGTTTGGAGCAGGGGACTGGGAAGCCATATAGTGAGGACAAGAAATAATGGTACTTAAATGAGTTGTATAGTACGAAGCAGTACTGAAACGTAGTTACCCAGTAAGGAGATTAATGGTTCAGTCAAGTTAGACATTAATCAATATGTTGTGGGTGAACACAGAATGGTTTCTTCAGAGTACTGAGTATGTATTGAGTATGCATGGACAAATAGCATGTGTTAAATGTTTTAATGTCATATATGTATATTAATCAGGTGAAACTGAATACCACAATTAATGGTAGGGTATAACCTGGCACTGGGTCACAATTTTACAAATGTAGATTGAATTTTTGCAATGGCATTTAACATTTACACAGTGATTTCACCTTCATGTCACATAGACACTGTTCACAGAGATTGAGAATGGTCATGATGGCATGATCGGGGTCACACACCGTAACAGTATGGGGGATAGAGTGGCTAGACACTGCTATATGAAGAACAGCAAAAACCATTTTACAGTCATAATGTATGACATGATAAGCCAATAAAGGTGATGGATTTCATGGCTATAAGACCCAGGTGGTCCATAGCCATGTGATGATATATGGATAATTATCACAAGGCGTCAGGCATTAGTCACTTACCCCCTTGTGACAGGAGGCTGAAACTGTGGGGGTGTGAAGGGTTGAGATTTCAAATCCCCAAAGATAAGGTGCATCCAAACCCAAGGGGGCCGTCACATCCAGAGGCAGGCATTAACAATGTCTCATCCAGGGAGATAGGCAAGAGACAAAGCTGTATCCACTAAGAGCCAAGGAAAAACAGAAGGATACAACCAACAGCCAGAGGACCATAAGGAGCCTAGGGGCAGTACAACATCCAGAGACAGACTGAGAATAGTAAAACAAGAGAAAGCCAGAGATAGAAATAACCAAGGAAACGGTTGCTATATGGCTGTCAAATTGTGGACATGCGTCCATGCAATGGCTAGATATCCAGATTAAAAGGTTTAGATGGGAAAAGGAGGTCACATCCAGACAGAAAAAAGAGACCGCTGATGAAGCAGTGCCATTATCTGCAAAGAGAGCGATCAGATCCAGGTTGTGACATCCAGAAAGTGAGGCGATAGATTTAAGAGAAAGGGGCGTCCAGAGACAAGAGATATCCAGGTACAGCCGAGGCTTTCCAATTAACAGGACATCCAGGGCTATCCGGAGAGACCTCCTTAATGTAACGCTGCTCTTCGATCCTAATGGGGAGGAGCTGCCTTACAAAGAAGCCTCACCCAGGTCTGCGGCTCCTTATACTGAAGGACTGTCAGTGTGGAGCCGCCGGCCGCAGGCTAATGATTCCATCCCCCGAACCCCGATACACCCTCAGTACCGATCAACTAGATTGGCTGCACCGAGCAGCTCGGTGTCCGCTACGAGCTACTGTTACTGTGTGGGCGGTGGGCTGGACCAGCCGCTAGAAGCAACCAGGAGATCCCCATCTATTGTCCTTACACGTCATTGCGCCTGCACCGTTTGTCTGCAGTCATAAAGTGATGCTCCGGTACCTCACCTGTATTGGTGCCTATCAGTGCATGTAGGGAAAGCAGACCCTGCGGCTGCTGTGGGGCCCAGGAGGTATAACGGCCCAGTGAGAACAATGATGACCAGTTTTAATATTTGTTTCTGAAAAATGTCTTGTTCCTGAGGTTTAAGGAGGTTAATGTAGGGCCCTGTAACATCTACTTAAGCCACTAGTGTGTATCCTATTATTTTGGTACATTTAATTACTGAAAAAAAGGCATTGACAATATATGCTAGTTAAGGTGGCAATTCATGGGCCCAGAAAATCATCAGGTGGTCTGGGATGGCAGCTTGTTGGCCTTTAAATGAGCGCCTTCGATGGTCCTGTCTGAAGAATATTTTGACAGTGATCCAACAGGTTTAAAAATCCTGCCAGAGCGAGAAGCGCATCAGCCCTTGTCCCAATGACCGGAGTGTATTTTGTTCAAATGCTGCCTTAGGTACCAGACCAGTCAGCACCCCATACACATGTAATGATGTCACTGGAAGTGAGGTCAGGGTGCAATGCTCATGCATGTGATGTCACTTACTATCAAGTGTCATCAAGGGACCCCCTACCGCCACCTCTGCTACCGGATTAGATAGGAAAGTATCCAGCAGCAGGGGATGGGTTTTTTTTCCCCCGAAAAGTTTAATTTATCATATACAGTGGTGTGAAAAACTATTTTCACATTTTCCTGATTTCTTATTCTTTTGCATGTTTGTCACACAAAATGTTTCTGATCATCAAACACATTTAACTATTAGTCAAAGATAACACAAGTAAACACAAAATGCAGTTTTTAAATTAGGGTTTTTACTATTTAGGGAGAAAAAAAATCCAAACCTACATGGCCCTGTGTGAAAAAGTAATTGCCCCCTGAACCTAATAACTGGTTGGGCCACCCTTAGCAGCAATAACTGCAATCAAGCGTTTGCGATAACTTGCAACGAGTCTTTTACAGCGCTCTGGAGGAATTTTGGCCCACTCATCTTTGCAGAATTGTTGTAATTCAGCTTTATTTGAGGGTTTTCTAGCATGAACCACCTTTTTAAGGTCATGCCACAACATCTCAATAGGATTCAGGTCAGGACTTTGACTAGGCCACTCCAAAGTCTTTTCTTCAGCCATTCAGAGGTGGATTTGCTGGTGTGTTTTGGGTCATTGTCCTGCTGCAGCACCCAAGATCGCTTCAGCTTGAGTTGACGAACAGATGGCCGGACATTCTCCTTCAGGATTTTTTGGTAGACAGTAGAATTCATGGTTCCATCTATCACAGCAAGCCTTCCAGGTCCTGAAGCAGCAAAACAACCCCAGACCATCACACTACCACCACCATATTTTACTGTTGGTATGATGTTCTTTTTCTGAAATGCTGTGTTACTTTTACGCCAGATAACAGGACACGCACCTTCCAAAAAGTTCAACTTTTGTCTCGTCGGTCCACAAGGTATTTTCCAAAAAGTCTTGGCAATCATTGAGATGTTTTTTAGCAAATTTGAGACGAGCCATAATGTTCTTTTTGCTTAAAAGTGGTTTGCGCCTTGGAAATCTGCCATGCAGGCCGTTTTTGCCCAGTCTCTTTCTTATGGTGGAGTCGTGAACACTGACCTTAATTGAGGCAAGTGAGGCCTGCAGTTCTTTAGATGTTGTCCTGGGGTCTTTTGTGGCCTCTCGGATGAGTTGTCTCTGCGCTCTTGGGGTAATTTTGGTCGGCCGGCCACTCCTGGGAAGGTTCACCACTGTTCCATGTTTTTGCCATTTGTGGATAATGGCTCTCACTGTGGTTCGCTGGAGTCCCAAAGCTTTAGAAATGGCTTTATAACCTTTACCAGACTGATAGATCTCAATTACTTTTGTTCTCATTTGTTCCTGAATTTCTTTGGATCTTGGCATGATGTCTAGGTTTTGAGGTGCTTTTGGGCTACTTCTCTGTGTCAGGTAGCTCCTATTTAAGTGATTTCTTGATTGAAACAGGTGTGGCAGTAATCAGGCCTGGGGGTGACTACAGAAATTGATATTGAAATTGAAAATTGAAATTGATAAACCACAGTTAAGTTATTTTTTAACAAGGGGGGCAATCACTTTTTCACACAGGGCCATGTAGATTTGGAGTTTTTTTTCTCCCTTAATAACGTAAACCTTCATTTAAAAACTGCATTTTGTGTTCAATTATGTTATCTTTGACTAATAGTTAACGGTTTTTGATGAGCAGAAACATTTAAGTGTGACAAACATGCAAAAGAATAAGAAATCAGGAAGGGGGCAAATAGTTTTTCACACCACTGTAGGCAGCTAACACTGCCACTCTAGGCACAGGCCCTCTAGTACCTATATGGTAAATGCACCCCTGCTGCATCCCATCAATGTGTTCGATCGACTGGCCCTTGGGCTGCACAATCAGATCAATCCCATATCGTCTGCTTCAAGGTTACATAGTTACCTAGGGTTGAAAAATGACAAAAGTCCATCAAGTTCAACCCTTCCAAGCAAACCCAGCAATACAAACCTATACTTATCTATCAAAACACTCACATTCATAAACTATATATATACAAACATTAATGCTAACTGTAGATTTTTTCACAATAGCCTTGGATACTATACTTGTTCAAGAACTCATCCAGGCCCCTCTTGGGCATTAACAGAATCTGCCATTACAACACCACTAGGAAAGGCATTCCACACAGGGCCAGATTTCTGAATCTGGCGCCCCCAAGGCCACCCCCTTTTGCCGCCACCTCGACCGACCCACACCCCCCCCCACTTAACTCATATGGCAACCTACTAAATTACCATTTAGTAGATAGCTTGCGTTTATATTATTTCTACCAAAGTGCATAACTTTGTATTTGTCCACATTGAACCTCATTTTCCAGTAGGAAGGACGCAACAGATCAGAGTCCAATGGCAAAATTAGCTAGAGAACAGACAAAGGGGTCCTGATAAGAACATGTAAACCCACTCCCCTTTTTCCCTGCCCTTGTATAATGATCCCTGTAACCCTCCTATAGATCTGTTTTTATTTGTAAAGTATAGGCTTTAAAAGTTACAAAAAATTTAAAAGTGATTTTATTGGCCAAAAATCATGTAGACAGGTTCTTTTTTCATAAATGAAAGTGCTTAGGAAGTATCCATCTTGATACAGGAGCACAAGTTATGTTCACTAAACTAGGTGGAAATCACCTACTTAATATTTCCCTTTACTGCTAAGTCCCAGTACCTGGGTGGTTTAGTACTACTGCTTGGCCCAGGGAGGTATGGGCATTTCATGCTACATTTTAATATAGATATTGGAAAACCACAGTTCTTCCTCTTTGGCCTCTGTCTTTTGACCCAAGTGGATGTCTGCTGAGGAGCCTGGTGTCTACAAGGCCCAGTAAAGAATAAGTGGCCTAAAGGCATAACGCCTTTACAGAAGTCAAAGAACAGGGACTGGGAATGAGGAATTAGACAGATGTAAAATTATCTGTCACAGTACGTTCTAGGAACATAAGAGTTATTTAGAAAGAGCAGCTTTGTGCTTCAATTAAAATTGATAGCTGGAGGTAGCTCTCTCTTAATTGATCTAAAGTGAAGGGACCACAATACTGAATTGGCTTCAGGCTTCCTGAACATGCTGCTGGAGGGGAGCTGGGCCACAAGCTGATAGCCTTAAAGATGTATCTTCACCCTGCAAAGCCATCTCCACAGGGTTAGGAGATTATATCTGCCATACATCTGTTTACCTTAAATACTATGAGTACAACCCTGGTGATTCCAAATAAACCTTGTTTGCATGTGGAAAAACCTCTGGTGTCCTATATAACTTATTGCCAGCAATTGAGTGGTGCAGTTCCACCACACGGCTCTGGGGACACAAATAGGCCCTACAGGCATTCTGTTTCTTTTTCCAGTCCCCACATACTGTGGCTAAGTTACAAACACAGGTGGCTAGATGTTAGTGTTGTTGCCTTGCAAAGCTTGAGGCCTGGGCTTATTCTTCCCCCTGGATGCTTATTGATAGAATTGATTGAAAAAATAGCAACCTTAAATTTTAAGCACCATTAGGGCAGGGACTGAATCGTGTACAACCTCTGATAAGTGCTGCAGAATTTGACAGCACTATGTAAAGGAAATATTTAAGAATAGATGCTTAAAGGAGAAGTAAAGGTTAAATCAATGGGAGGTGTCACATGCTATGCAGTAGAAGAAGAGAATTGCACCATGGTGTTCACACAGGGGATCAGGTAAGCTATTGCATTCACTGGGAGGGAAGTACCATAATATTGGACACCCCCCAGTGATTGAAGCTTTCTTTCTCCTTTAATTGCAGGTGTACTTGCCAACAGGAACCAATAAGATCTTTGCATTCATTTTTATCGAAAGACAATAGAATGAAAGGTCGCATTTGGAACTCACAAAAATGCACTTCGTTATGTTTACCAAATGCATATAAATGCAATATATGCGTTTTTCATACTAAGCATCCCTTAGCTCTGTTGTTGGTCCCTGATCAGCAAATCATCATAGATAGCTGAGTGATCTGTAAGTAAATGAAGGGCACAGCTTATCTGCTTGTCATTGATGGATATTCTGCAGGCACATAAGACATATATAGAGGGGCTACTTTGTCAGCCTCTTTGGAGTATGGCACAAAAATTTATTTTTTGCTAAAAAGTATATAATTTCTTTTGGATTTTCCCACATTGATTGGAATGCAGAAGTTCACCAATACGTAGACTTCTAAGTGCTAATGATGTCAATAATACTGGGTGTTTACAATATGTTGGTTTTATTGGGGCAGCATCTGAGCACTAAAATTCTAGGGCTGGAATACAGGTCTTTGTCATGGAATCACTGAGACTGACAACCTTCCCGGAAGTGCTGTGGAATTTGCATTTGCCATTTTATATACTGTAAAATTAAAGGCTTAAAGTTAGAAGCATGTGACACTTGTTTAGTGCTGTTTCTATGACTGCTTTGTATTGTTCACACATAAGGTATTAAGAATATTTGCTTTGAACTTAATACTTCTGTATGCATTATTATCACCAGAGGTTTTACTCTTTTTGAGCAGCTTCCCAGGGTCTGGTTGAAGTTCATGTAACACTGGGAAAACGTGTAAAACTTGTTTTCTGCTTCAATGACTTCTAGGTGTTTTTGAGAGAGAAATAAATGGTCTTTTATTTTTGTATGAATTTCTGAATACTAGCTGGGATGCCTTTCTCTTTTCATAAGACACAAACAACTATTTTTGAAGTTATACATTAACTCATTTCCCAGCTAACCTGCAGCAATAACAAACTGGAAAATGTTAAGGTTAGTGTCACAAAGGTCAAATATGGCACCACAATAATTCATAACAGAATAACAGATCTCTAGTGAAATTTAAGACATGTGGTTTTCTGTAAAGTTGGCAGGAAAGAAACAGTATTCCACAATACACAGTCTTCACTAGTCTTTAAGCACACACAGAATATAACCTTTGTGAACCAGAAAAATATACATTTTCAATGGCCAGAAGGCCCACCATCACAGGGGGTTACATAGTTAAATATGGCTATAAAAGACCAAAGTCCAAGAAGTTCAAACCCCCCCAAATAAAACCCAGCACACATATATACACACACTCCTACTAATCCATCTATATACTCTATAACCTATATATACCAATATTTGTACTAACTGTATATTACCAATAGCCTTCGGTATTATGCTTGTTCAATAAATCATCCAAGCCACAATGCATTATTTCACCCAACCATCAACTTTGTCCCATCAGTCTTACCAACTGCTACAATGTTTGAACTATGCATCTCTGCCTCAAAGGACAGACCTCTTATTTTAATGAGATGGGAGAACTTTAACAGGACTTTTTTGTCCAAAAAAAGATACATTATTTCATGTAGTAGAAGTGCAGTTCATCATGTAGGGTACAGACACTACATACTGTAGCACTATGAACAAGAAGCCCTAATAAAAATAGAATCTTTATGTACCTTTTAAGATACAGCACCTACTGGTCAGGGTGAACTCATTCATATTTCAAATATTATATTTTATTTACACAGCTCTTAGGCTAATGCTGCACAAATACACTATATGGCCAAAAAGTATCGGTATTGCTGCTGGTCCAACATCTCTTTCTTAAAGGAAATGAATATAAATTTGGTACTCCTTTGTTGCTATAACAGCATTTACTTTTCTAATGTCTTTTCATTAGATTTGCTGCCATTCAGCCACAAAAGCATGGGTGAGGTTGGGCACTGGGTTTGTGGATCAGGCCAGGTCACAGTACGTGTTTCAGTTTGCTGCACAAGCGTTCATTTGGGTCGAGGTCAGGACTATGTGCAGGCCAGTCAAGGTCCTCCACCGTATTTCAGTAATTTTTTTTATGAACATGAGAATTATTGTGCTTAGAAAAGGAAAGAGCCTTCCACAAAGAGCCACAAAGTGTGAAGGACAGAATTGTAATGTATGCCATTTTAAACAGTAGCCTTAAGATTAGCTTTTTACTGGATGAAGAGGACCTAGCTCAACATATGGAAAACATCCCCCCCCCCGCCAGATAATTAACCCCAGTCCACCAAAACTCGTAAATGCCAGAAGTACTACGTCTATGAAGATTCTCATTCATCCTGGTCGTGATAACAATATCTATTAGAATTAAGCCTAAAACAACTGGACTTTTCAGAGTTTTTCTTGAAAAAAAGTTTTTCCAGTTGTTTTAGACTTAATTCCACTAGATACTGCCTGAGGTGCTGTTGTAAGATTCCATAGACCAGGGATCCCCAACATTTTTTACTCATGAGCCACACTCACATGTAATAAGTGCTGGGGAGCCACACAAGCATAAAAACAGTTCATTGAGGATGCCAAATAAGGACTGTGATTGGCTATTTGGTAGTCCCATGTGGACTGCTAGCTTGCAGGAGGCTCTGCTTGGAGTAACACTGAATCTGTGTTTCTAAAACACAGCCAGAAACCAGAACGGGCACCTGCTTTAAGGCCACTGGCAGCAACATCAGAGGGGGTAGTAAGCAACATGTAGCTCAGGAGCCACTGGTTGAGGATCATTGCCATAGACATTCCGCTGTTTGGGCTTTTGTATACTTGAAATGCCAGGGCCTGTTTTGAATCCCAGTCCAGATCTGTAGTACACTTCTCCTGGCATCCCACAAACCCAGATTGTGACCATTACATCACTCCAGCTAGGAAACCCTATTGGGCATGGTCATTTTAGGCTTGTTAGTGCTGCACTTTTTGTTCCCATGTTGCTTTCAGAGGTAGGTTAAAACTGAGAACTTGCTATTTAAAGAAGACATGTTGGATAAATGGAAAAAAAAACTAATTTTGTAGGCAGTTATGAATAACATATGGTGCTGGTTTCACTTTGGGCTAAAAATGAATCCTATCTGTAAAATGGCCCCTTATAGATCCTATAGGTCCTATCAGTTCTCTGTCTGTGTTTCAAATGAAGGGTGGGCGTGCCAATCACAGCTCTGCAGTCACACAAGCAAAGACAAGCTTCTGTTCTCTATCTGGTCAGCCTAGCTGCTGAGAATTCAGCCAGCATGAAGTGGAACAGATGGGCGGGACTAGTGGGGTTTTGGTGGAATTTTTCAATAAATCAGTCCAAAACACAACTTTTTTTTTTAAGCACAATCCTTCTATATCTTAAAGAGTATAATTCACTGGTACATTCTTAATTATTATATATGTTAACTTTAAATGTAGTGTCGGAATACTTTTGGCCACATTCCCTAGATTAGTATTTTAGATTTTATTGTTTCCCAGGAAGCAAAACTGAAACCTGTTATATAAGCCACCTACAAGCAGGACTGCTATTCTTTTGTGATAAGACTGTATGGCCTTATTTATTGCTTGTACAAAGTATGTTCAACACAAGCCCTATTTGTAAAACTAACAATAAAAAGAACATACAGTATAATGCCCTAATTATTTAGAATTGGCTGTTCTGTATCTTTTCAAAAGAAATTCACTGATAAGGTTCTCAACAAAAGATTCCCAGCAATACCAGTATGCAAAAAAACTGAAATGGATGTGAGGTGAAATCGATTTTTTAACAATGATGCACAAAAAGCTATAGTTTCAACGCATGACATCTGCCACTGCACCCACCAGGACAACCAAATACTATATGATCCTTCTGGGCTGTATAGAGTTTGTAGAAATGTCACACTGCTACTTCTTATGCACAAATCTACCCTTATTACTAGATTCTGTATTTCTAAGTTAGTATAGATACTGTGCATCCACATAACCCAGCCAGCTTCAAAATGTATAGTAAAGGACAGGCCTGGTTCAAAAAACTTTCTGCCTAAGTCAATTAGTCTATGAAGATTCATCCAGGTCATGATATACAGTATCTAGTGGAATTAAGTCTAACATCTGACTTTTTTCTTTTACCACTCACCCGAATGGCTTTTTCAGTTTGAACTGAAGAAGCCACTTGGATAAGTGGTGAAACGTTCTCAAGAAAACTCAGAAAAGTCCAGTTGTTTTAGACTTAATTCTACTAGATACTGTCTAATTCAATTAGATTTCCCCAATGGCTTTAGTGGAGGTTTCATTTTACACCCTAAATCCGTCCCATTATTTCTTACACTGGATAGTTCATCAACAGCTGAAGAACATACATGGCCAGAAATCAGTATAAAATGGGGTATTTTGATCAAATATGAATAGATAATCCCACCAGATCTATCTAACTACGCAGCTATGTTCACCTGTATTTAATGTTGCAAGGGAAATTCAAATTTAGTTTTTTTGGTTCGTCATATTAAGAATAAAATTAACATTGTGTAGTATGCATTCAGCCTAATACCAAAAAACACAATGTACCAGTGTTAATTTTGTCTCTCAAATTTAAGTTGGCCTCTATAGGCAGAAATGCTATTTCATACAAAATTAATTACAGTAGAACCCCGATTTCATGTTTCCCATGGGACAGCATCAAAACTGCATTGAACACAGAAAATAGTGAGATAGAAAGTACTGAAAATTCCCCATCCACATGCTGAAATAGTTCAAACAACACATGGACCAGTAAGGATCAATTTAATAATTTCAAAATGTAATGCAAGTTTTGGGATTCACAACATAGAGTGAGTAATTGCTTTAAAGCGCTGTGTAACTTGTTGGTGCTGTAATGAACAAAAATTGATGGCTTTTTTACGGATTAAGGACTGTTGTCATCTTTGCTGAAATCTGGTGCCTTATATTTTCCTTCTTTCTCCAGCTTCTTCTTTTGTTCTTGGATTGCCTGCAATCTCTGTCTCTGTAAGAGTAACAAAATAAAGTAAGAAGGCTTTTTAAAGGCCAGGGACACTCTTGGGTAATTTGGAACTTCTGCTTGGATTCTGAGTGATTATTTATACAACACTATCTGTCATATTATGTTTGGGAGTATACCCATTTGGGATTTTATTTTTTATTAAAAATATATACTTCACTATCCAGTTCTGCTGTTTTATTCTGAACATTTTGGAGACTTCATGTATTTGTTTGGCGCATATAACTTGTACATCTTGTGAAAGATTTATTATCTTAGAAATTCTGCCCAGGAAAATTATTTTGCTCTTAAACACTCTTAACATCTTTTGGGAAAGTGAAGTATGGGAGCCAAAAGTGAGCTTTACCTCACTGCTGGCTTAGCGCTAATCTCCACACTACAATTATGTGAAAGCATTAACATTATCTTTCATCTAACCTTAATCAGCATACTGGATATGGATACTACAGACACACAAGCTCAACAACTCAAACAGTATAATAAACACCTACTCACCAATTTGTTTCTGCTCATGCACTCATAGAAGTCTTCATATTCCAACCTGCATTCCTTTCGTGCTCGGATCTGTCCAATTCCATGGGAGCATTCCACCCACTCTTTCTCAAATGCCTGGCATGAAGAAACCCAGCGATATGGTTGCTGTGAGCTCTGCAGTAACATCCATTTATCTATGTTGATTCCAAGTTTACTCTGGACGTCAATAAACGGCATGCCTATAGGGAAAGATCAGCTGGAATTAGCAAATTTGTAATGAATACCAACTATTTCTTGCCCAGAATAACAGATTTGTTTACCTGTTGTTACACCCTTTCCCCTTCCAGAGCCAGACACACTGCATCTTCTCTACAGTGTTAGTGAAATATCATATATGGCTATACCTTTGCATACATAACTAAGACTTGTGACTAATTTCATGAAAGCAAATGTCAGCTAAAAAAAAATGCTTCTTCATGTTGCTGGCTAGCTCTTCTTGGTGTTCCTTAAATGTTGCTAAAGAATTTCTAGTTTCTAGTTGCTGGTAAAAATGTTTTACAAAACTTTCCGTGAAGCAGGTACAATAAGGCCAGCTGATGTACTGTAAATTCAACTATCAGTAACAAGATCCTGGAATTTACCCAGAGAAAGTCAACTCCCAGGGTCCAACTGCATGCTGACTATATGAACTGATGTAAAGCAGAATATACAGCACTGGTGTGCAAGTCAGTACTGATGTTCCAACTATAACACAACAAAAGAATGGACAGGTAATAACAAGCACACTCATTTTCTGTTTTCAAAACAAATCAGAAGTCCACTGAAAAGCCCTCTGTATAAACAAACCCCTGTCTTTCCCCAACAGCAGCATGTTGGGCAACGCAATAGAGTTACATTCAACACTAATAAAAACAGATCATCATGCATCTAAAAGTTGCGACATTTTGCGAAACAGTCGTAATGGCTACGAAAAAGTCGCGTCAATTTACGAAAAAATCGCAAAATACCGATCATTACGAAAAAAACGCATTCGGACGGTTCGTGGATTAGTAAATCAGCCCCTAAGTGTCTCTTTAATCATTTATTTAAACTGCACAATATCATACACACAAATATCTTGTATATTACAAAAACCCATCAACAAAAATAAATATTAGAAACATGTATTGTACATATAAATATATAATGTAGGAGACAATTCATTTGTGAAGGAAGGCTTGGTTATTGGGTATATTACTTAATATAAGCAGTTGAATAGAATGCAAATTCAGTTAAAAAGAAAAAGCATCTGCATAACCTGCAAGCTTAGTATGTAGTGACAGTCTAATAGTTTGCTAGTGGACAACCTTTAGTTTGCTTGTAGCCCCTGTAGACTTATTACATTACCAGCAACAACAGTCATTTGCAGACTATTATCAAAGCACAGATCAACCAGGGCTGCGTGCATCTCTCCATCTCTCAAATGAGCATTATGCGACTGTGCTTGACCTGGGAAACATTAATCCACTGCGATGCATGTAAAGACATTGAGATGCCTGTATTCTTGCGACTCTGTTTAACTAATCATACAGCATTCACCTCCATCACTTGCTGCAAATCACAACCATACTTTCAAACCAACGTGCTTCACTGTCCACACCGCTCCACCAAGGAGTCACAGGAATGCCATTATACAATAACCAAGCCTTGTTTCACTGATTTTTTTTTTGTTTATTTTTTTTTATTGTTTATGGGGTTTTGTAAATGATGTGACAGCCAACATAACTGTTTGTTTATAATATGATATATTTTCTAAACTAGTGCAGTTTTATAAATCAATAAATAATAAAATAATTCAGGGATTAAATGGGATTTTTGCAGTTCTGCTTCGGTGTGACTATGCACTACATTTAGGTTTTTGTATCATTGAAATGACAGCTTTAGATAATACAAAGTAATGGGCAACACAGACATTACTGAACACCTTTTTTACTTTAAAGTAGAACTTTCCTAAACATGGCCCTACTCAGCCAAAAATCAATTGTGGAGGAGTATTACTTCAATTAAAGGGCAATCACTGTCTTGCCCTACTATAACTGCTATCCACCATTCTGCCACCTCCTGGTAGTGTCACTATGCAGGGAACACATATTGGCAGCTTCTGCTCCTTGTGGTATTCTGCAGCTGCGGTACAATATGCTAAATACTGGCACCCTCTGAGTGTGCCTCTTGCATTGCCAGCGCTCTTTAAAGTGGACCTGTCACCCAGGCATAAAAAGCTGTATAATAAAAGCCCCTATCAAAACCCAAACTCATCTTTTTATTAACACACCCATACCCATTATAAAAGCAATTAAAAATCATAACTGTCAATCATTGCCTGCCCAGTCTCCATGGCTTAGGCCAGGGATCCCCAACCTTTTTTACCTGTGAGCCACATTCAAATGTAAATAGAGTTGGGGAGCAACACAAGCATTAAAAATGTTCCTGGGGTTAAAAATAGGGGCTCTGATTAGCAATTTGGCTGCTCCTATGTGGACTGGCAGCCTACATGAGGCTCTGTTTGGCAGTACACATGGTTTCTATGCAACCAAAACCTGCCCAAAAGCCAGGAATCCAAAAACTAGCAACTGCTTTGAGGCCACTGGGAGCGACATCCAAGGGGTTGGGGAGCAACATGTTACTCACAAGCCACTGGTTGGCGAACACTGTTAGGCATAGGGGTGGGGCAGACAGTTACTTTCACTTTCAGTTCAGAACTTCTTAGATGTTGCTGCACTCCTCACTATCTCATTTTGTACCCAGTGCATGGACATGGGTATATGGTCCCCTCATACTGGCACAGAAACAAGATTTTGGCATGATGTAAAGCTTGCCTTAAAGAAGAAGGAAAGGCTAAGTCACTTGGGGGTGCCAAAATGTTAGGCACCCCCAAGTGACTTAGATCGCTTACCTTCTATCCCGGGCTGGTGCCCCTGTATGGAGAAAACAGCACCAGCCCGGGGTAGCAGCGATCGTTTCCTCCTTCCTCTCTCGCCACGCGTGCATGCGCAGTAGAGTGAAAAGCCGAACTTTGACAGAGAAGTCGGCCTTTTTACTCTACTGCGCATGCGCCGGACTCGGAGTCTAGGGGAAAGGAAGGCGGAAGCGCATCGCCCCAGGTGCCCTGGGCTGGTGCTGTTTTCTCCTAACAGGGGCACCAGCCCGGGGTACGAGTTAAGCGATGCAGGTCACTTGGGGGTGCTTAAAATTTTAGCACCCCCAAGTGACTTAGCCTTTCCTTCCCCTTTAATAACAGTGTCCACAAAATGGTGCCTGCCTGCTTGCTGCAGTTGTGAATTCCAAGGCTGAAGGAAATAAGATAAATAATTTATATAGTGTAAGTGAAGTTTATTTTGCTTGACAATAAAAATTCTGTCTTCTGTTTTTTTCCAGTCCAGTCAGGCGCACATGCTGAAGGCAAAAGCCGGCTTTTTCCCTCTACCTGCTCAGGGCTGGAGAAGACCTAACAGGAAGAAGTTAGTGGCAAATTAGCTTCTATGGAGCAACCCTGGGCCAGTGGTGTTCTGCTAACAGGAGCACAGGACCAGGGTATCTTATAAGTACTTAACATTTTGGCACCCCTCAGTAATTATTGCTTTAGTTCGCCTTAAATATGTGAAGGCTGGTAACTAATGCGCCTGGAAGTCCCAATTAGAATTGAAAATTTTCATGTTCATAATATACTGAAAAAGTCGGCAACATGTAAGAAAAGTTTTTGTAGCGAAGCACACCGGTAAACACAACTCACGCACGAATTATGAAAGTGTTCACTACATAATCGTACAGTTTGTAGGACACAAGGTGCCCTCTGCCTCAGTGCACTACAGACAGACCCATGCATATATACAGCTGAATCACATATCCATATATTCTCACAACTGCGAGCACTCGAGTATAAACAAGACACGTGCGCCGATAAACAAGCGAATGAAATGTAGGGATTCGGCTGCCAATTTAAGCTCTCACCTGCACAGATTCGGACGTCCTCTACACAGAAACTACTTCCTGTGGCGCACGCTGACGCGCTCCTATCAGCGGTGCCGTGCTGCAGCATGTGACCAGTGCGACAGTAACACGGAAGTACTGCTAATTCGCACGGGAACTGAAGCAAACCGGTAGGCGGCAGATTTGATTAATGGATAGCTTTTAGGTAACAATTTTGTAGCAAGACAGATGTCAGACAGGTTTTCTTGAGGCTACTGATACGCAAGGGACATTTTCTCCACTCTGTTTTTTTTCTATAGTTCTGATATATTTTGCTGCGCTTTGCAGGGATTACACGCCGCTCGCATAAGCAATGTTCACTATACTTCCTTCTCGGATATGTGCACAAAATAAATTCTTTTGAGCGTATGTTTTAAACTTGTGTGCAGATTTGTAAAAATGGTGTGCTCAGTTAAGAATAAATGCAAAATGTTGTTTTTTCATGTAGAATTCTTCTTGTGTACAACAATTTGTGTGTGCTTGCCTAAAGATTTGTGTGTGCGCACAATAGCTTGCAGTTTCGGAGGGACATTGCAAGTGCAGCACCTGCTTACTATATGCCCACATAACATGGCGATATCCGGCTAATTTGATTGTTTTGCCCTAGGGCCAAACGATCAAATTACAACGACGGGCATAGGAGCCGTCGGACCGAAGACCATATCAGTGAGCTAATGTGGTCCCCAATCCGATGGCAAAATCAAACTTTACCGATTGTCGCCCAGATATCAATTGGGGAGGCCTGCCGGGGCCCCCATAGACAGGCCTAATTGATCTAAAGGACTTGAATCGGCAGTTTAAATCTGCCTGTGTATGGCCACCTTAAAGGTCCCCATACACGAGGTGATTTCACTCGTTGTGCGACGAACGATTATATCGACAAACAATCGTATGGCGATCAGGTTTTCATACGATATGCCATCCACGGGCAACGATAATTTGCAAAAGATTTCATCGTATCATTATAGTAAAATATGTACAATCGTACATCTACGTACGATCCAATGTTGTGGCGGAAGCAGTATTTATTTATTTATTTATGTTCGTTGACTTCCGCTGCTGGCAATCATGGCATGCGCAGAGAACAATCGTTCGAAGACAAATGTCTGACACTCATACCAACTGGCAGATTTTATCGTTAAACGACTAAAATTTTTAAACCTGGCCAATCGATTTTAGGGACAATAATGTCGGGTCGATTAGTGGGCTGACGATCGTTCGCACACCATCAACTATACGATAACTTAACGATAGTATCGGATCGTTCGGGAATCGGTCGTTTGACAGTAAAAAATCGGCCCGTGTATGGGGGCCTTAAGGCTTTTTTTTATTGTCCATCTTTTTACCTAGAACCTCTCCTATTTATCTTCCAGTCTGTTTACAGGGTAACCCTTTTGAAATAAAAAAATAACAAAAATGGTATAAAGGTGATACCTTTATTGGCTAACTAAGATAATCATAGCAAGCTTTCAGAACATTTTAGTTCCCATTTCAAGCTTAAAAAAGGAACTAAAATGTTCTGAAAGCTTTCTATGATTATGTTACTGTAGCAGCTCTAGCAGCCGCTGTAAAGGGCGAGCTACCCAGCTACAGGTCTGCCCTAAGGAGCAAATTCTGAGTTTATGACCCTCTCGGGTCTTTTTTGGTATCTTTGGCTCCTAACTCTCGCTGCCGCGGCGCTGTAAAGGGAGCAATATCTTTTATATACTAATAGCCAGTGTTGCTACGGTACCGACCCTAGTTACCCGTGATGACCTACGGTGCATCGCACCAAATTGAGGCGCACTGAGCTGATGTTGCATTGCACAGTTGACTCCGCTCTGGGATACAAAGGATTAATCATCTGAACCCAGCACCCTGATGAGCAAGGCTACCATTTATGGCTACCAGATTCGTACAGCAGAGCGTGCAAATTACCGCTGCCACAGCCGCCACCTCACCGATGGGTGTCACAGGTCTTACCTACTTTTTTATTTATTTTTATTTACTTTTTGGGCAAGGGAGTTTGTGATGCACTACATCCTGGCAGGTTGGGGGTAAGTAAAACATTCCTGCAATAACCACTTATTTCCCCGCATGGTCCTGGGCTCTGTTTTGGTTGATGTTCGCTTCACTGGTGGTGGTCCTTGACATCTAGTTTTCTAGTTCTTCTCTCTTTTTCTCTTTTTCTCTTTCTTTCTTACACTCATTTCTCCTCCTTCTTATTGTGTACACTTATTTTATGTTATGAGGTTTTTCTGGAACATCATAAATCCCTGCTATTTGTGGTGTTTCCGGTAATTCTTTATTTAACATACAGGATTTCACGCAAATCAGCACCAGTGACACTGAAATTTCAGTTACTAAGAATTGATTTATTGATTTATTTATTTTCCGTGTTTATGCTTGTATAAAGGAACACACCTGTTGGCTTGTCGACACACTTAATATCACCTTGTAGACAGGAAACGGTATAATGTTTCTTATTATATGTTACCTTTATTTATGTGCTTAATGTAATGACAAAAAGTGTCTACATGATGTTTGATTTTTTTGTTCTTTTTATTTATTTGTTTTTGATATGTCTAAGGGGATATATATATATTAGTAAATTAGAAAACATGTAACAAAAGGTCATGGGCAAGTAAACACTTATATATAGTATAAAATAGTATAAACATTTAATGGATAACACAGGACATGACATAATTAACGATTAGTTTAAAATACTGATTTTAACCCCTTTTTGTTTCTTGAACAAAAATACCCAGAAGCAAATTATCTGTTATATGCCTCAGAAATGTCCTCACTTTCCTTCCCAAAGCTAGAGGTTAAAAATCAGAATAAAAACAGTGGAACTGTAAATTAAAATATTTAATAAGAAAACATACAGGTCTTAGTCTTTATTAAGACTATGAAGGGCCACTGTATTTAACTGGTGAATCCATCACACTTTTTTTCCTCATCTAGATGGGGGGGGCACATTCCAGCATCATATATTTTAGATCAGTGCTGTACAACTGGCAGCCCGCAACCCCCCACCTGGCTGGCTGTTATGACTGCTTACCTTTGTATAAGGTTTAAATGGACCAGTACTAGATCAACTGGCCCCCTGCATTGCTCACACCTTTAAGCCCCTGTAATTGTTCACATCTTTAAGCCCCATATTGTTCATAAGTCAGTATGTGTATGCCCAGTATGTACTGTCTATACTGTGTGTGCCATACTCTGCCTGCCCTACCTTGCCTCTGTGTGCCATACTCTGTCTGCCCTTCCCTGCCTGTGTGTGCCATACTCTACCTACCCCATGCTCCTTGTGTGCGCCATATTCATTCTGCCTGCCCCATGCCCTCTGTGTTTGTCATATGCTGTCTGCCTTATGCTGCCTCTGTGTGTCATACTTTGCCTGCCCTATGCTCCTGTGTATGCCATACTCTGCCTGCCCTATGCTGCCTGTGTGTGCCATACTATGCCTGCCCTCTGCTGCCTGTGTGTGCCATACTCTGCCTGCCCTATGCTACCAAATAATGTGTATATGTATTTATATACTATACTGTATTTGTAATAATGTGAGCTAATGGCCCTGGCCCAAGAGTTAGGCTTCAAAAATGCTCATAAGGGAGAGAAGATGTGGCATTTTCAAGTCTTGCCCAAGGACCCCTGTTAAAGCATTTATTAAAAGTCCTGTACAGTTAAATAAAAAAAAATAGCGATGAAGACCAATTTTACAAGAGCCAGATTTAGGGGCTGATTTACTAACCCACGAATCCGACCCGAATTGGAAAAGTTCCGACTTGAAAATGAACATTTTGCGATTTTTTCGTATGTTTTGCGATTTTTTCGGATTCTTTACGAATTTTTCGTTACCAATACGATTTTTGCGTAAAAACGCGAGTTTTTCGTATCCATTACGAAAGTTGCGTAAAAAGTTGCGCATTTTTCGTAGCGTTAAAACTTACGCGAAAAGTTGCGCATTTTACGTAGCGTTAAAACTTACGCAAAAAAACGCAATCGGACTCATTTCGACCCGTTCGTGGGTAAGTAAATCAGCCCCTTAGTGTTTTTTAGATAGAATGTTGGGCACTTCTATTATTGTAGGTTAAGAAACAGAATATTAAATTTGTCATTAGGAGTATTTGTTTTATATTTATAGTTCCAATATATTCTGCAGCACTTTACAGAGGTTATGCATCATTTACAGCAGACAAAGGTAAATTAACAGCAGTAACCATAACTTTTGGTTATATATTACAATAAAAAAGCAGTATTTTTCGTGGTTTCAGGCACTGGTAAACTGATAATCAACCATTCAGAATAGATGTAAACGTAAATGGGTTTTGCTAGACTGGGATTAAAAAATGTAATTGAATAGTAGTTTCTCCTTAGCCTTGATTACCACCTTATGCTCTTTATTAGTCAAAAGACTAGAACTAGAAGCCATATCAAATAAAAATCCTGGAAATGCTATTTTCTTTATTTTCTTATGTTTCTCCTTTCTTGCACTGTACATCTACTGTCTTAATCTGTATTCCCGATGGTGATTCTGTAGCAGTTTATTGAGCTGTGCACATTTTTCTTTTTTTAGCTAATTCCTGTGCAGTAGTTCACTCATCCCCCTTGCTTAGCACAAAGTACACCTTTGGTTGGGGAAACCCATTGAATGTAGTGCTCATGGAGATGGAGTAAGCCCCCATGTTTGGAAATATAACCCAGTCTCCTGTTTCTAACTCTGGAAGATAAAATTCATTCACTAGTTTATCCACATTCGTACAGGTGGGACCCCAGAGATTGCTGGGAAAGAGCTCTTGTTCAGTGGCAAAATCCTTACAGAAAAAAAACAAACAAAAACACATTATTGTTGAATATTCAGATGAACTGTAAAGGATATAACAATATTTTAATTTTCACTTTAGCATACTTTTGCCATTGCATAACTGATCTATGTTTTCATATTAGTGTTACTAGACACATCTCATGTTCTAAAGAGCATTTTGTATGTGTTTATATGTGATATATTTAACAAGTCTGAAATAACTTCCCGGTGCAGGCCCAATGTTTCCTACTTTTTATAAGACGAAAATCTTCCTCCTGTACTGTAAAACATATCTTAAAATGACACAATAAGGTTTGGTTATAGTCTGAATTAAAACAGTGTATAATGAATAGCTTTTAACAGTAATATATCGGTACTTCCAGACTTCTTAAATGGCAAATAAAGTCCATTAAGTTTAGTATAGAAATTATGCATCTTATGTAAGGTAGTTTTGTAACAGGGGCAATGCCAAACTCTGAAGTAGTTGATTCTAGCTTGCCATTTATCTGATTCTGGTCAGCTGTTCCCTTAGGGCTCGTACAGACAAGCGCTTTCTCCTACATTTCACTGCAGGGCAGTGCAGTACAAACACAGGTGGAACACTGCATGTTGTGAGTACATAAGAAAGAAGGGGATTGCGTCTTGTCCTGCTGTCCCCTGCTGTGGAATGCAGGAGACCATCCCCACAGGGGAACGCAGGAGGAAATGCTGGTCTGTACAAGCCCTAAGGGTGAAAACACATGGAGCTACTAGTAGCAGCTACTTGTCACAGCTACTAAAATAGACAATGATGATCATTTACTGATAATTTTCCCTAAGTGTGTTTTAGCAGAGGCAATTCTCAGTATTGTCTATGGCAGGGTATTTTCTGGAGTTGAGTAGCCACAAAAAAGTAGCAGCTACTAGTAGCTCAGTGTGTCTTCACCCTAAGTGAAAGAGGCACAAGCTCATGATTAGCATGGTCTGGGTTGCTGCAGGTAAGTAAAGCTGAACAGAAAGTTACATTTACTTGTCAAATACATCTACCCTAAACAAATAAGCAATATGCAAAGCAGTGTGAGTTAATATTAGATCCTATCTTAATTAGTCTAGAGAAACTTTTTCTGCATGTAAAGATTCTTATCAGTTTTGTATAGATAAGCACATGAAAACTGCTGTTGGCTGATCATAATTGTTTTAATTTGATCACTAATAAATTCAGTAGCATGTGGATTTAATAGTAATGAGTTTCTTCTAATGGACAATAACCAGTTAAAGTAAAAATATCTCAGGTGTATTAAAGACCAGTGCTATCTAAATTAATTTCTCGGGAGCTGAATGTAAACTGCTCCATTCTTCAACTATCTTGCAAGAAGTAAAAGAGCAGACAGTACACTGGAAACTGCTATATGAGAAACCCTTTTAACCTACATATTTTTTTCTTGACTGATTTATACAACACAACCTAAAAAAGAAGTAAATAAGAAATACACAACTATGTATGTCTTTAAAAAATACAGTGTGGAACATAAGTATTTGGACACCCTGCGATTTTGCAAGTTCTCCCACTTAGAAATCATGGAGGGGTCTGAAATTCACATTGTAGGTGCATTCCCACTGTGAGACACAGCATTTTTTTAAAAAAAATCAGGAAATCACATTTTAAAGAATGCAAAAATTGCACAAATACTTATGTTCCTCACTGTATATTCTAGTTTTATATTCCTTGTGTAGACAATTTGGACCTGGTAGAGAAACATTTAAAACAGTAACACCAAAAATTAAGGTTTTTAAAATTCATGAAAATATAATTTGCTGTTGCCTGCAATGATAAAACTGAAGTGTCTGCTTATAAAAACATTACTATGGCTATGCAGTGGCATTTGTATATACCTGTACTATACTAATACTCTACTTTAAGAACTAACTCATTTTGATTAAAATCAAAATGTGAGATTAGTTTACCACAGAAAAACTCACCCACTTTCTACTCATTCTTATGGGATTTTTAGAATTGTATTCATCAACAGGTGAAAGATAGAATTCACCATTTGATAAATATGCTTCTAAAAGTCCCATAGGAATGAATAGAAAGTGGGTGAGTTTTTCTGTTGTAAACTCTAATCTAACATTTTGATAAATCTGCATGTGTGTGTAGAACACTAATGCCTTGAACCACATTCTTGTCTGGATAATGATTATTAAAGTTTATTCGTTTATTGTAATTTTGCAAAGTGGGAAATTACTTTGATCACATACCTTGCCCAATAATGGCTTCAGTTTTTGTTTTTCTTTTACTAAATAAAAGTCAAGAAAAGTTCCATACACCCCATCATTTAGTATATAGGAGAATTTCCTTCTGCTGTTTCCATCTGCACCTGTAGAGTAAAGGAAAAACTATGGCTTTTTGGGCATTAATGTATGAGGAAATGCTAAAAGGGTCATTGAATTGCTTTGTTGAGCAGTGTTGGACTGGGGGAAACCTAACCGCAAGGGCCCCTGTCCTTCCCCCTCCCCCCACGAAGCATACAGGGCCAAACGATCGAATTTAGCCTATCAAATTTAGCGATCTCGCCAAGCAAGTTAATCTTGACGTGTATGGGGACCTTAAGTCGATAGGACAGGTTACAAAATTTCAGTCGGATAACGATAAAATCTGCACATGTATTGTGTATCTGATGATATCCTTGGGGGTCCAGGAAGTCACTTTTGTACAATTGGTGTCTGACAACTATTTCATGTTCAAAACATCCTCCGATTTGTTATTTTTAGGGCTTTATCATACAATTTCAGTCTAAATGTTAATTTTGGATTGAACAATAGAGCAATACCTACAATCAACATCCAAACGTTTGTTGGAAGAAGACTATAATCTGGACATGTATATTGTTCCAACAGCCCAACTGTTCTAAATTGCTTTAAATCCTGATCAAGTATAAAACTAAGCATCTCTAGTGACCAGTGTTCTAAATAATATTGTGGCAAACACAAATACACAGAAGCCTTAATATTTAGTACATGAAATTGTAGACCTTTTTCATACACCTCTTTCTTGGTTATAATATTCAAAGCAACAGTGAAAGCCGATTCCACATAATATCTTCCAGGTTCTGAAATAATCTCTACTTCCTTATTATTAGGAAAGTACTGGTTCAGAGATTGACGGATGACATCTGCAAACTAAGAACAAATAGATTAAGTTTTAGTATATCTTGCAAGGAGCAAGTAAGACCAAAACACAAGATGCAATGGCTTTCATATTCCATTTGCATAGTTTTTGTAGTGCTTGCCATGATAATGTGAGAAAAAATGTTGTGAATATATTCATATACATTAATTTAATTTCAAACATACAAACCAAAACAATCATCCTAACAGCTTTCATATATTTTACTTTAAACTTAAAACAGTGATAGTCTTATAATGTGTTGTACATTTTTTTAATTGTTGTGGGTCACTAGACTTGGGTAGAATTTGGTTAAATATTACCATTTAACCAAGTTAAGGTGCCCATATACCTTCAGATCCGCTCGCTTGGCGATGTCGCCAAGCGAGCAGATCTAATCCCGATATCCCCCACCTACGGGTGGACGGTATCGGGAGAATCCAGGCTAATTTGATCGTTTGGCCCTGGGGCCAAATGATCGTATTATATTGACGAGTATAGGCAAAGTCGGTCCGGAGACTGCATCAGCGAGCCGATGCGGTTCCCGATCCAACTAGATTTTTTAACCTGGTCGATTTCAGGCCAGATATTGGTCGGGCAGGCCAGACGGCAGTGCCCATACACGGCCAATTAGCTGCCGAAACGGTCTAAGGGACCCATATCGGCAGCTAGAATCGCCCGTGTATGGGGAACGTTAAGGTTGAATGTGTTTATGCAGTATTCTGTACAGTCCTAGCATGCAGCAGAAATAACACATTCATATTTAACTTAGAGCTAAACAATAAAAAAGATGTCTAGAAATGCAATATTCAATATTCCTTGCTTACCTTATGACCCCAGAGATAATTATGCATGTCTTTAAATTGTCCACAGCAGCTCTCCATCTTATATCTTTTTAGATCATTGTTTGCACATGCGCAGTGTGCCTTGAACTGCTGTTAAGAACCCGAGTCAGAGAAGCTGGTGCTATACAGCTGATTACTAATAAAATCTAATACCAAATCCACTGGTTCCATCCTGGGATGGAAACCAAAAACTCTGGGGGTGTTATTAAAACTGTGTAAACAAACTAAAGTGAATACATCAACCATTTAGATTTGTCATTATTTTATTTGAATGTGTAACAAGTGTATACATTTACCACTCCTGGTAAAAATATGTGAGCCATTAGCTGTAATAGATTATATATGTAATGGTTGGAAACTTTTTGCCTAGAGAGAAAAGAGCACTAATAGGCCTTTAAAGGAGAAGAAAGGTAAAAAGCAAGTAAGCTTTAACAGAAAGGTCTATGTAAATACAGCCATAAGTACTCACAGAAACACTGCACTGACTTCTCTGTCAAAAGATTTATTGTGTCTGTTTTCCTGTGCCAGAGACACACAGCTCTCTCCTCTCACTCCTCTCCTGCTCCCCCTCCCTCAAGAATGCTAAGAACTCACTCCCCCCCTTATGAATGTGGATCTGAGCCAATTAGCAGGAAGCTTCCTAATAGTCTTACAAACTGAGCATGTACACTTGGTCTGGGTCTCGGTGCAGTAGTGAGGCATTGTGGAAACTTTCTTTACACAGCTCAGTGTTTTTTCTTCCTGTTTGACTTCTGATAATCTGAACGGGAGAAATATGGGGAGACTTAAGGGCACTATTGAGACAACTGAAGGTATGCCTGCAGCTTGAGATTAACTCTTTTATTAGCCTTTCCTTCTCCTTTAAGCAGCAATGCTGACCCACACTCATTACAATTTTTACTACACTACATTTGGCATAAAATAGACTACATAACTGTTTAAATTTGCCCCTGGTGTATTACTGTGTCCTTGGTTGCAGTTGAGTCAAAAACAGAGCACCCGGTCTATTTTACGTTTTAACTGCAAACATACATGTACTTGTCATATGTGCTATCACCTGTCTAGTAGCATAGTTAAAGTAATTTGGTAAAAATGTTATTGTCTTTCCTAGTACGTCTCACCTCTTCAAATGTTGGTCGAAATTCAGAGTTCCCAGAAAACCCCCCTCCAATATCCAGGAGTCTCATTTGATATCCTAACTTCTTCCCAATTTCAAATACCTTTCTAGCATCTTCAATGGCTTTGCAAAAGGAATGAGTGTTCTTGCATCCAGAGCCAGTGTGAAAACTGCAGCAGGCAGAATAAATAACATTCATGAGAATAAATTAATGATATATATTACATATTTGTACCACCTATACTCTTCAGATAAACTGAACAGCAGAATGTGAAGTCAACATTTTACCATTTAAAAATATTGATCTCTACATGCCAGAAACCCATTCTATTTTGGTTATTTGTATTAGTAAAAATGTATTTTTTAAGTATTTTGCTTCTCCGCATACAGTCAACTGATTTAATTATCAGATGACATTAAGGTGAGTGCTAAAATCAGCAAGTATGACTATGACTAAAACTGGGTGCAAACCACTGTGTATTTTTGCATCCTGCCCTGCAGAGCTCCTTATGGGAACAGTGTATTTCCTGTTTAAATCCTCAGTTATATATCAAGGAGGTAGCTTATGGAAGCTTATCGGAACAGCAGTGTTCACCTCAAGAACCTCCACCAATCAGCAGAAATGCCAACTTACAGACCCAAAATGGGAATATCTCCCATAGAAACTTTACATATGTATATGTGATTGGCTCCTAAAAACAAAAAATGCAATATCAGCCTTTGTTAAATCTACCCCTTAGAATGGAAAAATGGAGGTCTACACATTCTTGCAGAGCTTAGTAACAACTTTATTCACAGTCTATACCACAGCTTTTCCAGGTCTCAGTAGTTTGGGTTGCCACCTTTTAGAAATAAACCTACCAACCAGGGATCGCTGGTGGGCAGACCAGTATTGTAGGGGTTAGGGCCAGTGACATAAAGGAGTAGGACTTGTCAATGATTCTGGACCATTCTGACACAAAAGAGATAATCAGAGTTTATGTAGGCAGGCCAGGGGCAGAACAAGAGTATTACAAATTTATAGGCAAGTACATTACTGGTAAGTCTGTAATACTGGCCTTGGCTTTGGCTGGTGTTTTACCAGCTAGGCCAGTGAAACGCCGGCCAGTTGGCAACCCTATCAGTAGTTCATACAGCTCACAATATTAACAATAGAAAAACAATACAATAATGCTTGGCCCTTTCCTTCTGTATTCCTTTTTGATGTGTTTCCTCAGATCAGGTTGCTCTAATGGAACTTAGGTTTCTGGCACATGCTTACAAGCTTACATTTGCCAATAAAGAAATGTCCCACTGGGTTCCCTCTTATATAGACCACTTTTGGAAGGGGTAATAAGGGATAGGATACTTGATTACATTGCAAAACACAATACTACGAGTTTGTGCATGGTTTTATGCATAACAAATCTTGCCAGACTAATTTAATTTCCTTTTATAAGGAGGTGAGCAGTAACCTTAATGCTGGAATGGCAGCAGATGACATCTACTTGGACTTTGCTAAATACAGACACTTAATGATAAAATTGAGAAATATTGGCCTGGAACATAATTTTTGTACTTGGATAGAAAACTGGCTGAAGGATAGTTTACAAAGAGTGGTGGTAAATGGAACATTTTCTAATTGGACCAGTGTTGTTAGTGGAGTACTGCAGGGGTCTGTCCTTGGTCCTTTGCTTTTTAACTTGTTTATTAATGACCTGGAGGTGGGCATAGAAAGTACAGTTTCTATTTTTGCTGATCATACTAAATTGTGCAAAACTATAAGTTCCATGCAGGATGCTGCAACTTTGCAGAGAGATTTAACAAAATTGGAAAACTGGGCAGCAAAATGGAAAATGAGGTTCAATGTTGATAAGTGCAAAGTTATGCACTTGGTAGAAATAATATAAATGTGAGTTATACATTAAATGGTAGTGGTTTGGGAGCATCCTTAATTAAAAAGGATATGGGGATTTGTGTAGGTAACAAGTTGTCTAATTCCAGGCAGTGTCATTCTGTGGCTACTAAAGCAAATAAAGTGCTGCCTTGCATAAAAAAGGGCATTGACTCAAGGGATGAAAAAATCCATTTGAAGCAGCGTAGGTTGTTTTTCACGTTGAGGGCAGTGAGGTTGTGGAATGCCTTTCCTAGTAACGTTGTGATGGCAGATTCTGTTAATGCCTTTAAGAGAGGGGCTTGGATGATTTCTTGAACAAACATACTGTATATACTCTAGTATAAGCCTAGTTTTTCAGCACCAAAAATGTGCTGAAAAAGTCACCCTTCGGCTTATACTTGAGTCGGGTGCCATGGGTCCTTTCAGATGAAAATTCATCTTCACCTACCATCCTCACCTTTCCTATTCTGCACTAGACACTGCACTTTATATTCTATATAAACTATATATAGTTTTAAAGGATCGTGTTTTAGCTTGGTTGCTGATTGAGCTAAGGGGGTAGTACTCTTACAGTATTATTGTTGATACGATATTGTTTTTGTTGACCCTCTTCTCCACTTACAGAGCTAGTTAACTGTTTTTCTTTGAAATAAATCTTTAAAAACATATACCCCACTGATGCCTCATTTAATGTAATTTTATTGGTATTTATTTTAATTATTGAAACTTAACAGTAGCTGCTGCATTTCCCACCCTAGGCTTATACTCGAGTCAATAAGTTTTTCCAGTTTTCTTAGGTAAAATTAGGTACCTTGGCTTATATTCGGATCGGCTTATACTCGAGTATATACGGTAATATCCAAGGCTATTGTGATGCTCAAATCTACAATTAGTATTGATGTTGATATATATGGTTTATTTATGTGCTGAGCATGTCTATGGTTATTGTTATTCCTTGCACTAAACCAGAAGTTTAAATCAGTTTCACTTAGCATGTACTGGTCCTACAGCGCACAGGAAGAGCTGATAAACTAATTACATGTCCTCTGAGAAGCCGGAAAATCGCCCCGCCGCGTCTGCCATCCCGCCGGCGACTTACATGTTCGCCGGTGGGATGGCAGGGGTAGGCAACTCGGGGAGATTAGTCGCCCGCGAACAGGGAGTTAATCGCGGGCGACTAATCTCCCCCGTGTGCCAGAGCCCTTAGATGTAGATTGAGCTACAAGGATGAATCAAGAGATGGGAAGGGCTGGAAGTTATGAGAGGAAACTGGGACAGGATTAGGTCAAACTAGGAGGAAAATATCAGGGACAGTGGAGAAATCAGAAAGGACATTAGAAAACTGGAAATGATTCTGTTATAATGTAAATACCTCACGCCAATTACTTGGATATTGAGGTTCTTTGCTGTCTTTAGAAGATCCTCACATTGCTCCACAAGAGCACCGTATTTAGAACTGAGGGCACACCAAGCGTCTCTGTCATCTGTTGCAATGCGGAGAATCATCCTGCATTTAAATGAAATTGGTTGTTGAATACAACAGTAGAGAGGCACTCAATTGCATTTTTTTCAGTAGGAGAAATCTAGGGATTTTATTGGTGGATTGTATACAAAGGACCACGATGAACAGCATACAGCAACTTAATATCATGAGAAAGCCTTTATTAAAGGACATGTCAACCCCAAAAATAATTTTTTGCCTAATGCCACATGGCTGGACCTCAGATACAGCAATGTTTCAGGCCCCGCTTGGCCTTTTATCAAGCTTACCAACCACGGAGTAAGCAAGCTTTTTATAGACAACATTATTTCGCCATCTACTGGCCACATGTAATGCAAACTTTAGAGGGGATATCCAAATAGTCTGTTACAGAGACAAAGAGAACAAATTAAGAGAAAAGAAAGATCATATATGATGCCGAATAAAGATACAGAGTAACCATGTTCCCTTTGTAACACGCTACAATGTTTTGAGCCATCACATGGCCAACGTTGTTTGAAGACACTGGGGTTTATGAGAGATGGTATACCAGGGGTTACCAGTTTTAGGGAACCTCCACTTATTTACATAGATAGTTACATAGTTACATAGGGTTGAAAAAAGACCAGAGTCCATCAAGTTCAACCCATCCAAGTAAACCCAGCACACACAACCCACACCTACCAATCTATACACTCACATACATAAACTATATATACAACCACTAGTACTAACTGTAGATATTAGTACAGGTATCGGACCCCTTATCCGGAAACCCGTTATCCAGAAAGCTCCGAATTACGGAATGCCCGTCTCCCATAGACTCCATTTTAATCAAATAATTCAAAATTTTAAAACTGATTTCCTTTTTCTATGTAGAAATAAAACAGAACCTTTTAATTGATCCCAACTAAGATATAATTAATCCTTATTGGATGCAAAACAATACTATTGGGTTTAATTAATGTTTTATTGATTTTTTTTAGTAGACTTAAGGTACTGAGATCCAAATTACGGAAAGACCCCTTATCCGGAATACCCTTGGTCCCGAGCATTCTGGATAATGGGTCCCATACCTGTACCACAATAGCCTTGGATATTCTGATTGTTCAAGAACTCATCCAGGCCCCTCTTAAAGGCATTAACAGAATCTGCCATTACCACATCTCTAGGAAGGGCATTCCACAACCTCACTGGCCTAACCGTGAAAAACCACCTACGCTGCTTCAAATAGAAGCTCCGTTTCTCTAATCTAAAGGGGTGACCTCTGGTGCGTTGATTGTTTTTATGGGAAAAAAGAACATCCCCCAACTGCCTATAATCCCCTCTAATGTACTTGTACAGAGTAATCATGTCCCCTCGCAAGCGCCTCTTTTCCAGAGAAAACAACCCCAACCTCGACAGTCTAACCTCATAGTTTAACTCTTCCATCCCCTTAACCAGTTTAGTTGCACGTCTCTGCACTTTCTCCAGCTCATTAATATCCTTCTTAAGGACTGGAGCCCAAAACTGCACTGCATACTCAAGGTGAGGCCTTACCAGGGACCTATAAAGAGGCAAAATTATGTTCTCATCCCTTCAGTCAATGCCTTTTTTTATACAAGACAGCACTTTATTTGCTTTAGTAGCCACAGAATGACACTGCCTGGAATTAGACAACTTGTTATCTACAAAAACCCCTAGATCCTTCTCCATTAAGGATGCCCCCAACACACTACCATTCAGTAGATAGTTCGCGTTTATATTATTTCTACCAAAATGCATAACTTTGCACTTATCAACATTGAACCTCATTTTCCAGTTTGCTGGCCAGTTATTTAAGGAGAATCGAACAATAGGCTCGAGTCAGACTTGGGGACTGGAAAAGGTGGTCAAAGGGTATTGAGTACTGTGAAACATGGCACATTTCCATGTTTGAGCTGCAACTGCTGTTCATATTACCAAAATGGAGGGGTGGTGTACCACCCCTGAAAGGGTACACCTATAAAAATTCAGGGTTATTATACATGTGCAACAGCATTTGTGGTATATGTGATAAAATGCCCCTGTGGTGCCGTCCAGTATGTGAAAGAATTAGAGAATATTAATCAGCGATAAAAACAGAGAAAATCTAACAAGCAGCTGTGGCTCATTTTGTGGAGATGTGCCATGGCGTCCAACAATTAAAATATCAGGTAGTGGAGGGGGTGGAGACATGACCAAGGTTTTGTTGAGAAAACAAGCAATGTGGATGAGGAGACTAGAGACCAGAGACCTTAAACCCTTGGTATGAATAGGGAATATGATTTGCAGGCCGTTTTCCAAGTTTAGTTGATTTTAATGAGGTTTTTAATGTTTTATATTTTACAGTGATTTTGTTAACATTGTATAAAGTTTGCATAACATGTGCCCAGTAGATGGCGAAATAATGTTGTCTATAAAGCTTTCAGCGGGACAGTCCCGATATTTATAGCACTTCCCTCTGTCCCGGATTCATTGATAGATGTCCCACTTGTCAGCATTGCCATTTAATTGATTTCTGTGCCTGCTCTGCTCTGGGGAATAAAGCCCGCCCCCTTAACTCTTGAATCTCCCCTGCTACACTCAAGCTCACAGGTTTACCTTGATGTTTAATCGTCCTTGGAGGAGCATTTGTGACAGGCAAGGGTCAACTATCGGCATTGGCTCGCATTCCTCTCCTTGGTCTTGCTCACCCGGGTCAGGGCCTGAGGGTGTGCTCTGTTTTTTATCAGGCAGAAGAGGCTGCTGTCTTTATTTTTGTGCTGGACAGTTTCACCTTTCCACCCCTAACATATATCTCTCACTCCTGGGAATCTCTGGCAGAGCATAGCATGCAGGAAAAGACAGAGGTATCGCTGATCCATTAATAAAATTTTGCAGACATTTAAAAGGGGCCCTTATAAGTTTGGGAACCTTAGGCTGGCCTTGTTAATATGGCTAGAAATTCTACTGGTACATTACTATTGTTTTCTTTCAACTGATTAAGAATGGAATGAAATGACATAGATTTATGTACCACTGGAATTGGCCCTGTTTATAACTTTGGAAAATGCACAGAACTGTTGGCATGTCTGAAGTTGATATGCCCTTTATCAGTTTCATTTAGTAATTTTACTGGCATGTCTGGGGTTAAAGGGAAAGGAAAGGCTAAGTCACTTGGGGGTGCTAAAACGTTAAGCACCCCCAAGTGACTTGAATCGCTTACCTCGTGCCCCGGGCTGGTGCCCCTGTTAGGAGAAAACCGCACCAGCCCGGGGCACCTGGGGCGATGCGCTTCCTCCTTCTGCCTTCCTTAAGCCCTGACTTGGAGTCTGGCGCATGCGCAGTAGAGTGAAAAAGACGACTTCTCTGTCAAAGTTCGGCTTTTCACTCTACTGCGCATGCGCGCGCGGCGAAGGAAGGAGGAAGAGCTACAGGTACCCCGGGCTGGTGCTGTTTTCTCCATACAGGGGCACCAGCCCGGGGTAGGAGGTAAGCGGTCTAAGTCACTTGGGGGTGCCTAACATTTTGGCACCCCCAAGTGACTTAGCCTTTCCTTCTTCTTTAATATGCCTTTATCAAATTAATGTAGTCATACTGGCACGTTTGAAGTTAATATGTCCTTTATTCTTTTTATTTAGTGATTATACTGGCACATCTGGGGCATGTAAAGTGGGTGTGGCATGTGGGGCGTGGTCACAAAGCAGGCGTGGCCAAAACATTTTTTGCCGCACTACTCGCGTCACATATTTTTGTCCCTCTTTCTCTCAATGAAATGTTGGGAGGTATGAAAAAGGGCTTGCTTACTTAGTGGTTGGTAAGCTTGATAAAAGTCCAAGTGGGGCCTGAAACCTTGCTGTATCTGAGGTCAAACCATGTGTACTTTATAATATGATATTAAGGTGCTGTATGCTGTTCATTGTGTGGCCATTGAAGTTACGTGCACCTGCCATTGCCATTGAAGGGAGACAGAGGAGCTGATTATATGAAATTGTATACCAGAACACACTAAACTAACTTTTTAGTTTATGAGGCACAAAACAGACCCTTTTTCCAGGACAGAATGTATCTGAATCCCAGTGACTTTGCCTTACCCAACTGGCAAGTGAGGCCATAGATCAGGGGTAGCAAAATGTGTTTCTCTGTGTCAGTATGGGTTTCACATGGGCAGGACATACTTGCTTGCTTTTCAGTTCTTAGGTACAAAAATAGAGAAAAATGTATTTGTAAAAATACAATTCATTTTAGTGCGTGCACTTTTTCAGACTAAGAATGTATTAATCCTAATGCTGCAGGTGCTCACTCACTGAGGAGTTCTATAGCCATATAAAACCACGAGGCTGTTAGATATGTTAAAAATGTTAGTAATGTTCTGTGCACACAAGCTTTACCATCATACTACGCAGGTTAACAAATGCAGCATAGTAGCTCCCACCCATATGCAAATACCTACAGTGTACAGACTACTCTGCTTTTGTTGTCCAGTTATTCCCTGTGCAGGCTATTTTGGCCCAATCATATCTGACATCTGTGACCACACCAGTGGCAATATTGAACTCCAGTTGAGAAAAAAACTGCAGAGTGGTGTAACTTCTGCTACATGATTCACTGAAACATGCATATTATAATACATAATGTATCCTCAATTGTAAAATATGATATTAGAAGTCACCTCTGAAATCCATGACCTGTATAAAAGCACTTGGCCTTGGACCTTTATATGGCTGGTGATTATTATTATTATCCTTGTATTTTACAACAGGGGGTACCCTATTCACTATATTATCTATATTTTTTTTACCAGCAGGGCGTAGATGTTGCACCAAAGTGGGGGGCTGAGTAGATGTGGCAGCCAGGGCCGGATTTCCAAATTGGCCGCCCCGAGGCCGCCCCCGGTCGAACGCCCCCCCCCCCCAGTGCGCATGCGCGATACAGGGGGAGAGGGGTTTCCGTGCGCATGCGCGAACAGGGGGGCGGGGCGCCTTGCACGCACATGCGCAGTGGGCCAAACTTGGATACGGAGCAGTGGGGAGAAGTCCCCCCATTGCTCCGTATGGGTAAAAAACTTTTTAGATTTTGGTGCGGCGGGGCGGCATGCCGTCCCCAGGTTTCTGCCGCCCTAGGCCCGGGCCTTTGTGGCCTCTCCACAAATCCGGCCCTGGTGGCAGCCAGGGGTAGTAGTGCCATGACCAAAGCAGGACCAGACTGAGATTTAAAGAACCCAAAAGCCCAAATAACCCCCCACAGGCACAGTAAATAGTGACTATCTATGGCATCTTACAGCAACCCCTCTGGCAATTGCTAGAATCCATAGATTGCCTGAATCCATTGTCTGGGCCTAAGTAATAATCATAATAGTATAGCAAAATATAGCATAATAGGTCTCTTTTATGGTGCATTCTGATGTCAGAACATTTATAAGGATATAATACATACAGTCTATAAATACAAGCATTTATAAGGATATAATACATACAATCCATGTAATGTCACCAGTTATAATCCATGCTTAGTGATGTAATTTCTGTCACATGACTCACTGTGTCAAACTTGTGTATTATAAGACATAAAGTACCACCTTTATAGTGAATAAAGTACCCCTCGTTGAAAAAATATGAGGATATTAGAAGTTACCTCGGAGTCCTATGACCTGTATAAAAGCACTTGGCCTTTGGCCTCCTGCTTTTATATGGTCAAGGAATTTATCAATGAGTTATAATATACTTATATTTTACAATAGGGGGTACTTTATATACAATATAATTACCAGTATGGGTCACTGTAAAAAAAAAAAAAATAGGTAATATAGTGAATAGTGTAACCACTTTTGTACAATACAAGTAATAATCACGGAGGAGTTCCATGACCATATAAAAGTACAAGGCCAAAGGTCAACTGCTTTTATACAGGTCATGGAACTCCAAGGTGACTTCTAATATCATATTTTACAATATAGGATACATTTTATAATACACAGGTTTCAGTGAATTATGTAACAGAAGTTACATCACTAAGTGCTGAATATACCTGATGACATTGCTAAGCAATGCTTATATGGATATAATTTACAGAATATTAATAACTCTTGTGTATTATATATACATATATTTTTTTCCTGGGGTGATGGACATAGAAGTCCAATGTCCAATTTCAGTATCCCTAGGTAGTGGCTGAAATGTTGCAATACATAACACAATGTCAGACCCTGTGGGCCCAATTTGGTGAAGTTTATATTTACTGGATGCCTACTTTTCAGTTGCTTTAAATATATCATATTATTACCATATTGCTACTATTTACCAACATTTTCCTGTCAGAATGATTATCCTGATAAACCAAAAAGTATTAAGGATTTGATACATTTCCCAAAACCAGTGTGTTAATTTGTCTGAGCAGCAGCATTGAGTACTTACAGTATAAGTAAAAATAAAAATGAAATAAATATCTTTGCATTGTGCTTTGCTAAGCTATGGTGCAGCAAATGTCAGTGGTTAGTAATCACTGCTGCTCACATTGACAGCAGTAGCCATGCTTTGCTTAGACCTACTCATATATATATATTATTATTATTTTTTTTTTTTGTATATTAAGATGATCCCTGGCCTTTTGGTCACTGCAACACATTTAAAATAAAAATGCCCTTTTTTACTGTAGCCTTAAATTAGACACAAAATAACATCCAAACTTACTAATTTCCACTTATGCTGCCTTAGTTATTTACTTAATGATATCCTCCTCCCAGGAAACTGCAATATTTCTGGTTTATGTTAGTGTTTTTGTGTATATTACTGTGAGTGCTGTCAGGATCAGATATGGCTTACAGCAGCGTTTTTCAACCACTGTTCCGCGGCACACTAGTGTGCCGCGAGATGTTGCCTGGTGTGCCGTAGGCAGGGCACCAATGTACTAGGGGGGCACTGCTCTTGGCACCAATGTACTAGGGGGGCACTGCTGCTGGGCACCAATGTACTAGGGGGGCACTGCTCTTGGCACCAATGTACTAGGGGGGCACTGCTGCTGGGCACCAATGTACTAGGGGGGCACTGCTGCTGGGCACAGAGTTAAATTTTTTAACATTTTCTAATGGTGGTGTGCCTCGTGATTTTTTTCATGAAACAAGTGTGCCTTTGCCCAAAAAAGGTTGAAAAACACTGGCTTACAGGACACCATGGCCAAGATGGCCTCCTTAAACACAAGGACATGGAAAATGAAATGTAGGCTACACTTGCTGTTAACTTACTCTGCTTTTGGGTGAAAGGCTGCTATCTTAAACAGTTCAGCTTCACAGTCAAATGTCATTTTGCACACACCATGCGCAGCAGCATATTTGATATGCGATACCTGCTTACAGGGGTTGGCATAGACAATGTCAGCAGCTGGCACTCCCATTCTCAGCACCATATCTATTTCACCCTGAAAGAAAAGACAACAATGTCTTCTAATATGGATTTGAAAATGTCTGCATATGAACCAGATAATTAAAGCCTGCTATGAAATCAGAATGTTTAACAAAGTATATTACCATACTGGCGCAATCAAATCCTGTACCCAGAGTTGCCAGCATTTGAAGCACCTCATTTGTGCTATTGCACTTCACTGCATAGAAAGGCTTAACTCGAGGTAGCTCCTTCATAAAACGCCAGTGTTTCTGTTTTATATCTCCAAGGTCTGCAACATAAAAGGCATCTTGATGTCCCTGCAGAGCAAAAATTAGGCCCTTTAATACTTTTGACACTACACACTTGGGGTCATTTATCAATATTAAGCAGATTTGCATCTGGGCAGTAACTCATAGTGACCAATCAGCAATTAGCTTTACTCAGCCAGCTCCAGGTAGAGCAATGAAGGCAAACATCATGTTTACTGCTACTTAGCAACCCATGGCAGCCAATTAGATGTTTGCCTTTATTGTTCTACCTAGAGCTGGCTGAGTAACGCTAATTGCTCATTGGTCACTATAAGTTACGCTCAGGTGCAAATTTGTCTAGTACTGATAAATGGGCTCTACTATGTCTGTTGTTATTTGCCATCATACACAAACAGAAAACAAGTAGAACAGCAACCATAGTAAACGAGTGAGAATGCATAGAGACCTGTACTTTAGGCAAACATTTACTTTTCTGCTAGTAATTTGAGTGTTCATATTTCTTATCACAGAATTTTGGCATACTTTTAATTAATGAATCCGCATGTGGCTTAATTGATGAAATTTGATTGATTTGATGAAATAGAACTTGATTGGATATTAGGGATTGTTGGGATTTGTGGTTTAGATCAATTTTAGGGCTTAGGGCCGCAGCCTCCAGGGGGCAGCAGTGCACATGGTATTTTTTTTTTTTTTTTGTGAGTGTGGTCTACCCTGCTGACTTTAGAGGTAAAACTGGTTACAGACTAGGGGGTGTTCCTGCAAACAACTTGCCAAGTTTCATCCCTTCGCTTTAACTTTCAATTTGAAATGCCATAAAAAGTCCCCTTCCTGCCCTTTGTACTGACTGAGGAGAAGCAGCCGTTCTGTCTCCTGTGCTGTTATTCTCCTGCTGTTTGCAGCCAGCTGAAGGCTGCCTATTAGGAGAATCCTGTGCCGCAATTCTTGCAATTGCAATTGCTGTTTGCAGCCAGCTGAAGGCTGCCTATTAGGAGAATCCTGTGCTGCAATTCTTCCCCCCCATCCCCAAATTTCACTCTGGTGACATTATTATAGGTTCATAAATAAAAACAATGTCAAACTAGGGGGCTGTTGAGGTTGTTATCAATCAAGAGTCAGCACAAACTGTAAATACACCCCTGTATTTGCAGGGCCCCATGCTTGATACCTATTAAACATAACTACACACTGCTGTAGGAATAGGTAAGAGTACTGTTACCCACCTGTGCTATGTTATTGCTGATTTTCTGCTGGAGGAACTGCTCTGCTGATGTTCCAGTGTCTAGTAACGTCAGATTGTTCCTATTTAAAAGGGTGACAGGATGCAATCCATTTCTTGTGTCTGGATGAATGTCTCCTTTCATCAAGAAAATGGGTTTTATCGTTTGAAAAACCGCCATAAATAAATAGCATAGTAAATAATAGAATTAGCTAGAAATTCACATGTAAGTGGCAGGGATATGTGGGCTTGATACAGCCATGGTCTTTGTGCCCCCTTCCCATTAATAGTACTCTGCTGTTCCCCCACCGATGTGGGCTGCATGCCCTCCCTAGGCCCCACAGTTTGGGAACCACTACAGTAAAGCCTACTGTAAATAATACTTCTTTGTATGTCAAGTCTCATGCTGGACATTTACATCAGTCAGATTCCAAATATGTTATTTGTCAGCTAACTTACACAACAACAGTGATCAGATTCCAGTTAAAGTGCTCTAAGACCAGTTGTGCATCTAAATTATCCAGACGCTATTTTTTTTTTTTTTTTTACAATTGGTATGTGTTATGTGTTAGTTTGCATGCTTGACATCAATCTAGATCTATCTATCTATCTATCTATCTATCTATCTATCTTGAAAAAACATTGCACTATATAATTTTATATCAAAAGAAGGTATGTTTATTGCTGGCTGTCTGGGAGAAAACATTTGTTGCCAGATTATTAGATTAGATTATTATTGTGCAGTCACAGAAGAAGGAATATGACAAGTGCTATAAAGACACAGGACACTCCTCTCACATTGAAGGAGGCAGAAGGGACATAGACAGTAGAAAACAATTGACAACAAAGACAAACCTCAATTGCCATGACATTTATTGCTACAACAGACCATGATAACATTGGTAATGTTTTACAAGGCTACTAAATTAGACAAAACCTTTTGAACACTGGGCAAGTTTGCACCACTACACTAGATATAGCCAATTGCACAATAAAAGCTAAATAGTGGCTGGATGCTATGGGTTTCTTGTCCACTGAATCTCCGGTGACTCCCACAGGACAAGGAACAGCCAGTGACTAATGCAGAAATATATGCTTATATAATAATAATACTGAGAATACTGCATTCCTTAAAGCATATTTTCCCATTAAACTTAAAGGGAAAGAATACCTACTTGTTCAACATATAATTATTTATATTAGATATAGATTATAATTAGATTACCAGTATACGAATAAACAGAAGTCCATTAAGCAGGAAGTTTATCTGTGCACTGGCCAAACCAAATAGCTTACCATAGCTATATATAGAGATAGAGGTTTACCAGCAATTCAGTATACTACAGTTTTTACACAGCAAACTTCTATACCATAATATAGGATTATTGTTAAATAAATATCCCATAGTAAAGTTGCTACTTGTAACATTAACTTTTATAATAAAATAATATTCTGAAAAAGTGTCTTTAGTTCCCACACCTTGATATATAGACAAATGTGTTATTCAGCTCTTAGAGTTGGCACAGTTAATTTAATAGTACTGAACCCATAGCTAATACAAAATAATTCCTCCTGTGAAGGTGAACTAACTAGAAGGATACACAGGATTATCACTTGTAAAAAAACAAAGCGTTATCATCTTGTAATACTGACCAATTATGTAAATATATATTGCATTGATTTATAAAATAATAAGTCCTAACAATCATAAAAGTATCTTATAGCTATTGAGCTATATAAAAACAGACAATGTGATACCCACTGGCTGGTGACTGTAGCTTTTCCATAAGAAGAAGATCTGTGTATGCTGCAGGCAAAAGAAGAGTAACTAGAAAGTAGAGGGCAGCACAAGCATTTAAAATAGGGCTCACAGCAGACAGCCAGTCAAGAAAGGTAAAAAAAAATCTGCCCAATCAGCTTGGCGTATTTGAATTTATACAAATAAAAAATACTGCATATGCATTTACAGTTTCTGATTTTATCTGATCTTGTCATGCAACAGCACGTAACACTGTGCAACAACGCAAGATTTTGTAGGATCCTACAAAATGTAATCTCCACAGATAAAGTAAGATGTCAGATGGAGTGTTGTTCCGCCATTTACATCCGACAGTCACTCTATTTCAATGAGAAAAAAAAGTCTTTCAGACACCATTACATTTTGTCTTGTCAGTGTTCCCTTCCAACGGGTGCATCATGTTGGAAGGCAATCCTTTCATGTAGTTTACACATTCAATTTTTGTATTAGTCCCATTATATTTAAACCCATACAACTACTTCCTGATTGTAGGATGCTTTTGGCTAACGCCATCCCACAAAATGTCCCATGGAGTTTAGCCCTTAATGATTAATTACACTTCATAGTGTACTCATTCAAAATATTCATGTTTGTCTATTGTTATGCTGTCTATAACTTGCCAGAGAAAGAATGCCAACAGCACTCTGATTCTAGTTTAGTTTATTGAACAATAGGATTATTAGGATGCTTGTTGCAAGAACTCACATTTCTTGCAGCCCTACTGGCAGGTGTAGCCTGGCCTTTTTTATTTAGAGTTTTTGTAGCATGTCAGTTTTATCCTCAACAACAGGAAAAGACAGTGGCAATTGCCTCATGGCGGGAGTGAGTGGCCCTGGGAAAAGAGCACTCTGACCAGATTAAGACTGGGGACCAGATCCCTTCTCTGGGCCGCTGATCTTCCTACCCTAAAGCTTCCGAAGGTAACTATATTGTATGTGTGCTTAGGGGAGGGTGTTGGTCGGGCAGCACCTGGGGGTGTGTGGGGGTATGGTGGGCTGTGCACCCCCCAGTCTGACCGTGCCTCTGACCCAGGACAGTCACTACAGAAGGGACATTACAGATCCTACATTACAGATTCATGACCTATTGGTCATGCAGCCCTACTGCTACTCAGGCATTACATGGGTAAATCTTGCAAGGCTGTGGGGTGCTGAGCCAGGACACTACCTGCAAGAAGTTTATTTGTTCTCCCTGTGTCTGCATAGGTTTCCCCTGTGATAGGAACCTCAGATTGTAAGATACAGTGAGGCAGGGACTAAAGTGAATGATGTATATTCTTTGTAAAGCACTGCAGAATATGTCAGCGCTATATATAAGGTAATAATGAAACCATTCTGATATTTAACAACTTTACCACAGACAGAAAAGCAGAGAGTAGCAAAATATAGACCTTTAAAGAAATATCTGAGGGACCCCAGTGCAGAGATTGAAGAAGGAGGTCCTGCATGAAGGCTAAAGGTACACCTATATTTTTCTGATGGCAGAAAAGCACCAGGCATCTGTGGATGAGTTGATCCATCAATGTGGCAGAGAAAGTAAATGCTCTAAAGACGTAGAGGGTGTCAGCTTTTAATGCATAAATAACTCATTCCGTGGGGATTATGTAATATAAGTTTGCTACAGTTCTTATCACCTATAGTTACTAATTAAAAGGTACTATTTCATTGGTTACTAATAGTTAATGTACCTGGACAAACGCTGTGCTATTTATTACATATAGGAATGTTGTATGTTATAAGCCAAAATCTTAACCATTATATAAACTGAAAATCTATATTTTCGTAATGTTTTCAGACAAACAAATACAATATTTTTAGGAAGATTTTCTCACATTCAGCCCACTACTATTACTTTGCAAAACGAAAATAGCACAAGAACTGATAAAAGAAGCTTTAACCTAGTATTTTTTTATTTTTAAAATTACTACTTATTTGCAATGCCTAAATATTTTAAACAATTGCGTACTCTGCAGTCAAGCATTTAGTAAATAGCTCAGTAAAATAAATTGCTGGTTCTTATTGTATTACAAATTATTCTGAGGGTGATTCTGCAGTAACTTTTCTTTTTTTAGGATCTGTCCAACAGTCCACATTTTCCTGGTGAACACAAAATATATTTTGGGTGTAGAAAATGCATTGAAATTGGAAGTCATTGACATGGAGTAAGCCCCCATGTTTGGGAAAATGATCCAGTCTCCCATTTCCAATTCTGGGAGATCTATATCCTTCACAATTTTATCTTCACTTGCACATGTTGGTCCCCAAAGTATACTGGGAAAGAGCTCCTGTGCAGTGTCAAAGTCCTAAATGGAGAAAGATATACTATTTTAGAAACTGTGTAACAAGACCAAAACTTGTCTGTAGCTGTAGCTTATTAGTAAGAGATAACTGAACAAATACAGGGCAGTTATGTTGCACTACATATGGCTAGATGAAGAATGAGATTGTGTAGTTCAGGACATTGTTGTAGTTTATTGAATAAGTAAATAAATAATATAAGGGTTAAATGTGTGTTGGAATTTTAAAACAAAAGAAATGGAAATGTAAAATATGTATGCAGCTGATCTAGGTAAGCATCAGTTTTGTGGTTATTGCCTAAAAATTAAAAATTGTAAGCAACTTTCACAGGATTGCTGTTTTGTATACAAAGATGATGGAGTTGCTTTTAACGTTAGAAATGTGATGTTCTTCAGGTACAGGTTTGTTTAAATAAAAGGGATAATATTCGTCTATTCTAGTAACTCATAAAACCATTCCGTCTAAGAAGTAAGAACAATAAAAGCAAATATTTGATTTGATGTTGTCCTTACCCCCCTTTTCCCACCTTTACATTCTCTACCAAGGGCCACTAATTCATTAATAGCTATCACCTTGTTCCCTCCTTTTTTCCAATATATCCCCTTTTCCTTTCAGCACTAGGTCCCCCATGTGCCAATCTGTTTCCCTTCTGCTTTCCTGTTATGCAGCACACTCCCTAGTACCTGCTACCTGCCATAACCTTATTGCTAAGCTGTAAAGTCTAAGTGGGAGAGCAAGCTAGTATAACTCTGAAACAACTATATTTCATGCACCTCCACTGACACACTTTGCACCTTTTTTCTGTAATGATATTACAGAAAGTTAGGCCAATACATTTAAAAGAAAAAATGTTTCTGTATTCCCTCAGGCTTTAGGATACATAGCCCCTGACATTAGTAACCGCTGAGGGTGGCCCTGTTTATTTCTTTTTTAAAAGAAAGTAATTCTCATCAAATCATTTACCTTCCCTACAACTGGCCATGTCTCTTCCATTTGCATATAATTAAGAAAAAATGACCCAAAAATTCCATCATTTAGGACATAGGAGAATTGTCTTCTTTCCTCTCCATCTGCAAATAAGAGAAAACATTTAATGATCTATAGTGTAATAGTAGTCCTCGTGTAGTACTAGAGGCAAAAGAACCTTCTTTTCTCATTTTTTTCGTTTTCTAAAACTTTCATTAAAAATTTAGATTTTTTTTTTAAAAAAATGTATAAATTCATTTCCATGAATGTCTGATATTTATCAAAAAGTCTGAACTGAAAAAGCGGTGAATTATTTTACTTGTCACACGATAACGAGACACAAGACCTTTGTTGAACTGACGCACAAAAACTAGTGCCAGCAATCACAAAACCTCTAAAGTTTCAAAGCAAAGAAAGATCTTTCAGGAAAAGGGTAGGGAGATCTGCCACTGACTTCTACATGATCTCGACAAGTTTTACATGGCGTATTTTCAGATTCTAGTGCTAGAGAGACCACACTAAAAGTACTCCAATGAATAAGGCAAAGAAATTTAAGAAATTGATTTGCGGAATGGTTTATTACCCAACTGAGAAGAGTTCCAAAGGAACCAGGGTTTTTGTTTTTGTACTGGCTACATTGGAGCAAATGCCACTCTACAAGAAAAAATGATTTCCTGGCGCCTCCACTGTTGCATTGGGCCTATTTTATGCTTATTTAGCTTTGGAACTAGACACAAGCTGGGAATCCCCCCTTCCCAACCACTATCTGGTCCCCAAGCTATACAAGAATTATGCTCTAAAAAGTTATATATCTTTAGTGGGCACCCTTTCCCTGACACCCCCAGCAGTTATAAAGTCTTCTCTTTCTGCTTACATCAATAGAAGTAACTCTGAAGAATATAACACTACTTTTTGCAAGATTAAAACTAAATGCAATGCAGTCAGGAGTCATTTAAGGGGATTTTTATAAAATGTCATACCTCCCACCATTTAAAAAATGCAAAAAGGGACAAAAAGAAATGCTGTGTATAGCGCAACAAAAGTTTTGTTGATCACAACCATTTTTGTAACCACATGCACTAAATGCCACCCCTATTTTACAAAATTTGGCAGGTTATGTAAAGTTTGATCACATTTATGGGGATTTTGAGGTTTTGTTTTATCTTATTAGTTACAATTGTATCTATGTGCAGGTGTCAAGTATTCTGGGCTCTCTGACAAAAGCCTGCTTATCTAATTAAGGTTGAGAAACCTTGTATCTTTTTTAGCGTTCAGGGCAGGAGATCACAGGGAAACTTTTCATCAAGAATCAGGGACTGCGTGCTGAGCTGTTAAAATTGGGACTGTCCCATGAAAATTGTGACATTGTGACACCTTTAAAGTGTTGATGATTTTTTGTTAATTTGGGGTGTATCTGACATAATCACAAATAGTGAACCTCTCCCTGCTTTGAAATAAAAGCATATTGAAACATGCTCTCATGAAACTCTTTTTTTCCAAGCACCTTACCTTTGGGTCAAGCTAAAAGAGTTTGTGGTTCCTTTTTAAACATTTTTGCCTTAGTGTGATCAATGAGTATGCTGTATAATCACTCTCCTTACTATTGTGTTTTTGGTGTGTGCATCAGGTAACTGAAACAAAAACATAAACCTATCTAGCACAAATCCCAAATTATTTTTTATGGTCCCAGGCTGATGCATAATTACATAGCATAAAGAATCTTATTAAGGACCTTTCTTAGTCACCACCTTCTTAGTAACAATATTAAGAGCAGCTGTGAAAGCAGATGTCACATAAAATCTTCCAGGTTCTGCGATAATCTGAACATCCTCATTGCAGGGAAAGCTTTGGTCCAGAGATATGCGGATGACTTCTGCAAACTAAGAACAAAAAGGTTTAAACTTATGTAGGATGCAGTGAATCAACCAAACCCTTAACACCACGTGACTTTAAAATATTGGATAACAGAAGGTAACACATTTAGGTTAACATTAGGTTACTGATTCCATTTAGTATTTAGTATTCAGCCAAATCCAAAAATTATGAATTGAACTATGTTTCTGTTGTACAATTTCTTCAACGAATCTGTGAGAACCATGGGTTTTACAAATAACAAAAAAAAAAATGTTAAATATATCCTTAAATACTGCAGTCCTTATATCTTAGCTCATAGCCGATAGCATTTCAGAAATAAGATGTTCCTGTAGTAGTAAATACTAGCTGGCTTGTACCAAGGCTTCCTTTACTTTTGAAAAGATGAGAGTCTATTAAAATCAAATGTATCAAGGACATAAAAAGAAAAACTTATAGTCATAGGAGTGCAGTACACATTCTATTACAGTTATACTACACAATCAACTCATTAGAACATTTAAACTCTATTTTCTTTTCTTTTAAATACAATAGAATATGTGGTGTTTAGCAATTGTTTTTGCTTTTCTTAAAAACAAACACATCAACAAAGTACTCTCACTATACTTCAGCAACCTCATACAGAAGCCCAGAGCCAAAATGTATTTAACCTGGCCTTGGGGAAGTGTGGACATTTCAGGAACACATTTTGGACCTGAACAACAGAGAGTACACTGAGTTGGGCTAAGATTCCCATTACTCTTTACCCATACCCTCTTTGTGTAGATAGTAATTGTGTATTTATTTAAATTATTTATAGCTGTCAGGAGGTCTGGACTAGGATTTAACATAGGCCCTGGCATTACAAATACACAGAGGCCCAAACAGCCCCCACCAGCCTGCTAAATAGTTACTGCCTATGGCTTCATTTTCATCTAATAGCAGCCCTTTTGGCATTTGCCAGAATCCACAGATTGCCAATCCAGGCCTGGCTGTTAGCACACCATCTTCAAGCAGAGAGTTGAACAACAGTTAAAATAGGTTAGCAACAATATCCTACTGAGGAACATGCCCAGGGCTAGTTCTTGTGTAATTTACAATTGCTAATATCCGCATCACGCATAGTTATGCAAACAGGTTTTTTTGTGTAAATTTTAAATGACCCAAGCCAATTATTAGGAATAATACTGTTAGTGATTGTTTATATAACTGAGATTAGAATTATAAATAGTGAAGAAGCAGGATGTACTGCCAAGCTTGCATCTGCTGGTGTTGATTTAAAAGGTTCTTATGACTTTCCATCAGATGGTTGATGGTAATGTACAGGTATTGGATCTCTTATCCAGAAATCTATTATCCTGAAAGCCCATTCTAAGCAGGTAATTTCACTTTTTTTTCATTTTACTCTGTAAAAATAAAACAGTACCTTGTACTTGATTTCAACTAAAAGATCATTAATCAATACAGCGGGTTTGTTTGATGTTTAAATTATTTTTTAGTAGATTTAAGGCAGTGATCCCCAACCAGTGGGTCGTGAGCAACATGTTACTCCCCAACCCTTTGGCTGTTGCTCCCAGTGGCCTCAAAGCAGGTGCTTATTTTTGAATTTCTGTTTAGGAGGCAGGTTTTGGTTGCATTAAAACCAAATATAAGCCAAACAGAGCCTCCTGTAAGCTGCCAGTCCACATAGGGGCTGCCAAATTGCCATTCAGATCCTTTATTTGTAACTCCAGGAACTTTTTTTCATGCTTGTGTTGCTCTTCAGAACTTTTTCCATTTGAATTTGGCTCACTCGTATAAAAGGTTGGGGATCCCTGATTTAAGGTATGATAAACTACATTCCAGGTCCCAAGCATTCTGGATAATAGAGTCCAAGATAAATTATTTATTCATATTCCGGTATCTAGACTAAAACTGCATATTAATATTATTCATAAATTATTTCTTCCATAACCCTTTGCCTTAGGTCACTTAGTAAACCAGCATTAGGGTTAGGTTAATAAGTTACATAGTTACATAGTTACATAGGGTTGAAAAAAGACCTGTGTCCATCAAGTTCACCCCATGCAAGTAAACCCAGCACACCTAACCCACACCTACCAATCTATACACTCACATACATAAACTATAAATACAACCACTAGTACTAACTGTAGATATTAGTATCACAATAGCCTTGGATATTCTGATTGATCAAGAACTCATCCAGGCCCCTCTTAAAGGCATTAACAGAATCTGCCATTACCACCTCACTAGGAAGGGCATTCCATAACCTCACTGCCCTCACCGTGAAAAACCACCTACGCTGCTTCAAATGGAAGCTCCTTTCCTCTAATCTAAAGGGGTGACCTCTGGTGCGTTGATTGTTTTTATGGGAAAAAAGAACATCCCCCAACTGCCTATAATCCCCTCTAATGTACTTGTACAGAGTAATCATGTCCCCTCGCAAGCGCCTCTTTTCCAGAGAAAACAACCCCAACCTCGACAGTCTCACCTCATAGTTTAAATCTTCCATCCCCTTAACCAGTTTAGTTGCACGTCTCTGTACTTTCTCCAGCTCATTAATATCCTTCTTAAGGACTGGAGCCCAAAACTGCACTGCATACTCAAGGTGAGGCCTTACCAGGGACCTATAAAGGGGCAAAATTATGTTCTCATCCCTTGAGTCAATGCCCTTTTTTATACAAGACAGCACTTTATTTGCTTTAGTAGCCACAGAATGACACTGCCTGGCATTAGACAACTTGTTATCAACAAAAACCCCTAGATCCTTCTCCATTAAGGATGCCCCCAACACACTACCATTCAGTAGATAGTTTGCGTTTATATTATTTCTACCAAAGTGCATAACTTTGCACTTATCAACATTGAACCTCATTTTCCAGTTTGCTGCCCAGTTATCTAATTTTGTCAAATTGCTCTGCAAAGCGGCAGCATCCTGCATGGAACTTATAGTTTTGCACAATTTAGTGTCATCAGCAAAAATAGAAACAGTACTGTCTATGCCCACCTCCAGGTCATTAATAAACAAGTTAAACAGCAAAGGCCCAAGGACTGACCCCTGCGGTACTCCACTAACCACACTGGTCCAATTAGAAAATGTTCCATTTACAACCACTCTTTGTACTCTATCCTTCAGCCAGTTCTCTATCCAATTACAAATATTATGTTCTAGGCCAATATTCCTTAATTTGATCATTAACCTTCTGTGAGGTACTGTATCAAACGCTTTAGCAAAGTCCAAGTAGATGACATCAACTGCCATTCCAGCATCAAGGTTCCTACTCACCTCCTCATAAAAGGCAACTAAATTAGTCTGGCAAGATCTGTTACGCATAAAACCATGCTGGCACAAACTAATAGTATTGTGAACTGCAATGTATTCAAGTACCCTATCCCTTATTACCCCTTCCAAAAGTTTTCCTACTACTGATGTCAGACTAACAGGCCTATAGTTTTCAGGCTGAGAACGGGATCCCCTTTTAAATAACGGCACCACATTAGCAATCCGCCAGTCTCTTGGCACCATGCCAGACCTCAATGAATCCTGAAAAATTAAGTGAAGAGGTTTGGCAATCACAGCGCTCAGCTCATTTAATACCCTGGGATGAATCCCATCCGGCCCTGGACCTTTGTTTACCTTTACATGTTCAAGTCTCTTTTGAATTTTCTCCCGAGTGACCCATGCGTCAGTAGCTAAATTACTAGAACTGGGCATATTACAAGGGAAGCCTTCATTATCTGGCTCCTCAGATGTATAGACAGATGAAAAATAAGAGTTCAAAATTTCAGCTTTTTCCCCGTTTTCATCAACCAACGTACCCCCCCGTGATAATAAAGTTCCCACCCCTTCTTGCTTCATTTTTTTACTATTCACATAATTAAAAAATAATTTTGGATTCTTTTTACTCCTAGCTGCAATATCCCTTTCCATCTCTATTTTAGCTTGCCTGATAGCTTTTTTGCATGCTTTATTTGCTTCCTTGTACCTGATGAAAGTTTCCGCTGTCCCAGCTAACTTGAATGCCCTAAAAGCACGTTTTTTCTTACCAACCTCGACAATAACACTTTTATTCAGCCATAAAGGTTTCGCTTTGCGATGCCTCTCCTTGCTTACTAGGGGGATATACTGTTGTGTATACCTACAAAGCAATGTTTTAAAGATGTTCCATTTTCCTTCTGTGTCTAACCCCATGAAAAGCCTTTCCCAGTTGACACATTGCAGAGATGCCCTTATACTGGCAAAGTCTGCACGTCTAAAATTGAGTGTTTTAGTTACTCCCTTATAGCGCTGTCTCTGCAGCATTATCTCAAAGGAGACCATGTTGTGATCACTGTTCCCCAAATGCTCGCCCACACAAATGTTAGAGATAAGTTCATTATTATTAGAAATCACCAGGTCCAAAATAGCGTCATTCCTAGTGGGTTCTTGAACTGCCTGAAATAAAAAGTTGTCATTTAGCATATTTACAAACCTACTAGCTTTTTCTGACTTAGCCACCCCATTACTCCAGTCAATGTCCGGATAATTAAAGTCCCCCATAACAACAACTTGACCCAGTTTTGAAGCCTCCTCCATTTGCAACAATAGCTGGGCCTCATCCCCCTCATCTATACGGGGTGGTTTATAACATACACCAATGATCATTTTCTTTGTGACCTTCAGCCTTACTGAAATTTCTACCCAAAGAGATTCGACGTTTTCATTGGTAAAAGTGATGGAAAACCCATTTTTATACTGAAGCCAAGCCCAAGTACTTAAAAATCCACAAAAAAAAACATGCAAAAAGTTCAAAGGCTGCAATAGAGGAATAAATAACTAAAATAAAAGCTGATAAAAAAAGGGTCCCTGTCCACTCCCAGCCTAATGTCTGAATTATAAAAGTTCTAATTGCTTTAGCCAGAAGGCCTGGCCAAAAGAGCTAAGTGCAGCAGTGCCAAAGAAAATGTGCACAGTGCTGTCTGTTCACAGTGTGCCTATTCACATTGATTTTGGGCACTGCTGGGGGCCTAACATTTTGATATCCCATTAAACTAGCCTTTTCTTATCCATCATACCAACTGGATTTGCTATAATGCTGTAGAAAAGGGCCTTATACCCAGGGGTGTATGTCTAGAGCCGCCCTAGGCACCTGACCTAAATACGCCCCTACATCGTGCACGTGACGTCACACACACCAATATAGCAGTGACAGCAGAGGGGTTATCAAATGCAGGCCTGGATTTGTGAGAAGGCCACAAAGGCCCGGGCCTAGGGTGGCGCGATTTTAGTGGCGGCATGATGACCAGCCTCATTTGTTTTTTGCCAGAGCACTGGGGAAATAGGTGAACAGGAGATTTGTTTAATTCTCCTGCATGTAAATTCCTCAGTACTCCGGGTCCAGAGGAGAAGCGAAGGGGGCAATGGTGGAGTGGTAGAGGAGCGGGTAGGATTGCCACCTTTTGGCAACAATAATAATGGCTGGGATGAGGGCAGGATTGTGAGGGGACGTGACTGTAATGTGGGGCGTGGGGTTATGACTCAAATGGGGTAAAGTCGATTTGTCACCAGCCGGATCGCAGAAGACCTTCATGAGTAGAGCAGGCTTCTGAGGGATAGAGAGGACACTGGGTGAGGGGATTTGGGGCAGCTCAGAGGCATGGCTGGGGTGAAGAACTAGTCATTAAAAAGATTTACCGGCAATTTGTAGTACTTGCCCTGGTCTTGGCTAGTATTTTACCAGCTATACCAGTGCAACATTAGGGTGCAGTGTAAGGTGGCCAGCCTAGGGGCACGCAAACTGGAAATCAGGGGCTGATCAAATGTATGGTGGCACATAGGCATTTGTATTTAATTGCTTGTAATCTGGGTAATTTTGAGTATTTTGTATTTTTCATTCACTATTGGGCAATTTTATATCAATTATTATTAAATTACGTTTTAATTTCCTTCCACAAGCACCACAAGGTTTTAATAGTGTCTGAATGGCAGCAATTTAAATTTCCCCACTAAAAGTCAAAGATTGGCATCTGATTGGCAGTTGGTGGCTCCACCCACTTTTTCTGGTTGGTGGATGTGCCCACTTTTTCTAACCCTGAATACGTAGTCAGCCAGTGACTGACTGTGCAAAGTTTGGGAACCCTTACATAAATAGTGTGAGAAAGGCAGCATTTTAAATATAAACCAAAAAATTTCAATAGGTAAAGTCTGATTGGCTGTTGGTGGCTCCACCCACTCTTTAAAACCTAAAAATGCAGCCCCCTAGTGACCCTGGTGTTAATACTGTGAAAATGGCAGCAGGTTGAATTTCCCCGTTGAAAATCAATAGTTAAAATCTGATTGGCTGTTGGTGGCTCCACCCATTTTTTCTAACTCTGAACCACAGTTACCTGGTGACTAGCTCTGCAAAGTTTGGAGACCTTAGTTTTAATGTTTAAAGAATGGCAGCAGTTTAAATTTAAACATATTAAGTCTATAAGTGAAATCTGATTGGCTGTTGTTGGCCCCACCCACGTTTCTAAACTTGGAACATAGTCACCCAGTGACAAACTGTGCAAAGTTTGGGGACCCTGACATTAAACATGTGAGAATGGCAGCAGTTAAAATTTCCCCACTGAAAACAATGAAAGAAATGTGACTGACTGTGCAAAGTTTGGGAACCCTGGCATCAAACCAATAATATTCAATAGGTGGATGTTGGCTCCGCCCACTTTTCAAAACTAAAACTGTTGTCCCCTAGTGACCAACTGTGAAAAGTTTGGGGACCCTGGGGTTAATACTGTGAGAGTGGAAGCAGGTTGAATTTCCCCATTGAAAGTCAATAGGTAAAATCTGATTGGCTGTTGGTGGCTCCGCCCACCTTTTCTAACCTTGAACTGCAGTTACCTGGTGCCCAACCCTGCAAAGTTTGGGGACCCCGGTGTTATTACTGTGAGAATGGCAGCAGGTTGGATTTCTGCCAAGTCAATAGGTAAAATCTGATTGGCTGTTCACAGCTCCACCCACTTTTGGGCATCCAACAATCATAATATTTTAATTCAGACCCCATGACTATGTTATTCAAGTTTGGGGAGTGCAGCCTCAAAGCTGTAAGATTGGCAGCAGTTTCAATTTCCCCATTAAAGTCAATGGGTGACATTTGATTGGCTGTTGTTAGCCCCTTCCACTTTGGGTCATCCAACAAATGTCGCTGTTTCATTCGGGGTGACCCCATTATTATGTTATTCAAGTTTGGGGGGTGTAGCTTCAAAGCTGTAAGAGTGGCAGCAGTTTGAAAATCTTCCCTGTCAAAGTCAATGGGAAAATTGGGGTGTTCGGAGCGGCGCCACAAAAAGACAGGGGGCAGGATCGCTTAGAAAAGCACAAACAACCTGCTCCGCTATAGGGCGAAGAAGTATGGATAGTTTGGGTGTTGTACCCCTAAAACTGTAGGAGGAGTAGCGTTTAGAAAATGGGGGGAAGAAGAAGAAGAAGTGGAAGAATAAGCTAAAGTCGAAGAACAGTATGTTGGGGTTTTCATCCCAACACAATTAGAGGAATCAGAGTGGGCGGGAGCCAAGGACAGATTTTTAGCTCCATCCTGTCCAAAACCCAGTATTGTCATTGCTATTAATATGTGCCAAGAACACTGGGTTGTATACAACCCTCCCAACAATTTTTGTACTTGATCAACAATATGTTGAACGTGAGCATTTTATAGACAATATGAAACACTGGCCCTGACTTGCAATCTGTAGATTCTGGCAAATCCCAGAGGGCTAAATAACAACCTCTGTGTACCTGATCGCAAACCAGGGCCTGTTATGAATCTCAGTCCAGACCTGAACACACCTACCTTCTTACTGTTACATAGTCCATCACCACTAGTACTTGTCTAGGCCTCCTGCTATTGAGATTCCTTACTGAACTGAGGACAGTACCATCTTACATTCGTAAGGCATCTCTCAGATCTAATAAAACATGTAAATCCATCAGAGCCATTACAGGACTGATAACTGGCCAACTGGGCATCTCTAATTCCTCCATTATCCCAGCTACACGACACTGACAACAATAAATGAGCAGACTCTTTGATTTAAGTAAGTATTGCTTGATGTTACCAATTACACATTTAGGTCCACAATCTTACAGGTTACAACTCAAGTTCAGAGATTTGGGCTTTGTACTTTGTAAGTAGAATGGTTATTTCTAAATACTTTCCTTTTTTCTGTGATAAAATATGTATCGCAGTTATTTTAGTAACATGTGTTTCTGGTAAACTCTCAGGGTCGGACTGGGGTGACCAGGGCCCACCAGGGCTACCACCCCAGGGCCCCCCCACACCCCCCTAGGGGACCCCACTGCCTACACACACCCCACCCCTCAGCAGGGGAGTGCCGGCAGGGGTCAGCCTGGGTCTGCGGGGGTCACAATGGCCAGGGCCCACCAGGTTTTTCCCAGTGTCCTGCCTGCCCAGTCCAACCCTGGAAACTCTTTAATGTGTTTCAGATGATAATAATAATTTTTGTATAGAAAAACAGAAATTAAAGAAAACCTAACAAACAGCTCTACAGCACCTGCTACAGATACACTAATAGACCACTGTTCTTGAGTAAGTCTCACCTTCTCAAATGTTGGTCGGGACTCAGAGTCCCCAGGAAAACCCCCTCCAATATCCAGGAGTCTCATTTGATGTCCCAAGTTTTTCCCAATATCAAATACCTTTCTGGCATCTTCAATGGCTTTGTGAAAGGAATGAGTGTCCTTGCATCGAGAGCCAGTATGAAAACTGCAGTGGACAGAATAAAAGACATTTTACCTTCGTAATAAGCAAAAGGAAAGGAAATTTCTATCTTCCACAAATAATTTATGCACTAAACCATATATGTCAAACATAAGGCCCGGGGGCCAAATACGGCCCCCCTGGCTGTTTTATGTGGCCCTTGGTGAGTGTGTCTGACCATCCAGCCTGATCAATTTCCATTTTCCTCACATAGTAACTAAGACTAAGGGGTATATTTATCATGCTGTGTAAAAAGTGGAGTGAAGCATTACCAGTAATGTTGCCCAAGGCATCCAATCAGTAATCAGATTTCAACAGTAGCAAAGCATCTATTGGCTGCTATGAGCAACATCACCGGTAATGTCTTACTTCACTTTTTACACATTGTGATAAATATACCCCTTGGTATCTTACTAGCATATGAATAAAAAATTTGGTCCGCGACTTAGCCTGTGTTTTAGATTTCAGCCCCCTTATGTGATTGAGTTTGACACCCCTGCACTAAACAGTAGTATGGAAAAAGTCAGTTTCATGTAAAATGCTTAGGGTTATGTAATTAAAGGCACAATTTTTCTCAGGTGCAGTAACCCATAGCAACCAATAAAATATGTGGTTTCAAACAGGTAATCATTAAATGTCATCTGCTGATTGGTTGCTATGGGTATTGGGGAGGCAATTACATGTAAACATTAAAGGAATACTGTCATGGGAAAACATGCTTTTTTCAAAAGCCATCAGTTAATAGAGCTTCTCCAGCAGAATCCTACATTGAAATCTATTTTTCAAAAACACAAAGAGATTTTTATATATTTAATTTTGAATTTTCACAATCTGGGGGAGCTTGTGAGTGACAGGTGGCAGGGGGGTTAACACTAGGGGCAGGAAGGCTGCGTGTTGGGTCTTGGGTGTAGGGATGTTCCTCACCCCCTGGCCACCCCAGGTGTGGGCTAGGCCGACCAGGCACCATAGGAAACCCGGTCGGCCACATTGCCCCTGCAAAAAAAAACACCCCACATGTGTGCATGAAGCAGCTTTTTGCCACCTCTTAGTAACTTGCTAGAAGTGAGTTTATCAGCTGCCTTCCCATGGGCAATTGAGTGAATCACTGGTGGGAAGGCATAAAAACGATATACATTGCTTCGTTTTTATGAAGTTGCATGCAGTACAAATTTTATGTAACTGTACCACTATCATAATAAAATGTTACATGTTCCCAGAAACTCATTTTGTAATTTATTTAGTATATACCTCACACCAAATACATCCATGTTAAGGCTTTTTGCTTTCTTCAGAAGATTCTCACACTCACTGATGTAGACACCACAAATGCCACTGAGGGTGTGCCAAGGCTCTTTGTTGTCAGTTACAATTTGAAGAATCATCCTGCATAAAAAGGAAAGTGTCCACTGAAAAGCATATCATTCCAGTGCAATGGTGATCTTTCTGCAAAACTTCTTTTCCTTGTTTGGGCTGATCCAACATTCATTATTATTAATTCACAAAATTAAAAGATGGATATCAATGAAGAGCATATTATATATTTCCGTTCTTCTGCAGCAGAATGCAGAATCTCAAATGATATGGCCAATCAGATTGCCATATCTAGAAAGTGATACAAGATGGCCAGATTGCTCCCATTAATTATGTTATAGAAAGTTTAATATTTTAAAGGGGACCTGTCACCCAAACATAAGAAACTGTATAATAAAAGTAATTTTCAAATTAAACATTAAACCCAAAGCACGTGGATGCCCTGATAAGTTCGAGGTCATCTGGGGAGCATGACTTGAGGCAAATGAACCATACTAATTGTGTTTCAGACACTAGAAAGGAACCTCTAGTCAGTGACGTAATTGCTTTAATGTATTTATGTATGTATGTATATCTTTATTTATAAAGCGCTACTTATGTGTGCAGCGCTGTACAGTAGAAATGCTGACAACCCTGATATCTTCCCCCTCAGCTCACCCCTTTCTCTCCCTTCTATCTTCTTCCTCTTGTTTTCCAAAGGGGATACTCCCCCCTTAAAAATTCCAGCTGTTGATCATATATTGCCTTCCTCACCTTAGGCATAGAGGCAGGGCAGACAATAACTTTCACTTTCCATTCAGCACTCACATTCCCCCCCACCCTCCTCACCATCTAATTGTGTATCTAGTGCATGGATGTGTGCATCAGGTCCCCCATTCTGGCACATAAACAAGATTTTGAGGTGATACAAAGCTTGCCTCAATAACACAAAATGGTGCCTGCCTGCTTGCTGTGATTGTGTAATTTCAAGACTGAAGGAAACAAGGTTTATATTATTTAAATAGTGTAAGTAAGTTTATTTTGCTTGACAAACACAATAGAAAAGGTTTTGGAATGACAGGTCCCCTTTAATCTCTTTCTCCACTCAGCGTAAGAGGTAATGTTTATATATATATATATATATATATATCTATATCTCAAACTCAACAGTAGAAAGCACTCACAGCTACAGCATCAATCAGGTCAGTGATTTATTTCAGCATACCATCTATGCGTTTCGATCACCACAGGATCGTCATCAGGATGACGATCCTGTGGTGATCGAAACGCGTAGATGGTATGCTGAAATAAATCACTGACCTGATTGATGCTGTAGCTGTGAGTGCTTTCTACTGTTGAGTTTGATGCATTATTTTTGTCAGCACCCAGCCTGTGCCCGATACTGGTGAGTGCCGATTCTTTACAAGACTATATATATATATATATATAGATATATTATTTACATGAAGTAATTATAAAGCAGATATTTAAGCTGCTGATTTAGTGAGTTTGAGGTGATTCAGGTGTTACAGTTCACTCAAATTATTGAAAATTCAGCTCTGTGACATTTTTTTGGTTACTTACTCAGCCTGTGGGTAAGATGCTGCTAATTTTAAAAGTTCTGATTCACAATCAAAAGTCATTTTGCGCACACCATACTCTGCAGCATATCTGATATGAGATACCTGCTTACAGGGGTTGACAAAGACAATGTCAGCAGCTGGTACTCCCATCCTCAGCACCATATCTAACTCTGCCTGAAAAGAAAAACAAAGATGGGTAAGGTTACAGGCCAGAGCCATTTAGATGGCTTATTAAAGGGGTGGTTCACCTTTAGGTTTTTCTATTTTTTATAGTTTTTGAAATATTTGCCTTCATCTCCTGACTCTTTCCAGCTTTCAAATGGGGATCACTGTTGCTCTGTGAAGCTACAGTTTTATTGGTATTGTTACTTTTTATTACTTATCTTTCTATTTATGTCCTCTTCTATTTATATTCCTGTGTCTCTTTTAAACCACTGTCTGGTTGATAGGTTAAATTGAAACCTAGCAACCAGAAAGCTGCTGGCATTTCAAATTGGAGAGCTGCTGATCAAAAACTAAATAATTAAAATTCACAAATAAAAATGAAGACTAAATGCAAACTGCTTCAGGATAGCACTTTCTACATCATACTAAATGTTAAAGGTGAACAGCCCCTTTATTTAGCACACACTCTCACACATGATATTACCATACTACAACAAGCAAATCCTGTTCCCAAAAATGCCAGCATTTGGAGAACCGCCCTTGTACTGTTGCATTTCATTGCATAGAAAGGCTTTACTCGAGGTAGCCCTTTTGAGAACTGCCAGTATTTCTTTATTATGTCTCCAAGGTCTGCGACATAAAAGGCATCTTCATTTCCCTGGAAAGCAGAATTGTAACATAATTAGAAACCAGGTTTAATAAAGAAATAAACATAAATCGGGTAAATAAGCAAGTAGTGTTGCATATATTTGTATATCTGTATATTTTTATTTATATACTGCTACTTTTGTACTCAGCTCTGTATAGCAGAACTATAAATGAATAGAGCAAACAGTGGTCAATGTAGTAATAGATACAAATAAATGTACGATTTACGAAAATTCGCATTAAATACGAAAATTTCTGATGTGTGTTAATTTTGTAAAAAGTAGCTTAGTAAAGTAAGCTTTATCAGAAAGGTCTAAGTAAATACAGCCATAAGCACTCACAGAAACGCTGCACTGAGTTTTCTTTCAAAAGATACAGGATTTCTTGTCTGTTTGTTTTCCTCTGCCAAAGACACGCAGCTCTCTCCTCTCTCCTGCTCCCCCATCCCTCAAGAATGCTAAGAACTCACTCCCCCCCCTTAGGAATGTAGATTTGAGCCAATCAGCAGGAAGCTTCCTCATAGTCTTACAAATTGAACATGTACACCGGTCTTGGTGCAGGAGTGAGGCATTATGGGAATTTTTTCCTATGACAACAGAAAAGACCTTCCTCGCACGCCCTTAATTCTCCAGAAAAAACAAGCACCCGGTGCTCACTGCCAGAGGGATCGGCACCCTCCCAAAATTGCAATAGTGTCCGTAATGCAATGGCACTCAGGGCTACAAACGGGATAAACCCTTAATTCAAATTTTTATTGCGGTAGTGCACTACCGCAATAAAAATTTGAATTAAGGGTTTATCCCGTTTGTAGCCCTGAGTGCCATTGCATTACGGACACAATTTTTTCCTATATGGCTTCTGATCTTCTGAACAGGAAATATATGGGAAGACTTAAGGGCACTATTGACAGAACTTAAGGTATGCCTGCATTTTAAGATTAACTCTTTATTAGCCTTTCCTTCTCTTTTAATGTAAGTAATTTGCCATAAATCCATAGTCTATATTAAGTAATGTCTCTAGACCAGTGCTGTCCAACTGGCGGCCCGCGACCCCCCTCTGTGTGGCCCCCCACCTGTCTGGCTGCTTTGATGGCTTACCTTTGAGTAAGCATTAAATGGTATCAGTACTGAGATTAACTGGCCCCCTGCATGGTTCTCACCTCAGATTCAGGCTGTAATCCCTCTGTATTGTTTAAAATTGTAATCCCCTGTGTTTTTCACACCTTTTAATACCTGCATTGTTCACCCCCTGCAGTGTTCACACCTCAGGCTCAGACTGTAATCACTCCCATTGTTTACTTCTTCACACCTCAGACATAGGTACTGTAGGCAGAGTATGGCACACACAGGCAGCATAGGGCAGGTAGAGTATGGCACACACAGGCAGCATAGGTCAGGGAGGGTATGGCACACACAGGAAGGGTAGGGCAGGCAGAGTATGGCACACACAGTCAGGGTAGGGCAGGCAGAGTATGGCACACACAGGCAGGGTAGGGCAGGCAGAGTATGGCACACAGAGACAGCATAGGGAAGGCAGAGTATGGCACACAGAGGCAGGGTAGGACAGCCAGAGTATGGCACACACAGACAGCATAGGACAGGCAGAGTGCTGCCTGTGTGTGCCATACTCTGCTTGCCCTATGCTGCTTGTGGGAGGTGAACTTGGCAGGGGTTTGTTGTGGGAGTTTGTTAGCAGTTGGAAATAGCCATTAAATAGTCCCAAAGGTGTGTAATTATGTACTGGGGGTTGCTCTGCTATCCACAGGGGAGGAGGAGGCATATGGAATTTAAGGGTATATCTTAATATGACATAATTCTTTCACATATGAATGATGGTTGATATCCCCACAGTAAGGACCAAGCATTTGGGATTTTGCTGTGCTACCACCATTGTGATAAAATAGGTGTGGTTTGAAGTGGGTGTGATTTCAAAAAGGGGAGTGGTCAAAACTGGCTTCCATTAGCGGCCCTCCACCATGTATGCTAGAGAAATTCCGGCCCTCGGCACCGTAGAAGTTGGACAGCACTGCTCTAGACTATTTAAAGTTTTAATAAACTGCCTTAATTTTAAGAAACTGTTGTGGATTTCGCAAGCTTACACTAGCTGCTAGGCACTGCAACAGTATTGTTGGCTGGTGTACTTATACTTACTGATGCTGAATTACTGATGGATTTCTGCTTCACAAACTGCTGTACTGACATTCCCTTGTCCAGTATGGTCATATTCATCCCAGCTAGAAAAGTGCAAGTATGCAATTCAGAAATGTCCATTGTCCTGTCTCTATCTCTTTCCTGTAGGTGACAGGCGTTACCTATTTGGAACACACCAAACCACAAATAAAAAGGCTTTAAAATGTTGGAACTAGCTAGAAATAAATGTGCACAATTAGTAAAAACAAAGAACAGAACTATTGTTTCACAATTAATATTAAAATCTCACGTTTCAATAGCAAAAAAAATCCAATGATAAAACAAATTGCAAGTTTCCTTTCAGATTTGCTAATCTTATTTGAAGCTTGGTAGATTAATGTTCCACCTTGTAGGACTGAATAATACGCATTCCTGTGGCACTCACTTCAAGCCATCAGGTGTTTCTTAGCCCCATTACTAACAAAATGCTCCTGGGTAGATTTTATTGGTAAACTAGGCCAAAGGAATATGTGCCATTCCTCTATTACAATACTACTTCTAAATTATTATGTAAGGCTTCCAGAATGCAAAGGGCTACTGGCCATTATGGGTTCTAGCGAGAGGTGAAACTCCTTGAACTCACCTGTGGGAAGGTCAGATGTTGTATTGTGCTGTATAAATATTGTTTTTCTTTCATTTTTATGAAAAACTATTACTTAGGTGATATTATTGTAGCAACTTTGTTGTGTATCTGTATACTTAACACAGGATAACCTTTTCCCATTCAGGTTACCTAGAATCTGCTTGTAATGGGGCTATCCGTGGCTGATAGACCCCCATCAAAGGGTATGAAATAGGCCTTTGCTGTAAGAAGTAGACATTTCACGCTGTGGTGCGTTGAACCAAGGCAGCCTTTATTGAACAGCTCTTTACAGGGATGACAGATTGCAGACCAGAGCATCGGAAGCTGGACTCAGAGTATATCAGTACACTAATAAACACCTCTCCAGAGGATCCTCACACATCCTCATTCACATTCCCTCTCCAGAAGCTTCCAGTGTCACTGTCATGTGGAAATGCACCAGCCAAGTGCAATTAGCCATTGAGCTTCTCCCCAAGCTGTCTACAGCTCCCATTGGTTCCCACTAACCTACCTCTGAAAGCTCCAATCCTTAACTGGAGCACAGTCGCCTAGGGCTCTGTCCTTGCTGGCTAACCTGGCTATCTCACTCCTAAAGTGAGCTGATAGCAACCTTCCACTAACCCTCCTTCTAGCCCTCACAGGATATAGCGCCCAAACTTGGTCTGGCTCTGCGGTCTCTTGTTCTTTGATGTAGATGTTCTTAGGCCAAAGAAAGTTTCTGGCGCCTGCACTTCCTGTGAGATTAGAGCTTACCACAGACAAATTCCCCCACTTTCTATTCATTTTAGGATTTTCAGAAGTTGTATTATCAATGGATGCCCTGATTTCTTTCATTCAGGCCAGGGAAAACAGGACAAGTGTCGCTCACTTAATTTTACTGGATACTGTATATCATGACCTGGATGAATGAGAATTTTCATAGACAGGTGTAGGCCAGGTTTCATTCTGTGCATTGCTTTTTTTTACTGGGGGGAAGGGGGTGTTATCTATGGGGTGCCGTTTGTCCAAAGTACATTTTGTCTACATAAATACATTCTATAAACAAAGGACAATCCCCAGGACACAGAATAAATGTGTGGCCATATACACTGGTTACAAATATACAAAAGACATAGTTCTCCGAAAATAATCAATTTTATGCACAAAAGAATATAATTATATTACAAACAAGTTTTTTACAGAATGAATTATGTAAAACAAAACTTTGCACAAAATATATAATGGTGTAACTGACTAGCATATTCCAAGCTAGATTTTATGACAAAATAGATGCTTGTTACAAAAAGGAAGATTCTATAGCACAAAAATCATTCTATCAACAAAATGAATACTCAGTTCCACAAAACTGATAAAATATCCATTCTGTGAAACAACACTGTCAGTGAAATTACTGAACCAATAGGAAGCAAGTATATTCATTATCCAATAACATGCAAGTTTTAACTGAAGTCCATGTACTGGTCACACACACACACACACACACACACACACACACACACACACACACACACACACACACACACACACACACACACACACACACACACACACACACACACACACACACACACACACACACACACACACACACACACACACACACACACACACACACACACACACACACACACACACACACACACACACACACACACACACACACACACACACACACACACACACACACACACACACACACACACACACACACACACACACACACACACACAAGGATTTGTTTGTAGGATTTATTTAACAAGGTAAAAAACTGCCAGCTCTGCCCCACATGGCTGCACCATCCCCAGTGTATAGATGTGTGGCCTGATATAGAGACGCCCTCTAATGGCTGCTGTGCTGCATAGCAATAACCATTAACAAAGAACAAACACTCTTAAAAGGGCAGCTGTTAAACTCTACAGGTTCATAAATGGAATGTCTTACAGGTGGATGAGAACTATAAGTGTGAAGACACACCGAGCTAATAGTAGCAGCTACTTTTTCATGGCTACTAAACACCAGAAAATCCCCTGCCATAGACAATACTGAGAATTGCCTCTGCTAAAACACATGTTGAGACAGTTATGAGTAAATGATCAGCATTGTCTGTTTTAGTAGCCATTACAAGTAGCTGCTACTAGTAGCTCTGTGTGTCTTCACCCTAATTCTGTACTGATTCTGTGGCACAAACTGATCTAATGATGTTTCTCTGGATTGTGCAGCTAAAAATGAATCGAGAATAAAGCATTTTAAAACATAAATATAATACCTTCAGGTAAGTATAATAGGCCTAATTATGATTGCCCCCCCCCCCCTTTTTTTTTTTGTAAAAAGATTCTTGCTCAAGCTAAGGGAGTGGGAGTAGGACCCTGAGGGGAAAATGGGAAAATTGGTGACATGGAGGGGGTGGGACAGCAATGTAAGGGGAGGAGGAGGAGGAGGGACCAGTGATATAGGTGGGCAGGCTGGGGGCGGAGCCACAGAAACCCTGTGTATGGGCAATAACAACCTGGCTTGATTAGGGATTTTGGGCAGGTTAAGGGTAGGCTGGAGAATGACCGGTAGACTGGTAAATTCCCAATACTGGCCCCGGCCTTGCCTGGTATTTACTAGCTAGACTGGCAAATTACTGGCCGGGTAGGAACCCTACCCCTGACAAGTCAATAAAACACAGGATATAAATAGCATTATTTCAAATAAACTCTAACATTAGCAGAATAACCACTCATGTGGGGGCCCCTTGATATAGTACAATATACAGATATTTATGGTAGCAGTGTAACTCAGTATATGTGAGACACTTACACCAGTGAGTAGAGCACAAACCCATAAAACATAAGCTCCTCCCCCCAAGGATACCAGCTGACTCATATCGTTACACTGCAATATAAGCTCCTCCCCCCAAGGATACCAGCTGACTCATATCTTTACACTGCAATATGAAGTTGCACAAGTTTGTATAATTCCCCCACTGTAGTAGTGGCCCTAATAAGCTTTGTAGGTGATTGTTAGGCTCCAATGTCTGCCCTCCTCCTAGCTGTAATATTGCAGCATTTAGCACTCTATTAATAATGTGCTTAGCTATAGTTCAACTACTACATAATATGATGCAGACAGGCTGGTTGTACAGTATGATGTGTAGGCCTTATGAGCAGTATCCTAGTTAGCTACAGTTTAACTACAACATAAATGAGTACTATGTGCAAACAAAAGGGATCAGTTACATATTGGTACTTCAGGAGGATCATCAATTATTTATATGATGTATTATGTGTGTGCGTGGTGTTGCACTGGGGTGTCCAGGGTCCAGCAGGGCTGCCCCCCCAGGAGCCCCCCACCTCAGTTGCTAACTTCTCCCCTGCTGCCAGCCTTCACCCCCACCCTGTGTGTAATGCACACTGCGTACCCCCTTCTTCCTCCTTGCAGCCACTATTGGGGTTGGGGGTGGTGCGCCCACTGGGATTTTTTTTTCCCTGTGGCTACATAGTGTAGTAATTGAACTATGGATAAGTAAATTATTAAGAGACTGCTGTAAGCTAACTAGTACAATATGTATGTATGTAGCGTGTGTGTGTGTGTGTGTGTGTGTGTGTGAACACTTTATAGACAAATTAAAACAGTGGGCAGATCAGTAAATTGACTCCAGTTAAAACCTGCATATTATTGGATAATGAATATGCTTGTTTCCTATTGGTTCATGAATTTGATTGACAGTGTTGTTTTACAGAACGGATATTTTATCAGTTTTGTGGAACTGTGTATTCATTTTGTTGATAGAATGATTTCTGTGCTATAGAATATTGCTTTCTGTGACACGCATCTATTTTGTCATGAAAATCTAGCTGAAATATGCTAGCCAGTTACACCATTATATATTTTGTCAAAGTTTTGTTTTACATTATTCATTCTGTAAGCAACTTTACACATAACTTTTTTTTGTATGGATGTTATACATTTGTGAGACAGAAAGCTTGTTAAAATTTAAAGAATGGAGTTTGTAATATAATAATATCCTTTTGTGCACAAAATTGATTTTATTCTCATTCTTCACTAGAAATATATCTTTTGTATATTTTTTACCAGTGTTTATATCCACACTTTAATTCTGTCTACTGGGGATTGCTTTTTGTATATAGAATGTATTTTTATAGACAAAATGTACTTTGGACAAACAGCACCCCATAGTTATCTGCCCAGATATTTTGTAATAATGTAAATATACATATATACATTTAAAGGTGTCCTGCATTTTTTTCTGAGTTAATAAAGCCATGACCTTTTTTTCTATCCATAACTTTGGTGTGTGGTATATTTATTTTATTTTTTTTTAATTTATGATTGATTCATACTTATATTATTAGTTGGTGACTAGTAGGAGTTAGACAATAAACCCTGATGGGGGTTTATTTGCATACCTCCTAACAATCTTGCCTTGAAAACCAGGAAGGTTTTCTTCTATGAGCCAATCTGCCCAAACATACCCTTGCTCCACTCTTACTTTTCAAGTCTGTGAATCAAGGCTTTGCTGTCTAAATAGAGACAACTGGCAAGTATGTGTTTTTACACAGCAAATTAAGATTCTTTAATAAATAAACAAATTGTTAATGAGGGACCAAAGGAATAGAAGAAAAGGTGAGCTTTGCCTTTAATATCTCTGCAGTGGGAGACTTAAGGTGGTCATACACGTAGCAATTTCTATCTTTTGTGCAACTATCATTCCCAAGCCTTCACTGACATTCAGGGCTGAATCATCAGATAAGGAGGTAGAAACAATAGAAATTCTATCTCCACCTGCCGATTCAGCCCTGAACGTAGATTTTGCTCAGGCACCTTCAATGGCGCCCAATCAAAATCTTTTAACCTGGCCAATCAATGAGTCAACCGATATCCGCAGCCTTTTGCAATATTGGTTGCCCCTTTGAGAAGCCATACACGCACTGAATATCGCATGAAATGAGGTTTTGTACAATATTATCGGTGCATGTATTGCCAGCTTTAAGCCAGGGGAGGTGTTTTCTCTGTTCAGAGAACAAGGCTGGACTAGAGTGTGCGAGGCCCACTGGGATTGCTATCCCAGGGTCCCCCACACTACCATGCCTGCCCACTCACCTACTGCCAGCCCCTACCCCCCCCCCAGCATGCACCTTATACTTACTTTTGCTGTGATCTGGTGAGGGAGCACAGCAGGGGAGCAATGGGGGGACAGAAGGCAGGGATTGGGTCTGGGTTGGCGGGGCCCAAAAAGGTCGAGGCCACTGGGTTTGTTCTTGGTGTTCCGCCGGGATTTTCCTGGTGTCCTGCCAGTCCAGTCCCAACCCTGTCAGAAAATCTTTATTTTAGGTCCTAGCAGAAGGAGCATTTTGAAAGTTCTTTTTAAATAACTTCCTTAAAGGAAAACTTTGCACTGAAACAATGTAGGTCTGTATAGAAAAACATCACAACACAGTATGGGCCTGATTCACTAAAGGGCGATAAAACGTGCGCTATTTTTAGTGTGCGCTAAAATTTTTACCGCGTTTTAATTTTGTCGATTTTTCGCACGATTCACTATAAGCATACTTGTGCTTTTTTACGAGCGATATTGCATGCGTTATTTAGACTATTTCAATGCGGTATTTGCCGGTACATGCGCTAAATTACGCGAATAGTCGCCGCATATGAATGGTAGCATAGAAATAGTGTATAAAAATTGTCGCTGCATATAAATGGTGTATATAAATATTAGCCACATATAAATGGTAGCATATAAATGGTAGCATATAAATAGTAGATGCTTATAAATAGTAGCCGCTAGTGATGAGCAAATGTGTTCTGGTTTCTTTAGTGAAAAATTAGCAAATCTTTCGAAAGATCCACGAAACGGCAAAAATGTTGTGCGGGCAAAAAAATTGTTGCCCGTGACTATTATTATCAATTTTTGGATGTGCGGTGAATTTTTGCGTGGCGGATTTTTTCATGCGTTTTGCCATTGGCGGATTGTTTTGCGAAACGCATGAAAAAATCAGCCGCGAAAAAATTCAACGCACGTCATAAAATTCGCTGCGAATCCATGCCTGGCGAAACATTTAATCACTTGCAGCCAAATATAAATAGTTGCGCAAATGAACGCACGCCATGTTAGCCATACACGCCAATACTTGCAGAAGATTACTGTATTAAAAATGAACATTTCGCTGCAAACTGGCGGCTGCGTCACTCTAGGGGAAACACATACTTGAATAAATAACACTGTAAGTCCATATTTTATTGCAAAAAATAATTTACTGTACTTTTGTATAATTTTTCGCCTGCCTGTAGTAGGTGTTAATTTTCGCATAGCCGAATGCGATATTTAGCGCGCAAAATTTATAGTGAATCATGCGATCGTATTCTTTTCAGCACGGAAATTAACGCATGCGGTAAAACTAGCGCAAGAAATAACCCATGCGAAAATGGCGATTTATCGCACGCGATAATACTATGGTGAATCGCGCACAAATTTTTTACCGCAAAAAAGCATGCGATAATTTTTATCTCACTTTAGTGAATCAGGCCCTATGTCTTGACAGGTGATCTCTGAGGGAGCACACAGCCTAAAATGGTGGGTCAAGGGAAAAATGTAAATGGGTAATGTTAATGGATATATATATATTTCAATTTGGTGAGATACTTTAACAGGCCACTTCATATGATATAAAATATCATAAGTAAATAAATATCAAAAGTATTCATTCTGGGGGTATAATTTTATGTAAAACTAAAGAAGGTCATGCTTGCTTTTAGGTCTGTCTAAATAATTAGTATTCCGTCATGAAGAATATTTGTATATACAACAGTGACCTACAACACTCCAAATGTAAAATAAAATCTTTGTATGACATTTAAAGAGTAAATTATATTAAAAAGCAAGCTGTTAAATTTTATTATGAAAAGTCAGAAACAATTCAGTGTTTGTCATAACAACTTCCAAATCTGTATACAGGTATGGGATCTGTTATTCGCAAACCCATTATCCAGAAAGTTCTGAATTATGTAAAGGCCATCTCCCTCAATTTCAATCAAATAATTCACATTTTTAAAAATTATTTCTTTTTTCTCTGTAATAAAAAAACAGTACCTTGTACTTCATCCCATCTATGATCTAATTAATCTTTATTATTTTGCTGGATCTCAACTTAAAGAAATAAAAAGATGTAAGAATTTCTGCACAAAGAAGCATTTAATGGAGAGTGCCTGTGTTTCTCTAACAGGTAAGGTATATTTGCTCAATTTTTGCAGCTGAGCTAAAACAGAGCACCTCTGCATAGCATGTTCTGATTACACAGTTCTTCCAGTAAAAAGGGACTAACAAAGCCAATATTCAATTCATTTTTAGTAGACTTAAGGTGTAGAGATTCAAATTACCGAAAGTCTCCTTATCCAGAAAATCCTAGGTCCTGAGCATTCTGGATAAAAAGTCCCATACATGTACTTTATTTTATACAGTAAAATAATACTGTGATATTAGCCCTTACCCAACAAAAACATCTCATAACTATATGAAATAAGGACATTGGTATACATACAGTGAAGGTTCCTTTCCATTTGCTAGAGATGAATTCTTTACACAAAGGAATAGAAACAACAGCTGACTACAAAACTGTTGAAACATACCAAGCAGACATACTGAAGTAAATGTATATATATATATATATATATAAAGTCATACATGAAAGGCAGTGCAATATCTGGCCAATCAGCTTGAAGTAACCTAAAATCTACATATTGCGTTGAGGCGGCAGAAGTTGGAAGATTCTAAGGTCACATAACATTGTGCAAATAAGAAAAGAATTTGCTTCGAGGAAAAAGCATTAACATGCACTATCTTTGTTTGTACATTATAATAATGTTTCTGAGCCAGGTACTATCCAGTTGCATGCTGTTTCTGAAATGGCTCCACACTTGATTCCAACTTATTGTGATACTTTATTTGTTCCATTATGTACTAATGAGTTTCATTTCTGTTTGTCCCTGGGGTCCCAAGGCCCCCCAAGGGAGAGGGTACTGTTACGTAGTCCAGGGTTTGGCAGTGCAACTCCATCACCAGCGATGATTGATTCCTAAAAAATCCTGGACGTGAAATTATTGTGCCTAAATACCGCTGATGCCATTGCTTTTTGCCAGTTCTTAATGCTTAGTCCTGCTGGTCACTCTAACAGTGGTAGGTGCCTTGTTACTGGCATTATCCGTGTCTGTCTGACTTTGTTTGAACCCTTCCAGATCTGCCGTGCACAGGCTACACAATTAGATAGAGACATCTAGGAAGTACTGAACGGAAAGTAATTGTCTGCCACGCCTCTATGGCTAAGCCTAAGGTACAGAGGCAGGGCATAAATCAGCAAGAATCAGCTTCAGTCACACACCAGAATGCAGTCTTTAAAAGCTCAACCTTTATTCATTTTCTTAAAAGCAGTGCGCCTGATGCAGTACGCCTGTGGCAGAGCAAACAATATAAAACTGACAGCTGGGATTTTTTTTTAATGCCTTTATAATGGGTATCGATAAGTTAATGAAAAAAAGGAATTTGGATTTAACTGGAAAAGAACATACAGTATACAGCTTTTGTCTGTGTGATAGATCCCCTTTAAAAAAAAAAAAAAAAAAAAGCAAATCATCTGCGAAGGCCACATGTTTGGTCTACATCTGACCAATAATCATAATCCTCTAAGGTAGGCAAATGTTTTCAAAATCCTAAGTAGCACTAAATTACTACAGACCAACATATCAGCCACCCCTAAAACACTGTAAGTCCATTTGTATCTGTTGCATATGCATCAGTACCTAAGATTGTGCAGCTCACATTAATAATTTTCTACAGTGCAGCTATTCCTGCTAAAAACTTTTCCAAAAGGGAAAAGCAGGATATAGAGAAGAACGAGAGACTTGCAGAAAGCCTTTTGCAGACATTTTTAACCTATACGTCAGGTCTCAAAAAAATAGGCTTACATGTTTTGGACCCACATGGTGGGTCTCCATTACCCCCCTTTAATACAATGACATTCTCCTACAATAAAACACTTCTAATGATTCTAAACTAATTCTGGCAAGAGATCCTAGATCATGAGTGTAAACTGAAGTGACCGAGGATACTCTAGGCCAGTGCTGTCCAACTGGCGGCCCGCGGGCCGCATGCGGCCCGCGACCCCCCTCTGTGTGGCCCCCCACCTGTCTGGCTGCTTTGATGGCTTACTCTTGTGTAAGCATTAAATGGTATCAGTACTGAGATTAACTGCCCCCCCTGCATGGTTCTCACCTCAGATTCAGGCTGTAATCAGGCTGTATTGTTTAAACATGTAATCCCCTGTGTTGTTCACACCTTTTAATCTCTGCATTGTTCACCCCCTGCAGTGTTCACACCTCAGGCTCAGGCTGTAATCACCCATATTGTTCCCCTGTTCACACCTCAGGAGCAGTAGAAACCCACAAATAATCCCTGCATACTACAAAAAGAACATATACTGAGGTGGTACTGCAATTAAAACGTTTTTTAATATATAGTTATTGTGCATACTGTAGGAGCAGTGCCATATTGTGTCACTGTAGGCTGCCTGTGTGTGCCATACGCAGAGTATGGCACACACAGGCAGCATAGGGCAGGCAGAGTATGGCACACACAGGCAGAGTATGTCACACACAGGCCAAGTATGGCACAAACCAGCCAAGAATGGCAAACACAGTGAAAGTATGGCACACGCAGGCAGGGTAGGGAAGGCAGAGTATGGCACACACAGGCAGGGTAGGGCAGGCAGAGTATGGCACACACAGGCCAAGTATGGCACAAACCAGCCAAGAATGGCACACACAGTGAAAGTATGGCACACAGGCAGGGTAGGGAAGGCAGAGTATGGCACACACAGGCAGGGTAGGGAAGGCAGAGTATGGCACACACAGGCAGGTTAGGGAAGGCAGAGTATGGCATACACAGGCAGGGTAGGGCAGGCAGAGTACTACAACCATTAATATGGGTATGGTCATGTGATAACATGGGTGTGGTTTCAAGTGGGTGCGGTTTCAAAAAGGGGAGTGGTCAAAACTGGCTTCTATTATCGGCCCTCCACCACGTAGGTCAGAAAAATTCTGGCCCTCGGTACAACAGAAGTTGGACAGCACTGCTCTAGGCAATTTAGGACACTTTGGGGGAGATTTATCAATCCACAAAAGCTCCAAATGTGTCCGAATGCACTGTTTTCGTAATGATCATTATTTTTGCGACAATTTAGTTGCCGTCGCAACTTTTTCGTACTTTGCGATAAAATTTTGCGTCAAATTCGTATTGTCACGCCGAGTACGAAAGTTTCGGATTCATTCAAGCTTGGGTATTGTGACTTTCCTTGGGCCAGGTTGGAGCTGCAGAGTCCTGAGGGAGGCTTCCAAAATCATGCAAAGAAGGTTAAAAGTCGGAAAGGTTTTCCCACTGTTTACGATCGCTCAATACGGAAAAGTCGCGACGGCGACGAAAAATTTTCGCAAGATATGAAAAAGTTGCGACGGCGCCGAAAAAGTCGCAATCTTCAGAAATGATCGTATCCAATACAAATTTTTCCCATTCGGGATTCGAATTCGTGTCTTAATAAATCTGCCCCTTTGCCTTATTTTTTTAAACTGCAGTGCAGCGTTAATTCACAGAATTTCAGTGTAATTGCAAAACTACTGCTAGTCAGGATTGCATAATTTCCAAAGAAAGGTATAATATGACTTATGCCACAAAATGTTTTATAAAACTTGTGCATTTGTAGAAAATATATTTGAAATAAATTTTAATCAACCTGCTGGGCTGTTTTTAAATATTTTTTTCTTTTTTTTTTAACTCTTTTACTGCCAAGCACGTATGGCATACGTGCTGGCAGTAAAAGGGCTTAAACGCCAACGACGTGTCTCATACGTCGTTGGCGTTTAAGCGCTGCCCTCTGCAGCGGCGGCATGTGCCGCCGCTGCAGAGGGCTTCTAACAATGACAGCCCCCCTGGGCAATGTGCCAGGGGGGCTGTCATCAGGGTCCTGCGAGCCGATCGCTCGCAGGACCCTCCAGGAAGCAGCAGATGCGATCGCATCGCATCTGCTGCTTCCTGCTTCCTCCCTCTCCCCCAGCGCCGGCCCAAATGAGGAAGGAGGCGATCGGTCTTCAGGAACAGGTAAGGACTTTTTTTTTTATTGCATTTACACACTTTTACACACTTATACACACATTTACATACATTTATACACACTTACATACATTTACACACACTTACAGCACACATTTTAGCATTTTTTTATTTTATTTATTTATTTTTTTTTTTCATTTTTCACACTTTTATACACTTATTTACACTCATATACACACTTACACACTATCACACAACTTTTACACATGTACACACATGTATACACAAACACTTTGGTTTTTTTTTGTTTTGCTTTTTTTTTTTTTTTTTTTTCATTTTACCACTTTGTTTTTATTTTCTTTTACCTAAAAACTGTTTATTTTGACAGCGTAACTATTGGATCAAATATTCTGGCCACTAATTACACTGTCATGTAACTTATTTTGTTGTTTCACTGATTTGCACAATTTTTGTGGTTTTATCACATTTTATCCCTATATAAGTGTTCCTGATCTGTTTTTAGAGTAGCTTTGCCAGGTGTAACTTTGGTGTACAAAAATAACTTTACCTATTTTGAATTCATCAGAATGTGTACTTTCCAAAAATATATGGTTTTCTGGGGGTCACTGTATAGTTAGGGGGGGGTTACTGCACATAATACACTGACAGGGGGCTCTGTGTGCAAAAGCTGAGCTGGCAGGCGAGAAATCCTTATGCGCTATTTTCATTTTGGGTTCAGTACATACCGCAGACTTTGGTATATCTATGCATATTGGGCATCAATCTGTTCAGTAGGCCTCTGGTGTTCCTATTTGGGGTGACTTGCCTTTGTACGCAAGAAATTGTGTGAGATAAATGCGACAAATTGCAACATTTTTAGGCAATTTTCTGAAATGTCATAAAAACCAATAACTTTAGGAAAGCTCTGCAGATTGGTACTTTGGTGTAGAAAGGACTCTTTACCCTTGTTGGATTTGTCAGAATGTGTACTTTCCAAAAATATATGGTTTTGTGGGGGATCTGTATAGTTAGGGGAAGTTTTGGCACATAATACACTGACAGGGGGCTCTGTGTGCAAAAGCTGAGCTGGCAGGCGAGAAATCCTTATGCGCTATTTTCATTTAGGGTTCAGTACATACCGCAGACTTTGGTATATCTATGCATATTGGGCATCAAACTGTTCAGTAGGCCTCTGGTGTTCCTATTGGGGGTGATTTGCCTTTGTACGCAAGAAATTGTGTGAGATAAATGTGACAAATTGCAACATTTTTAGGCGATTTTCTGAAATGTCATAAAAACCAATAACTTTAGGAAAGCTCTGCAGATTGGTACTTTGGTGTAGAAAGGACTCTTTACCCTTGTTGGATTTGTCAGAATGTGTACTTTCCAAAAATATATGGTTTTGTGGGGGATCTGTATAGTTAGGGGAAGTTTTGGCACATAATACACTGACAGGGGGCTCTGTGTGCAAAAGCTGAGCTGGCAGGCGAGAAATCCTTATGCGCTATTTTCATTTAGGGTTCAGTACATACCGCAGACTTTGGTATATCTATGCATATTGGGCATCAAACTGTTCAGTAGGCCTCTGGTGTTCCTATTTGGGGTGACTTGCCTTTGTACGCAAGAAATTGTGTGAGATAAATGCGGCAAATTGCAACATTTTTAGGCGATTTTCTGAAATGTCATAAAAACCGATAACTTTAGGAAAGCTTTGCGGCTTGGTACTTTGGTGTAGAAAGGACTCTTTACCTTTGTTGGATTTGTCAGAATGTGTACTTTCCAAAAATATATGGTTTTGTGGGGGTCTCTGTATAGTTAGGGGAAGTTTTGGCACATAATACACTGACAGGGGGCTCTGTGTGCAAAAGCTGAGCTGGCAGGCGAGAAATCCTTATGCGCTATTTTCATTTTGGGTTCAGTACATACCGCAGACTTTGGTATATCTATGCATATTGGGCATCAATCTGTTCAGTAGGCCTCTGGTGTTCCTATTTGGGGTGACTTGCCTTTGTACGCAAGAAATTGTGTGAGATAAATGCGACAAATTGCAACATTTTTAGGCAATTTTCTGAAATGTCATAAAAACCAATAACTTTAGGAAAGCTCTGCAGATTGGTACTTTGGTGTAGAAAGGACTCTTTACCCTTGTTGGATTTGTCAGAATGTGTACTTTCCAAAAATATATGGTTTTGTGGGGGATCTGTATAGTTAGGGGAAGTTTTGGCACATAATACACTGACAGGGGGCTCTGTGTGCAAAAGCTGAGCTGGCAGGCGAGAAATCCTTATGCGCTATTTTCATTTAGGGTTCAGTACATACCGCAGACTTTGGTATATCTATGCATATTGGGCATCAAACTGTTCAGTAGGCCTCTGGTGTTCCTATTGGGGGTGATTTGCCTTTGTACGCAAGAAATTGTGTGAGATAAATGTGACAAATTGCAACATTTTTAGGCGATTTTCTGAAATGTCATAAAAACCAATAACTTTAGGAAAGCTCTGCAGATTGGTACTTTGGTGTAGAAAGGACTCTTTACCCTTGTTGGATTTGTCAGAATGTGTACTTTCCAAAAATATATGGTTTTGTGGGGGATCTGTATAGTTAGGGGAAGTTTTGGCACATAATACACTGACAGGGGGCTCTGTGTGCAAAAGCTGAGCTGGCAGGCGAGAAATCCTTATGCGCTATTTTCATTTAGGGTTCAGTACATACCGCAGACTTTGGTATATCTATGCATATTGGGCATCAAACTGTTCAGTAGGCCTCTGGTGTTCCTATTTGGGGTGACTTGCCTTTGTACGCAAGAAATTGTGTGAGATAAATGCGGCAAATTGCAACATTTTTAGGCGATTTTCTGAAATGTCATAAAAACCGATAACTTTAGGAAAGCTTTGCGGCTTGGTACTTTGGTGTAGAAAGGACTCTTTACCTTTGTTGGATTTGTCAGAATGTGTACTTTCCAAAAATATATGGTTTTGTGGGGGTCTCTGTATAGTTAGGGGAAGTTTTGGCACATAATACACTGACAGGGGGCTCTGTGTGCAAAAGCTGAGCTGGCAGGCGAGAAATCCTTATGCGCTATTTTCATTTAGGGTTCAGTACATACTGCAGACTTTGGTATATCTATGCATATTGGGCATCAAACTGTTCAGTAGGCCTCTGGTGTTCCTATTTGGGGTGACTTGCCTTTGTACGCAAGAAATTGTGTGAGATAAATGCGACAAATTGCAACATTTTTAGGCGATTTTCTGAAATGTCATAAAAACCAATAACTTTAGGAAAGCTCTGCAGATTGGTACTTTGGTGTAGAAAGGACTCTTTACCCTTGTTGGATTTGTCAGAATGTGTACTTTCCAAAAATATATGGTTTTGTGGGGGATCTGTATAGTTAGGGGAAGTTTTGGCACATAATACACTGACAGGGGGCTCTGTGTGCAAAAGCTGAGCTGGCAGGCGAGAAATCCTTATGCGCTATTTTCATTTAGGGTTCAGTACATACCGCAGACTTTGGTATATCTATGCATATTGGGCATCAAACTGTTCAGTAGGCCTCTGGTGTTCCTATTTGGGGTGACTTGCCTTTGTACGCAAGAAATTGTGTGAGATAAATGCGACAAATTGCAACATTTTTAGGCGATTTTCTGAAATGTCATAAAAACCAATAACTTTAGGAAAGCTCTGCAGATTGGTACTTTGGTGTAGAAAGGACTCTTTACCCTTGTTGGATTTGTCAGAATGTGTACTTTCCAAAAATATATGGTTTTGTGGGGGTCACTGTATGGTTAGGGGAAGTTTTGGCACATAATACACTGACAGGGGGCTCTGTGTGCAAAAGCTGAGCTGGCAGGCGAGAAATCCTAATGCGCTATTTTCATTTTGGGTTCAGTACATACCGCAGACTTTGGTATATCTATGCATATTGGGAATCAAACTGTTCAGTAGACCTCTGGTGTTCCTTTTTGGGGTGATTTGTCTTTATCTGATCTTTATCAAGAAATTGTGAGAGATAAATGCCGCAAATTGCAACATTTTTATGCGATTTTCGAAAATGTCATATAAATCTGCAAACTTAGGAAAGCTTTACAGCTTGGTACTTTGTAGCAATAAGAAATATTTACCCATTATAGATTCGGGGGGATGTGTATTTTCCAAAAATATATGGCTTTCTGGGGTGAATGTACTTTTTTTGTAGCATTATCCCACATAAAGGATGTAAATGTGTTGATTTTGCAGGAGCTGAAATGATAGATCATATGGGGGTATGTTCCCATTGGGGCCCCTACATGCCACATACTTAGGTAAACCTATACATATTGGGCATCAAACTGTTCAGTGGACCCCTGGCGTTCAAATTTAGGGTGTTTTATCTTGGTACCTAACACTATGTGGGAGATAAGATGCTGCAAAGTGGAAGCTTTGAGGGGATTTTTGGAAATGTCATCAAAATTGCTAACTTTAGAAAAGCTGTGCGGCTTGGTACTTTGGAGTAGAAAGACATGGGTACCCATTTTAGATTCGGGGGAATGTGTACTTTCCAAAAATATATGGCTTTCTGGGGTGAGCGTACTTTTTTGTAGCTTTATCTCACATATAATGATGTAAATGTGTTGATTTTGCAGGAGCTGAAATGACAGAAATGACAGTATATATGGGGGTATGTTCACATTCGGGCCCCTACATGCCACATACTTGGGTAAACCTATACATATTGGGCATCAAACTGTTCAGTGGACCCCTGGTGTTCAAATTCAGGGTGTTTTATCTTGGTACCTAATGCTATGTGGGAGATAAGATGCTGCAAAGTGGAAGCTTTGAGGGGATTTTTGGAAATGTCATCAAAATTGCTAACTTTAGAAAAGCTGTGCGGCTTGGTACTTTGGAGTAGAAAGACATGGGTACCCATTTTAGATTCGGGGGAATGTGTACTTTCCAAAAATATATGACTTTCTGGGGTGAGCGTACTTTTTTGTAGCTTTATCCCACATATAATGATGTAAATGTGTTGATTTTGCAGGAGCTGAAATGACAGAAATGACAGTATATATGGGGGTATGTTCACATTCGGGCCCCTACATGCCACATACTTGGGTAAACCTATACATATTGGGCATCAAACTGTTCAGTGGACCCCTGGTGTTCAAATTCAGGGTGTTTTATCTTGGTACCTAATGCTATGTGGGAGATAAGATGCTTCAAAGTGGAAGCTTTGAGGGGATTTTTGGAAATGTCATCAAAATTGCTAACTTTAGAAAAGCTGTGCGGCTTGGTACTTTGGAGTAGAAAGACATGGGTACCCATTTTAGATTCGGGGGAATGTGTACTTTCCAAAAATATATGACTTTCTGGGGTGAGCGTACTTTTTTGTAGCTTTATCCCACATATAATAATGTAAATGTGTTGATTTTGCAGGAGCTGAAATGACAGAAATGACAGTTCATATGGGGGTATGTTCACATTGGGGCCCCTACATGCCACATACTTAGGTAAACCTATACATATTGGGCATCAAACTGTTCAGTGGACCCCTGGCGTTCAAATTCAGGGTGTTTTATCTTGGTACCTAATGCTATGTGGGAGATAAGATGCTTCAAAGTGGAAGCTTTGAGGGGATTTTTGGAAATGTCATCAAAATTGCTAACTTTAGAAAAGCTGTGCGGCTTGGTACTTTGGAGTAGAAAGACATAGGTACCCATTTTAGATTCGGGGGAATGTGTACTTTCCAAAAATATATGACTTTCTGGGGTGAGCATACTTTTTACTAGCTTTATCCCACATATAATGATGTAAATGTGTTGATTTTGCAGAAGCTGAAATGACAGAAATGACAGTTCATATGGGGTATGTTCACATTGGGGCCCCTACATGCCACATACTTAGGTAAACCTATACATATTGGGCATCAAACTGTTCAGTGGACCCCAGGCATTCATATTTAGGGTGTTTTATTTGGTTACTTTATGACCTGTAGGAGATAAGATACTATAGACTAGAAGCTTTGAAGCGATTTTTTAAAAAAATCACAAATTTTGATAAAAACCAATAACTTTAGGAAAGCATTGCGACTTGATAGTTTGGAGTAGACAGACAGTTGTGCCTATTCTGTATTCCCCAGAATCTGTTCTTTCCAAAAATGTACAATTTTCTGGGATAAACCTTCTGTTAGTGGAATTTTGGCCTTGAAATCCAAAGTATGCAGTTTTTTTGGAGCAGTGCTTTGGGAATTTGGTAGTGTACTGCTGGGAGTTTTTGACCTATACAAGTGAGAAATCTCCATAAAACTATATATATTTGGTATTGGCACGTTCAGGAGACATGGGACTTTCCAAATCAGTTGTATATTCGTGCATAAAATAATTTTTGTTTCTAGTATGTGTGATTATATTATGGAAAATTTGATTTTTTTTGCATTTTTAGACATTTAGAAGCCTATATCTTGTTACAGAATTGGAATTACACAAAAATTCTACCATATTTTGAAAGCTTAGGTTGTTCTGAAAAAAACAATATATTGTTTTCCTTGGTAAACTAAAAGTCCCCCCGAGGAAAGGCCCCTAAAGTGAAACAGTGCAAAATCTTCAAAAACTGTCTGGCAATACAAGTTCCGCTTTGACCAAAATGGCTGGCAGTAAAAGGGTTAAATAAAGTTTTTAGAAAAAACCCACCTACATTCTATGTATTTCAATGGGATTTTTAGAAGTGTATTTATTAAATGGAGAATGTGGGGATATCCCTCTAGTGGATTTTGTGGAAACTGCATAAATTTCTTTCTGTACTTGCTTTAGAGTTCTGGCATCCCAACCTTGGCAAGAATGTATATCTTTATTGCTAAAGCGCTACTTATGTACGCAGCGCTGTACAGTAAATAATGATTTTTTCACTGCCCTGGTGTTCTAGATGGCTACAAATCTCCACATAAAAAGGTCCTTTACCAAATATGTTCTATTATTTTGCGCTGCCTTGAAGTGCAAATCAGTTTACAAAATTACTTTAGAACCACTGAAAATTAATGTTTAGCAGAAAGTTGCTTAGAGTTACATTTTCTTTTTGGATGAATAACACCTTTAAGAAATGCACATAATTAAGCACAGATTTTTTTTATTTTTTTTTTAAGTTTTGGAATAGACAGAACTGAGACACAGTGTAAGGTGGCCATACAAGTGGACCATTTGGCAAACTTGATGAATCGCATATATGGGGGTGTAGGCCATCTGGGCAAATAACATATCAAGGAGTTGATGTCCCCCTCGCCTGAATGGGATCTTTAAGCCTGTCTGATTCACATCTGGCCTTCTTGTTGAGTAGGCGCATCTAGGGGCCCCAAACACTGCCATTAACCTGCCGACATGGTCTGTCAGCAGCTTTATTATCCTGTGTATGACTACCTTTAGTCTTAATGCCAGATAAGCAAAGAATCCCACAGCCACCCTTTTTTGTGTAGTCAAAAGAATAATTGAGGTCTGCCTGTCATTATGCACTTCTAAGCATTTTCTTCCCAAGAAAAAGCAAAAGATTTTATAAAAGGAATAAATTACGGCTTTAAAATAAATAGAATTTATTATAAATGAATAAGATGAACTATTTTCAGTGCATAAACTGTTCCAGCATGGATGATCCAGAAACAAAATACTGTTTGTTGCATACTTAAAAACAATGAGATAAATAAGGATTGGTCCAAAAATAAATATCAATATGTGTTTCTCCCATGACACAAAAATTTGGATGATGATGGCTGCATGCAGAGGTAAGAATGATTCCATTAACAATACAATGAACTACTTAGATGAGCTAATACTATCCCATTGTTTAATGGCAAAACATTTGCATGTCACTCCCATGGTGCAGGAATTCAAATAATGCTGGTGGCTGCAAAGGTACGTGTGAAGCACAAGGAATCCGAAATCTCCCAGCCACAAGACATTGGGGTGCAAACAGTTTCCTTATCCTCAGTTCGCTGTAATCCCCTCTGCAACAACTCAACTGCTTTCCTGGAGAAGGAGAACACAGATTATTGTACATGCAGCCTTATGAACAGGGGCACAAAAACGTTTTTTTAAACCTATGAATGATATGATTTTATCTTAGTTTGTATTGCTGGTAGGATATATATTAGACAAAAAATACAGCCTAAAAAAAAAAAAATGTACTTACCAAGCAGCACGGGGCATGGCATAATGTACTGGAGATTGCTGGAAACCGTTAAAATTAGAAGATGCTGCTATGGTGTATGCACCCATGTTTTCAAACAAAAGCCAGTCTCCAACATGATGCTCAGGGAGCAGAAGGTTCTCTGCAATTTGATCCAAGCCATCACATGTAGGTCCCCAAAGGCTACTGGTGTATAATGGCTGATCTGGAGAAGGTTTCTAAACAAGGCAAGATAAGGTATAGATTGGTATATGGTCATGTCATGTTTTATCAACATGGTATGCATGATATGCAAACATGATATGCAAAGTTTAGCACAACTGATGTAATTTGCGCCCATAAAAGATTCCAGATAAGTGCTTCATAAAGGATGAGTTTGTTAAGTAAAATGTTTATGGCTAAAGTCAAATTTCAGTGTTGAGAAGGGTAAAGCTTGAATTCATAGCTTGGATTTCTTCTTATTTATAATCACTAGGGATGCACAGAACCAAGTTTTCCGTGTTTGGCTGAACCCCCGAATCCATTGTAAGGGATTTGGCCAAATACCAAACCAAATCCAAATTAGCATTTGCTAATTAGGATACGGAAGAGTTAAATGGCGCCGCAGCAAATTTTCCACTTCCGTGTTCACACGCTGACATTTAAGCCTTCAAATCCTAATTAGCATATTCTAATTAGGATTAGGTTCGGCCAGGACCGTGGATTGAGCTGAATCCGAACCCTGCCGAAAAAGGCTACATCCTGGCCAAATACCGAACTGAATCATGGATTTGGTGAATCCCTAATAATCACTAAACTGTCCCTGCAAAATGAATAATCTAAAATACTATGTATCCAGTGCCTGATTTTTCTGTCGCAAGGTGCAGTGCACAGTCACTATATGACCCACTGGGGGATTTTTCCTTGGCATTTTGAGCTTGGCATATTTCCCCACTGACTAATTATGACTGCCTGGCCACACTGAAACATAAGGTTTTTGGGATAAAAATTTACATTAGAGGGCCCCATAGTTGTTGCTGAACTACAACTCATAATATGGAGTAAAAGTATGCCAAGGTTAAGAAACACATGCCTAACAGAAAAAAGCAAAATAGCAGGAGATAATAAGCAAAGAATATGCAATATTCTGAAACAAGTATATCATAAGTACACAGCACCATTGGACCATTTACTTCGCTAAACGTAAAATCAAGAATACAGACAATACTTTGGCTTCAAGCTAAAACACAATTTCATGATTGTATTTCCAACTACAAACAGGGGTGTTGGGTTTGTATTTAATATAATATGCCTCTAATTTCTAAACAATTTAACAGAGTACCGTCTAGAGTACAGCAAGAGGCAAATAAGACTCAATGATATCATAAAGTAATGGTGGAAGGATGAGGACTAGGGATTTTTTTAAAAAGACTTCAAATTAAGTTATACCTTATGGAGGATCGGTTTAGGGTGAGCATGATCAAAGACCAAGCAATTAAAGGATCCATATACTCCATCATTAACATAATACATAATGTTCTTATTGGGCCCATTTTCCTCATCTGAAAAAGAGACATTGGTTTAAAGGTCAGCATTAAAATGTATGATCTTTATATAGATAAAGAAAGTGTCCATTAACATGAGGAAAGTTAGACTTACCATCAGACCCAGAATGCTCCATTAGCACTTCTTTCTTAGCAATAATGTTAACAGCCAATGAAAAAGCAGATGTTACATAGTATCTTCCTGGTTCAGCAATAATTTGCACATCAGAGCCCTCAGGGAAATACAGGTCTAGTGCTGGATTTATAACACCCGCCATCTGGAAGAAAGAATGTGGTTTGGTCCTGAAAATCTTGCAATTTTTGCCTTATGATAGGCCATATAAGCAGGAATATAGTCTGATAATTAGAGATATTTTGGCATTACAATCCAAATATCACTGAATTCATAAGCTGATCAGGAGGCAGACAACATAAAGAATGATCTTTGTCTGGCCATTATTAAATCAAACTCTGAAAATGCCTTACCTCTTCAAACCTAATCTTGGAATCCTCTGTTCCAGGGAAGCCACCTCCAATGTCCAGCAGCCACATATTGTACCCAAACTCGGATGCCATTTCAAAAACCAAGCGTGCATCAGCAATAGCCTGAGTATAGGCCTTGGAATCTGTGCATCCACTGCCAACATGGAAACTGCAATGAAAATGTTGAAAATCTGGATTCGATATTACAGGTAGTTATTGATGAAATAAAGTCTTTAAATATACATACATACATAGTACTGCCCATTTTCAGGCACTACCTTTTCAGACTACCATTCATGCCTTGCTCAACCCCACCCTGGCTATTGCTAAGGTCCCTATTTCTTAAGCATGCTTGTTTCACACGGATATTGGAATGAGTTCTCCATACTCTTTGGTAGAGAAGCAGGTGCATAAATCACTTCCAATGATAACTTACCTAACACCAATGACATCCACACTGAGGTTTTTAGCCATTTCCAGTAACCGTCTGCAGGATTTTAGGGGGGCACCAAACTTTACACTTAAACGAGCAGAAGATTTAGAGTCGTCTGTAGCTATGCGAAGTACCATCCTGCAGATTTAAAAAAGGCCAACATTAATATCTGCTACAAGTTTGTTTGTTTTTTTAAAACAAAAAGATTATTCATTCTTGTTCTGCAAGGTAAATCTGACTGCACGCAAGAGAGACAATACCTGGCATTTGGATGGTTTCTTGACACCTTGGACAGCTCTACCTCATTGTCAAATGTCATCATCTGGACACCAGTTTTAGCTGCAAACTTAATCTGGGAAATCTGCTTGCATGGGTTGGCATAGATAATTCGTTCTGGTGTCACACCAATGTCCTGGACCAGCTCAATCTCTGTCTGCAAATTAAGGAGAAAATAGGTTATTTAGAAATAACTTTACTGCTGCTCAAGACTAACAAAGATCCCAGTCCTTATTATAGTCTGTGGTAGCAGCAATCTTTTCCCACCTCCAGGTTTTTCCCTACTAGAAGCTTGGACTGTAGTAGTCAGTTACCTTGCTGGCACAGTCAAATCCAGCTCCCAGCTCAGCCAAGATCTTCACCACTCCCCTGCTGCTGTTACACTTCACTGCATAGAAAGGCTTCACACGAGGCAAAGCTTTCAGAAAACGGAGGTGTTTCTTTACGACATCCCCAAGATCAGCCACAAAAAAGGCATCGCGATCCTCCTAAAAAAAAAAGTAATTATAGTTGAAATTGAATAATTTGAATAGCAGAATTAAAATTAGAGATTTGATACTCAAAGGCCGTTAACGCTTATCGCATTGTTTTTTGCGTTAAAAAGTGTGCGATAATTAAGTACCGATTCATCAAAGTAATTTCCCATGTGTTACTACTCATATCGCATGCGCAAAAAAATGCATTATCGCAAATCGTTATTTTTATCACATTGACTTAATTATCGCATAGAAATTATACTAACGCATAATTCACAAACATATTTGAAGCGTTAAAAGCATAAAATGTGGCGATAATAACTGTGAAACTTAACGCCTCCCAGGAGTAGGTGTTACTAAACAAAATTGCAGCTGGTGATTGTGGCGACAAGATGGAGTTTGCAGTGGGATTTTTCTAAGTATGTGATCATCCTAGAGTGATGCATCCTCCAGTTTTCAGGGAAATGGTAATTTTCAGAACAGTAGTTTTCAGAAAGTAACTGCTACGTGCATAATAGCGTGTGCTAATATCGCATGCTACGAAATAACGCATAAATATATTGCATGCTTTAAAATAACGCTTAAAAATAATGACAATAACATCGCTGCTTGATTATGACAAGTGTCCATTTAGTGAATCGATCGTTAAAAAAATAAGAAGTGATAATATTTTTAACGCATGCTATTATTATCACTCTTTTTTTGGACTTTAGTGAATCTGCCCCAAAATGTTTTATCATTCCGCTGTCCTCTATCTTTGCCTTGTTCTGTGGCAACATGGCTCTGTGCACTGACTGTTTGCTAGTGGAATTTAAGGATGCTTGAATGGTGGGGGTAGGAGGGCTGAGCCAGGTAACACTTTTCTAATCTGATCAACCACCAGAAATATATGGTACAATAAAGGGCTAATAAGCCCTTAGCCAGCTAGTATGCAAGAAAAGGAAATATAGAAAGCAGCAATGTATTCCTTACAAGCACAGTAGTAAATTACTGGGTAATATCTATAAAGATTTTAGAGTTTTTATTTGATACTTACAGTCTGTGAGACTTCATTAATGATCTCCTCCATCAAATCTCTGGCCATAAAGCCTTCTTCAACCAAGGTAAAATCTGACTCCTGGATATATCCTTGCATTGTGAAATCTGGGATTTTAAGCCTTTTTACCAAGATTGTTTTTAAGTATGCAACAAGCTAGAAGGAAAGATAAAAAAGCTTCCTGTAAGAAAGTTAAACTAACAAGAAAAGAGTGTGCTCAATCATATTCTCTATATTGGTGTAATAACCAGTGTAGTAACTAAACAACAATGGAAATCACATACAAAAACATAAGTTCCCCAATAAAATGTAGCTGATGCAGGAGAAAGGGGGCATAATAGATAGATTTTGGAATTGTTTTTGGTTCCTTCATGGATTGTATATCAAGCAATAATGTAATGATATTCCGTTGAGTTCTAAGATGGTTAATAAACTGATAAAACGGGTTTCAAAGGCCTTAAAGGTTCTGGGTGCAGCACAATATTAGGTTTATAATCCTCATTTACTATAGGCTGGGACTCTATAGTGCCCCTTACAGCCTATTCACTAAGCATCTGTGCTACTGCCATAAGTAATTCTACTGTCTACTTTGACTTGTTCCTTATTGAAAACCCAGAGCAAGGCACAGAGTGATGTGCTGACAAGTTCAAGACTGCCCAGTACTTAATGCCCGCCCTGTGCGTTCTGGACTTAGGCCAAAGTAATGGTGTCCCCTCCACAATGCTTGTGTTCAGCCACATCTCTCTGTGCTCCACTTTTAGATAAAGGTACAAATCTGGGCTAGCAAGGCGTACTATGAGCAAACTAATGGCTACAGATTCTAGTCAGGATGGATGGTGCATGTACCCAATGATATGGTACAGAGATATAGCCCCCCAGACCTGGAAGCATTTATAGGAGGCACCTTTGAGCTCACTAGAAATACAGATAACATCATAAGACTGAACCATGAACATCACTGGGAGCCTGAAGCTCTCCCCAAGCCGCTGAACTACAACTCCCACTCTCGGACAACATCCCCCTTTTCTCACCCTGACTCACCTTTTATCAGAGGAACCAGGGGGGCTCAGCAGTAAACTCGGAGATTTTGCAGCACCCCGGGCTGTGGATGTTGTCGCCGCTGCTGGCGTCTATCGCTTTCTGCAGGAGAGAGAAATACATATTGATATAGCACAGCATACAGCAAACTGCAGTCCTACCCAGAAATACGCAGCGTCAACATCCTGTAGTAACGCAAAGCAAATACATTTCCCGTCACTCACCTTAACATGCATTGACACGGCCGTTGCCCATTAATGTAAATGTGGAACTAAGCCTAGAAACCGCACCAGCTCTGTGTACAGTGTATGCGCTACAAATCCATTCCCCACCATCCCTTTATATACTAACATGGGCTTGCCGTGACGTCACCTTATATCCAGGCAACGCTGCATCATCAAGGAAAACAGTCCCGTGGTCTGTCTGGCCACGCCCATCCTTTAATAAATGTTGTGCTGTAGGTTAGCTACTAGGGCAGTGTTTTTCAACCTTTTTTGGGCAAAGGCACACTTGTTTCATGAAAAAAATCACGAGGCACACCACCATTAGAAAATGTTAAAAAATTTAACTCTGTGCCCAGCAGCAGTGCCCCCCTAGTACACTGGTGCCCAGCAGCAGTGCCCCCCTAGTACATTGGTGCCAAGAGCAGTGCCCCCCTAGTACATTGGTGCCCAGCAGCAGTGCCCCCCTAGTACATTGGTGCCAAGAGCAGTGCCCCCCTAGTACACTGGTGCCCAGCAGCAGTGCCCCCCTAGTACATTGGTGCCAAGAGCAGTGCCCCCCTAGTACATTGGTGCCCAGCAGCAGTGCCCCCTAGTACATTGGTGCCAAGCGCAGTGCCCCCCTAGTACACTGGTGCCCAGCAGCAGTGCCCCCTAGTACATTGGTGCCAAGAGCAGTGCCCCCCTAGTACATTGGTGCCCAGCAGCAGTGCCCCCCTAGTACATTGGTGCCAAGAGCAGTGCCCCCCTAGTACATTGGTGCCCAGCAGCAGTGCCCCCCTAGTACATTGGTGCCAAGAGCAGTGCCCCCCTAGTACATTGGTGCCCAGCAGCAGTGCCCCCCAGTACATTGGTGCCAAGAGCCAGCACCCCTAGTACATTGGTGCCCAGCAGCAGTGCCCCCATAAGTCAGTGTGCCCCGTGGCCCCCCCTAATACATTGGTGCCCAGCAGCATTTTACTCTTCGGCGGCTTCAGCAGCATCTTCCCCTCACGCGCGCCGCCTCTGCACTTCCCCTCTGCACGCCTACACGCGACCGCACACAGGCCCTTTTATAACGTTGCGCCCCGTGCGTACTGACGTCACCCGTACACACGGGGCGCAACCAATGACAGGGCCCGGATTTTTTTTGAAAGTAAAAATTGCGGCCCTGCCTACGGCACACCAGGCAACATCTCGCGGCACACTAGTGTGCCGCGGAACAGTGGTTGAAAAACGCTGTACTAGGGGCTCGCGTTTCCCATAGTAATTGCAATGGCTGGTATCGGTGAAACAAGATTCCTGTCTACAGACCGGATGTAGACGGTGTCTGTATCACGTTTACTCTATTTTATGAAACTGTATAGAACCTACTGTGTTGTCCTTTTTTAGTAACTCCATTTGCCTCAAATGATAACCTTTGCGCAGTTTATAAATTATGTGACAGGCTCACACCTTTACTATTACTAGCAGTACACATAGGGGCACATTTACTTACCCACGAACGTTCCGACGGCGTCCGAATGCGTTTTTTTTCGTAATGATCGGTATTTTGCGATTTTTCGGAAATTGTCGCGACTTTTTCGTAGCCGTTACGAATTGCGCGAAAAGTTGCGACTTTTTTGCAGCTTTTGCGCAGAGTACGAAAGATTCGGATTCATTCAAGCTTCAGTATGGTGACTTTTCTTGGGCCAGGTTGGAGCTGCAGGGTGCCATTGAGTTCTATGGGAGACTTTCCTTGGACCAGGTTGGAGCTGCAGAGTGCCATTGAGCCCTATGGGAGACTTTCCTTGGGCCAGGTTGGAGCTGCAGAGTGCCATTGAGCCCTATGGGAGACTTTCCTTGGGCCAGGTTGGAGCTGCAGAGTGCCATTGAGCCCTATGGGAGACTTTCCTTGGACCAGGTTGGAGCTGCAGAGTGCCATTGAGTCCTATGGGAGACTTTCCTTGGGCCGGGTTGGAGCTGCAGAGTGCCATTGAGCCCTATGGGAGACTTTCCTTGGACCAGGTTGGAGCTGCAGAGTGCCATTGAGCCCTATGGGAGACTTTCCTTGGACCAGGTTGGAGCTGCAGAGTGCCATTGAGCCCTATGGGAGACTTTCCTTGGGCCAGGTTGGAGCTGCAGAGTGCCATTGAGCCCTATGGGAGACTTTCCTTGGGCCAGGTTGGAGCTGCAGAGTGCCATTGAGTCCTATGGGAGACTTTCCTTGGGCCAGGTTGGAGCTGCAGGGTGCCATTGAGCCCTATGGGAGGCTTTCCTTGGGCCAGGTTGGAGCTGCAGAGTGCCATTGAGTCCTATGGGAGACTTTCCTTGGGCCAGGTTGGAGCTGCAGAGTGCCATTGAGCCCTATGGGAGGCTTTCCTTGGGCCAGGTTGGAGCTGCAGGGTGCCATTGAGTCCTATGGGAGGCTTCCAAAATCATGCTAAGTCTGAAAGTTTCGCCATCCGCTTACGAGCGCTCAATACGAAAAAGTCGCGACAAGATACGAGCAAATCGTAACGGCTACGAAAAATTTGTGACTTTTCGCGCAAGTCGCAATGGTTACGAAAAAGTCGCGACAATTTCCGAAAAGTCGTAAAGGCGACAAAAAAATCGCAAAAAATACAAAAAAGTCGCAAAATGTTCGTTTTCCAATCGGAATTTTTCCAATTCGGATTCGAATTCGTGTCTTAGTAAATCAGCCCCATAGGGAAACTGAAGGATACCAACCAGGCCTGCTATCCTGGGGAAGAGGGGTTACAACTGTGGCAGCAGGTGAAAACTTCTTCTCCAAGGGGGCCCAGTTGAAAGTTACACTAAAATGTACACAATTTACATAACATCCCCAAAAACTGCTTAGAAAACTACCTGCCTAGAGATTTAAGTAAAGGTGGGCTATATCGGGCTCGTTCAGGATAATTCGGACGTTTGGCCCTGGGGCCAAACTATTGAATTAGAATGACGGGTATAGGCGCAGTTGGGATCAACGAGCCAATGCAGTCCCGGATCCGATTACATTTTTAAACCTGCTCAATCAATATATGCCCGATTTCAGGCCAGATATCGGTCAGGCAGGCCCGTCGTTAGTGCCCATACACAGGCCGATAAGCTGCCGAGTCAGTCTAAGGGACCAATATCGGCAGCTAGAATCAGCCAGCGTATGGCTGCCTTAAGGTAAAAACCACAGGGAACAAAATGAAATTTCAGCTCTTTTAGTGCAGAGAATAGTGTTGTGCTCCCTGCACCAGATTTGCAATCCCCTTCCATGTCAAACTGTAGTAAGAGCAGGGAGAAGTTTCTTGCTTTGTTCCTAGAACCTCTCTAAATGAAAATGTATTATTATTTTTATTTATAGTAACATAAAATAGAATCATATTTGATTAAAAGCTGATACAGTACGCTGTGAGTATAAATTTACCAGTATAATACAATATTCAATGTATATTTGGAAATAGTGGCTATGTGGCTAAATATACATAGGGCTAGCATCTGGGTAGCATTTTACTGTTCCTGACAGTAACCCTAATTATAATGAGTTGTCTGGACAGAGGCTGCAGAAGTTCTGAGCCAGTATTGGTCTCCCATGCCCATTATAATCTACTAATAACCATAAATCCAAAAGTAATTCCCTATCATATATCTCATAATGCATACAAAGTTATCTCTACACTCCCCAGTCTTTTTGTGTAAGCAACATGCACAAGTGCAAGCTTTGAAATTAAAACACAGGTTACCAAACAAAGTCAGATAATTCATCACAAAAAATACTGTAGATGAGTTGTTTTTGTATTACTGTTTTAATATCAGTGGAACTTGAAATAGGTTTATGTTTTCCACAGTGGAGTTTATTTTCTCTTTGTACACATTGCTTAAATCTAGCTAGATAGTAGACTGATTAATATTTTATATGTCTGTTTAGAAGTGTCACATAAGTTCCTCCTCCTCAGTTTTGTTTTTCAATCACCTTAAGCTGTAGTAATATATATACTGTATTTATTTTATGGGCTGCTACAGCAAAAGTGCAAGGTTGGGAATGGCTTTTAGCCCATGTGATGTATACTTTCTCAGTAACTCAAAGTTAAAAACGCCAAGCAAAAACTCCAGTATTGTTTTTGTTTTGAGGCAGTTTAATAAATGTGAATTATCACATACATATTAGATCTGATATTGCTATGGTCCATTGCAAAGTTTTGTTGTAGGTAACCATATTATGCATGTCTATGGGGCACATTTACTTATCCACGAACGCTCCGAGCGTTCGTTCGATCGCTCCAATGTTATTTTCCACAACTTTTTCTACGCTTGCGCGACTTTTTCGTATTTTTAACGTGAAAACAATCGGATCTGTTTTGCTGCTGTTTACAATCGTTCGGTACGAATATTTTGTGACTTTTCGATCGCCAATACGATATTATCGTGACTAATACGATTTTTTCGTAAGCATTTTCGTGATATTTGCTTTCTTTAGAAATTTTCGTTTCCAATCTGAATTTTTCCCATTTGGGATTCAAACTCATGTTTTGATAAATCTGCCCCTATGTGTCCATCCAGCATCAACTGGCTGTAACTAGCTCCTGTTGTATTGTCTTACTAATGACTATAGCATTTTATGTGGGGGAACAACCTCCAGCTGTCTCATTGACTGAAAACTAGATCCAACCACCCAGAGAATGAGTTTTAACAATGCCTAACCTAGATTCAGCTGGTCACACAACAAATATTTTAGAGGTTAATCACACCTTTAGCTCCCAAATAAAAAACTTTTGTAATGGAAACAAAGTGCAGGAACATGTGAAATGACTCAATCAGTGTATATATAAACATAGAAAGCTCCCATTCAGGGTATTGTTTTTACAGATGAGTCAGTGTATTTTACCTTTCTCTTTTAGCAAATTGCAAATATTTCTTATATAATAAATATTAAAAAAAATAACTTGCAAGTATTTGCAAGAAGTAAGGCAGCGTAGCTAATTAAGTAAAAGTTCAGTAAATGTTTTGTCTGGCTACAAAGAAACCAAGTAACAAAACACTCAGAACTTCTACTAATGCCCTTAGAATTAGTGATATGATACATGCCAGTTACAACCTGGGCAATAACCCAGGGCAAACCAATCAGTGATGAACTTTTTTCAGCTATCATAAAATGCAAACATTTGTTTGTTTGTCATAAGTTATTGCCCAGTGTTAGCACACATAGACCAGTTAACGTCTTTTATAAACACAATTGGAGGAACCAAAAATAATTTTATTAATAAATTATTCATGATTAATAATAAAAATAATAAATGTTATAGTCAAAGCAAGATAATTGTACAAGGTGAGAGAAAACACTGCTGCTGCTTGTGCTGGATAAAAGGACAGTAACTCTAATTACTTAATAATAAACAACCCATTAATGTCTGCTTAGAGGTAGTTAGTGTAGTAGGAATGTCAGTTCTTGGCACAGCGCTTTCATTTCCTCTGGATGTAATATATTATGACCCAAACTTACAGGAAAAACAACATCATCCCATAGCAGTAAATTCTCTTATGTAATTTTTTTTTTTTTAACCTCAAGGCACTTCCTGTCCTGCCAAGAAAAGTTGTGCATTTCTAGCAAGTGACATCAGATCACCCAGCTGAGCTGGTTTAAACCTGCCTTTGCTCAGCAGCAACAGTAATTACATAGCTGTTTGTGTAACAAGTACAAACTGCATTGTGAAAACAGGAAGTCTACCTCTTGCTAGGACTAGCACAATACGTAGGGAGCAAGGTATAAAGGACACCAGAATTAGTTATGTGGGAAATATTGGGTACAATCTGTTCTATTCAAGAGACTGTATTGTGCAAAGCAGTCCCCAAAATACCTGGCAGTGTCCCCTATGACGAAAGTAAGTAAGTCAGACAAGCATCAGGTACTTCCTAGTGAAGACTATAGGCTGTACTCCTGTAGTAACACTACTATTCATTATGTTCAGATACAAGCATTGAATGTAACAGTAGAGATAACAAACTCAGTGACTGCTAGATAAGCCAAAATGTAGGTGGCTCAAGTATGACTTATGACTAGTATATGAAGCATGTCATCTTCCTGAAGGTTTGGCAGTGCTTAATATTTTGTTATAGGGCCAAAAGTTTAGTGTAACATTAAGTTCTAGTTTCCATTGCAAGCCATAACCCACTGCTGGAGGTTGGCCCAGCCTACAGGATTGGGAGTTAATCTTATCAAAATATTTCTGCTAATATTCATCCCTCTAATTGCTTTAGGGGTCCTAAGCCAGGGTCATTTTACTGTCAAATTCAAAATATGTGCTTGCCACAAACTAAAAGGTTCAGAAGTGAAAATGTAGCTTTCTGTCTAAGGAGTCTCCTTAGTTTACCTCAAACACACATATGAAAGTGTAAATGTCTTTCTTGAAGCAAATCTTCCTTTTTTATTTGTTATACATATTTGTGTGATATTTACACACTCCAAAGTACGGGCTACACAATTTTATTACCCCTTTATTGCCCCTTCTCCTCCCTGTGTGTTACTTGTTACATTTTGACAACATCATGAAGATCTCTCTTTGTTTTAAACAGCATTTTCCCAAGAATTAAGAACTGTCACTCGCAAAATTAAACAAACCACACCTATATTTGTAAATTGCATGCAGTTTTTGTGCAAATAGGAAAAATTCTGGTTTACATTATTAATAATGACAGTAGATGCAAGTAGCAGGGATGGAACTAGGGGTAGGCAGAAAAAGCAGCTGCCTAGGGCGCAACAATTTGGGGGCGCCAGGCAGGAGCCTCTCCTGCCTACCCCTAGTCCGCACTTTTGTCATTGCCCCTGCCGCTTGTCATTACGTGGTGGTGGCAATGACCCATCGCACCAACCCCCCCCGACAGTAACCGGGATACAGAGAAGTTGGGGCCAGTGTACTGGTAGTAAAACTAATTATAAAATAATTTGCCTGGGAGGCTTAACACACCGTTTAAATAAAGGTTTATACAATACATTCACTCAAAATGCTAATATTGTAGCAAAATAATGCAAATGTGAGTTAAAAACAAGTTTTGTCACCTATTTTATGTTAGCAATAAGCTACTTCTATATATAAAATATAACATTTGAAAAACCGTAAAGTATACTTTTTTTTGTTTATAAAAATGCTAACAAGACTTTTTACATCTTTTGTTAGTCTAATCTGGTTATACATAATTAGGTCTGGTACCATTCTATACTGCCCCTAAAATAGGGGTGAATGGAACTGTATGAAACAATACAGAGCTGAGGGACAGGGAGAGGTATGCTAATCTGTATTCTGTTTTTAAAATGTCAGGTGAAAATGTAATCAAAATTATATTTTTCTGTGTTTGTTGTTTAAATAACATATTCATAAAATTGTCTAATACTGTTTTTCTTTCACCAAAAATTTAAAAGTTGAGGTTGAACTGGAATTTTGGCAGATTTCTGTTTGTTAATATAGAAATAGTATTTGCACCAGTTTTAACACCACTTTACTCCATAAAAATGCCTCTTATACTTCTGTGAATTCCTCCTGAGGGGGAAGTGTATGGTTGAGGAAAAGAAAAGGAGGATCTGTGCACTGGCTTAAAAACTAAAAATTTGCCAGGACACTTAATGAATATAACTTGTCGTGCTGCATTCATCAATTGAGAGAAGAGAAAATTAACTCAAATTAATAAAGTAATAAAGTGCACCCAGGACGAACAGGTATGAGCTAAAAGTTCAAATTTTGTTAAATACGTTAAACACAAATGTTTCATTTTCTACCACTCTATTACCTACAAGACATGAATGTAAGATAACATATCACCATAAATGTTGTAATAGAAATATTTGATGATATGGAAATAAAAACAAAGTATAAAAAAAAAGTAATAAAGTGTGTCTTTTCCTATATGGGTCTTTAAAAGAAACAGGGCATCTCTTCTCTGAAAGGCTTCAGAAGGATCAGACAACATTGGTGCGGGGGCAAAAGGCATAGACAGAGAACATTACTGCATGGTAGTGATGAGGGAATTTTTTCGGCAGGCATGGATTCGCAGCAAATTTCAGCATTTCGCCATTGGCGAATTGTGTCGCAAAAAATTGGTGCAGAAAAATTTGTTGCGCAGAATTTTTGTCGTGCATCAAATTAGACGTGGTTGCGTCAAAAAGGGGCACTGTCGCGTCAAAAAAAGCGTGGTTGTGTCAAAAAAGGGCACGATTTTTTTCCCATTTTGTGAATTTTCTTGCCATCTCGGGAATTTTATGGCGAAGCGAAACGGGACAGATTCACTCATCACTACTGCATGGTAAAAACTGCAAAATACCAAGGAACACAGGGTAAATATATAATCACTGGATCTGACTCCACTTTAACTGCAAGAAAAACAAAAGGGGATTTCTTTTTGTACTGTTAAGTTCCTTGATTATGTCAAATTAGAACCGGAAATGTTTTAATTCTTTAGGTCTGTAAGATAAAAAAGCCAGTTTAAGGATAAAGATGCTGTTATTACAATATGTCCTATATCTACATTTACAGGAGAAGCATTGGGATTAAAACCCCTAAACCAATATATGCCAAAAAAGGAGAATTTGTTTCTGAAGACTTATATCCAATGTGTGAAACGGTACCTTAAACAATTAGAGGAAAGATATTGGTGGGGATATACACCAAATGCCACGTCTTGTAACCTGTTTTAAGATAAATATGGGAGTGGAGACAGGAGTTAATAAAACAGGAATGTTTTGGTGAAAGTTGCTGATAAGGGGGGTGCAATATTACTTATGAATAAGGAAGATTATGGAAATGAAATGTCATGCCAACTGAATGATGGCAGCACATATAAAACATTGGGGGTTTAATCCAGTATTTGGAACAAAGAAAAAATTATGCATTTTTTTACAGAAGCTCAGAATTTGGGATTGATAGATTGCCAGTTAGAGTGCCATGCCCTGAAAGAAGTCTGACACAGAAGAACATGTGTACACAAAAGAAGATAAGTGTGTTTCTTTTGATATAGGACTGAGTGTTTATGGTATTATTATTTACATAGACATTTCTAATAAAGCTTACTTAGTTTTTACCTTTCCTTCTCCTTTAAGACGACAGACCATAATACATTGCTCCACTATCATTTTTTTCATCCAAAGTCAGTGAAGAAATCATTGGCCAGATGCCAATTCAAGCAAGCAGATACACAAAAAATGATGTATACATTTATTGTGAAAGGCATATGGAGAGGAAAATAGTGTAGCAATCTAGCAGAGAGTCTTTACTTGTACTACTTGTACTCTGTACTTTTGTAAGTCAATATGATACGTTAAAGGGGTTGTATGATGTAAAGAGTAATATTCTGAGACTAAAAAAGTGATACCTGGGGTCTATGTTAATGAAATCTGTCTAGGCCCAGGGAGATCTTTAAACTAAGCAAAGTATAAAGGGCTGATTTGTATGTCCCCCCAGGAAAGGTACATCTATACAGTTATATGGACACTTCACATGTGCTACAACTTTTGCAATATATGTAATAAAATGCCCATGTGGAATATTATATGTGGGTAAAACCTACATTTACTTTATTTATTATAAACTCAACTTGGTATTTTTCAGTTTTGGATACAGTTGTGGGAAGTTTTTGTTACAAAATAAAGGACTTTTTAGCAAGATGGATACAAAGGGGCTGATTTACTAACCCACGAATCCGACCCGAATTGGAAAAGTTCCGACTTGAAAACGAACATTTTGCGACTTTTTCGTATGTTTTGCGATTTTTTCGGATTCTTTATGAATTTTTCGTTACCAATACGATTTTTGCGTAAAAACGCAAACGCAAAGTTGCGCAACTTTTCGCGTAAGTTTTAACGCTACGAAAAATGCGCAACTTTTTACGCAACTTTCGTAATGGATACGAAAACTCGCGTTTTTACGCAAAAATCGTATTGGTAACGAAAAATTCGTAAAGAATCCGAAAAAATCGCAAAACATCCGAAAATATCGCAAAATACCGATCATTACGAAAAAAACGCAATCGGACTCCATTCGACCCGTTCGTGGGTAAGTAAATCAGCCCCAAAGTGTTACTTTGCCTGATATATGAATCCTTTGTTCTTTGTAATGAAATGTAACATTAAAGTGGCCACTAGATGGTGCTATAGCACACACTATACATTATGGAATCAAGTCAAGTCAGAATGTGTAAAGTGGTTAGCTTAAAGGGGTTGTTCACCTTTGAGTTAACTTTTAGTATGAGGCAGCACCGCCTCAGGGGTCCTAGCCACCTGAGGAAGCCAAGGGGGGTGTACATTGCTAGTGCAGAGAGCACTATTGTGCTTTTGCACTATTGCATAGCCCCTAGTATGAGGTAGAGAGTTATATTCTGAGACAGTTCATTTTTATTATTTATTTTGTTTTATTAATTATTTTTCTATTTGTTTAGTAACTCTCTAGTTGTCTGGTTGTCTAAGGTAGAGCTGAATATGAATAGGAGAGGGTCTTAATAGAAAGATAGGTAATAAAAAGTAACAAAATTGAAGCCTTACAGAGCATTACTTTTCAGCACAAGCGCTCTGCTGATTTAGGGACTCTAGTGTGATCACTTGTTGTTAGGTGATCATCTTTGATGCTTATAGCTCTCCTGCATTCCTGTTTTTGCTCTCTTATTGAACAATTGACTATTTTGACCCAAGCAGTTAGGGATCTGCAGAGCAGTTACCAGCAGATTCAAGCCCAGTTGCAGAATTACCAGGCTGAAATTATTTCTGCTGCTTCTTCATCTGCTGCTACAATACCTTTAGCTGCTTTCTCTGGACCAAATTCTGAACCCAAGATTCTTCTTCCTGATGTATTTGCTGGGGACAGATCTGGGTTTTTATGAACTCCTGCCAACTTCTGTTTTCACTAAAACCCCATTCTTACCATTCAGAACAAGTGAAAGTTGGAGCCATAATTTCCTTATTTCGAGGTGAACCCCAAATTTGGGCTCATCTCTTAATGGAACAATGAAACCCAGTTCTTAATGACTCATTTTCCTTTTTCCAAGCATTGGCCAAACAAGGTGCTACGGCAAAAGCACCCTTAAGATCTCTTTGTCAAGGACGGTGGCCAGTCAAGGATTATATTACTAAATTGCAACGTTGGGCTATTGACACGCAGTGGAATAACATTGCTCTTAAGCATCAGCTTCACTTGGGGCTATCAGATGCTCTTAAAGATGAGTTAGCTCGGGTCAGAGTACTGGATCAACTTGAAGACCTCATTGCACTGGTTGTCCAGATTGATCGCAGACTGAGAGAACTTTGCTGGGAAAGCTCTAACCCTTCTGTGCCTATGTGATCTCCACCTAAAACTTCTTCAGCTGTTGTATCAACTCCAGCTTCTGAATCTTCTAAGCCTATGTAACTGAGTTTGATTCGGCCATCTCTGTACCCTGAGGAAAGCTCGAAGGAGACAACTCAACATATGCCTCTACTGTGGTAATTCTGGCCATGTCCTCAGAACTCGTCCTGTTCATCCTCAAGACAGGTCTGTTTTTGTTACCTTTTGGGTAACATTTTTCTCTAACTAATTTGTCCATTTCTCTATCCTTTCAACTTCCAAGAAGAATTTGTCCATTTCTCTATCTTTTCAGCTTCCAAGAAGGATTGAGACTTCAGCCATCATTGATTCAGGGGCCTGCAGCTGTTTTGTGGATAGAGATTTTGTTGAACTTCATGAATAACCATTCAAAACAAAGTCTGTTCCATTGGTAGCTATATTGGCCGATGGCTTGATCCTGTTGCCTGGGCTAATCACTACTGAGACTGTTAAGGTGTGCTTCCCTTGTGGATATTTTGAAATGCTTGTTTTTGACACTGTCTCTTCTTTCATGTCCCCAGTCATTGTAGGCTTACCCTGGCTCAAGAAGCACAACCCTTAAAGGAATACTGTCATGGGAAAACATGTTTTTTTCAAAACACATAAGTTAATAGAGCTTCCCCTGCAGAAAATACTGCATTGAAATCCATTTTTTATGTTTAATTTTGACATTTCACATGGGGCTAGCCATATTCTTCATTTTCCAGGTAACATGTGCTCTGATAAACTTCAGTCACACTTTACTGCAGCAAGTTGGAGAGATATCACCCCCTCCTATCCCCCCCCCCCCCAGCAGAACAATGGGAAGGTAGCAAGATAACAGCTTCCAGTAGATATCAGAATAGCACTCAATAGTAACAAATCCAAGTCCGGCTTGGGACTCCTCCAGCTCCATGGGAGTAGGAGAAACAATAGTTTTTTTCAAAGCAGTTCTAATGAGTAGCATTGGCTCCTTCTGAAAGCTCAGAATCAGGCACAATGCAATGAGATGGCTGCCTACACACCAATATTACTGTTAGAAAAATATATATTTATTGGTTCAATAAATAAATAAAATTTCAAATGGAAGAATGAATTGGTTGCTTCTTTCTGTTGGGAGCATTGCTTGATTCCTAATTCTTTTCTGTTGCAAGTCCATTGCCTTCCTTAACTGGTGACTGTGGAGAAATTTCAGGTCAAGAGCATTTTGGATTTCCATTTCAGAAAAAATCAAATTCATATTTTACCCATTGAAAGGGCTCCAGAGGAAGTCTCTTGGGAAACTTTTTCCAATATCCATCTAGATATTGGAAACAGATATCAGCTCCAAATTGATTTCTGGTCTTCACAGTCGTCACCCCAACAAACCTGCTATTTCTTGCATCCAGAGGCCGCTTCTAGGGAGGGGGCACTAGTTTAGAAGACCCCTGGCATTTAAACTTTCCACTTGTCTGGTGCGTCCTTAGTGGGGCTCGCATGTGCAAGAAATGACACTGCCCGTTGTGTCCCGACGCTTGGTCAATGTGCATTGTGATGCTGGAGGGGTTGTGCATGTGCTCTGCTGATTTAAGTACACCAGTGTGATCACTTGTTGCTTAATGATCATCTTTAGCGCTTCTAGCTCACCTGCATTCTGTTGCTAGAAACTGTTTTTTGTCTGAAATTTCTGTATTCTGCCTGCTATTCCTCAGTTTTGACCTTGGCCTGTTCCTTGACCTGCGATACTTGTTGCCAACCTCTAACCTCTGCCTGTCCCGACTACAGCTGTTGTTGTTGCCTTGCCCTGACCTGGTGATTTCACGGTTTACCTCAGCCTCTTCTCAGATCTACGATACCTTCTGCCTTCCTCTGACCTTGCCCGATTGACTGATGATTATTGTTACCTGACCACCGGCTCGTTTGACACTATCTTCTAATGCTCTTGCTTACTCTCACTCGCAATCCCGTCTCACCTTCAGGGGTCACTGTGTGGTGAATCCGAAGGAGTAGCCAGTCACGTATTTGGGAATCCTGCCTTAACATGATAAAATCTCACCCTCACAAGTCAAAATTGTTGCAGCTAAACATTTTCTTAGGGCACAACTCCACTTAGATTATTATTATGAAACTGCACTCTCTTTTGAGTAGAGTGAAAAGCCAAACTTTAACAAAATAGTTGGCCTCTTCACCCTACTGCACTTGCATTGGAACTGGAGGATTAAAGAAAAAAGCGAAGAAGAGGATTGCTCCGTGGTGCTCTCTAAGAAGAACCCCAGGCCAGTGCAAATTTTCTGCAAACAGGAGCACCAGCCTGGGGGGATTTACACTTTCCTTCTCCTTTAAACTGATGGTAACTTGTACCTGCACATACAGCTAAATGGATTCCACAACCTCAGCTGCTTTAGGTGTAGTCCCAAGCCAGGCACGATTACACATATTTGGTGGCATTGTGCCAGGGCCAGGCAACTGGTGTAGAGCATAAACAATATTACATAAACACATTTCCCTCAGAAGAAACCCATGCGAAGCCTTACTCAATAAACCCATACAAGGCCTATCCTCAGACTGACAACTCATCAATCCTGTGTTATAGACACTTACCAGAGAGCACAAGCTAGTTACAGCTTCTTTTGTACTTTAGTATTAACTGTATCAGTTAGCTTGCTGTCTGCTGAGCAGGGTGACACTTTTGGTGGCCACAGGTTTACTAATATTGGCACAGAATAAAAGGAGGCACTGCAATACAAAATCTTTGCACAATGTACCTTCTTAAAGAACATGTAAAGTTTTTTTCCCAGGCTGGTGATCCTGGGAAAACTGTACCAGCCTGTGGAAAAAGCTCACTAAGCACTGCAACAGCATTTTACTTACCTTCCTACCGATGTCTCAGGGATCCCTTGAGGAAATCCGTGCTCGCACATGCGCAGTAGAGTAAATCTGGCAGATCTACTCTACTGGTATGTACAGAAAGCCAAGTGCCAAAGGACAGAAGATCGAAGATGCAGAGGTCCCAGCACAGCACTTAGGTAGCTGTTTCATGGGCCGACAGGGGCTTATTTATAATAAGGCATCCGAGGGCAAGTGCCTATATTTTTGTGTGTGTGTGTCCTTTGTGTGAGGACAGGTGTTTCTCAAGTGCCTGCTACGTTGGAGCAACTGCCTTTCCAAAGGGAAAGGTACTCTGGGGCAAGTAACGCTACCTGGGGGGACAAAAGAGCTCTTGGGGAAGGGATTGTACTAAGCAGGGGTCTTTGTCTGCCCAGATCAGAATGTGGGACTGTGGCACCTTAAGAGACTGTGCCAGGAGTGGATAGACCAAACGGGTTCCCAAGGCAAGATTAATATTTATCATAACAGTTGTTCATTTCAGTTTATCTTTGCTGCAAAACTGTGTGTGATTATTTCCTAGAGGAATTCCCCTGAGGTGTGCTCCTCAGTGTCCACTAGGTGGAGGCACTGTGCTGTAAATTCCAGTTCCCAGTAGCCATTCAAATAAGCAAAGGGGTCTTCAGGGCCTGTGATTGCAAAGTAAAGCAAGCGTAATTACATTTCTGAGGAAGTGTGCCAAGAAAGGGTTACAATAGATTCTGCAGAATCGTCCAGCACAACAGCAGACACAAACTAGAAAGGGAAGTTTGAGAACAAACTTCATGTTGGGTTGAAAAACATGAAGTCACTGAATGGGCTCTGCCCACTTTCTCTGACCTTGGAGCACAGTTATACAGTAAAAACCAGTGTGCAAAGTTTGGGGACCCTGGTTTTAATAGTGTCTGCATGGCAGCAACTTAAATTTCCCCACTAAAAGTCAATGACATCTGATTGGTGGCTCCACCCCCTTTTTCTAACCTGGAACTGCAGTTACCCAGTGACTAACTCTGCGAAGTTTAGGGACCCTAGGATTAATAGTTAAACAATGGCAGCAATTAAAATTTAAACCAATAAAAGTCAATAGGTGAATTGTGATTGGTGGGTGGTCCCACTTTTTCTAACCTTGAGTCGAAGTCACCCAATGACAAATAGTGGGCACCCTGGCGTAAATAGTTTGAGAATCACAGCATTTAAAATTTAAACCAATAAATTCAATGGATGAAATCTGATTGGCTGTTAGTGGCCCAACCTACTTTTCCTATTTTTGAACTGCAGCCCCGCAGTGACCAACTTTGCAAATTTTGGGGACTCAGGCATTCATTGTGAGGCTGACAGCATTTTACACTTCACCGTTGAAAATAAATAGGTGAAATATTATTGGCTGTTGGTGGCTCCGCCCACTTTTTTCTAACTTTGAATGACAAATACCCAGTGACTAACTCTGGAAACTTTAACAACCCTGGAATTAATATTTAAATAATGGCATCAGTTTAAATATAAACCAAGGAAATCTAATGGGTGGAAATGGATTGGCTGTTGGTGGCTCCTCCCACTTGTTTGGGAACCCTGACATAAATAGTGTGAGCAAAGCAACATTTTAAATATAAACCAAAAAAATTCAATAGGTGAAGTCTGATTGGCTGTTGGTGGCTCCACCCACTTTTTAAAACCTAAAAATGCAGTTCCCTAGTGACCCTGGTGTTAATACTGTGAGAATGGCAGCAGGTTGAATTTCCCATTGAAAATCAATAGGTAAAATCTGATTGGCTGTTGTTGGCTCCACCCACTTTTTCTAACTCTGAACTGCAGTTACCAGGTGACTAGCTCTGCAAAGTTTGGAGACCTTAGTATTAATATTAAAAGAATGGCCGCAGTTTAAATTTAAACATATGAAGTCTATAGGTGATATCTACTTGGTTGTTGTTGGCCCCACCCACTTTTCTAAACTTGGAACATAATCACCTAGTGACAAACTGTGCAAAGCTTGGGGACCCTGACATTAAACATGTGAGAATGGCAGCAGTTAAAATTTTCCCACTGAAAACAATGAAAGAAATGTGATTGGCTTTTGGCGGCCCCGCCCACTTTTTCTAACCTTGAGTACAAAGTCACGCAGTGACTGACTGTTCAAAGTTTGCAAACTCTGGCATCAAACCAATAAAATTCAATAGGTGAAATCTGATTGGCTGTTGGTGGCCCCGCCCACTTTTTCAAAACTAAAACTGTAGTCCTCTAGTGACCAACTGTGAAAAGTTTGGGGCCCCTGGTGTTAATACTGTGAGAATGGCAGCAGGTTGAATTTCCCCATTAAGAGTCAATAGGTAAAATCTGATTGGCTGTTGGTGGCTCCACCCACTTACAAAAATACAAAAAACCTTAAATGCGTAGTCACCCAGTGTCTGACTATGCAAAGTTTGGGAAGCCTGGCAACAAACCAATATAAATCAAAAGGTGAAATCTGATTGGTTGTTGGTGGCTCCGCCCACTTCAAAACTAAAATTGCAGTCCCCTAGTGACCAACTGTGAAAAGTTTGGGGACCCTGGTGTTAATACAGTGAGAATGGCAGCAGGTTGAATTTCCCCATTGAAAGTCAATAGGTAAACTCTGATTGGCTGTTGGTGGCTCCGCCCACTTTTTCTTTCCTTGAACCACAGTTACCTGGTGCCTAACTCTGCAAAGTTTGGGGACCCTGGTGTTATTTCTGTGAGACTGGCAGCAGGTTGGATTTCTGTCAATAGGTAAAATCTGATTGGCTGTTCACATCTCCGCCCACTTTTGGGCATCCAACAATCATCCTATTTTCATTCAGGCTGACCCCATGACTGTGTGATTCAAGTTTGGGGAGCGTAGCCTCAAAGCTGTAAGATTGGCAGCAGTTTCAATTTCCCCATTAAAGTCAATGATTAAAATTTGATTTGGCTGTTGTTGGCCCCTCCCACTTTGGGGTCATCCAACAAATGTTGCTGCTTCATTCGGGGTGACCCCATGATTATGTTATTCAAGTTTGGGGGGTGTAGCTTCAAAGCTGTAAGTGGGGCAGCAGTTTGAAAAACTTCCCTGTCAAAGTCAATGGAAAAATTGGGGGGTTCGGAGCGGCGCCACAAAAAGACGGGGGGCCGGATCACTTAGAAAAGCACAAGCAATCTGCTCCGCTATAGGGCGAAGATGTGTGGGGAGATTGGGTGTTGTACCCCTAAAACTGTAGGAGGAGTAGCGTTTAGAAAATGGGGGGCGCTAAGAAGAAGAAGCGGAAGAATAAGCTAACATAATAATGACAACTAAATGCAACTAGAGTAAGGGATCTGGCACACGGGGAGATTAGCTGCAACAAAACTCCCTGTTCGCGGGCGACTAATCTCACTGGATTGCCATCCCACCGGCGAAAATGTAAATCGCCGGTGGGATGGCATACGTGGCGGCGCGATTTCAGTGAAATCGTGCAAGTTGCCTTGAGAGGAAACTTGCGCGATTTCAGTGAAATTGCGCCACCGCGTGTGCCATCCCACTGGCGATTTACATTTTCGCAGGTGGGATGGCATTTTGGGGAGATTAGTCGCCCAAGACACAGGAGATTTGTCGCGGGCGACTAATCTCCCCGTGTGCCAGAGCCCTAAAGGGTAAGTGAAGACGTTTACACTACTCACGTATAATACATTTTGTTGCTGGGGGTTTAAATGATTAAAATACATCTTAACATTTAGTACCCTGGTAGGCAGTATATGACTTGTGTAAAATGAAGTACCTTGATATAGTTACATAGGGTTGAAAAAAGACCATTGTCCATCAAGTTCAACCCATCCGAGTAAACCCAGCACACAACCTATACTAACCAATCTATACACTCACATACATAAACTATAAATACAACCACTAATACTAACTGTAGATATTAGTATCACAATAGCCTTGGATATTCTGATTGATCAAGAACTCATCCAGGCCCCTCTTAAAGGCATTAACAGAGTCTGCCATTACCACATCTCTAGGAAGGGCATTCCACAACCTCACTGCCCTCACCGTGAAAACCCACCTACGCTGCTTCAAATGGAAACTCTGTTCCTCTAATCTATAGGGGTGACCTCTGGTGCGTTGATTGTTTTTATGGGAAAAAAGAACATCCCCCAACTGCCTATAATCCCCTCTAATGTACTTGTACAGAGTAATCATGTCCCCTCGCAAGCGCCTCTTTTCCAGAGAAAACAACCTCAACCTCGACAGTCTAACCTCATAGTTTAAATCTTCCATCCCCTTTACCAGTTTAGTTGCACGTCTCTGCACTCTCTCCAGCTCATTAATATCCTTCTTAAGGACTGGAGCCCAAAACTGCACTGCATACTCAAGGTGAGGCCTTACCAGGGACCTATAAAGGGGCAAAAATATGTTCTCATCCCTTGAGTCAATGCCCTTTTTTATACAAGACAGCACTTTATTTGCTTTAGTAGCCACAGAATGACACTGCCTGGAATTAGACAACTTGTGATCTACAAAAACCCCTAGATCCTTCTCCATTAAGGATGCCCCCAACACACTACCATTCAGTAGATAGTTCGCTTTTATATATGACATGTGAATTTACATATTTTGGCCAAATTTGTTGTACACATTTGTTTGTAATATTTAATTGAAGAAACCTACACAGGTTGAAATTCTACTCTGGCAATAATTTCCCCTTTTTTATATATACAAATACTGGCCTGTAAACATTTTGTGTACAATATTTTCATTTTAGGGTCTATATATGAAATATATTTTTGTGATCTCATGCCTTTTGAGCAAAAAATACTGTTTAGAAGACCCCATTTATATTTATAATCCTGAAGGAGAAGAAACTGCATTTTGACATTTTATTGCCAATAGATTAGTCACAATAGTGTAAGCTAGAACGCTATATTTATTCTGTAGAAAGCTTTACCATACCTGAGTAAACAGACCTAGAAGCTTCTTCTATTTGTTTAAGATAGCAGCTGCCATTTTAGCTTGGAGAGAGAGATGAGATGGGAGGGCGAGTAGGAAAAGGGAGAGAGAAACAAACTAAGCAGACTCCTACCGTGCCCTGAAGAATTTTTCTGAGAGCAGGAAGTCTGACACAGAAGAACATGTAAACACAAAAGAAGAAAAAGAAATCCTGCATTTCTTTTGATAGAGGACTATTTTCTGTAAATGTTTATGGCTGTATTTACATAGACCTTTCTGATAAAGCTTACTTTACTAGTTTTTACCTTTCCTTCTCCTTTAAACATATGCATGAGATAAGATGCTGTAAAAAGCAATCATTAAGGTGATTTTCACAAAGTTCATAAAACATTTTTAAAATAATTTTTGAGTTTCTTTGGTGCAAACTTACTGTTAGCAGCTCTAATGACACATAAAATATACATGGTATGCTTGTTTTAAAGCAGCCAAACTGTCAGTCATGAAAATATGCATCTACTATTTTGATTTAGAGTCTCTACATTGTTACACACTGTGGTAATCCTGCGTACATTTACTCATTTAAAATTTGTCAGAATGCGTTTCCAAATGTAATGAAGAGGTAATAATCTTGAAAGCTTGCACTTTTTGCTGGAAAATCCACAGGCAATCCGTAGACATGGTTGTCCACAGATAAATTTCAAGGGATGCAAGTAGGTGTGCCTAGGAGGCTAAAAAACTTGAAAGAAAAATCTATGGGACAGATGAAATGGTCATGGAAATTATACTTTGCTTATTGTTGGATGAGGGAGCCTCATCTGCTTCATTCAGGGGCCTTCTGGACATTCACCTTATCAGCCACTTACTCAGTTCCATATTTAATTCTTCTCTGCTTCATAACTTAAGTCACCTGTATTTTTCACCTACTTTACCACTTTTTACTTGAGCAATCTTTTCTACCACTTGATGCTATAGCTTCACTGTACTCTCCCCATGTGCTCTTTTCGACTCTTGCCTAAGGTTTTATTATTTTCTTAGAGCACATTTATTCAGCTTAGCTCAACCTCCCTCCTTTTGTATGCATTTTTACACCAATATTCATTCTGTGTAGTGCCACACAGGCCGACATGGGTCTGTCAATAGAGTTGCATGGGTGTGTGCATAAAAGGTGAATCAACTTCCCTCCGTGTCAATAAAAACACCAGTTGAGGAAAGTGCTGAATTTGCTTAGCGTGCCCTTGCCCTTAATGCAAAAAGCAATAACTCCAAAGAATTTTGTGAACACTGGATGACTTGATTAACTAAAACTACACTTCACTGAAATTAAAATTCTAAACAAGATGAATACAAAAGGTCTCGCTTAGGGGGAAAATCACAAGTTAGAGCGAATTGTTTTTGCTTGTTGCACACAATGTCCTTTGTGTCCCCTTTGCTCAGCCTAATGATGTTGTTGGCAAAGTGCACCTACCAGTTAGAGGAGTACATTTTGGTGGTCCATGGGCGTCCACATGCATACCCCACACTTCTGTGTCATTCATGAAACACAAGTAGTACTGCCAACAGCAGGCACACCTAAAGCCCTGTACCTAATGTAGGCGGTAAGTAAGCTCTTGCGAGTGGGGCCCTCTGATCCTAGTTTTTACTCTGTAACACTTGTTTGTTAAATTATTTCAAGACTCCTGTAAAGCGGCCATACACGCACCAATATTATCATACAAAACCTTGTTTAGTGTGATATTTGGAGCATGCATGGCAGGTCGAAGAGGCGACCGATATCGCAGAAGGATGTCAGTCAACTCGACGATCGGCCAAGTTAAAAGATTCTTATCGTGCGCCATTAAAGGCGCCTTAGCAAAATCTACTTCAGGGTTGAATCGCCAGGTGGAGGTAGAATTTCTATTGTTTCTACCTCCATATCTGACGATTCAGCCCTGAATGTCAGTGGAGGGTGGGAACGATCTTTCCTGCGACCAATAGTCAAACGAAAGTTAGGAATTGCTACGTGCCACCTTTAATTATAAAATGTAAAGTGCTGTGTAACTTGCTGATGCTATATAAACAAATTATAGTGACAAGTACAGGGCTCCACTATTGCTCACTTAAAGTGATACTGACACCAGAAATTAAACCTTTTTTACATCTTTCATAACATTGTCTTTGCATGAGCTTTATAATTTTGCCATAAACGTATTTCCTGAGGCTTTTACATTACCTATCTGATCCCCCATGTTCCTCTATGAGGGGGCGGCCATATTTGTGCAGCAGGGGGCCGTTAGCATTAGAAGCTATAACTGACAGGCTGAGAAGGGACAGTCAGGTTGGCAAAACAGTCAGGTTTAGGAACTTCAAGAACAATTACTTACAAAAGCAGCCCTATCAGTGAAAAATGATCAACACGACCTATAGGTAACTTTTTATGTAGATTCATATTTTAAAAAGTAGTTTTTTCGTGTCAGTATCACTTTAAGTGCTGCACTTCCTTGTATTATACTATGATTATGGTGCAAATGCCTAATGTTTGATGAAGTGAGAAGAGATTTTGCGCCACTTAGATCTCCAGCTCTTGTAATGCACCCAAAATATATGGGCCCTTAAATGTGATTCCATTCAACATATTTCCTTTTAAAGTGTTTACGTATTATATAAAAAAAATATATCTATTTAGTGAGCAAGTATAGTATCTCTTCATTTTCCCAGAATCCTCAGACAATCATTGTAGGCTTAGAAAACTTTTTTTAAACATGTTACAGCACCAGTAGTAAAGTTCTCTGTTTAGGATGCGGGCACAACCTTCATACATGTCGCCTATTGCTCTACTTAATCAAACAGGTAAACTTGTGACCTCCAAATTGGGGAAAACCAGCTCCGCCCACCAAGTGTAACGTGTCTAGGTGAACATGTGGAGGTTAGAAAGACTGCACATTCACTACTTTATCTGACCAGGGACGATTTGTCCTTCCGCTTCCTGCCTTCTAGGTACTACCCCGTCCCTGAATATAATCCAATCAGCAGTTTCCTGGCTAAATAGGGCGCTTGATAAACTCACCCCTTGTCCAATAGAAAAAGTACAACCCGCCTTTCGCACTAGCAGGTCAGAGCCTGACTGGGCGGAGCTTGGTGTTAACGTGACCTGCTGTGGTGCTGAGGGTTCTGTAACTAGTTATGGCTCCTAGGGAAGCTGCGCCCGCAGAGCGGGGATCGGTGATGGAAGGGATTCGTGCCATCTTGCTAGGGCCACCGGGGGCCGGGAAGGGGACCCAGGTAAACCGGTTGCAGCGTTTGTTTTATTATAATACTTTACGTTTGGTGGTTGCCCTTTCATTTTCCCGAGTCAACAAATGAGTAACCAACTTAATGGCATATCTATGAAGTGCGTCGCTTGTTCTGCTAAAAGCAGTGCGGCATGGTCTCCCTGCAGCGTATCGTAATGGTACGGTCTGAGAGCTGTGTGGGCGTGTTCTCTGTGGCGCCAAGAGAGCAGGTTTCATGTTACCAGTGTAATAGTATGACAAGGTGAAGTCATGTTGCTATGTATCTACGAATGTTGAAAGTAAGCTATGACTACTGTAAAGGTAATACCACTTTTTAAAAGGACCACATGGTACAATATTACACAAAACCTTATACTAGTTGCTGGCCCCAGAAGGAAAGGTGGGGTTCAGGTTCTGGTGCTGTCGTGTGCATTTATTTATACTGCATATTAAGTTATAGTGACTTTCATAAATAGGTTTGAAGCAGCTATCTGGTTGCTAGGGTTTAATTTATGCAAGCAACCAAGCATTGGTTTCCGTGAGAATGAACAAAAAGAGTAGGCGAGGGCTTGATTGCAAAGATGTTCTAAAAAGTATCAATACGAATAAAGTTGTAGCTTCACAGCAAAAGTTTTAGTTTGCCCAGGACAGTGACTGTGCAAAGAGGCAGAAGAAACACAATAATCCAAAACTATATAAAATAAAAATAACCAATTGGAAAATGACCTGTCTCTCTAAAAGAAATGTGTTGCTTAGATTTGGAGTATGAAAACACTCATGTTCTAACTACTTGAAAGGGAAGTACAGTGCAAACCTGCTGCCATGTTATGAGCACTAATTGGAATGGACTCTGCTGTGAATAGCAGAAGAAGCATTGGCGTTGACCCCCAAATAGCCTTTCTAAACATTTCTGTGATCCATGAGAATGAAAGTCACCATTTATACATAGACTTATATTGTTAGAGCTTTATATACTGGTGGAATTGCAGCAAGGCAGTAAACTGTAATTTAACTTGCATATGTACATATCCAAATATTCCTACATGTTTTAGCTGGGGGGCATAAATGTCTCTTGAAGGGACACATCCACCTTATGAACCTCAAGGTGAACAGTTGTGCTTTAGGAAAACAGCATGCTTTGTAAAATTGTGCTATACATAATTATGCTATTCTGTTATAATGGAAGCTAGTACAGCACCTAGGTTAATGGGATTCATACAGAAATGTTTGACTCCTGATAAAATTGACCTTTGCATGTGTTTTGGGGCCTTAAGGTCCCCATACATTATAAGATCTTCACCCGATATCCCCACCTACGGGTGGGCGATATCGGGTAGCAAGTGGCTTTAAAAAAAAAAATAATCCGATTGTTTGGCCCTGGGGCCAAACGATCGGATTACATTTGCGGCCATGGGGCAGTCGGTTCGGGGACCGCATCAACGAGCTGATGCGGTCCCCGATCCGACTGGATTGTCTAACCTGGCCGATCGATATCTGGCCAATTTCAGGCCAGATATCGGTTGGCCAGGCCCCTTGTTTCTGCCCATACACAGGCCGATTAGCTGCCAAATCGGTCCAAGGGACCGATATTGGCAGCTTCTATCGGCCCGTGTAGGGGGGCCTTTAGATTGTAAACTCCATTGGGGGGCGCAAGGACAGATTTGAATGATGCACCTAATCTTTGCAAAGTCCCTCCGGATATGTCAACTGTATATAAATAAAGGATAATACATATGTTTGTATATTTTTATATTTATGTAGCACTACTTATGTACGCAGTGCTGTACAGCAGAACAGTCTGTTAATAAAATGGATCCATACAAAAAATACAAATAAATATAAAGTACAGTTACATTAAAGATTGAGCCAAGTGCCATTTACTAGTTTAGATAGTAATTGGCACATTGTTCTGTGAATTTATTGAATCCTTGTTTTACCCTGAATACCAGCAAATGGTACATTGCTCAGACTTGTAATATCAAAAACACGGCAGAAACTGCAGCATATCTTGCTTTAAAAGTTCAGTCATAAAGTCAGCAGAATTCCATATTAAAGACACCACTTCCAATGGTGTGAGTAAGCAGGAACCATATTCTGTTTGGAAAAGATTTGTTTGTACAGAGTTCAAGAGATGTTCAAATGACCTTTAGTGTTCTGGTTTCTAAATCTATATTTCAAACTAATGACCTTTTAACACAGTTCGAAGAGAGGGTGGTGTCGGGGGTTGGAACGCAGGCTTTAGAAGGTAAGGTCAATGGGTTTTGTAACATGAATAAAAATAACCTTGTATTGAAGCTGATATTCTCTCTATATTTCTTGCAGGTCATACTGTTTTTATAGAATGCAGGCCATTCTGTTTTTATACAACTGTGCCTTATTTCAGAATTTTTGAGGGGAAATGAGAAGCTTATACAGGAGCAGTGGCCAGCTCCATGTTATAGCTCCCACCATTTCCAGCTACAGTCAGGTGATAACAGTGGAGCCAATAAAAGGGCCACCATTGGGTGCTTTAACTTTAACAGCGAGCAATTTGCAGGTAAAACTCAGTCCCTTTGTTAAAGAAGAACTAAATCCTAAAAATGAATACAGATAGACATGCCATATTTTATATGATGAACTTATTGAACCAACCTAAAGGTTCAACATGTCTATAGTAGTTATAATCCAGTCCTTTTAAAGTTGTCACAGGTGGTGACCATACTGGATACTTCTTTTAGTGTTAGTTAGTTCTTAGTTCTCCTTTAAAGGAGAAGGAAAGGCAAAATCTATTAAGCACACTATTAAAAAGTACTACTATTGCTGTGTAAAATCGCTATATTCCTGGCTTGCCTAATGAAAGATTTACAAAGATACACATGCTAGAACTTACATGCTTGTTTCAGTGAACGGCGCCGCCATCTTATCCAGCATGTCTGAATGGGCTGAAAAGTACAAGCCGGCTCCCTGCTCCTGTTAGAAAGTTTCTGCAGCTCCACAAATTCCCCCTCCATAAACAATCTCCCTGGCAGCAGCAGCCCGCCCTCCCCCCTGCTTGTGAGGAAAAAAAAAAAAACGGAGCTCTCTGCTGTGCACTGAGCATGTCTGTGTCCTGGACAATCTGTGTTCAGTGAGACAGGAAGCTGCACAGGCTTAGAGCAGGTACTGCATTTACTGACAAGACTTTTCCATGTCAGAGCCAGATTAAGCAACAGCACGGTGAGTTCAGGAAATATGTTAAGGACTGTGTTAAGGCTAAGTTATTGAGCTCATGTTGTTTTTAGACTTTCCTTCTCCTTTAACAAAGACAAAATCTCCAGTTAGTACATTTTATAGTTAAACAGGTATGGGACTTGTTATCCAGAATGCTCGGGACCTGGGGTTTTCCAAATAAGGGATCTTTCCGTAATTTGGATCTCTATAAATAAACCAAATAGGATTGTTTTGCCCCCAATAAGGATTAATTATGTCTTAGTTGGGATCAAGTACAAGGTACTGTACTTATAACAGAGAAAAAGGAAATCATTTTTTAGAAATTAGAATTATTTGCTTATAATGGAGTCTATGGGAGATGGGCTTCCTGTTATATGGAACTTGCTGGATAACGGGTTTCTGGGATCCCATACCTGTAGTGTGTATTTGCAGTTTCACTTTTCACAAGATCATGTCCCCATTTCATTAGCAAATGACTCTTTCAGACTCTACAGGTATAGGATCTATTATCTGGTAACCAATTATCCACAAAGCATTGAATGATTTAAAATTAATTTTATTAAATTTCAACAAATTTACATTTTCAAATTCAAATTTTTTTAAAAGTGGTTTGCTTTTTCTCTGTAATGATAAAACAGTACCTTGTACTTGATCCTACTAAGCTGCATGAATCCATATTGGAGGCAAAACAATCCTATTGGGTTTATTTAATGTTTAATTGATTTTTATTAGACATTAGGTCTGGTGATCCAAATTATGGAAAACCCCAAGTCCCAAGCATTCTGGATAACAGATCCTATACCTGTACTACTTTATTAGATGATTCTGGATTTACTGAGACTGCATTTTTTTTCTGTGATCAAAACTTTGTGGAATATCTAGCAATCCAAATCTTCTTACCTAAAACGTAAGCAAGTAATAGGCATGCACTTGCATAAATTGTCCAGCTTAATTTTGCTTCTTCTAAAGACAAAAAGCACCAAGACATGCAGTGTTTGGAAATTTTACTGAACATGAAGAGATTCATATACAGCAGAACTCCCATTTTACATTTTTCCGGGGCCCAGAATAAAAAAAATGGCATAAAATGTAAATTCATGGATATGCATTATAAATTGGTGGGACCACAAAAACCAATGAACAATTAAGAAAAATGTAAAATCGGAAATATGTATTATATATTTGTGAACCACAAATAAAAACATAAACCAATAGCAACCAATCAGCAATTGGCTTTTTAAAGCCAGCTACTTGTAGAACAATGAATGCAACAACGGTTTGGTTGTCATGGGTTACTGTCACGGACAAATTTCCCCAGTGTTGATAAATGACACAACACTGTCTCCATGCTGAGTCAAGTAAGTACACACTTTGCTGTTCAGCTATGGGCTATGTGGCAATTCTGCATCAGCAGCTTGGCAGTCATACATAGCAGAAAAGGGAAAGTTGTGCTCACCACTAAATGTTATTAAGGTAGGGGGTGCTGTGACCACAAAATTCATATAGAAAGCAACAAGAGGTCCTCTGCACTCACCCATTTTCAACATATATAGGACATTAAGACATTCTGTGTATTTAGCTACCAAGATATGCCCTCCACTTTAAGCAAAACAGGGATTGTTTGTACATATATTACAATATACTTCAAGCTGGTCAACTATTGAAAAGTCAACCCTGGTCTGGCAAGTCCTACAATCACTTTTATCCAATTCATTAAGAATTATACTGCTAATATATGATTAAAGGACATGTAAACCCCCTAGAAAAATGTAATTAGTGAACAGCCTCTTTGAAATATTTAAATACTTGCCACTCCAGTTGTTAAAAAGTTAATAGTAAGGCTGCAGCATCCCCTTAAAAGGAGAAGGAAAGGCTAAGCCACTTGGGGGTGCCAAAATGTTAGGCACCCCCAAGTGACTTAGATCGCTGACCTTTTACCCCGGGCTGGTGCTGTTCTCTCCGTACAGGGGCACCAGCCCGGGGTAAAAGGTCAGCGATCTAAGTCACTTGGGGGTGCCTAACATTTTGGCACCCCCAAGTGACTTAGCCTTTCCTTCTCCTTTAAGGGGATGCTGCAGGAAGGAGGAAGCGCTTCCTACAGGTACCCTGGGCTGGTGCTTTTTTCTCCTAACAGGGGCACCAGCCCAGGGTACAAGGTAAGCGATCTAAGTCACTTGGGGGTGCCTAACATTTTGGCACCCCCAAGTGACTTAGCCTTTCCTTCCCCTTTAACATGGAAATTCAGTTGCATTGGTTGTGAACAGACATTTTACCCCAATCCTGCCTTAATATCACAAGGCATGCTGGGTTTGTTGTTCAGCAACATCTTTTTAAAATAGTTGTATGCCAGTGCCTCCTCCTTTTCTGATGTATTTGCATTGCTGCCAGCATATTGTTGTTCCAAAGAGATGAGTGGAAAATGTTCATTAGTGACTATTTCAGCATTGAGCTGGTGGTTAGTGACTTACAAAGTTCCATTTGGGTGTTCTGTAAAATACAAGGACTGATTTGGAATGTGATTGTTAGCCCTACTGGGGCAGAGAGTGATGTGATTGATATCAAATCTCTGTAAAACACTACAGATGTACCTGGTTTATAAGGCTGATGCCACACGAGGCGTAGGGCTGATATTTTCGGCAAGCGGAAAAACGCTTGGTGAAAATTCAGCCCTACGCCTGCTACTTGTGCCTGCACCCGAATGAATGAGATACGCTCGGGTGCAGGCACATGTAGCCAATATACGCATGAAAACTCGACACTTTGCATTCTCTCGCGTTTTCATGTGTATATCGGCTACATGTGCCTGCACCTGAGCGTATTCCATTAATTCGGGTACAGGCACAAGTAGCAGGTGTAGGGCTGAATTTTCGCAGAGCGTTTTTCTGCTTGCCAAAAATATCAGCCCTACACCACGTGTGGCATCAGCCTTAAGGAAAATAATAAAAATAAATATAGTAGTTTTTGTCAGGTACATGTTAGCTGTTTTTTTGGTTTTTTTTTATGTAAAGTTTACATCCCTGCATCACGGAAAGCTGTGTGCATATAATAATGCTTATTAATATGAGGTTTATATAGTGTAAATAAATCATTGATAGTGACTTTTTTTTTTTTTTATGTAAATAATTTTTATTGTATTTTTAACATAAGACAAAGGGATATTCAAGTACAGATATATGCGGTTTACAGTCTTGGATTGCTCCTACTTGTTACAGGATCACATATAATAAACAAGTCTGCATAAAATTGGCTTTTTTGAAACTGCTCAACAAAAAGGATATTGTACATAAGAACAAAGTATTAAACAAATAACCGATATTGGGATCACATAGTAAATATTTTTCTCTTAATTTTAGCTTGATTGTCTGTATTAGTATAAGGTATTGATAGTGACTTCTAGTAGATTGCAAGTTATTAGTCTGTTGCAAGGGTGATACCCATGGGATCATTAACAATGCCACTTATGGTAATTACTGTTGCATTTGTTGCTGTCCTGTCATGTTTCTCAATATAATTTTGTGTATGACAGGTTTCATACCTGATACATGTTAATAGCACAAGGGTAAAGTTCACTCCATCTGCATAATACATTTATACAGTATAATTACCTATTAGTCAGATTAATTTTACCCAACTGTGATCAGTTTGGATGGTGGTAAAAGTAATCTGATTAATAGGTAATTATACTGTATAAATGTATTATGCAGATGGGAGTGAACTTTACCCTTGTGCTATTCTTTGGGATATTGGGCCTTATTTCTGGAAACTGCTTCATAAAAGACTTAATGTTACTGCTTTGCAACACAGATCATTCACTTTTATGTGCCCTTTTACCCTTACAGTGAGGAACATAAGTATTTGAACACCCTGTGATTTTGCAAGTTCTCCCACTTAGAAATCACATTGTAGGTGCATTCCCACTGTGAAAGACAGTATTTAAAAAAAAAAAAAATTCAGGAAATCACATTGTATTTGTATTGCACTGCTGCACATAACACCTGGCAATCCGCAAGAATTCTGGCTCTCAAAGACCTGTTACTCTGCCACCTCTACTTCACTCATTAATCTAAATTAGTAGCACCTGTCTGAGCTCTTTAAAGACACCTGTCCACCCCACAATCAGTCAGACTCCAACTACTACCATGGGCAAGAACAAAGAGCTATCAAGACACAAAATTGTGGACCTCCACAAGGCTGGAAAGGGCTACGGGGCAAATGCCAAGCAGCTTGGTGAAAATAGATAACTGTTGGAGCAATTGTTAGAAAATGGAAGAGGCTAAATGCAAGGCTCCATGCAAGATCTCCCCTTGTGGGGTATCACTGATGATAAGAAAGGTGAGGAATCAGCCCAGAACTACAAAGGAGACGCTGGTCAATGACATGAAGAGAGCTGGGACCACAGTTTCAAAGGTCACTGTCGATAGAACACTACGCCGACATGGTTTCAAATCATGCATTGCACAGAAGGTTCCCCTGCTGAAGTCATCACATGTCCAGGCCCATCTGAAGTTTGCCAATGACCATCTGGATCCTCCAGAGGAGGCATGGGATGATTTTAGATGAGACCAAAGTAGAACTTTTTAGTCTAAACTTCACTTGCTAAGTTTGGAGGAAAAATAAGGATGAGTTGCATCCCAAGAACACCATCACTACTGTGAGGCATGGGGGTGGTAACATCATGCTTTGGGGGTGCTTTTCTGCGAAGGGGACAGGAGGACTGCACTGTATTAAGGAGAGGATGAATGGGGCCATGTATTGAGATTTTGAGCAACCTCCTTCCCTCAGTCAGAGTATTGAAGATGGGTCGTGGCTGGGTCTTCCAACATGACAATGACCCCAAGCACACAGCCAGGATAACCAAGGAGTTTCTCCGTAAGAGGCATATCAAGGTCCTGGAGTGGCCTAGCCGGTCTCCACACCTAAATCCAATAGAAAATCTTTGGAGGGAGCTGAAACTCTGTGTTGCTCAGCGACAGCTCCAAAACCTGACAGATCTAAAGGAGATCTGCGTGGAGGAGTGGGCCCAAAATCCCTGCTGCAGTGCAAACCTGGTCAAGAACTAGAGGAAACGTTTGACCTCTGTAATTGCACACAAAGGCTTCTGTACCAAATATTAACACTGATTTTCTCAGGTGTTCAAATATTTATGTGCAGCAGTGCAATACAAATACATTCTTTAAAAATCATACAATGTGATTTCCTGAATTTCTTTTTAAAAAATGCACCTACAATGTGAATTTCAGACCCCTCCATGATGGGAGAACTTGCAAAATCACAGGGTGTTCAAATACTTATGTTCCTCACTGTATTTTTACCAGCTATTAAAATGAATAGTATATCATGAATCTGACTCTTTACATTAATTGTTCCTTTCAGGCTCCAAAGCTTGCAGAGAAGTACTGTGTGTGTCACCTCGCCACAGGGGATATGTTAAGGGCAATGGTGGCTTCAGGGTCAGAACTGGGCATGCGTTTAAAGGCCACAATGGATGCAGGCAAACTGGTGAGTATGCTCCAGCCATCTGAGCATTTTAGATAAGTGCTATGCTATGCAATAACACAAACTGGAATTTTTCTCATCAGGTCAGTGATGAGATGGTGGTGGAGCTAATTGAGAAGAATCTGGACACACCCCCCTGTAAGAAAGGATTTCTTTTGGATGGATTTCCCCGCACTGTGAAACAAGCAGAAATGGTAATTATCTGTAGATATTGTTAAATATCACTGCAGTCTTGCCAGCATTAATTCATTATTAAAGTTACTAACACATTCAGCCAACCCCTCACTTCCTTATTAAGTATAGACTAAATGCAAGTGATGTAATAATCATAACCTTTAAGGTATTTAGACTAAAATAGTGCAGGCCTTAAAGGAGAAGGAAAGGCAAAGTCACTTGGGGGTGCCAAAATGTTAGGCACCCCCAAGTGCCTTAAATCGCCTACCTTGTACACTGGGCTGGTGCCCCTGTTCAGAGAGAACAGCACCAGCCCGGGGTAGCTGCCAGCACTTCCTCTTTCTCATGTGTGTGCATGCGCAGTAGAGGGAAAAGCCGAACTTTAACAGAGAAGTCGGCATTTCACTCTACTGCGCATGCGCCGACCGCTGGCGTTTGGGGAAAAGGAAGGTGGAAGCGTTCGCTACAAGTACCCCGGGCTGGTGCAGTTTTCTCCTAACAGGGGAACCAGCCCTGGGGTACAAGGTAGACGGTTTAAGTCACTTGGGGGTGCCTAACATTTTGGCACCCCCAAGTGACTTTGCCTTTCCTTGTCCTTTAACAAGTTATAAGGTTGCAAATGCTTACTATGAGTTTAACAGAGTTCGAAACACTATCCATAAATATTCTCCTGCTAACTGCCGTTTAATATCAAAGATATTTTCAAACCTTTCAAGGCTTGTGGATGTTGATGTTGGTTACATTAAACTGCTTAAACTCTCAATGCTAGGCTAACATGCATTGTAATACTGCTCTAAGCATGTTATTAGCACAGTATTACATTATTTCCTGTTCTTGCTTCATTGCATAGCTGGATGAGCTTCTGGAAAAGCGTCAAGAGAAGTTGGATTCTGTGATAGAATTCAAAGTGGATGATTCTCTGCTTGTGCGCAGGATATGTGGCAGGTAATGAAGTAATTCCCTGTCATATGTTATCCCTTCTTAGGCATAAGGTCAGTTGTACTAGTTCGTTTTTTTTTTTTTTGTTCTTTACTTTTGAATTTTTGACATGTAACTTGAGTAGTGATCTGTTTCACAGTATTCTTCATACTTTGCATACCTCCAGTATTTTTCTTTTCTTATCCTGCCTTCCTCATTAAGTTATCATTCTTGCTACAGGCTTATACATGCATCAAGTGGACGTTCCTACCATGAGGAATTTAATCCTCCCAAGGAAGCAATGAAAGATGATGTAAGTGTGCCCTGTATGTCCAAAAATCGTTTCTAAAAAATAAAAGCTCATAAATTATGGCATGCATATTTAAAGGACAAGGAAAGGCAAAAGTCACTTGGGGGTGCCAAAATGTTAGGCACCCCCAAGTGAATTAAATCGCCTACCTTGTACCCCTGTTGGGAGAGAACAGCACCAGCCTGGGGTAGCTACAGCGCTTCCTCCTACCTGCTTCGTGAGCACATGCCCAGTAGAGTGAAAAAGCTGAACTTTAACAGAGAAGTCGGCTTTTCACTCTACTGCGCATGCTCCGGTCGTGGGGTCCCGGCAAAGCAGGAAGGAGGAAGTGCTCGCTATAGGTACCCCGGGCTGTTTTCTCCTAACAGGGGCACCAGCCCGGGGTACAAGGTAAGTGATTAGTCACTTGTGGGTGCCTAGTCTAAAGCAGCGATCCCCAATGTTGCTCACCATTCCATTGGATGTTGCTCCCAGTGGCCTCAAAGCAGGTACTTATTTTTAAATTCCTGGCTTAAAGGAAACCTATAGTTGCATTAAAAATGTGTACTGACAAATTTGAGCTGTAGGTTGCCAGTCCACATAAGGGCTAGCAATAGCCAATCACAGCCCATATCTTGCATGCTTGTGTTGCTCTCCAACTTTTATTAAATTTAAATGTGGCTTAGAGGTAAAAAAAAAAAAGTTCGGGGACCCTCTGCCTAAAGCCTTGTGTTTTATGGGATAATATTTTCAGCCCTTTACAGTCATACTTTCTTATTTAGGTGACTGGAGAGCCTCTAATGCGGCGTTCTGATGACAATGAAACAACACTGAAGTCTCGGCTAGAAGCATATCACACAATGACCTCTCCATTGGTGGAGTATTATCAGCGTCACGGCATTCACACAGCAGTTGATGCAGCTCAGTCTCCAGATGTTGTGTTTGCCAGTATACTGGCAGCATTCTCCAAAGCACGCTGTAAAGACCTTGTTCTGTTTGTGTGATAGTAATGTACTGGCTTTTTGGGAGGAATTTTATGGGAACAGTGGGCCCTCTACACTACTGCTGTACTTGCAAGGGCTCATTTAAAAACTAAAGCACTAGGCACAAAAATTCAGACAAATCGTTGTGCTTTGTGCTGTTGTTTGTAAATAAAGCCATTAGTCTGTAATAAGGATATGTCCAAAGAGCAGAGGGTAACTTCTGACAAACAAGTACAGCCACCACGTAGCTTATTCTAACAGCTAAAAAGGATTTAAATGGTGCAGATTTTCCAGTCTGTGGTGTTTCTATTTATCTTTTGGGTTTATCTGTCTCTGTAAATATATTTTAATAAAATAATTGCCAAATATTTTGGGAAATGGTATATCATAAGACTTGTGTATACTGCATGTATGCTTCTATGTATCTGCATTTCTTCAGTTTTTTCTCTTTCACTTTTTTTTTTTCTGTTGGCCTTTTTTTCCCACTTTTGCTGCACACTCTGTTAATCTTGCTTTCTGATAATTTTTCTAGTCATCTTTTTAGCTAATTTTGGTAACCTTAATTTTTTTTTATTTTTTATTTTTTTTATTTTTACTTCATTTCAGCACATTGAGTCCCAGCCCTCCCAGAAACACTGCTCCCGATGGCCCCAAGAGTCGCATAAAGATGTATGTTTGAATAGTGTCAATTTCAGTACTCGGAATTGCTGGTGTAGACTAAGGACCCTTTCTGCTGGTGCTACTGTCCCCCGTACATTGAGCCCAACACAACTAATAATTGTTTTTCAGTCATTTTAACCTTTTTATGAACTTGCACATACATGTATGGCACTCTTTTAAGAAAAGGAGATTACATGGAAATCTGGACATATTAAATTTGCTCAGGTTAAGGATGGCATCTTATTGTTACAGTCTCTTTAGCTTTTAAAGGATGTGCATCTAACTGTTCTTTGGTAATGGAAAACCCCTATATATCTGAACAACTACAAGTAAGAGATTTAAGTGACTGCTATGTTCATCATATATGTAATAATGATTGAGTTTGGTGCTGGATTCATTTACCCTTTAGCACCCAAGACTGTGCCTTATGTATTCACCCAAGCAATAAAGGGTTTGTGTTGGAGTAGTTTTTCTATGCTTTCCATTTTGCACTATTTGACAGGTGTTCTCCTCTCAGGCAAGGGATCACGGACATCCCTGCCTGTGTGAAATGCAGAAAGCCAAACGAGGAAGTTCAGAACTAAAGCACTGTTGTGAATCTCGAGTGTATATATACTTTTGGACCCCAATCATCCCATAAAATGAATGTCCTCGTGCTAATGTGTATAGGTTTATAATAACCATTTAAGGGCTTGAACCAGTGATGTTAAATGGTTTCCACTCCAGTGAATGGGAGTCGGCAGTAGAAGTATATGAAAATGTTACCAGCAACAGAGAAATGCCCTGTTTGAAAGCTTTATGGACCTTTCCTAGTGACAGTCAAATTAATTTGATTTAATTTATCAATTTACTACATGTTGAGTGATCAGTGTATACTTAAGGGCAGGGGTACACTGGGAGATTAGTCACGGGCGACTAATCTCCCCGCAGTGCCATCCCACCGGCTAGAATGTAAATCGCCAGTGGGATGGCATATGCAGCGCTGCGAGAGGAAAGTTCAGGTGCCACGTATGCCATCCCACCGGCGATTCACATTTTAGCCAGTGGGATGGCATTGCGGGGAGATTAGTCACCCGCGACAATAAAGATTTGTTGCACGGCGACTAATCTTACCGTGTGTCACTGCCCTAAGGGACATGTTAACCCCCCCCCCCCCCCCCAACCAAAAATCTAATAATTAAAAAGCCTCACCTACCACTCTGGTCACTGAAAAGTAAACATTGAGGCTGCTTCATTCCCATGATCTTTCTGCATATCTCCTGTTTGTGCAGTCCCGCTGCCCCCTCCCTTCAGTCTTGGTGCTTGGTGAGGAGTGCATGTGCACTTTAAACCTTCTTTTATTAATCATGCACAATATAAATGATTCTGTGCTCACTTCAGCTAATATTTGTAAATACGTGTGCTTTTAAATAAAGCTTATTTGAAAAACAAACTACTTTGAGAGTTCAGGTGCAAGGGGCTATGCGCACATGTCCATTTAAAATAAGAAGCAAGTGCATGATGCAGTCCTTAATATAGTTATGAAGAAGGCAGTGGTGCAGGACATAGGAAGTGAATTAGGGCACACAAATGATGCAGTTTGTGTGGGGGTAAGGTGCTCCATGTAGACACACTATAAAGTAAAAAAGGGGTTTCCCAGTCCTTAAAAGCCTGTTAGAAATGTGTAAAACTAAAAAAAATGAAGCATTATCACAAAATTGACAGTATACAGAGTGGATTTATGTAATTTGCTTTAGTTTCATAATGAAGAGCTTTGATTTTTTTTTTAACTGTCCAAAATTGATTTGATTGGTCATTGTTGTAGTGAAGGCAACAACTGCATCTATCTTGCTCAAAGTGTAAATCTTCAATCCTGGGGTTATTTAGGAATCTGAAAGTTGTTTGGAATAATAACTGCAAAGCTTGGCAAGAGAATTAAATAAATTCCAAATGCTATTTCAATGTTTATATAAAACTGCATCGGCTCATTCATTCCATTATATTCTGCTAGTTTGTACTCAAGCTTTCAGAATTGCAGTTGTGTTTCATTGCATTGGTTTAGACAAAAATGCTGCATTTTCTTGCACTTGTGTGTAGTCAAAAACCAGCAGAATAGAGTTGAATTCACAAAAATACTCAGTTGCATAGAAAAAGCATATAAATGCAATGGATTTTTCTGTGCTCTTTATGCTTTTGTAAGCACATGAAAAACACCTCTGTGTAAGAACCCTTCTACAACAACTCAACCAGAGGTACTCGGACCAAGAGAAGGGCAGAAAGGGAAGTAACTGGAATGTGCAGGTACAATTTTCCAGTTTATTGATGGATTTCCAAAATCTCTCCTTAAACAAAAATATTCCTTCACATCTAACCTTTAAATCAGTGGTGTAACAACAATGCACCAGCCGCCCCACCCCCCCCCCCCCCCAAAGAAAAAAAAAAAAATTCTCAGAGGGGCCCAGTGCGCATCTACCTGCCTCCTGGAGGAGGGATTTATTTAGAGCTATAGAGGAAGCAGACACCACAGTCAATGCCCCTGTGCCCCCTCAGGGCCACCCGTGACTGAGGGTCTGCTTACCAGGGCCAGAACTATGGGTAGGGTGCAACAGAAAAAAAAATTAAGAGTAACCACGATAATTTCTGATGTTCAAAAATGTCCCGAAAATTATTTTATCGGATGTATGAAAATATTGTGGTTGCGTTCCGAAAGTCACAAATTTTGCGGATCCGAACGTTCGTAAACGGCGCAAAAACATTTCTTTGAAACCTTCGGTGTATGATTTTGGAAGCCTTCCATAGGACTCAATGGTACTCTGCAGCCCCAACCTGGCCCAAGGAAAGTCTCCCATAGGGCTCAATGGCACTCTGCAGCTCCAACCTGGCCCAAGGAAAGTCTCCCATAGGGCTCAATGGCACTCTGCAGCTCCAACCTGGCCCAAGGAAAGTCTCCCATAGGGCTCAATGGCACTCTGCAGCTCCAACCCGGCCCAAGGAAAGTCTCCCATAGGGCTCAATGGCACTCTGCAGCTCCAACCCGGCCCAAGGAAAGTCTCCCATAGGGCTCAATGGCACTCTGCAGCTCCAACCCGGCCCAAGGAAAGTCTCTCATAGGGCTCAATGGCGCTCTGCAGCTCCAACCTGGCCCAAGGAAAGCCTCCCATAGGGCTCAATGGCACTCTGCAGCTCCAACCCGGCCCAAGGAAAGTCTCCCATAGGGCTCAATGGCACTCTGCAGCTCCAACCCGGCCCAAGGAAAGCCTCCCATAGGGCTCAATGGCACTCTGCAGCTCCAACCCGGCCCAAGGAAAGCCTCCCATAGGGCTCAATGGCACTCTGCAGCTCCAACCTGGCCAAAAGATACCAATGCTTGAATGAATTCCGAAATGGTTAGAGTCTTTACGAAAAATACGAAAAAGTCATGGAATTTTAATGAAGTTAGAAAAAACTACAAATTTTTTCTCAAAAAAACGTACTGTATATACTCGAGTATAAGCCTAGTTTTTTAGCACCCAATATTGTGCTGAAAAAGTCACCCTTGGCTTATACTTGAGTCGGGGTCCATGGGTCCCTCCAGACTAGCCCCCTCTGTCCTTTGTGTGCAAATTAGGCCACCCGCAAGCAGACCCTCCAGTGCCCTGGCCCTCTCCCAAATTCATCTTCATCTACCATCCTCGCCTGTCCCATTCTGCACTAGACATTGCACTTTATACTCTACATTAACTATATATAGTTTTGAAGGATTTTAACTGTTTGTGTTTTAGCTCGGTTACTGATTGAGCTAAGGGGGTAGTACTCTTAAGGTATCATTGTTGATACCATATAGTTTTTGTTGACCCTCTCCTCCACTTACAGAGCTAGTTTACTGTTTTTCTTTGAAATAAATATTTAAAAACATATACCCCACTGATGCCTCATTTAATGTAATGTTGTGGTATTTATTTTGATTATTTAAAATTAGCAGTAGCTGCTGCATTTCCCACCCTAGGCTTATCCCCGAGTCAATAAGTTTTTTCAGTTTTTTTAGGTAAAATTAGGTACCTCGGCTTATATTCGGATCAGCTTATACTCAAGTATATACGGTAATCGTGGTTTAATAAATGGGCCCCTAAGTGTCATATGCTCAGAAACACTGGCCCCTGCTCTGAAGAGCATACAGTCAAATTTGGTGGATAACATTGGCCCTTAAGTACGAAGACTGGACCAGGTATTGTTCTAGTTCTCCAAAAAGTAGAGTCTGAGTTTATTTATGAAAAGGTTGAGAAATTCAGGGATGGAAATCCAGAGACCCCTGCAAGTAAGAACAACAAGAGATGGCAATGGATGTAGGTGGCTCTGAGGGCTTTGAATACTAGTAGAAGGATTTATATGCTATAATGTGCTTAACAGGCTGCCATTATAGGGATTTTACCATATTTTTAGATTGATTGCAGGGGAGAAATGGGAGTCTGGAAGGTCGGTGGTTAGACACAAATAAGATGATATAAAGAGCTGCTGGTAACAATGGTTGCTATGTGAGTGCTCCAAAGGGAGTCTTTGGGTTTAGTGCTGAAAAGACTGAGGGGGGATCTCTCCAGAGGAATTCAGGGATGGAATTCCCAATGTAAGGGGCAGCAGGGCAGAAAGGTTAAGGCAGTAGTAGTGGGGGGCGCAACCAAGTGGTTCCTCTGTGAGGAGTAGAGGAGTCGGCCAGGAACATATGGTGACTCAAGAGAAGAGATGGAGAGAGGTGCAGAGGAATAAAGGCCTTTGAAGGTTATAAGAAGGCATTTTTTAAGGTACTCTTGGGGACAGATTTACTAAAACTCCATCATTTCTATTTTTTTTTTTTAATTCAGACACATAGTACAAGTTGCAGCATTTTTTCTCGAGACTTTTTCGAAAAAAATCAGAATCAATGAAAAATTGATGGTCAATAAATGAGCCCCTTAGATGGCCATTTCTAAGCATCTTTTCAATTGGTCTTCATGGTTTATTTTCTATAGTTTTTGAATTATTTCCCCTTTGCAGCATGCAAATGGGGGTCACTGACCCCAGCAACCAAAAAAATATTCCTTTGTAAGGCTCTACTTTTACTGTTATTGTTACTTTTTATAACTTATTTTTCTATTCAAGTCCTCTCCTGTCCATATACCAGATTCTTGTTCAAATCACTCCCTGGTTGCTGAGATAACTTGCACCCTAGCAACCAGATAGCTGCTGAAACTCCAAACTGGAGAGCTGCTGAACAATTATTGAAACAATGAAAAATCTACAAATAATAAAAAAATGAAGACCAATTGCAAGTTATCTCAGAATATTACTCTTGACATCATAACTAAAAATTAACTGATTAATGATTTTATGCAAAATCTGTGGTCATAGTTCTTGTTTCCCAATTGTTTGGCCGCCCACGTAGATTTTTTGTAACTATTTCAAAATTACATTGCAATTGTTACCGTGACTACTAATCTCATCAACCATTGTTATAGTATCGAATTTCACAGCTGTTGGACCCCCCACGTAGATTTATGCTAATTAGCATCACACCACCGCGGTTACCATGGCAACCTTATCCGTTACCATGGCAACCATCAGATAAGAACAGAGTTTATGGCTTCACTCCTGTCAGCTGGCAGTTGGCAGTCGACGGGTGCAGTCGCCTCTTAGCACACAGTGCTGAGTACACAGTCACCGTACACTGTCCTGTCACTATGGATCCAGGTGATCCAAACAAGACCACTAGTTCCCCTTTGGGGAACACACAACAAGTTAACACAGCAATGAATGTTTTTCAGGATGCCACTGCAAGAGCTTTTGGCATTTCTAATCCAGATGGAGCTCCAGTTGGAGCAAATGCTGGCACTGTGACTGGTCCATCATCCAGTGCAAATTTGGCCGGCAATTCAAGTGCAGGTCCAAGTACCCGCTCTTCTGGAAGGAAAAGAGCACGTTCTCCTGAGGACCAGACTAGCAGTAGGAAAAATCGCAGAATAGACTTAAACAACATGGCCCCTGCAATATCAAAAGAACAAAGAGGTTCTTCTCCGGCTCAGAGTGCCTCAAAACAACTGAAAAGGAAATACAGGAAGATCAAAAGACGCACTTTGGACAAGCCCAAGATATCTAGAGTACAGGAGGCACAAGCTATCAAAGTCTTCCAAGATGCAATTGCCAAAGCCCTTGGAATCTCATCGGCTACTGGCACTTCTGGAGCAGGTACACAAGTTGCCTCATCTCCTGTGCCATCTACAAACATGGCCAGCAGTTCAGGGGCAACTCCAAGTACCTGCTCTTCTGGGAGAAAAAGAGCATATTCTCCTGAGGACCAGACTAAAAGTAGCAAACGTCACAGAACAGATGGTAATGGTAGTACCTCAGACTTAAAAAACAGAGCCCCTGCAATATCAGAAGAACGAACTAGTTCTTCTCGGGCTCAGAGTGCCTCAAAACAACCAAAAAGGAAATACAAGAAGATCAAAAGACGCTCTTTAGACAAGCCCAAGGTTTCTAGCGTGCAGGAGGCACAGGATATCAAAGTCTTCCAGGATGCAATTGCCAAAGCCCTTGGAATTTCATCGGCTACTGGCACTTCCAGAGCAGATACACAAGTTGCCTCATCTCCTGTGCCATCTACAAGCATGGCCAGCAGTTCAGAGGCAACTCCAAGTACCTCTTCTGGGAGAAAAAGAGCTCGTTCCAGTGAGGAACAGTCGAGATTTAACAAAATGCAAAAGGAAGACACTAAAGACAGTGGAACTGCTACTAATTCCACAAGCACAAGCAGACAAATTTGTAAAAAATCTACAAAAGGTAGAAAAAATCAACAGCCCAGCCCTTATAGCCAGCATGCTAGTGCTTTCAAATTATTCCAGGATGCAGTTGCCAAAGCTCTTGGAATATCTGACAGTAAAACAAACACTAGCGTTGCCACTAACCAGACAACAGAAACCAGAATAAAGTCAACTTCCGTGGCCCAGAAAGACAATTCTGGTCAACAGAAACAGTGCAATGTTCAAAATAATGTCACGGCCCCTGAGAATCCTTCTACTACCACCAGGGGAATATATGAATTTATAGAGTTGAGTGATAGGGAACGGGCCATTCAAGCTCATCAACAGCAGATGGCTCTACAACAACAAATGGAGCATCTCAGACAGTCTCCATATGAAGATTCCCCTCTATTCAGGAACCCAATTCCTGAAACAAAGAAGAGAAAGTTGGACACATACAAAGAAGATGTTGCTTTATGGAACCCCAAGCGTCTCAGGCTGAGACTGGGCAAAGGACCTAAGGTACGCCCCAAAGCCTTAGAGACAAAGGCAGAAACACGGGATGTACAAGAAGATTGTACATCAGACGATATATTTCCACCAAGATCAGTAATGATGGCAAGATTAAGGGCATGGGCACAAGCAATGAAGAGAAAAGATCCGAGCAGATCTGAGCAGTCTGATAAAAAAGATGATTCCCAGTCAAACTAAATATAATTACACAGACCATTGAAGATATGGACAAGAAAGGCAAAGGCCAATAAATATAATTGATGGCTGTTACTTAGACACTGGGAATTTTCACCACTGCATTTCAATTATGGGCACAATTCTAGACCAAAGGAAAAGATGGATGGACACTACTCATGTCTGTTCTCCATCAAATGTTACTATTCCCATAATGGAATGCTTAAGATGAGCAGTAGGAAACAAGCGTAAGGCAAATTACTGAAAATAGAATGGGAGGTTGGATGGGAGATTGGGATGGATTTCCAGTACTGCTCAAAAAAATGAACACGTGGGGAGTAAATATATACTCCATTCAACTCGAGCTGAAGAAATCAGTACAACTAGAAATGACAGGACAGTGCTTACAGTGTAACGCCATGAATAGCCCAACAAACCCTTCTGGTGTGGTAGTGGGGGTAATTTATAACATTTGTGAAGCGCAGAATATTTGCACAGGGAGCATATTAGCCCTGCCAGTGTTTACTGTATATTTATAACGTTGGACAAGACTGGTGCATTTAATGGGCAAACAAAATTTTTATTCACAATGCAAATATCCTTAGGGCTTTTTCAATAGGACAAATTCGCAAACTGTGAATATTTCAGCGCACACTCTGAGTTATGCCGCAGCTTTAGTGGCGAAAAAAATATTTGCTAAACTGTTTTTGTTAATAAACGCACACAGAGGGCACGCTCAAGCAAATCCCAAGCTCACTTGCAAATATTTGTGTGCAATTAACAATTTACTGTGATTCGCAAATAAAGGCAAGATGGGCACAGCAGTGCAAAATTGAAGCGTTGAGAGGAAAACATGTGCAAACAACCATTTGCGAAAAAAATATGTGATCCGCAAACTTTATAAATGACCCCCACTAACTATTAATGTTTCCCAGAAGTCTAAGCCTAATAATTCTGTAAGCGAAAGCATTTCATTGGACGCACCAAATGCTGGTGTTACTGGGAACAAACTATACATAAGGAAATATAACCCAGCTACAGATTCCAGAATATTTATAGGACAGAAAGACAATTTGCACAGCGGCAGAGACTTCGATATTCGTCTCACCAGTGTCTGTATCTCTGAAGCGTGTAGATTCCCCGTCAGAACTGCCGCAGAAAGTTCCAGGGCCCCAAAAGGGCGTTGGTGAAGACCAGTGCTGACAGGGGTTTTCTTGCTTCATGGAAGAGACGGCTACCTTCAGCTGTCTCCTTACCATTCCACATAAACAGTCCTTACACTGTAACATAGCAGAGTAGAAGAAATTGCTTCTTTTGCCACAATGTCTAGATTACAGGGATCCCATCTGTTTTGGAAAACGATTACAGACTGAAATAGAAGGAAACTAGCTTTAATAATCTATGGCCCCAGGGCAGTGATCCCCAACCAGTGGCTTGGGAGCAACTTGTTCATAACCAACCCCAAAAGAGGGGCCCATTTTTTTATTTCTGCCTTAGAGGCAAGTTTTGAAAGCAGGGAGTTCTACTTTTGCAGGCTAGCAGTCCCCATGGGGCAGGGAATGATGTATCAACTCTATAAAGTGCTGCTTAACGTGTCAGCTCTATATAAGTAACTCAATGATTTTACTAACAATCTTTATTTGTTACACTTATAAAGAGCCATAATTTTTTTCCACCATATGGGGTTTACCTTGACGTGGTATGGTGGCTTGGCAATTTTATGATCATAAACTCTCTTTTGTATATTTTCATTCACTTTTAATGGAAGTAAATGAAGTTAATGGGGTTTAACTTAATGTGGTATGGGGGGGCTTGGCATTTTTATGATCATAAACTTGTAACTAAAAACCCCTGTATAAAACTATTCAAAAGTATAAAAGTATTGGTAATTTATATAAAATGGTTCATATAGTGTCCTGTCTAAAGTAAATCATTATATCATATAGTGTCATTAGTAATGAGTGAATCTGTCCCATTTGGCTTTGGCAAAAATTTGCGAAACAACAGGAAAATTCATGAAACGGCGAAAAATCCACGAAACGCGTTTGTTGTACAAATTTTTTTGTAGCCCACATGTGTGTCCGCTGCGAATCCATGCCTCTCTCATGACTAATCCATTCATTTAATCCATTAATAAAGTCCCAGGACATTTAAATAGATGTTTCTTTCTTGTCACTCTCTATAGATATTATTTCCTCTGTTTTCTTTATGTCTTCCACCCAGTTCTTTTTAGATTGTAAGTTCTTTTGTGGAATTAGCCACTTTACCTCTTGTATTGGTTATTCATTGGTTGCTTTTTATTACGTAGTCTGTTCAACATATGCCTCTTTGTATATACATGTTATTAAAAATAATAATAAGGGCACAGTAGTTCCTCCAGAGGCAGGAAATGGTTAAAATTGTTGTTTGGGGGGGCTAAAGATGGGCCATACATAGACCGACCTAAAGCTAATGTGAGACTTGGTGGATTCGCTGCTGATAGGGTAGTTAAAAGGGTAGTTCTCTATTATTATGTAATAAACATCTAAAGACTAAAACCATCAGCAGGTAGCAGTTGCTGGCAAAGCAGGGGCGGTCCAAGCCGACCGGGCGCCCTAGGCAACCGGGTCGGCCACCTCGGCCCTGCACCTTCCGCAGGGGAAGAATAGATGCTAGCATGTTAATAAAGGAGACTAGGAAAAGCATGTCTAGGGTCTAAGGTTTTCTGGTGGGCCCCTGGGTTCCCAGTCCAACACTGAGTGCATCTTCCTTTTATAGCCAAAAGATGCAGAAAGGTACTCCATCGCCTGTATATTGTTTGCAATATGTTTGCCGTGCTGATGTGTTGGCCTAGGAGAAAGCACCTCCTGCAAACCTCAATGAGCCACTATCTGCTGAATCGGTAACGGGAATCCATAGTGATTTATTAAAGTAAAAAAAATAGACACAAAAGCAAGCTAGATTTGGCAGAGGGACCAGAACTCTTTCCCCTGTTGTGTACCTGCTCTTTTAAAATCCTTGCAAGAAGATGCGATCGGCTTGGCTAGTTGCCTAGCAACCCTGCAGGTTATGACGCCCCCATCTGTCCCTTCCACGTTATTCATAAAATAAACGCGTGTATTGTTTGATACAAAACTAGCGCATGTCAGTGCTCTCACATGAACACGAATTTAGCTGAATTTCATTTTATTAGCATAAATAGTTCCGCGGACACCTAAATGTTGACGTAAAAAAAAAAACCACTTTAAATGCGTTATTGAGTAACCCTATAACAGTCACTGGCTCTGCTTTTGAGAAAGGCTGCCAACTGTAATCTTGCATATCCAATGACAATTTCAACGTGAAATACAATCTAGTCGCCCTAACGCGTCATTTCGCCATTGCCGCCCTCCCTCGGTCTCACAACACACCCTTCGCATCTCCTCCTCCTCCTCATTCCACCCCCTGGCAGACGCGATCCCCAGGCTGGCAGGCTCGGGCGTTGTCACGTGACACGCCCTTTGTTCGCTCTGTTGGGCGGGGAAAGCACTACATGCAAGCGGGCGATCGGCTGAAAAAAAGGACAAAACACCCAACTACGGTCTATAGGCTGGTGAGTGACCCGATTTATTTTCACCTTGAATGGATGGGTAATGGGAAAGTCCAAATTCCCCCAAGCAGATGTAATTTACCAAAAGATTCCATCCAAGCCCCCAAAAATATATCGGCCAACTCGGCCATGTTGACTTTATCCGGGTGTTCCAAGCTCTCTGCAACCCTCGGGTAAATGACGTTAGCGCTGACCAATCAGCTTCCTTAGTTAGTAGTATTGGCGTCCAACTAAGCGAATCAGAATGCTGTTCTATCTGATGCCCAACCTTAAAAACGCCGACGTCAATGTCAATGAACTAAACCGTACAAAAGTACCGCCCTATTTTAGTGGGCAACCAATGAGAATCATAGAGAAGGAGGGCAGCTGTACGGCGTACTGACGGCTTTTCTTCAGCCAATGACAGGCTGAGCCAATTAATGTGTTTGTTTGCATTATCAGGCGATCACCTGGGCTTTAATATGCTGGAGTGCTTTGTGCAGAATACTGTATCCAAGTACTGCATCACTTCTGTGCGAATACTCACTGTTACACTAAGATGGAATTGCTGACGGAAAGACATAGTTGAGCCCGAAATGATTCGTTATTAATGAAACTTTTGTTAACATTATGATTATCAGTTGCATAGTGTGACAGCGGGGTTAGGGGTTTGTACCTAGTAAGGAATGATCCCTTCATTTTCTATTTCTTAGTTTCTGGCTGCAAGATGGATCTACCTTCACACCACTCTCGGCTGTTGCGGCAGCTGGATGAACAGAGAAGGAGGAACCTCTTTTGTGACTGTCATATCATGATTGATGGACATACATTCAGGGCCCATAGAAATGTTCTGTATGCAAGCAGTGGCTACTTCAAGATGCTCCTGTCCCAAAGCAGTGGGAATGTGGGCCAACCTACTACAGCCACTTTTGATGTCTTTTCTGCTGACACTTTCACAGCCATTCTTGATTTTATGTACTCCGGCAAGTTGAACCTCTCTGGCCAGAATGTCATTGAAATCATGTCAGCAGCCAGCTATTTACAAATGACCGAAGTTATTGGTGTTTGCAAAATGTTTATCAAATCCTCGCTGGACATCAATGAGAAGGACAGGGATGGTTTCTTAGACATTTCTGACAAAGAGACTGGACAGCAGACTGGACAATGTGGTCTTTACAGCACTGGCTGGGGCATGGGCAGATATCATTGTAATCAGCCAGAAGGGGATATTGCAGCATATTTAGAAACCAGCTCCTGTACTCCATATGGGTTTTGTTCTAGAACTGATGAACATCCCTCTTCCCAGAATAGCATTTCTACAGCAACCATGAAAATGTTAGACAGGCACAACAGGATACCCCAGATACCCAGCTCAACGTGTTCCCCAGAGGAACATTTGAGAGAGTGCAGAATTCTGGAATCAGATGACACTGGTTGTCACATTGAGGTAGAACTTCCCCAGGGGGAGGAGACAGAAGCTTTTTTGAACTGCCAGACAGTGGTGCAACCAAGAAGTAGAAGGCGGCATTCTCTGAACAGGGCAACAAAAGCTGATGAAGTCTATGCCAAAATTATGGGCATCAAAGGCTGTTTAGGAGAAGGTAAGATGATTCAATGTCTGAAGCAACCTTATGCATTTATATATGCATAAGGTTATTGGTTATTATGATTATTGCTTTTTGCAACAGAACCTATTAAGATTGCAAGGTTTTTTTTTCACATACTGTGTAATAAGATGGAACACCAGAAAAATGTTTGAACCTCCATAAATTGTTCCCAATTCAAACAAATGGGTCAGCTTTCTTATGCATTTAGTTGTCTTGCAGTTCTAGGGACCTAGGTTCCATTCCTATTATGGAACTATCAGCAAGCAGTTTAGAAGTTTGCATATGATTGCATGGGTTTCCATCTGGAACTCTGGCTTCCTTCCACTCTCCAATATCATACAGAAAAGTTTATTGGCTCCTGATAAGAAAGGGACCTTAGATAGCAAGCTTCACTGGGGCAAGGACTGATGTTACTTTACTGATTAATTCTTTCAGTGAAGTGCTAATAATATTGATGTGTTCTATAGCAGGAGTGCATTATTATTAACTCTTTTCATAATAGGTAAACATATATAGAAATAGTTTTCCAAGGTAACCGGAGCCTTATTTCTGATCTTAATTTGTAAAGATCCAATTTTGCATCCATCTCAATAAAACTGAGCAAGGGTGGTTGTGGATGTCCTCAAAGTGAGCACTTACTTGAAGGGTTATAGATACCATTATAGGTGGAAGCTGACAGCAGAGTGGGATGTTTTCATCAGACAGATAAAAGATGCAGCCTGTAGATACTGAATTATTGCTGCAGTCCAGGTGGTTAAACCCAAGCAGTGTATAAACCGTACAACTCATCAAAATACACCCTCAGAAACATGAGCAGCATGGTGCCAAATGGTGTAATAACTCTGTGTTACAGCTCGACATCTGGCATTTACTCCTAACTAGGGCACTATATGCAATGGGTTTTTGCATTCTTTTCATGTTTGCATGGTTTCCTCCAAGTCAGTTTAATGATTTCCACTGTTATATTTGCCTGCGGAAATTAGATTGTAAACTCCACTAAAGCAATGACTTGTGTGAATGCTAAAACATATATCAATAAAATATATATTTAGAGTGTGTGTCCAAAGCATAAGTAGCTACTATAAACAAGTACTAAATAATGAAACTTTATATAATTTTTTTTTCATTTTGTGTCCTCAGATAATCTGCCAAGCTTGCACTTCAAGTGCCCTTTTTGTACCCATACGGTTAAAAGGAAAGCAGATCTAAAACGCCACCTGCTGTGCCACACTGGTGAGCGTCCATATCCTTGCCAAGCCTGTGGCAAGAGATTCACCAGGTTGGAGCATGTCCGCAGTCATTATCGAACTGTAAGTTAATTTCCATGTAGTGAATAAGAATTGTAGATTCCTTAAGCAATATTGGTAAATAGTTCTCAGCACAATTCACTGCTAAGACCTGCACACATTCTGTGAATTGTGCTTAAAAGGCACCTATCACCCTAAATAGCTTTCCCCACCAGAGATGCTGGCTTATAGAGCATACCGGTTGGGCAAAATAATATTTTTGTCTTTTAAAAATAGCTCCCTAAAGTGCTAGGCTGCCCACACTAGGGAAGAGCTCAACACACATCAAATAACAAGCGAGTGCCGCAACTTGCTCATTATGTGCATGTGTGTGACGTAGATTATGCACATGTGTGCTAAATAACATGGCTGCAAGCACTAGGAGCTCCCTCTATTAACCCACACCTCTGGTGGGGGAAGCAGTCTCATGGTGATAGATTCCCTTAAGTACCACATGTTGCAGTTCCCTGCTACAAAAGTCATTCATTATAAGCTTGGAAATTGAAATACTCATTTGTGGATCCAAGTTTCTTATAGTGGATATTTGTGGCCTGTTTGTGTTAAGGTTGCCGTACACGGGCAGATTTCAGCTGTTTTTCAGCTGTCTTTTAGACAGATTTGTCAGATTATCTGCCCATGTATGGGCATCCCCTATGGGCCTACCTGACCCACATCTGGCCTAAAATTGACCAGATCTAAATCGGGCAGGTTGGGTTTTCTGTCTGATTGGGGACTGCCATAGATGGCCCTTATGCCTATGGCACCTAGGGCCAAACAATCAAATTAGCCCAATATCGGCCACTTTAGGTGGGCATATCAGGAGACTATCCACTCATTTGGTGACCTCGCCAAATGAGCAGATCGCAACTTGTATGGCCACCTTTATGTTGAATTTTTCTAGTGGTGCAATCTGACAACAAGGCCATGTATTGATCTGAAAAGGGTGGGTGATTTGGACTTCCTGTTTAGCTAGTAATTACTAGAAAGGGTACAGATAACATCCCCAAAATATGTGTCTCTTGGATGGTTATGATTTTAAAATGTGTAACTTTATTTTTTAGATTCATGAAGCAGGGAAGCCTATATGCCGGTGGTGCAAGCGCCATGTTACTGAGGATTCAGGTCAAGTGGTTCAAGAAGGGACAAGACGTTTCCGATTGTGCAACAAGTGTGTGGCAGAGGTTGGGGTTGGTAGCTTTCCAAATGAGGTGGATGATGATGAACCCACTATTATCCTGTCAGGTGATGAGGACAAGGAACCAACTTGGAACTTCCATGATGGGATACAGACATCAGATCCAGAGATTATAGAGGATGTCTCCTCTGATGTAGTCATACATAAAGTGGATGATAGTGATGACGAAATCAAACCAATTATCTGCTAACCACACAGGAATGTATTGTTCACAAACATCCCAAAACTGTAGAGCTGTTGAATAACCAAGATGAAACACCTGCACAAATCACTGAGACTGCCATTTATATTGTTTGTATTCACTGAGATTTACTGAATGCATAAGACACTTGCCTATTTTCTGCAAATCTTGAATTTAAACTTGTGAATTGCTTGAATTTGCAGTCATTTTTAGATCAAATAATAAAAGAAAAATGAGCGACTCGTTAGTTCAGTAAGCTGATTCAGGGAGATCTTAGTTTTATTTATGAATCAACTTCTTGTGACCATTGGTAAATTAATTAATCAATCTGCAGTACCTCAGGCACCAAACTTAAAGGACAAGTAAAATGAAATTCAATGGGTGAGGTGTGGTCAGTATGTTAGGCACCCCCAGTGAATATAATTGCTAGCTTTACACCCTGGGTTGGCTTTTCTGTCTCATAAAAAGTGCATTGGACCCTGGTACTTTCCCTGCAGTGCTGCTGCTGTTTTCCAATGCCCCACAGAAAGTCCAGAAATATACTATACTGCACATGTGTAGTGTCCAAGACACCAAAGAGGATAGCTGGCCATTGATGGCGATGTGTGTCAGAAATTCTACCCCTGACATTGGCATCCTCTAGTAAATGTCACTTCACTTGTCTAGAAAGGCACTATACGGGAAGATCACTTATTGTACCCGACAGCACATCCCCCGTACAACTGAATACTAAATAAAGGGCTGCTATTCTATTGTTTAGTTTGTTTGGGCTGAAACCAGAAAAGATCAGAACAGCAAGAATAACAGCTACACTTTTTTCATCTGCCAGTGCACCATAGACTAGCAGACGTGGCACATTGGCACATTACATTTTCATACCTGCCTAATTGATGAATTATCTTCTGTGGATATCACTTAAGATCTTCAGACCACCATGCATATGATAAAAATTATATACAATTCATTTTTATCAGTACTTGTATGACCCAGCTTTAGACTGTAAGCTATAAATGAAAACATTACACCTAAAGCTATGTGTAAGTACTGCATATTATTGGTAGTCCTGTATTGTAGTAGAATACAAGAATGATACATCTGACAAATACAGCACTACAAGTGGATAAGACATTGTAAGGTGGCATTAAAAGATACACAAGTATTGCAAGTATTACTTAATGGTTCACAAGCTGCTTTGTGCATATACATCATTATAAGACTGTAACACTATAAGATCCACTCGTTTGGTAAGGTCGACTAACGAGTGGATCTTTCCTTAATTATAGCCACCTAAGTTCCAAATGTCTGGATAACAACGGTGGGAATAGGAGCACCAGGAGCGAGGACCACATCAGTGAGCCAATGTGGTCCCCAATCCGACAAGAAAATTAAAGCTGCCTAATCGTTACCTAGCAAATTTTTGGCCAGATTGCAGTCAGGAAGGCTTGTTGGGGTCCCCATACAAAGGTAGATAAGCTGCTGCATCGGTCTGAAGGATTCAAATCGGCAGTTTAAATCTGCCTGTGTATGGCCACCTTTAGAATATTACCCATGAAAACCTCAATATAATGATAAGAAGAATTTAGATTGTTTCAATTATTTTGTGGTGGTCTTATTCAAGGCCTCCTTGGGTTTAAATGAGCATTAAAGGAGAACTAAAGCTTAACAAAGAAGTAGGCTAGAAGTCTGTTCTAGCCCTGCCACAACGTCAGTCTTCTACCTGGAACAGCTTCCTGAATGACAACATGTTCTGATAGGCTGGGACACTGTTTTCTTTTGAACTCAATTTAGAAGATCAATGTAGTAAGTGGTAGGCTAGAGGGAGGCAGAGGGCATCTTAACTAGGAAAGCTTACGATATCTAGGTTTATGGAGGAATAGTGGCACGTTCATGTTAAAATCTGGAATGTGTCACTATTCCTTTCACAGAAAGTATAAAGAATACTTGGATCAAACCTTCAGGAAAATTAATAGGCTAAAACTGTACACTTTTTTTTAATACTAGGCATAAGCATAAATGTATATTCTATGGGGCAGATTTACTAATCCACGAATACGATTCACGAATGGGAAAAATTCGGATTGGAAATGAAAATTTCTAAAGATAGCAAATATCCCGAAAATGCTTACGAAAAAATCATATTACTCACAATAATATCGTATTGTCGATCCGAAAGTCCCGAAATTTTCATACTGACCATTGTAAAGAGCGGCAGAGCCAAACGAAAAAGTTGCGCGAGTGCAAAAAATCAGCAAGAATACGCTCGGAGCGTTCGTGTCTTAGTGAATCTCCCCCTAAGTCTTATTTACAATAGCTGAGTACTTAACGGGACACTGTTACCAATTTGCATAGTGGCACACAAAGCATTTTATCTTTTTTCTGAGAACACAAAAATAAAAGCAACCAAAATCCACAGAGGATAATTACCCTTAACTACCAGTGAGAATAATGCTTCAGGTAGACTGTGCATAAGAATCTTTCCATCAGGCTATAAACAATACAATTTAAGCTCATTATAATGGGAAAGTATTAGTAAGATGTTACAGAGCAACCTATAAGCAACTGTAATTGGTCTTCATTTTATGTATATATATATATATTTTTTGTATTTCTTAGCCTGCCTATTTCCACTCTGCAATTAAAATATCTCTAAAAACGAAAATAAACAACTGAGATGGTTCAATTTTATATTTATTCTTAAAGTATTATTTGTAAAATTCATGGTACAGGAATGATTACTTTAGATACAGGAATGACTGCAACAGTATGGAAAACTCCTATTTAGATATGCCTACTCAGTTGTGTAAAATTTAAAACATATATACTCATTCGATGGTTGATTATTGGTTAATGCATGCTGCAGTTTACAGATTTCTGTACAGCCCTACCATATCCTTCTTAACAAATTTTTGTTCTCTGTGGAGCTGTCAGTTCCACTCTGAACAACTATAGTGTGCTCCGTTTTCATCCATAACAAGCAGCTATAATGCAGCCACCCAAAGCAGACTAAGCCTGTGCAGTTTACTCAGGGCCGCCATCAGAAAATTTGGGGCCCCATACAATTTATCTGGGGCCCCCATGAACACAAGCGTACAATGCCAAAATTTTGGTTCTTCCCCTTGTGTGTGCGCAACATAAACAGCTGATGTTACTCTAAAATAATCAGTTAATATAATTGAGTCCTTTGATTATGTGCTAATTAATAGTGAGTCCATTTACAGTCTGTGGCGTTTGCCCTAAGTTTAATCTCCTTCCTGCCCCTGCTCTGCGCTGTCATTGCTTGATATGAAAGTTATATAAGTTTTTGCTTTAGTTACGTAAACTACGTAAGTTTAAGGGCTTAATTACTAGTCAGTAGTAGTTTATACACATGGGGGCACATTCATCGAGTACGACAGGTCCGAATACAAAAGAATCTTATTTTTTCTAAAGTTTACAACTTTCCCGTATTTTCTGCAATATTTTCGTACATTTGCGACAAAAAACATTGCGTCAAGTACAAAAGTTTCAGACTCATTCAAGCTTCGGTATTGTGACTTTCCTTGGGCCAAGTTGGAGCTGCAGAGTGCCATTGAGTCGTACGGGAGGCTTTCAAAATCCTGCACGGAAGGATCAAAATCAGAAATCTTATCCTGCGGTTTACAATCGTCAGATATGAAAAATTAGTACTTTGCAGAGCAAAGTACAAATTTTTCATACTAGCATATACGATTTTTTCAAAGCACAATCCAAAAAAACACTATACAATTTTTTTGTACTGTGCTTTTTAAAGGTACGAAAATGCCCCTTAGGGGCACATTTAGCAAAATATGAGTTTAGAGCTTAATACATAAAATCTCACCCATGTTCTATTCATTTCTATGGTAATTTTATAAGTATATTTTTCAAATGGTGAGTAGTTACATAAATTGCATAAGTGTAGTCACCTCTTTCACACAACTGTATTAAAACAAATAATGTATCCTCTGTTGTAAAATATGAGGATGTTAGAAGTCACCTTGAAGTTTCATGACCTCCTGCTTTTATATGGTCATGAAACTCCTCTGTGACTTATAATATCCCTATATTTTACAACTGTAACACACCTTTATCCACATTAACTATATAGGGACACTTGCCCTACAGGAATGGGCATATAAGCATGAACCCCAAAAGCATCCTCTGTTAAAGGGTTGAGGAGCTCAGCTTAGCTTCCCAATGTTTCACCAGAGTATTGCACAGCAGAAGGAATTTGACCAGCACAATATTTTGTTTTCCATGTCTATGAGATTACTGCATCTGTAATGGCTGATATTAAAAATATTTCCTTACCTATATACTTAATACTATTTCATTTTAAATCCACATAAAATGCAGCATTCGATACATACAAACGTGTTCGCAAAGTCCCTGTCTCAGGGCTTGCAGCCTGACAATTATTGCTCTCTTCCCCTCATACGTCTGTACATCAAAATAGTGGGTGACCCTAATCGGGTAAATCGGAATACCCGCCCAGCACACACTCCTCCGACACTCCTCCGGGTGTCTCTCATACAAACACACCCGCCCCTCACATCCTCAACCCCCCCTACGGGCGCGGCCCCTTTAAGACAGTCTCAGCCCTCGGGCGTCGTCACGTGATCAGTCCTTTGTCCGGACATTCGGGTGGCGGAAACAGCAGAGGGTGAACAAAATTCGGGTGTAGCGCCCAAAAGCGATAAATAACACCCTGGATAAGGCAGGATCCCAGGTGAGTAGCTTGGGGGAGGCGTACAATAAAGATACAGCAGCTGGGAGGTGACCCGGGGGCTGGTAGTTGCATTCCGGATAAATTACAAGGGCAGATACAGGGGGATTAGTAAGGTTATCCAGGCCGAATACAACATCATGGCCTTCGGGGGAAGTATTGCTAACATGCCGTTTATAGCTGAAAAGGCCGCGTTTGACATACTTAGCGCCGCTCCGGATGTTGGTTATACATAGCTTTTTTTCAGCGACGAGATTGCGCTGCGTTTACCCCGGTAATGTTGGATGTGTAATGGGCAGCGATGGGAGCCAATTAGACACCACAGTTACCAGGGCTCCCTCCCCCCCGAGTGGCATTTAGCGGATCCAATAACAGAACTTCTACATGGTAAATTCCTTTACCGGTGACAAGAGCAGCCAATCAAAAATGTGGTTAATGTGAAAACGGTGTCTTTTTTTTTTTTTCTTTTGTGACAGCTCAACCAATGGGCTGGCTCATACGCGGCGGCGGAACTGAGGGGGGGTTGGGGGAGCTGGTACGGCCTCACACAATTATATTCCCTAGTTTTTATTTTTTTTAATTGAATGGCGCCGGATAACCAACCTGGACAAAATGTATCGCCGCAAGCAATGGTGGTCCAATGCGCTTTAAAATCGTTCTGTCATCGCTTGCTTCTTCACCGGCACAGGCTTGTACTGCGCGACATGCTTGAAAGCACAAGTATGAGCCAGGGAGAAGGAAGCGATGGCAGAATAATTTAATGCCTCCCACCAATGCTGCAACAAATATAGAACAATATTATGAGAGGGAGAAACTGACACATGGCTGAGGGAATATTTTATCAGAGGGAGAGGGAGAAACTGACACATGACTGGAGGAAGTTTGGAGACTGAGGAGAGTGTGGCATATAATGTGGGAAGGAATGGCAGGAAAGTGTCTGGAGGAAAAGGAGGGAATATGTGAAAACAGGGAGGCACAAAAGGGCAAATGAGGAAATGGCACATAGGGAGACAAGGTATTTTGGAAAGTGAGGATTTATAATTATTCCTTCAACAATTTTGCAGAATACTTTCTTAGTTTCACCCAGTTATACTGTACGATCTTATGCATATTGGCTCTGTGCTTCCCTGTTGCGCTGCTCGGGAAACTGAATACTAAGCACAGCAAAGCACGTGCATGATCTTGCAGCATATAGGAGTGAAGCAAGTGTTCAGCAATACTGATGGAGTAGTTATTTCAAGATGGTAAACCACGGATGCTACCTGCTGCTAGCGTTTGTAATTTAGTAACTGGCTGAGGTAATCCCTGAGAGACTGGCAAATTGCTAATGTGATGCCGTTATTTAAACAGGATCCCGTTTTCAGCCTGAAAACTATAGGCCTGTTAGTCTGACATCAGTAGTAGGAAAGCATTTGGAAGGGGTAATTAGAGAGACAATACTTGAATACATTGCAAATACTATGGGGCTGATTTACTTACCCACGAACGGGTCGAATGGAGTCCGATTGCGTTTTTTTCGTAATGATCGGTACTTTGCGATTTTTTCGTATGTTTTGCGATTTTTTCGGATTCTTTACGAATTTTTCGGATCCAATACGATTTTTGCGTAAAAACGCGAGTTTTCCTATCCATTACGAAAGTTGCGTAAAAAGTTGCGCATTTTGCGTAGCGTTAAAACTTACGCGAAAAGTTGCGCATTTTTCGCGTAAGCTTTAACGCTACGAAAGATGCGCAACTTTTTACGCAACTTTCGTAATGGATACGAAAAACTCGCGTTTTTACGCAAAAATCGTATTGGTAACGAAAAATTCGTACAGAATCCGAAAAAATCGCAAAACATACGAAAAAGTCGCAAAATGTTCGTTTTCAAGTCGGAACTTTTCCAATTCGGGTCGGATTCGTGGGTTAGTAAATCAGCCCCTATGAGTTTGTACCAGCATGGTTTTATGCGTAACAGATCTTGCCAGACTAATTTAGTTCCTTTTATGACAGTGGTTCTCAACCTTCCTAATGCCGCGACCCTTTAATACATTTCCTCATGTTGTGGTGACCCCCACACGCGCAGCATGGCAAATTTTTTTGCCCACGCCCACTTTGTGGCCATGCCCCAATTGCCACACCCCATTTTTAAAAGTTAAAATAGTACCCACGATGGCCCAATAGACAGCACCCCCATACAGTGCCCCCCATACACAGTGCCTCATTTGCCCCCATAAACAGTACCCCCCCCCATAGACAGTGCCCTCAATTGACCCCATAGACCATGCCCTCAATTGCCCCACAGACAGTAGCCCCCATAGAAAGTACCCTCCATACACAGTGCCCCCCATACACAGTAGCCCTTCTTACACAGTGCCTCCCCATACACAGAGCCCCCCATACACAGTAGCCCTCCTTACAGTGTCCCCCCATACAGTGCCCCCCATACACAGTACCCCCCATACACAGAGCCCCCCAATTGCCCCCATAGAGAGTACCTCCAATAGAAAATTTCCCCCCATTAGGTAATTTAGCAGATGGGAATATGAATAGTTAAGGGGCCTACATGGAAAAATAAGTAAAAAATAATATTGATAATAAAATTGTAGCCTCGCAGAGCAATAATGTTTGGCCCCCATCTGGAAAGAGGCAGAAGAGAAAGGCAAATTATTCAAGAACTATAAAAAAAATTAATTAGGAAGACCAATTGCAAAGTTGCTAGGAATAGGCCATTTTATAACATACTAAAAGTTAACTTAAAAGTGAACCACCCTTTTAGATGTGTTCACGTTAGTTTTATAGCAAGAAAGGCAGTGGGTAGTGACACCCCAGGCACATTATATACAGTGAGACGCAGTCTGTATTTACAAAACCAGCACATTATATGCAGTGAGAAGCAGTCTGTATTTACAAAACCAGCACATATGCAGTGAGAAGCAGTCTGTATTTACAAAACCAGCACATTATATACAGTGAGACGCAGTCTGTATTTACAAAACCAGCACATATGCAGTGAGAAGCAGTCTGTATTTACAAAACCAGCACATTATATACAGTGAGACGCAGTCTGTATTTACAAAACCAGCACATTATATGCAGTGAGAAGCAGTCTGTATTTACAAAACCAGCACATATGCAGTGAGAAGCAGTCTGTATTTACAAAACCAGCACATTATATGCAGTGAGAAGCAGTCTGTATTTACAAAACCAGCACATATGCAGTGAGAAGCAGTCTATATTTACAAAACCAGCACATTATATACAGTGAGACGCAGTCTGTATTTACAAAACCAGCACATTATATGCAGTGAGAAGCAGTCTGTATTTACAAAACCAGCACATATGCAGTGAGAAGCAGTCTGTATTTACAAAACCAGCACATTATATGCAGTTTGAAGCAGTCTGTATTTACAAAACCAGCACATATGCAGTGAGAAGCAGTCTGTATTTACAAAACCAGCACATTATATACAGTGAGACGCAGTCTGTATTTACAAAACCAGCACATTATATGCAGTGAGAAGCAGTCTGTATTTACAAAACCAGCACATATGCAGTGAGAAGCAGTCTGTATTTACAAAACCAGCACATTATATACGGTGAGACGCAGTCTGTATTTACAAAACCAGCACATTATATATGGTGAGACGCAGTCTGTATTTACAAAACCAGCACATTTTATGCAGTGAGAAGCAGTCTGTATTTCCAAAACCAGCACATTATATGCAGTGAGAAGCAGTGGGTACAGATGGCAGATATTCAGGCCCTGGCACTATAACACTGGCACTGATACACAACATTGGCTCCACTGTAACTAACTAGAAATGAACAAAACAATGACAAAAAAAAAATAGTGCAAAAAACAACAACAAATATATAAAAGCACAATGAGCTTTTTTCAGGGGGAAAGAGTTAACTTACCCTCCATCTGTTAGGGTAGGGGATAGATTATATATTATTATAGATGTCAGGTCAGGCAAAAAACCAATTTAATGTCAGCTAGGGATTCAGCCTTTAAAACTGTATAGTACCTGTGGGAGTGGGATGAAAACTGCAGCAAAAGTTGAGAGTTGGTTCTCAGGTAAGTTTACAGCCTGCAGATTCTTCTTTTCAGTCTTCATTTCTGCACCGCCTTCAGTTTGTAATATCTCCCGAGCCCTGACTGCATCTGTGCTTTGATTGGTCAGTGTTACTGTCTGTCAAGAAAGCTGTGCTCTGATTGGAGAATCCACAAGAAGAAAGATCCAATCAGAGCACAGCAGAACTGGAGCTTGCAGGAACAGAAGATTTCCAGGACAGTGCAGAAATGGAGTGAGGTTTTTTTTTGTTTTTTTTATGTGCCAAGCAGGTTTGGAGAGGCTTAGCCTCCCCTAGCCTTATTGAAAATCCACCGATGACAGTACCTCCCAGAAAGTTAATAATACAATTGAGGAATATTGGCCTCGAACATATTTGTAATTGGACTGAAGGATAGGAAGTTCCATGCAGGATGCTGCTACTTTGCAGAGCGATTTGATAAGTTGGGAAAACTGGGCAGCAAAATTGAAAATGAGGTTTAATGTTGATAAAAGCAAAGTTATGCACTTTGGTAGAACTAATATAAACACAAGTTATACACTAAATGGTAGTGGGGGTATCCTTAATGGAGAAGGATCTGGGGATTTTTGTAGATAACAAGTTGTCTAATTCCAGGCAGTGTCATTCTGTGGCTACTAAAGCAAATAAAGTGCTATCTATTATAAAAAGGGCATTGACTCAAGGGATGAAAACATAATTTTGACTCTATAGGTCCCTGGTAAGGCCTCGCCTTGAGTATGCAGTGCAGTTTTGGGCTCCAGTCCTTAAGAGGGATATTAATGAGCTGGAGAGAGTGCAGAGACGTGCAACTAAACTGGTAAAGAGGATGGAAGTTTTAAACTATGAGGTTAGACTGTCAAAGTTGCAGTTGTTTTCTCTGGGAAAAAAGGCACTTGCAAGGGGACATGATTACTCTTTAAAAGTACATTACAGGGGATTATAGACAGATAGGGGCTTGGATGAGTTCTTTGTGATACTAAAATCTACAGTTAGTATTGGTGTTGGTATATATGGTTAATGTATGTGAGTGTATAGATAGGTCAGTATAGCTTTGCGTGGAATTTAATCACAACATAATATTATCTAATTATTAATCGCTCCATTCCAACCACATGGGGTCATAGCTGGTGATAGGTGGCACCCTCAAATTATACAGCTTCCGCCATAGTACAGCAATAGAGACAAGTCAAAGGGGAAGAAAACCAGTCTAAAGGTGGTCATAAAATCTGCTCGTTTGGTGAGGCTGCCAATCATTGCCTTGATATTTCCACCTAAGGTGGGTGATAGAGTAAAGGTGGCCATACATGGGCCGATTCTAGCTACCGATATCGCCCAACCCTAGGTGGGGATATCAGGAGAAGATCAACTCCAATAGTCACACGAAAGATCGCAAATGCTACATATATGGCCACCTTAATTCTTAGCACAGGGTATGCCATTCATTTCTTCTAATTTTATCTTGTTCATAGCATTCTTCCACAGGATGGAATTCTCCTCCCACCACATTCGTCTTCTACAACAGTTGGATGAACAGCGGCGGAGGGATCTCTTTTGTGACTGTCACATTATAGTGGAGGGTCAGATGTTTAAAGCACACCGTAATGTCCTGTTTGCCAGTAGTGGTTACTTCAAAATGCTTCTGTCTCAAAGCTGCAGGGACATGGGTGAACCAATCACAGCCACCTTTGATGTGTTTTCTGCTGACACATTTACAGCCATCCTAGACTTTGTTTACTCGGGCAAATTGCCTCTTTCTGGACAAAATGTTATTGAGGTTATGTCGGCTGCCAGCTATCTTCAGATGACTGATGTTATCAGTGTTTGCAAGATGTTCATCAAATCTTCCTTGGACATAAATGAGAAGGATAGAGATGGTTTCTTCAGCCTTTCAGACAAGGACACTGGTAGTAATGGTTCTGGGCTTTATGCTGCTGGTTGGAGGACTGAGAACAGCCCGACACACACACATGAGACTGCAGAGCATGGCAGCTTTATTGCAGGTTATAATTACCCCCCTCCAATTACCTCCCGGTTGCAGCGCCCATTTTCTAAGCATCCACGAAAACCAGAGCTTGTTCGCAAGCATCGTAGGCGCCTACTGCCAGAACCTCTGACACCAGCACCACTCAGTCATATTCCACTGGGTGACTTAGTGGGAGGTTCAGCAGAATGTATGCTGCAAGATGAGGAAACAGTTGAGAGTGTGTCACTAGAAGAGGAAAGAGCCCAAGCACAGGAGACCATAATAATTACTAAAGAGGAGGATGAAGATGTTGCTTCTCACAGTTGGCCTGAATCTCCTCAGCAGGAGTCTCTGGAACAAGGTTCAGCTCTTCATATAGCTAAGGCAGAAGAGCTGTACAAGGCAATGCCTACAATCCTGGGAGGAGCATCTGGATGGGGTGAAGGTGAGCAGAGTAGAGTGTCGTCAATTTTTAATATCAAAGGAAGAACCAAATAGGTTAGGATATTGGTACAAGAGGTCACATTTGCCAAACCTGTAAGGCCCCTTTAGAAACAGGTTATTTATATTCTGGAACATTAGTTTTCTTTAATTTCATGGCATCAAGATATTCACATTTTTATAAATATTAAGTGCTTTTTGCATATACCTGAGCCAAAAGATGTGAGGATGTCTTAATATGCATTTGGTAAATGCTTCCAATTGAAGCCTTTAAGACATTTGCTCAAGTTGTAAGCAAATTTCTTTGCTGACTTAATACTTAAAAATGTAAATTAAAATAGAAGTGAATTTTCTTACCAGATGAGAAATGGAACTAAAGTTTTTTCACTTTAGCTGATAATTCTGCTCCCCCTCTAAGTAATTAGCTAGTATTACAGATTGTGACATTTTACACATGTGTGGGATTTATTATCTGGAAACCTGTTATCCAAAAAGCTTCAAAATATGGCATTGCCACTTACCATATTATCCTGGTTTAACACACTACTTAATTTTTGCCACATTTGCTAGACAGCATCAATCCATGCTGAAAAAAAATCAATCCTATTGTCTTTTGTTGGTTTAGTAAACTTAAGGGCAGTGACACACGGGTAGATAAGTCGCCCGCAACAACGAAGACTTGTCACGCGTCGACCAATCTCCCCATGTGTCACTGCCCTAACACATGATGCTCTTAACTCTTATCTGTCAAAACTCAGGTCCCAAGCATTCTAGTTAATAGGTCCCATGCCTCTATAGATTAAAAACATGCACTTTTTGTAATAGCATCTGTTTCCCCTATCTAGATGAAATAAGTTCTGGGAGGTTTAAATGCCCTTTCTGCACCCATACTGTGAAACGCAAAGCAGATCTAAAACGTCATCTACGCTGCCACACAGGAGAGCGACCATACCCATGCGAAGCCTGTGGCAAGAGGTTCACCCGACTGGAGCACTTGCGCAATCACTTTCAGACAGTATGTACCCTTCATTGACTTGCCAATTTTCCAGACTCATCCAGTTGCATGATTCTAAGAAAATCTTAAAATCCTAAATACCCTGGGATGGATACTATACTGAACCTTTTTTTTTTTATTATTATTATTATATTTTTTTTTTTACTCAAATGATCTAGTTTCTTTTAAAACTTCATTTCAACCAGGTACATATTCTTAAAGGAATACTGCCATGGCAAAACATGTTTTTCTAAAGGGGTTGTTTACTTTTTGAGTTAAGTTTTAGTATGATGTAGAGAGTAATATGAACTGGTCTTCATTTTTTTTAACTGTGGATTTATTTATTAATTTATTAATTATTTTAGTTTTATGCAGCTCTTCAATCTGGAATTTAAGCAGCTATTACCAGGTAGTGGTTCAAATGAGAGACATATATATAAACAGTAGAGGATCTGAATAGAAAAATATGTTTTAACAGTAACATTGTAGCCACACACAGCCAGTGTTTTTTGGCTGCTTGGGGTCAGTGACCCCTATTTAAAAGCTGTAAAGAGAAGGCAAATAATTCAAAAACTGTTTTAAAGGTGAACCACCCCTTTAATAGAAATTCTCCAGCAGATTCCTGCATTGGAGTCCATTTTTAAAAGCACAGATTTTTTTATTTAATTTTGACATTTCACATGGGGCTAGCCATGTTCTTCATTTCCTAGGGTGTCACAGCCATGTGACCTGTGCTCTGACAAACTTCAGTCATTCTTTGAAAGTTGGAATGATATCACCCCCCCCTCCCAGCAGCTGATCAGCAGAACAATGGGAAGGTAGCAAGATAGCAGCTCCCAGTAAAATATCAGAATAGCACTCGATAGTAAAAACAAAAAAAAAAAAAACCCAAGTCCAGGGACTCCTCCAGTTACACAGGAGTAGGAAAAACAATAGAAATTAGTTTTAATATGTAGCACTGGCTCCTTTTGAAGACCAACACATTCAGTACAACATATTAGACAAAATGTACCTCACGGAGAAGCCCACCATGGTATTAAGGATCAGCAGAAACGAATATCTGCAGCACGGCAAGATAAACAGACTGGTGGAATGGAAGACTTTATACATTTAAAGCCTATATCATAGGGATTGGAACCAGGGTGGGGACAGAGAAGTTACGGTTGCCTTGCTGGGTGGGCAGGCAGGTCACAAGAAAAGGTTTTTTGGCAGACCCAGACTGGCAATCTGTGGGTTCTTTCAAGTGCCAGAGGGGCTTTTGTAAGAGGTCATAGACAGTCACTATTTATTGAGCTGAGCCAAGTTAGGTGAGCGGACAGGTATTGTAGGGAGTTTTATCTACTTTTGGAGTAGATTTTGAGCTGTGTGACTGGGCCTTTTACTGGGATACAGTTCAGGGCACATTTTATTTTAACCCTCTGACAGCCATTTTAGCACACCACTAGGCAATATGAAATTTCCACTTATTAACAGAAATAAAGGCATTAAAATAGCATATGGCCCCAGGACAGCACCATCGTCCACCACTTACAGCAGCCAGACTTCCTGAATTGGCCACCCCCATATGGTGGCTGTCAAATTTGGGCAAATTGCTTTATGTTCCTGGCTTTCTAGCAGTAATTCACAACTAGCAGCATATGCCCTAGTAACAGATCAGATTGCAGTGCACATGCTCCTCTTTATAGCCATCAGAGCTAGGCATGGGAAATGACCCATCCAAACCTGGTTAAAACTTAACCCCCTCTGAGAAGCTAAGTCTTTTGTGTTCAAGTGCAAGGAACAAGGCTGTTTTTGGAGTATGGGTGTCTGCAGTTTGAATGTTGGGAAGCTGTTTAATGGCCCTATGTTCTATTAATGCCTTTACTTCTTAATTAAAACCAGGCATATAGATTTTATATAACTGACAGGCAAAGGGTTAAAACGCTTATTACCTTTTATAATACCTATTTTGTGGCTTTTTACCACTACTGTAAATGTATTTTTTATTTTGCCCAATTTTAGATTCATGAGGCTGGTAAGCTAATCTGCCGAAGGTGCAAACTTCCGGTAACCAAAGTAACAGGTCGTGTTATTCAGGATGGGACAAGGAGATACCGCCTTTGCCATGCATGTCTGGCAGAAGCTGGCTTGGATAACGTCAACTTTGACTATGGAGAAGACCAGCCATTGGTGCTGCCACCTGAAAATGAGAGGGAACAATGCTGGAATTTCAAGGAAGAAGAAAGAAAGGAAAATGGGAGTGAGCAAGCAGAGTCAGACCTAGTTATTCAGGAGGTGGTAGACAGTGAAGAGGAAGAACTGAAACAAAAACAAGACTAAAGTATCGTTGGATGCCAATAGCCATATTTAATATATGAATTCTTCATAAATTTCATGACCTTTTCACCTCATCATTTAAGAAGCATACACCTACCTAGCATTTCACAAATGAACAAAAATTATTTTGTTTTTACATTGTTTGTGAATGCAGAATTCAGACGTGTACACTCTTACCAACAAACAGCTTAAGGACAGAATCTTCCTAATTACAGTCTACATCATGCATTCCACTTACTGGTCTAAATATTTCCTATGACTACCTGACTGTATTCATCAGTAGATCAAAGGTCCACTATAACCTAAAAATGTTCCTAAATTAAGGTAATGTCACCCTAGGATACTGTGAATGGCAACTGCTGCAATGCACCTTGTCTTGTCTGTTGAGGTGTATATCACTCAAATGCAGAGCTGAGCATTTGATTGATATGCACCTATCACAAAGGACAAAGTATGCTGCAGCCACTCACTCTGAAGTGAGTGGCTGTGAATTTTAGTGTTCTGTTCCCCCACCCACAAAGTAAATTTGAAAATGCCAGGTTGACAAAAATCTCACAGTACTCCATTACCCCGAATGTAGGGACAGCAGAATACATTGCATAGTTGCTATGTTGTCTATGTACAGATTAGGAACAAACTCTTGGTTTCAACAGGTGATGCTGTGTCTGGACAATTCCATTACTGTGTTGGCTTCTTGGAAGTGAATTATTAATCTACAAAAGCTGATAATTAAGTTTTTCAAAAGCCATCTTCAAACAGCGATTTTAAACAATCTGATTCTTTACCTGATATGCCAACCTTAAAGTGGGTGATATCAGGCTGGGCCATTTGGCCTTTGGGCCAAATTATGGGATCACAGCGGAGATACAGGTTGTAGGGCCAAGGCTTGCATCATCAAGCTGACACAGTTCTGGAACAATGGCATTTTTAAACCTGATCATGTACCATCTTTATAGGGACTAGTAAACATGAGGCAAGAATAAATATAGATTTAACTCCTATTACAAAAGAGAAAAAGTCAATGTTCATCCTAACCATATATGTTGTATGTTATTTATTTTGCATGGGAGCTGAGGGGTCAGTAACAAAATATTAAAAGTGGTCCATATACGTTTAGACATGTATGTACAATTAGTCTGGGTTTCTTAAAAACTGCCTCGGCATGAGCATAAAGAAGAGCCACTCCAATATCAAATGCTCTTTGCTTGATTATGCCTAGTACACTGGATTTTACATGCCAGGTATAAACTTCTCACTTTATATAGGCTGAATAAAATTAATTGTTTATTTGCCTTCCACTTAAAAGCTCTTACCTCAAATTATAATGCAAGATGCTAATGAGCAAATCCATGGATATAACTAAAATACACAGGGCATTATAAAGCTGCCTACTCATCTCCTGCAGACTGAGCCAGCCAGTTTACCAGCACGTGTATGGGACCTTTTTGAGAGACAATGGAGTAGGTTAGAAAATCCTGGTGGACAAACACAGAATTGGCACATTACTGCATCAGCCTAATGTAGTATAATCACATTTTGGCCTGGAGGCCAAAGATAGGATTAGCCAATCCTGCCCAGTATGTGGGTGGATAAATCAGGTTATCTTGCGAAACCAGCAGTTGTGTGTGCCCACATTTCCAATATTGTGTTAGGCCATGTTTTTCTATTCTCCAGATAAAGCTGGGCCTTAACTCCCAACATAAACCCATGATTATTAGCATGCTGTTGGACTAACAAAAATAATAGCTTTTTAGGGCAAGGTAAATTAAAGTTGTAAAAAAGGTATATTAGGTATATTAGCTAGTAAAAACCCTATATAATTACATACACATGTATGGGATCACTTATCCGGAAACCAGTTATCCAGAAAGCTCCGAATTACAGAAAGCCTGTCTCCCAAGGACTCCATTAATAAAACAGTACCTTGTAATTGATCCCAACTAAGATATAAATAATCATTATTGGATGCAAAACAATCCTGTTAGGTTTAATTAATGTTTTAGTAGACATAAGGTATGGAGATCCAAATTACGTAAAGACCCCTTAACCGGAATACCCTTGGTGCCAACAACTTAGTGTGGTGCATGACTCCCATTATAAAATATTTTTATAAAATGTATTATATACACACACACACACACACATAGTATTATAATAGTGTATATTTAATGCTAAGTTATTAGTTCCTTTCAGTGACAATGCATGAACTAACAGGCACTTATATACTTTCCCATGTCACACTTTTACCCCTGATTTGTACTAAATGTAAAATCAGCCATATAAAATCAAAGAGATTTTAATTACAAATTGAAATATACACTTTTTACATTTCAGTGCAATTCTAAATTAGTTGGGTATGTTAGAGTTGTACAGCTTTAAAAAGTGACCAAGTGCAAGTGTTTACCCAACCATACAGTATTTTAAAGAAAATATGCATAGGTAGTAACGTCTAGTACACATCTTCATCCTCCCAAAAAGAAAGGATGTTAGCATGTGTTTGTAGAAATTAGTTTCCTTCTATGATGTAGTCTTCAAAGATGGTAATGCATTTTCTTGTAGCTCAGATGTCAATTATTACAAAAACCTCTGCCTTTTCCTCCTCGTGGATCTGCATAGCTGAATATGTAATGGCTTTCACCTCAGTTCCCTGGTTTTAAAATACAAAATATGTATAGAATTGCAAACATTTACTTTGTCTTACAAGTAGCTTTCTGTCTGTAAAGTGGTGATCACACTAGACACATTAGTAACAATTAAATGGCACAATTAGCTATTGAATAAAGAAGAAAACTAGTTACAACCATGTATGAACTACCTTTGATACCAAAGGTGCTCAGAAATTTGTGAGAGGGTGATGCTTGCTACTTCCTGAGCTTCTCACTCAGCAGAGGATGTAAAAGCAAATGTTCTCTGGGTGGATAATGCACAAGCATTTGTGTTTTATACAGGGGTGACTCATGTGATCAGTGTTCTTTTGTCATCCACTTGGGTGACTTAACTGCAATAGGTTACAGTTCATCTGGCACAATGGGCAGTATAGTAGATATTCTAAAATGGTCTGTGTAAGGCCAACATTATAGACAGTATAGATTCATTTTAAGCCGTTTGCATGGAGGAAATGATCTATTGCTTGATAGACTTTTATAAAAATGTAGTGAAACAAATGCACTTATTACCTGAGGGTGTTTGGTCAAACTAAATTCTTCTCCCCACCTGCAAAATAGACAATGAAAACCATTTTAGAGGCTTTTAAACACACACTGCATAAGTATAAAAAGTTCTTTACTAATGGAAATGTAAGTGGGCACACTGAACACATTTTAATGTTACCTGCAAATGTCATAACTAAACAGTATTATTAGGCTAAATGTATTGCTAGGGAATATATGTAAAAGCCAAAATGCCACCCAATTAATATAACCAGAAGAGAACTGACTTCTGATACATGGTTTCAAGTATCAAAACCAGAGAACAGATAGTTATAAACGTATACTGCTTTCAACTGCAAATACTTTTTACAAAAATGTTAAAGCCAATTAATAATTTATGGACATTGAAAAGTTGCCTAGAAATACATTCTTTTATTAGATGGAGATCCCGTTTAAGGGAGAGTACACTTACAGACAATAACATTTTAGGCCTAAAAGTCAACTGTACTGGAGAGGAATTTCCCTTCTAAAGGAAAACACTAAAATTTTTTAAAGTGGACCTGTCACCCAGACATGAAAATCTGTATAATAAAAGTCCTGTTCAAATTAAACATGAAACCCAAATTCATTTTTATATTAACACATCCATTATAAAGGCATTTAAAAATCACAGCTGTCAATCATATATTGCTTGCCCCGCCTCTATGCCTTAGGCATAGAGGCGGGGCAGACCGCAACTTTAGCTTTCCATTCAGCACTTCCTAGATGTCACTGCACATCTCACTTCTCCCCTCCCTCCTCCTCATCTAACTGTGTAGCCAGTGCATGGGCCTGGGCATCAGGTCCCCCATTCTATAACATAAACATGATTTTGGCATGATACAAAGCTTGCCTTAATAACAGTGTCCACAAAATGGTGCCTGCCTGCTTGCTTTGATTGAGTAATTCCAAGACGGAAGGAAACAAGATTTATATTATTTATATAGAGTAAGTAAAGTTTATTTTGCTCAACTAACAATATAGAAAATAATTTGGACTTATTTCTTAGTGTGACAGGTCCGCTTTAAGTAAAAATGCTATTCTACACTGCACCAATAACTGCCCTATCCTGCAAACCACTTAGTATTTTCAATGCTTTAATAGAAAATACCTGTTAAAACTTGGCTTCCTGTCAATTGAACTACGGCGATAAGGTGAATGCGCTACATCCACTATGCGACGACCGATTGATCGAGCCTAGCCCGACTCCGTCCTATACAGAAAGAAGGCTAGGCTCGTCGCATAGTGGATGCAGCTCCTTCCTAGAATAGAATAGCTTTTTTACTTAAAAAAATTTAGTACTTAAGCTGCATAGTCATTTGGCTGTTTTAACTATAGCTCTGCTGTTCATAAGAACTTCAGATTCTATAAATGAAAGATCTTAAACATGAGAATATAGGATTACCATAAGTGCAAATATGAATAATGTTTACAAAAAATTTGTAGTTTGGTAAGAAACTTAAAAGAATGCGTATGGTTAATATCAACAGATGTTAAAAATGAAGATTCTTTTTGAGGACAGATTTTTTTTTTTTTTTAATTGTGAGTCTATGCCATCCTTTTGGATTTTTTCTCCACTGTGTCATGTGTGATTATTGAGGTAAGTGGGAGCCCAACAACCAGATAACTGTTTTAACCCCTTTCCTTGCTGTGCCACATTTTTGCCAGGCAACACATTGTCAAAAATAGATAAGAGTAGCCCTAAACCGTAACTCTGTGGTGCTTTCTAGCTAGTGCTGTAAAATGTACAATGTAAAGCGAGCAAGCAAGCAATTCAAATTCAAGCAAGAGATGCAAAACTAAAAGCCAGTTACAACAGCTGCAATTACGGACAGGGGAAAAAGAAACTGAAGATTATTCTTGAATACCTTTGCCTACATCATAATTTTAACTGTACTGTATATACTGAAAATGCATGCCCAATAAGGCTAAAATATTTGGCATTCTTGCAGAGATTTTCAAAATACAAAAAATGCAGGATAACTGTGCTTACCCAATAGATCGAATTTTAAAATTCATACGATCGATGTTTAAAACTTTTACTTCCTGGGGATAAAAACAAGGTTGTATATAAATAAAAGGTGTGACCTATAGTATATAAAGTATAAGGAATAAAACTTAAAGGAGAAGGAAAGGCAAAGTCACTTGGGGGTGCCAAGATGTAAATTGCCTACCTTTTACCCCGGGCTGGTGCCCCTGTTAGGAGAGAACAGCACCAGCCCGGGGTAGCTGCCAGCCCTTCCTCGTTCCTGTCTCGCCACGCGTGCATGCGCAGTAGAGTGAAAAGCCGAACTTTAACAGAGAAGTCGGCTTTTCACTCTACTGCACATGCGATTGTCCGGGACATTCGGCAGCAGCGCGAGTAGGAAGGAGGAAGTGCTGCGCTACAGGTACTCCGGGCTGGTGCTGTTTTCTCCTAACAGGGGCACCAGCCCGGGGTACAAGGTAAGCGATTAAAGTCACTTGGGGTTGCCTAACATTTTGGCACCCCCAAGTGACATTGCCTTTCCTTCTCCTTTAAGAAAGAAAAGACAACTTACCCTTGGCACAAAGTACTGGTCTGCACTAAATTTATATAGCCATTCATCCAGAAAATTAAAGAGGAGAGAGATCAAGTCCTCCCCTGTAGAAGGAGAATTTATAACTGCAGGATTATTTCACAAAAGCAAAAACAAACACCTACATAATACATTAGATTTGAAATTTACATATTTTCTTATTTAGTCCAATAAAACACAATAAGGTGTCAATCTAGAGCAAACAGGAACAGGTTATTTTTATCATGAACTTATAAGCAAATACAGAGACCTCCGCTATATATGACAGCACTCACAGGAACTTTATACACATGTCCAAAATTAAAGAAAAAGACTTTAGGTTTATTAGACCCAACGTTTCAGTCCCATACTGGGACTTTCATCAGGGATACCAAACCTAAAGTTTTTTCTTTAAAAGAAACAGAAAAATCTAAACATTCAGGGAAAATATGTTCATTTTCTGCTCTTATTTAGCTGTTTTTTCTCCACTTACAGATGGAAGTGACAGAAAATAGGTTAATTTTAAATCAACTAAACACATGAAAAACACCATCAACATATATTGTACGGAGAAGACGAACCCTTACATAAAGGCTACAAAAATGAATTATCTTTAGTATGTGTGAAAGCTAATCTATGAATATAATTTCTTTCTTAACTGTTTTGCCTAAAATACTTTGGTATTAGAAAATGTATTGAAAAGAGGCAGTATTTTATTTTAGCAGAGACTCACCTTCTGTTACCACTTCTACGGTGTCCAAAGGTTCAACTGTTTCTATATCAGTCATGTAGCCAAACATTGCCATGGCACATTGTTCAAAAGCTTCCTCTAAAGTTTCTCCCCAAGCATGCAACCTACACAGACAAAGCATAAAGTAAGCCTTTCCAGGTGTCCCAGTACACATACTAGAAGGTCTACGGTAGAAATAACATATTGTGACCAAATTGTGGCTGTATTTAAGAAATTTCACTTGCAATATACTACAGATACTTTGTTAAAACAAATACATTTCCACTAAAACATAACTTCTATACAAAGAGACGGCTTTTGTTTTACCAATAGAAAAATATATATGGTTATTCTGGACTTACACATTATTCATCAAAATGAAGATGAAATTATGTGACAGAAATTCCATCCTTAAGCGCCCTTTTAAAGGACATGTAAACCCCACACACAAAAATGTAATTGTAAGTGAACAGCCTCTTTGAAATATTTCAATAGCTGCCACGCTGGTTGTCCAGAGGTTAATAGTAAGGCTGCAGTGTCCCCATTATCACTTAGATTTCCTTCTCCTCCTCTAATCCACTTGGCCCCCTCCCTCAGGAATTTGCTTTGGCTGTTGGTTTGTGGGCATGCTCAGTTGTTCTAAGCTCAGATTACTAAACACACCCCCCAGTCTAGCAGCCAGTAAAGAGATGGCATTGCTAGTTCCCATAGAAACTCAGCTCTAGCTGTCTGCTTCAGTTTTTTTCTCCTAACCTCCTCTCCTGAGCTCAGCTCAAACAGCAGAATTTTTATCAGAGACAGTTCTGCCAGTATTCTTGAGAGAATGTATGCTGAATAAGGGTCTGTGTGTGTTGTTTGCAGATTTAAATGTATCCAATTATGTATCAGAGGAAAAATGGCCACCTGGTGAAAGCTGCTATTTGCTTTAGGAAAATGTAATGGTTCTGGCAAGCGGAGGGGATATATGCAGTACACATGATGCCATTTGGGTGGGGGAGATGTGCCCAACTGATATACATTGTAGGTAAATGTAGGCTTTACATGTCCTTTAAGGATATTCAGTTTCACTTTTTAATAAACATTCTTTGTTTGCATAAGACCGGCTTCAAACAGTGTGGCTCCTTTGAACTACTGGATTTTTGCTTGATATGGTTCTGCACCGGGGCACGGCTCCGACGCCTATGCATAGTACAAGTCAAATGGGATATATCCTGAATGAAAGTATATATCCCCGTTTTGGGTTTTCACCCCTTTAAGAGCCATCATGGGGTTATCCTGCAGGGAGGTGTGGGCTGGACATCCATGGGTGTTTTAAGGAAATGAGGAGCTGGTAAAAGTGGCTAAAAGCAGGAGCTGTTTTGTTAAAATCCCTGAAAAACCAGCATATTAAATCTCCCTTCAAACAGGAAGTTGAATTTGATGGACATGTCTGGAGTGACCTGCTTCTGTGGTGCAACGCCACTGTGCTCCCCCCAAAACTTCACAATATTATATAAAATACTTACTGAACATCTGCAGTGTGGTCAAGATCTGGAAGAGAACATTGCATAAATTAGCTTTTCATTAATAAAATAGGTGCTTAATTATGAATTTTCTTTGTTTAGGATTTACATAATTTACACCAGGAATTAAAGGGCAATATAACGGGATAATAAATAGGGTTTACATTAACTTTTTTCCTTTTATTGTTAAGCAGCACATTTGCTTAAAGAATAAGTAAACCTTTTTTTATCAGTAAAATTACTCTAAACAGCCTCCAGATTACCTACCTTTGTCCCAGCATTCTCTCTGACCTGGTTCCTCAGTTAGAAGTTAATAATTTTTCTTTGCTTCCTTGTGCAGAGTGAAGCCCCGCCCCCACTTCCTGTTCAGGTTTCAGCAAAAAAAAAAAAAAAACCTGCTAATGCACAGACTGCCTCCAGGCATGCCCGGATTTGTGGAATGGCCACAAAGGCCCGGGCCTAGGGCAGCACAAGTTTAGGGGCGGCATGCCGCCCCGCCGCAACAGAATTTTTAAATTTGGCTCCCATACGGAGCAGTCGGGACCTTTCCCCACTGCTCCGTATGGGAGTTTAAATGTGCGATTGCGCATTGATCGCGCATGCGCACTCAGGGGGAGAGGGCGCCGCGCGATTGCGCATGCGCACTCGGGGGGGGGGCGGAGGCGGCCTCGGGGCGTCGCAAAGTTAAATCCGGCCCTGTCTCCAGGTCGACTACAGGTAGTCGAATTAAAGACAGAACTGAACTGGAAGTGGGGACGGGGCTTCATTCTGCACGAGGAAGCAAAAAAAAAAAAATGATCTATGAATTCTAACTGAGGAACCAGATCAGAGAGAATGCTGGGACAAAGGTAGGTAATTCTGGAGGCTGTTTAGAGTAATTTTACAGATAGAAAAAAAAAGAGGTTACTTATTCTTTAAGAAGAATATTAGCTCCCTATCCCTGTTAACACAGTGTTTTTAGTCTGTATTAGTCCAGCCCCATTTTGAGTTATTTGTATATATAACTGCTATTAAAAGCAGTGTTTGCCTGTCCAGCAGATTTTACAGACCTGACTTGCTGGAGGAGCCTGACACTTGCAACATTGTTTAAAAAGTAACAACCAGGAGATCAGCAAATGCTGCTTTCTATAGCAATTACAGTTACAAAAAACTTTTAAAGCACTAATCATTTTTAATAAATAGATATTGGAAAGTTACTTAGAATTATGTTTTCTTTTATAAGGCAAAACATTATTTTTGGGGTTGACATGTCCTTTAAGATACTTACCTCAACATGGCTTAGATATTAACAAGTGCAGCTATTTTTTTATTATTACAGAAACAAAAAAAAGCAAACCACTCAATCAGTATTTTTTAAAAATTTGCATTCTTGTATTAAAGAGCCTTCTGGATAACTAATTTCTGTATAGCAGATTCCATATCTAATTACGAGTGGGCGATATCGGGCTAATTTGATCGTTTGGCCCAGGGGCCAAGCGATCAAATTAGAGCTATGGGTATAGGCGCAGTCGTTGTTAGTGCCCATGCATGGGTTGATAAGCTGCCAAAGCTTTACTCATCAGGCAGAATATAGATAGAGATAGGGTTGCCACCTGTGTGACTTTGAACCGGACAGAATTCCAGCCAATTGCATAAGTTATACAATAACCCTGCCCCAGGCTCAAAACCCCACAGACATCATTGTGCCCACCTCTGATGTAATTGTGCCGACCCCCAATGCCAGCTGCCCAATCTCCTTTGTTCGGGCTTAACCCCCACCTAGGGTGGCAAACCTACATGTGTTGCCCATTTAAGCCACCAATATGTGGTAACATGACAACGGTGTACGACAGATAGAAACTGGTAATAAAAGTAAAGTTATCCCAATATCCATGTTCACTTAATGTTCCGACAAATATCAGTCAAGCGCTCCTGAACTTAAAGTTAGGAAACTTCAGTGGCGAGATACACGACTACAAACGGCTCATTCAAACTCCACTAGCAGTTGCATTAGCACTGTAATATAACTCTTACATTCGTAGTTCTTGTTTACGGGTGGGTACTTTGCCTTGACAGCAACCTGCTCTTCACTTATTGTATAATAGCGTTCGTCCATCTTCTCAGGTGCGCAGCCTCAAGCCTATTAGCCTAAGCGTCTTCCGGGAGACTGGGTTCCACCAGCCTGTCACGTGTTCCCGGCTGAAGCAATTGTAGAAGGGTCCATTTTGTTTCACTTCCGTAACTAGAGATGGCAGTGTGGTGCCCGTGTGAAGGTGCTATCAGGGCAAGTTGGACACTCCTTTTTCTTTCGGTAGCTTATGGCAGAAATCATAACATTAAATCGTTGGGACAGTATGTGCTCGTTAATACCAACACAAGGAAACCTTCCTTGATCACATGACGCCTACAGCATCACTGCCTTACCGGCTGTTACTTCACTTCCGTGAATACGGTCCCTACCGACTGGCACCACGTGACGTCCCATGCACTCTTGACTGGCGCGCACTTGGTAGACACCCATTGATGACGTAAAGTGTCTTGATTGGTGATCTATGCCGTTTCTGCTACGGTTCCTATTGGGTCTTGTTGGCGCGAAGGTGTGCGGCTCCGAGACACGGGGGAGGCGGGAAACAATAGCGGGAGGAACAGGCCCGGGCACTGAGGGGAGGAGTCAGGGGAAAAACCGGGGAAACGTGAGCTAAGTTGAGGACTCTAAGAGCAAGTTGAGTCTCGCAAGCGGTAAAGTCTCTGCTCCTGGATTTACTATGGCTGATAAAGAGGGTAAGTATGAGCCGAGAGTAAGGGACATCCTTTTGGTACTAGTGATTGAGGTACGCGGGAATCTTGAGGGCATTGAGATGTGGGTCCTTTACTTCGCGTCTACCCGGTATACTTGTGAGAGGCAAATGCCACCTTTCTTAAAGTGCATTCTGACTCGAGTGTTTTTATGTGCGCAGCTGCGTTTGATGATGCGGTGGAGGAACGAGTTATAAACGAAGAGTATAAGATATGGAAAAAGAACACCCCTTTCCTGTATGATCTGGTGATGACCCATGCCTTGGAATGGCCTAGCCTGACTGCCCAGTGGCTCCCAGATGTCACAAGGTGATTCCCATAGTAACACTTCTTTTTTTAACTTATTACTAAATCTTATACTGTATGGAAAATATAGCTTTAACTATCTGCAGTTATGGGGACTGGAAAGCTGTACTCATTTCGGGTTTCTTAGTGCTGTGGAACATTAGTGTGGATCTTGCATTTATTTTCAATTGTAAAAAAAAGTTGTCTCTGTGTAGATAACTGATAATAACCAGTGCCAGTGTTTGGAATTTCAGCCCCAGCAGTAGATGCTGAATAGTTTAGTCCAACTTCTGCTTCACAGCTTTTAGAGTTCATTTCAAAGTCTGTATGTTTCAATTAATTAAAAGAAAAATGGAGAAATCAGCTATTTTCAAACTGGTACTAGAATATATTGCCAGGATAACAAAACAGCTGAGGGACTGAATTGTAGACATTTCTGTATATGGAAGGTTTATCAATGGTGGTATAACCTAAAAATGAAAACTGGCGGCACAGGCTTTTTCGCTGTAGCCTTCATACAAGTTATGGGTGCTTAACCAAATTCTGGAAGGAAAATGAGAACTTCTGTTCTCATGTATTATAAGAGAATTGTAATGCCATTCAAAGATAATCTTAGCTTTCTTGTTGCATCTATTTTTGACTTGACAGACCCGATGGAAAAGATTTCAGTATCCACAGACTCGTCCTTGGGACACACACTTCTGATGAACAGAATCATCTGGTGATTGCTAGTGTGCAGCTTCCTAATGATGACGCTCAATTTGATGCATCACACTATGACAGTGAAAAAGGAGGTAAGATGGGGGGGTGGTTAGTGTGACAGTGCTCAAATTCGCCTTTGTTCTAAAGGTAAAATGGTGTCAATATTATTGTAATTAAAAGCAGTATTTGTCTCCTCCAGTTCTTAAACAGTGTAGCAGGATCCAGTTCTCATCAGCTGCTTCTACTACATTCTTTTAGCAGTCTGAGCCAGTAGTACAGAGAATGTAAACTATTATAATGTTTTTAATAGCAGTTACATTTACAAATAGTGTAACGTTTTTTACGTATATTTCTGTCAAAGCCAATTATACTTTCTTTCATTATACAAAAACAGTTTTTGAGTCAAGGGCCATTTTAAAGTTTAATTTTCTATCCTCACATGTTGCTCAAGAGTAACTTGTTGCCAGCCTTTTAAACTCTCTCTCTCTCATGTATCACCATGTCTCGTGTATCTGTTTTTAACTTTAGCTGTTTCATTGGCTGGTATATTCCCATTCTACAACTATTGTAGCAAGTTGTAGCAGTTTACAGAGCTTTTACAACCTGGTTTACTGAGCTGGTACAGGCAAACAGAGAGAGAAATAAGGGGAGTGTATCCTTAGGGCTGTGGCACACAGGGAGATTAGTCGCCCGCAACAACTTTCCCTAAAATGCTATCCCACCGGCAAGAATGTAAATCTCATCTTGTTGGGATGGCATGCGCGGTGCCGCGAATTCCCCAAAATCACGAAAGTTTCCTCTCAAGGCAATTAGTCGCCCACGACACAGGAGATTTGTTGCGGGTGACTGATCTCCCCGTGTGCCACAGCTCTTAAGGGTGAAGAGACACAGAGCTACTAGTAGCAGCTACTTGTCTGGCTACTAAAGTAGATCATGCTGATTGTTTACTGATAATTGTCTCTCCTTGTTTTAGCAGAGGCAGTTCCCAGTATTGTCTATGGCAGAGTATTTTCTGGAGTTTACTAGCCATGAAAAAGTAGCTCCTTGTGTGTTCACCCTAAAGCAAATAAAATAAAATAGAAAGCAATTTATCGTATCAAACAATCTTTGTTTTAAAGAAACTGTTAGTGGTTTAACTAACTATAAAGATGGACATACATAAGATTCGATACATAAGGTTTGCTTGATTGGCAAATAAGTGGATCATTTCCTGATATGCGCACCTAAGGTGGGCGATGTCATGCTAATTTGATCATTTGGCCCCAGGTCAAATAATCAAATAACAACGAAGATGTCATTTCTAACTTCCCTTTCCCATTCAAGTTAAGCTGGTCCACTTTGCTATTTCAACATTGTATTCATTGTATGAAGGTCTTGATACAAGTAATAACACAAATTCATTGTGTAAATCTATAAGTGCATACACTGAAATAATGTAGACATTTGCCACTGTGGATTTAAAGCCTATTGAATTCATTGGGACTTTTATTTCCTTAGGTTTCTGCAGAAACACAGCCTTTTTGACAGGTTTTACTCACAGCTACATCATCCTACCAGTTCCCCACATCTGTATATGTCTGTGTTTAGTCTGTGTTTTACTGACAAATTGGTTTGGTAAAGGCTTGAACTGGTAAAAATAACCCAGATTATTACATATAAACATTTATCTGGTTCCTGTTACTGCCTCTGGTTCCTATTAATGGATTCCAAGAAATTTGTGTGTATTGCTTTTAAGGCCTGGTGAAAGTTTACTGCAGAGGCAAAATCTGGGTATGTTTTATTCTGATTGAATCCATTATTTGTTGTGCAGAGTTGGTGAGCATTTATGTACCTATGATTATAAAGTAAATGTAATTTCTCTTCCATTTAGAGTTTGGAGGATTTGGCTCTGTCAGTGGGAAAATAGAAATTGAGATCAAAATAAATCATGAGGGAGAAGTAAACAGAGCTCGTTACATGCCACAGAATCCATGCATTATTGCTACAAAAACTCCATCCAGTGACGTTCTTGTGTTTGATTACACCAAACACCCATCAAAACCAGGCAAGTAACAGTAAACTGACCTTCATTGACTCTGTTGTGCCATGCATTGTGGAAACTGAAGCCTTGGTTTTAGAAGAGCTAAATACTGGTATGTTTATGGGTACAGTACATGCAGTCGGGACAAGCAAGGGACAAACCTACTATTTTTTAGTAGTAAATACATGTACAAATTATTTGACAGCAATTGTCTGTTTTTACTTGTCAGTATGATCCGTTCTTACTTTTTGCTAGCCAAAATGAGTAAGATCAGAAAGTTACAAGTAAAATAGAAAGACACAAATGTAATGGCACACCACAAAATAGATTCGGTGGGACGGCGCAGGTGAGTCATATGATCTGGGAGGTAAGTATACTGAACATGTGGGGTAATTACACCCGTAATTACCCCACATGTTCAGTATACTTACCTCCCAGATCATATGACTCACCTGCGCCGTCCCACCGAATCTATTTTGACACGGAATCTATTTTTGGCACAGAATTAAGACAAGCAATTATATAGACAGATATTCAGAATAACCTGAACTATAAATCACATATTGGAATCCAGGGTGAGGGCACCGTATTATTTGCCAATTTATGCTGAATAATTTCGGAAGACTCTGAGGAGTTTGGGCCCCAATGTGTATGCACATATTTGCTTGAAATAGTAAAGTGAAGTAACCCATAATTCCGTATATAGTCCGTTAATTGAGCGATATTTTTTACAATATAATTCTCGAGATATACTTACCTTCAGTTTGAAAATTTGGGGTCCCATTGTCTATAATTGCTAGAATACTGAGCCATTCTCTCATTTTGTAACCACGCTGATTGAGCTGCATTCAGAGCAGTCTGGGAGAGCTGCCAAATGCATCACTATATTGGCAACAATTGTTGCGATTGGAATTGTAACATTGCCATATGGCTTCATGCACAGTATATGAGACTGATCGATACATTTGGAATCAATGTGGCATTCTCATAGGCAGTTTCCGACTGCAGCGTACTTAAATCACTACATTTAAGATTCTGTAACATTTTGCTAGTTCAGTTACCACACTAAATAACAGCCGTTTGATAGAACACTAATTTGGTCCGTTTTTGACCGTGTTTGAACTTATAGGTACCAAGATTGCCCTTTATATTTTTATTTTTTTATTTTTCCATTCTTTTTCTCTTTTTTAACCTATGGAGTTTTAATTAGACTGAATAAAGATTGATTTTTATCATTTGGTGTGCCATTACATTTGTCTTTCTATTTCGGTTGTAATTGCAATATACACATATTGTGCACCCACTACTCTTGTGCGAGGTTACTTTTTTTTTTTTTTTCCTCTTTGTAAGATCAGAAAGTTAACTTGAATTTTAAAACTGTCAAATGTTTTCGGAGACAATTACATTATATCACTAGTTTTTCTTATTGCATATGGCAATGACACACATTTGTGTGACACACATTTGTTATTGCATATGGCAATGACACACATTTGTGTGACACACATTTGTTGTGGCAACAAAGCACCAGAAAATCTCTTTCCTGGCTACTGAGAATCACTGCAGGAAAAAGTTAGTTTATGTAATTGTGTAAAAATGCCTTTGTACATACAGTGGAGGAAATAATTATTTGACCCCTCACTGATTTTGTAAGTTTGTCCAATGACAAAGAAAGGAAAAGTCTCAGAACAGTATCATTTCAATGGTAGGTTTATTTTAACAGTGGTAGATAGCACATCAAAAGGAAAATCGAAAAAATAACTTTAAATAAAAGATTGCAATTGATTTGCATTTCATTGAGTGAAATAAGTTTTTGAACCCCTACCAACCATTAAGAGTTCTGGCTCCCACAGAGTGATTAGACACTTCTACTCAATTAGTCAACCTCATTAAGGACACCTGTCTTAACTAGTCACCTGTATAAAAGACACCTGTCCACAGAATCAATCAATCAAGCAGACTCCAAACTCTCCAACATGGGAAAGACCAAAGAGCTGTCCAAGGATTTCAGAGACAAAATTGTAGACCTGCACAAGGCTGGAATGGGCTACAAAACCATTAGCAAGAAGCTGGGAGAGGTGACAACTGTTGGTGCAATTGTTCGAAAATGGAAGGAGCACAAAATGACCATCAATCAACCTCGCTCTGGGGCTCCACGCAAGATCTCACCTCGTGGGGTGTCAATGATTCTGAGAAAGGTGAAAAAGCATCCTAGAACTACACGGGAGGAGTTAGTTAATGACCTCAAATTAGCAGGGACCACAGTCACCAAGAAAACCATTGGAAACACATTACACCGCAATGGATTAAAATCCTGCAGGGCTCGCAAGGTCCCCCTGCTCAAGAAGGCACATGTGCAGGCCCGTCTGAAGTTTGCCAATGAACACCTGAATGATTCTGTGAGTGACTGGGAGAAGGTGCTGTGGTCTGATGAGACCAAAATAGAGCTCTTTGGCATTAACGCAACTCGCTGTGTTTGGAGGAAGAAAAATGCTGCCTATGACCCCCAAAACACCGTCCCCACCGTCAAGCATGGGGGTGGAAACATTTTGCTTTGGGGGTGTTTTTCTGCTAAGGGCACAGGACAACTTATTCGCATTAACAGGAAAATGGACGGAGCCATGTATCGTGAAATCCTGAACGACAACCTCCTTCCCTCTGCCAGGAAACTGAAAATGGGTCGTGGATGGGTGTTCCAGCACGACAATGACCCAAAACATACAGCAAAGGCAACAAAGGAGTGGCTCAAGAAGAAGCACATTAAGGTCATGGAGTGGCCTAGTCAGTCTCCGGACCTTAATCCAATAGAAAACCTATGGAGGGAGCTCAAGCTCACAGTTGCACAGAGACAGCCTCGAAACCTTAGGGATTTAGAGATGATCTGCAAAGAGGAGTGGACCAACATTCCTCCTGAAATGTGCGCAAACTTGGTCATCAATTACAAGAAACATTTGACCTCTGTGCTTGCAAACAAGGGTTTTTCCACTAAGTATTAAGTCTTTTTTTGTTAGAGGGTTCAAAAACTTATTTCAATGAAATGCAAATCAGTTGCTATCTTTTATTTAAAATTATTTTTTCGATTTTCCTTTTGATGTGCTATCTGCCACTGTTAAAATAAACCTACCATTGAAATGATACTGTTCTGAGACTTTTCATTTCTTTGTCATTGGACAAACTTACAAAATCAGTGAGGGGTCAAATAATTATTTCCTCCACTGTAATCACTCAAGGAAATATTTCAGTTTACCTAATTCCAGTCAAAGGATTTAAATGGTATAGGTATGACTGGCGATCCTTACCTAAATTATTTAACCCTTACAAACTGGAAAGTTAAAAGATAATGGCAGTAGCTTCCAGTTCAATGGAACCAGTGATATGAAGTGTTCTCTTAAGTGAATGTGAAACTTGAGGTCTCTTTCAGGGACTTTTCTGCGTATATACACTGTGTGCCTTAGCCCAAAATTGTACAATATGTTTTTGTTTTTACTTACTCTAACATCATCAGACTACATGGTTGTGAAACTAGAGAATTAAGTATTTTTAGTACATGAAGAGGGAGTATTTATGAACATTGGGAAGAAACCTTACCAGTGATTGCAAACAATCAGCAATTCAATTTAAACTAAGGTTACCATATAGCCCCGTTTCACGGGGACAGTCCCCCGTTTCAGGATCCTTGTCCCCGTTTGCAAGCATAAGATCCCTAATTTCCCCATAGTTAACAAATCTACAAACACGGCCTCAGGTCTAATGAACTACACTACCCAGCATTCTATAGGGATGCTAGCATAGTGCCTGATGAATAGAGGTGTGTTATTTTAAGGACCCGCCCTGTTCTTTCTGGAGAAAGCAGTCGTGCTTAGCTGAGGTTGCGGACCTGTATTGACTACCAAGGTATTGGATCGCTCTTCCACCCACCCCTCCTGTTGAACAATTTTAAAGCTGGCCGCTCTGGTGCTGTGTATACTGACACGCAAAGCCGAACATGCATCTAAAAGTTTTCTGACACTCCCCGGTTGTTTGTTCGTTACAGACTCTGTAGGCTTTCACATCAATCATGTAGCCCACCAAGACTTCAGCAATGTATAACGCACATTAAACATCTCTTATAAGTAATCTAATGAGCCTGCTGAGTCTTCCCCAAACGAACAACAAGAGTGTATCAGTAGTTATAGTGTGATTTGCTCCTTACCCTGCAATGAGTTCTGGGGGGTATTATACATGGAATTGCCACTGTGTCACCCTGCTAGGAGTTCTGGGGTATTATACATGGAATTGCTACTGTGTCATCCTGATATGATTTCTGGGGGGTCTTATACATGGAACTGCGACCTTCTATGAGTTTTGTGGGCATTATAAATGAAATTTACATGCATCATAATCCTTATGTTTCATTGGCTTTCACTGTTTAAAATTCACTGTTGTGTAAAATATCTTTTAAAATATCTGTAAAATGGGGTGTGGCTTATTAAGGGTGTCTCCTAAAGTGGGCGTGGTCTTAAAATTTTGCGCGCCGCCATTCTTTCCCTTGTCCCCGGATTTCACTATGAAAATCTGGTCACCTTAATTTAAACAGACACCTAGAAGTTAGAAAACAAGAGCAAAGATGTGATTGGTTGCTATGGGCAACATCACTGGTGATTATTTGTCTCCAATGTAAATAAATACGCTAATAAGTCTGTTAGACAAGGCACTTGCACTCCATATCTTCTTTATGTGTGCACACTGTCCAACGCCATTCCTATCAGTGCAAAGACAAAGCAGAGTGCATCGGCTTGAACTCAAAGCTGTGCTCACTCATTGTTACATATGTAAATCACCGGTATCGGACCCCTTATCGAGAAACCCATTATCCAGAAAGTTCAGAATTACGGAAGGGCCATCTCCCATAGACTCCATTTTAATCAAATAATTCACATTTTTAAAAATGGTTTCCTTTTTTCTCTGTAATAATAAAACAGTACCTTTTACTTGATCCCGACTAAGATATTGATACTAATTTATTCTTATTGGAGCCAAACAATGCTATTGGGTTTAATTACTGTTTAAATAATTTTCTAAGCAGACTTGAGGTAGGAGATCCAAATTACAGAAAGACCCCTTATGTGGAAAACCCCAGGTCCCGAGCATTGTTGATAACTGGTCCCATACCTACGTGTAAAATGAATCCTTTTTATAAGTATACTCTAAGCTGCATAAACTCTTTGAGAAAGCTCAACAAGATCGAGAAAGCTTTTTTTAGTTTATAGAACAGACTGAGCTATTTGCTAAACAGAAACATGTGATTATTCTAAAATCAAAGCTACTCTACACTTTCAGTTTAGTGGGAAGATTGAGTTTACACATTTATGTACTTAATATTTGAACATGTATAGAAGACTCCTATCTACATAATATAACTGTCTAAACTCCTGCCTGTGTATTTGTTAGATCCTTCTGGTGAGTGTAATCCAGATCTCCGACTTAGAGGCCACCAAAAAGAGGGCTATGGCCTATCCTGGAATCCTAATCTAAGTGGCAACCTTCTTAGTGCTTCAGATGACCATGTGAGTAGAAGATCATACTTTTATTTCCCTCCCTTACTGAGATCCCCTTATCTTATTATTTTTTTATTTTATTTTTTTTCTCTCCAATTTTGCTTACAGACAATATGCCTTTGGGATATCAGTGCTGTACCTAAGGAGGGCAAAGTGGTGGATGCAAAGACCATTTTCACAGGGCACACTGCAGTGGTTGAGGATGTGTCTTGGCATTTATTGCATGAATCTCTCTTTGGATCAGTTGCAGATGATCAGAAACTGATGATGTGAGGATCTCCTAATTTGAAGTATTCAGCTTCATTTACATTAGCATTTTTATCTGTTGGGTTTTATTTTTATAGCAAAATTGGACCTATTTGTGTAATTGTTCTTGTGGACAACCACCACAAAAGCTGATTTATCAAATATGAATAATGCTGATTCCATATAACCATAGTGCTGCCTGCACTTGAACTAATGTACACATTTTCATTTAAATTTTTCAAGTGGCATCTGACAATCTGATTGATAACATGCATTTAAAAGGAGAACTAAAGCCTTACTAAAGTGTTGTACATTATGTTTAGGGCTTTTGTACCAAATCAAGGCAACCACAGTTCTTTAAAGTGGACCTGTCACCCAGACATGAAAATCTGTATAATAAAAGTCCTGTTCAAATTAAGCATGAAACCCAAATTCATTTTTATATTAACACATCCAACCCCATTATAAAGGCATTTAAGAATCACAGCTGTCAATCATATATTGCTTGCCCCGCCTCTATGCCTTAGGCATAGAGGCGGGGCAGACAATAACTTAAGCTTTCCATTCAGCACTTCCTAGATGTCACTGCACATCTCACTTTCCCCCTCCCTCCTCCTCATCTAACTGTGTAGCCAGTGCATGGGCCTGGGCATCAGGTCCCCCATTCTATCACATACACAAGATTTTGGGGTGATACAAAGCTTGCCTTAATAACAGTGCCCACAAAATGGTGCCTGCCTGCTTGCTTTGATTGAGTAATTCCAAGACGGAAGGAAACAAGATTTATATTATTTATATAGAGTAAGTAAAGTTTAATTTGCTCAACTAACAATATAGAAAATAATTTGGAGTTATTTCTTAGGGTGACAGGTCCGCTTTAACAGGGAAAATCTGTGCCCTCAGTATCTTCCCTATATTCTTTTCTGCTGATTCCCTGCACTTACCTGAGCTTAGGGACCAATTCACAATACATGGATATAGAATATATATGCTGCATTATAATTAATTGATAAATATATATAATGTATTAGTAATTAATACAAATAATTACTACATGGCAGCTTTAAAACCAGTGCAATTAGTATCAGAATGTAATAATCAGCCCTGTGGTATCCACTTATATGACGACCTTATATTTTGCTTGATAATTTGCAACAACCCCTAAGTTCAGCTGCCCAGATCACAAAGAGCATGTGGGTGTCGCAGACCCTTTCCAAGATGGGGAGCTCCTCTGACAAGTTTGAAGTTGTGGATCATTGTTGCTATTGAGATGCTGATACTTTAGGCTGGTGCAGTAAGTTCAGTATATAAAATATGGCATTTTTAGCCATATTCATTTTTAGGGTTTAGTTCTCTTTTAAAGCAGTTGAATTGCATTTAGAGTAACTGGATTTAATTTATGAATCCTTTATGTACTTACTGGACAAATTCCTGAATAACATTAATGTAAATGTAAAGTTTTTTTTTTTATGCTGGTGGAGAAAAATGGAATGGCTTGATTCAGTGATAGAAACGGCATCTGCTTGTCATTGCACATACTGGGTGGATTTTTTTTGTCCTAAAAATCAACACTTAGGGGCCCATTCATGAAACCTCAGTTTCTGGTTGTTAAATAGTACACATGGGTTATTTTTAAGTTCTCTATTGGAATTATTTTGGAAAAATTTTTTTCTACGCACACGTTCAAATTAGGTAGAAGTCTGCCACTGCATAAATAAATGAATAAAGGCAATAGATCATTGACATTTTTTATGCAGATTTAATGCTGTGGAGAAGGAAGAAGTCTATTCATAATTGTGGATGAGAACCAAAATTAAAGAATAGCCAGTGGAGTTAATATTAAAAGCTAAAAATATGGAAAAAAAAATTTGTGGTTTCGTGAATGGGCCCCTTAGTGTGATAAAGGGTCAAGAGGAAACCCTTAAATAAGTATGGTATGTTAAGCTTATATTACTTCTGTGTAATTATTTTGCATCATTATTAAATGAAGCACTCACTGGGAACTTTCTGACTGTGCAGTACTGGTGAATTTCAGTGCTGTAAAGGCACTTTTAAACTTGTTTAGTAGTTTGTTGTTGTTTGTTTGTAGTTATTGACAAATTAAAAATGTAATTCAAAATTATGAAAAAGTGTACTTCCATTTTGCTGTTTTCTGGCTTTAGCTGAAGTGCCAAACAAGCAGAGGCACGAAGTTTAGTTTTGCTCCCAAACCCCCACCAGTGTCATTTTGGCTGGAACTTTGCCTATTACCATATGTATACCTTCATTTTACCTCCACCTTAGCTCCCAAGCCAGCCAGCAGTAACCAAAACTATAAAGTAACTTTCGTCAGCTAAAGCTTATTGCCTCTTCAGAGGGAACTTATTGTATTGCCTTTCTTAAGACTGGAGTGATAGTCCTATTTTTGTTAACAGCTGGGACACCCGATCAAACAACACATCAAAGCCCAGCCACTCTGTGGATGCTCACACAGCTGAAGTCAACTGTCTGTCATTTAACCCTTACAGCGAGTTCATATTGGCAACTGGGTCAGCTGACAAGGTAAACATTACATTTTACCATATGTTGACTGACTTTTTTTGTGTATTAGTAAAGTTCTGAATCCTGTATCACGTGTCCCTTGTACCAAAGAAATTTAGTTTTTAGGATGCATTCAAAGGACATTTAAGTTAAAAGGTGCAAGTTTGTATAGCTGTGTAGAATACAGTGGGTTTTTTTCTTGAGCAGGAAGAATGTGGTTCTTATAGACTAGTGCCACGTGGGATGGATACCAAGCCTGCAGATGAAAGTGGAATTCAGAGCAACTGCGTATGCAGTTTCGTACCATATTTTGCGTAATATTTTAACCCGAAACTGCATGCTCGAACAGCCGCTTCCATATATTTAGAGTGTAGGGGGCAGGTTCTCGGCCTGCACTTATTCCCGAGGTTAAGAATCTGCCCCCCAAGTGCCACAAGCCAAATGAACTGTAGAATGAAAACCATTTAAAATATTCCATTTCTTGCAAATACATTTTTTGGGCACAGACTTTAAATGTAAAAAAAAAAAGTGTACTTGATTACGTTACTGGTCACGATTCAGGCCAGCTTTATTGTAGTATTTCTAACTACTGTGGGGTTGTCGTACAAAATAACACATGGCCTGCTGTGGCCTGCTTTCAAAGCAAGGGTCGGTTGTAATACATACTTTACAAAGCAATGTGGAAAGCTGTTGGAAATTAGTGTGTATGAGTACTTTTTTAAGCCTCATGCTGTAGACAGATTTAAACAGCTACTTTTAGATAGGATCACAAGTAGTCTGTGCAATTCAAGTGTATATATTTTGCTCTTGTTTGGCCTAATGTGTTTTGCATGATGCATCTGGATTTTTAAGGGCCCTTTTTATTCCTACCAAATGATTTCTAACGTTACACTATATTTCCCTCGTCTTTCTCTCAGACTGTTGCATTATGGGACCTACGCAATCTGAAATTAAAGTTGCATTCATTTGAATCTCACAAAGATGAAATTTTCCAGGTATTGTCTTGAATTTTTTTTTTATCATAGCTTTTAGGGAACAAAATGGTTTACACTGTCTGCTTTAAGGGCAAATGAAGGCAAAATGGAAGTATGTATAAAGGACTTTAACCCCACTTGTCACTTTGATCTGACCCTATAAGACTTGGGTCTGACGTAATACAGTCTGTAGCTGTCTTCTCATAAAGGGTTACTATTTTGAGATAATGTGCACAAATTGTAAGCCTGACATGTATATTGTGAAATGCAGAATAGCTAGAAATAACAGATTTCATAATTTTTTTTTTTTTGAGCAGGTCCAGTGGTCCCCACATAATGAGACCATCCTGGCATCCAGTGGAACTGACCGTAGACTAAATGTTTGGGATTTAAGGTAAAGAAATGATCTGACATCCTGTTTAAGGAAAAACTTTCAAACTTATTGAATTTAAAATGGATCCTTACAATTGATCACAACAAACTAATTTCCAAAGTATAACAGTTTCCCAGTAAGACTTGAGAGAAATACTGTGTACTTGTATATTACTATGCATTCAGTTAGTAAACTCTTCACTCGCACTCGCCCGTAGCTTCAACACCAAACTCATTTTTTCTTAAACAGTAAAATTGGAGAAGAGCAGTCTCCTGAAGATGCAGAAGATGGTCCCCCTGAACTTCTGGTAAGAACGAATAGCATACTGTTACATGAAATTCCAGGATACCCAAAAATATAGTACAGGTATGGGACCCGTTATCCAGAATTCTGGGGACTTGGGGTTTTCCGGATAAGGGAATAATTCAGATCTCCTACCTTAAGTCTGCTAATAAAATTATTTAAACAGTAATTAAACCCAACAGGATTGTTGAGACTCCAGTAAGGATTAATTAAATCTGAGTTGGGATCAAGTACAAGCTACTGTTTTATTATTAGAGAAAAATGAAATCATTTTTAAAAATGTGTATTACTTGATTACAATGGAGTCTGTGGCAGATGGCCTTTCTGTAATTCTGAACTTTCTGGATAATGGGTTTCCAGATAAGGGGTGCAATACCTGTAATGTTAAGCCCTATTTTTTTTCCTTTTCCCTTGCAGTTTATCCATGGTGGTCACACAGCCAAGATATCAGACTTCTCATGGAATCCTAATGAACCATGGGTGATCTGTTCTGTATCTGAGGATAATATCATGCAGGTCTGGCAAATGGTGAGTAACAGCCGAAATTTAGATTTTACCACTATATATTTAGATTTTAGCACTATTCATCTTAATAACTATAGATCCCAAGGCCATTTGTGTTATAACTTAGACAATTGCAGAAATGTCTTGCTTTAGACAAGGGCCTACCTCAACTCTGTTATTAATAAGCTCTCTAACTGTTAAGTGACTGGGAATTACCAAAAATAAATGAAAACTTAAAAACATATATCACCTGTTGGACATCATTTTAACATTTTTCATCTAACTGGTTTGCATCAGAATTGCTAATATAAATTCTGCACAGCCTCATTAGAGATTACTGTAGACTTTCATTGCTTTTGTGCAAAGTTGTGGTAGGGTTAGCCCAATTTTTTAATCAGGCCTTTGACAAACTCGAAATTATAAAATATTAACAGGAATAGGAATAATTTTATTTTTGCTATAGTTTAGAGACATTTGTTTTCATGCATGTCAAGTGAAATGGAGCCCTTACGGGGTTTTTTTTTTTTTTTTTCCAGGCGGAGAACATTTACAATGATGAAGATACAGAGGGTGGTGTTGATCCAGAGGGTCAAAGTTCCTAGACATTGCTATACTGTCCTGTTTCTTGCAAAAACAGACATTGTGTCTTCTGCATCCAGCACTTGGACATTGGCCATTCATTGCCGCACAGAGCTGCTTCTGGCTCCTCGTTTTCCCCAGCCTTCTCTAATCTCGCTTTTACTGGTTTTGTGAGGAATCCCCTTTTATTTTATATATATATATATGGTTATTTTATATAAAATTCTCATTTTAACCATGTATCTGCTGCCAAGGAGTTTTTAGAAGCAAGGAGGGGTAGAGAGCTCATCGTCTGACACAGTCTGGATATCCCCAGTGCCTTCCACTGCATCTGATATAAAGAACTATTCAGGACCAACACTGTTGCGTTTAAACATTCCTCCCAATCCTATATCCAAGCCCTTCCTAAGGACTGACAATTAGCATTTCTTGTCATTCTTTTAACTAGCCTTTTATTGTTTGAATTGGGGCTGCCCTGTACCAAACGGTGATCTTCAGAAGTTTTTTTTTTTTCCTGATATTTAGATGCAGCCAACTGAATCAAAACATTTGTTTTCATATGAGGTCAAAGAATTTCCCATTAAGCAAAAATATTGAGTGTTTTAAGGCCAATTTCACTCAAATGTTAATATGCAACTTCTGTTTTGTGTACAGACTAACATTAGATGGAGGAGTCAATAGCGGACTGCACCCTGAAACTTTGATGAATCCCTATTTTGACTATATTATAAATATATCCTCTCCTATCTATGTGTCTTGATACTTGTGCTTGACATTTTTATAGGGGAGAAAGAGGCGTGCCCCTTGTAAGGGCTCAGATTGTCAATTCGCACAGCACCTCACATGTAATAAAAATGTTTGTTTTGTTTTTTGGTCTTTTTCCTTTGATATTAATATTTGTCTAAACATAGTTTGTCAAAACACGTGGCTTTCAGAAAAGATAAACAGCCTATGCTAGTGTGGTCCTAAATAACAGCTTGATTTTAATATCACCACAGGATTCACTACCACTGGTGTTTTAAGAGTAGAGGTGCATCATGTGCAGAATTTTTATTTTTTAAACCTGGCAAAATTCCTTGCTCTTATCAGCTTAGTCAAATAAAATATGACCTTCCCTTATTTAGAACCAAGTCTGCCACCCTTGCTTACCAGAAATGAGGAGGGCTTGCAACGCTAGTGCAGAAAGCTATTGTGCTCTCTGCAGTAGAATTTCTGATTTAAGAAACTGAAATCTGGCTTTAATGGTTAATGGAGAGCCTTTTTGTTACCCAATGGTAAAGTGGGGAGCTGCTGTCTTGAGTGGCAGGAGCTCCTCTGCCATTATTTTGTAGGTGCACTCTTGTGTAAGTTTTGTTGGAAACAGTATGCAGAAATACAGGTGCGAAAACCTGATTTTTAAACAATAATTCAAATCAGCAATGAGTTAGTGTCCTTTTTTATATACCCCCGGGACAACGACCAGATTGCACTTTGTTAGGAGGGCAGCAGTGAGTTTTTTTTTTCCTCTTTTATCTCCTTCTCCTCTATGTGGAAACAGGGAAGTTGTGACTTTCTAAGTGATGTCCATCTATAACTGCAGGGCTTGCATTCAGTATAGGCACTATACTGAGTGGAGTCATAGTAAAAATATGGTTTCTTCTCATTCCTTTTTTGTCACTGACTTGAAAAGTTGTCCATATATTTCAAGGCATCCCCTGTAATAAAATTAGAGATACTGGTTATTTAGTAGTACAGGTATGGGATCCCTTATCCGGAAACCCGTTATCCAGAAAGCTCCGAATTACAGAAAGCCCATCTCCCATAGACTCCATTTTAATCAAATAATCTTGAATTTTAAAACTGATTTCCTTTTTCTCTGTAGTAATAAAACAGTACCTTGTAATTGATCCAAACTAAGATATAAATAATCCTTATTGGATGCAAAACAATCCTGTTGGGGTTAATTAATGTTTTAGTGATTTTTTAGTAGACTTAAGTATGGAGCTCCAAATTACGGAAAGACCCCTTATCCGGAATACCCTTGGTCCCGAGCATTCTGGATAATGGGTCCTATACCTGTATAACAATGACTTCCTCAAGATCGGATTTGGCAAAGCTGGTGTGGCTCAAGGGGTTACCTTGCTGCTTCTATAAAGAGCCCACATGGATTTTACCTTATGAATATATGGAGATTTGTATTATATAAATATGGGTGCTGACCCAAGTAACTCTTAACTAAACTGTAATTTGATATTTTGCGTGATTGAGGCCTGTGTTTATTACATTTTCATTTATACAGGTATGGTATTTGTTATCTGGAAACCTGTTATCCAGAATGCTCTGAATTACGGAAATACCATTTTAATTAAATACTTATATAATATATAATTTTTTTTTTAATGATACCTTTTATATATAAACCTATAATTAGTACTTAATGGAGGCAAAACGATCGTATTTGGTTTAATTAACGTTTCAATTTTTTTTTTTTTTTTTTTTTAGCAGACTTAAGGTATGGCGATCCAAATTACAGAAAGACCCCTTATCCACAAAATAAGGATAACTGTCCCATACCTCTAGTGAATAATCAGCCTGTTTATTTGCAGAATTTGACACACATGCCACATTTGTGCGATACAAAAGCCTTAAAATATATTCCTAGAGTGCTAGACTAGAGGGATATAATAGTTCAGAAAAACACAGACTCTGCCATTTGCTGGCACTAAAACATGCAATAAATATGGCAAACTGTTTAACACTGTCTGAAGGGTAAAGATCAGAATTTTGAAAGCGAAGTATACAAAAGTATTTACAGAATAAGCAAGCCTAAGTGCAACCACACTATTGATGTGAGTATGCAGATGGTTCATAAATGTGTTACTCTAAGAAGCATTATAGCAGCACTGAGAACAACTGTGCAACTGATGCTGCTACTCAGCCTTTGCCAAAATTGCTCTACCTTCTATAGATGACAAAAGAAAGTAGTTGAATATATAAAAGCTTGCTAACGAACACAAAAGGAGATACGGTAATGCTTGTGTGACTGCTAGCAGGATAACAGATACTCTACTGGTAGCAATACATGCTGAGTTGGCCTGTGTATGGGGTCTTGGGAGGGACTGCAAGACCAATATCTGGCAGGAAATATTGTCAGTTGATGAATGCATCAATACATTTGATGCAGCTGTTAACGGATAGGTGGGCTCTAGGTCTGCTGTACCAGTTGGGCTTAGGATCATCTTGTCATTGGCCAAATTTGGCAGCAATCTGCCCATTTTGTGATCTCAACAAACAAGTGCGTCTCAAAGTGGTATGGCCATCTTAATCTAATAAATAAAATATTCACTGGAATAAACCACAAACCTCAGTAGGTTTCCACTGGAAACTTTTTTGTGAGGAAAAGCATTTTAGCTAAAACGGGGGATAAAGACTGGCTGCTTGATGATTGTTTATGAAGCTGTAGCCTCTACTGTCCAAGATGTGGGTATGGGTAGTTTTTCTTTTACATCACTTTCCCCTGCCTGTGAAGTATTAGGGCTGTGGCACATGGGGAGCTTAGTCGCCCACAACAAATCTCCCTTGTCGCGGGCGATGAATCACCCCGATATGACATCCCACCGGCAAGAATGTAAATTGCCGGTGGGATGGCATACGTGGAAGTTGCCTCTCGAGGCAATTTCGGCAAATCGCTGGCTCCGCGTATACCACCCCACTGGCGATTTACATTCTCGCTGGTGGGATGTCAGTGTGCCACAGCCCTTAGGCTGTAGCAATGTAACTAAGATTTCAAAAACTGATCAAGCTGAAAAGAATCCATTATTGCTCTGATTGCTTCTTCTTGATTCTTAGCAAATGTAAAGCAACTTGCATGGATCCTGATTTATTGTTTTCACCTGTAATACATTTTGTGTGCAACATTTTCATTATGAGCTCTACATGCCACACAGTTTTGTAATGTTATGCATATGAGGAATTAAGAAGCCCTTAGACATGTTAGTGCAACATGTTAGCAGTTTAGCTGTAGTCCAAGTAGAAAGACTCATGTTTTCTTAGTCAGAATGTGTGCTTTTCAAAAAATGTGTTCTAAGATCAACATAGCCCAATTAATTTCATTTGTTCGGTAGTCTTACGTTTGTCCACATATTGTATCCCTCAGCAACCAATTATATATTTATTTTCAAACAGCTGACCAGTAAATTCTACCTGTTGATTGTTTGCTATGGGTACAAGTCAAGTAACCAGGATAAGGCCATTTATTACGTTACTCTAGGAGTGAAAATTTACTGACACTGAAAAGGTTAAAGTGAAGGGAAAGCTACTTAAGAGCCCCCCTTCCCTGACTTTGCAGGTTGTAACCTTAAAGCAAATTGCATTGTCTATTGCTTTGAAGGTGCTCAGTGAACTGCAATCTTGCTAAAAAGGCTTTCGCAATAAAAGCCTGGGGTAAAATCACTCCCTGCACAGATGAAGCAGTGCTGTCTGTGCATATGCTTCTGTGCCTTCAAAAACTACTGATGCTGGACATGTTTGTAAATAAAGCATGCAGGTTTTCTTTACCATTGAAATGCAGAGAAATATATATTTTGAAGTGTTTGCCATGTATTTTAATGAATACACATTCATCAGCCAGGTATAAGAGGTGTTTGTATTTGTGCAGTTTTATTGTAATGGTTTGACAATTCTTTTACCAGGTCCACCTTTTAAATTGCTAAAACATGTAATGTTTTTCAGAGCTGTGCTGCAAACTGTATCTTATATCAGGTGCAAATCCTTGGAATCACAATTAATGAAACTGCTGAACACAATATACCTAGTATGGGGGGGCTGCATGGATTTTTGCTTAGCCGGTTATCTTTTTAAGGCATTTCTGTACAGGGTAGCCACTGAAACATACACTGATAACATTAATCAAGAGATTTTAAATTTAGCTGAGTCCTACCAACAAGTCCAACAAAGAAGTATCATTGCACCGCTAGCTGACCCTACCTATTTCCAAATTTATACACCTACACATTTGTATACCAAACTTTAAGTGCACTTATATCAAAATATCAATGTGCCAAAGGCTGCTGTATTGATTAAAACAAAGTTACATTGGAGTTGGCTCCTTATGTGCATTTTGGCTGTTTTGGTCTTTGGCAAAGTCTGTAATAGTGAAATGTGTATCAGATACACTTGTTTTATTTCATGTGTGGCTGGATACATTTCACTATTATGATGTTAAAAGTATGAATAAAGTTATGTTTAAGGCTGATGCCAGACGTGGCGTAGGGCTGATATTTTCGGCAGGCGGAAAAACGCTTGGTGAAAATACAGCCCTACGCCTGCTACTTGTGCCTGCACCCGAATGAATGAGATACGCTTTGCATTCTCTCGCATTTTCATGCGTATATCGGCTACATGTGCCTGCACCCGAGCGTATCTCATTCATTCGGGTGCAGGCACAAGTAGCAGGTGTAGGGTTGTATTTTCGCCAAGCGTTTTTCTGCTTGCCGAAAATATCAGCCCTACACCACGTCTGGCATCAGCTTTCGGCAAGCGGAAAAACGCTTGGCGAAAATTCAGCCCTACGTCTGCTACTTGTGCCTGCACCCGAATGACTGAGATATGCTCGGGTGCAGGCACATGTAGCCGATATATGCATGAAAACGCGAGAGAATGCAAAGTCTTGCGTTTTCATGCGTATATCGGCTACATGTGCCTGCACCCGAGGGTATTCCATTCATTCGGGTGCAGGCAAAAGTAGCAGGTGTAGGGCTGTATTTTCGCCAAGCGTTTCTCCGCTTGCTGAAAATATCAGCCCTACGCCACGTCTGCCATCAGCCTTAAATCACTATTTCCATCATAAATAATTTGTGAAATATCAATAAATCGTTACATCGATAAATAGGATAATGTGTTCTTGTGCACTTTGGTACAAACTCCTTAATAATGCTGCGTACGTGGGCACAGGAATATTAAAGTTTCTGGAGACTGACTTGTAGCTTTGAGTGTGACTGTGATTTCCTTAAATGATCTGTTCTACCTACTCAGACACTTTGGTGTTTTTCTTTATTTTCTCCATGTTCAGTGTGATGCACATAGACACAATACAGCAGAATGAGAAACCAGTTTTCTCAAGTCATACTGGTTGCATGTGTGCTTCTTAAAGTGCAGACAAATGAAACTCATCATATAGGGATTTACTTGCGAATTAAAGGAAAGCTGACCGCTTGAAATCCAAATATTTATTCTAAATGGTGCTACAAATTTTTCCAGCCCATTTTAGGATTCTGCGTGGAATTATATCCAGCTTTTTGTGTTTTCACATAGCAAACAAAGAAAATATATCATAGTATTATTTTAAAAAAATGTTTTGGCAGAACTGGTGCATTATCTGAAAAAAGGTGCTAATATATTTGCCCACAATTGTATATAGACATTTGCTGAAGGCAAAAACAGTAAAAGGAACTTTTAGTTCTTTCTTTTAGTTGCAAAATTAGTCCAATCTATAGATGATTTTCTTAAATGCATATTTTTTTATAGTATACCTCAGTGCTAATGTTTTTCTGCTGAAGTACAGACTTGTTTTGACTTCTGACTGTGGCGTAGAATTGACCCTAGTGTCTTGTGTAAATGTTACTGGAATTTCAGTATTTACACCAATAGTGTCATTTAAACATAAGTTGTTCCTAGAGCAGTGATCCCCAACATGTTGCTCACCAACCCCTTGAATGTTGCTCCCAGGTGCTTATTTTTGAATTTCTGGCTTGGAGGCAAGTTTTGGTTGCATAAAACCCAGTGTAAAGCCAAACAGAGGCGTCTATAGGCTGTCAGTCCACATAGGGGGCTACCAGATAGTCAGTTATAGCTCTTATTTGCACCCCCAGGATTTTTTTTCCATGCTTTTGTTGCTCCCCAACACTTTTTTCCATTTGAATGTGGCTCATGGGTATAAAAGGTTGGGGATCCCTGCCCTAGAGGGTCCCCTAAACACCAGTTCTGTAGTGCTACACTGTGTGCATTTGGTCTGCTGCTGTTCTCTGGAATACACTAGCAATGCTGTCCAACTTATTACATTTAGTTAAAAAAAATGATATAATATTGTGAAGTCAGCAGTGCTTGTAAGCAGACTGGGGGCCATAAAAATAATTTGGAGGGCTACATTCATCCCACAGGCTCTGCACTAAGGAATTAGAATATGCTAGAAGATTGTGACTTGGGGGCGTACCCCCATGTCTATGATTATAGCAGATAAATTGTCAGCAGTTTTTTCTCTACTCAGATATAGCCCCTCATTTGATCTCAAGGTAGAAATACTTAAATTCATACATAAAAGAATCTGATAATTTCCTAAAATTTAGGCTCATCATCAGTCATACTTTTTTCATGTAGTCAGTATAATATAGTAGTCTCTCCACTGCCAGGTCACTTTCATAAAAATAGCTTGGAAGGCCACATCTGGCCCCTGGCTCTCTTAACCCCCCCCCCCCCCCCATAACATAAGCAGTGGTCAGGTTATATACTGAGCTGAGCACTAAATCTCTGGGCCAGTTTTTACTCACTGGCACTGTTTAAAGGACATGTAAACCCCACACACAAAAATGTAATCAGTGAACAGCCTCTTTGAAATCTTTCAATACCTGCCACACTGGTTGTCCAGAGGTTAATAGTAAGGCTGCAGCATCCCCTTTATCACTTAGATTTCCTTCTCCTCCTGTAATCCACTCGGCCCCCTCCCTCAGGAATTTGCTTTGGCTGTTGGCTTTTGGGCATGCTCAGTTGTTCTAAGCTCAGATTACCAAACACGCCCAACCAGTGAAGAGACGGCATTGCTGGTTTCCATAGAAACTCAGCTCTAGCTGTCTGCTTCAATTTTTTCTCCCAACCAACTCTCCTGAGCTCAGCTCAAACAAAGCAGAACTTTTATCAGAGACAGTTCTGCCTGTGTGAGCCTGTATTCTTGATTAAATGTATGCTGAATAAGGGTCTGTGTGTGTAGGCTGCTTGCAGATTTAAATGTATCCAATTATGTATCAGAGGAAAAATGGCCACCACGTGAAAGCTGCTATTTGCATTAGGAAAATGTGATGGTGCTGGCAAACGGAGGGGATATATGCAGTACAAATGATGCCATTTGGGTTGGGGAGATGTGCCCAACTGATATACATTGTAGGCAAATGTAGGCTTTACATGTCCTTTAAGTGTTTATAGCTCTAGCTTCCACCCCTTTGTTTTATTTGCATATACATGTCCATAGCAATCCCAGATTCTGCTTTTTTCCTCTTACTTGTATATTGCTAGCTCATGGGCCAAACTCCTCCGTAAATCTTCCAATTCCTTGTTTTGTTGCTGCTGCAATTGCACAGTTATCTTGGTTTCTCTCCTACTATCTTCCAATTCCTGTATCTGCTCCTAGAGAGAAAGGTAAGGATTAATATATGTCAGACTAATCAACATTACCATCAACTTCCCTGCTGTCGACTTGTTGATGTACATACATATTATGCCCTTACCATATCTGGCAATCAAGCATTTAAATACAATTTCAATATTTCCTGAGTGCAAATGGCCCTAACCAGACTTCAGAGCTCTTGCTTATTAGTTACAAACAATGTAGACCCTACCCCCCCCCCCCCCCCCAAGTTTTGTATCATAGTTCAGCCAACTGTTTTTCTCTTTAACTATCAGACCCTTAGGATCTTGTGTATATACTTTCAAAGTAGCAAAATTCAGTCAAAACAAAAATGGGGAAGGGCAAAGATACCACTGGTGGGCCCAGAAGCCCTATACAAATTTGCATCAGTGCTGCTCTTACACACATATTTGTTTATGTTATGGATGTTTGCTCTAAAATGTGTAGTCTGATTAATTGTCCATTTGATACTGATATTCATCAGTATCAATGGATCCCCAACTACCATGCAAGTATGTATTTGAGGTGAGGAGCACATCCTAAAGTAAAGCACATGGACATTATGGACATCAGTGCATAGCAGTGTTCCTCTGAAATGCTAATGGACTGGCATTTTACTGGTGGGGAGTGAATTAAACGTTCAAATTATTCCACATAAATATACATACTCAGAAAAGTAACAAGTGTTGGAGAAGCAAAGCATAAGCCTGGGATTTAGGATGTGGGGAAGCACTAATTTTTTTTAAATAAATCTATCAGTATTAGACACACCTTATCTCACAACTAATATTTAGGAGGTAGGGGTTGATCATAAAGGTATGTACAGATGGTGGAGATTGTTATTATGTATTTGGCTAAACAGAAGTTTTTTCTATCATGCCTGCTCTATCATTGTTTCTTCAACATTAAAATCATACCTTTCTTACTGGGTTTTTCAAGTTGCAACACACCACAAGTTTTCGTTTCAGTAGGATCACATGTATGCCAGAGGTTTTTTTGATTCTTAGAAAAAAATATTGGATGCATTATTTGTCTTAACAATTTTAACAGTAGTATCAAGAACCTTTAGACCCAACCCTAATGTTTGTTTATGTGAAAACAATGAAGCATAATATTAATCACACTATTAATCAGAAAATCATCTTCAGGTTGAACCTAGTGGTTTGTACACTGCCAGACAGAAGAGTAAACTGCAGGATTAGGGTTTTTGTAGGGATATTATAACTAATTATAAGTAATGAGACCAAATTAGTATATCATGAAGTGTTTGTTTACTGGAGCTACATAACCTGCCCATGTTTGTGCGGGGGTGGGGAGCAGTAACATAACTCCATAGAACGCCTTTGCCATGACTGGCATACTATATCAACCTATTAATAGATTCTTCCCACTGTGACTCATAGAGTTATAGAAGGACACAATTAGGCCAGCAATAGAGAGAGATAGTGAGGGAATGGTGTTTGGCTCTGCTTGCAGGCCTCCTTAGTGCAGCAGGTCCATTAGCACATGCTGAAGGCAGCTTAGTTTGCCCAGAGAGAAAGACAATGAAACATTTCTGGATGCACAGCTGTCAAATTATTACCATAAATTAATTTAATTCACCGGCTTGCTGTTTAAGCAATTGCAGAAAAGTATTACACATGGGTGTTTGGCATTTTATAGAAATCTGAATAGCTCAAGTAGCTCAATAGATTCAAGTGTATAGAATATTTCCCTAATTCTGAGGTATTTGCTGCTATTTTGGCTGTCCTGACTAACAAATTTTTCATAGACTGAATGTTGTTTTAACGAATCTATAGGAAATACTTAACCAAGCTTTTCAGGGCAGGAACCTCATTCTAATGTGTACTGAAACTCATAGTATTTACATATTATGTACAAAATGGCAGATAATTGTGGTTCTGTGCATAGTGAAAGCTATGCCAACATACATTACAGTTCATTTGTATGTTTTGTCCCAGTTCTTACTTATTGTATTGAATGGTTGTACCCAGGACATGGTTATGTGTGTGTTAAAAAAACTCTGCTGTCTATCTCAGGTGCACTCCATCTTGTGTATACCATCTCACAATGGTTAGGCACAAACCCACAACTATACTAACAAATACACACAGTACATATTTCTGGACTGACACTAGGATTGTGTGTTTTGTTAGCTACAATGGAAAGGCAACTGGCCAGCAGAGTAGACAGTATAAGAGTTGTTGGTGGTGGACACATTTTCTTTTAGAATGTGAGAGACTGTCTACAATTGCATTCAAGCAACTGAGTTGATAGCAGGGCAAAGAGGCCACAACTTGGTAAGTGCACAGACATTCCTTTCATTCCAAAAAAAAAAAAAAAAAACACAACAAAAACTAGTAGAGTAGTAACGGTGGAATCCAGACTCACCCAGGCACCATGGGGACTTTTACACCAAACAACTCATAAACAAATGATGTGGCTCAATTGAGAGTTATAAAGCTGCCTGCAAGTAATGTCCAACCAAGTGTTCACTGCATAATTTAATGAAGAACCATCATACTCCATTCTGGAACACCAATCAATAACAAGAATCAGCTTACCAAAGAAAGTAATTGAAGGGCATTATCCAACATGTATATCACAGCTGGGAAATGGAACCCATAAATAGCAAAGCACTAGAATAAGGACTTAGGTTTCCAAAGAAAGGATTTAAAGTTGAATTTATAAACTGTTATTTGCATCTTTCAGTATAATGGGGATAGCCAACAGTTGCAATATCATGTTTCTTAGCATTCTCTCTAACAATTATTATTATTATTAACATTTATTTATAAAGCGCCAACATATTCCGCAGCGCTGTACAATAAGTATCCCAAAGTCAGTTATGGTATGGAAACAGACTAAGATATAAGGCAAACAGCATAGACTAATCATTTATTGTTTGTGCAGAAAGCACAGGGTCAGTGACAGTAATCTGCCTAGAGGTCATGGCAGGCAAATCAGGTTTATTGCCAATACTGAGTTTAGATAACAAAGCATATGCAGCACATCTCTTAAATAGAGTACTTGAAAACAATCAGTAAACCTGAAGTGCATCTAAATGTACTACATTGCTGAGAACCTTGCAGACGTTTAGATGACATGTATGTTCTTGAAAATATAAAGGAGGTATAATGTCGAGAAAAGTAACTAAAATGTGCCCCATGTTACATTGTCCTTAGAGATTATGGTCAAATTAGAACATGAGGCTTTACAAACATTTAAAAAGTAAGAAATTGCCCTGCTATGCACTCAGTATTTCTCTTTGATATATAGATAGGGAACACAGCCATCAGAAACCTTCTTAGACCTCAAGCATTGGAGAAATTTAGCATCTAAGCTCCCTGTGATTTACTGAACAGTAGTAGTAGTAGGGTCATGGTCGAGGCTCTGTGTAGAGGCAGTTCTGTAGCTTATAAAGTAGAAGTATTGTGTCCTTAGCTGCCATTGCTAACTAGAAATAGTACCTTATACCAATATACACGTAACTCTTGTCCTATTGTGTTGCACCATAACTTCAAATCTGGAACTACTAGTTTTCACTAATTGCATGAAATTATCAATTCAATTGATATTTAGTTGAATGTTTCTACAGTGTAGTCTAGCAATACTGTAGGGATTTATAGGATTAACAATCTCTATAGCTTTAAACTGTATCTTCCTTATTTCCATTGTCATCACATGTATCTATCTTTCCTATTTACCTATTTCTATATTATTGGCCCATAGGTATGACTACTTCCTGCCACACTTTCATATAGTGTTTGGTTAGGAGTGAATCTTCCTCTTTGGCCTTAAGCAGTTCATCTGTGTGGATGTGATTTCAGAAAGCCTGGGATCCACACAACCCAGAAATGTTTGGCCCTAGAGACAACATCCTATCTAGAGAAGTTGGATAACAGGGACCCCGTAAACAATAATTTAGTAAGTGCAGGATATCTTTTGTTATAGCACTTTCTAGGAAAGTGAGTCAGATCAAAATTAGCTACCAAGAGCAGCTTCTTTGCTCCAACTAGGAAAGATAGCTAGGAGTGTTCTCCTTTACAGGCTCTGCTGCCTTAGTAAAGAGACCTCAGTAGTGACAAGGGTATCAGGCTTATGTTTGTTCTTCCTAATTCAGGTCTGCTGTATAGGATCCGGAACACTTAAGGTGGAAATCCAAAGGACTTTGTTACTATCCTTCCTACTCTCAACAGTTGTGTATCATTATTAAGAGAAAGATTGCTCTGCATTGAACCTGCCAACTCATTGCTCTACATCTGTATTGTAAGTATTTTCTGCATATCTCTGTGGATCAATTGTGTTGGACAATAAAACCAGTTCTGTTTGAGTTTGCTGCAAGAGCTCTCTGGTGTCCTTTATTTCTTATTTTTGCACAAAGCATAACTGAGTTGTAGTTGCAATACCTCCCCCTTGATCCTTCTACATAGCAAACACCCACCTGTGTGTTAGAGTCCAGTGTATCCCATGTTCTATAGCCATTCTAGCTGGTCCTTGTTTTGCAGCCAAAAAGGGGTTACACTGACTATAACCCTCCTGTTTCCCAAGTCAGGACCCACCTTCTAAAATCCCTCCCATCACCCTACCTGTGAATTTTGGGTATCCATACCCGATAAAGATGAACTTCCTCTTCCCTTTTCCTCTTCAGGAGAACAATCTGTTCCTGAAGGCTATTCCTCTGCACTCTCATCTTACTTGCCTCCCCTTGTAGTGGTCTGAGTTCATCACGCAGCTTCTGCAGCTCCTCCTGTGCTTCCCTAAGTGCTGCTACCCCTCTTTCGCTATGCTCCAGAAGCCGAAGTAATCTGGGTTCATACTGCTCCTCTAGAGAACTGTGTTGCTCCTCTGTGAGACTTTGTAGCTCTGCAGAGAGGCGCCGCCTATCCTGAAGTGCCTGTGATGTATGCCTGGTGGGCCCACTCCTTAGTTGCTGTTGAGCTCCTTCTTTTTGCTCCACAAAAGCAGTCCTGAGCTGGGTGAGCTCCTCTGCCAAACGGGAAGCAAGAGTCTCAAGGCCTCCACGCTGTACTTCTTTGTCTTTTAGCTCTTCACGCTGATTCTCCAGCTGAAATTGGCATGCCACATATTCTCTGGTCACATTAAAGAGCTTGCATCTTACAGTACGAACTTCCTCCTGCAGACCGTCCCTTTCTAGCTCTGTCCGAGCCTTCTGCCCATATGCCTGCAGTACCTCTTCATGTGCCCTCCTAACTGCTTCAAAAGAAGGTTCTCGAAGCAGTGTCAGTTCTCGAATAAGTTCATCGCGTTCTCGCTCCAGCTGTTCCACTGCAGCAATGCAGAACTGGAACCTTACCCCCACATCCTCGAAGGACATTGGTCCAGGATCATCTTGGACATCATCAGGATGAGGTAAAGAAGGCTCTGGGACAGGTCTGCAAAGAAAATAAATACAATGGATTGCTTAAAATCTGTTGCATGCTCCCTCCCCCACACGAGTGAAAGAAGATGTCTATTAGGAATAACCATTTAACCACACAAAACCCATCAACTCCTTTAGAAGTTGGCCCAAAGGATATGTCTCCCAGTTGCAATACTAAAGGCCCAAGGACTCAATTGCAACATATGGTCTGGGCCCATCATACTTACACCGCTCCAGAGGCCACCAACTCCATATCTCAACCCAGTGATTCACATGTATCACTCAATGATTCCTTTAGTTTCTGCGTGATCAAAAGATTACCTTTTGTGGTTCCTTTTTAAGGTAGACTGGGAACTGTAAAGTGTAACCTGATCATACTGTGTTGGGGAAAGGACTATAACATCAAAGTAGTAATGTTTATTAGTTTAACACACAAAGGTTTCTGTTGATGTTAAAATATTCCATTTTAAAGGTTCATAAGTTTGAAATAGCTGTGGTAGCTGTAAAAGAGATTTTGTTAAAATATTAAAAATGTGTTGAAAATCCTAATACATTTTAGCTAATTTTATAAATAGGGCCCTTACATGTAATACAGACCTCTTAAACTGGCCATACATAGTTAATTTTAATGGGACAGAACAATAAAGTTAATTTTAATGGGACAGTGCAATATTGAACCCAGTGGGTTCAATATTGCACTTCAAAAAGCTGGGTATCAATGATCATGGGTCTTCTGGGAGGATAAAGGAAACAAAGCACATGTAAAAAGTATACAGGAATTGTTAAAAACAAGATTCTGAACTGTACTGGTGACTAGCAATGAGTCCAGGCCTAATTCCTATTGAGGTCTGGAGAAGCTGTAGTTGGGAGAAGTCATCCTTTAGATCTTGGCCAAAGTTTGTAAAAGAAATCAATGTAGAAATGTAGAAAGCTCATTCATGGCTATAGCAAGCACTTGATTTTAGTTATCTAGTCCAAAGTGTGTGCTGTCAAATTTTAATATAAACTCTCAATCATTTTGTCAGTGTTTCATGTTAAGTTCAGAATGGAATAATAAATTGTATTCGTAATAGTATATACAGGTATATATTGAAACCATTTAATGATTATTTAGCAAATTAAGGGAGAATTGTAAGAACAGAACAAGCATCTGCTTTTTATGCAATGACAAAGAAAGCACTAGCAATTTACTGGGCTTGAAATATCTGAGCCAGGTTTGGATTATCTCAGATATATTTTCCAGGACAAGGCACTTAACAAAAGAAGCGAAGAATAATTCTTTTAGTAAAGTGCATGTCTGGAAAAAATATAAGGGATAAATGTGCCCTGCATAATACCCACATACAGCCATGGAACCATCAACCACAGCTCAGCACTTCAGTTCAGAGAAAATTGGCTCTTTGCCTATGTTAAGCAAAAGGCGACCTTTCTCTTGGCAAATCTGGATGGCTTTTATTAGTCTTATCATTGCTGCCAGTAAAATGAAATCATACGTAAATGCCTTGTGAATGTGAATGTATGACATTTAAAGAAAAAGAATATAGGAAACGAGATCTGCAAATTCTTAAAGAACCACTAAAGTCCAAAAATGATACTTGTCCAGTTACATATCTACACAAAGGCATGAGGCATGTGTTTCTTAAAATAGAGCAAAGTGCACTTTGTCCAACACTTTAGGTTTGGTGCCACCCACATGCAGATACAGTGGCGTAAATTAGCGAGCCTACCATTGTGCACAACATTTCTTGTGCATGACAAGTCCTGCAAGACAAATGACTAGCAACCGTCCTTTCCTTGTGGAATAGTTATACCTAGAATAGTCAATACGCATACATGTGTGACAATAACCTCCACCTTTACGTAACATTACCATAGTAATAAGCCTCTGTTTTGGTACAATTAAGAGCTCCAAAAATAGTAAAATACTTGTACAGCAGCACATGGCATCCAAGCCCAAAGACACTGCTTGATAGGATATGAAACTGCACACAGCCCTAGTCATTCCTTATTGCTCATTCATTATACAGGTATTGGATCCCTTATCCGGAAACCCGTTATCCAGAAATCTCCGAATTATGGAAAGCCTGTCTCCCATAGACTCCATTTTAATCAAATAATTCAGAATTTTAAAACTGATTTCCTTATTGTCTGTACTAATAAAACAGTACCTTGTAATTGATCCCAACTAATATAATTAATTCTTATTTGATACAAAACCATCCTTTTGGGTTTAAAGGAGAAAGAAAGGTAAAAACTAAGTAAGCTTTATCAGAAAGGTCTATGTAAATACACCCATAAACGCTGCACTGACTTCTCTGTCAAAATATTTCTTGTGTCTGTAATTCCTGTGCCAGAGACGTGCAGCTTTCTGTTCTCTGCTCTTTCCTGCTCCCCCCCTCTCAAGAATGCTAAGAACTCACTCCCCCCCTTGGGAATGTGGATCTGAGCCAATCAGCAGGAAGCTGACTCATAGGGGCAGATTTACTAATCCACGAATCCGAATCCCGAAAGGGAAAAAATCATATTGGAAATGAAAATTTTGCGACTTGTTCGTCACCATCGCGATTTTTCGTATTTGTCGCGACTTTTTCGGCACCGTCGTGGCTTTATTGTATTTTGTGCCATTATTTTGCCGCCATTGCGATTTTTTCGTATTGCGCGATAGTAAATGGCGGAAAAACCAATCCAATATATACGAAAAAATTGCGGGACATACGAAAAAGTCGCGAAAATACCGATCATTGCGAAAAAACGTTTTTGGACCGTTTCTGGATTAGTAAATTAGTAAATTAGCTCAGTTAGTCTTACTAACTGAGCATGTTCACTTGGTCTGGGTGTCTGTGCAGGAGTGAGGCATTTTGGGAACTTTTTTACACAGCTCGGGAGACTTAAGGGCACTATTGAGACAACTGAAGGTATGCCTGCAGCTTGAGATTAACTCTTTACTAGCCTTTCCTTCTCCTGAATGTTTTATTAATTTTTTAGTAGACTTGGTCCCAAGCATTCTGGATAACGGGTCTTATACCTGTACATGCAACAGATATTGTTTCTGCCCAACTCATAGAGCTGCCCTTGCACAAGGGGGTTACTCTCCCTGTATGTATGCAATGTGAAACTGGATTCAGTATATTATGGGAAGAAGGAAGCACAAAGATAAGCACTTTGGACTATTACAAGGAAAAGTCACATAGTTTCCTTATTGTAAGACCTTTTGGGCAGGGCCCATTTTGCCACTTGCATTGGTTATTGGCTGCTTTGTATGTAAACCTGTATGTTCAATTTATATACCTATTTACTGTACATAGCTGCGTAATATGTGCTTTATAAATATGTGGTGATGATAATAATAATGGTCCCACACACAGGATTGCAGAAGTGTGTCAAGAGCAGTTGAAAAGTGTCAATACAGGCAGTAGTTTTATAGAAAGCAGATCGACAGGTGTGTATGTGTGATAGCTGGCATGGATGTGAATGATATCTAAGCAGGATTGTAACTTGGTCACGTCGAGGCCCCTGCGAAAAAAAAAATGGCATGGCCGCACCTCCTAGCCCACACCACCTGCTATTTTAAAGGTAGGAGAGGGGCTGGGGAGGGGGGCTACGGTACAGCAAACCCTGGATTCCAGGTCACCCTGTCACCCCCCCCACATCCATAGGGTCTGCTGTAAAGCACTGTGATATATGTCAGTGTTATGAATAAAGAAGAATGATCAGCAGGGTGTGACTGGCCCAGTCCGACCCTGCTGATCATTCTTCTTTATTCATAACACCGACATAAATCACAGTGCTTTACAGCAGACCCCCTACTGACTGTTCCTCCCCTGACGAGTTCAATTTATATGCGCTCGGGGAGGACGTCGGGTGGGGGCCCTGCGGGGGGGGTTAGGGGGCCCCTGGTGGGGGGTAGGGGACACGGCTGGCTGGGGCACCTGCAGGGCCCCTGGGGTGGGAGCCCTGCATCCCCCAGTTCGACCCTGATGATCAGAGCCATATTTATCACATGGGCAACAAAATGATCCCTGCCTGGGGGCAGCTTTAGAGGAGTGGCCCTCAGGTGCCTATATGGTAAATTTAAAAAACATACAAACTGCCCTCCAGCCCACCAGCTGATACTTATTGAAAAAATCCAGCAGTGGAGCTAGGGTTGCCACCTGTCCAGTTTTGACCCAAACAAGCCAGTTTTTCAAGGGGCTATCCGTGTCAAAACCTTCTTCCAGGTTTTCTACATTCTGAAAACTGGACAGAAACCCATGGAATTGCATCAGTCGGACGCAATAACCCCGCCCCAGACATCATCACTCAACACACAACGTCATCACAATGATGTTGCGTGATGTAGTTGATGGTTTGTGGGTTTGAGACCCTGCAAATGTAGGAACCCTAGGTGGAGTGTGGGGGTGGTAACCATCCCTGCTGCAATCAGACATGCACAGGACGGCAGGAACTAAATACATCACTGATAAAAATAACTTAGGTTAAGTTAGGGGAACTAACAAGAATTCTGGCATTTAATTCACCATCAGTGATTAATTTCTCTGTTACTTGATTAATTACTGTTTCAGTTCTTAACATAAAATCTCTTTTAATTTTTTTAATTCAGAGGTTCTGAGTTAAAGGACAAGTCAACCCAAAATATATATTTTTTTGCCTAAACACAATTCTTTGCAACCTTGCAATATACATTGATTACAAATTTGCAATGTAACAATGTGAAACAATGTAACAAATGCCAGCAGACTGACAGACCTGCCTTGCTGGAGGAAAAAAAAAAGTAACAACCAGGAGTTCAGCAAATGCTGCTTTAAATAGCAATTACATTTACAAATAACTTTTAAAGCACTAAAACTTGCTGGGCTACCCTTACATATTTACATGGATCATGGCATATTTTGTATGTAACAGCCTGAAACAATGCAAATCACTTTCATTATTTCAATGCAAATCAGAAATAAAGTAGTAACAAACAGCTGTGAATTAAAAAAAAAAAAACAACTATGATTGAAAATATATAATTAATGAATTGAAAATATTCTTCCTTAATAAGATGTGTTTTACTACCACCACCTCTTTCTTAGGAGAGCTTATTTCAATTGAGACAACTCTGTATAATCAAGCCCATTTCTGTGGCTCTGTCCAAATAAGGCGCGATTCATTATACCGGGGCTTTATCTGTGCACTAATTAATTGATTAATGCTGTTCTCCTATATTCTCAGTTGCTCTGCAGTGCCAGGAAGAGGTAAAATGAAAGCACTTTTTCCAGTTCACTGTTCACCCAATTCAGTGCAAAAAAATGAAAAAAATCATAGAAATTTCTTAATTTGAAAAAGAAGAAAAATATGTTCAGCACAAACCATATTCATTGAACTGAAGAATGCAAGTGTACTGCCTATTTGATTTAGTTTCATTTCAGGTACATTCTCATCCTTCTGTTAGTGCCTAATTGTTACCCACTCCTGTGTCTATTACCACATGGTTTCTTTATATATTTGTATATTTAAAATTATAGCTTATTATTTATTTATTATTATTGTTTGTAATATTAATGTATTGTGAAGATGTAATGCTCATCTCATCTTATCTGAGTTGTAAACACTATATTTTAATCTCGCATGATTTTGGGGTTGCCACCTGGCTGGTAATTTATCACTGAAACACAATTTTATCACTAAAATTGATGCTCAATGCCAATGTTATTAATAGGGCAGAAACATAACAGTATAGGAAGGATGGTTTTTGTATGCAGAAATGGTGTAAACCCTACCAGACCTGCAATGAAAATGTGCTCTCCTTTTGATCAGTTCAAATGGACTCTTATATCACCCATATACCAACATCTTTGTCTGGGTGCAACAATCTGTGCTCTGTAAAACTGATAGGGACCCACATTTTCTTTTTAAATTATATTATTATCCCGAATGTTCCCCTTTTAAAATATTTCTGCTTACTTTTTGTGCTGACAGTTTTCTGTTACTAAATATAGATAATTGTCATAACATTTTAACGTTGCCTGAGAATTTTTTGTTAACATTACCTTATTATGTTTTTTTTTAACTCAGTTACTCTTCTAGTTAATTTTGTTTGGGGCTCAGAGACCTGCAGTGATACAAACAGTCAGATTCAGGTGAAACCTTTAAGACAGCTAGAATCTCAGCCATAAAACATAATCAATAATTTTTTCCAGCATTACACATCAGGTTCAGGCACAAATGCACAATTTAATCTGATGATAGTGTTCCTTTAAACCCCTATGCAACTGAATTTAAACAGGGAAGATGTCTTCTGGCCACTCCTTGTGGACTTACTGTAGGGTGGGGTTGTACTTGCCTAATTTTTTTCTGTTTAGAAGCACTGAAAAATCTGATCAAAATGCAACTATGAATTATAGAGTAGCAAGCATATTAAGAATAACCCAGTAAGCAACTAGTATTCTATATCCATGCATTAGTGCTGTGTGGTCTACACGGCACCTGCCATCAGTTCTAAAACAATCTCCATCTGTTTACTGTGGTTTAATGCTATTCTATTGCAAAATCTTACCTTTCTGCCTGGGAGTTTCCTCCTTCCTTGTCTGTATTGGACATGGCATCTGCACAAGCCGACTCTTTATGTTATTAATAAACTGTGCAGAGAAGGCTGAGGTACTTTACCCCCTCCTTACCCACTGGCAGACTCTTGCAGACTGTCACAGAATAACCCCATGTAACACACAAGGAGGGACTCACTGACCTACTGTATGCCCCTCTGGTGATGTGACTGCAGCTCCTTCCTGGCAAACTCTCTGTAAGGAAGAGGTTAATATTTGTACTGGTTGCCAAAGTGGGATTGGCTGCTTCGCTGTAGTGTCTGCAGCACCCAGTGTGCTGCTTAATTTAATCCAGAGGAGGCATAAAGGAATACAAGACTGCGCGCTTTGAGTCTTCTTCATCTTCCCCTATATCTATTAGGAAGAAGACTTGTACATGGCAGGGGACAAGTGCCACACAGGCCTGGGCAGGCAATCTGTAGGTTCTGGCAAATGCCAGAGGGGCTGCTGTAAGATGCTACAGACAGTCAATATTTATTTGGGCCTCTGTGTATTTGAAATGCCAGGACCTGTTTTGAACCCCAGTTCAGACCTGGTACCCCAGGTGGCATGTCACATTGTGTTTAAAACCTTACATTCTTTTTGAAAATTGTATTAGCACAAATCTATTTAAACCGTCTGTAGCTATATACAAATAGCACACCCTTAAAAATGAGCTCTGCAGAAGGAACTCTTATATAAATAAGTTGATTCCATTATGCTAAATAATATATATGTAGGATCCCTGTTAAAGCGCAGCCTGAGGCAAGTGTTTCTCAACTTTCATGGCAGAAATGGCACGGAGTGAGAGATATCGCACTTAGCAGGTGGCAGCAGCTGAAACTGTATCATGGAGGAATGATAATCTTCTCTAAAGACATGTGAGATTGTTTAAAGGCTGAGAGATAAAGATAAGGTCTAATGCTATGTAGAAAGGAATTCCAGAGAAGGGGTGCAGTCGCCCTAAGAAGTCAATGCATGTGTACTGAAGGTGTTGAGGAGTAGACCGTTCGATGGGTGTAATGAACCATTTACACAGGGTAGGGAAGAGTTGTCAACTCCCTTGTAGCAGTTTGTGTTTTATGGAGCAGGCAAGGATAAAAGGCAATGGCAAACTTAGAATATGGACAAAGTGCAAAAAAAAAAACGTGCAAAGTTATCTGCTTTTGCATTTTGCTCCAGTCTAAGTTGCTCATTGCTTGAGGTTCAATTCTTTAGTCTCCTTCAATGGTAAGAAAAACATGTGGCTTACTCTGTAATTCCCTGTGTTTGGCAGCAATGGATACAGAAGGCTTTGTAGCGTGAGATGGGTGTTTCCTGGACAACACTATGTAAGCTGGGCCAGGGGAGGAAAGGCACTAGGGGCTGTGTACTTACTCCGTGCATATGGCAGATGTTAATGACAGGGTTCCATTGCACCTGACTCTGCTACTTCTGGTACCCTTTTGCTGACTTTTTTTTGCAATAGCAGCATTTCGAGGGCTTAGTAGAACTTTTAAGTGCATGGAACACTTAGAGCCACTGCAGTCTCTCTAGTAAATGGGTCCTTGTTTGTCTAACCAATTAAAGCTTTTAGGCCCCTGCCACAAGGGGCAGAGTCTTGCCCTGCGTTTATACACACCCCTACGCTTCAAAGTTCTTATTGTTATGACTGCATCTAAAACTATTGCATCTGGCTGGGTGCAGGCACACAAAGCATATTCCCACATGTAACTGTATATTCGAGCAGTTTTGTGCAATGGCTCCAGGTGCAGGCACAGCAATAAGATTTTTTAAGCGTAGGGCAGATTCTCAACCTGCTGAGAATCCACCCTTGTGGCATTGACCTTAAAGAGCCGGCCGTCTGTTATGTATTATGTACTCCTAACTGAAAACTATATCTCTAACTTGCAGTGCTCTAGATACTGAAATACAGATCCAAGGATTGACTAGCCAAATCCAGAGATAGGATATCAATCATTTCAAACTAAATAACTCCCCCCCACAAACAAAATCTCTGCTATAAGACATGGATGTCCAACCTGCTGCCATCTAGTTGTTGCAGAATTACACAAATCAGCAGCCTCTGTCAAGAAAGTGTCGATATAGGGGTATGTAGAACTGAAACTATATCCAAAAAGCTTAACATTCCTGTGCAATGCAATAAGGCAACAGGCCGACAGGTTATTTCAATTCTAATTATTAGAATTTACTTTGTTCAAAAGGACCATTCATGAGTTAAAATATCTCCAACTGAGAATCATCTGTTTTTCTGTAATCTATATGTCCCAGATTTTTAAGAGTATAATGGCAAGCCTGAAGCACCCCCCATTCTTATTTGCTAACATCTTTAAAAAAAACAGCATACAAATACCCTTAAAATATGAGAATAAAGTTTATTATGGTGTTGTTGTGGCCCCTGGTAACAAAGCAGTGCTACAGCTGTTACCCTGTCTCACTTTAAATGTCATATTTCTTGATCCACTGTAGAGGTCTGGTTTCCCACTAAATAGCTTTACAGGGTTAGTCTCCATTAGGCGTATCATTACTCAGTACACAAGTATAGTCAGGACAGTCTTTATTTAGGTTTGTCTTTTTCCAGTATACAAACTGGCAGAAACACATACACATACTGTACATATACACATGTACACACACACTACACACCCACACTGTACAAAATGTACATAATAATATTATTCTTGCATATGAGATAACACACCCCAGGCTCTAAGTAATAAGCTGAACCTTTGACTCACTTCTCCAGGAATGCAATTAATTTATAAAAAGAAAAGCTGTGTATAATTGGGAGCAGAGCGGCGGTTGAGAAACTGGCATTAGCTCATCTCCTTGTATGGAATAGAAATGAGTAAAAAGGCCTCTTTTCATTGCTCACCATTTTGGAACTGACAGAAACAGCATGCCGGTGTCCCTCTGAAAGATAAACAGTTACCCACATGTGACTGCCCTGTGCAGAATGCTGCTTTTAAGCCCCATCTAGAATTTCCCGTGCAGTTTTGGTCTCCAGTGCCCATATTTACCAGTAGGTCCTATTTAGCAGGCATGGGGGAACCCACTTTGGTTAGAAGGAAGGAGGTTCCTTCTATATACAGTGGCTTGCAAAAGTATTTGGCCCCCTTGAACTTTTCCACATTTTGTCACATTACAGCCACAAACATGAATCAGTTTTATTGAAATTCAACGTGAAAGACCAATACAAAGTGGTGTACACATGAGAAGTAGAAGGAAAATCATACATGATTCCAAACATTTTTTACAAATAAATAACTGCAAAGTGGGGTGTGCGTAATTATTTAGCCCCCTTTGGTCTGAGTGCAGTCAGTTGCCCATAGACATTGCCTGATGAGTGGTAATGACTAAATAGAGTGCACCTGTGTGTAATCTAATGTCAGTACAAATACAGCTGCTCTGTGACGGCCTCAGAGGTTGTCTAAGAGAATATTGGGAGCAACAACACCATGAAGTCCAAAGAACACACCAGACAGGTCAGGGATAAAGTTATTGAGAAATTTAAAGCAGGCTTAGGCTACAAAAAGATTTCCAGAGCCTTGAACATCACACGGAGCACTGTTCCACCGATCATTCAGAAATGGAAGGAGTATGGCACAACTGTAACCTACCAAGACAAGGCCATCCACCTAAACTCACAGGCCGAACAAGGAGAGCGCTGATCAGAAATGCAGCCAAGAGGCCCATGGGGACTCTGGATGAGCTGCAGAGATCTACAGCTCAGGTGGGGGAATCTGTCCATAGGACAACTATTAGTCGTGCACTGCACAAAGTTGGCCTATATGGAAGAGTGGCAAGAAGAAAGCCATTGTTAACAGAAAACCATAAGAAGTCCCGTTTGCAGTTTGTCACAAGCCATGTGGGGGACACAGCAAACATGTGGAAGAAGGTGCTCTGGTCAGATGAGACCAAAATGGAACTTTTTGGCCAAAATGCAAAACGCTATGTGTGGCGGAAAACTAACCCTGCACATCACTCTGAACACACCGTCCCCACTGTCACATATGGAGGTGGCAGCATCATGCTCTGGGGGTGCTTCTCTTCAGCAGGGGCAGGGAAGCTGGTCAGAGTTGATGGGAAGATGGATGGAGCCAAACACAGGGCAATCTTGGAAGAAAGCCTCTTGGAGTCTGCAAAAGACTTGAGACTGGGGCGGAGGTTCACCTTCCAGCAGGACAACGACCCTAAACATAAAGCCAGGGCAACAATGGAATGGTTTAAAACAAAACATATCCATGTGTTAGAATGGCCCAGTCACAGTCCAGATCTAAATCCGATCGAGAATCTGTGGCAAGAAAACTGCTGTTCACAAACGCTGTCCATCTAATCTGACTGAGCTGGAGCTGTTTTGCAAAGAAGAATGGGCAAGGATTTCAGTCTCTAGATGTGCAAAGCTGGTAGAGACATACCCTAAAAGCCTGGCAGCTGTAATTGCAGCAAAAGGTGGTTCTACAAAGTATTGACTCGGGGCTGAATAATTACGCACACCCCACTTTGCAGTTATTTATTTGTAAAAAATGTTTGGAATCAGGTATGATTTTCGTTCCACTTCTCACGTGTACACCACTTTGTATTGGTCTTTCACGTGGAATTCCAATAAAATTGATTCATGTTTGTGGCTGTAATGTGACAAAATGTGGAAAAGTTCAAGGGGGCCGAATACTTTTGCAAGCCACTGTATCCGGAAAGGGTTTTTTACTGTGAGAGCTATGGAATTCTCTCCCTGAATCAGTTGTACTGGCTGATACATTACTGTAGTTAGCTTTAGGAAGGGGTTGGATGGCTTTTTAGCAAGTGAGGGAATACAGGGTTATGGGCAACAGATCTTAGTTCAAGTTGATCCAGGGACTGGTCCGATTGCCATCTTGGAGTCAGGAAGGAATATTTTCCCCTCTGCTGCAAATTAGAGAGGCTTCAGATGGGGTTTTTTGCCTTTCTCTGCATCAACTAGCAGTTAGGCAGGTTATATATAGGCATTATGGTTGAACGTGATGCATGTTCCAACCTAACTTACTATGTTACTATGTATGTGAGACTCTGACTTTGTGTACGGAACTTTCATATGGTACTTTGTGATTGAAAAGAAGGGATTGCATTTACTTCTACGTTCCCTTACAATGACATGTATGAAAGCTCAACTGCAAAAGAACCTAGGATCAACTGTTCATGTGTGAGAGACCTTACAGCTAAACTACGCAAGAGATTAAATTGGATGGAGTATTTTGTTTCTGCATCTGCATCCGATGTATTTCAAAGAGGAAAAAAAGTCTTTTAATACATATATATACAGTATAAATATATATATAAGCTTCCAAGTAAATGCCGGCACTCACGTATAGATAAGTTGCTGTTGCCTGGGTACAGGTCCGAATAATGTTGAAGGTGCTTGAGAGAGGGTCAGCACTCACAGGACTTATATAAACAAATTATTTTATTAAAGAGGAGACTAACGTTTTGGCTAGCACTCTAGCCTTTATCAAAGTGGTGAATACAACAAACACAGTGGGCCTGATTCACTAAAGTTTATCGCACGCTTTTTTGCGGTAAAAAAGACGCGACAATTAGCGCGCGATTCACTACAGCATTACCGCATGAGATAAGTCGCATTTTCGCATGCGGTATTTCTCGCGCTAGTTTTACCGCATACATTCATTTCCGTGCTGAAAAGAATATGATCGCATGATTCACTATAACTTTTGCGCGCTAAATATCGCATTCGGCTATGCGAAAATTAACACCTACTACAGGCAGGCGAAAAATTATACAAAAGTACAGTAAATGATTTTTTGCAATAAAATATGGACTTACAGTGTTATTTATTCAAGTATGTGTTTCCCCTAGAGTGATGCAGCCGCCAGTTTGCAGGGAAATGGTCATTTTTAATACAGTAATTTTCTGCAAGTATTGGCGTGTATGGCTAACATGGCATGCGTTCATTTGCGCGACTATTTATATTTGGCTACAAGTGATGAAATGTTTCGCCAGGCATGGATTCGCAGCGAATTTTTGGACGCGCGTTGAATTTTTTTGCGGCGGATTTTTTCATGCAAAACAATCCGCCAATGGCGAAACGCCTGAAAAAATTTGCCACGCAAAAATTCACCGCACATACAAAAATTTATACAAGCGTCAAAAAATAATAGTCACAGCAACAATTTTTTTGCCCGCACAACATTTTTGCCGTTTCGTGGATCTTTCGAAAGATTTGCTAATTTTCACTAAAGAAACCAGAACACATTTGCTCATCACTAGTGGCTACTATTTATAAGCATCTACTATTTATATGATACCATTTATATGCTACCATTTATATGTGGCTAATATTTATATACACCATTTATATGCGGCGACAATTTTTATACACTATTTCTAAGCTACCATTCATATGCGGTGACTATTCGCGGGCGTAATTTAGCACATGTACCAGCAAATACCGCATTGAAATAGTCTTCGCGAGTTAAATAACGCATGCAATATTGCGCGTAAAAAAGCGCGAGTATGCTTATAGTGAATCGTGTGAAAAATCGCCAAAATTAAGACGCGGTAAAAATTTTAACGCACGCTATAAATAGCGCACGTTAAATCGCACTTTAGTGAATCAGGCCCACAGTGTCTAAAAAGCACAAAGTAGCGGGAAAAAGTGGAGATGACGTCATTAAACGTCGCCAGAGACAGAATACCAGAGATAAATCAATAAAAAACTGAAAACATGCAATAAAACAAAAAACACAAAAGAAATAATCAGTACAAGCAAGTAATCAAAAGGTCTAAGCAGCAGCTTAAACAGAAACAAAAGTATCAAAATTAACATGCTACTTGTAGCTAGCTGTCAGGGATGAGCCGAGAAAGTAACAAGTTTGTATCATTCTCCTGTTGATCTTTGTGTCCTTTACACTTTCTATACTTCAGCCCCCACTGGGTATAATACTATAAAACTTTATTTCTTCTTGGGCTCCGAACCCTGAGCTTCTTTGGTAACTGGCTACAGAAACCTCTCTTCTCCTTGTCATTATGCAAAGGGGACCTCAGCGGATACCTGAACTCTACGAGGTATATAATTAATCTTTTCATTGTATTACGCAGTATGGCTAATTATGGGCCCCAAATTCTCTGTCTGGTCTGGTCTACAATGTTTCCTGCTAACCTTTACCCTCACACTAAAGGGTTGATTATACTCTGCCTAACCACACGTGGGTACACCTGTTCGTCACCACTGGATGCTTTATTGGACGGGTGGTGTGTCCCTTACCCCTGGTTACACCCTAATTCCTGTATGGGTTTTGACAGGTGCTGGACCACACCTAGTATCCAGCGTCCTTTTGGTTCTTTGCACCATCTATTATACTCATTGGTGACAAGATGCCTCCACAATTGACCAACTGACCATGACAACTCTGTGTGTAGTACCCACCTGAGTCTGAAACCCTCCAATGGGTGCCCTTAACCCTCTGCCGTGGACTGCGACACTCCAACAATACCTCTTCTTTGGCTTTTCCAATCAGAGGTTCCTCTCCTCAGCCACTTACCTTTATTTTATCTCTACTTCTCTCACGGTGCGCTGCTCAACTTTGAGATAGCTTACAACATGTCACTTTCTTTCCATATCAAATCACATCTGTGTATTATCTCCTACTTTTGTAGATAGGGATGTGTTATCCCCTGCAAGAATAATGACTCCAATGTTTTATGAACTACAACAAGTGTTTTTGATGATTAACCTGGCATTTTAACCTACTTGACTCTGGTTACTATGATACTGGCAACCTAGCAACCTGTCCCTTCTATGTATATTCACACCCCACATAAATGGATTTGTAATCAAATTAACTTACTGTGATGAACCTCTGAGTACTAATACTTTACCCCTACTGTCCCAATGGGGAGTGGTGTAAAAATTGTAGTGTTACTAAGGCAACCAGTTACCATAGCAACCCGTTTTAGCCCTATTTAAGTTTCCATTTACTGACCAAGTTTTCTTGATTATGTCAACTCATGGGGCTCATGTGAAACAGAACTGTGTTGATACAAACTTGTTACTTTCTCGGCTCATCCCTGACAGCTAGCTACAAGTAGCATGTTAATTTTGATACTTTTGTTTCTGTTTAAACTGCTGCTTAGACCTTTTGATTACTTGTTTGTACTGATTATTTCTTTTGTGTTTTTTGCTTTTTGTTTTATTGCATGTTTTCAGTTTTTTATTGATTTATCTCTGGTATTCTGTCTCTGGCGATGTTTGATGATGTCATCTCCACTTTTTCCCGCCACTTTGCGGTTTTTAGACACTGTGTTTGTTGTATTCACCACTTTGAAAAAGGCTAGAGTGCTAGCCAAAACGTTAGTCTCCTCTTTAATAAAATAATTTGTTTGTATAAGTCCTGTGAGTGCTGACCCTCTCTCAAGCACCTTATATATATATATATATATATATATATATATATATATATATATATATATATATATATATATAGAAACAACAACAAGAGATCCTCTGCACTCAAAAGGGAAGGGCATTTCTTAGTAGCTTAAATGCAACGAATGTCTTAATGTCCTATATATTGATAATGGGTGAGTGCAGAGGATCTCTTGTTGTTGTTTCTATGTATTTTGTGGTCACAACCTCATTGCACCCCCGCCTAATGGTTTAAAATTTAGTGGTTGAGCACAACTTTCCCTTTTTTTGCTATATATATATATATATATATATACTGTATATAAGGTGAAAAGGCAGAAGATCCACTTTTTTTCTTCAGCCCCTATTAGTGGTGTAACTACTCTGTGCTCACATATATATCCCTACACCCCATCTGCTCTCCTATCTAAGAGCTGACATGGAGCATAGGTATATTTGCAGCAATGGAGGAAGCAGACCTGCTTTCTCAATTGTTACACCACTGGTCCCTATTGAGCATGATCAATAAGCATAAATGAGCTTTATAAAGTAAACTTTTACAACTGACTTTCCTTGATTCCAGTTTGGAATCTGCAAGTTATTTTAGTAACTCAGGGGTCATGCAAATTTCCCCCCACCACTGCCCAGTTGTCTAAACTAGTTGCCCGGAAATGCAGATTGCCCCTCTCTGAGCTGTAGTTGCCTGACAAATGATTTGGCTCCTGATCTCAGACGATGAACTATTGCCCTAAAACTCGACTGCTGACTTATAGTAAGTCAGTAAGTCAGAGGTCTTCCCTCTATATACAATAAATCCCATTACCTATAGACGTATAGGCTAATTTAGACATATTGGTTTGGAATATCTGTTTCAGCCTACAACATCTGTTAGAACCCACCAGAGGGAGCTCTTAAGTAGCTTTTCCCACCAGTTTGACTTGGCACAGATAACGGGCCACTCCCAAACCATAGGATTCCATCACAGCCTGGTACCTGCCTGTGGGTGCGGTGGGAGCACTAAGCCACCCAGAACTGGTTCTGCTTAGTCTCACTGCATATTATAAAAAGGGGGAGGAGCGGCCAACAAGGCAAAACAGAAACGAACCCCACCCATAATAGCTAAATATGCACTAGAAAGATGAAACACATCACTATAATTAAGGAATTAAAGTTTTCTTTTTCTGAGCCAGATTTTGGTCTCTCTGTTTCTGTCCCATCTTTCTTTCCTATTAATAACATTTTTCAAATTAAGGCATGTCAAATTATAGGCCATGAGGTAACTTTAGCTGTAATACATTATTCTTCACAGGACTTTTTCTGTAATGGTCCCTCCATTTATTTGAATGCTCTAAAACACTCATGAGAATAAAGAGAGTTATAGTTAAACAACTGCTGAATGCTACATATAGGAGAGCCCTGATAGAAATGCTGCCAGCAATATCTGAGTTTATTATTATATATATACTATCCCATGGAACATTTCTAGGAAAGACAGACATCTTTACTCCCCCACTATTACTCTGAAATGGGACGGCCCACTGATGCTTAAAGTTTAGGTCCCTATCACATGGGTCAATTTTATCAGGAGACAATTAACCTGCCTGTATGTTTTTGGAGTGTGGGAGGAAACTATAATACCCAAAGAATCCCATGCAGACTTGGTGGGGTGCAAATATTGTCCAAATTTACAGAGTAATACTAATAAGTGAATTTCTAAAACTGAAGCCAATGCTGTTTTTTTTTGTTAAAGGCTAAATTTTAATTTATTACTGCTTTTCTCTTGTACCTTTTCGCTTGATTGCAGATGAAATTTAGTAAATCCTGTCTAGGACAGGTTTTCTTATGCTGGCCATACACCGGCCCATTCAAACCAAGTCAGCAGGTTATCAGGCCATATTTGATAATCTAATAATCTAATACTCATTGCATCCATGAGTATTGCATTGGTCTGTTTATGCAGTCCTTTCCCAATAAGTCTCCATAGGCTCACATTTAGATTAAGATCATTGGCCCAAGGGGCCCCCTGTGTTGGGGAATAAATCAGATAAAGATGAGCAACTTCACCAAACAAGGGAATCTTACCATGTATGTCCAGCTTTCAGGGGCAGGCCAAGCTGACCAGGCACCCTAGGCAACACAGTCTGTAAATCCAGACATTTATTACACATTTTCAATAGCGTTTGTAAATGTAATTACAAAGCATTATTTGTCCATTGCTTGACAAGGGGACTCCTCAATTGCCCCTTCGCCTTGAGGTGACCCACTGACCCCCTTGTTACATACCTTAATAAAAACACAAGAAGACAGAGATGGAGTAAAATGGCCACAGCATTTATTCACATTGAGATCAGCACTATGTCAATATATTCCCACTAATTATTAGACTGCCTCTACCTACAGAGAGGATGGCCCCAAACTCTGCTACCAGCAGGAGCTGCATCACCAATCATGACAGGAGTTCAGCAGCCCTGCTGCCGGTCCTGAATCTGCAGTGTCTCGATGATAGGAAATCCAAGCAGGCTGTAACCTAGCACAAACAGTAGTAGTGTCTGTATCTTTCAACCCACTGTGCAGTCACAGGAGAGAACCTTCTTTCTCCTTCTGCTAAAATGACCTGTGCAGTACTCTGGCAAGATTCTTCCGCTGCTGCAATAAATAAATAATAAAACTTAAAATACATTATCGTATAACCACTGTTACTGTTGATACAGAGGAAGGCAAAAAAAACTAACCCGAAGCCAGTGCCAATTATGCGTCAAGAGGGAAAAAATTAAATTGGAAACATTGCCTGGATCAAGCAATTGTAGTTAACTGAGTTCCAAGTTTATACTGTATAAAGGTACAGAAACCACAATATAACAATGCATTCAGGAAAACATCCACATTCAGTTATTAACAGATAAAATATAATATAAAGAAGAAAAATCCTGACATTATTGCAAAATATGCTAAAAGAGGGAGGGTGGTTGGGATGTTTTTACCTGCTCACAAGGAAAGGAAGTGAGTGCATCACATCCCTCTCTCCTCCCCCCACTCCAGCTTACTCCTGCCTTAACTTTTTCCTTCTCACCTAATCACGGTTGCACCTGACTCTGCCAACCTTTAAACATAAACATGAAAAATCTGGCTGCTGGTCAATTTAGCAAGTTAACTCTCCTCCACCCAAGATATTTCCTGCAATGCCTTGCATGTTTCTTTATAGATTAATCAGACAATGAATAGCATAGGAATAACAAGGGATAAATGCCCCCTTTTTGGGATACTAACCAGAGGTCAATTCCTCCATCTAATGAGGCAAACAAACATTACTGCCAGCAGGTGAAAGGGACACAGGAGAGGGGTAAAGTGGAAGGACCTTAGTGTTGCATTATTCTGTATTTTTAAACCAAAATCTACTCAGTGTAGCTGCACACAGGCCAACACTGTGCCTGTCAGTTGAGCTACAAAAAGGATTGGATGAGAACAAATCTGCTTTTCACCATCTGTGTTCAAAATGCAGGTGGAGAAAGGCAGATCATCTGCCACACAGGCCCCTAGCCTTATGGGAACCAGGCAATATTTTTTGCTTGCAGAAAACTGATTGACTTAGTACACAAAACCTAATACTGTATGTCCTATGTGCATCTCCACTCCAGAAACATAAATTTAGACTGCAGACATTTTTAGTTGCAGTCTGTAAAGAGGCCAAATAGAAACACCCATAATTCAAAAGGGTATAAAATAAAAAAATGAAGATCAATTAAAAAGTTGTTTAGAATAGGCCCATCTATAATAACAAAAATCCCCTTTGAGGAAATTAAGACTGGCATTTTTATAAAGCTGGATCAAATATTTTGTGGATTGTTGTTCTAAAATATACATGAAGTTATAAAGCTTCATTATAGTCCATTATCTCAGTCCAATTCACAAGATTGTTTGAAAAAATTGATAATTTTTTATACATTTCAGTCAGAAATAAGATAATACTAGTAAAGATCTGTGCATGTGGTCATCGTGTAGAAATCAGGTGGTAAACGTTTTTTGGACTAGTTACCAGCAGCAAACAGTCAGACACTTACTCAATATTTTGACTGCAGTAAAGAATAAAACGTATTGCTACGTATCTTTGGGTTATTGCACCAAGGTAAATTTGCATTATTTTTCTATAGGAACTATTTCCTTAACAGACTTGTCCTCAGACTTGGACTCAAAATAGCGCTGTCATTTCAAGTACACAGAGGCTCAATTAACCCCCCACAGGTCCAATAAATAGTAAATGCCTATGGCATCTACAGCAACCCCTCATTTGCCAGATTCTACAGATTGCTAGTCCTAACCTGCTTTTCCCTGGCTGCCATAAAAGAACCAGAAAAAAATGGAGCAGGACAAAAAAACAATTACAGGGTAATGCACTAAATGTGCAACATTTTCCCAGGCCTAGTAACTTATAGTAGCAATTAATGCTAAGTAAATGCTACCAGAAGATTATAACCTTTATAATCTTAAAGACATACTGACACCAAAAATGTAATCTTTTTTTACATCTATCATCTATCATGTATTATCTGAATGCTGTTTATAATCTTGCCTTAGATGTGTTTTGCCCAATGCTTTTAAATTACCTATCTGTTCCCCTATGTTCCTCTATGAGGGGACGGCCATATTTGTGCAGCAGGAGTCCGCTAGCATTAGAAGTAATAACTGGCAGGTTGAAAAGGGACAGTCATATTGGCAAAACAGTCAGGTTTAGGAACCTTCAAGTAACAATTACAAAATTGAATCAGCATGACCAATGGGTAAATTTTTATATAGATTAATATTTTAAAGAGTAGTTTTGAAGTGTCAGTATCACTTTAAGCCCATGACTTGGGCAGGGCCAAATACCTGCCCTCTTTTTGCCCCAAACTACTGGCCTAGAATTAATCACCACTTACAGCTTGTCCGTTGTTGGAAATTATATTGGCCACAGCTTATTACATGACATAAGCAATAAAATACATAATCATAAATATAAATAACGAGTAAATAATAACAGTGTTAACAAGTATATTAACAATTATTAAACCGTAATACTTTGAGCTCAAAAGTCCCTGGCAATGGACCAAACTAAGTGCATGACAACCGTACCAGCCACCAGCCTCTCGTGCCTTCCAGCATGGTGGGTACGCAGGGTTGCATGCTTCAACCAAGGTATCAATATATATATATATAACGTAACACCTCCCAGAGACCCATCGCTCTTAGAGAAGAAACATTAAAAACCATGTCCCATTGAACAAGTGGGACTTGCTAAACTCCATTGCCAGGGACCCACTGCCCGGCTGTGACAACGGGCCATCCTCCCTTAACTTCTTTCTTCACCATATCCCCAAAATATTCACCTTCTTGGGTCAACTTAACCTGTATCCCATTACCCAGGCCACAGTTGTGACAACTAACACAAAGGGTAACAGTGGGAGGGTGGGTGGGACTCCGTTTTCTCTTTCCAAAATGGATACCCTCCTTAACTGCACCTGCTTCAAAAACCATATCCTCCACCCCCAAATGCTAAATACTAAGCCCCAGCTATTAACCCCTGTCTGGCAGTTTGTCCCACCCAGTCATGCACCCTTTTTCAGCAATTGCTGTAACAGGCTTCCCTTTCTGAATTTATTTAGCTTGCAGCATTTTAAGGATTCATATGTAGTTTGCAAAGTGCAAAGCACCTTATCAGTTCAAGCATATATCTTAAAGGAACAGTAACGCCAAAAATGAAAGTATATTAAAGTATTTAAAATATAATGTACTGTTACCCTGTACAGGTAAAGTTGTGTATTTGCTAAAGTAACACTACTATAATTTATATAAATAAGCTGCTGTGTAGCCATGGGGGCAGCCATTCAACCTTGAAAAAAGGAGAAAAGGCACAGGTTACATAACAGATAACAGAAAAGCTCTGTAGAATATAATGGGGCTTTTTCTGTTATCTGCTACGTGCCTGTGTCTTTTCTCCTTTGAATGGCTGCCCCCATGGCTACACAGCAGCTTTGTTTATATAAACTATAGTAGTCTTTCTGAGGCAAACACACCAGCTGTACCAGCACAGGGCAACAGTACATAATATCGTAATTATTTTTATACACTTTTATTTTTTGGTGTTACTGTTCCTTTAAATAGTTATGTGTAACTAAAACCCTTTCCTGAGGGGAGCTGCACCAAACTAACAGTGATGGCTGCAGCCAACAATTGCCTTAGGTTGCGTTTTTTTGTGTTTAGCGTCATGGCATTACATGAAAAAATAGGTCACAGTGAGCCATGTGACTGTATCTTCAGTTCAGCCAGACACATGGATTCGTCCGAATCTGAATCCTGACAAAAAAAGCAGAATCTTGGCCAAATGCCGAATCCTGGATTCGGTGCATCCCTACTTTAATGTAAGTAATTTGTCATATTAATTCCAGTCTGTAGACAATTAAATGTTTTTATGAGTTAGTACTCCATAATATTCCTTTTATTCTGTTGAGAAGAGCCCTCTTTACCTCTTGTATTGGTTATTGGTTGTATGTTGAATCTTTAGTAATATGTTTTAATAATGATGACAATTGTCCATTTTAAAATTGCTCTTGAAAACAGAGATTTGTATACTATGTAGTCCCTGGTTAAGACTGTTATAGTGATTTTTTTACTGGCATATCTATTTTTTTATTGTGTAGTCCTCTTTTCTAGTCAAGGTTTTGATTAATCTCCTACATATAGTACTCCTAATGGATAATTCATGCAACTTTATTCATACAAATAAACCACAATGGCAGGTAAAGTGGCTATGGATGTTATACTTCTTTAATGTGTCAGAAATTGCTGTGTTGTCTGATGAGAGGATTTGTAGACATGCTTTACATTTTTTGCTTTGACTTGGTTGTGTTCCTCTACTGCTAGGATAGGGAACTTGTCTTCTTAGGTTTGGAGGTTGTCTAAATATCTTATGGGGTGGGTATGGAAATACGTTTTTCAACTTCTCATGTTTGTGAAATGTGCTTTGCAGATCTCTGGCTCTTTTTCTCATTTATGTGAATGGAGTAGTGGTAGTTTGATGTACTTATTCATAGCACCATATTGATGAAATAACATATGAAGTGGTACTGTAGTGGAAAAGTTTCCATTTTGCAGCACTGGAGTCCTAAGTTTGATTGTTGCCAGGACACCATTCCCAGTGCATATATGGGTATTTAATATAAGCTTTACCCAGGGGCATTTTAGGCCCTAGTGCTACCCAAAGGTGGTCACAGCAATTCCACCCCCATACCCCTTCACACTTTACAGCATCGGAGTGGGGCGAGGGTGGGTCGCATCGCTGGTACAGACATTGCAATTACACTTTCTGCACTAGAAGAGCTGAATTCTGAATTAAAAATCTGAATTTTGGTTCTTAAAGTTACCAGGAGCGGCTTTTTGCTGCCTTTAGTAACCTGGGGGGCACTGCCACCAGAGGCAAGTTTCTGAACCAGTCTCATGGCTGGAGTGCCCCTGGCTTTATCTCATATAAATAAGAACATTTCTAAATATAAGCAGTTACTATTTCTAAAACAATCAAATTACATTTTACTATTGTCTTCTCAGCAATCTGTCTCTCTACAAGAAGGATTTCTGTTGGAGGCAATTACTTTGAAAGACAGTTGGTTCTAATACATTGCCTAGGCAAAAGAGATTTTTAACTGATTACATTTAAATAAATATAAATACGTTTCTTATTTCCATGTAATGAAGATCATATTTATGTTAATTTTTGCAATTATTGCCCTTTAATTTTTTTAAACCATTCACATGGCATAGCCTTGTGTGACAAACTCTGGGAATAAAGGGTCTCTGGAAAATCCCCTAGACTGACCTTGAGTGGTTTTGCGCTCCCCTTGAAGGTGCCTCATTCTTATGAAAACAAACCTAATTTGGCAAGAGCTTCATAACTTTTCCCTTTACTTTTAGTTCTGCAGCACCAGTCTGCACATTAATAATACCTCTCTGCTGCAAAGCTTTTTTTAAAAATGCTATTCATTTCACTGTTAAATGTGTTATTTCTGCATACCAAGAGCTCAGGTTAACAATTTACTGCATGACTGGGAGTAATTAAAAATTATAAATTCTGTTTATTGAAAAAATGTTCTTGGAAGATTGAAAAAAGAGTTCTGGTAAGTGAACTTTGTAGTAGAAAAGGCACCAATAGCAGAATACTCAAAAACAAGTCATTACTTGGGAATTTTTTGTATGCAAAAATATTACATAAAGTACATTTGCTAATACTAATTTTTTTCTGAAATAAGAAACATTATACTGTAATCATCCATATCTTATTATCACATATTTTAGTTCAATGTGGTTTATTATCGCACATAAACAGGAAAATGTGACAAGACAGCAGTACAATATCAGGAGTTTTTGCCCTGCATTATCTCACATTTTATTCATTTCAGTTACAGTATAATTTTTTAATTTGTGTACAAGCTATTTGTCTGTATGCCCTTACAAGCAAAACTGAATTAGATGTAAAAGTAAGTATGGGGATGTTACATAGTTCTTTTCATTACTATAGGCTTTATGACTGTTAGTGGCTGCCTGCTTGCCTAACATCTTGCTGCCCTAGGCCCAGGCCTTTGTGGCCTTTCCACAAAATTTTAAATCTGGGCAGCAAATTGGCAAATGAGATTTAATGTTTATAAATGCAAGGTCATGCACTTTTGTAGAAATAACATAAATGCTAGTTATACGCTAAATGGTAGTGTGTTTGGGCACCTGGTCAGTTGGGAAGTATTTGGAGATTTTGTGCTGCATAAAAAGGGCATTAATTGAGGGATAAAAACATACTGTAATTTTGCCTGGTAAGACCTCACTTTGAGTATGTAGTTCAGTTTTGGGCTGCAGTACCTAAGAAAGATATTAATAAGCTTAAAATACAGTAGTACAGTTATGTGCAACTACATTAGTAAAAGAAATGGAAGAATTAAAGTTGGGGTGTTTTTTATAGCAAAAAGGCTCTTGCAAAGCAACATGATTACTATTTACAATTACATTAGGGGACATTAGTGATGAGCAAATCTGTCCCTTTTTGCTTTGCTGTAAAATTTGCGAAAAAATCCGCCAATGGCGAAACACAGAAATTCGCAGCGAATCCATGCCTGGCGAAACATTTTGCCCATTACTAGGGGACATTATAGACAGTTTTGCAAAGGATCATAGTAAAGACAAAGAAATAGAGGCCAACTATTTAGACTGAATTATCATTTAAAGCAGTGTATGTGGTTCTTTACTGTGATGGCAGCAGGGTTGTGTAATACAATGGCAAGTTCTCTTAATACATTAAAAGGGTTGTGCATCTTAAATTACATTTTATTATGATGTAGACAGTGATATTCTGAGATAATTTGCAAATGACCATAATTTTTTACATTTTTTCAAATATTTAGCTTTTTGTCCAGCAGCTATCTGGTTGCTAGGGTCCAATTTTACCTTAGCAGTCAGGCAGAGTTTTAAATAAGAAACTGGAAGATAAGAGATGCTATATAGCAAGATTAGTAATAAAAAGAAAAAAAAAACAAGAACGAGAACAAGCAGTCATTTTCCAATTTTTAGAACAAAAAAATGTTTTTATTCCATTTTATGTATAAAAATGTATGTCAAGTAAAAAATAGATGAAGATAGGTGATACATATACATATAATAGGTCAGTTTAACTTCATTGCTGAACTGGTTTAGCTTGATGAATCAGGTGGTAATAAAGTTTTTGGCACTTTGTTGTTTAACTGGGGATAAATGAGCTCTTCTATTAAAATGCTGCAAATAGCAGTATTCATAAAAATGGCAAAAAATTGTGAGAGTGTGTCCCTTGACTGTCCAAGTGTACCACGTTGTAGCATGCTATTTATTAAGCACCAGATGGCACCTACAGGATTATTTATACCCCAACATGCTATGCTTTTTGTCTTGTGTCTGGCACATTAAACTAGATGCAATAGGCACAAGAGCACGCTCCATTGGGGGAATATATTTGGCTGCAAGCAGTACCTGAATATTGGTTTAATTGGTACATTTTGTCACTCATTAATATGTCTATCACTTGAGTCTAATCAAGTAAATGAGTCCTAATATGCCATAAAAATAATTTGTACAGTAAAAAAGAAATTACCTTGAATTTTAGGTGATTACACATGCATTATTCCACATCACCCTTTACTAAATAGATCCCAGTATGTCCACTGACAATCTCTTTAATCACTAATTAAAACAACTGGAATACCTGTATTAATTTTCTAATGTTATATTGTTATGCATATCATTATTTTAAGTGCTCTGTGCATTGTTATATGGTTCTTAGTGTCATAATACAATGTATGTCTTAATTATGTAATTCCTGTCCTATATTACCACTCCCAGCAGCCTGCCAAATCACACACAAACAAATAAAGGCACCTTGTGGTGTAACTACTATTATATAAAAAGCAAATTATCCGGATGTAATTCAAGGCTTGTGACATGTAACTGGCAAAGTATTGATTAGAACGCTTGAATCGGCTTGATGCTGTTAACAGAGTTATGAATATTACCAAGCATAAGCAAGTACTATTAGGTCAGTTAAAGAGGTCAATGTGAAGGAAAAACAAACCTCTAATTATATAGGCCAGAGGGGTAGTTCACGAAACAAATCGCTTTCAAATTGCAAACCATAAATAAAAAAATAAAAAAAGATATATATATACATATATACATGTGGGAGTAAAGAGATATGTCCATTCAGTGGGTTGTACAGTAGGGTATTCCGAGTACATTGATATAACTCTTTATACTTATTCAAGTCCAAAAAACTTTTTTTCATGCCTTTTTTCTCATGCCTTTCCTCTTATATATGTGCTGTTCCACTGATGTTTGGTATTCTCCTCCCCCTTTTTCATTATCCTGTTTTTATTTTAGTTTAGTCTTTTAAATACTGATGCTGTTATATGTACATTTAAGCCTAGGATTAAAGGATAAGTAACACTAAAAATTTTTAAGTAACAAATCTATTCTACCCTGCCCAAATAACTGCAAACCATTTAGTATTTTGAATGCCTTTTTAAAAAATACCTGTTAAAACTTGGCTTCCGGTCATTTGAAAAAAGGCAATAGGGCGATGCAGGGGAAGCATCCACTATGTGGCGATCGATTGATCTAGCCTAGCCTTCCTTCTGTATAGGATGGAATCAGGCTAGGATCGATCATTTGATCGCCGCATAGTGGATGCTTCCCTGCATCGCGGTATAACCTTTTTTCAAATGACTGGAAGCCAAGTTTTAACAGGTATTTTCTAATAAAGCATTCAAAATACTAAATGGTTTGCAGGATAGGGCAATTATTGGGGCAGGGTAGAATAGATTTTTTACTTTAAAATTTTTAGTGTTATTTTTCCTTTAAGTGTCAGAAAGACACAAAACGCATTAGGCTTTATGAGATGAGTGTATAATAAAGGTTTTTCTCTTTTTATTTTTTGTTATAGCCTGTTTTTGTATTTCAAGAGTGCCCTTTTTTCTCCTTTTTTGTTTTGAAATTTATGGGTTGATTATTCCCTTGAGCTGGGGGTTTGGGATGGATTAGGAGAACCTGTACTATTCTGTTTACTTGGGTGAGTTCTCTACAATGTATGGATGCCGGTTTGCCAGCTCTATTTGTGTATTTTTGTATTCCGAGTGCAGGACCTCACAACTGGGCTGGGGGTCCCCTGAGCTGGCAGCCCCAGTTGGCCCTAGACCCCCAGTTCGATGCTACATGTATGTGTATGAGCATGTTCATGTTGGTTTGAAAAACGTGAAGTCACTGAATTAAATCTGATTGGCTGTTGTTGGCTCCACTCAGTATTTCTAACCGGACCACAGTTATATAGTAAAAACCACTGTGCAAAGTTTGGGGACCCTGGTTTTAATAGTGTCTGAATGGCAGCAACTAAAATTTCCCCACTGACAATGAGTGATATATGATTGATGGTTGGTGGCTCCGCCCACTTTTTCTAACCTGCAAATGCAGTTACCCAGTGACTAACTGTTTAGGGACCCTAGGATTAATAGTTAAAAAATTGCAGCAGTTTAAATTCAAACCAATAAAAGTCAATAGGTGAATTGTAATTGGTGGGTGTACCCCCTTTTTCTAACCTTGAGTCAAAGTCACCCAGTGACAAACAGTGCTAAGTTTGGGCATAAATAGTGTAAGAACTACAGAGTTTTATATTTAAGCCAATGAAATTCAATGCATGAAATCTGATTTGCAGTTAGTGGCCCAACCCACTTTTCCTATTTTTGAACTGCAGTCCCCCAGTGACCAACTCAAAGTTTGTGGGACTGACAGCATTTTACATTTCACCATTGAAAGTAAATAGGTGAAATGAGATTGGCTGTTGGTGGCTCCACCCACTACTTCTAACTTTGAACCGCAAATACCCAGTGACTAACTTTGCAAAGTTTAACAACATTAGAATTAATACTTAAATAATGGTAGCAATTTAAATATAAACCAATGAAATGTAATGGATGGAAATGGATTGTCTGTTGGTGGCTCCACCCACTTAGTCCCCCAGTGACCAGCTGTGAAAAATTTGGGGTCACTGGCATTAAACGTGTGAGAGTGACAGCAGCAGTTAAAATTTCCCCACTGAAATCAATTAAAGAAATGTGATTGGCTGTTGGTGGCTCTCCCCACTTTTTCCCTGAAAGTTTGGGAACCCTGGTATAAATAGTGTGAGAAATGCAGCATTTTAAATTCAAACCAATAAAATTCAATGGGGCCAATTCACTAAAGGTCGATAACGCTTATTGCATGCTTTTTTGCATTAAAAAGCAAGCGATAAATAATTACCGTTTTGCATACGTTAATCCGCATATCGCATGTGGAAAAAAACGAATAATTGCAAAACGTTATTTCTAACGCATTGTGTTAACTAGCGAATAGAACTAGTACTAACGCATGACTCACAAACACATATGAAGCGTTAAACGCGATAAATATCTCATTAATCTGTACTCTGATTTTTTCAAGTATGTGTTGGCCCTAGAGTGATGCATCCTCCAGTTTTCAGGGAAATGGTCATTTTCAGAACAGTAGTTTTCTGAAAGTCACTGCTACATGAGTAATAGCGTTCGCTAATATGGCGTGTATGGCTAATATGGCATGTGATTTTTCGCACGCGGCAGAAATTATCGCGAATGCGTTAAAATATCACGTAAAGTTGCTCATCACGAGTTAAATAACGCAAAGAACATCGCTTCTTAATTATGACAAGTGTCCTTTTAGTGAATCGAGCATTAAGTCGCAAAAAATAATTAGCGATACAATTTTTAACGCATGCTCTAAAAATTTATAACGCTCACCCAATCGGTGAAATCTGACTGGCTGTTGGTGGCTCCACCCACTTTTCCAAATCTGAAAATACAGTCCCCTAGTGACCCTTGTGTTAATACTGTGAGAATGGCAGCAGGATGAATTTCCCCATTGAAAGTCAATAGGTAAAATCTGATTGGCTGTTGGTGGCTCCGCCCACTTTTCTAAACCTGAACCGCAGTTACCTGTTGACTAGCCCTACAAAGTTTGGGACCTTAGCATTAATATTTAGAGAACGGCAGCAGTTTAAACGAATAAAAGTTGTACCCCTAAAACTGTAGAAGGAGTAGCGTTTAGAAAATGGGGGGAGCTAAGAATAAGAAAAAGAAGAAGCGGCAGAATAAGTTGAAGTGGAAGAACAGTAGGTTGGGTTTTTCAAACCAACATAATAATTGTGTAAAGGAAAATGCTGCTGACAAGAACAATTGATTATGCAACAAGTATTATCAAACCATGACAAGCTTTCCCTGGAGAAGAAAATAGTTACATATTAACAACCTGTATAAAAAACATATAGCCACAGTGTCTAAGTCAATAAAGGTGGGTAGTCGATATGACATAGATCATCTGATAAAGGGGCACACCCCACAAAAATTTTTTTTTCTTTTGCTTTGCCCATTTGGACCAATGTTTAACATACACAAATGTACTTCTGTGGGCATTATAGCCCAGCTCTCCTTATCTCTGTGCTCAGAGCTCAGCAGTGTCTTGTATATACCAGGAACATATGGCATGCTGATACCATGGGCTGCATTGTGCTGCATGAACTGCTGCTGGCTGCAGAAACCTGCACTGTTGTAGCAAGTACCAGTTCTTGATGTTAATAAAGTGACCTTGTGACTTTTGCCCAGAAGATTATTTGGGTTGCACGTATACATAAGGTGCCCATACACCTTCAGATCAGAGGAGAGAGAGAGTCAGTAGGTATTAGACTGGAGGAAGTACAGCTGGTGAGAAACCTACTACCAGTTAGGAGGAGGTTTAAAAGCTCTCCAGTGTAGAAACTCAACATATAGTATTTTTTCTACTTTATACAAGTAACAAATCAGTGGAAAGCATAGTACAAGTGAAGGAAATGTACCTGCCTTAGTCTAGCATGTACAGTAGTGTTACTGCATTATAAGTAGGATAGGCATTAATAATTATCTTACAGCAATAAATCAGAAAACACTGTTGCATAAGAAAGGAATTGACTTGCTGTTTAAACTTCTAGGTACATACAGGTTCATACCATATAAAGTTTGTAGTCTATCTTCCAGGCCAGGTGTATACCTGTCACTAACACATGCACACCTAAGGCTAATGTCCCATGGAAATAGTTAGTCATCCTAATAGATCTCTGCTACCGTGGATGACTAACTGATACAAAATGCCTTTCCATAGGCAATAATAAGAGTCTCCAGTGGCAAAGACCTAAGCATCGCTTTGTCTTTCCAAAGTTGCACAGAGTTGCCTGAAGAAGGAAGGCGTAGGTCTTTCTACCAGTGACTCCTATTGTTATTTGTGGAAAGGCGTTTTGGAGCAGTTTGTCGTCTGCAGTAGTTGAGATCTATTGTGGCCAACTTGCTCTTTAGGACATTACAATTACAAACATAGTTAACAATTGCACTGGAGGTGCAAAATAATTTTTATTGTTATACAAAAGTCAATCAAAGATAGTTAGTTGTACAACTACTCAGTTTCCTGAGTTAAGGTGGCTCATGTAAGTCCGCAAGTGAGCACAATTGTTATTTTTTCCCCCACAAAGCAGTGTTTTTCCCAAAATCACACTGTTATTGAGGGCACAAAGGGGCAATGTTCTTGACACAATTATGTTGATCCTACAGCAAAATTACCACAACTCTGTGCGTAACAGACATAATAGCACAAAAGCAACATTTCCAGTGTTCATCATGCGAGTGATGTCTGTGCCTGTGCTGCACCTATTGATGCTGGTCTTGAGGGGAACCCTGTGTCAATAAGTGTTGCAGCACTTGATTGGGAACGGAGGGCAGGAAGGACTGAGTGGCAATGAGCGCAACTATATGGAAGCCCAAAGAAAGCATTTTGCCACAAATGTCTTTAATGAAAGTGGTTTTATGTGGGTTTGACTGCAGGGAAATTGTGGGAACTCCAAAGGCACTAATGGATGTACAGGAGCCCTCATAACTCTTAGATACACATGAGGCTGCAATTGCAACTGCAAGTCTTTTGAGATAAGTTGTTGTCAAGATTGGTCAAGCTTTGTCAGGGTGACTGATTAATTGCGATATAAGTAAGTCTTGTCGTAGATCCTCCATCCAACTGAGATCTGGCCTAGAGTGAGGTAGCCAAACAAGTGAATTGTCTACCGACATGGCCACCTAAGGTGGATATTGGGTTAATTCAATCGTTTGGCCCTTGGGCCAAATGATTTAATTGAAACGGCAGGTATATGGGCTGTCTGACCGAGGACCGCATCAACAAGCTGATGCAGGGGCTGATCCAACTGGAAAATCCAACCTGCCTGACCACGATCTGGCCAATTTTAGGCCAGATAACGATCAGGTAAGTCCACTGGGTGTGTCCATACACAGGAAGATAAGCTGCCAAATCAGTCAGAGGGACCCAAATTGGCAGCTGAAATCTGCCCGTGTATGGACACCTTTAGGCAAATAAATTTCACTGTAGTGTTGGTTGATTGTTTAAGGTCATTATCTGGTTGGATGGTGGACCTCCGCTCCAGTTTTAAGGCTAATGTTGCTGGATTTTTAAAAAGGGAGTTTCAGCGACAATACACTTGTTTTGTCTCTACATAGAGAAGAATATAAATCACCAGTACCTAAACTGACGACACTACTTCAAATCGCGTAATGCTCCGAATCGCTATGAGACCCTTTTTCGAGCGATTTTACAAAGAAAGCATTGTCATTCAAAACTATTGGAATCGGTGAAACTAGAACCCACTGAGAGGGAAGTCACTGCAATTTCCCTATTGCACTTAATGAAATTTCTAATTGTGGACGGGGAATATCACACTTGGACTTGTGGGAAAAGACGAGCTACTTGTCGCTGGAACTCGCTTTTTAAAAATTACAGTGACTAATCTCTCCATGGGACATTAGCCTTAGTCTCTTGCAGCTTTAAACTTTTTCCACCTTTGCTTTATCTTCCACTCCAGATGGGATTTTTTAGCAGTGGCTTTCTTTTCACCACTCTTGCATTAAGTCCAGATTTGTGGAACATCCAGGTAATGGTTGTCTCATGAACAAACAGTTCCATGAACAGTTCCAAACCAAGTTATGTAAACAGTTGTTAAATTTAATAGCAGATTATGAGTCACTCCTAAAATTAAAACTAAGAAATTAAACAAATATGTCAAAATACAAACCACAACACTGTGACCATTTAGAAGTAGTTTCTGCTTATTATTGTTCTTTTGTCAACTAGATGAGACCCTGTTATTAAACTTGAGTGCTTTACTCCTGAGGAAGATACTTCAGAAAATTTCTGATATTCATCCCTCCCCATGTTAGTATACAAGAATATGAAACCAGTTTCACTTTAGCTCTTCCTATCACTTTCTGATCCCACAGAGCACAAGAGGAGCTAATAAAACTAATTACCAGCCCACTGAGAAGCCCCTAATACTGAGCTGTCCTAAGGCTGCTTCTTAGAGAAGGAAGGGGTTTCGTTTAAAATTGTAGGTAGATAAGGAGCTCTGAACAAATATGCCTGTTTATAAAGTAATCAGGGCCGGATTTCTGTTTTGGGCGCCCCGAGGCCGCCCCTGTCGGTCGCCCCCTCCCCACCCGTGTGCATGCGTGAAAGCGCCCCCAGTGCGCATGCGCGAAAGCGCCCCCCAGTGCGCATGCTCGAAAGCGCGCCCCCCCAGTGCGCATGCGCGAAAGTGCGCGCCCCCCCCCCGTGCGCATGCGCGAAAGCGACCCCACCAGTGCACATGCGCTCCTTTAAACTCCCATCCGGAGCAGTGGGGAGAGGTCCCGACTGCTCCGTATGGGAGCCAAATTCAAAATTTTTCTTGCGGCGGGGCGGGGCGGCATGCCGCCCCTAAACTTCTGCCGCCCTAGGCCCGGGCCTTTGTGGCCTCTCCACAAATCCGGGCCTGAAAGTAAGGAGCTAAGTTCAGTGAAAAAGGCAAACTTTCAAATTAGTGCTTTATAACATCAATAAAATAGGAAGATATTAATTTTTTTTTAATTAAAACAGGCAGAATGTAATTTCAATACAAGCCTTATTATTGTGGTAAGTTTTGGCAAAGGTGTTTTTTGGTGTATACTGTCATTTTAAGTCTTATTTACTCCCTGATTTTTCTGCTCTGAAATCTGGTATTGCATTTTGTAGTTCTATAGCACTATGTCTCCCATCCCATGATACTGATTTCCTTCCCACCCCTTTGATATATCTTAAAGTACATTTTCTTTAGGCTTGCATTGGTTAATTGGGCACTTCTGGGCATGTTTCTCACATAACCAGTTATGTGAGATGTGAGTTTATGGAATAGGTGTGGGGAAGCTGATGTGCAACCCACACAGTCACATGGGCACAGAATTTTAACCTCTGCCACAGTCCTGAGTAATGTCTCACTGCCCTGCCTGTTAGAAAATTACAATAAACATCAGATTAGCACACCTGGAAGGTAACAAACATTCTGTTTCTTAGCAAGATATGATTGTAGCAACCATATTACAGAGCAAACTAGTACTATTAAGTTTAATCATTGCTGTGTGAGGAATTTAAGGAACAGTGTATACTTAAAAACACTTAAAATTCATATAACAAATAGTACTTATGTTGAAATTACATTCTGCATATTGGTTTAATTAAAAGAAATATTGTCCTATTTTTACCATTATAAAGCATTCATTTGTTGTGCTATTTTCACTCAACTTACACCCCACCAACCTTCTTTATAAAGAGGACAGTTTGTTCAAGGCTCCCTATCTACCAGCTCCCTATCTATCAGCTCCTTTGAAGTTCCATGGGATCAGAAAGTGACAGTAAGTTCTAAAATGATACTCACTTCATTTTCTTGCTTAGTGCCAGAAATCAGAAACCATAAATATTTCCTAATAAAAAACATAGGGCTATTCATTGGGCTTGCACTAAAAAGGGGTGCATACTGTCCATTTAAATGTATGAGGGAACAGGATAGAATTGTTCAGCAGTTTGGAGAAACACAAGTAGTTGGGGAGAAAGAAGAGATATTACATTATGACAAAAAACAACAAGTGCCTGAGATACGAAGGTATGATCTTCGTATGATCCTCCAGTAAATGTGAAGAGACAGATACTGCAGGACTGGCCACTGTTCATTTAGCAGAGGGCAATAATCTTGTCAAACACTATTAAACTTCCCTTCCTCTCAGTCAGACTTCACATCTTGTCACATGAGCCAGCAGGCATTTTATTGCCAGTGCAATGCAAGGAGATAAATAGTGTTAAAGGACAAGCCAGAAGAATATACTCAATAAGGACAGTGATATTCATTAGGGCATGAAACTGTCTTCCTCAGCAAAAAGGCAGGCATGTTCGTGCTTGTGAGGTACCCCATTTGCCAGGTTAAGGTGTGGCATTATACAAAGGGGATTTTGATATTCTTCTGTGTGTGTTCATGTTAGCTGGCCTGGTGCAGCCTTAAAGCTTGCTGGCAGTGAATGAGGGTAAAATTTTTATATTGGGAGGCTACCAACAGAAGGCTTACCATTGAAGAACTTATAATTATATATGAATAAATAGCATCTGGACTGGACTCAATATGGATTCAATATTTTTCACCAGTGGTTGCTGGGAATTTCCTCTCTGTTCAGACATGTCACAAGGAATGATAGCACCAGGGAAATTAACTGGGTTCTAGTTATCTTTTCGAAAGCAGCCTGAATTATACGTATATCTTACCTGATCCTCTCTGCCTGCTCTCATCCCTCCTCCCAAAAAGACAGGTAAATCATAGGTTACCCTCCCAGACTGTGCTTGGTCAGGATGTGCAGTTGGCTTGTGTTTCTTTTACTGCTTGGGGGGACAGCTGTACATTACAGCTTCCACTTGCCCTAACATGCTCAGTCTGTGCTGTAGGGGGCAACAGAGGAAAGATTTCACTTTTACACATTCCTGAAAGATAATAAGCACGAACAATGAAAGTGAACAGGAAATTCTCAGTCTAATGGTATTTTACTAATTACACTGGAGAGAATGCAAATCTAATGTACAAAGTGCACTGTGAGTTTGGTGCTGGACATTAGCAGAAATTCTTCTGTTTTTCCAACAAAGCACTGACACACAGCTCTTTTCAGTTAAATATTTACTACAGAGATCAACGTCCAAACAAAGAACACCACAGAGGAGACTCACCTTGAGCTGTGACCCTACAAAGGGAAGGTTATTTATTGTCTAGGGATCAATTTGAAACTTTGAGCCATAGGGAGACTGGTGTAACCGTGTAAGTATGAACCCTGCACCAGTAATGTGCAGTACTAATTATAATAATAGAAAAGCATTGCGCATCAAATTCATTATCATTAATTTACTAAGACCCTTAACAATTTTTTGCATGGATGACCAAAGTTACAATTATGTAAACAGTAAACATGGGGTTAATTATCTGTAATCTGTATAAATAGAATCATATCTGGTTATTGGCCTGGAGCCTTGGGTGTGTCCTTCAGTTTCACTTCAATATTGCTCTCAGTAAGAAGAATTCAGCAGATTAGTAAGATCTACAGAACAGAGTACACTCAGCTGTGGTATACCATAAACAGAGGTTTACACTCATCAAATTCCATCATACTCACTTTGCAGTCCAGCAATTTTTCAGTCCCATTGTAAATCAGGGATAGAGGAATGTAAAATAAGGTCATTACAGATACCCTGATAAAGTGTTCTAAGAATTTCTCAAGCAGCAAAATAAAAATCTCTCCCAAAACATAAGGGGGGAGGGCAGCTGTCCAGACTGGAAATCTCTGCAATATACTGTGCATGGGAATAATGTGAAATATGGTCAGATAAAGGATAATGCTAATCATAATTTTAGGTATTCTATGCCTGACCCACAGCAATATCAATGTGTACCTTAGGCAGCTTACAGTGATAAAAGTAAACTGAAAAAAAGTAAAATATAATGTATTTTTCTTCACTAAATACATTTGCTTAAACTCTGGTATCCCCACCTGCCTTTCTTTAAGATAGGTGCCATCCCAGTCTGATCCAGTTTATATTTTCCCCTGATGATGGCACAGAACAGAATAATAAAATCCCTGCCAAGGACAAGTTTCTTGCAAAGTGTCACCTTCAACTTTGTGAGCAAACAGATCATTACATAATGCAAATATTATAGCCTGGCCTCTCTCCAGGGACTAATCTTCATGTCACAGATGGTCTTAGAGTGGCGCCCCTTGAAACCAGTGCATACTCCCCACCAGCTCCCATACCATCCTCCTTACCTAAAAGAATGAGCCACTGTATTCTCTACAAGCCACACATGGAGGTAATCATACCATATTGCTCTAAAGTAGAAACACCACTGTCAATTTTGTGTGTCACTTGTCTGTTTACAGAAAAAAAAGTGTTATTTCCAAGCACTCTCCCATGTCACATCCTATGTGGCCACTTCTATACAGCAAGAGCCCTCCCTATCTGGTTCTACCACTTCTCTCCTTACATCTTGCAAGTGTATTATGATAATATGCCACTTCTGTAAAGTATGGAGATGCTGGACACTACACATTATACAATAGCTTTATACAAATCAAGGACTACAATAATTTGTTTTATCCATTCTAATATTCTTTGTAATGTATACAATTTATGACAATTTATGATTTTATTACTAACATGTACACGCCCTAAAATAACGTTGGTGTTGGGCCCAGTAATCTTCAGTTAAGCCACTGCATACTGTTTTTTTACTTGCTGAGAAAAACCATGTCCCGTTTAGCTTAACCCATACTTCTAGTGCTGGCAGCAATGGGACATAAGTTTCTCCAAGCTCATACAGATCTGAAACCTGAAGCTGTCTTTGTAATTTTGCCACCTGAGGCAGAATGACTTGGGTTTGTCCCCTCCTCTTCATAACCCCTCCTTTCCCCTTCCTCGGGCAGTAGAACACACCTGCATACACCACTTCAGGATGGATTCGTAAATGTAAAATTTTTGTATGGCAAGAAGAAGGGCATTGTAAAAGCCAGCACATTGGTCTTCATTATTTATTCTTTAGGGTGAAGACACACAGTGCTACTAGTAGCAGCTACTTTTTCACAGCTACTAAACACCAGAAAATACCCTGCCATAGACAATACTGAGAATTACCTCTGCTAAAACACACATAGAGACACTTATACAGAAAATGATCAGCATTGTCTATTTTAGTAGCCACTGCAACTAGTAGCTCCGTGTGTCTTTAGTGTTTTAAGTTATTTGCCTTTTCTACCACGTTCTAGCTTTAAAATGGGGGTCACTGACTCCAGCAGTCAAAAACTATTGCTCTGTGAGGCTTTAAGTTTATTATTATTGCTACTTTTTATTACTTCTATAATTCTATTACTCTACATTTATTAAATATATTCAGCCCCTCTGCAATATGTATTCCAGTCTTCTATTCAAATCACTGCCTGGTAGCTAGGAAAAATAAGACCCCATCAACCAGATAGCTGCTGAAACACCATATTGGATTTCTGCTAAACAAAAAGCTAAATAACTAAAAAAATCATAAAATTGAAAATGACCAATGGCAAACTGTCTCAGAATATCACTTTTTACACCATACTAAAGTTAATTTAAAAGTGAACAACCTTTAACATCACTTAAGAGAGAAATAAAAAAAGTCATACCTTATATATACTTTGGCTTTTTTTTCAATTTAATTCTTTAACACATTTACAAATATGTTTATCTGCCCTGTTTACTGACATATTTGCATTTAAATATATGCATGGGAAAAGCCACTATTGCTGGCACTTCCAAGGCAATATGACATATATCAATAACCAGCGATGAATTATTACCCATAGTAATAACCTGGATATACAAAGACTATAGGGCTGATTTACTACTTATATTAGTGCTAAACTGCACAAGTAAAGTAACCAATCAGCATTTTTGTTCAGTGTACTTTAAGTTCCAAAATGAAAGCACATTTTAAAGAGGTTGCTATTGGCATCTGCACTGGTGCAATTAAGCACTTATGTTAGTAAATTATCCCCTGTGTTTTATAAACCACATTTTATTGATGCCCTGCTGCTACATATTGCAATGAAACAAGAAGTTATTTTGCTGCATATGGCAGATGCACAACAACAAAAATGTGTTGCAGCATGCAACAATTCCCATCCCCTTCCCAAAACAATCAGCACACCAGAGTACACACATAATAACCTATTGTGTAGGAGGAGAGTAGTCCCCCCCTTTCCTCAAACCCACTGCTGGATTTATCCAAAATGTCCAGTGGTGGCTTGGGGGAGTTTTAAAAAAAGGGTGTTAATATTTTTTCTATACAGCCATATAGAACAATTGGCCCAGGCAGCATGACAACGGCTCCTAACATGCCTACAGTGTTGTCTACATATTTAGCATCCAGTTCACAACAGGCATGGCACCTTTCTGACATACATATGCAAACTGAATAGCATGCTTCAAAAAATGTAGTCCCCAGTTTTTCAACTGAAAGAACCCCTAATGTTCTTATTAAACATATCTGATATGTGATTACTTTAGGAATACCCATTTTATTTTTTCCTTCCGTTCTTTGGCACAGGATCAAGAACAGGAACAGGCGCAGCGCCTAAATGCATGTTATCATGACAGAACTGCTGTTGCCCGTTTAACTAGAAGTAACTGAACAGTACATAAAAGATAAATATCTCTAAAAAGTAACAGATCTATCTATAATGAATATATATGTAATAATTCACAAAACTTTGTATAATAATGTTTATTAGCCTGTAAATCTATGTGTGCCCAGCCCCCTTCACTGGATGTTGCTTCTAAAATGACAATGAAAGCTGATCTCTCTCATTTCACCATCTCTGTGATCGATAATACATCCTCTCTACCTCCCAACTGAGTGCCTCATCATAATCCTGCTGTCCCTAGAGCAAAGTGAAAGTATTTACCCACTCAAGATACAGTGAGCTGGCTCCATCCCAGACACTGAAATGGTTGTTTGTGCAGAGTCAGGCCTGTGGTGGAGGGGCACAGAGAATGCATTTTATTGCCCCATGTGTAGTTAGGGAACTCACAGGATATTATGCATCTTACCTGAGAATTCATTAAAGCAGGGGTCCCCAACCACCGGGCCGGGGACTGGTGCCGGGCCGTGGGCTGTGCTGAACTGGGCCACCTCTGGTCCCAATTACCTGTGATCCCAACTCCATGACAACTGCTATGCGAAGCCCAGGAAGCTTTCTACTGATTGCAAAAAGGATCAAAGTACTTAAAGCTCCATACTAAGCGTCAGGGAATGTCAGCACTTAGGTGGGAGTAAAAAAAGCAAGCGGGCTGGGCACATTAAGTTGCAGGGAAACAAGGTCAGGTCTCCCACTGATTTTGTCTTATAATGAGTATTATACCCACCACTCCTGGTCCTCAGAAAAATTGTCTTGCTTGAAACCGGTCCGTGGTACAAAAAAGGTTGGAGACCACTGCATTAAAGTATATGCAGGGGGATTAAGAGTTAATACTGTCCCTTCTATGAGTCATCCCATAGTGTAGACAAGCCTTGTGGACGAGAAGATCCCATCTGGCCCAGCGGAATTATGGGTATGCCACACTATAAAAGAGGGAGGGGATCCAGTATCTCTGGCCTTCCTTTGTGGAGGAGGGTGAATGCCATCACAGAAGCCTGAGGCAGAAAATCCAGCCAGGTGGCCCAAAAGGTTCCAAGTTATGCCACCAAGTGTGAGGGTTGGCATGCTGAAGGTGGTTTCCTGTGTGCAAGATTAATTTATGAAGAAAACTCTTTCCCAAATGTGTCCTTATGTGAGATGAGCTTTGCTTTATTGCAATCTTGTATTTATTTGTATTAATTGTTATACTTTGTATTTATCTATTATCTTATTAACCCCCTGTTTGTGTTAATGTATTCTACTGTACAGCGCTGCGTACATAAGTAGCGCTTCATAAATAAAAATATACATACATACATACATACACTGAATGTTGGAACATTACTGGTGGTATTAGGCCCCTGACTCACTCCAGACCTGGTTGCATTTCTATTCAACCCCAGGAACACCTTAGGTTGTATCCTAAAATTTGGTGATCAAGCCTGGCATTCACATTCATCACACAAGTGGTTAGTAAGATTGAAGTGCGATATGTCACATCACATCTAGCGAAGTTGTGCATGGTGACCCTAGACCTGTGTGAGGCTTCTTAATATATATACCTAGCTGCATAATAATTGTTGACACATACAAGGCAGATTTAAGCTGTCAATTCGAGTGCTTTGACCAATATGCGGCCAAAAATTGACCAGGTGTCGATCGGGCAATGTCGACCCGAGGGCTCCTATACCTATCGTCGTAATTCACTCTCTTGGCCCTAGGACCAAACAATCAAATTAACCCAATATCAGCCATCTTAGGGGGACATATCAGAAGATCTTAACATGTATGGCCACCTTAACAATAAAAGAAACACTGATGCAATAAGGGCTCTGGCACACGAACAGAGTTGCCCGCGAACAGGGAGATTTGTTGCGGGCGACTAATCTCCCCGTGTGCCAGAGCCCTAAGAGAATGCTATGCCATCTAGGTTTTTTCAGTATGTGTATATACTGCTAGTGCACAATCAATATATGACTCTCACACCCTGCTCTCTGTTTTATGAGTTGGACTGTGTTTATCTATGACCACTCTCTTTCAAGCACTTTCCCCCCTCCTAACAATGGCTTTATTATTCGAGTTTGCTCTGATGTTGCTGGAAGCAATTTTAGGACAAGCCCAGTGTTATGACAACGGGTCGTGTTTACTGAAGGAACAGCGTGGGATACAGGAGGTTAAAGCGACACGCCCCAGATTCAGAATTAACTCTGTATATAAAGGCATATTAACCTCTGGGAAAGGATTCTTTACATTTATTATAAAATCGCTCATATTTCCTAACGGACAACGTGGTAAGAGGTGGCCTGTGTGGCGGCAGCTAATTCGACACACAGAATTTGTATACACACGGACACAACGTGCTGCTCTGGCTCTCAACTTTATTGACCTCCAATGACAGGCAGTCCCAAAGGTCACAAGTTGGATATCCCCGTTGTACACAAAGCAGAATATACTCGCAGATATACATACGGCAAAGGATAAGAAGAGGTAGTTGTGTAAGGGTAGCAACCCACAGAACAACATAGAAAGGGGTTCATTGTGATGGATCGAGTCGGTCAGGCTCAGATAAAGTCGGCACTTGTGCTCAGATGTCGCGGGTATCGTGTACCTTATGACCAGACCAACACTACGACCCTTTTAAAATTAGGAAACCTTGTGTTTCCAGGGGAAAGGAGAGCAGAATGACTATAGCCTCTGAGAGGGTACTGGGTTGCCTTTCCTTGGATATTGTCATAAGTTAACTACGCCCGGCGGGCATTAGGCGACGTAGACTAGAAAATCCTCCGCACAGGTGGCCCGGTTCGGGTGTCTCAGGTGAACGGACTCCTCCCCCGGGGATGGAATGCGGAAGCGGCGGTAGGAGGAGGAGTTCGCGGAGACAGAGCGGGGAGACTCCCGGAGACAGTGTCTGGGACACTGGGGGGAACCTGCGCTGTACAGTGAGGAGCAGGGCATTGCGCCAGAGACACGGGAGGCTGCCCCAAGGAAACGGAAGGGCAAGGACTCTGGCACTGCCAGTCCCACCATGCCCCCCGCTCTATGAGCCATGTCCACCCAGACAACCCTTCCGCCGGAGTCGGAACCACCCGTACCAGAACCAGGCGCCAATGAACCCAAAAAGAAAAAGCACAAAGGGGGCACCCTGCGGCGTGCACTGAGCTGGCTCCGAGGGCGCAAGAAGAAGAAAACAGAGGTCAAGCAGCAACAGGAGGGCAAAGGTACAGGGGCGTGAGGGTGGATACTAGTGCTGCTTCAGCTTGACCGTCAATTCCCATATGTTCGTAGTGTCGCGCCATGTACTTTAACAACAGCCGGAGAATCGCTGGTTGAACATGGCAGGCTACGCTCAGGTGAAACAATTGCGCCTGGTTTATTTTTTGCCTTATGGAGGCCTGCGTCTTGTAGGGGCATATATTGCACGGACTTCGTGTATTATTCATCAGCGATATTGTTACTGTCTCGTATTGGTTGATGAAACGACTTGGCCACATTGCCGCCCTTCCCTTGTAACGCTGCATGGCGAGCGAGCAGGTCGTTAGTGCTGGGTAGCCACCTTGGCACAGATCACATGATGTAGTACCTGAATAGAACAGAGCTGGTGTGTGTCCATTTGCTCCTTATAGTTCTGCATTTGGTCTAGAGCCTGAGGAGTTATTGCTTTGAACTCTGATACATATTGGAACTCTAGACTTGCCTATCATCCGGCTCATCTTAGTAGGTGCGCTAGAGCAAATATTTGTTCAGCAAAATCCAAGTGACATTCAATGCAGCCTTCTAACTAGTGGTACTTTATACCCAGCAAAATACATGTAGATATGTATGTCATTTAACCCAGAGTGATTTTTAGCAAGCAAGCTCCACACCACTAGGTAGTAAAGGAAAACGTAATATTTACATTTACTAAAGTTTGATTTAAATGTTAGTATAATATTGACATAGGTGAAACAGCACAAGGTTCCTTGTTTGTGCGAAAATCTATCTACATTATTCTTAATAGACATTTTACAGCTAACCCAGCATATACTTGGTGACAGTTAATTCATGTGGCTAAAGCTGCCTGGACACAGTGGGGCCTCATTTACTTACAGTGTGCAAAGTTGCCTCTGTGCAGTTATCGATAGTGACCAGTTTATCACCTATGACCTTTTATCAGCCTGCTGCAGGTAGGATACTAAAGCAAAATTTTCTTTTTCATTGCAATATCTGCTGCACTGAGACATTTTGCCCACTGTTAGAAAGAGTCACAGAGTCACACATATAATTGCTGTCCAGTTACAGTTTGACAGATTTACACTTAATGATGCTGTATTTGGAAACAGAGAGAATTGTTTGCCATGTCAGCCTGCCTCTGATGCTTTACATGTTAACAGCTCATATTACAAATCTATTAGCATCCCACCGAACGCAAACATAGTTTTCAGTGATAATTCTTATTACAGAAAGAGGAAAGCATGCAATTTATTCACATTCAAAACAGTTTCCATCTTAGCTTTTCTTCCAATCTAAGGAGTAACATTCATTCAGTAGATGAATATGTTCTTCTCTTTGCTTGTTACTCCAAAAAGAGCAGGGAATATGGATCATCATTGTATAGCCCTGTGCTTGCTTTGGGTCCACCCTGTATATTCAGGTAATACACAAAGGGCCTTGTTTTATAAAGGAGGGTAAAATATTTTGCACCAAAAATGGTGTAAAATAGAAGTGATAATTATAAAAGTATGTTCTATTTACTTCTGATTTTATACCATTGTTTTCCATTTTTGAAATGAGCTGGCACAAACTTTTTCTTAGTTAAAGGAAAAGGAATAAAATCAATGTCACATTGCCAATTGTTGGCCAACCCTAGTGATTATAATCACTTACCTTAGAACCAGGGTTAGCACTCTTCTTTGAAAAACAAACTTATTCTATTCTAGTGAGCAAAGCACTGTTATCCTATTGCCTTTTCCAGCAATCCCTTGCCTGTGTGTGGGGTGCCTAATATATGTTCACCCCCAGCAATTAACCCTTTCCTTGTCCTTAAAAGTGGTGTAATAATTACAGGTATTTTGATTTACTCCAAAAATGTACACCATGTATTTCACCAACTAAGAGTCAAAGAGACAAGTTCTGACAGAGAAGACATTCTTGAGTAAAAGTAGTGTAAAAAGTGGTGCAACGTCACTAACTTTTTCACAACTGTTTTCAAGCTTTCAACCAAATTTTACATCAGTTACACACGTGTTATAACTACATGTGATTTTACATGATGTAGCAGTGTAACTATTTAAGATATATGATTGATGTAGACTCAGTTTGTAAATACAAACAAGTACAACTATAGGAATTAGGTATGATGGTTGCCTTCTTTCTCCTGACCCCCCTCCCCACACACACTATGTATGTACAATTATAATACAATAATAATAATAATATAATATTATTCTCCCCTCTCACCACTGTAAATTCAAAACAGGTAGTTCAAATTTAGTATGTTATAGAATGTCATATTCTTAGAGTCATCATTTTATATTTTTTTATCGTTCTGTAATAATTTGCTTGTAATTATTTGCTTGCTTTCAAATTAGGGGAACCATTGCTCTGTGGGGCCATAGTTTTGCTGTTATCGGTACCTCTTATTTCTTATCTTTCTGTTTAGGCCCTCTCCAGTTCATCTTATAGACTTGCATTTAAACCATTGCCAGATTGCTAGGGTAAATGTTGCCCTAGCAACCAGATAGTTGCAAAAATTATAAACTGAAGAAAAAACACCAAAAATAAAAAATGTAGACCAATTGCAGATTGTGTTGGCATATCACTGTCTATATTATACTAAAAAAGTTAACATAAAAGTTAACTACTTCTTTAAACACCCTGTCACTAACATAAATTCAATAAATAATATGAGTCTCTGACTTTATTTCCCATATGTACACAACCACTGACTGAGATGAAGCATTCAATGTTCATCTGTGTTGTAGTGTGTGGGATTTTCCAGATTATTTCTGACCTTGCCTAAATGATTTAATATGACAAATACTTTTCCTTCCTGGTCTGTAAGTGCTACACACCCCTTTCCCAACACTGTATGCAATTTCAAGGATTGGATATTTGCAATACATGACTTGCTATTAACAACTGTGTTATCTTCAGATAATACTACTGTGCCCACTGTTTGTACTAGGATACTCTTATGTGTCCAACATTTTGGGTACACTAAATTACACATTTATGTGAAAATGTGTTTTGATGGTGTGCAGTTTTGCGTGTGAGCTCCTAAAGTACAAAATGTGATTAATTATGCAATGGTATTTAGTCAGATGTTCAGGGTGCATACAATTATGGTTTTGTGTTATGTTGTTTATTTAGCCAATGTGGATATGCTCTGTGCCAGGGTTGTGCTTTTAATGGCTTCAGACACCCGAACAACACACTGTACTGTGGTTGTGTATACACAAAAAATACTCTATGTGCCGTGGTGGTGTTTCTTGTATGAGGAGAGACAAAGGGTGGTAACAGACTGGCATTGCACTGGGTTTTTTTGTACTCCTTGAGTATATAGCTATGATACCTACTTAAAGATCATATCTTTATTTAGCCATAACATGTGCTTATGTTTGTTGTTGTAAAACATTGTTCAGAGTTTTAACAAGTTGCATACCATCATCACTAGCACTAGCCAATCTGCTGTTTCTTTTGAACATTGAATTGTTACATTATATTTGGAAAGCTTTGGGTTACTAGACCAGTAACAATCTTTGCACTTTATATTACATTAACTCCTATTTAAGTGTGAAAATGTATATCTGGGATGTGTGAAGGGATAAAGCTAAAGTCTTTCTTTGAGTACTTTGAGTGCACATGTGCTTTATGTTGTACTTTGTATGTTCGTTAGCATATTTGTTGATGTATTAATACAACATATTTGGGTATTTAAGTGTAGATTTTGTACAGGAATCTTTGCAGTACCCAAATGTACTGAATTCTTTTCTGACCTATCCCTTTATGTAATAATAGGGAGGTAAATAAAATACTTAACCTATGTTTTCAGCTGACTGCTTTGCCAAACAAATGACTCATCGCTGGGGTTCTTTTTTTTCTTCTATAGATAAAACACACAAACTACAAATTTTAGTGCAGTATCGATCCCATAAAATGGAATTTATTTGTATTATCATTATAGGTATAAGGATTTAAAATACAGGCAAAACATTTGTAACCGGTACACTTTGTACCATTTTTTTTTCATCAGTGCTGTTTCAATTCCTCTTAGCCCCAGCATTTAGGTTGTATTAAGTGTGGGCTAATAATTTAAAAAATAAATTTACTCTGGAACAGAAATCAATGCCATCTAGCAAATATATATATATTTTTTTAATTAAAGCAACATTCTGGTGGGTTGCTGTGGGTTACTACTAAATCACATAACCAGTGTGCTTTGTGGGGGTGTGAAGGGGGTGTTGTCTTTCTATGAAACTAAAGATATGGCCCAATGAAAAAGCTCCGTATCAGTAGGGCATAAGAACGTTTTTCTATTTTTCAGAGAGCAAAGGACAGGGATTTATTGCAGGACATCACTGAAGATGTCCTGAAAATGCCCCTAAGCCGCAGTTTATTTCAGCTAATACAGCAATAAACTGTTTTCTGCAAGGCAGATGAAGTAGGCTGCAACCTTTCACAATAAACATTAATAGCAGTCATTGTTTCTTATATATATATATATATATATATATATATATATATATATATATATATATATATATATATATATATATATATATATATAGTTATATCTTTATAAAAATATATTTTGTGTGCTTAGTAGCCCTTGTGCCCATCAGTGACCAGTTTCCTGAATTATGTCATACTCACGCAACAAGCAAATTCACCAGGTATGTTGTCAACATATGCCTAAAAATATTGGCACTTTGAAATATTTATTCTAGGACTTCAAATATGTATTCACACCTTTTTAATCTCAAGGGTGGTTTCAGGTCCTGCATCTTTCTCAACAAAGCACCAGGATTAGCTGGCAAAAAACAACCTACAGAATGCTCTATCTGGTGATGAAGGAACAAGTGCATGCTTATGAGCGTGTGCTGATAATGCCTTTTAGCTCTTGAGCCTGCCATCACAAATTCACTTGAGAATGCATATATCTAAGTACATTATGGAGCCCACATATTGACAAGTATGCACATCAGCTTATTTTTGCACTTTATGTTAATTTTCAGATGTCAGGAGAATGCTGCTTGCCTGAATCCATAAGATTGAGGACAGACTAGTTGCCGGGATATTTTAAAAATCTGGATGTGGTGAATGATCGGCAAGGTGTGAACAATAGCAGTTTGTCCCACATATTTCCATTGTGGCGACTTGTAAGTTTCTGTATGGAGCTCAGTGGTACTGTTATTAGTTGCTGCAAAGTGATTTTTAAAAATTGCATCAACTAATCACTCTATCTGTCTTCACTCTAAAGTAAAGTTGAAGATACGCAGAGCTACTTAGTAGCAGCTATTTGCCAAGCTACCAAACACCAGAAATTACCCTGCCATAGACAACACTGAGAATTGCCTTTGCTAAAACACATCTAGAGACAATTATCAGTAAATGATCAGCATTGTCTGTAGCCGCGGGATGGCAGACTCGGCGGGGCGATTTCCTGAAATCGCCCCGCCGCGTCTGCCATCCCGCCGGCGACTTACATGTTCGCCGGTGGGATGGCAGGGGTAGGCAATTCGGGGAGATTAGTCGCCCGCGAACAGGGAGTTTTGCCGCGGGCGACTAATCTCCCCGTGTGCCAGAGCCCTAAGTGTCTTAAAGGAACAGTAACAACAAAAAACTAAAAGTACTTTAAAGTAATAAAAATATAATGCACTGTTGCCCTGCACTGGTAAAACTGGTGTGTTTGTTACAGTAACACTACTATAATTTATATAATAAGCTTCTGTGTAGCCACAGGGGCAGCCAATCAAGCTGGAAAAAAGGAGAAAAGGCACAGGTTACATAGCAGATACCAGACAAGTTCTGTAGAATACAATAGTGTTTTATCCGTTATTTGCTTATTTATATAAATTATAGTAGACTTTCTGAAGTAAACACACAACTTTTATCAGTGCACGGCAGCAGCACATTATATTTTAGTTACTTTTATACATTTTCATTTTTTGGTGTTACTGTTCCTTTAACCCTTAGGCTAATGTCCAACATTAGGATTTTGCCACCTGCGATAGATCTCTGCTACTGCGGGTGAATAAATGCTCCGAAATGCCTTTCCACCAGCAAAAAGAGCAATCTCCAGGATTACGCATCATTTCTGTTTTTTGAAGTTGCACGTTGCTTGCAGGAGGAAACTTTGCGAGACTTTAGAAAACCAAAGCAATGCGTAGGCCTTTCCACCAACAACTCCCTTTGTTGCTGGTGGAAAGGCATTTTAGAGCCATCTAGTTAGTCGCCTGCGATAGATCTCTGCTAAAGTGGGCCGGTAGAAAGGCCTACATATCACTTTGGCTTTCCGAAGTCACGCAAAGTTGCATGCAGGAGGAAACTTTGTGTGACTTCGGAAAGCTGAAGCGATGTGTAGGCCTTTTCACCTGCAACTCCTATTGTTGGTGGTGGAAAGGCATTTCAGAGTGCATTTAAGTCGCTTGCATTAACAGAGATCTACCGCAGGCGACTTACGCTCTGAGTGGGCCATCAGCCTAAAGGTTTGAGGTTGTTTTGGATGGTTTGAGCTTGGGCCCCTGGTTCCAGTAAAAATAACAAAACATACATTGAAGTGTACAATAATATGTTATGCTTCCTAATTTGTGGCAAAAGTTAAAGCATGGGAATGCCCCCATGAACAAAGCAAGATCTGTACAGAATTGCTGTGCAGAGATGGAAATGGAAGACTGACTGGCCTATAGACAACCCCGACCTTAACCTAACTGAACAACTTAATGAAATGGGATGCCAGATGCAAGACAGACCTGACCCCCAACATCAGCGTACAGCTCATCTAATACACTTATAGATGAATGGAGGCAAATCCTGCCAACAATGTGTGAGCCACTTGTGGAATACCTTCTTTGCTTTCTTCATGTTAATGCCCTTGGTTTCAAACTATGACGTTGGACACTTGCAGGTTAAAAGGCATGTAAAGTTTTATTTTGAAGGAATTTATTTTGCCAGCACACTTGTTGGGGGAAACAAATTGTGCATAAAATGCTGATCATTTTTACGCAAGCTGTAAGTGACTTGGTTTCTCAAAATGTTATGTCATCATACCATAGCCAAACTGATGGTTTTGCTAAAGTAGCAATTATTAGTCATTCACTAGTCATCTTATTTGTTTCTATGTGTCTGCCAAGCATAGAGCCTTTCATTAGATATAGGGGAAAATGGTCAGAAATATATCTGCACCACAGAGAAAAGTCATACAATCAACTTTTGCATTTTATTTCTCTTTTCTATTCACAACTTTTTAAAATATTTGTAATTATTTGCTTTTTTTGTGGGGGTGGTGATCGTAATAACCAGTCAATGTATGATAACTTTAAAAGGGAACTATCATGACAATAAACATTTTATACAAGCTTCATCATACCGAAATAAAACCTTTTCTGAATATATTTAATTCCAAATTCTGAACTGTTTCTGAAATAACCACGTCACTCTTCAGTATCTCTCTCTTAGCATCTGCCTCTTTTTTTTTATAACTTCTTGCAGGAGTCAGGAGTCTAATTTTGATTGACAGATCTAATACATCTTTTTTTTTTTTTGGGGGGGGGGGGGTGTCTGCTTACCTAGTTATAGCTAACTCAAATAACCAAATCCAATATCTAACAAAATAACTGGCTTTGCCACAAATCCATGAAGAGGGACAGGATTTCTGTTGCAGTAATTTAGTTTTAACAGTTTGAGATTTTAGCAATTTTAGAAGGTAAGGCCAGCTTCAGCTCATTAGCTCTCTTTAAAATCCAAAAGTGTCAGCAACTCTGTCTATGCTTTTTCTATTCACTTTTTGGATTCAGTTAATCCTAGGGTTGCTGATTCTCAGTTGAGCCAAAAGCTAGCAATTTGCAGTCTGCAACCACTAAATATAGAAAATAAATGTAAATTGCAAGAGTACTCAGAAAGAAAACTCTGAGTAAATTTACATCAATTAATTTTTTGAGGTTAAGTCCCTTAAGGAAGATAATTGTAAAATTACCAGTAGCAAAAGCAAATTATTATATTTAATATACAGCTGACATTCTGCAGCGCTGTATAGAGATTACACCTCAATTACCTCACTCTTACCCAGTAGAGATTAAAATCTAAGGTCCCTCCCGAATACACACACTACAGTCAATTTTATCCATTCTGTATGTTTATAGAGTGTTGGTAGAAACTGGAGTTCCCAGTAGAGAACTAAGCAAGCTTGTACAGAGCTTACAAACGCCTCACAAACAATTCCTTGGCTGGAATTGCATTTAGGACCACAAGTGCTGCAAGGCAGCAATGCTTACCAATGCTCTGCCATTGTTTCATAACATTGCCTATTGAATAGGCAATGTTGAATGGAAATAAAAAAAAAACACACAAATATGTTTATTAACAGTATATTATGGGGCAATTGTGTATATTTTTCAACTGCATGATTGTTTTTATGATGATTTATTTTATATACAGTTTCAAATATAAGGTGATTGTAATTACTGTAATATATTTTCATAAAAATAAATGTTCAATTTAGCATATTTGTGTTAATTACATTTAGGTGTGTCCGAAGGTACTTTAAACAGTTCCAGAGCAAGATATGCTGTAAATTCAGAATTACAGCAGATTCCTTTATATATATTTATTGACTTAACCCTGTAAGTGCTGTGTACCAAGAGTGAGCCCCTATTGGCAGGCTTACTGGCTCTCCTTGCTTGGGATTGCTCAGTTGTCCTCTAGAGCAGTGCTGTCCAACTTCTGCGGTGCCGAGGGACGGAATTTCTCTAGCATACATGGTGAAGGGCCACTAATGGAAGCCAGTTTTGGCCACTCCCCTTTTTGAACCACACCCACTTCAAACCACACCCATTTTATCAAAATGGTGGTAGTGCAGCAAAAACCCAAATGCTTGGTCCTCATTGCGGGGATATCAACAGTTATTCATATATGAAAGAATTATATTATGTCATATTAAGACACACCCTTAAATCCATATGCCTCCTCCTCCCCTGTGGATAGCACAGCAATCCCCAGCAACATAATTACACACCTTAGGGACCATTTAATGGCTGTTTCCAACTACTAACAAACTCCCAGAACAAACCCCTGCCAGGTTCACCTCTCACAGGCAGCATAGGGCAGGCAGAGTATGGCACACACAGACAGCACTCTGCCTCTCTTATTCTGCCTGTGTGTGCCATACTCTGCCTGCCCTATGCTGTCTGTGTGTTCCATACCCTCCCTGCCCTATACTGCCTATGTGCCATACTATGCCTACCCTAGTAGGCCAGGCACTACATACAATGTCTGAGGTGTGAACAGGTGAACAATGTGGGCGATTACAGCCTGAGCCTGAGGTGTGAACACTGCAGGGGGTGAACAATGCAGAAACTAAAAGGTGTTAAAACCACAGGGGATTACATGTTTAAACAATACAGGGAGATTACAGCCTGAATCTGAGGTGAGAACCATGCAGGGGGCCAGTTAATCTCAGTACTGATACCATTTAAATCTTACACAAAGGCGAAACCATCAAAGCAGCCAGACAGGTGGGGGGCCACACAGGGGGGGTTGCGGGCCGCCAGTTGGACAGCACTGCTCTAGAGGATTGGCTGCTGTAAATTGAAGTGGACTCATTCAACCTGTACAGCTTTGAACACTGCAGGCGCATTCAAGGATTTATGCTCATGGCAAATGTGGCCTCTACACTTGAATTAACGTATGTGGATTTCAGTGTGAAATGCATACTCACGTATTTCGGAACAGGTTATATCTTCTTTAAGTCTTAAAACTTGTACAGCATTAGATTAGATTAGATTAAACAGATTACAGATTTACATTAGAAAAAAAACTGGCTCCTTCCAAGCATAAAAATCTGCGAAATAATAGAAAATCCCTTTCCAATATACGTCTGTTAAAATGTTTCCTTGATTTTATTGAAGTAAATTTAATAGCCTTACCTTAGTGTATGCTTGAATTCCCAGTGGCGCTTGTGTGGACTACATTTTGCAGCCTAGACTGTTATAATAGCCTGATTCCTTTCACTCCCTTGTTGACAGCCAACTTTAGTTTCCATAGTGAATTGATGCCATTAGTACTAAGCATCTCTCTTCACCAGCAAGCTTCTAGCTCAGTCACAGGGCATGTCTGGGGAAGGTTTCTTGCTGTTGCCACTTCTGTTACCATTTGAAATCAAGAGAAAGCATTCACCCTCAATCTAATTCACAGCTCACTTAAATTTATTAAATATTTATTAAAGCACACATCGGTAAAGAAAATACTTGACTGTATTATATGTAGCACCAATTTAGACTTGGCTCTAGCGATGGAGCACCATACTTTAGCCTCTTTAAAGGACATGTAAACATGCATACATTTTCCTACCTTGTATATAAGTTGGGTATATCTCCCCCACCCACACCACACTGTTTGTACTGCATATATCCCCTCTGTTCGCCAGCACCATCACATTTTCCTAAAACAAATAGCAGCTTTCACCCAGTGGTAATTTTCCTCTCACCTATCTTCAGTGACATTTACATCTGCAAGAAGTGCATGTGCACTTTAAAGTTCATGCAATGAAGAATGCAGACGTACACAGGCAAAATTTACTTTGATTAAAAGTTATGCGAAAGCGAACGGTTTCCAGGCCAACCTCCAATCCGCTCTGCTATGTGTGCACACACTTAGGCAGTTGCCATAGTATTTAAGGCAGGCACACAGAGGAACGTATGAAAGTGGTTCCGCTTCTCCCAACCTGGCAGAAAAGCGTAGGGCTGAGAGAAGCTTATATACACTTCGTCTGATCTCACCCTAATGGTTAAGATGAGCTCAGGAGAGGAAGTTAAGAGAAAAAACAGAGTGCACAGCTAGAGCAGAGTTTCTATGGAAACCAGCATTGCCATCTCTTTATTGGCTGTTCCTCTTAACCAGAGTTGAGAAGAACTGAGCATGCTTAGTGAGCCAAGAACCAAAGTCAATTCCTAAGGGAGGTGGCTGAGTGGGTTACAGGAGGAGAAGGAATCCCAAGTGATTAAGGGGATGCTGCAGCCTTACTATTCACGTTTGAACAAGAGTGGCAGGTATTTAGGGTGAAGGCACACAGCTATTAGTAGCAGCTACTTTGTGGCTACTAAAATAGACAATGCTGATCATTTACTGATAACTCTCTCTCTGTGTGTTTTAGCAGCGGCAGTTTTCAGTATTGTCTATGGCAGGGCATTTTCTGGTGTTTAGTAGCTGCTACTAAGTAGCTCTGTGTGTCTTCACCCTTAAAGATTTCAAAGAGGCTGAGTGCTGATTTAATTTTTTTTTTTGGGGGGGGGGGGGGGTTACATGTCCTTTTAGATGGTTCCAGTGTTCCCTTCTAATTCCTTCTTGGCTGTGTGTGCAAAAGATGTGCACATTTTAAGCTTGTGTGTGCATTTTTAAAAAGTCTCTGCTAAGGCCAGAATAAATATAACATTTTGTAGAAAAACTTGCCTGCACAGACCTCTGACCCATGTGACATTGCTCTTAGAAATAAGCACAATTTTTACTGCTAGGTAGGCTTCAGCTCAATAGCTTTTTTTTTTTTTTTTTTTTAAGTTTCATTTTTATTGTTTTTTTAACACAAAAATAGGGGGAAGGGGGAAGAGGAGCTCAATAGCTTTTTAAAGACAGATGGGCATATTTATTAAAGTGTGCAACCACTCAGATCATTGCTTTTGTCTTTTAACTTGTAGGTGACCATTCACATTTAATTGCTGATTGGTTGCTATGGGCAACATAATGTTAATGTTGGCTTACACACTATAATAAATATGCCCCCAAGAGTATCAGCGACCCTACCTGTCTATGTACTTTATACGCACTTAGTTACCCCTGGGTTTGCGGACTCACAGTAGAGCTAAAAGTCTGCTATTAGCAGACTTTAACAAGCGTGCCCTGTCTATAAATGTCTAAATAATAATCTGGAATGGTGTAAAAAAGTAGTTATTGTTCAGGCCCAAGGCTATCCTAATCACAAAGGTTAAAGTAATACTATAGACTCTGAAACTGGTGGTTAACTGGTACTCAGTGAGAGGCTTGCCATCAGTACTGTTTCTTTTGCCCAGGAACACTGACAGTAAAATGGTCACAATATCCACTAAAAGAATAAGGAAATGTAATATTTACAACATGATTGTGGTTATACTTTATCTAAGTGATGTTACACAAATGTATATACATGTGCTAAAAGAAAACTATACCACCAAACAATGTAGGTCTCTATAAAAATGTATTGCATAAACAAGCTCATATGTAAAACCCTAAATAAAACATTTTCATAAAAATTTATTTTTTTTAGTATGTGCTATTGGGTACTCCTAAATAAAAAATTGCCATTTTAAGAATTAAGGGTCACCTCATAGGATTCACAGTGCACAAAAACAAGCCAAGGCAAGGCTATGTCTTTAACTCCCACACTTATTCCTGTTACAGTTCGAGCTGCATTATTTCTGGTCATGTGATCTCTGAGGGAGCACACAGCCCATCACTAAATGGTGGCTCAAGCGAAAGGATGTAAAAAAGGATGTAAATGGGCAATATTTACTGATATATACATTTCAGTTTGGCAAGATTCGTTGAGGTTACTAAATATAAGCTAATCTGTTGGTTAAGTATTCATTAATTTATGTTGCAGGGCTTTACTGATTGCATGTAAATTAAATTGTAATCAAAGCAGCATTTCTAGCTGGATTTTCTAAATATGAATTTTCAAGGCAAGGTTAATGCCACACGATGCGTATGGCATAGATTTTCGGCAAGCACATTGACTTCATTTATTTTGCATGATTAAAAAATAAATAAATGCAGAGAGAAATACCAATTCTATGTATTTTGCACAAAAAAATGCATTAAAAAATGCCCACTGACTTTAATGCGTTTCACAAATGGAACAGATTGGCTTATTAGTGCCTTACAGTTGCCTTTGTTTCTTCATTTGCTGTGTAGTAGATTTTTTTATGTTAGAAGTATAAGCTGATCCGAGTATCTCAATGGGTCGGTACCCAAGAGTGCTATGTGATGGAATGCATATAAAATCTACCACACAGCAAATGTTCCATGTGTATGAGCATTTAGGGCACTCTCTTCAGCCATGAGTGAGTACTGCTGCATTTTAATGTACTCTTATGGACAGTGGGAATAGTGTTGCCACTATTGATGAGCAAAATTGCCACAAAAAATCTGCAAAACCACTGAAAGATCTGCAAAATGGCAATATTTTGCCAAATTCATTGAAGTTAATGAGTTTTTACTTGTGTATTTTTATAAATCCAAATGCAATGAAGTCAATGGGTGTTTTTCTCATGCCAAGTGCATTAAAGTCAATAGGCATTCCTTTCTCACACCAAATGCACAAGAGTCAATAGCCATTTTCTTCTCACGCCACATTGGCATCTTTTCTTGTTTTTTCATTCGAGCACAAAAAACCATGACAGCAGTTATGTGGAGACATGTTTAGAAATAAACCTCTATACAATCATGACACAGTACTTGCATGATAAGCCCATTATTTTACCTGATATTTATGAACGGTCAGTTTGCATCTCATTCTTGGGTGAGATGGGACCCCTTATGCAAAAAAAGCCCCAAGTTTGCTAGATAATAGATTCCATAAAATGCATATTGTAAGGCAGTTGTAATTAGAATGCTTACATGCATCACATGTTGCATTTTATCCTGGACAGAGTCAGTTTGTTTCATGGCTGTTGTATTCTAAAGGGAACACTTAACCATTTTTGTGACCACACCCCCTAAATACCACTCCCATTTTACAAAATTTGGCAGGTTATTTAATGTTTGAACACATTTCTGGGAGCTTGGGGTCTTGTTTTATGTGTTATTACAGTTTTTCTAATGAAGGTGAAATTGCCCTTTAAGCTGCAAGTCTCCGTTCCCCCAAAGAGTCCTGTTTAGCTTATTAGTTACAACTGTATCTAAGTGCAGGTATAGCTTGTTGAGTTTCTGGGCTGTCTGCTAAAAGCTACTTTTTAGGGCTCTGGCACACGGGGAGATTAGTCGCCCGCGACAAATCTCCCTTGTCACGGGCAACTAATCTCCCCGAACTACCATCCCACCGGCGAACATGTAAGTCGCCGGTGGGATGGTACATGCTGTGCAGGCAATTTCGGCAAATCTGCGAAGTTGCCTCGCGAGGCATTTTCGGCGATTTGCCGAAATCGCGCCGCCGCATGTGCCATCCCACCGGCGACTAACATGTTCGCCAGTGGGATGGCAGCTGATGGCTCTCTGATGGCAACTCGGGGAGATTAGTCGCCCGCGAACAGGGAGATTTGTCGCAGGCGACTAATCTCCCCGTGTGCCAGAGCCCTTAAATTAAGTTTGCAAGCACTGTATCTTTTTTAGCATTCAGTCCAGGTTCAGTGCAGATCAAAGGGAAATGAGCGACATTTCAGAAAGAATGCAGGACTGCAGGCTGAGCTGTCAAAATCGGGACTGTTCCGTGAAAATTGGGACAGTTGGGAAGTATGCTTAACAAATGAACAGACCATGCCTCAGTGTCTGTTTAAAAATGCACTCTTTAGGGCAGGCGTTATATAAATACTTCCTTTTTCAAATATTCTTTTAAAAGTGTAGATGGTTAAAGGCACACTTCAGGAGATTTTATCTTACAGATGTGCTGTTCCATCTAGAGGAACCCTAACCTAACCTACAGGTAAAGAATGTTTGAGGTGGCCCTAGTTAAAATACATTGTTACAGTGTTACATTTGTCTGTCTTTCTCTTGTTCAAATACTGATATGTGAAAATAGAAGCAAGCATTTGATCACAGGCTTTTTTGCATCCATATATTTCTGGTTTATGCAGTCAAATCAGCAAATTTTTAAAGCACATATCCCATGTTAACACTTGCCCATACAGAAGCCTAATTAAAGTCATACAATTAGCAAATTAAAAATGTGTGTGCATATGAGTGTACATTATACTTTAAAAAGGAATACAGATTTCCTCCTTTATAGTATATTCCTTGCATATTTAGTTGCTTTGGTATCCAGCGATATCCTGAGTCACAATGTTCTCTTATGTTCCTTGGCTTGTGACATAAAAGCCTTGTGCCCTACAGGCTGTGAGTCACTCATCGCATGTTTACAAATAGCTGCGGTTCGGTTTTCTAAAATGGCAGGTTGTAGACTGGTTTGATTAATTTAGTATATTAGCTTGTCATTCATTTACTGGCTTAAAGGACATGTAAACCCCACACACAAAAATTTAATCAGTGAACAGCCTCTTTGAAATCTTTCAATACCTGCCACACTGGTTGTCCAGAGGTTAAGGGCTGTTGCAGCCTTACTATTAGGGGAAATCGCCGAAAAAGCCTCACGAGGCAACTTCGGCGATTTCCCGAAATCGCGCCACCGTGTGTGCCATCCCACCGGCGACTTACATTGTCACCAGTGGGATGGCAACTGGCGGCAACTCGGGGAGATTAGTCGCCCGCGAACAGGGATTTTTGTCGCGTGCGACTAATCTCCCCGTGTGCCAGAGCCCTAATAGTAAGGCTGCAACATCCCCTTTATCACTTAAATTTGCTTCTCCTCCTGTAACCCACTCGGCCCCCTCCCTCAGGAATTTGCTTTGGCTGTTTGCTTGTGGGCATGCTCAGTTGTTCTAAACTCAGATTACTAAACACGCCCAACCAGTCTGGCAGTCAGTAAAGAGATGGCATTGCTGGTTCCCATAAAAACTCAGCTCTAGCTGTCTGCTTCAATTTTTTTCTACTAAGCTCAGCTTTACCATTACAGTGCTCAAACAAAGCAGAACTTTTATCAGAGACAGTTGTGCCTGTGTGAGCCTGTATTCTTGATGGAATGTATGCTGAATAAGTGTCTGTGTGTGCATGCTGTTTGCAAATTTAAATGTAACTGATTATGTATCGGAGGAAAAATGGCCACCAGGTGAAAGCTGCAATTTGCTTTAGGAAAATGTGATGGTGCTGGTAAATGGAGGGGATATATGCAGTACAAATAATGCCATTTGGGTGGGGGAGATGTGCCCAACTGATATACATTGTAGGCAAATGTTGGCTTTACATGTCTTTAAATTAAAGCTTCCATAGCTTTAACAGCCCCAGTACGAACTGGCTAACAAATATTGGGGCTGCATTTTCCTTGCTGATTTGAACAGAATGTTTGTTCAAAATTCACATCTTTCATAATTTATGAATCATCTCAGAACTTTGGGAAATGTAAATCATTAAGACTTAAGGTGGCCACACACGTGGCGATCTGCGATGGTCGCACAAAAGATCGTCAGACCCGCCACTAACCTTCAGGGCTGAAACAGCAGATAAGGAGGTAGAAACAATAGGATTTCTACCTCCTTCTGCCGATTCAGCCCTGACGGCAGATTTTGCTCAGGCGCCTTCTATGGCGCCCAATCAAAATCTTTTGACCTGGCCGATCAGCGAGTCGACCGATATCAGCAGCGTCCTGCTTTAACCTCTTAAGTTTCAAGATCTGCTTAGGTGCTTTTTCCTGACGTTCCTTTTTACTTATATCAGCATAGGGGTCATTTATTATGAGAAAGGCAATGTGCAAAATGCTAATATAATATTATGTATACTATAATATATAGCAGTGTCACCTCTGTGAATTATGATTATTTATCCTCCAGAACAAACAAAGCCCAGTAAGGAACCCAAGCCAAGCCCAGCAGAGGAACCTCTTGACAATGGCTTCTTTCCTAGAAAACGCACAGCCCTTGTGGAGGAGATTCACAACCAAGCTCAGGAGGGCCTTAAATCACTTCAGAGAAGAGGTATGTTTTTGCGGATACACATGCATTGATCGTTATTTTAATATATTGTTTTCAGCTTATGCCTCCTCAATAATCAATTATTTTACCTCTCTCAGAGAAGCAGCAGAACAAGCATCAGCCCCAAGAGGAGAACCAGAGCCCTTTGGTAAGTTAGTCACCAAAGGTCTGGAAATAGGGATTCTGCCTTCCTATATTTGTATATTTTTCCATATTAAAAATTATGCTTAATGCAAATGTTATTACTGGTCAGGTGGCTACCTACCCTATCTGTGGTTGATAACCCTGCATACACAGCACAGTCATTTTTTTTCTTTATTGGCCTGTGTATTGCTGCCTTAAGACTGTTGTGTAAGATGGAGGGAAGGGGTGTTAAACAGCCTTAATAAGTACAAAGCAGGAATGGAACACCTTTGATTGTTAAAGCCACAGACTGGTTTGTGAAGAAGCATTGTATCAGGGGATCAAGTATCAGGGGATAACCCTAATAATTCCAATCACAAATTGTACTTATTCATTGAGTCATATGGCTGATGCCTGGCCAGGTAGTCAGGCAACAGGAGACCAAGTGAATATCAAAGAAGAAGGTGTGCAGACGAGAACACATTTACTGGGCAATTATTAAGCCTCATTTGCCATTTTGGCTGACAAACTGCTAGTGTTTGATATGCTAGAGTCTTTGTTTTTGGACAACACTTAGTGATAATTGTCAAATCGGTTAATAACTTTTAATTTGCATGAAAACGTTAGCTTCTTTGTGGCCAACTTTATACTTTACTACTGTATTTATTATCTACTCCCTCACAAAATGGCAATGGCCAATTCCTGCTTATGTTTTTCACTTTTCTGCAGCCCCAACCAGACAGTACTGATAATGGCTTCCGTACACGATCTCTATCCTGTGCCACTGAGACCACTGACGATGCCATGACTGTTCGATCAGAAATGATTCAGCGCAAAGGTAAGGCAGTGGAGTTATTATTTGTGAATAGGCTAAATCAGTGCACATTGGAAAATGTGGAGAAACAGTGTTTAAAGGACATAACTGTTATGCATGAAGCCATTGTTCTAGCTAGAGACCCCTAAGCCCTATTGTAAAACTAAGCTTGGTACCAATTTTTGTTGCTCCTGTTCCCAGTCATCACTAGTTTCTTACATAAACAAAAAAATTAGAATTATTTGTTTTAACCTGAGAACATTTGTAAATTAGTTTAAGATAATGGTGTTACGAAAAATAGATTTAATTTAGAAAAAAGTTATTGTCACTTTTCTGTATGCATACCACTATACATGAAACTGTCTCCTTCCTTTTTCAGTGCACCCTTCCCACCACATTAAAACTCCTAGTTGCATTTTTGTAGTTAAGACTTACATCTAAATTGCTTGTGGGGGCATTATGATGTGATTCCTTTTGACACAAGTAGGAGAGGTAGTATAAACAGTTGTAGGAATTTATAACTTTCACATCATGGGGGAAAAAAAAACGTTTTTGTTCTGTAAGGCAGTGCTGTACTGGCGGCCTGCGGCAGTCTTCCTTTTCCTTTTTTGTGGGAAATCATTCCTTTTATGAAGTATTTTGTACAAAGGGTAAAGATAGTTACATAGTTACATAGGGTTGAAAAAAGACCATTGTCCATCAAGTTCAACCCATCCGAGTAAACCCAGCACACAACCTATACTAACCAATCTATACACTCGCATACATAAACTATATATACAACCAGTAATACTAACTGTAGATATTAGTATCACAATAGCCTTGGATATTCTGCTTGTCCAAAAACTCATCCAGGCCCCTCTTATAGGCATTAACAGAATCTGCCATTACCACATCACTAGGAAGGGCATTCCACAGCCTCACTGCCCTCACCGTGAAAAACCACCTACGCTGCTTCAAATGGAAGCTCTGTTCCTCTAATCTATAGGGGGGACCTCTGGTGCGCTGATTGTTTTTATGGGAAAAAAGAACATCCCCCAACTGCCTATAATCCCCTCTAATGTACTTGTACAGAGTAATCATGTCCCCTCGCAAGCGCCTCTTTTCCAGAGAAAACAACCCCAACCTCGACAGTCTAACCTCATAGCTTAAATCTTCCATCCCCTTTACCAGTTTAGTTGCACGTCTCTGCACTCTCTCCAGCTCATTAATATCCTTCTTAAGGACTGGAGCCCAAAACTGCACTTCATACTCAAGGTGAGGCCTTACCAGGGACCTATAAAGGGGCAAAATTATGTTCTCATCCCTGTTCTCATGCCCTTTTTTATACAAGACAGCACTTTATTTGCTGTAGTAGCCACAGAATGACACTGCCTGGAATTAGACAACTTGTGATCTACAAAAACCCCTAGATCCTTCTCCATTAAGGATGCCCCCAACACACTACCATTCAGTAGATAGTTCGCGTTTATATTATTTCTACCAAAGTGCATAACTTTGCACTTGTCAACATTGAACCTCATTTTCCAGTTTGCTGCCCAGTTTTCCAATTTTGTCAAATCGCTCTGCAAAGCGGCAGCATCCTGCATGGAACTTATAGTTTTGCACAATTTAGTGTCATCAGCAAAAATAGAAACAGTACTCTCTATGCCCACCTCCAGGTCATTAATAAACAAGTTAAAAAGCAAAGGACCAAGGACTGACCCCTGCGGTACTCCACTAACCACACTGGCCACTCTTTGTACTCTATCCTTCAGCCAGTTCTCTATCCAATTACAAATATTATGTTCTAGGCCAATATTCCTCAATCATTAACCTTCTGTGAGGTACAGTATCAAACGCTTTAGCAAAATCTAAGTAGATGACATTAACTGCCATTCCAGCATCAAGGTTCCTGCTCACCTCCTCATAAAAGGCAACTAAATTAGTCTGGCAAGATCTGTTACGCATAAAACCATGCTGCACAAACTAATAGTATTGTGAACTGCAATGTATTCAAGTATCCTATCCCTTATTACCCCTTCCAGAAGCTTTCCTACTACTGATGTCAGACTTACAGGCCTATAGTTTTCAGGCTGAGAACGAGATCCCTTTTTAAATAATGGCACCACATTAGCAATTCGCCAGTCTCTCGGCACCATGCCAAACCTCAACGAATCCTGAAAAATTATGTGAAGAGGCTTGGCAATCACAGCGCTCAGCTCATTTAATACCCTGGGATGAATCCCATCCGGCCCTGGACCTTTGTTTACCTTTACATGTTCAAGTCTCTTTTGAATTTCCTCCTGAGTGACCCACGCGTCAGTAGCTAAATTACTAGCACTGGGTATATTAAAAGGGAAGCCTTCATTAGGTGGCTCCTCAGATGTATAGACAGATGAAAAATAAGAGTTCAAAATTTCAGCTTTTTCCCCGTTCTCATCAACCAACGTACCCCCCCGTGATAATAAAGTTCCCACCCCTTCTTGCTTCATTTTTTTACTATTCACATAATTAAAAAATAATTTTGGATTCTTTTTACTCCTAGCTGCAATATCCCTTTCCATCTCTATTTTAGCTTGCTTGATAGCTTTTTTGCATGCTTTATTTGCTTCCTTGTACCTGATGAAAGTTTCCGCGGTCCCAGCTAACTTGAATGCTTTAAAAGCACGTTTTTTATTACCAACCTCGACCCTAACTCTTATATTCAGCCATAAAGGTTTTGCTTTGCGATGCCTCTCCTTGCTTAAAAAGGGGAATATACTGTTGTGTATACCTGCAAAGCAATGTTTTAAAGATGTTCCATTTTCCTTCTGTGTCTAACCCCATGAAAAGCCTTTCCCAGTTGACACATTGCAGAGATGCCCTTATACTGGCAAAGTCTGCACGTCTAAAATTGAGCGTTTTAGTAAGTCCCTTATAGAGCTGTCTCTGTAGCATTATCTCAAAGGAGACCATGTTGTGATCACTGTTCCCCAAATGCTCACCCACACAAATGTTAGAGATGAGTTCATTATTATTAGATATTACCAGGTCCAAAATAGAATCATTCCTAGTAGCAAATACTTTTGAAAAAATTAAACCCAACAGTTAGAAAACACAATGATTCTGAATAAAGTTAATAAAAAATACTTATCCCTTTTTTTTTGTTGAATTGAAAAAGCAGTTGATTCAGTCAGCCACCAGCCTGTTAGTAAGCCAGCTCACAGAGTGCCAGTGGTTCTATTTATACAGTCTGTTAAGGTGAACTAATCAAACCCCACCCCCTCAAACTGAGGGTAATTACAAAGGAATGTAACTCTGGCAAACCTGCTGTAAGCCTTATAGTTAACCAAACTTTGTAAATTGGCACCAAAAAGAGCAAATACTTTTGAAAAAATTAAACCCAACAGTTAGAAAACACAATGATTCTGAATAAAGTTAATAAAAAAAGCTGAAAATTAAAGAGAATATCTTTCAAGAGAAAGGCTCTTCGGTAAATGTAGTTACAGGGATAACCAAGACAGATTCATGGAAACTGTTTATGCAACAAGTTAAAAGGATAAAGGTAGAATGCACATACTGTGTGTGAATAACTATAACTATTTGGATTGTGCAGAATAATCAATAATAACCAAGCAGCCATACTGAATATCTTACAGGTTCAACTTTTAGACCTCATGACTCCCCCAGTGTCTTCTCAGGGAGACAAGGACGAAGGCGCAAGGAGAAAAGAGCCACTGTCATGGGAGTCCCACATCTCGTAGCTGCAGAACTGGGTATGTTTGTGAGTTACAGACAAGATAATGGCCAAATCCACCACTATTTTATGTTGAAGGGCTTGATCTGTCAGTGATAATTTCCTGTTTAATTGCATCAGTGCTCTAAGGCAAAATATAAAGGCAAGCTATAAAAAAAAGGAGGGGGTAGAACAGGCATTCATTTATTAATCAGCTTTACAAGAACATACAGTTTCACTTTTGCAGGCTGAAAAATTCTCCCTTCCACCTGCTTTCTTTCTAGTGAGTCAGATTACTGCAAGGGGGTTAGATAGATCTAATTCCACATAACTGAACATAATTTTTCCTTACGTAGCACTTGGTTGTTGTGCAAGGTCTAAAGTGTATCTTAACATAATCCAGTTAAAAAAAGAACAAGGAAAAAAAATAAGTTATATAGCTGTCAAGTAGTTCACAAGTCATCAGATTCTACCCCCAACTCCACTTATATCCTTTCTGCCTTCAAATTAGTCATGATATTCTATTCAGTTAATACTTTTCAGAATATCCTGCAGTAAGGACAACACAATTTACATGCTGGGCATGACTTGATGGAGCAATGCAGGGAAAGTTTTCAGAACTGCTCTCAGGTCAGTCAGTTATGATACAAGGTTTTGCTAATTTTAATCTTGCTATAGACACTTTGTTGGGTGATTTCTTTTTATACTGGGATTCAGCTAACACAGGTTTTTTCATGTGTAGGTTTGCAGTCTTCCGGTTTACCGGCACACCGTGGAATTCATGAACTTTTCCCTAAAGATGGACAGACAGCTGGAAAGCAGGCACCTATTGCTGGAATGAATGGCATTTCAAGAGCAGAGGATAATTTTGTGGTTATTCCAACGGTAGATGGTAACGCAACATCAACTCCACATGAAGGAGCTCATATCTCTTTAGCAGCTCTGGAGCAGACTGAGGCTAAATTGCAGCGACATATTGACAGGGTGTATAAGGATGACAGTTACATTGACTTGAAATCTGGCCCCAAAATATCCCCTCTGCTCCTTCGTCCAAAGTCTCTTGCTGTACCTGGGATGACTACTCATTCACCTCAGAGTGACATGAGTCCTGTCATGTGCATATCACCCCAGGCCACATACATGTCCAAGATCATTCCAAATGCTGTGCTGCCACCTATGGTGGATGTAGTGGCTTTGAGCCACTCCAGTGTCCGAACCTTAAGTCGCTGTAGCCTAGCCTCTGCCAGCCCGGCCTCTGTGCGTGGCTCACTCCACAGGGGAAGAGGCCAGTCCTTTTCAAGTGACACATGGAGTCGCTCACAGTCAACAGAGACTATTGTATCTGACTCTTCCACTATCTCCTCACATGGTGGGGTGCGGGAATCAAGTGAGAAACATGAGTCTCGACTTAGCACTGGGAGAGCATCACCAGCTCCCAGCACAGGCACCCAAGATGGCTCAGATTCCGCTAGCCTGTGCAGTGCTCGATCTTCCATTCGCAGTGTATCTCTGAGAAAGAGCAAGAAAGCTCCCACTCCCCCTAAGCGAACCTATTCTCTGCAACAGCAGAGGGAGATGGGGCTTCCTCCTAGGCCCGAGAGAAAACAGGCCCCTAAACCTACTGTTGCACGGGATCCTTGGGTGCCTAAAACAGAAGCAGCAATGTTAGACAATGAAGTGTTTTTACCAACCATGTATAGTGCAAAGCTAAGTTCACCAAGCCGGTCAGACAGGACTCTTTCTCCATCCAGTGGATACTCAAGTCAAAGTGGCACTCCTACATTGCCTCCCAAAGCCATGCTTGAATCCTCAGAATCTCCTGGTTCCCACAGGAGAACTCCTCCAAAACCAGAAAGAACAAGTTTGCTGAGAGCAAAGGAGGGATCATCAGTAAGCACTAACTCTTCTGCTGAAGCTACTTCTCCTATTTTGGCCAGCCCAGCCAGAGTTGGTACTTCAGTGGGAGAACAAGGGAGGCTAGGTTTAATACCTCCACATCCAATTGTGCCTGCTCCTTTATGCCCTCCTCCAAGCAAGATTAGTGGACTTGTGAACACACCGAGTGGCACACCAGATGCATCACCACCTCCTTCTCATCACCCCACACCACCACCTACCAGAAAATCTGACTCAGAAAGACAGAGTATGCTCATCTCTCAGAAAATCTTTGAACAAAGAGAAATTCTGTGGCCACCACCTCCTCCTGATGTCCCTGATTTACAAGATACGTCTATGGCAGATTTTCCTCCTCCTGAGGAGGAACTTTTCCTGCCCCCACCACCGTCACTGGACTCTGCATGTGATTCTCTACTAAATTCAGATAAAATATGTATTGTTTCATATAAAGAGGAGGCAAAAAGTTGCAGGGGGCCTTCTCAGTTACCTATTGAACACATGGACATTTCAGTTGCCGCAGAGGCCCAACCTGCTGCTCTCTCTTTTCTTGCTCCTGATTCTACATCTTCAACTCATTCCACAGAGCCTGTTCCTGTTTCTGTTTCTAAAGTTAATTCAGCAGATACTTCAACAATGTCTACACCTGTATCTGTGCCTCTTTCCATAGATCCATCGTCTGCCTTTGTGCCTACGCTCCCACAGCCCATTCCTGCCTCTGCAACAATTCCCACAGTATTTGCATCTGCCTCTGTGCCTCCTCTGACAGAGACCAAACCTGTGTCTGTGCCTCCTCTCGCAGAGACCACACCTGTGGCTGTGCCTCCTCTCACAGAGACCACACCTATGTCTGTCCCTCCTTTCACAGAGACCACACCTATGTCTGTCCCTCCTTTCACAGAGACCACACCTATGTCTGTCCCTCCTTTCACAGAGACCACACCTATGTCTGTCCCTCCTGTTACAGAGATCACACATGCTTCTGTGCCTCCTCTCATAGAGACCACACCTACTTCTGTGCTGCCTCTCCCAGAGACCACACCTTCTTTTGGAAAGCCTACACTTCTTGGGGTGCCAGCTATCACAGATGTTTTACATGCTCCTCTTGTGCCATCTGTAACTTATAAATCACATACTGTTGCCACACCATTAGTGCTAAACTGTGCCACCAGCACTGTGCCCACTACAGGATCAGATGTTGCTAAGGACTCATCTATATCCACAGTGGATCCAGCTATTTCCACAACTGCATCTAGAAGCACAGTTTCTATGGCTCCTGTGCCGTTATCACAAACCTCTAGATCATCCATCCCACTGGTGCCAGGTAGTCCCAGGCCCAAGCCAAGCACATGGAAGCCAGTGAGTGCCCCTTCGAAAAAGATTGCAGCTCCTAATCAGTCTGTTGCTGCTACACCAAAGGAGGATGCTAACTTGCCTATTGTGACCCCTTCTCTGCTACAGATGGTTCGACTGCGCTCTGTACAAGTCAGAGGTCCACAGGAGCACAAAAACCAGGCATTTTCTGGAGTCCCTGTACCGCAAAAACCTGTACGGAAATCACTCTCTCTGAGATCCCCACCTGGCTTTAATAGCCCTGCTGGGGAAAGCAATGTAGAAACCACAAAGCCACTACAGAAAATTGCAGAGCCTGAACAAACCCCCTCTGCACAAAGATCTCCTGCCTCTGCTGCCAGTTTTGTGTTTTCCCGGGGGTCAAAAAAGTTTGTGTTTGAGCCTCCAGCATCAGAAGAGGCTGAAGCATCACTGAAGAGAAACCTAGTGGCAGAACTTAAATCACAGGGCATACCACGGAGCCCAGAGGAGAAACCCCCGCTACAGAGAAAGCCAAGTAAAGTTCCTCCACCAGTAGCAAGAAAACCATCACTAGCAAAACCACGAACATCAACCAGCTCTGACATCTCGACAGGAGACAGCAATGGAAGTGCGTGTACACCCTGTGACACAAGACCAGCTCCACCAGCAACAGGGACAAATGCAGCTGAAACTCTGGCTGGCCATGAGCAGCAGCAACCCAGACCTGTGGAGCAAGGTAATATTATCTATTAAGAATATCTGCAATATATCTTAGAGCCCTGTGCTAATCCTGGCATGTCTCCATCACATAATTTTTCCAAGTACAGCTGAAGAATCTATTGTTGGTGTGGGATTTATTATCTGGAAACCCATTATCCATAAAGAGTTCAGTTTTGACCCATTTTCTTTTTCTCTGTAACAGTTAAACAGAGCTTTTTACTTCACAGTAACAAAACTAGCATATTCCTGTATCTACGTTGGTAGCTAATTACATTTTTGTGGCTAATAACATTTAAAACATGGATTGAAGCTAGCTTATTAACAATTACAAGGTGCTGTTTTCTTTTTTCAGAGAAAATGCAAATGAATACAAAATGAAGAATTGTTTGTTTCAAAAGGCAACTAAAGGAGATAGTAGCTGTCTAAGTGAGGACCGCATCAATGAGCCAATGCGGCCCTTGATTGACAGGAAAGTCAAGCCTGCCTGAGCATCATCTAGCCATTTTGCGGCCAGATATCGGTTGGGGAGGCCTATATATACTAGCAAATAAGCTGCCAAATCGGTCTCAATGACCCAAATCAGTAGCTTAAATCTGCTTGTGTATGGCCACATAAAGAAACCGCATTTGGCATATTTAAGAGCTTTTTAGATAATAGGTTTCCAGATAAAAGGCTATGACACATGGAGCTACTTATAGCCAGCTACTACTAGTTGCGGCTACAAATCGCAAGTAAATACCCTGCCATAAACAATACTTAGAATTGACGCTGCTAAAACACACATAAAGACAATATTGTAGATACAAAGTATTGTCTATTTAGTAGTTCGATGTGTCATTGCCCTAAGGCCAGAGTCACACACGGTGGATCATCCGCTTTTCTCAGGCTATGTTATCTACGCAACCTGAGAAAGGCGGATCTGCTCTCACAGCTCTGTGCAGCTGCCTAGCATCACCATGCATTCAGCTATACAGAACAGATATTGGCCCACAAATGCATGGTTTTGCATTTTGTGGGCCAACTTCCACTCCGTGTAGTTGCACCCAGGCCAATGGTATATCTGTCAGTGCAGCTGCACGGAGCTACAAGAGGGGATCTGCAGTTCTTGTGCAGTGTAGATAACACAAGCTGAGAAAAGCAAATGATCCACCGTGTGACTTTGCTGTAATGCTATGCCTTGCTATGACTGAGAAACAACCCCTCCACTCATATGTTTTGTGTCTGCCGCCAAAGCCACTGCATCAGCATAGAGCAGATTTTGATGTCAACATGCACCTGAGTTTCTGGGTCTGCAGTGGCTGCGGGTACAGACACACAACTGAGCCAAGCAGATGAGCTAATTCTCTGTGTGGCATTGTAAATCTCCTCTTTGTTCTGTTGTACTATGTGCATGTTTTTCTGACACAGGAGCTGCTTTACTAACATAGGTGTAACCAAAGAGCACTTTCTTTAAGGCTTAAGCTGCTGATTTGACCCCTTCAGACTGAGTCAACTGCTTATCTGCCTGTCTGTGGGGCCCTCCAATGGGCCTGCCTGATATCTGGCTGAAAATCTGGTAGATATTGATCAGGCAGGTTTAAAAAAACTTGTCAGTATGAGGAACACATTGGCTCATCAATGTGGTCCTCAGTTGGTCCTTGCAGTTCCCATTGTTGTGATCTGAGGACCAAATGTTTAGATCAGCACAATATTGCCCACCTCATATTAGAGAAAGCGCTCGTTTGGTGACCTCGACAAACAAACAGATATTTCATTGGTATGGCTAGCTTTAAGATAAGCTGCCAAATTGGTCTAAAGGACTCAAATCAGCAGCTTAAGGGCTCTGGCACACGGGGGAGATTAGTCGCCCGCGACAATACTGAGAACATGTAAGTCGCCGGTGGGATTGCAGACGCGGCGGCGCGATTTCGCGCAAATCGAAATTGCCCCGCCGCGTCTGCCATCCCGCCGGCGACTTGCATGTTCGCCGGTGGGATGGCAGGGGTAGGCAACTCGGGGAGATTAGTCGCCCGCGAACAGGGAGTTTTATCGCGGGCGACTAATCTCCCCCGTGTGCCAGAGCCCTTAATCTGCCCGTGTATGGCCACCTGTACTTTTTGGTAGAAAAGAAATGAGAAAACCTAACCAATGATTAATTAACTGATATCTAGTATAGTTTACATAATTGCTACAGTTTAATGCTTGAGCTCCATTAACTCTTCCTACTGTGCTGCCTGTATTTTCTTCTAATAGAGATACAACTAATTGATAGAAATTCTTTTATTTCCTCTTCAGAATGATCCATTGTGAGAAATACTTAAGGTGATGCAGCCTCAGGGATGCCTCTGCTGAACACCTTCTACTACCGGAATCACGAGATTTGCCTTAATTTCTTATTAGCTGTGGTATTTATGCAAAAAGAGGTGTTAGTTTTTACTTTATTGAATCTTTACTGGAATATCTGCTTAAATTTAAAAGGATGGAATTATTTTAATAAGAAGAACCTTGCTTCTTCTTTCTGACTTCATGGATAGTCTTGCATCCATTTAGGGGGATATTGCCTAGCAACCTGCAGCCTTAACCAGAGCTTGATGTGTAAACCTTATTTGTAAATTTTACAGGTACTTTATTCAGGCTTTAGCTGCTGGTGCAGCCACAGCCTTTCTGCCAGACCACAAGCATTATAAACTCTTATGCTGCACTCAGTGTGTAATTAAAAAGAATTGTCCTGCTCCCAGTTGCAGCAGCCAGAGAATCATAAAAATGCTGATGTTCTGATTAAAATTTGCACAAGCTACTGTAAATCAACACACTTTCTTAAGATGCTGCACCTTTTATTATTTTCATTTTAATCCTGTGGATCCTGAAATGTAACGCTTTTAGGAATAACTTTTAAGAAAACTTGATTTTAAGCCTGCACACTACTGAAAGGGTTGGGGCCAATGGGTAAAAAATGTACTTAGTGTTAAAAAATACAAAAAAGGGGGTTATTTTCTGATCTTAAAATTAAGATTCATGTCATGCCTTTATATAGTCTACATACTTGTAAAAACTAATACTTACCACGGAATTAGGCTAGAAATGCTACACTTGAGAGTTTTGAGCTTCTGTACCAGCCCATATCATAATACTGACCAACTGTGCCCCCCAGTAGCTTCCCATCTTTGTGCCTGCTGATGACATGTTCTGGGCAGCTGTCAGTAAAATATACCTACAATATAAATGATGATACAAGACTGATTGGTAATTAACTCTTACTTTAAGGGCTCTGGCACACGAGGAGATTTGTTGCCTGCGTTTTTTCCCCCAGGCGCTTTGGCGACAAGTCGCCACGACAATACACACGAAGAGATTTCATGCGAGTTGAGCTCCAGGCAATCTGCTACCCATGGTACCACTCAACAGTTACCCCTCCCACATGTTTATTCAAGTCGCTCAGAAAAGGGTCTGTGTGCGATTTGAAACAGCAGGTGACTTGAAGTAGCATCGTATGTTTTGACGCTGGCGATTTCCATTGGTTTAGCATTGACGTCTTGTCGCCAAATCGTTCTTTTAAAAATCGCCGGCGACAAATCTCCTCTTGTGCCAGAGTACTAAGGGTGAAGACACACATAGCTACTTAGTAGCAGCTACTTGTAATGGCTACTTATCGCCAGAAAATACCCTGCCATAGACAATACTGAGAATTGACTTTACCAAAACACACGTAGAGACAATTATCATTAAATGATCAGCATTGTCTATTTATGTAGCCGTGACAAGTAGCTGCTACTAGTAACTCTGTGTGTCTTCACCCTAACTGGCATCTGAAATTATTTGATTCATAATCGGTCCTGTAGCATCAAATTCCATTAAAACTTTCTGCTAATGTTTTGAGGATTTCTGAAGACCCCTAAACTCAGCTTCTAAACAGCACTGTAGCGCACACTGAGCATGTGCAGTTTCTCGAACACTCTAAAGTTGGACAAACAAGATGGGGAACTGCTGTCCACAAATTTGAAGGCATGGTTCATTATTGTTATTAAGCTGCTGAACCTTTGGGCTGGTACAGAAACAGCATTTCCACTTTTTTTAGGCTTTGATTCTCCTTTATGCCTCGTTCACTGATTCACTAATTCTTTGAGATGATCATTGCAGGACTACAAGCAATGTTCATGATATATAGATTTCTATGGTAGTAAACCACTGAATAAATGGCATGTGTACATTTTGTCCCTTTCCACTGCCTATCGCAAATATAGAAGCAAAGCTGGATATTTTTATTTTGAATTAATGAAAACAGCTCTTTTAACAGTATTCGTTCAGTTATTGGAGCTGGTGACCAAAATGTATTTGTGCTTCTGTTAACCAATATTTATCGTCTGCAAAGTCTAAGGTTGTTTGACCAATGCATTTTTTTAAAATGTATAATAACAGTGAAAGAAAAACTGCACAACTCCTGGTACATTTGGTTTATCAGTGTGAATCTTCCTAGCTATGTATGGTTATCAACAGACCAAAAGTATTTTTATTTTTACCTGCTTCTGAAGAGTTAGTGCTCAAGCGCTTTTGTTGAGTAATAACCTTGGAAGAGAAACTTAAGGTGGCCATACACAGGACTGCCAATTCGAGTCCTTTAGACTGATTCAGCAGCCTATCTACCCGTGTACAGGGCCCCCCTGATCAATATCTGACTGAAAATCTGCCTAGTGTCAGGCAGGTTTGGTTTTCCCATCAGATCAGGGACCGCATCGGTCCATTGATGCAGTTCTCATACTGCAGTTCTTATACTCATCATTGTAAATTGATCATGTAGCCCTCACCAAATAAGTGGATCTTAACATGTATGGCCACCTTTAGTTGCAATTCATTCAATTTACAGGTAAATTACCATACATCTTGGCCTCTGTCATTCCAGGATAACAGATCTGATGTGCCATTTGGCATACAAACCCACCTAGTTCAGTACTATAATGATAATACAAGGCTGTATATAGTATTTATTAAGGTAGCCAGCTCCTTATGGTAAAAAAAATAAATAAGACCAATTGCAAGTGTGTGCATATGTTAAGAGCATGGAAGATGGGGACCATGCAAATATTTAAAGCTCACATAAACATTTATAAAGTCATGTATTTATCTAAATTGGCATATTAGCTTCCCATAATAAAATTATGATTGTGTATGTCTAATTACTATGGCTACAAAAGGGTCCTCTGCAAAATAAATAAATAAATCAGCAATGCACCAAGAGACTTACCACTGTTTACCTATCATAAGGAAAAGACAATAATATAGAAATATGATTATTTTGCTGGGAAATGCATCTGCAAAAACCACAACTTTTATAAAAGAATAAGAGCAATTCATTGTGTAATTACATTTGTCAAGGTAAAGTAACTATGGAACCTGAAACTTCAGAAAACCTGCATATATCTCCAATTGCTGTAAGCACTGTATCAGGTAAATAGATAAATCTAAAAGAAACACAACAGCTCTCATGGTAATAGTTCAAAACTATTACTATATACTAAACCAGTAATAGTTTAGAAATGTCCCTGAGAATCAGTGCCATAGATTTTAGGATCTACAGCAGGCAATCACATAAACACGGCAGCCCTGGGCCAGGGTATAAATTGAAAAGAACACCTTCATTCTGTACAGAGGTATGGAACCTGTTATCCAAAATTCTCAGGACCTAGGGTTTTCCAGATAAGAGATCTTTTCTCCATACCTTAGGTCTAATAAAAATAATTTAAACATTAAATAAAGACAATAAGGATTCATTATTGTTCATTAGAAGAAAACAAATTTCACTTCCAGGGCTTGTGGAAACAAATAGTTTACTGTACTTTGTGATTTCCGTAATACAGCAGCACTGGACAGAGAAACAACAGAAAAAGAGAGAGGGGGTGTGGGTTACTTTAAAAGCATTAATATATTAACAAAATACATACAGGTATGGGATACCGTATCCGGAAACCTGTTATCCAATTAAAACGTTATGGAGTTTATTTAATGCTTAAATTATTTAAAACAAATTACAGAAAGATCCCTTATCCAGAAAACCTTGGGTGCCAAGCCTTAGGGATACCAGAGCCTGTACCTGTGTATGCATGTAAAGGCCTAAGTAACCTATTTGATCTGTTGGTAACTTGCTAACTTTTCAGCAACAGAGTCTAATGCTGTTAAATAAATTGCAAATGTAAATGTTACTTCTACGAATCTATGAAAGGTCATAAAAACCAGAAAAGGTTAAAAAAATGTTATTATATTTAGGCTACAGTCACACATAGCTTTAGTAGGCCAAGAAACACTTGAAGCACTTGCCTCATACAGCGCCTGCACTACCCTCTGTGTAGACACACCAAGTAGATTTCAGCATGGAAACATGAGTATGTATTTTCATACCAAAATCTTCTGTGTGTGTCTGCACGCAAGCCAAGGCAGTGCCTGTAAGTGCAGACGCCAAAGCTGGCTGAGGCGAGCAGTTTGGCACATGGGACAAATTTTCTGCTGTCTTTACAAGCCTGTTTTCTCATTTGCTTGAATGGAATATGCCTATAGACGGGCAGATTTTCAGACAGAAACTTTTATTCTACCCGTAATCCAGATTGAATTTCATTGAAGTAAGTCAGAGGCTGCACAGACATGTTCAGGAACTTCTCCACTGGATGAAAAGCACTGGCAGAGAAAATCACTCTGTAGCATGGCATTAAAATTTACAACTCTTTTTCCAACACTTGCACATAAAATATAAGTTACAGTACTATTTTGAAGAGGTTTTACTGTATGTTATATGACCAACATGCACAAACACACATTCTGAGGCCTAACAAGTGGATCTTCTCCTGATATGTCCACCAAACTTGGGCAGTATTGGGTTAATTTGGACTTTTGGCCTTAGGGCCAAACAAACTAATTAAACCGCGTTTTGGGACAGAGAACCGCATTAACAATCCAATGCTGTCCCCAATCCTACAGAAAATCAAACCTGTCCGATCAAGATCTGGCCAATTCTAGGGCAGATGTCAGTCGTGTAGGCCCATTGGGGATGGCTATACATGGGCAGATAAGCACCCAAATCAGTCTAAAGGATGCAAAATGCCCCCTTAAGAGCTTCTAAAACAAACAAGGTTTTTACCAGTGTGGAATAAGATCTTGATTTTACTGTTATACGGTTTAACTCTAGATATGAGTGTTATATAAATAATGCATTCTAGAAAGGGTACAGAACAAGTAAAAACTGTGTGTAAATGTGTAAAAGGCATTTTGCTTTTCTTGTATTGCTGGCCTAGTATTTTAACCATACATATGGCAGTGGGACAGAATTATATCTGGTGCTGAATAGTGAGTTGGTTTTAAATATTCCTTTTAAGGTAATTTGGTATACAGAACTTTTTTTTTTTTTTAATATTTATACACACACTTACACACTGTTGTATCTGTGCTGAATTTAACCCACTGCTCCTCTCTTACTATTATTGTTTGTGGTTCCGGGCAGTATAATACTGGTGAAAGATGGTTCAGAGTTAACTGTATCTGTCTCTGTATGCAATCTATTTAAAAGATATACACACATAAACACACAGACAGAATGTAGCCCAGGGTGACCAAATCATAGTTCTGCTTGTAGTAGAAGATTTGCATTTATCCTGTGCTTTAAACCGCTGTTTGTACGAGACAAACAATCCTTTTATAAATGCTGTTACCAAAATGGTGCTGCTTTGTCTTTCATTTTTATGTTATTGATCTTCAAATCTACACCCCTTTAAATATGACAGCTGAAAACATAAAGGTACTGAACTTTATTTTATACCAACATTACAGTTTTTCACCTCGACATTGCCCCTAAAAAGCAGGTAATGTGCAACCGAAGATTATATAAATAGTGGATGGATTATCCCCTGCTGCCTGGGTCCAGCTGTGTGATTCTGCTATGGAGGTGAAGACAAACAGGAGCACAATACAATGTTCTGGAGGAGGCATGCTCAACTAATACTACCACCTCGCAGAGTTTTACAGGTAACAGATCCCAGTTTGGTCAGAAAATTCTTCCCTTTCCACTGAGCACATAAATCATCTGAAATCCTGAAGTCAACCTGTGTGAACAAAATGAGGGGAAAGAATCATACCGAGTCAAAGCTTTAATGGAGTAGATATTCTGTTTATGCAAGTTCTTTAACCACTTTGTTACCTGCAACTTCTCAAATACTTTCTTCTTAGGTTTGAGCTCTCCCTCTGGTTCTCCATTCTCATATCCCTCAATATAGATCCGCTCACCTGGAGCAGAACCTGTAGGAGGGTCAAGTGGTTCCACTTGTTTTTGTTCCGCTTCCCTGAAAAGAAGAAATACAAATATAACCTTTTTTTGGGTAAGGTGATGATTGGGATTATCAATGAATAAACTGTATACAATAGTCAGACACCTCCCTTTAAACCTAAACTGCCAGGAGACACACAGGGCTGTCTCTTAGGGCCAGAACTGACTACTCACTTAATGCTTGCTTGGAGCAAGTGGAATAAGTCAAGGTTGTCTACCGCTTATAGTATGTCCAGCAAATGCGTTAGGTTACATGCAGTGGAAACTACTACTGGAAACTTATCATCACCCTGAGAAACTGACATCTCCCCTACCTGGCTGGAACAAGCAGAATGGAACTCTCCACCCATTCCCTACCCATTCACATCCTGAACAGGAAACTGAGGAGATCATAAACCTATGGCTCACTAACTGTACTAGTAGACAAACTGCTACAATAAAGCTAGCTTGTAACAATACACATTGGTCCTGCCATCCCTCTAAAGAACAATTGGCTACAATGTAAAAGGCTTTTATACAACCTGTTTATTGATGCAGCTTTAGACACTTAATTTAGCAGCCAACACAGCAAAAGTTTGCTCCTATCTCAGAACTTTTGGATTACTCAACAACCTCCTGACTAAAGCCCTGATGGCAACAAACGGGTCCTTTCCCAACACAGCTGGTTAAAAAAACAACATAAGAGCCCCCTTTCACTGCAACAACCAATCCTATCCCTAAGCCAAATAAATTAACACCAGAATGTTCTGTTTCCAGATGAAAATCGTGCAGAAGCTAATATCAGCAATCTAAGAGATTCAGCAGAGAACTTTCTAAAGATACTAGGCTTCATGGTAGCTGTTCTAAAGGCCATTTCATTTGTCAGGTTCCACTTGAGAAAACATGAGAATAATTGAATCAAATATCTTAAGATATTGTAATAAGGATCATCAAAACCTGCACGAGTGAATACCAAGGACTGCAGAGACCAAAGTGAGACTGGCCTTTTGGACAGACTGTTGGGGACACTCACTGATAACAGGTAAGATCTGAAGTCCAGGTCTGGACTGAGATTCAAAATAGGCCTTGGTATTATAAATATACAGTATCTCAAATGGCCTACACCAGTCTAATAAATAGTGACTGTCTATGGAATCTTACAGCAGCCATTCTAACAGCTATTCTGGACTGGTCTAAGACCCCCATAGGCGTCACCTGAGACACAACCCAAGGCACATGAGCTGGGGTGCTGGAGTGTTAAATAAAGGTATAATAAACAATACAGAAGTGTTGCATAAACAATACATACACATAAACCATTCCTTGTTATACAGTCATGGCCAAAATTGTTGGCACCCCAGAATTTTTTTTTCCAGAAAGTCAAGTATTTCTCACAGAAAAGTGAGAAAAAAAAGGGAAAAAAAGCGAATTGGACATAATGTCACACAAAACTCCAAAAATGGGCTGAACAAAATTATTGGCACCCTTTCAAAATTGTGGATAAATAAGATTGTTTCAAACATGTGATGCTCCTTTAAACTTACCTGGGGCAAGTATGAGGTGTGGGCAATATAAAAATCACACCTGAAAGCAGATAAAAAGGAGAGAAGTTCACAGTCTTTGCATTGTGTGTGCCCCACTAAGCATGGACAACAGAAAGAGGAGAAGAGAACTGTCTGAGGACTTGAGAACCAAAATTGTGGAAAAATATCAACAATCTCAAGTCCATCTCCAGAGATCTAGATTTGCCTTTGTCCACAGTGTGCAACATTATAAAGAAGTTTGCAACCCATGGCACTGTAGCTAATCTTCCTGGGCGTGGACAGAAGAGAAAAATTGATGAAGGGTTGCAACACAGGATAGTCTGGATGGTGGATAAGCAGCCCCAAACAAGTTCCAAAGAAATTCAAGCTGTCCTGCAGGCTCAGGGAGCATCAGTGTCGGCGCGAACTATCCGTCGACATTTAAATGAAATGAAACGCTATACCAGGAGACCCAGGAGGGCCCCACTGCTGACACAGAGACATAAAAAAGCAAGACTACAGTTTGCCAAAATGTACTTGAGTAAGCCACAATCCTTCTGGGAAAATGTCTTGTGGACAGATGAGACCAAGATAGAGCTTTTTGGTAAAGCACATCATTCTACTGTTTACCGAAAACAGAATGAGGCCTACAAAGAAAAGAACACAGCACCTACAGTGATATATGGTGGAGGTTCAATGATGTTTTGGGGTTGTTTTGCTGCCTCTGGCACTGGGTGCCTTGAATGTGTGCAAGGCATCATGAAATCTAAGGATTACCAAAGGATTTTGGGTCGCACTGTAGAGCCCAGTGTCAGAAAGCTGGGTTAGCGTCCGAGATCTTGGGTCTTCCAGCAGGACAATGACCCCAAACATACGTCAAAAAGCACCCAGAAATGGATGGCAACAAAGCGCTGGAGCGTTCTGAAGTGGCCAGCAATGAGTCCAGATCTAAATCCCATTGAACATCTGCGGAGAGATCTTAAAATTGCTGTTGGGAAAAGGCACCCTTCCAATAAGAGAGACCTGGAGCAGTTTGCAAAGGAAGAGTGGTCCAAAATTCCTGGTGAGAGGTATAAGAAGCTCATTGATGGTTATAGGAAGCGACTGATTTCAGTTATTTTTTCCAAAGGGTGTGCAACCACATATTAAGTTATGGGTGCCAATAATTTTGTCCAGCCCATTTTTTGAGTTTTGTGTGGCATTATGTCCAATTTGTTTTTTTCCCTCCCTTTTTTGTTCTATTCCAATACACACAAAGGGAATAAACATGTGTATAGCAAAACATGTGTTACTGCAATACTTTTCTGTGAGAAATACTTGATTTTCTGGAAAAATGTCTGGGGTGCCAACAATTTTGGCCATGACTGTAGCAAAAGGCATGCAGTACAAGAGATGACTAAGCTTAATCACCCTTATCTCTACCCTACAGTTTTAGCAGTAAGCAGGCTATGATGTGAATTCTGTTCATGCAGAACATTTTTGGGTGGGTTACTTTAAACCTATAGAGTTCTTATAAGTAATTTTGTGCATCTCATGCCATTTGCAAACATTATGTAAAGAAGCAGCCTATAAAAAGCTGTGACTTGTAAGGCCACATTTAATGCCTTCTGAATGCTTCCCAAGACTCTGTACTTTTTACAGCTGTTTCTGCTATCCACCTTATATTTGAGTATTGTTATATAAGATAAGGTTCTAGTAGGTAAAACTACCAACAAGACCACAGGAACCTATCCAAAGGGAGTTAGCTGGGAACAGGAACCCCAGGAGACTATTACCACTAGAGAGGGGTGTAATGAAGATAATAATCTCCAGGGAAGATGGTCTCAAATGGAGGCCAAGTTACCTGTAAACATACTAGAAATAAAAGCAATAACTCTAGTGCTAGAGAGCTGGTTAACATTGATCTGATCCTTTCCTGTGAGGATTCAGTCAGGGCTCCATTAGCCATGTTAAAATACAAATAAATCAATCCTAAAATAATAATAAGTGGCTCAGTTATATACGGTAACTGGGAGGAGGAAAAAACTTTTTCTAAAGCCCTTTTAACGACTCCCCAGTAATAAATGTGAGCCCAGGTGTATAAACCCCAGGCTCTCCACCAAAACTAAATTACAAATAAAGTGATGATAAGGTCACCCCATAAATTATATGGTCCGGGTTTATAAATCCCGGACCCTCCACCTCCAACACGCGACTTCAAAACAGTCCTGGCAAAATTATTCGGAAATACACTCACAAATACAAATGTTGGTCCAGGTGCAGCGCCCTGAACCCATAGCCTGAGGTACTAAACGAACATCAATTTTGTTTTAAGTTTTAAGGAGTATGTGTCATTTTTCCTCCAAAATACAAATAAAAGCAACTGCCACTACACACAGGGAAGCCAAACATTCCATATGAACCATGCTGCATTTAAGAGCCGATTACTCTCCCAACACAGAATAACACTTGACATTTATTTTTCACATATGACATCTTGAAGAACTGACATTTTTTTAATTTCATTTCTCAGCCAAGCATTTCTCCCAGCCAGCCATCCATCCTTTGCAAACAAATGTGACTTTTTCTGGTTAACAATGAGACCATTGCATTCGATGACCATCACTACAAAGCGTGTGTGCATGGCAAGGCACAGTTGGGCTGTACAGCAGACCCCATGACCAGTCTGAGCCCCCCTCTATGGTAGTTATGCCACCGTAATTGCACATATTATAATCAGTTTAAACCAATCTAAGTAGCTTTAATTTCTGGCTTACATCCAATTGGTAATGTTTAACAAAGGAGGAAGTCAAATAAGTCACCAAGCAAATCAGGCAGCGAGTCTAACATTTTCCCACGATTATAAAAAAAAAAAAGCATCCCCAGCAGGGCTGTCCAAATTTTGCATGTAATGATAAAAGCTGATAAATACGGTAGTTTATACAATCCTTGAATATATTACATTAAAGAAATACTGCCAATGCCATATTCTATAAAGTGTTGGTAGAGTAGCAGCAGTACTAAATGTTCATTTGTAGACAATTTGTCTTAATATGGATTAATGAACACCAAGGCCTTTAGAAATCAACTTGTAGCTTTTTCCAGCATTTTGCATCTCTAGAAGTATTATTTTGAGGTTTGTTTGGTAAATAACCTTTACTGGCTTCACACACTTGTATTTTAACCTGCTCTTTTAATGTGTCATAGATCAGATTATATAGCGCTAAAATGGAAGTACAACCATACCAGTACAGGTATAAGACCCCTTATCCAGAATGCTTGGGACCAAGAGTATTCCGGATAAAGGGTCTTTCCATTATTTGTATCTCCATACCTTAAGTCTACTAAAAAAATCAATAAAACATTAATTAAACCCAACAGGATTATTTTGCATCCAATAATGATTATTTATATCTTAGTTGGGATCAGTTACAAGGTACTGTTTTATTATTACAGAGAAAAAGGAAATCAGTTTTAGAATTCTAAATTATTTGATTAAAATGGAGTCTATGGGAGATGAGCTTTCCGTAATCTGGAGCTTTCTGGGTAACGGGTTTACGGATAAGTGATCCCATACCTGTACCATAATTTCTACATTTCCAGGTTATATGTGCCTACTTTTTTATGCAGAACTATAGGTAGAATTTTCCCTAGTCCATCAGATATGTACTTTTATCTAATAATTAGTATTAAACTAATAAAAAGGTCATTGCTGTGCCTTAGAGAACTGAGGGAAGTTTGCCAGCATTGCTTACATTATATTTTAAACAGACCACTTTTTCAAGTGTTTAACTCACGTAGATGCGCAAAGCAGCATGCCCTGGGACTCGATTCCTCGCATCTTCTGTGGTTTTAAGTTGCACAGCAAAACTACTGAGCGGCCCAGCAGTTGGTCAGAGGGAACATATTGCACAAGCCCGCTGACCACACAACGTGGATTTTCCTCACCCACGTCCACTGACTCCACATACAGGCTGTCTGCATCTGGATGCTGTTAGAAAAGAACACAGAAAAAGCTGCAATAAACATACAGAAAGCTGCATATGCAAACACTGTTCAGTTACAAAATACCCCCACCTATTCAGTCACTCCCTTGACAAAGAACTATGGACTCACAGCACAAGTAGTGCTGGCTGTAGATTGTCCAAAACTGATGTTGTAGCACAGCCCAATGTTAGAATCTGTTTGTGTTGGACAGAAGCACTTTGCATCCTCCTATTTGTATCTATAGGTTACCCACCTAGAGCAAGGACCTCCTTTCTCCTGGGTCTCATAACACATTATCTTTATAACTCTACATATTAAAATGTATCTTTTGCAATGTGTGTTTTACTGTACTGTAAGATATACAGCACAGCATATACAAGTAGCACTATATTAAAAAAAAAAAGCTATGCATCAATAAATCTGCTTTTGTAAAGGTGACATATACAACAACAGCAGTTCTGCACTTACCTGCCTCACACTGAGAATCTTCCCAACCCGCAGATCTAAAAGAGAAGGATCGATCTCCTCAGGCCCAGAGTTTTTAGTGGAACCTTTAGGCACTGTCTCTGCAAAGTGAGAAGAAAATAAGTGAAGCTATTGCAAAAAAAACACAAAAGCATGCATTTTTGTGACAATATCCACTTGGCTACACTCATGCCAATGCTGGGCCTGTCAGCGCAGCTACACAAAGCTGCAGATAAGAGCAGATCCATTTCTCTCCACCTGCCAACAAATCGCAGGAAGAGAGATGTAGACAGTGCACTACATGTGACTGTGGCCTTAAAATTACTATTGCAGAAAAATAAAGTGCCAGATCAATGATGATAGTAGACATAAAATGTTATTTACAGAGATTGATTTATTTTTATACTGATTAAATAACCAATTTTTCCTCCAGGTAATTAGAGTAACAAGTGAAGCCCACCCCCAGCTCACTTAGCCTGACATTACAGCCAACATGGGTTCTCTACTTACTTTGTTTGCTGGCACCAGGATATGCATCATTACTCAGTTTCTTCATTTCTGGGCTGTTAAACTTTTCTCTGATTGGATCTAACAGCTTGTTCAAAGCTTTCTCCACTGAGGCCTTCAGATCCCCAGGATGAACAAGCTGCAGCAAGAGAAAAGGGGATATTCTTGGTAAAAACAATATAAAAAATATAATTTTGGTTAGTTTTACTTCCCATTATCTTCTTACCTGTTCAGTAAAGTCTTTCTCTAGTGTTTCAAAATCTGTGTAAGTTTTATTTCCTCCAAATTTCTCATCACGTAGAACCACAAATTCTGCAACACAAAGGGCTTGTCAGCAGCTGGAACTAGCAAGAGGCTCATTGTTTGTTCCCATCACCCCAATACTAACCTGATTTTAGGGGAAAGAGGACATGCCTGACAAAGCTTAAAACCCCATTGTTTTCTATATTCCCAGGCTCACAGAAAGCCTTCTTTAATTTTTTTTTCACATCTGCAGGAGAGTCCAGGAGATCAATTTTGGATTCCTTAAAAAGTGTAAAAAATAAATAAATAAATATATAAGTAGCAAGTAAAGGAAGTATATTATAGAGTCAAAGCTCATCATAGCAAATACAATTTCACAGTACTTATATAAATCAAGGAAACCAGATACCACAGAACACACTATATTATATACATATTAGTTAATTTGGGTTTAAAAAAAAAATAATAAGATCAAAGTCCATAAAGTTCAACCCCTCCAAACGAAACCCAGAGCACATACACACAGAAACTATATGTACCAACCACCCACAACCACTTTACCACCAGCCTTTAGAAAAACAGAAAAAAAGTTCATACCTCCTCAGAGGAGCTCATTTTAGCCCCAGTGAGTCCTGGAACCATAGGATTCATCAGGTGAATACGTTTTGCATAACCGAGAGCTGGAAGGTACTGGTTGTAAATAAAGTTACAATGTTAATTGATATAATTACATTTTAAACAATATTATTACAGTATAAAGAGTTGTAAATATGTCTTCAAGCAAATGTTATTCTTCCCCTAGAAAGTTTAGATTCTGTTTTCTGGTGATAGTGTGACTTGCTAAATAAGTAACAATAGAGCCAGAAGAGAATCACAAGAGTGATGCTTGTGGACTGTGTAAAAAAAAAAAAAAAAAAAAGAAGAGCAGTTACCCTCAATCAATGTCACTTACAGGGTGCTGTATGAAAGTTTGCCAGTGATTGACATGTTTTGGTAACAGGAGGGGAGTTAAAGGAACAATTAGAGGCATATGTACATGAAGGGTTGCATTTAAAATACAGCCTTGACTTAAGGTAGCCAAACATAGGTCAATAAAAGCTGCCAAACAAGTTCTTCCTGGGCAAGTTGGTAGTTTATTTGCCCGTGTATGGTACTAGCCAATGGTCCTGAACACCAGTTATCTGGCTGAAATATTGGCCAGGGATGAAATAAGGAAGTTTAAAAGGCTTTTCCCAGGTTACAAACCTCAGGCCAACCCAAAGATGGGTATGACCGCATGTGGAGCTTGTCACATGGGCAACAGCATCAGTCTCTTATATGACCCATGCCAACCATTTACTCCACTCCAGGCTAGGCTGTAGCTAAAAATGACAGAGTTTAGGTTTAAAGTTTGAATCACCTGTCTTCTATCCTATATTTTAAGGGCTTGTATATTTCTGTGTGTACTGTCAACTAAGGAGAGCTTTTGTATTGTATGTTTGCTTTTTGTATAGAATAATTGTCTGCAGACCCAGTTAGTTTGGATTTATATACATAGAGTAATAAATATGAAACAAAAATGTAAACGCAAAAATACAAAAGTTTAAATTACATTTAAATCCTAAAAGTGCTGTCCTTGTTCCAGTATATCTATCTACCTTATATACTGCCCTCACCAGTACCCCAGAAAACAGCAAGCAGCAATATAAGAAGGAAGGTTTGTTGTTTTGTCACATTTACAATGAATGTGGATGGAAAGCAAGCACAATGGTTTAGGAATAGCAGTGTACTTTCCCTATTTTCCCATTCATTTCATTAGCACCTAGCCCGTGCCTATTGAAGAGAATAAAGCCTGCGTGTGCTGTCTCTATAGTCTAAGTAGAGACAATAAAAAACTGTGTAAACCACCCTTTATAGCTAAACAAAAACAGTTTTTTTTAACTGCTGTGCTTTTTTAACTTTCTATAGAGAGGATCAAAGCAATTCTGTATGTGCAGAATTAAGTTGCTGACTTTGTTGAGAACTGCTTTTTTTTGCTTTTGAGAATCTGTGCATTGCTGCATGCTTAAATGGAAGACAACAGCCTGGTAACACAGGTCCTTTTCTCTTAGTGACAGCACTGAGGCTGCAGCACAAATGCTCTATATCCACCTTTAAATCACACTGAGCAAGACATTGCTATAATTACCCACAAAATTGCCATTTAGATATATGTTTTAATATAATCTGTGGGAGATGCAGCGTGTAATCCATTACAGCCAGCCATCTTCACTATATCATCATCTGCATGCATTATCTTTGATTTGTCAGTCTCCGTTATAGTGTTGTGTTGCTTACATCACACCTGTCGAAATTCCTAGATAATAAGTAAATATGTGACCCTGGTCAGAGGGCAAAGGGTCCTCTTGTTTCATTACTGATTACTAGGGAAAATACGTTTTTCACTATATTACAAAGGACGTCACTGAATCTGTTTCATTATGGGTCATACGTTCTAGGACACAAGTCACAATCAATGTATCATATGCCTATATGGATTTTCATTCCCAAATTTTCCCCTACCATTTTATTTAGGGAGAAAAACATCTGCAAAATATCCATTACGTGGCATCTAACAGACAAGCATCTGAACTACAGATCTGCTAAAACCTGAGCAATCTATAGCTCTTCACAGTCACCATGAGTCACCATTACTAAAGCTAAGCATACACAAAGATCTGGAACCAATAAAATGTTTGGTGACCAGTAAGTTTTACCTGCTTATTGCTTGCAATAGGTGACTAGCCTAGTGGCAAACTTTGCACTTTTACGACACTACCCCTTAAAGGAGAAGGGTGAAATCACTGGGGGGGGGGGGGGTAGCAAAATGTACGCATTTACATACCTGATACCACAGGTCAGTGCTCCTGTTAGCAGAAAACTGCCCCAGGGTTCTTCTCATCTAACACAACAAAGCAATCCTAATCCTGCTCCTTTGTACAGGTGCGCATGTGCAGTAAAGTGAAAAGCCAAACTTTAACAAAAATTCTGGCTTTTTAAAGGAAAAGTAACACTAAAATTTTTTAAGTAAAAAATCTATTCTACCCTGCCCCAATAATTGCCCTATCCTGCACACCATTTATTATTTTGAATGCTTTATTACAAAATACCTGTCATTTGAAATATGGCGATACGCCAATGCAGGGCAGAATCCACTATGCGACAATCGATTGATCGATCCTAGCATTCCTTCTGTATAGGAAGGAGTCGGGCTAGGATCGTCGCATAGTGGATGCTTCCCCTGCATCGCCATATCACCCTATTTCCAATGACCGGAAGCCAAGTTTTAGCAGGTATTTTTTAATAAAGTATTCAAAATAATAAATGGTGTGCAGGATAGGGCAATTATTGGGGCAGGGTAGAATAGATTTTTTACTTAAAAAATTTTAGTGTTACTTTTCCTTTAACTTTACTGTGTATTCTTCTCTCTGTGATGAAGAGGATTGCTCCATGGTGATCGCTAAGACGAACTCCAGGCCAGTGTAGTTTTTTTGCTAACAGAAGCACCGGCCTGGGGTATTAGGTAAGTAAATACAATAACTGGGGGGTCACCTAGCATTTGGCACCCCCGTTATTTCACCTTTTCTTCTCCTTTAAGAACTGAAGCCTCACAGGTTCCCTCATGCTAAGGGTTAGTGACCTCAATAATTAAACAGGTTTTTTTTTAGTTGCAGGCCAGAAACAGGCAGAATAGGAATGCTAATAAATGAAAAGCCATAGATATAAGAGGAGACTAACTAAAAATTATGTAGAACAGGCCCATCTATAACATAAGGTGAATTTGGCCTTACCAGTCCAGGATTTAAATAGATCCCTGTTTGGATACATGCCAATCGGCTCAGGAATTTTGCTATAACCTTCTTTCTGAAGACCTCGTAGAGCTCATTCAATCTAGGCACGGTGATACCGCATACTTCAATACCAAAGAGCAATCAAAACTACAACTAGGTAATTAAATTTACATTTTTGGCAACTTTATTCTTATCATGTTATCATACATTGCCATTGTTAATCAGTCTCTGTTTACCATATTTTATTTCCTGAGGGCCAAATGTATACACACTTTGCTAGAATTTAGTGGCATTGTTTTTTAATTGCTTAACTTGAATTAAATGCTTAGGGTAGCCTTCAATATGTTGCTGGAATTTTTACCCATTCCTGTGGTGCAAGAACTGGCGAGAATCAGTCAGGTTTGTGGGTCTCCTCGCTTTGACACCCTTTTTAGTTCCATCCACAATGCTTCAACATAATGCAAGTCTGGCCTATCACTTTGCAAGTTTTACTTTAACTTGGGTGGCAAGGAAGAGGAGCAATGAATTGCTGGTCAGGTGGAAGACTTCAGCTCTTGTAGTTACCAGGGGCAGCCCCCTGGCAATCTGTTACACCCTGCTGCCTGACAGCAATGGCCCTGATGTTATGTTACAATATAATACACCTAAGTAGCCTCTGCTTGGCAAATTGTACTAAAGATGCAACACATACTAGTGTTGGAATAGCATCATTTCCAACGTATGTAAGCAAGTTGAAGTTATTGACTCAACCCCCTAAAGAAAGCCTCAAATTACCACTATGTCCAAGCTGACCTAGTTCTAAGGTTTCTTAGAATCATTGCATGCACTTCAGGCACACATGCATGCATTTCATCAGAGCAGGCTGGCTGTGAGCATTGGAACTTCCCTGAAGTAGCAGCAAGTTACTAGGGGCATATAAGGGCGCCAATAACTTGTGTAAACAGTTCTGCTTTCGTTCAGTACTTGCTTTTGTAGAATTGCCCTCCTGGTTTGAAGATCTATGGCAGTGCTGTCCAACATATTTTATTTAGTGGGCCAAATATTTCTCATATAGCATGTTCCAGGGTGGATTAAATTAACATGATTACGTTATACAGTTAAGTAAAAGGCACCCTTAAGTAGGCTTGGGGCCATAAATATCCTTTGGAGGGCCTCATATCGTCCACGGGCATACAGATAGGCCTAATTTATAGCAACTCTGTGTAACCTCTCCTTGGGTTCCACAGAAGGAAAGTGCAATATTAATACTTTCACCTTTTATAATATAAGGGAATTGCACTGGCCAGTGATGACATAATATATAACATAATAAAATTGCCACCTAAATAAATTACCTTTTCAGCAAATGTGAAGATTTTCCTTTGGTCAACTCCTCCAAATTGAGCATCTACCTTCAAGTATTCCTCATCCAGAGCCTGGAAAAATTGGTATAGTCAGTAAGGTCTCTGGTCTATTCCCTGCTACCTTACCCCATACACTCCCTACTCATACCTGCAACCCTGGGTACAGAAGCCCACTGAGCAGCGGGTGTTCCACTTGTTTTACTACCTCAGCTCCAGCTTTCTTAGCATCATGCTGAGTAACTACAGAAGACAGTCTGTATACATCCAGAGTGTACTCTCTGCAAAGAAAAAAGCCACCTGTCAAAGTAGTAAAATTGGAATATCGTTCTACAATAGGTGTGACATAATAGTGTAAAGGACTGGTTTCCAGAAGGTCTCTGGAAACAAGAATAAGGAATAGAGTGGTTGACAGAAACCAGCATGTGAATGCAGTCATGTATGAATGGCAAAATGTAATATTAATCCTACTCCCTTACTTGCTGAGTTGAAATTCTGTTCCTCGAATGAATCGCAACCTCTCAAGTGGAACTCCAATGCTCTGTAGCATGGCCTGGATAACCTGCTCATAGTATCTGGTTCGAAGCTCCAGCAGATCCCAAGGTGCTTTCATATTATCTAAATATGCATGCAGGTCTGCAAACAGGATGGTCACCTAGAGAGGAATACACATAGGGGCAGATTTATTACGACACAAATTCGAATCCTGAATGGGAAAAATTCGGATTGGATACGATAATTTCTGAAGATTGCAAATATCACGAATATGCTTCCGAAAAAATCGTATTAGTCGCGATAATATCATATTGGCAATCCGAAAGTCACGAAATTTTCGTATCCGAACGTAAAATAGAGGAAAACCTTTCCGACTTTGATCCTTCTGTGCATGATTTTGGAAGCCTCCCATAGAAATCAATGGCACTCTGCAGCTCCAACCTGGCCCAAGGAAAGTTCAATACAAATAACCTGGAGAGTACACATGTTCTTCAGTGCAACTGGCCCAAGGAAAGTCACGATACCGAAGCTTGAATGAATCCGAAACTTTCGTACTCGTTGCGACAATACAATACAATTTTCGAAAAAAACGGCGAAAATACGCAAGGAACTAAAAAGTCGCAGAAAACACTAACAGCCCAATCAGCTTGGCATACATTTACACAATGGAAGCTGAAGAACAGAAACTAGTCTCATGAAACTGCTTACCCTCACATAGTGTGCACAAACCTCACCATTCAATCCAATCAGTTCTACAGCTAGTTCTCACCTCACAACCAGCTTTCAGGAAGTCTGCGATCTTGGACATAGGAACAAAATAAGCCACATGTGGTTTTCCTGTGGTTGCTGTGCCCCAGTATATCCGCAGAGGTCTCTCTTTCAGGATTTCCTTCATTTTGTCCTCTCCAAGGACCTCCTAAATTAAAAGGGAGGGTCAGGAAACACCAGAGAATATTTATACTTAACATATTACAAATATTGAAACAGTTACTGCCAGGGGTGTTTTATATCATTTCAGAACAAATATACAGGATTTTCAACACTTTCCTGGAAAACACTGAAACGCAAGAGTATTATTTCAAGATTTACTATAGTCTCTGGTCAAAAATGAAAACCTTAATGTCAGATACTATGGTGCATCACCCACTAGTACCCCAAAGTTTACATTCACTGCATGTGACAGTATGAAATATAAATATAACAAAAAAACAAGAAAACATGGCAAATCTTGATATGGGCATGTATGAGTTTAAATAAAGTTAATAACTGATGCCAAAACCCACTTAGCCTTTAGGAGCCCTGAATAAGTTATAAGGATTTTTTAAGCCCCCATTGTTTTACATGCTCCTAAAAAATAAACCACTGATAGCTGCTACAGATAACCAAACAAATGCATTCCATTCCTATATTGTTAATTTGCTTAAAATTAACAATAGCTAAAAACCTCATGACCCTTATTGTGAAGTATCATTTTCACTATTTCAAATGAAAGTTCAGTTCCTGAAGTCTTGAGGTGGCCATACACGGGCCGATTTCAGCTGCCAATTTGGGTCCTTCAGACTGATACAGCAGGTTGTCTGTATGGGCACCCCTGGCTGGCCTACCCGACCGAGCTCTGGCATAAAATTGGCCAGATATCAATCAGGCAGGTTTGATTTTCCCTTTGAATCGGGGACCACAATGGCTAGTTGATGCAATCCTCACTCTGACGGAAGGCCCCTATACCCACTGATTTAATTCGATCATTTGGCCCTAGTACAATTAGCTTGCCCTAAAAGCTTTTCTGCCACCAATGTCAAACAAACAGGCCTACAGTTTTCAGGTGGAGAGCAGAATCCCTTTATAAATAATGGTATAACATTAGCCAATCTCTCTGCATCATGTCTGACATTATGTGCATCAAAGAAAATGGTAATGTGCAATGTTTCCCAAAGAGGAACACACAGAGGGGCAGATTTATTATGTAGTGTAAAAAATGGCAACAAACTTTGGCACAGATCGCCAGGCTTCGCCATGTAAAAGCAGCATAGTTGTTTTTACACATTTTTTCTTCCGCCAGAACCTAAAATCTGGCGTTCAGGTGGCAAACATCTCAATTTATTTTACACAGCTTTTTATATTGTTTTTTCAGCAATTTTTGTTTTACACAGCATAATAAATAGGCCCCAGAGTGTACAAGATATTCAAACAGGCACATAATAAACTTCTGGACTTCCTCCATGACATAGGGAAATTAGTAAATTAAAATAGATTCAATACATCTTCTTTTGGTCTCTGGCTCCCCCTTGTGGATTATATGATCATCCCATAACAAATTATAGCTATGCAGAATTGTTTTGTTGTTTTTTTTTTAATTATGCTACAACAATCCCTAGAAATCCTGGACATTGTTTGCAAAGGCAGATAACTCATTACACCTGGCATTTATGCATGGAACATTTTAACTTCTGCCCAGCCTAGCCCCTTTAATGAGAGATTTTGTGGGTTTATCCCTTTTATTTGCATCTATTCACTCATTAAATTCTATTGTTCTCTACTGACTGCTATAATGATTGTCGTTTCAATTTGAAGCAGTTGCCAACAATCTCCAGTGCCACTAGTTTCTTGCAGAAACTCCAAGCATGTTCAGTGATCAAATGTTAAAATGAACCAAGTGTGTAAAGTTGTTAAAGAAAAGGAGGGAGGTTCCAAAAATGGATACAGAAGGATACTAAGAAATCCAAGAGCTGCATCGCAGACCCCCAAAACAGGTGCACTGTTGACCTGTCTGTGCTCTCAGCCAGATGAGAGAAAAAGTATAGTACACAAGGCTTGCCTCAACCTTGTTGCCATTGTAGAATTTTTTTTACAGAAGCCACTAAAACTGTACACTTCTGTAAATACAGAGCTTGCAGTGGGACTATAATGAAGAAGATATAACTAGGCATTAGGGTGCCAAAATGTTAGGCACCCCCCAATGATTGAAAACACTTACCTGATACCCCAGGTCGGTGCTCCTGTTAGCACAAAATTGCACCAGCTCAGGGTACCTGCAAGCCAGAGATTCTCTTCCTTCTGTTTTTGTGCCTCTTGCGCATGCGCAATAGAGTGAAAATCTGAATTTTAACAGAAAAGCTGGCTTTTTGCACTCTACTGCACGTTCATTGGCCCTGGGAATGTGAAGGAAGAAGGAAGGAAGGAGGAAAAAGATTGCTTGCTGGTATCCAGGGCCAGTGCAGTTTTCTGCTAACAGGAGCACTGGCACAAGGTATCACTATTACAATCACTGGGGGGTACCTAACATTTGACAACCCCCATTGATCGTATATCCCTTCTCTTTTATCTGTAGACAGTTCAATCCTACTACAAGAGCTGCACCTGCACAGTCCTACTAGCTTCTAGTTTTTTATTACAAATGGTGAGGTTGGGGCAGGCTTTGTGTATTTTACATTTTTTCCCTCACACGGCTGGAAAATGTTTTAGGAAAGAACAATACAAATAGAATGTCTAGCCTTGGTTCAACGAGAGCCCAGACACCTCAAAGAGGTGCCTACTGGGCATGCTCACTGCCTCTGCTCCAATTAAAATCAATCAGCAGGCACCTCTTTGAGGCCATCACAGTTGGAGAGAGAAGGAGGGCTCAGAAAGCAAAAGAAGGCGGGGCTTCACACTAGACAAGAAAGTCAATAAAAAAGATGCAGTTTAGCTGCTTGTAATAGAGAACCAAAATAGATTTGGATGCAGGGAGTAAGGTATGTTATTCTGGGGGCTGTCTAGAGTAATTTTAGAAAAAAAAATGTATTCTTTAAAGGAGAAGGAAAGGCTAATAAAGAGTTAATCTCAAGCTGCAGGCATACCCCATATTTCACCTGTTCAGAAGATCAAAAGCCAAACAGGAAAAAAAACCACTGAGCAGTGTAGAGAAGATTCCCATAATGCATCGCTCCTTCCCAGACTTGGCGACTTGTTACTGTAGGCGGTGCATGCGCACATGTCCCTCTTCTGCATAAGCAGGCGCGTCCCCCTTCCAACAGAACCGGCAAGCGTCCGGTTGCTATGGCAACACGCTAAATAAATAGCGCATGCAGCGGCGAGCCGAGCCATTCAAAGAGGAAGAAGCCTGGAGAGCGGAGCGGGGGGAGTCTGGTGTGCGATCGCTTGTGCTTTTGTGCCGGGATTGGGGATTGGAGAGTGGAGCGGAGGGCGGGGGGATGTTTCTGCACTGGTGTGTGCTGGCAGGTGCGGGGAGCAGACGGGGGGTGCGATAGTTTGTGCTGTTGTGCAGGGATTGGAGAGTGGAGCGGGGGAGATGTTTCTGCACTGGTGGGTGTGTGCTGGCAGGTGCAGGGAGCAGACGGGGGGTTGGTTTGTCAGCTGGTTTGGGGACGCATGTGCAGTAGAGATGGTGAGGGAAAGGGTATGGGCATCCATTTTTAAAGATGGCGGCGCTGTTCACTTAAACAAGTATGTAGTTTGTAGTAAGTGTATCTCTGTAAATCTTTCATTAGGCAAGCCAGAAATAGAGCGTTTTTACATAGTAGTACTATTTAATAGTGTGCTTCATAGATTTTGACTTTCCTTGTCCTTTAAAGCAGTGGGACATAATAACATACAATTATAAAGTGCCAAAAATTTAACAGTGCTGCACAATTGGGGACCATGCACAATAGAGCTTACAATCTTAAAGGAGAAGTGGTATGAGATAGAAGGTGTGGGGTTGGGAACATCAGAATTCAGAAAGGTTAGATATGTGACTTTCAATATGGCATTTAGCACTGAAACTACGTTAGACTAGATTAGGTAAAGCCTCTCTAAAGAAATGTATTTTAAAAGGACAGTGACACCAAATAATGAATGCTTTTTAAAGTAATTAAAATATAATTTACTGTTATTACTCTGCACTGGTAAAACTAGTGTGTTTTCTTCAGGAACACTACTATAGTTTATATAAATAAGCTGCTGTGTAGCCATGGGGGCAGCCATTCAAGCTGAAAAAAGGAGAAAAGGCACAGGATACATAGAAGATAACAGATAAGACACCACTGTATTCTACACATGGCTACACAGCAGGGTTTATATACACAACTTTTACCAGTGCAGGGCAGCAGTCCATTATAGTTTAATTTATCTGATATATTTTATTTTTTTTGTGTTCCTTTGAGAGACCGTGTAAAGGAGAAAGATTAAGAGAAAGTCAGATGGCACATGGGTGAGAATTCCAGAGATGGGTTGCAGTACTAGCAAAAGATAAAATACAAAAAAAAAAAAGCAAGCCCAAAGACAACAGTTTTCTAATCACTGCAATAAATATGCCATGGTGCATAAAAGATCCACTGACCTGGAGATTTCGTGTGATGAGCTGTGCCTTCCCCTCAGGTGTTAAGCCGTCACCCATTTTGCCTCACTGGATAAATGTATTAAATCACAGAGACCGCAGACAAATCCTGTGAGAGAGAATATATATATATATTATATATATATACTGTATAGTGAATTTCAGTTCACCAGTCAATCTGGACCATGCTGATTTACATTTAACAAGCGAAATTTACAAGAAAGCTGCAGCAACAAAGCATTCACAAAGGTCTCCTTACAGTCAATAAAGTATAGAAATAGTGGCTATTTGACCAAATCTCAAAGCAATGTATAATACTGGTGCCACTAAAAAATTAGAATCCAAAATTCCCCCTCCTGTGTTAGTCTGTTTGGTCCTTTGTGTACCTGATATGCCAGGGACTATTTTAAGTCTTAATTCAGACATGGGTGATACCAAATAAAAGTGATTCCTCCAGGATTATAAAGCTATAAAAACACAAGCATAAAATAGTTCCAAATAAGGTGCCAACAAGAACAGTTATAGGCTATTTGGTAGCTCAATGTTGACTGCAAGCCTACAGGAGGCTCTGTTTGGCAATTACACTGGGTTTTTATGCATCCAAAACTTGCCTCCTAACCAGAAAGTCAAAAAAAGCACCTGCTTTGAGACCACTGGGAGCAAAATCCAAGGGGTTGGTGAGCAACATGCTGCCCCCGAGCCACTGGGTGGGGATCCCTGACCTATGCAGACCTTTTACAAACTCCCTGTTTGATACAAATAAGTGTACCCATATGATTTTTAAGTTGGAAACACCATTCAACAAAAGAAGAACTCCATTGGTCAGGGGACGAAGTGACTTTGATGAACTTTCCAAAGTCTATAGATTTTGAATTCCTGACCTCCTCTAGTCTAACTAAGTTGAAACACATCAGGCAGTTTATTAGTCAGGGTCTTTGCAGAGGTAATCGTGAGATATGGTTTGCATGCAGAGATAATCGTGAGATATGGTTTGCATGGCCCAGGGTGCTGTTGCTTTTTCTGACAGAGATCGTAGGGAGAGTGAGGCTTGAAATTACCCACGGCATTAGTTATCTTGTTTCTGACCAAAACAGCAAAATTATATATATATATATCCTTACCAAAGCCTTGCTCATCTTCTGTGCTGTTTGTTATACTCCCACAATATTGGACTGTATATTATTTATTTTGACATGACTGTGGCTTAGTTAAAATGGCGGGGCATCTAATTGTATTTGGGTTTTATTGGAGTGGAGTTACCTATGCCTGTTCCTCAGCACTTGCATTATTCTGCCAGGAGAGTGTCTATTTTCTTACTCTGATGGGAAACCTCCATTATTGACTTGCCATTTGGCTACCATTAACAACCAGTTACATTAAGCAAGCAATGCTTTATAGTAATTCCTGGGTGATTTTCATCTGCATTTACACAACAGTATCACCACTAAGAAGCTACCCATTATGAAATTAGCCCAGTTTTGTTAAAGGGTGCTTTTATGACACAAAGGCTAAACAATCAAAATATTCAGCTGTCCTAAAATAATTTTCCAATTATATTTAAGTAATCCAACTGACATTAGATGGAGCTGGCCCCTTCTGCTGACCCATGGGCCAAACAGGTGGACATTGTGGCACCATACAGTATGGCCACATTTGTATTGTTCCTGAAAGATTGGAACAGCAGGAGTGGAAGTGTGGCTCCTCTTCACTTCCTCGTCCGATGAAGCCCTATACTACTGACATGGTGCCCAGGCAGATAACATTTTCTGCCCTACCTGATTGTCTAAACAAATGATATCCATATAACACATCTATAAGTTGTGATCATTGGTCCTCCATACAAATCAAAATTGTACAGCACTTTGTATTGTATGATTTTATCAGTCATGGCCAGTGTAAAGACAATTCTTCTTTTAATCTGGCTCAGGCCCAGACTAGCAATCTGTGGATGCTGGCAAATGCCAGAGGGACTGCTGTAAGGTGCCATAGACAAACACTATTTATTGGGCAGGTAGAGGTGTTATGGTCTCTGTGTAATTGATATGCCAGGGGATGTTTTGAATTCCAATTCAGACCTGGGCTGGCTGATTCATGAGACCAGGCACCTAACTTCTATTAGCAGTGACCAGAATCATTAGAATTCTGCAGTGCGCCTGCAAACGACACATCCCAGTCCTCCCACAACTCCCTACAGAATATTTACATAAGGATTTTCCCCAGACATTATAAATACAACCGGCTAAACATCATATATAAATGAGGGGGGCCAGTATTTGGTTCAGCAGGTACTGTCTGAATATAACATCCAGCATCACAATGACAGCTAAAGAATCCTGGGAATTTTAGTCTGAGGGAAACCGACTAGCCCCGGTTAGATGTTTATGATATGCAGGACATAATAACCCCGTTCTCTCGATCTGTAACGCTTACCGGTACACGTGTTGCTACAGCAGGAGATTTTCTTCCTTGTAGCCAGCGATTGCGTCAGGCACCAGCCACAGACCTTCCACTCGAACCGCTCGGCAATCTACAGTCTGTGGCTGTTAGTTGAGCGAACAGTGCTTCGCTCAGTCCAGTGAAAGAGCCAGAGCAAATCGATCTTTGAGGAACATATGGGTGGTCAATAGTTAACGAAAAGCCCGGGCCGGATTTAACGGGCTGCGAGATGGTTCTAAGCCAGGGCAAACCGATTGGAGGACGGTGAGAATGCAGATATAAGCTGGAAGGGAGGGATACGTTTAGGAAGTGTGCACTTCTAAAAACTTTAACCGCACACTTTCCAGAGTACTTTCCCAAAGTCTAGAGCCCACAAATGGTAGGAGTTGTGCCGCCCACCCCTGTAGTCCCCTGTGGTACATACCCAGCGTAGGAAGTCGCTCTGTGCGATTCTGGCGTTAGTCCCGCTGTAAGCTAGAAGGCTAGATTCAACTAAAGGGGCTGTTCTACCTTATTCTGAGAGGTCTGTAATGGCTGCGCAGTATGGGCAAGAATGGAGGCGGGCTTATTTACTGCAGCGTAATATATATGTATATATATATATGTTTTCTTCTTTTCTGACCAGAACAGTATTTATCAGTGTAATACCAGTAAGTAGGTCCGGTGAGGCCTCTGTCCTGTCCTCCCCAGAGTTCTGTGCGTGAGGGCTATCACCCAGCGGTTGGACATCCAAGCTGCCAGCTTTACTTTTAACTGCCTCACTGAAAATACCAAAGTGTAATATTCACAATTTACACGTAATCTGTCGTTTAAGGTGGCCTTGGTCTCAACACCAGTAAAAAAATGGCTTCATTTAAACATGTTTGACTTTACAGTAAATGGTAACATGAAATAAGGTATTGACAATGGCCAATGGAGTGGATTATTAGCACCCTAATAATGTGACAGATATCTGGTCAGTCTGAGACATGAGTGAAAAACTGGCCATATAAGGGCGGATAAAAGCCCCTCCAGCCCTAGCTGACAGCTTATGATCTGTGTATGGGGTACTCAGGGCTATCAACAAATTTGAGAATCCCATGGGTTAAGGACCTCAACCAACAGGTCCCAGTAGGCCCACAGAATGATCCCCAGGCCAAAACTTGTATTTGCCCTTCTACAACCTTACCCAACAAGTGCATCTTTTATTATGTTGCCTGCTTAATTTAGATACACGTATAGATAGATAAAACATGGTAATTCTAGGCACTACAGTTAAGGTTGGTATATTCAACTGTATGCTATTGTGTGACCCTTTACATAGGGTTTGTGGTGAACCTACTTTTTGACTATTTTTTTTTCTATTTTTGCATCAAAATCTGCACTGTGTCTATACCGACAGGCAAATGTCATGCCTGTTAGGCAATACTAAAGATGGGGCAGAATGCAGCCAATTGCCTATTATATGCTTGTTTAAACATATAGCACTAGCCTAAAAATGACACACATTGCTGCTTTTTTGTCATAGTGTAAAAATGTTGGAGGGAGAAAGGGCAGATTACTTTGTGTGTATTGACAAAAATTGATGTAACCACTTTTTTTTCATTTCTTGAGCTTTATAGGGCAAACAGGGAAAATAAGCTTCTCCATATGTGGTCCTTGCGAGGTTGATAGTTAGAGTATCACTAAACAAGGAGCTCCCTTTACTTGCTTGTTCTGATTGTTTTATCCTACAGATTAGCAGATGGATTATCTATACACTGGCAATCTTATTATTTACCTTAGAAGGACCAAACATCGAGTAGCTTCAATTTTCCTGTTTAGCTCAAGAAGTAACAAAAACCATAGATTTTTTTGTGATTGAAACAATAGGCAAAAAGTATGTTCAGCACAAGCCCTATTTATTGAACTAAGGGTATATACTGCCAATTTAGAGTGGTGGCAAAAAAATTACCTAGGGCTATCGGAAGTTAAGCAGAGTATTAGTGCAACATGGGCAAACGTAAGTGTCCAGGGCTTAAACTCAAGCTTTGAAAGCATGAAGGTACACATTTCTTGCCCACATGGCGCTATCAAATAGCCAATTACAATCCTCATTGGAAAACGAGATTTTTTTTATTGCTTGTTTGGTTCCAAATAACTTTTACATCTAAATGTGACTTATGGGTAAAAAAACAACCCTATTTACCCATGAGTCATATTCATAAGTCCCCTGCATTATAGAGTTAGTATAAGAAAAAATGGGGGTAATTACTTCAAATTGACAATACACTCCCAAAGCACTCTATCTCTACCCACCTGCACTTTTCAGCAGAAACGAAAGTTGTGCTTCCGTCTGCTTGTGCACAACACACACAACCAGCTGTCCTGATGTCACAGTTCAATTTAGTATTTCTTTTTTTAATAAATAAAAATGTTAGGACTAATGTAAATAGTACAATATTTTTTAACTTTTTATTTGTGGTGCTTACTGCTACAGCAACTGTGCTGTGCTAGAAAGAAAGGAAAGCAGCTTCTGTAAAAGAAGCTGCACTGCATAAAGGTAGCTGTAGTGGAGCTGAGCTGGGCTAAAGGGCAGTGACACTCTCCTTCTGGCTCTCGGCATTGTACAAAAATGCCAGTGGATAAAGCTGTCCATATGCAGAGCAAGAATACAACTCTGTTCCCTTAAACCAGGGATCCCCAACCTTTTATACCCGTGAGCAACATATAAATGGAAAAAGTGTTGGAGAGCAACACAAGCATGAAAAAGGTTCCTGGGGGTGCCAATAAAAGCTATAATTGGCTACTTAATAGCCCCTATGTGAACTGGCAGCCTATAGAAGGCTCTGTGTGACATTATACTTGACTTTTATGCAACCAAAACTTGCCTCCAAGCCAAAAATTCAAAAATAAGCACCTGCTTTGAGCACTGGGAGCAACAGCCAAGGGGTTGGGGTGCAACATGTTGCTTATGAGCCGCTGGTTGGGGATCCCTGCCTTAAACCATAGAATGTTTGCACAGCAAATCTTCTTAAGCACACAACAAATATCATTCCTTGATTTGTTTAGGTCCCTTTTGAATAACTTTATCCTGGCTTTCTTTCTTCTATATGTCATCTACATAGCCCAGTTGGCAGAGTAGTTCTCTCTGTGTAGTAAGATTAATTCAGTACATGCATTTCTTGTAATCACCAGGTTTCTTTTTGCAGAAACATTTATTTATCAAAGATAAATGAAGGCTGCCTATGACTGCCGTGCCACAAAAAGAGCATGCTCTGACAGGAAGGTGCTGATTTTAGGGACAAACTGGGCCAATCCTCAATCTGGCACTATGGAGAAGATAACAATCAGCATTGTCAATGACAAAGCAACAGGGAATAAGCGTAATATAGAGGAAGAGGCTGACGAATCACCACCCCCTAAGAAACTACGCAGTGCTGTATTCCTCTGCAGCACCCCAAGCTCTGCTCCACATTGTTCACGGGACGTGGATGAATTTGATGAATTTGATGATACTATATTGGAACGTTCTGAGGATGAAAGTGACTCCCCATTGCACATGACATTGGTTCAGATCGAAGAACTGTTGGAAGGCGATTCGGATTATGCTGCCGAACCCCCTGGATGGGAGGAAGAGTCGGATACAGTTCTTCAGGAGCTGGCTGTGCCTAATGCTGATGGATCACAAAGAAACATAGTAGAGTTCAGAAATCTGAATAGCCCTTTGGTTGAGGAACAGTCAGATAGCTCTCATACTCTGACTGAGGAAACAGTGTGTTCACAGGACACTAGCAATTATGCAGCCATGGCTCCTTCACCATGCTGGTCAAGCATATCAACTGCAGAACAGAATGGGGAGGCTGGGGACAATGTTTTATCTGTTTGCCCCATAACCTCTCCTGTGCTACACAAAAATGAGGTGAACAGAGGCAGTGTACAAGACTGTTCTGAAGTTTGTAATGACAGTGATATTTGCTCAACATTGTCATCTTCACATTTGCCAGGAGATTTGAAGGTCGTGGATGAAATAAGTGAAGACTCGGACATTCCCTTTGATGGGGACATTGACGAACTCTTGACACTCAGTCCTGGAGATACCACTTCAGAGGATGAGGACAACAAAATAACATCAGAATCCACTCCTGCCTCATCAGAGCTTGAGTCTGTCCCACTTGTACATTCCCACACTGAAGCAATCTACAAAACTCCAAGTTCACTTCAGTGCCCTGTAACCTTTACTGCTAGCACTGACCCTTCAAACCTGTCCCAGCTTTCAGTTTCATCTGTAACTGCTATTAATGGGCAAAACAACTCAAATAAAGTCCCTCTGCCACCCTCAGACACTGCCCCTGGCCCCCAGCTGCCCGCTGATCCTTGTAGCCAGAGCAGTAAAGTTTTGAAAGTGGAGCCCAAGGAGAATAAAGTTATTAAAGAAACTGGCTTTGAACAAGGTGAAAAGTCTTGTGCAGCACCTCTAGATCATACTGTGAAGGAAAATCTTGGACAAACTTCTAAAGAACAGGTATACCACTAAATTATCTGGAAAAAATCTGGAGATGTATGAATATCTCAAAACACACAATTTAAAGAGGAACTGTTTCTTAAATTAAAATGTAATATAAACTGCATGGCATGAAAATTAGAAACTCTATAAATATAATGAAGTACACATTGTTACTCCTTATTTACCAGCCTCTTTCAGGCTTCAGGTGTTGAAGTCACTGTTTTGTTTTTTTAACATCATAACTTTATTGATTGTCATACAGAACAAAAGACAGTTTACATTGCCATTGTTACAGTCATTTAACAAGGATCACGCAGCAGTAAAAAAAAAATCTAGCGAAATGAATAGGACAGGAATAGTCGTATAGTGACTAAAGTCAGTTATTTTTTAAAAGTTATCTCTGATACAGCATCTTGATAAAGAAAGCACAGGTTTAGAGTTAACTGTCCATCAAAATCTGAATTTGACTTCTGCACGAGAGACATATTTCTGAAAGGGAAAATACTGAAGAATAAATTAATGATTTCATAAATGATACAGAATTTTTAATTACTCATATTTAGAAAGTTTCTTGTGTCAGTGAGATGAAACTTATATGAAATTTTCATTTTATTGATAGTTCTCCTTTCACTAGCACTAATCTATTCAGCTTTGCAACCTTTCTTGTCCAGAATCCAGGATTTGGTATAATTTAACACTTTTTGCATAAATTGCATCTGAATTTAAAATGTGCCTGTTTGGCCTAACTGAATCCAAACTCTTTATACCTCGTGACTCTGGACAATCTAACGCAACAGCATTACTTTGCCCATGTGTTTGGGATCACTACCCTGCTGAAATATGAACGTTCACTCAAGCTTTACATTTGTAGTGGACCAAATTAAGTTTACTTTATATTTCCCTGTATTTTGCACCATAAATTCTTCCTTCTTCTTTAATAAAATGCCCAGTCCCTTCTGAGGTAAAGCAGTGCTAAGACACGATTGTTGGCAGTTTTAGCTACCAAAACCTCATCTTATATAACAAGACTCCATGATAAGGTGGTTAGCAGAAATGGCTGCTAAAAAAAAATACAGAGTCTTGGGAAGCGTTCAGCCACACAGAATGAAATTTATCACAGAATGTTAAAAATATGGCGTTGCAAGTCACTGCTTTTTATAGGCTGCTTCTTTATATAACGTTTGGTGTCCCTTTCAGATCTTACCCATCATCAATGAGTGTCCCCATCATAATGCAGGGTAGTGATCCCAAACACAACACAAAAGTAACAATGAAGGTGCATAACCGCCATCCTACAACCTGGAGAAAAAGGTCGAAAATTAAACCTCACAAAAAGCTGGTAGAAACACATCCCAAAAGCTGTTATTCATGAAAATGATAGCTCTGTAAAATATTAATCTATTTTTTTTATAATACAGTGTCACATGAAAAAAAATTAGTTGCAGAGCATTGATGTTACAATATCAGAAAAAAACTATTTAAGTGTAGGACTCCTGAGTAAAAACACGAAAGATTGCATTGTATTCCTTTAATAAACAAGCTATTTCATCGCCGTAAAGATCACTGACCAGCTAAAAACATTTCAAAACATTATTCCATAGTCATAAGCATTGCTGTAAATAAAGATTACTAATAGATTAGGATGAAGTTTACAATTTTGTAGCAGCACTGCTGAAGTATTATGGTATTGCAGCAATTGCTTACACATTGAAACTATTTGGTGTCACATTTGATCCTACCCCAGCCCCCTTAGTATCCAGAGGTTAGTTGGACAAAAACTACTGTACATTCTAGATAAGATTTGTTTTTGTTTTTAATCTTTCTCTTTTTTATCTCTTTTAGGTGGCAGTTTCCATTGGGTGCAAGAAAAAAGTAAAACCATCTCAACTGCAACAAAAGAAACTTGGTACTCTGCCCACAAAACCACAAGCAGCTTGCAGGTAACTGTGAGTTTGAGTGTGGCCTTTTGTTTAGCAGCTTTTCGGTTTGGAATTTCTGCAGCTATCTGGTTGCTAGGGTCCAATTTAACCTAGCAACCAGGCAGTGTTTCGAAATAGACAGGAATATTAATAGACGAGGGCCAAATAGAAAGATAAGTAATAAAAAGTTACAACGAAAATAAAATTGTAGCCCCACAGTCCAACAGTTTTTTGGCTGCTGTGGTTAGTGACCCCCATTTGAAAGCTGTGAAGAATTAGAAGGCAAATAATTTGAAAACTATGATAAATGAAGACCAGTTTAAAAGAATAGGCCATTCTTAAACATACTAAAAGTTAATTTGAAGTTGAAGAATCACTTTTTATTCATTAACCTTTATTTAACCACAAATCAACTTTTGCTGCTGGTTTAAATTACGTTTCTGCTTCTATTTGACAACTGCATTTTAGAGGGCTTCTTTCAAAAATTACTTTTTAGTAAAAGAGAGGGGGCTTGGATGCTACTTCTGATCATTGATACATCCAGGACCTGTATTATGCTCTGTACCCTTATTGTGTTTCCTTTACTTTTTGGCTTTTATGTTTTCACACTAGGAAAAGAGAAGTTCCAGAACACTTTGAAATAAGTGATACTGTCAGGGGTTGGGGAAAGGCAGGCCTTTAGTAAACTGGTAGGGCACAGAAATGCCAGCTTGCACTTGGAATAAAAGGATAATTTTTGACCTTTTGTTCTATTGCAAGGCAAGCATTTTAGATTTACCATAGAATATTTAGCCTGAAGGCTACCTACTACCCCACCTGTCCAGGAGCCATTGGGTCTACATAAGTACTTCGTAATAAACCAGCATATTTCTAAAGCAATCAGTAACTGGCCAGACTTGTTTTCTCATGTCCTCACAGCTTTCACGTTAAAACCTTATATGGGGCCTATAAATATTTCATATATTCACTACAATACCTAACAACATGAATGGGTCACTGGACACGGCTCTACCGATTTATAAAACATTGTTTTTTTTTTTGTTTTTTTTTAAATGCCTTATGCTCATAGTACACACAGCACATTCTCTGCCAGCATTCCCAGCCATTGGAAACCACTTGTCACTGCCCAAAAACACTTGTACTTTTATATGGGTCAAAATCAGCAGCATTCAAAAAAATCAAATGATAGGCTGCACATTGGGGATTAGGTTGTTTTTCTTTCAGCTAAAAAAAGCTGGAGGAAAATACACCAATAGAGACATGTACTATTGCTTGATTTTTTTGGTTCAGGTTTTTTGATGCCAAAACCTGATTTTGTTGCAGGAAAAAAGCTTTAAGTATTATGTGACAAAACTGATACACCATCTAAAATGAGATCATGTAGAAGTCAGTGGCATATGTCCCTTTTACAACTGGTAGATCTTTCTTTGCTTCGTGGCATTAGAGGTTTTTGACTCTAGCTACAATAATACGAAAAAGTCACGGTTTTCATGTGTCAAAACAAAAAAGTTAATTCAAGTTTAATTCAAATCTTTTGAAAAATGACTGACATTAATGGAAATGGGTGTTGTAATGGTTACCACAAAAATCCAAATGTATTAAATGCCCCCCCCCCCAAGTGTCAAGTGTGCCATAAGCATTTGTGTGGCACCTGCTCACTGCCAGAGCCCCAAAGGGACATCTGACAAGACTTAGAATTGCAATAGTTCAGTTTCATTATTTTAACATCCAGAATGCAATCCCCATGTCAGCAAGAGACATTTCTGCAATGGTAGAAAAACTCAACTGGTCCTGTTAATAAAGGTTCTGTTTATATAAGGTCCAGTTACCCCTCTGTTACAAGAAAACTCTGGTATTCCTCGGCAGCTCAGTGTAAGCCAATTACTCTCCTTTCCTGTGGCCCATGTGACTCCTCTATGGATACCTCAGAAGAACAACAGTAGGGAACTAGGAACTAGGACCAAGTGGTGGAATTACACTTTTATTCACCTACAACCATATAAAAACAAAAAAAACTTAGGAGCCTTTTTATATATGAAAACCATTACATTTGAAATTATATTAAATTATATAATATTGGAAATAGCTATTATATACTTTTGTTTGTATTGCTGTATAATGTGCTATAAATACCACTAGATGGTGCCAGTACATCAGTAATACTTTTGAGGAAGTGTATTGTGTACTTGAAATGTGTTAGGCAAAAAGGAGAGGGTTGTTTACTATGTTGATTGTAAGTATCACCATGAAAAACCCCCTATGCTGCTTCAAATGGAAGCTCCGTTCCTCTAATCTAAAGGGATGGTCTCTGGTGCACTGGTCATTTTTATGGGAAAAAAGAACATCCCCCATCTGCCTATAATCCCCTCTAATGTACAGAGTAATCATGTCCCCTTGCAAGTGCCTTTTTTTCCAGAGAAAACAGCCCCAACCTTGACAGCCTTAACCTCATAGTTTACATCTTCTATCCCCTTTACCAGTTTAGTTGCAGTCTCTAAACTCTCTCCAGCTCATTAATATCCTTTTTAAGGACTGGAGCCCAAAACTGCACCTCATACTCAAGGTGAGGCCTTACCAGAGGCCTATAAAGAGGCAAAATTATGTTTTCATCCCTTGAGTCAATGCCTTTTTTTATACAAGACAGCACTTTATTTGCTTTAGTAGCCACCAAATGACATTGCTTGGAATTAGACAACTTGTTATCTACAAAAACCCTAATCCTTTTCCATTAAGGATCCTCTAACAAACTACCATAACTTTGCACTTGTAAACATTGAAACTCATTTTCCAGTTTGCTGCCCAGTTTTCCAATTTTGTCAAATCGCTCAGCAAAGTGGCAGCATCCTGCATGGAACTTCCAGTTTTGCACAATTTAGTGTCATCAGCAAAAATAGAAACAGTACTCTCTATGCCCACCTCCAGGTCATTAAAGGAACAGTAACACCAATAAATTAAAGAGATTTAAAGTAAAAGAAATATAATGTACTGTTGCCCTGCACTGGTAAAAGTTGTGTGTTTGCAACAGTAACTCTACTATAGTTTATATAAATAAGCTGCTGTGTAGCCCTGGGGGCAGCCATTCAAGCTGGAAAAAAGGAGAAAAGGCACAGGTTACATAGCAGATAACGGATAAGCTCTGTAGAATACAATAGTGTTTTATCTGTTATCTGCTAAGTTCCTGTGTCTTTTCTCCTTTGAATGGCTGCCCCCATGGCTACACAGCTGCATTCTTTATATAAACCATAGTAGTGTTTCTGAGGCAAACAACCCAGTTGTACCAGTGCAGGGCAGCAGTACATTATATTGAAATTTCTTTTATACACTTGAATTTTTTGGTGTTACTGTTCCTTTAATAAACAAGTTAAAAAGCAAAGGGCCAAGGACTGACCCCTGTGGTACTCTATCCTTCAGCCAGTTCTCTATCCAATTACAAACATTATGTTATGGCCAATATTCCTCAATTTTATCATTAACCTTCTCTGAGGTACTGTATCAAACGCTTTCGCAAAATCCGAATAGATTACAACAACTGCCATTCCAGCATCGAGGTTCCTACTCACCTCCTCATAAAAGGCGACTAAATTAGTCTGGCAAGATCTGTTACGCATAAAACCATGCTGGCATAAACTCATAGTATTGTGAACTGCAATGTATTCAAGTACCCTATCCCTTATTACCCCTTCCAAAAGCTTTCCTATTACTGATGTCAGACAAACAGGCCTATAGTTTTCAGTCTGAGAACGGGAACCCTTTTTAAATAATGGCACCTCTTTAGCAATTTGCATGCTACAGCTAAAATGTATTTATAAAGCGCCAACATATTCCGCAGCGCTGTACAATAAGTGGGTTACATCGATTGGACATACAGAGTAAAAAATAAAGCAATCAATATCCGATACAAGAGGTGAAGAGAGCCCTGCCCAAAAGAGCTTACAATCTACAAGGAGAATATGGTACAGCACAGAAGAGCCAGCTCCTCTGGTCAGGAGTCAGCCGTTTAACTACCCCTAAAGGAAAAAGCACACATGTTTGGACTCCCAAGTCCACATTCTGAACAGGGAGGGCGACTGATGGAGGGGAGCAATGTCTATTGTTTGTCTGCCACATACAATGCTGTTTTGACACATATCCTGAAAGGTTTAATAACACCTCATAGCTCCAATCAAATCAACATCTTACCTTCATAAGATCCTTAACACTATGCTGGTTATGATAAACAGGTTATGCTGATTGGAGCAACATTCCAGGGTAATTATGTATGTATGTATAACTTTATTTATAAAGCGCTACTTACAGTGGAGGAAATAATTATTTGACCCCTCACTGATTTTGTAAGTTTGTCCAATGATAAAGAAATGAAAAGTCTCAGAACAGTATCATTTCAATGGTAGGTTTATTTTAACAGTGGCAGATAGCACATCAAAAGGAAAATCGAAAAATTAACTTTAAATAAAAGATAGCAACTGATTTGCATTTCATTGAGTGAAATAAGTTTTTGAACCCCTACCAACCATTAAGAGTTCTGGCTCCCACAGAGTGGTTAGACACTTCTACTCAATTAGTCAACCTCATTAAGGACACCTGTCTTAACTAGTCACCTGTATAAAAGACACCTGTCCACAGAATCAATCAATCAAGCAGACTCCAAACTCTCCAACATGGGAAAGACCAAAGAGCTGTCCAAGGATGTCAGAGACAAAATTGTAGACCTGCACAAGGCTGGAATGGGCTACAAAACCATTAGCAAGAAGCTGGGAGAGAAGGTGACAACTGTTGGTGCGATTGTTTCGAAAATGGAAGGAGCACAAAATGACCATCAATCGACCTCGCTCTGGGGCTCCACGCAAGATCTCACCTCGTGGGGTGTCAATGATTCTGAGAAAGGTGAAAAAGCATCCTAGAACTACACGGGAAGAGTTAGTTAATGACCTCAAATTAGCAGGGACCACAGTCACCAAGAAAACCATTGGAAACACATTACACCGCAATGGATTAAAATCCTGCAGGGCTCGCAAGGTCCCCCTGCTCAAGAAGGCACATGTGCAGGCCTGTCTGAAGTTTGCCAATGAACACCTGAATGATTCTGTGAGTGACTGGGAGAAGGTGCTGTGGTCTGATGAGACCAAAATAGAGCTCTTTGGCATTAACTCAACTCGCTGTGTTTGGAGGAAGAAAAATGCTGCCTATGACCCACAAAACACCGTCCCCACCGTCAAGCATGGGGGTGGAAACATTTTGCTTTGGGGGTGTTTTTCTGCTAAGGGCACAGGACAACTTATTCGCATTAACGGGAAAATGGACGGAGCCATGTATCGTGAAATCCTGAACGACAACCTCCTTCCCTCTGCCAGGAAACGGAAAATGGGTCGTGGATGGGTGTTCCAGCACGACAATGACCCAAAACATACAGCAAAGGCAACAAAGGAGTGGCTCAAGAAGAAGCACATTAAGGTCATGGAGTGGCCTAGTCAGTCTCCGGACCTTAATCCAATAGAAAACCTATGGAGGGAGCTCAAGCTCAGAGTTGCACAGAGACAGCCTCGAAACCTTAGGGATTTAGAGATGATCTGCAAAGAGGAGTGGACCAACATTCCTCCTAAAATGTGCGCAAACTTGGTCATCAATTACAAGAAACGTTTGACCTCTGTGCTTGCAAACAAGGGTTTTTCCACTAAGTATTAAGTCTTTTTTTGTTAGAGGGTTCAAAAACTTATTTCACTCAATGAAATGCAAATCAGTTGCTATCTTTTATTTAAAGTTATTTTTTCGATTTTCCTTTTGATGTGCTATCTGGCACTGTTAAAATAAACCTACCATTGAAATGATACTGTTCTGAGACTTTTCATTTCTTTGTCATTGGACAAACTTACAAAATCAGTGAGGGGTCAAATAATTATTTCCTCCACTGTATGTACGCAGCGCTGTACAGTAGAATACATTAATATAAACAGGGGTATTAAAACAGATAAATACAAAGTATTACAATAAGCACAAATAAATACAAGATACAGTTGCAATAAGTTATGAGTCAAAGACACAAGAGGATGGAAGTCCCTGCCCCGTAGAGCTTACAATCTATATGGGAGGGTAACTTGCAGACGCAAATAGGCAAATATAAGTGCTGTAGGTCACAGTGGGTGACATTACAATATAAGTGCTAGTTCCCTGGTCAGGTTCTGGGCGAGTGCTCCAAAAGGTAGTCTTTTAGTTTGGTTTTAAAACGACTGAGGGAGGATGCTCTCCAGAGGAAATCAGGGAGGGCATTCCAAATGTAAGGGGTAGCAAGGCAGAAAGGTTGTAGTGGGGGGCGCAACCAAACGATTGCTCTGCGAGGAACGCAGAAAGATTATTGCACTGAATTGAGAAGGCCAGTAGGATGACTGGTGAAACGTCTTAAAGAAAAACACAGCAAGTCCAGTTGGTTTGACATATTACTACAGATATAATTCCAAATTCTTTTCTATTGTGATTGTCAAGCAAAATTAACTTCACTTACACTATATAAGTAATATAAATCTTGTTTCCTTCATTCACATTTACAAAAAGCAGGCAGGTGCCATTATGGGAACAGTGCTATTAAGGCAAACTCTGCATCATCCCACAATCTTGTTTATGTGCCAAAATTGGGGACCTGATGCCCATGGTCCCACAGGCTGCAAAAAAACACAATTCCTCTGCTGCTTTCTTTTATGCTAAAAAAGAAAACAGTCACCAGATAAGGTGGCATATGTGATTTATCACAGTAACACAGTGTATTGGTTTCTCTTGAGTGAATGAAAAGCATTAAAAAAGGGACAGGATACCCTCCAAACATCTGTGCTTTTGAATGGCGCCATAATAAATTTAAGGCAAGCTATGGCATCTTTCTTTTGTTCTACTGCAGAGCACATAAGAAACCCATACATTTACTTGAACCCACTCTGGAATAGCCAGCTATACCTTTGCTCATTCCGTGACTGCTATGTTATTTCCTTGTGCTTTGTTCAGCCCTCCTTATTGTTTATTTCAGGCCACAGATATCTAATGCTGAACTGGAAAAAAACAGGAATATTTACCGGGACCGGGTAATGATGCATCTCGAGGTACACAATATACCTGGAGGTAAGGTAAAATGACACATGCTTAGTTACACAAGTACTGATTTAATAATTTCAGAGCTGAAGAAGAAACTGCGAGGGTTGTACAGATACACATGAAATTTTTGGGTGTAGAATCCTGTACAAGTCTAATTTGGGTAGTCTAAATGCACTATTAGCCTTTTTGCCTGCTCAGACCTGCTATTATTTAATCCACCACCAACCTTAAAAATGTCACTTGTAAAGTACCATCATTCAGAGCTTGGATGGCTTTTGTTGTGACATTTCATCCAAACTGCAATCACAAAATATAAATATAGGGAAATATGTAGTGTGGGAGAAAAATGAAACTATGCAGAATTAAGAGATAAATTAATAAAGTGTTGATTAACTTCTCTGTAGAGGGGTAATTTTTCTTTTATACCTATATTTAAAGATAGATACATGGGATATATGAAAAGTGTCGCATCTGGCCCTTCAATTGTACAGCTTCCAGCTAAAGGATGTGTGCTGTAGCCAGAGATAAATGTATTTATTTTTACACACACGATACATACATGCCCATAACATACATGATTTCACATATTGAAAGGATAGTAAAGTATTGTGGTATATCTCTGGCTCATAGGAACCATTTCTAAATCCCTTAATTATTCAATCCCTCCTTTACTTTGTTTCATTGTGAAGTGATGGACACTGGGACATGAAGTGCACCGTCAAAGATGAAAAGCAAAGGGGGTCAAGTCCCAGAATTCATCACTTCGTAACAGGAAAAGTTGTGGGGGTTGAATGATTGGGAAATCAAATATGTTCCTTACGGAAAAGAAAGGTTTGAAAAATAGTGAAACAGATTAAACTGCTGGGAATCCAGCTGTGATAAATCTGTCCACCATGTTTAGTCCTATTCATCAAACCTATTTTTAATAAGAAGTTATATTGGTCCAGGAAAACTCATGTCATACAAACAATACTAATGAACAGGCAGTAGACCATAAATATATAATGAAGAGCTATATGTGGCCCTTAGACTCACACTTGAACAACACTGATTTTAAACAGAGCAGTGACATGAGAGTGAGTGGTGATGCTTTTGTTTACGTGGTGGATTAAAAATATCTCCAGTGTTAATTTACCACAGAGGCAGTGCTGGTGATTACTATTCAAGTGAACGGAGTTGCAATCTGGAGCACTGTGCTGCAAATAATGCAGGCAGCAAAATGCCAGGAATTGCTCCATGTGCCAATGCTCTTAAATAGTTTATGAGCCTTCACACTTCTCTGCATAAAACATAAATACATTAGGCAACCAGGAAATAACACTAATCTTGCAGACAGTACATGTGAACCACCAATGGGGTTCATGGTAGATAAGTTATAATCATGTTCTTGTACTTTAGAACATAATACAATGATGGTAAGGCGTCTTTCATGTTGCTATTATGCAAGTAGTGATTTCATAGTATTGTATATCCACAAGGCAGGATTATCTTTCCCACTTTTTTGTCATCTGGCAATTTGTCTCCCCTTTCAGATAGGATCATGTAATATAAAGCTATATATGCTATAAGGCTCTGAGTATGACCTGTACATACTTCTTTCTGCCAAAATGACCACATATGCCCACCATGACTTTAGCTGAACTGCTTGATGAAATTACATTTACAAAGCTGAGACTCAGCCTCTTGTATTCATTGATCTTGTTTCTCATCGAAACTGGATACGTGATGCAGATGAGGCTTTGGGCTTAGGCAGGGTAGAGATCAATTTCCACATGCTTCTGCACACACCCCTTGGCTAAGGTTTATGGTGTTTGTGGTTTGCTTCAGACTTAATGTAGTTTACTATGTTGTCTCCTGGGCCATGGACTAATGGATGCATCCATATCATTGTTTTTTGTGCATTAAAAAGTAAGTGTACTCTGCTTGTTCATAAATGCTCTGTAAACCACAGTTTCCACAGCTAATGTTATTTTTCTGCAATTGTGCAAACTCATATTTAGTATTGAGTAGGAGCCATGAACATTCTGAATCTGTTAAAAACAAAATCTCAGATATTTTACTGAAACGGTACTTGGAGTGGCCAACATATTGCTGTAAATGGTAAAATGCTTGCATGGCCATATTGGGCAATTAGCCAATATGGTTGTCCATGAAATAAGACATATATATTACCAGTATGTAGGGTGCTCACTGCTTTTGTTAAATCTGAAAACCTATTTTCAGGTAATTCACCATAAGCTGCAAATGCCAGAGGAGCATTTACCCCATATGTCTTTAAAAGGGAAGTTTACCTTTAAGCTAGCCTATTTTTAGCAACTTTTCTTAGCAACTGTTCTTCAGGTTTTTGTTTTTTTTATTATTTACCTTTTTTCTGCCTCCTTCTAGCTTTCAAATCAGGATCACGGACCCTGGCAGCAAAAAATATTACTCTTTGAGGCTACAATTTATTTGGTTTTGTTACTTGGTATTACTCCTATTTCTGTTCATCTTCAGTCTCTCATTCAAACCACTGCCTGGTGGTAGTAAAAATTAAACCTATCAACCAGATAGTTGCTGAAATTCCAGAAGAGCTTCTTAACAAAAATAAAAAGACCACAAACAATAAAACATGAAGACCAATTGCAGATAGTTTTAGAAAATCACTGTCTACATGATCCTTAGTTTTAAAGGTGAACCACCCTATTGAAAACAAGAATGTTGTCCCCTGGCAGAGATCTTAGAAAGGCAGCAATTAGGAGATATATATATACTCCGGGATGTTAATGATTGCACTCTAACTAATGAGGAGTTCTTCTTCAAAGGCTTTTCACTTAAAAAAAAAAATGAAACACATTTATGAACATTCAGATCCATGGCAATTTATACAAGACAACATGGGAAATAAATGAGTTATATTTTGGTTTTTGCTGTATTGCTAATTTTCTTCTAACAGGGGAGTAAGGTAAAATCTTTGTTTGGGGAGGCTATGTTTGTGCAAGGCATTTCACTGGAATTATATATGAATATGAAGTGGTTGATCTTCCCCTGTGGCTGTATTTATTAATGCTATACAAAGCATGTGAGGATCTCTTTACTGAGAACACATAGTGCTATTTTGGCCAATAATCATAGCACTGTGCACTACTGATCCAATCCTCACTCATTATTTTGACAAAATGACACCCTAACTACCCTCATAACAACAAACCATCTTGATTATATACTTCTAGCCTGTCAGTTTGGTATTAGTGAGGGCCACACCTTTAATACATTTCCAGACTCACAATGTCTGCATCCTAGTGTGCAAGATTTCTTGTCTACAAACTGACCCAGACCTCTGGGAATACCTCTCCTATTGCAAAATATCACCTAAAGACACTCCATAGGTAATGTCCTACACCTAAATCTTTAAAGTATCTGGGTAACATAGGAAAAAAAGCTAAAAATTACTGGCAATACCAGACAGCATACCTTACACAAAAATATATACAAGGCAACAAAATAGAGGTGTAAAAGAAAGGAGGGGGGGGGGTAGAGCGTGGGTGACAGCATCATGTGTGGCAGAGAAATAAAGACAAATTACATTTCTGTTTTAGAAGACAGAAGAGCATCATTAAGGAATGCAAAGCAGTATTTTGGTAGATTTCTATGGCCTTTGTGACAGGCAACACTTCATGATTAGCTATAATGTTCCTTTAAAACATAATATCAGTTTGCTGCAGGACTACAACCTTTAACCCCATGGGGCCCATTTACTAAAACTCTTTTTTTCTGGCCTTGAAAGTTGTATAAACTCGACATGGTATAAATTTGAATTAAACTCAATCATTGTTGTATTTATAAAATGTCACGATAATGCTTAAATCGTTTGTACGAAAATGTTATACATTAAAAAATCCTGAAATGTTTAAGCCGTAAGGATTGTTCAAACTCAAAAAATTTAATTTAAATGGACTTTGTTTCCATGAATCCTCTTTATTTTTCCCAAAAAGAAATTGCTTCAGCAGCCATTTTAGGAGATTGAAATTGGGTGAAATAGAAAACAATGAGGGGGTTAACTTCCCCTTGAAAAGCTGTGAAATAGAAAACAAGGAGAGGATTGACTTCCTCTTGAAACTGGGTGAAACAAAGAGCAATGATTTATTTCTTCTTGAAAATGCATCAAGGACAGGCTGTCACTGACTATTTAATTTCTCTACTATTCTAAGCCTCCACAGGACTCGACAGATCAAACCTGCCGAATATTTTTTTACCAAAAAAAGTTAATTAAACATTAATAAATCATGAATTATGGGAGTTATTTTTGACTCTACCACCCCCTTCCTCCAGGTTATCTAATGACCACCTACATATGTCTGTTTTCATCAGCAGCTAACTCAAGCAGTGGTCCCTCAGTTGGCTGAAAACACAACTAAATTGGCTGAGCGGTACTTTGTGTATGCATAACCATGTGAGAAAGGTTATGGTACAGCTGGGCACATGATCTATCTGTTTCCTATCTGCTATCCATAGGCAGAATACACTGAAGTATGTTTTAAAGAGTTCAAAGATGATACAGTAAGAGCTCCTGGTCTGTTTTCTGCTCTCCTCAGTTTGTGTCATGCTTTTATATGTTGCAGAACCGAATTATGAGTTGGCCACCTTACTTAACGAAACCAGCAGAGAAAATCCAACATGGCAACACCCCTCTGACTACACTAGAAGGTACCCAGGCAACTAGCTCTCTGTTTTACCTTCTCCTTAACCTCCCCATGTTCCTTACCCTTAGAGCAATACTACTTCCATTTATAATTTAATGTTTATAGTGTGTGGCTCAGCATAGAGACTGTTTGGTGTAATTTTACTAACCTAGCCTGACTCTTTATTCTCTCTTGCAACTTGTTTATCTTTTGCAGGAACTACTATGTAAGAAAACAGCCTGTCCCTTGCAGTTTGAATGACTGGGTGATGCGAAATGGGGGTCCTGCCATAGAGCGCTTCCATGGTTTACCTTGCACATTTCAGAGAAGTCCTATGCCAGGAGTCCTTCCTACAGGGCCTTCCTGAAACTATATATGTGCTTATTCTTGTTTGATTTGGCTTTGCAGCTAGGGTTTTCACCTTTTCTGGAAAAAAAAATACTGGCTTCCCTATTAATAACTATGAACTTAAGTATGCTTTTTACCAGCTAGATGTCAACTCTATCTGCAGAGGCAATTAGATGACCAGCAAGTAAAATCTTCCTGACCTATGGGGCAGGACCTAAAATTCAAATCCCAAGACTTGGACAACATCCAAGTTGTTGGTAGATTTACATTGGAAGTGCCTTGTATCTTCATTTTATGGTCCTGACAAGAATTTTTATGTTTATACTTGCCCTGGATTGTTTTGTTGTGATAAATGTTAATTTTCACAGGTTTGTGGTTATGGCCATTAGTGACACACTGTGCTGTAAGCTTGCACTCTAAGCACTTCTCTTTGCTTGATAGATTCTTCCAAATCTCCTTCCTGAAACTGACCAGCGTCTCCCTGTTTTCTCTCCCTGTTATTTCTGTCTCCCTACACCAACAAACAAATGATTCAGGAGCTTTATGATAGCCCTTAACATCTCTTAATTTATTTCTCTTCCTGCAGCTCCCTCGCTTTTTCCTTTCCCTGTTACATTCATCTGACTTGAAGAGTTGCAAATTTTCAGTGTTTCTGTTTTTGTTGCTGATATGTTGTAAACTTTTTAATAAAATCTATTTCTATAGAAAAACATGAGTGGTTGCCGGGTATTTTTAAAATGTTTTCTTGAACATGAAGTAATGAGTTCTTTAAACAATGATTTGCTCATAGACAAACAGCCACCAATTAAGGCTCTGAGCTGTTGTACTGAACTGACCATTATGGGGGTCACACACAGAGCATCCATGTTATCTAGTCATCGGGCCCATGGACTAAACAATTTTGGATGTCTTCAGTTCAGCTTTTTCTAAATGCCCTTTTGGCCGAATTCCTGAAACAAGGACCAGCAAGATATTTGATAGTACGCAGTGAGTTCAGCACTGATATTATTCCAAAGATATAGGGTCCTGTGCCGGTGTCTAGCCATAACACATTGTGGAGCATATTTATTAAAGTGTGTAAGCTACCATCACCAGTGATGTTGCCCGTAGCAACCAACCAGATCTATGCTTTGGTTTTCTAACTTGTAGGAAATGTTCAAATCAAATTGCTAGTTGGTCACTATGGGCAACATCACCAGTGATGTTGGCTTACACACTATAATAATTATGCCCCTATATGTTGACAGATTAGGCTTTTGTCGATGACAAAAAATAATAAAAATTACAAATTGTCTCAAACTATCACTCTCTGCATTATACCAAATATTAAGTGAACACCAGGTGAAACCCCTTTAAGCATTTTTGTTTATTTGGTGGTACTGTCCCTTTAAGTGATTATCATCACTGCATTTTCATCCGCCCCTAACATATTTTTACTTGTCCTATTGCCAGTGCCATTTTGCTTTCTTCTTTACTGTATGTATAGTATTTTCCATTATTGTTGTCTCATTTTTCTTTCACCATTGTGTATACAGTCATATGAAACAGTTTGGGAACCCCTCTCAGCCTGCATAATAATTTACTGCACTTTCAACAAAAAAGATAACAGTGGTATGTCTTTCATTTCTCAGGAACATCTGAGTACTCCGCCAATGCACTCCTTACACTAGCAGAACCAAATTTCTGTTTTAAAAACCGGAAATTCGGCTGTTAAAGTTACCAGGGGTGGCAAAAAGCCAAAAGTGCACCCCTGAGTACTGGGGTGTTTTCTGAACAAAGATTTATAGTAAAGCAGTATTTATTTGTATTTAGTTAAATCAAATGTGAAAAACTGGCAGTGCAAAAATGTTGTTAATTTGAATGCATGTAACTGCTCAGTACTGATTACTGGCAACACCTAATTGGTTGGATAACCTTGTTAAGCCTTGAACTTCAAACGCAGGTGTGTCCAATCATGAGAAACGGTATTGAAGGTGGCCAATTGCAAGTTGTGCTTCTGTTTGACTCTCCTCTGAGGAGTGACAGCATGGAATCCTCAAAGCAACTCATCTGAAAACAAAGATTGTTCAGTATCATGGTTTAGGGGAAGGCTACAAAAAGCCTGCACATTCTTCACCATTTGCGCTAGTATTTTCACTACATTGAACTCAGTGCAGTATTTATAGTAATTAATTTAGTTATGTCATTAATAAAACCATGTTAGTGTTTCTCAAATGTATGATATGTTAATTAGAATTATTATAAAAATGAATTATTTGTTTATAATGTTTTTAATAACATTTACCCTTTGTTCTTATTTATAAAGGCAGTTGCTCTTGATACGAAATGTTAATGTGATGGAGTTTTTCATATCTTTTTTCCATTTAAACACCAACTGACTAGGTTGGAAGCACGTAGTTGGTACGGATTTATTAGAGCATTAGCTCGCTCCATCTATGCACATGACAAGTTTTGCAATGTCATATGCGCATGTTTGTATGGCACAGGCGTTTGCCTCAAATCTAGCGCAGAAAACTTAAAGCAACTGTGTTTGCGCTATACTGTTAAATATGCTTATGCGCAGGGCAAAAGTTTTGCCTCTGCGACTATTACTGCGCTGAGATGTGTTCCATTGATAAATGACTCTAAACACAATTGGAAATCTACAAAGGCATTTATGCAGAGGGAGAAGTACAATATTCTGTAATGGCCGTCACAGTCCCCCGACTTGAATATCATGGAAAATCTATGGGTGATTTGAAGCAGGCTGTCCATGCTCGGCAGCCATCAAATTTAACTGAACTGGAGATTTTGTATGGACAAAGGTCAAAAATACCACCATTCAGAACCCAGACACTCATCAAAGGCTATAGGAGGCCTCTAGAGGCTGTTACATTTACAAAAGGAGGCTCAACTAAGTATTGATGTAATATCTCTGTTGGGGTGCCCAAATTTATGCAACTGTCTAATTTTGTTATGATGCATATTGCATATTTTCTGTTAAGCCAATAAACTCTATGTCACTGCTAAAATACTACTGTTTCCATAAGGCATGTTATATATTAAAAGGAAGTTGCTACTTTGAAAGCTCAGCCAATGATAAAGAAAAAGTCCAAAGAATTAATAGGAGTTCCCAAACTTTTTCATATGACTGTGTACTTCACTTATTCCTCTGATTAATAACAACTGTAATACCCCATTCTCTACATCCAACCTGCTACTTGCCCCTACTTATTTTTCACTCTGACATCTTGTAACCCCTTACAATTATGTACAGTGTCCAATGCTTTCTATGTATGGGAGCTGATATCCCCTGCCTTCCTTTGTATTTACCCTCGTGTTTGTCTTCTATCAGGAGTGGTCCCAGCATCAGGATTATCTTGGTTTAGGAAAGGTTTATGAATTGGAAGCGAGTTTGCTGTACAGCAGCTCTACCCCGCCTTCCTACCCACCGGATTAAAATCAAAGCAAAGATTAACAGGAATATGCCTCTCTGATTGGGTGGGGAGGGCAGTTAGAGAACACTGAGAATATATGTAAACAGAGCATTATGGAACTGTCCCTCATTAAGCAGCCCTCTTAATGAGCACTTTGTGCAGCTACTAATACAACTGAATGTATTATGTGCAGAGTACTCTTTCTTACTTTAGATGGCAAGATACTGAATGTCTAATACATGTCTAATTCATTACATGAACACCTTAAATGAAGGTCTTCTCCATGTGCTACCTTTCTAGGAACATGTTTAAGTGATTCCCATATCCTCTGTAGATAGCACCCATGCCCATTCTGTCCCTGCCATCTGTCAGCGGTGAATAGGTACCTCAATGTGAGTTGCCTCCTCTGCACATCTGCCTTTTCTTTCAAAGCAAGCGCACAGGCTAAAAAGTGTTATGAAAAAGCTTTATTAGCCCTATATTTACAGCATTGGGGTATATGTTTATGGTGTTCTGAGCACTGTGCTTATGTTGGGGGGAGTATTTGCCTGTGTCTTGGTAATGCAGTAAGCATGAATGTGAGGATTTGTGTGTGAGTGTGAATGTGCTGATGTTATGTTGTGAGAAGGCTGTGTAATATAGAGCATTGCAGTGTGGTGATCACCGTTTTGTGCAGTTGTGTTGTGGCTCCTAGGGTCCAAATGTCCTAAGCAACCAGGGAGTGGTTTGAATAAGCGACTGATATATTTACAAAATAAGACCTGAATAGAAAAATAACTAATAAAAGGTAACAATAACAATAAAATTGTAGCCTTATATCGTTTTTGGCTCTTGGGGTCAATAATCCCCATTTGAAGGTTGTAAAGAGTCAGAAGGGGGCACATCATTCAAAAACTATAGAAAATGAAGACCATTTGAAAAGTTGGTTAGAAGTGGTCATTCTATAACATACTTAAAATTAACTTAAAGGTGAACCAAAATCAAATGGTACTCTTTAGGGCTCATTTATGCAAAAGAACACAGCAGGCCTCTCTTTTATTTTTTTGCACAATGCGTTCTGCCGTTTACAAATTGCTACAGGCCTTTGCGCTCTGTTTCGGAGCAGAGACCTATGGCTAGTGTTTGAATAGAACACCGTCTGTGTTAGGCAGCACTCTGTCAAGGAGGCAAGTAGGCAGTCCCCCACCCTCCCCTTTACTTGCGCATCTCTTAGAGCAATTGGGCCATGTTCTTACCACCTATCCTATAGCAGGTGGTAAGGGCAACGCTGGCCTGTGCCCCCTGTGGCTTGCCCTGACTCTTCTCAGTGCAGAGTGCAGCATTCCCCAAGTCACAAAATCTGTCAAAAGGCTATCTTTCCAGGACAATGATGACCCCATGTCCTTGCCTGACCCATCCCCCTCTATAGAGCTACTGTCTAATATTGATATACAGATTTTAAATACACTCTAATCCCACGAGATTATCCAACAAGAGTCAGAAAAACCAGTTCAAGGATTAATCCTGACTGAGAGAATATGAGCACTGACATACACACTATTTTTATATCATAATCCATATTGTTCTAAATAAAGAACTGACATCATCTACCTTTTTTTAAACATTTAAAAAAGAAAAAAATGAAATGACCTTGTGTATCTGTCCCTCAGATTCTGCTGTAAATCTGAATACATTCCCAGTTTCTCAGTGGTTAGTATTTCTGCCATGCAGTACTGAGGTCCTGAGTTTGTATGTTTCTGCTTGGGTTTCCTCTTGGTACGCTGATTTTCTCCAACACTTTAAAACTCATACTGGCCAGCTATTTGGCTCCTGATTAAACTGACCCTAGAGTGCTGTATTATAGGGTCTTAAGATGGTAAATTCAGCTGGGACAGGAACTCATGTCACAAGTTCAGATTCCTTTGTAATGGATTATAACTTAATGTGTGTATCTAAATATGTCTCACTTTTGCCATTGAGAATGTAGTCAGGAGAAAGATTGACTGTGTGGGGAACCCAAGGCTTAGGGGTGTCTTCCCACTGCGCTCTCTCTCTATTGCCTGCATGCTCTCTTGCATGGGAGGGGGGGACTTGTGAGTAATGTTGGCGTGTGGGGGGGAATCTAAAATTATTTCTTGCAAGGGCTCCCAGAAAAGTCATGTTAGCCTTTAAACTCACAGCTTCATGGAGAGGGATGAGTCTTTGAGGTATCCTAAATTAATTTCTAAACAGACGTTCATTCCTATTGAGCTTTATGAATAGTGAGTTTTCAATTAACACAGCCCGCCTACTCTTAAACTGGCATCACCAAGTCACTCCTTTTTTTGAATATCGCCAGCTTATGGGAAGAGGTGGGGGTGGTGAAAACACATAAGCAGTGTCGGACTGGAGTATCTGGGGGGGCCACCCGGGCTGTCACCTCAGGGTCTGCCTCTGGATCTATAAATTTCCATCTTTTTTTAAATGCAAATACAACTCTTCTGCTAGCAATGCAGTCCCCGCTTGATGCCAAGAAGGTAAGAGGGGTGGCACCACAGCTGCTGCCTCAGGCAGCAGTCCCAAAATTGGCCCTGTTTATACATTTGGCAAAATAGTCCCCACACAGACTATATTAGTACTATATTACTATATTACTATATTAATACTATATATAGTATTTCTTACAACATCAGACAAAGAGGCAAATAATGGCAATACCCCATTTCATGTAAGGTAAGAGTGTGTGTGGGTCTACAATGCAAATGTCATATGGTTTTTATTTTATTATCAGCACCCCAAAAGTTACCAGGGGCAGCAAAAATCCCCTCCTGGTAACTTTAAGAACCAAATTTCCAGTTTTTAAAATCCTGCTCTGCTAGTGCAGAGAGAACAATATGATCTCTACAGTAGCATTGTAGCCCCCCAGACACCCTCTTTTGCAGGAAAGGTAAGTTCTGGAGGGCGGCATCAGGTTGGAAATTGCCCCAGATCATATGCCGTACAATTCTCTGTACAAAACCCTTTTCCATTGGTCAGAATTATCCATCTGGTGGCCCTGAGGCAGGCAGCACACTACAAGAAGACTTTGGCAGGCTGCAGATATACTTGGAATCTGAGCATATGGCAGAGGCGTCTTTCTCTCTCTCTCTCTCCCTCGCTCCCTCGTCTTTCTATTTTTATCCATATCTGTCTATCTTTGTGTCTGTTTTGTCCATTTAACCTATTTATGTTTTTATCTGTCTGTATTGCATTGCAACCTTTTCTGGAACAATATTGTCCTTCCATTTAATATCCCAGGCATGATATATCATTTTTCCTAGATAGGAGCAAAACCATAGGTCACTGGATCATTTCTCACATGTAACTGAATCACAAATCCCACATTGAATTGTTTTCTTTTTATTATAAGCACTAGAACAAAGCTTACAAATGTAAAAAAAACTAAATCATTCTGGTTGCATTAGTACAGTACAACCCCCATTTTAGGTTTTCCAGGGGACAAGGGAATAATGGGTAATTATCTGGGTAAATGTAAAATTGGGGAATGTGTTAAGGACGCTTAAATGTCAAGTATGGGTTTGTGGTTGTTCCTTTTCTTTTAAAGGACAAATCATTTTGGAGTTTTTACCATGTTAAAATGTTTAATTAAAAAAACTCACTACCTGTTCCTCCGTAGGAATAGACTGAAATGGTGAAAACAAATTAGTAAAATGCAGGAAAACCATAATAATAATCACAGGTTTACCTTAGGACTAATGTCTGAGAATTAACATGTTAAAATTTAAATGTATGTAACAGTTTGATATCAAAGAAAAATGTCTGGTAAATTGTTGCTTTAGTTAAATTTCCACCTAGACTCGTGTCTGAAATGGCACTGCTTTTAGGATGACTACAAAATTAAAATTTTGGAAGCGTATTTATTAACCAGTAAAAGTGAGAACTCATCATTTGATAAATACGCTCCAATAGAATGTGAGTTTTTATGTATTAAGCTCTAAACTCACATTTTAATAAATCTGCCCCTAAGTGTTAGCAAAAAGCACTGTTAAGCAGCAAAATAGGTTGAACTGCTGTAATTGTTTGAAAAATCATTACTAAATCTGCTCCTTAAAGTTATTGACACTAAAGGCAGTTTAACAAAATAATAAAGCATAGGGCTTGAGTTTACCATATTTCAGTAACTCTGTTACAGTGCCTTCAAATAAAATATGACAACACAATTTCAGTGTAGGATTTGTTAAATGAAAACTAGAGTGTTGTGGTTATGGGTCTGTATACATTTACAAGCACCGTATATGGCTTCTCTCTATACATGCAGATATAATAGATACTTACACATATCACAGATATCAGCACTGCCTCAGGGGTCTTTGCTACCCTGAGGCTGCCAAGTTCATGCCACCCCCTCCCGCCCCCCGCTCACCCGCACTTCATTTTTTCTTGTCGGAGAGTTGAGAGAGAGCGCACTAGCATTAAATGAAAATGTCTGCTCTTTAAGTTACCAGGAGCAGCTTTTTGCCGGAGCTGGCAACTTGCCGAGTGCTGCCGCCTGGGGCAAGGTTTTTAACTCACCTCCTGGACAGCCCACAGCCCTTCTGAAAACTGGCTGTTCGGGTCATAATTTGACAGGTGGCAACCCTAGTACACACAGATATAATGGAGACGTTTGATTTAGGTCACTTCTGACTCTCTGCCTCATGTCTGTTTTGTCATTTTCACAAGTAGGTTAAGAACAGTGAGAACACAGAGCTCAAAGCAGAACCCGCAGGAGAGAGCCTGGCCCAGATCTATAACTATGTATCAACAGTCTAATGATCTATAGTGTAGGTGCAGGGCATAGCTCTCTGGCTTCTGACCACTGAATACCTCATTTTTAAACTTGTAGAATTATTTTATCTGAAATGTGCTATAACATAAAATTTACAGATATGCTATACCTGTATTGCCACCACCAGAAACTCCTACTTTTTCCTTTGAGGTCCCATACAAATGATATGATACAAAAAAACAGAATAACTCTGCATGGAAACTCTGATTGCAGAAAAGTATAGAATTTAGCATGGTTTTACAGCAGACATACCATGAGCACTGACCTGCTTGTGTACAGCATTATTAGATTCCCCTTTATTGTATGGCTTTCTATATGATTGTCTGCATACAGATAATTTGGGGAAGAGTTAAAAAAGAAAAGCTACTCTCCCTATAATATAATATGAAGGATATTTCATTCCCATGTATATTTTACATATAGATATTCTATATAGATTTTATAGTCACGGTCTGAAAATAGTCTCAAGCACTATCTTTGAAGGAACTGAAGGGAAGGATATCTGTGCAGTTCCAACCCAAGTGAGCTGCTGAGTAGAGAACAAGCCTTGGCAGATTAATAGAAGGAGTGGAGGTAGACTATACCAAGGGGGAACGTTACAGTTTTGTCATAAGCCCTGAAACGGTTAAATTGTCTGAAAAGGCCTAATGCTGGTGCTTTCAAGCATTTCCCATACATCAAAATGGAAGAAAGCAGTGGGCAATTTGGGTGTTTTGGCTCATGCCAAAAAATGTTGCGCAAAATACTCAGTCATCTCCTTGTGCCAAAGGTACATTTTTCTGTTACTTATTACCTTCATCCTCGTTATAACATCATATATTTATAAAGTACAAACACACATTGCAGTGGTGTACAGGTGGTATTGAATCTCAGAAACAATAATGACTTCAAGAACAAAAGAGTATTTATTATTATTTATGTATCATTTCCACATAAGCCCAACATATCATTTCTACATTAGCCCAGCTCATGTCAAAAAGGGAGGTACATTTCCCCTTAGAGGAGAAGGACACATGAAATGCCAAAAGGCACCACCCAGTGATTGTAATCAATTACCAGATAACTCAGGAAGGTGCTCCTTTTAACAGAAAACTGCCCTGGCCAAGGGTGTTTCTGCAGAAGTTCTTCAGAGCGATCCTTCTTTCTCTTCTCGCTCCTTTCAGTTCATCAGACCTGTGGCCACAAGCAGTACCTGCATTAAATAAAAAAAATGTGAGCGTGAAGATGTTTCTTTGGGATCATGATGAATCCATTAAACAATGTAATTTCTTCCTACAATAAAAACAGTCACTATAACAATGTGCTATACTAGGAGCCACAGTATAAAGCAGCTTCTTTACCATTAGGCTTAGGGCACATGGAGCATCTGAGTCGGCTGCTCTCAGCCTGCATTTTTATCAGACTGAGAGAAGCAGATCCATTCCCTTTCCCCAGCTCCGTCGATCTGCCCTTTAAAGTACATCTTTCACTTGGATGCAGGAAGACGCAGAGGAGTGGAGGTCGGACCAAGAATGCCTGCTTCTACGTTTTTGCAACTCTGCTGCAAAACTTAACTTCTTTGGGGATATTAAGGCAGGGTGGGTGGGTAGAGAGGTTCCAGAAAAGGCTATATTGTCCAAGACAATATAGTGTATGTTGGGCCCCATTGTTTATTATATCTGCTGATCTCCAGGTGTTATCTTACTTCAACTCCCAGCACCCTACAGCAGTGTTGAGTTATCAGAGGATGCTGGATATTGTCATTTAACCACTGGAGAATGATGAAAATCAAACATGGACACCAAACATACTGACTTGCTAAGAGAGAGCAGGTTTGTGGGGTGCAAACAGGTTTCTATGCATGCAATTGTCATGTGTCTTATGCCCTCTTCAGACTGCTCTAAGCATGACAGCTCAGGCACATGTTAAAGAGACAGAACCAGGTTTTATCCAACAATTCCAATGCTGTTGCTGTAATGGTCCCAGCATTTTCCATCCAAACACCACCTAGAAAACCACTATAATGGGTCTGCCCCCACTTTTGTATGTGTAGATTGCAACTTCCAGAAGCTGCTTGGTTCTACAGTGCTGAGCAGTACAGCGCACACAGAGAAGAAAACCACATAGGATGCAAAAAATAGATGTGTCCTGCATTGGGGAAGTTTTGTAAATAGAGACTGTAAAAGTCACAATGCTTTTACTTTTGTAGTGCCCTGGTAGGTGCACAGTAGGTACTGTTGAGATGCTCACTTATGATAAGTAAGTTCTATATAAGGGACACATAATATCCTCCAGTGCATATAAAGGCAACCCAAGAGAGGTGAGGTAGGAGATAAAAGTCTACAAATATGCTATATATGTGAAGTATGAAATATAAGTTCAATATGCCATCTTATAAAATCACAAGGGCCTAACATGATAGCACTGACTTGCTAAGCCCCCACATGCACTTTGCTGTTTGCAAAGCTGTAACCACAGAGTACACAGAAAGTTGTAAAAGGGGTGTTATATACTTTTGAGATAAGGTATGCCATCATCTATAAAAGGCTAAGACTTTCAGGGTCTCACTTGAAGCTGTTTGTGACACATTTCAGTTGCTGTTCTGTGTTGCTAAAAGCTTCCACAAGGCTCTGTCTTTGATTAATGAATAAAGCATCAGTTATGCTGAGAACCTTGTCTCAGGGTCTTGTTCTATAATAAGGTTCTGGTAAATTAAAAAATTACCAACAGTACAAGAGGAAACACAGAGCTGAGTGATGACAAATGGCTAATATAGTTGGCGCACCTGTCTGTTTTTCAATTACCTACACAGTAATGTAGTGTGCAGGCTGGTGAGCTCCTAAGCATGAGCTGGGCAGTAATACACACAATGTGGTCTCAAAAAAAGACATTTATGGTAACTTTAGGAGACTGGTTTCTGTTTAAAAAAAATTCCAATATTTAATCTAATATTTAAATGTTTTATAGCAGTGTAAGGGATCATTTATACCCCTGAGGACATAAGTGGAAGAGCAATAAAGGGTGCAAGAGGCCACTCCTTAGATCTCATTTGGGAAGGCACTTGTGCTCCCCTGTGCACTGCGCACTGCTTGAATGCAGCATCAGCGTACTGTTGCTCCTACCTTCTGCTTCAATTAAAGACTGCTTGCTATTGGTTAATACATAGGCTTAGAAGTGTAAGTCCAGTAATAGGTATCCTCCTGAAAATGCACTTAAGTCTCCAATTCCACCATAAAAAAAAACAATAAAATAAAGAGCAGTGTAATATTTGTGCATATCTAGTACATATGTTAATTTCTAATCGGTTCAGCAATGTTTTCACAGAATTGATATTGTGGAAGTGAAACATTATTTTTGTGAAACCGAGTGTTAATTCTGTTGACAAAATGCATTCTGTTCTTTGGAATTTTGCTTACTGTAACAAGCATTTATTTTGTCATTTAAATCTAGCAAACTAGAATTAGCTATTAATTGTGTAGCTTAGCATAAACTAGCTGTTTTTCAAAATAATTAATTTTGTAAATGACATTACACATGACTGGTTCTGTCACCAGCCAAACACAACATAAGCTTTTTGAAAAATAAACATAATTTCAAGCAACTTTGTAATATACATCAACTAAAAAATATGCAGCCTTTTCATGATTTTTAATGTAATAATATGTTTTGGAACAGTATGTTTCATATATGTTTAATGTAATAATATGTTTTGCCCCCCTGTTCTCTTGCTGATTTGGCTGACTACTTAGAGACTCAAATAAAATGTAACAGTAGTCGACTGTCTGCAGCCTGCGTTCAACCTGCATCCTCCAAACAATTCTCTCCACACAACGTTAATAAGGAACGGAACATCTCAGTGCAATGTATTGTGGGTTATGTAGTTCCTGCATGCTGTCTGTAAACTGTGGAGAGGGTGTTACAATAAGAAACATCAGTGTTCAGTCCCTTCTCTGCTGTCAGGATTTGAAATGATGTAGAAAGAGAAGAATTGTTTTGCAGCTGGCTCCACTCCGGTTCCGCTCCAGGCTAGTTTGTGCCACATGTACAGGGCCGCACCATGCCACTATGGGTCAGAAAGGGGGGAACTATAATATAGCAGACCCCACAGTCCAGGCCCCCCTGTTGCGAGGTCAGCTGTATAGCTAGTTATACCACTGGTAAAGACAAACCAACAGAAGAATCTATGTAATCAGCATCTGAAAGCCTAATAAGCTGCATAAAGGTTCTCAGTGGACTCGTTGGTTGTTTGGATTCTAGTCATATGACCAGATATTAGGACGTGCCCTTTTTAGTTTAAGAAATAAAAAAACATACATATTTCCTCAATAAATCAATATGCAAAACATATATTAAGCACAACCTCTATTCGTTTAACAAATGTTAAAATTGGGGGCCCCATTAATGTACACTGGAAACATATTACATATATTCAATATATGGATTCCTCCAGAAAAGCAGCTGATATCTGAACCAAAATTGGAATTTGAACAACATCCAAAAAAAAGACATCATCTGAAAAAAATTAGATGTGGAGGATTTGGCTAAATCCTAAACCAAATCCTGGATATATGCATGCATTTCAGAAATTATACTGGCAGTAAAATTAATAAAGAAAATACTACTTATTAGTAATGAAAAATGCCTGTTTGGTAGTACTAGAAAAAGGCACATAGAGTAGATTATGTATGAGTATATTCAAGGTCAGCTGAAATAAGTCTCTAGAGATGTAACATGTATGCACGGAGATCATGAGGTTATCTTTTGAGATTAGTGGAAAGCAGATTTCACCTTCATTAATGGGAATTTGTTTTAGAATTAGATCAGCATGGAATTCAATGACAGATTTTATTTCTGATGTTATCATTAAAAAAACCATAAATATAGGAAATTAACAGCCACAAAATTACATAAAAATTGTTGCCATTTAGCAGTTGTATTACTAGAATCCAGTAACAGTTCCTTGTCTCTTCTCTCACTGCCAAAATATGCTGCGCTGGGTATGTCACTCTGCAGATAATGGGTAATAGTGTGGTAATACCAAGACACAGGTTGCCTCTTACATTTAAGGAAAAACTAAAAGTTGCCTCTTAATGTGACCAGATTTTTGCCTGCCCTGATAACCTGCAGCACACTGCCCCCAAGGTAAGGTTCTTATGGCAGGAGCAGCCCTGAACATAGGAAAGGTATGCTGTACCTAATGATAACCAGCGCACTTGACACACAATAAATACACTTAACACACAATTTTTGTGGAGAATGGCCACAGTTTTTTATTGAAACCACTTTTAGATACACCATTAAATTTGTATATTTTTATATATAAGCCAAGCAGCCTAATTCCTTCATTAGGCCGCCTATCCCCATATATTTCTACAGTTACTAGTTAAGTCTATTCTAGTTAAGTTACTGATTGACCTGAAAAACCTTAACTAAGCCAGCAAACATGCCTTACAGATATATTAACCCCTTCTTTGCCATGAATCTTCCCATTATGGCTCTTAGTGTTATGCACACCTTGAGCCAGACATTCTACATTAATGTGAGCTAGGGTGCCCAGTCTAAAGATCAGGTATGAAGAAATTTAAGAATATTTTTGTGTACTCCTAGGGCAGCCCATGTGGTTTCCAGAGGGCAGCGTCCAGCCCCCGAGTGTACCAGATGTGGCCTGCATCTCCCACTGATAGATAGATAGATGGATAGAATAAAATTGTTGGGAAGGAAAAGTGATTAGACACATGGTGGGATATTTAAAAAGTAGATGGGGAGAAAAAAATGAAAGAGGTTGGAAGGACTTGGAAGCATCAAAACATACAGAGAAATATAGGACAATAGTGAAAATGGAGGGGGAAACTAAATGGGGGGAGGAGAGTAGAGGTGAGTGGAACTAAAGTACTGTGACAAGGCAGAATAGTACAGAAAGGATTTAGATAACAGAACGGAATAACAGAAATGGAAAGAACAGAAGAGGGAGAGCAGAAGAAGGGAGTGGGCAGCATAAAAAAGCATTGCATAAAATGAAATAGCGTTCTGAACACAAGTGGAGAGCAATGTGGATAAAAGAAAGGAATACAACAGAATAAAGAAGTAAAAGGAGACATAAACTGTGGAAAAAAAGAAATAAAAGACAGTATGGGTGAAGAGTAACAGTGCTGCTCCTGTAATGAAGGAAGGTTGCTTTTTACCAGGGATAGCAAAAAGCCATCCCTGGTAATTTTGGGAGCCAAATTTAAATTTTTTGGACTGGAAATTCAACTCTTTTAGTGCAGAGTGCAATTATACCCTCTACACTAGTGACAGAACACCCTTCCCCCACTATGTGCCCTATTTTAAGCACAGGAGAGGTAAGCATGGAAGAATTAAGGGGGCAAAGACCTCCTGAGGCAGGAAAAGAAGATGAAAACTAATATAAATAGCTGAAGGACCAGTTAATACACCTTAAGGTGTCCATACACGTTATAAGAACAATCTTTCCTGTGACCATTGGTCGTTCATAGACTACACTAAAGTTCAGAGCTGAATCAGCAAATATGCAGGTAGAAACTAAAGAATTCTACCCCTATCTGATGATTCAGTACTAAATGTTTTCCAGTGCTCGGGCACCTTCAAAGTTGGACAATCAACAAGACGGTCAATATCCAAGGCTTTTACCGATTTCGGTCCCCTCATCAACTTACCATACAACCACCGAATATTTTACAAAACTTTGTTTCGTACGATAATATCAGTGTGTGTATGGGCTCCTTTATGGTCAGTTAAAGAAGGAAATGCTTTACCTGTTCAAATCATTGCTGTAAGCCCCTAGACTGATAATCACTATTGGTTACACCGGGACTTCATCATTAATTGGTCACAGATGATCAGTAATATCCAATGGCTGTGTGTGAGAGGGGATAAACATTTTTGTTTATGGACACTATGAACATACATCTTTTCATTGGAGAACTTATAATAATGTAATAATATATAGCTGTTGCTCTGCCAGCTAGGTTGACCAAGTTGCTGTCTCAAACACTATAAGGAAAATATAATAAAAACTATTGTAAAGCAGATTTAATAAACATCCACTACAGTTCTGGTGCATACTTATAGCTGTGACCAGATTCAGTGGCATAACTATTAGGGATGTGAATAAACAGCAGAAATTTCAGTGGAATAAAAACAACAACATTTATTGGCTCAAATTAACAAAACAAAAACTAACATATAAAGCATACTATACCAAACAATGGATAGGTGTATCCCAGTGTCTCATGGTACCCACTCTCCTATTAGGGATGCAGACCCTGTGACTGTGGGGGCCTAGCAACTAGAAGTAAGGCAGCTTGCAGGTCACCTGATTTGTGTGGTTTGGTACGCATAAAAAAATATTTTTACAGGGTAGCCAAGGCCCCTGAATTAGTCTGGAATCATATTCTGCCCTACCCTAGACATGGCTGTCTACCCACAAACTACCAAACTGACAAATGAGCAGGACAGTCATTACTAGGCATGTGCTCTCTGTTGCCTATATTGAAATTATAACAGGCTTTGCCACATTTCTCTGCTACCACATTATTCTGCCTACCTATGGAAAGATGATCAACCATACTGCTCTCACAATCCAACTGGAACTCAAATTACATATAAAATAAATATATATCACTTTTAGTTTATAAATCATTTTTTAACAAAATCATTCTTTATAATAATTCAGTTAATAAAACGTTGTAAAGATCTTAATGAGTCTACTCTTTCTTACGGATGTATTCAATATAAAGCATTGAACTAACTGGGTAGCAATAAACCTTTTATTATATGGGAATATTTAACCAAATAGTGCTTTATTAACTAAGATTTTTTTTTAATGTAATAATAATATCTTTTATTCTCCAACTACATTTTAAGAGCTATATGGCTGAGTGTACAGTAGAACCTCCATTTTATGCTTTTCAGGGGACCAGGAAGAAAAATGGAGTAAAATCAGGGAAAATAAAAAAATCATGGAATTGCATTATAGATTATATATATATTGGTGGGACCACAAAAAAGGTGTAAAAACAGGGGAAACCTAAAATCACGCTCTGTAAAATTAAGGTTTTACTTTATTTTATAAATCTCTTGGTTGTTATTTTTTGCATGTATACTGTATGTTTCACACATTTATTCTACAGCAATGTATATGTTGTATGTAATATTTAAAAAGATTTCTGGGAGTTGCAACTCTTTCCTGAATTAACATAAGAGAATGGGATTCTCATCTAAAATTTATTTTTGTAACTGTTTTAATGTTCCATTACATCTTGAGAATCACTGATGGGTCAGCATTGGTTCCCTTTATTTTTTTGTGTTTGGGAAATGTAGGCTGTAGTATTGCATGAAATGTAAGATGTAGTATTGTTCAGTCCCACCCCTAAACACAACCAGGTACCAGCCCAGCCCACAACTCTCACACATGAATTAAAGCAGCGTTACCTGCCTGCAGTCTATGGATTCGTTTAGCCAATGCTGAGACCTGGAACAACCCATTTCATCCGTCAGGTGGTGGTGTCTTTTATGCCTGCAACATCATTTTTCTGTAAAACTAGCTTCACACACAGATTCATTGCCTTTCATAGTAATCTTGTAAGTATATGCTCCTACTCTCTTGTCGTGCCTTATCCACAGTGACTGGAATACCAAACTCTATATAATATACATTAGCCTCCCCCTCTTGAAAGTGCTTTGTCCCGGCCAGTCTGTAAGCTGAACAATCCTCTCAGCTGCTCCAGGGAAGCAGAGGGAAACAGAGGAATCTTTGATGGTAATACCGGCTGCTGACACAGCGATAGCCAGGGCTACAGCGGGGCACCATAGCGCTTGGTACTGAGGAGAAAACGGTCGCGTCGAGTGGATACGGAGATCTCCTTCTTATATACTCCTTATATATCTGTGCCCCGGGGCACTGAAACATCGCAGCTTCATCCGGGAACAGGGCGCTGGGATACGGTAATATTCTTGCAGAGCATATGTATATACCGGATAGGCTTAATGCCCTGTGTTTTACTAAGTTGTTGCTAATGTCATGTGCTACTGTGCTACTTGTTCTCTCAATAAATATAAACGTATATATATTTAAAATATGTGCTTATTGTAAGTTTGGGATCTGTAGATATATATATATAATATTATATAAAGATATGTGTTATATATATATATATATATAATTTTTTTTAATCTTTGCCTATTGTAAGTTTGGTAACAAAACATAGGTTAGATAACCAAAAAATGACAGTTCATGTGACAGAGTCTTGTATCTGGGGAATTATTACATTTTTATAAATATTTTATTGTTATGGTCATCATCCACTCCCCGCATAACCAGTACAGTGGGTTAATAAGGCATGAAGCTTATATATGTGTATTTGTGTGTATGTATATATATATATATATATATATTAGTTATGGATACAAGCACAAAATGACATTAGATGCTAATGGACTGTGTAGAGAGCAATGTATGGCCACTTCTTTTATCAGTTGACTAGCCTTGGGTAAACACAGGCATTCACATCAATTTATCTTTTGAATGAGTGAATCAGCTATAGTTAGGGATAAGGGACAATTTCATTTTCCACTGAACTGATTTTAGGAAAAAATTAGCTGAGGAAATGGTGGCCAGATTCACACAGCCAATTCTCTGCACATTTATATCCACAACCCTATCCAGGATTCTCCTCTGGATACAGTGTTAAGTGGGACATCCCTTATTCAGTGAAGTAAAGGGTTAATAGTGCAGCGTGACCATCCCCGTTTGTGCAGTATTATTCCTGCAATGAGGCTGAAGAGAAGGCAGCATTTCCTCGGTGAAAATCCTCTGTCCTGTGAGAGGTCACATCTGCTGGGTTTGGTATCCACAGAGAAGCTGCCCATGCCAGCTGTTCCGAACAGCTGCAACATACCCCAGGATAATCCGAGATCATCCAGCCAGTAATGAATTCTCCTTGTATGTGGGGAGGAGTTGACATGCGTGTCTCCAAAATAACAGAGGCACACATCAGCATCTTTGGACCAGGGGTCCTAAATATCATTTGCCTAATGTAATATCAACGCAGATTCTCTAATGCCTAGTCCTCTCATGTATTAAATGGGTAGTGTCGGTGCTCGGTAAGGCAGTTGGAAAGATTAATTCCCAAGCCGGATAATGACATAAAATAAAGCCACTGATTATCTGTTTATAGAGGTGACTTCATATTTTTACTTTCATTAAAAAAGGCACAGCTTTGGCATAGAATGCCCTAGAGCAGGGTTTTTTTTTTTTTTCGCATGGGATATAGACTAAAGAAGGGAGTAAAGTTCACATTTAAGGAGGGTTTTCTTTGTATATTCATTGCTATTTACAAATAATGTACAATATTGTTTATTACACAATAATAACAGAGATTATGGTGACATAATTTAAACAGCATAGCAACCAATTTTTAGGTTGTTAATAATCCATCCCTCGTAACACAGAGTATTTAAAAACATCTTTTTTACAAATTGTACAAAATAATACACAGTGTTAAAACTTTTCAGAATGCTTTGTCACAGGCAGGAAAGCAGCCGACATGTTCTTATTTTATGTCATAGAGCAGTGATGTTACCCTTGACTGCTCAAAAGTGTAGCACATAGTATTTCATGATGCTAAAAAAAGTGCCCTTCTGGTTGACACAATTTACAGTATTACATTTGAAAAAAATGCCCTTTAATGTGTTATGGGTATGTTTAAGACACGTGTAATACAATGGGCTTTCCTGAGCAGGCACTAAATGAAGCCTCATCATTTTTTTGACAATAATCCTATAAATACATAATTTAGCCAATAGCATGTGAAGACCTGCCTGCACCACATCTCATTCGAAAACCAAGGACATAAAGTCAGTTCTTCCTTTACAGCTATAAATGCATCTAAATATCTAGTGGAAGGCTTTCCATAAGATGTATAACAGTGCTGTCCAACTTCTGTGGTACCGAGGGCCAGAATTTTTCTAGCCTACATGGTGGAGGGCAGATAATGGAAGCCAGTTTTGACCACTCCCCTTTTTTTAAAAAACTGCATCACTTCAAACCACACCCATGTTATCACAAAAGTTTTTAAGACCATACCCACATTAATGGTGGTAGCGCAGCAAAAATCCGAATGGTTGGTGTAGAGATCAGAGGCAGGCCAAGCCGGGCAGGCGACCTGGCTGGCCACCTCGCCCCCACTGCTGCTTCCCACCCCCGAATGCGCAAGTGCTCGTCATAGAGGGGGGAGTGCAGCGTGTAAAGCACGCATTCGCCATTCGCCATATGTGGAAGAATTATATTATGTCATATTAAGACATACCCTTAAAGGACATGTAAACCCCACACACAAAAATGTAATCAGTGAACAGCCTCTTTGAAATCTTTCAATACCTGCCACACTGGTAGTCCAGAGGTTAATAGTAAGGCTGCAGCATCCCCTTAATTACTTAGATTTGCTTCTCCTCCTGTAACCCACTCGGCCCCCTCCCTCAGGAATTTGCTTTGGCTGTTGGCTTTTGGGCATGCTCAGTTGTTCTAAGCTCAGATTACTAAACACGCCCTCCTAGTCTAGCAGCCAGTAAAGAGATGGCCTTGCTGGTTCCCATAGAAACTCAGCTCTAGCTGTCTGCTTCAATTTTTTTCTCCCAACCAGCTCTCCTGAGCTCAGCTCAAACAAAGAAGAACTTTTATCAAAGACAGTTGTGCCTGTGTGAGCCTGTATTCTTGATTAAATGTATGCTGAATAAGGGTCTGTGTGTGTGTATGCTGTTTGCAGATTTAAATGTATCTGATAAGAGGAAAAATGGCCACCGGGTGAAAGCTGCTATTTGGTTTGGAAAATGGGATGGTGCTGGCAAACAGAGGGGATATATGAAGTACATATGATGCCATTTGGGTGGGGGAGGCATGCCCAACTGATATACATTGTAGGCAAATGTAGGCTTTACATTTAAATCCATATGCCTCCTCCTTCATCTCCATCATATAATTCTGCCTGCCCTATGATGCTTGTTTGTGTCATAATCTGCCTGCCCTATACTGCCTGTGTCTGCCATACTCCCTATGCTGCCCATGTGTGCCATAGTCTGCCTTTTCTTATGCTGCCTTTGTGTGCCATACTCTGCCTGCCATATGCTGCCTGTGGGAGGTAAACCTGGCAGGGGTTTGTTCTGGGAGTTTGTTAGCAGTTGGAAATAGTCATTATATGGTCCCTAAGGTACGTAATTATGTGCTGGGGGTTGCTGTGCTATCCACAGGGGAGGAGGAGTCATATGGATTTAGGGGTGTGTCTTCCCTACACCAACCATTTGGTGCATAGGGCAGGCAGGCCACATACAGTGACACAATGCTGGCACTGCTCTTACAGCTGAGGTGTGAACGTGTGAACAATGTGGGGTTTACAGTCTGAGCCTGAGGTGTGAACACTACAGGGGGTAAACAATTTAGGGGATTACATGTTTAAACAATACAGGGGATTACAGCCTGAATCTGAGGTGTGAACCATGCAGGGGGCCAGTTAATCTCAGTACTGATACCTCAGTACATTTAAACCTTAAGGTAAGCAGTCACAGCAGAGAGACAGGTGGGGGGGCACACAGAAGGGGGCCGCCAGTTGGACAGCCCTGATGTATAACATTGTTGGTGGGCGGGGTCAGACAGGACACCAGGAAAAAACCTGCTGGGGACTTTGGGTGCTCCACTCCCGATCACAACCAATGGTAAATGGAACATGAAGCGATGTTGCACACGTGGGGGGTGTGCTGGGTGGAAGCGACTGGGGTGGGGTACATGCGGTGGTAGCACCTGGTGGGCCCCGGACACCCTAGTTCAACAATGTTGGTGGGATTTGCTTCCATACATATGTTAAACACTGATATTGGGAACCAGGCCTGCCATGCATCAGCAGGCTTGTATGGACCTTACTTTGTGCACAGGGTTAACCTACTGAAACAAGAATGGCACCTATTCTTAACTGTTACCACAAAGGAGGAAGCAAAGAATTGTCATTGTATGATGTTATAGTGCCTGCGTAAGCCGTGATGGATGTGGCCTAAATAAGCAAGTTCAGTAATTTAGAGAGGGGTCCATAAACCTTTGGACGTATAGTGTATCTGTATGTGCCATAAAATTGATACAGGCTGTGGATAGAAGCACAGTTTCTAGTCAACCCCCTAGCTTGTGGACCACAGTATAAGGTGGTGTAGCCCCTGACCAATCAGTTGAGGTAATTTATAGACAATTTAATTTTAAGAACAATTACTTTTTCCTCCTAGTGATTGCTTTATTGATGGGGCTATTTTAAGATGCTTTTTAATTGGTCTTTATTCATTATTCTTATCCTTTCCTTATGCAACTAAAAATCTGTTTTGTGGGGGGGTCATAGACCACATTGACTAAAAAAAATATTGCCAATGAGTGTTCAGTCATCTTGTTACTAGATAGCAGTTGAAATTTCAGGGTTGTAAAACGACAAATATAAATATTTTCAAAATAAAAAATTCATTTAAAAAACGAAAACATATTGCAAATTATTTTCAAATATTGCTGCATACATAATAATAATAAAAATGTTACTTTTAAGATGACCCTACCCCTTTAAATACCATTCTGTTAATCCTAATATGGATCATTCTGTTTTATAAGGAAACCCTTATGAAGCCTATAAAAAGAAATTTAGCATTCTGTAGAAGTAGGCTTTAAAAAAGAGCATAATCAAACCTCCCATGTTTCTGTTTTTCCGTTTGGTTTCCCTTCATGTTTAAACACTACATTAATTAGTTGCCTTGGTGCTGTTTTGGGGGGTATCTAACATAACCTTTATATTTGGGCTCTGTAGAAAATGGGGAAGCAGAACAGCAAGTTGCGCCCTGAGATGCTGCAGGATCTAAGAGAGAACACAGAATTTTCAGATCATGAGCTACAAGAGTGGTATAAAGGCTTCTTAAAGGACTGTCCATCAGGCATTCTAAACGTGGAGGAATTTAAAAAGATCTATGCCAACTTCTTTCCATACGGAGATGCTTCCAAGTTTGCAGAGCACGTCTTTCGCACCTTCGATACCAATGGGGATGGAACCATTGACTTCCGGGAGTTTATTATTGCCCTAAGTGTTACATCACGGGGAAAGCTGGAACAAAAACTGAAGTGGGCATTCAGTATGTATGACCTGGATGGGAATGGCTACATTAGCCGGGAGGAAATGCTGGAGATTGTGCAGGTAACCTGATAGAAAAGGATTGTATGCCTTCTCTGGGTGCTATTTATAGCTTGCTTGAATAATATTATTTATATAAACCACATGCACACATATCCAAGCTCTTTTATAAGATCGCTCTGAACACCTCATTCATTGAGCTTTCCTTTGCACCATGCCCCTCACAAGGTTTACAGCCTTTCTTGCCAATATACACATACTAGAACATGGTGAGGAAATACCAAAGTAGCAGCTACAATGTATACTTTGTAACCGTACTGTCCTTAACCTCAGTATAACTCATCAGCAGGTAAAAAACCTTTTCCTCTGTGCTATAACCACAGGTGCCATCTATAGCTAGTACATAAAGAGTGTAAAAAAGATAATTCTACAAATAATGCTTTATGAAATCACCGCCTACCTTGTTTATATTTATCAGCTTTTGAGGTGTATTGTTATAATATAACACAAATACAGAGGAGGCAGACCTACAAATACTACTATAACATTGTTGCTTAAGTTGGGTTATACCCAGTATTTTAATTCTTCTTTTCTGTATAAACTGGTATCTTGTTCAGAGAGCCAACATTTTATATCTAACAACTAAAGCCCAATGATCATAACATGTACAGTATCTATTTATAACATATCCAATGCAGCTCAAATTCCATGGCGTCACAAGTCACTTATCAGTAAATTCTGGAAAGAAAGGGCCACCAGGCAACTTGAAGAAGGAGGGTAAAGTGCTTTTGTATACTTTGGTCAGCACTGATTGTCTGCTTTTTTGCCTGGCAGTCATTCTGTTCTTACAGTTACTAATAAGTGTATCCAGGCATTTTAGAAATTTGCTTCAATAAACTCAAGGTCTGTGCCCCTAATCCTTTAACATAGATACAACTTTGCTAGCATGCAGTAATGCATAGCAATATATATATATATATATATATGAATCTGATTGGTTGCTGTGGGTTTACCTGAGAAACTAAGAAAATTAAGGGATAGAGCCTTGTTGCTTCTGAGAAAGTTGACCTGTTATACCTTTGTACTTGGCAAAGCCTGAAAGTAAATTCTATGTTAAAGTAAGGCCTGTCACATTTATTGTCATTGCACTATAAGTTTCTGTTTGATATGCAATGCTTTCCAAGTGCACAAGAAAAGCCACCATTTTTCTAAATCCCTAACAAAATCTTGGATTTGGTGCATCTCAGTCATATATATAAATATGAATGCTTTGCTCATTAAAACTACTGTTGGATATGCTGGTGTTCATTAGCATCAATAAATACATAATTGTAACAGCCCATAGCTATCATTGCTTTCATTGCTCAAACAGCACTAGAATGGAGAACGGTAATTGCTTATCCTGTGCTATAATTTACTGCATTTATGTTATTAAGTTAGCCATTTTACTCTGCTGAATGGAATATTTGCTACTTGGTGTTGGGAATTTTACCTCACATGCTGCAATATCCAGTAGCTGTTGGAACATGGAAAGTAGTTCCAAAAAGTCGTGGCCCACAGCTCTACAATGCCTGCCATTGATGTCGCTGAGCTGCAACAACCACTTCCAGTTAGTGTAAAGACAACTGGCAAGGCACAAGATTTCTATTTGTGGTTCATTGTGTCTCCCACACAGCATTTTTTTGAAAGACAAAAGGAAATGTTACCACTTATCAACAAATCTTCAGATTCTGGCTCCAACCAGTGTTACCATTTTTTAACCAATAAGATTTGTAGCTGTTAATTTTTGGTTCTTTTCCCAGGCAATATATAAGATGGTTTCCTCAGTAATGAAGATGCCAGAAGATGAGTCTACTCCAGAGAAACGCACAGAGAAAATCTTCCGACAGATGGACACAAATAACGATGGTAAGAAGTGGTGGGAGTTGCAGTAACATTGAGCTTAAAAAAGAGTGGGTAGGTCACAATCTGTGCTGCACGATTGATTTAAAGGCACTTATCCTGGAAAAACTCAGAAATTATACTGATTGGAGAATTAATATACTAGGTATAAATAGAATAGGGGGTTGTTGCTTTACCTGTAGGACTGTTTTACTTTAAAGCTGGCCATACACCTTAAGATTTTTAAAAGACCTTTTAGTTATTGTAGGACCAAGCTTATTCTGAAACAATTTAAAAGTCCATCCACAACCATCCACAAAAATTACCATTTCGAGTGAAGCTAGGAAACTACTTGCTTGGTCGTGCAAACAGTTGGACAATGGGCAAATTTCATTACATTTTCAAACCTGTCTGATCAATTTTCTGACCAATGACGGATAAAAAAAATCACTAGATGTGGTGCCCACTAACCTTATGATAATTTAATGGATTTGTTGAATCGCACTGAAATTGTTCATTAGGTAGAGAAAAATCTTAATGTGAAGGGTACTGTGGGTGGGGGGTTGTCTAGAAGGAAAGCATTGTACTGAAAAGGAGAAATAGTGTAGAAACTATAGTGCCTGAAGGCTGTTGTATCATGAGGAAAGAGGGGGTTGTGTGGTACTTTGCATATGTAGAGGGAAAAAGATTGTAAGGGATAGAGCTTATGTGCAGCTACAATTCCCCGTAGGCTGTAATGAGCCACAGACCTTGTTTGACATTGTTCCCAGGAGTAACTTACTCCTCTGCCTTTCTGTTTAATAAAGTAAACTGCTTGCATATGAGTGGAGGCAGGGTGGTCAAGCACAGGTCTTTGTAGGTCTGTAAGGTGACAGTTGAAATTTGTGACAGAGAAATTTGTGGAAACAGATGTTGTTTGAAAGTTTCCCAAATAAAAATGAAACGTTCCATCTGCACTTTTACATAAAACCTGTCATTCTAGTGGCTCCCTTACTGATCAAACTGAGAACAGTGCATGCTATGGGTGGGGGATATTGGTTTACTCTGTATATCTGCACTGGCATCTGGGAAGCAAGTTAAAAAAAATAAAAATGGAGCTTCTTTGTCATGAGATGATGTAAATGGAAAGGGTCCAGGTTAAGTAAGGTGTAGAATGGGCTGGGTCACTACAGCTCATACTGTAGCATACTGAGCTGAGAAAAGTCTGGAAGTGATGGAAGAATGGTAAAAAGTTGTAAACAGTTGTGCTGCTATGGTTGAGTACTGTACAGATTAAAACAACAGAGAACGACCTGAATACCCAAGTAGAGCAGCATGTGCCAGCACTTTGAATAAGTATTTACAGAAACATGTTCCAGGTTTGAAAATAGTCTTAAGGCAAAACCTCCCCTCAGCCCCTTCTTCATTACTTACAGTGGATTTGGGATACAGCAGCAATGGTTTGATTAAATGAGCGGAGTCACAGCTTACAAGTTAAATGACCATGCACTAGGAGGAGCATTAGGCACCATTATATAGGCCCTTGGTAACTACATTTTAAAGGACAATGAAAAGTTAATATAAATGAAAGGTAAGTCTAAAGGCATTCTTTTTAAGTACTTACTGCATATCTAAATTCCCAGATCCCTGCTTGCTTCTCTGAGATATGGTGCTGGCAGCCTACAGCAGTGTGAAGACTCCAGTGACATCACTGAAATCTCTCTGTCCTTCCTGTAGGCTGCCAGCGGCAGCCTTCCTATTCTCTGAGCATGTGTGTAACTTGATCCTGTCTCCTGTTCTGAGCTACACATGCCCACCAGCCAATCAGAAGCGGATCTGGCAGAGGGGAGGGGGGGAGGTAATGAAACACATGTGCAGTATGAAGCAAGGAAGGAAAGGAAGGAAGAAAACCTTTTTAGAGATGGCTGCCTGTTCTAGAAAATGTGACGTAAGTGTGACTGAGTAAATATTTGATTAGGTGAGCCAAAAGTGTGGTGTTTTTACTAAACAATAGGAGGACTATTGGGCAGTATGCTTTTTAGATTTTAACTTGCATTCTCCTTTAATGAGGTTGGAGGCAGAAACCACAGAGAAAGGGGAGGCAGAGGACTGTTCGGACTACTACTAAATTTGAGCTCACATTTGTACATCAGATAAGAGAAAAGCTAATTAGAATATTATTATTACTAGAGATTAACAGGCTTCAAATACAAAGGTGGCCAAACAGAAATTATCAGATTATCAAGTTTTCATATATTTATCTTATTGTGTATGTTCAAATAGTCGGGACAGATATTGTGCCATGGAAAGTGATTGTTTCTGTGATCAGGCAGATAAAATAACTTTGGTTGTGTCCTCCATTCAAACAACAATATCTGTGCATGTATAACTAATGTTGTGATAACAAATGTCTGACAACCAGTCTTTTCTACAAACAAGCATATCTCCAATATAGCACTCTTCTGTTAGGGCAATGTCACATGGCCTTTAATGATAATGAGCTATATGCAGAATAATCAATTTGTTGGGTATACAGCAATATCTGTACATTAAGGGCCACCGTTACTAATGGCTCTTTACACATCTACAAGATGGAAACCCTTTATAGTATAAAAAAGGTACTGGGCAAACTTTTGAATCAAATAAAAAGAGTATATTTTTGAAGAGTTGTGTCAAACTCTTAGTCCTTAAGATGTTCTCATATATCTAAGAAATCTGGGAGTTCTAATGGCTGTAGTTTGCAGGGTTGCACCAAATCCATAGAAAAAACAATGGTGTTGTCAGTTGTCCAAAGCATATCACATGTCATTAAGGGTTTGGATTTAGTTAAAGTGATGAATTTGGTCATATCCAAATCTTTAAAAAACTGGTCTTTAGTGAAAGCATACCATGGAACTGTTTGTGGGGGAACTGGGTAGTGTCCACTCTGCTGTGGGGTAGAGCATACATGTAGTGTTCTGTATGGAGGGAACTGGTTTCTAGGAACTGTTAGATACGGGCAGAGATATTGTATATTCACAGTTAGAATATTTCCATTAACAAATTACCGTTGCAAACTCAATCCATTCTCATCCTTCTCTCTTTTGGTCTCTTTTTTTAGGCAAGCTTTCTCTAGAGGAATTTATTAAAGGTGCCAAGAGTGACCCATCCATTGTGCGTTTACTGCAGTGTGACCCTAGTACAGCTTCTCAATTTTAACACATCATTATCATGGGAAAAATGTAACTTCTTCCTGCAAATGCGCCAAGGAGTGATCCCCTCCCTCTGCACAGCTGATTGTCCCAGAGTTCTCCTGGGCATTAGATGGACATGAATGCACTGCCAACCTGTGAATCCTCTTCCCTATATTTATTTCTTTAAATCTAATTTTATATATGCTATTAAGTAACAAAGGGTGCATGGGGTATATAAGCACTCAGGAATTGGGAAAAACTCAATGCTAATGAACTGGAACACTCAATGTATTAAAAAGAATAATAATAATAAAAAAGCAAATTATATATATATGCTGCCATTTAGGAGGCGAAAAGCAGCATTATGTTTGGCCCTGGTTCTGTGGAGCAGGTGGCAGTTTTTAACTGAGACCTAGTTTGGTAGCACTAATGCAGGGAATAACTATGCACATTCCATTTAGTAAATCCATTAGGGACGTCGTTAAGAGGCTTTCTTAGCATAAAATATCTGGTTCTGCACTGTTCTCAATCAATTCAGCTTTCCTCATTTGAAGGAGAGAAGTGTTTTGAATGGAAGCTATATGAGAAATATTCTGATCTTGCCTCATCCTACTAATTACAGCACAAGCTGTTAATGCTCAATTAGAAGAAGCTGCCCAGAAATTCTATGTGTAGTTAACCCTCCGCTGCCAGGAGTCTGAGCAATTATTTGCACATGTTTCTATATATATATTTATTTCTTGCACCTACGCACTGTGCTTTTAATGCATATAAAGGCGTATGCAACTATATTTTTATTGTGTTAACAGGCCTTTTGTTGTCTGTACAAAAATTACTAACTTTAGGACTCTGCCCCCTTCAACAGTACAAGTTTAAGAATATGCAATCTCAGGAAGTGGTGTGGTTATTTTGCTAGATCAGTTTATTCTTTGATGAGCAATGTCTCTTTGGTATAGACCTATTCTATTTCCATATAGCCACATATATATAGGCCCATGCACATGTCTATAAAGACAATATACACAGGTATATAAGTTATTAAGTTGGACATATGCTGATGCTCTGAATACATGAAGTTGCATTATGTGCAGTCCTTCTTCTGTAGTTTTTGGATTTGAGTATTCCTAGGTAGGACATCAAGAGAGGCACCACACGGACACGTACTTGTTTTAAGTGTTGCATTTATAAATTTATTCACCACTGTAAATTTTCATTTGGTATGTACATATGCCTGAATGGAATTATCTATTTGGCAAACACAGTTCTGATTTCAAGGTCTGTGCAGTGGATCAGTAGCATGGTTCCGTTAGTCTGCATGAGTATCAAATGGGCCTCTAGCACTGCCAAGACTTTTTTGGGGCCTAATATTATATACTATGTTTGTGCACTAACTATATTATTAACTGGACACAGCCCATATGAGCAGTAGAGTTGTGGTACAGGTCAGACACCCCAGTAGAGTTTGGGGGGGTTAAAATTGCATACTTTGTATGTATTGACAACCTGTACTTAGTGTTCTTCTGTATTATGCTACTTCACAATATATATTGCAGTATCACCCTTTGAAACAATCACAGCACAGTAAATCTAACACTGCGCTATATGATTTTCTAACAGGAATAAAGTCTTGTAAGAGTGCGTGAGTACTGTCTTTTGTAACACCTTGAACAGTGTAAAAACTTCTTACCCCTGATCTACAGCTTACCCTTAAAATTTACATTTGCCGAGACATATCTTTTACAAACCATCAATGCACTGCAAAGTATCACATCATACTGGAACACCTTCTGTATCATTCACTGCAAAATTCTGTGCCCTTCAGAATAACAGAACTAAAGGTGAATCATCACCTGTGGATTGCAAACCATGCCTTCCTCTCTTCAGGCCACAGCATCTTATTACACAATTATAGATCTATAGTACAGACAGTATTCAGCATAGCAAATAAGCATTTGACCCAAAATCCCTTTTTAATCTTCAGACTGAAACCCAGCCACATCTACCTCATCTATGAGGGCCAGATTTAAGTCCTTGTTGTGTATAATGACTGGATCCTATTATGTGAAGAACAGAATATATTTAATGGTACCTTAATGGCTTGTTTGCTTTCTTTGTACAGTGCAACCATGCTGCTGTACTTGAATTGCAAAACAGTAGCAGTTTGATTTCTCTGGAAACTGATGGTACACAATTGTGAGATCATCTGCTTTGAAGCATCACTTATTTGCGTTCTTTAAAGGACTGTTCTACCATCTAGTACATGACTTTTATATACTAAACCTGTATATATGTACACAGCCCATGTTACTGCCTAGTTCTTGTCACAACATTACAATGCACTCAGCCTCTTCATTCAGAGCATCCTGCTCTGTGCTTACATCATCTTTCTGGTGAATACGAAACTTGTCCTACAGAGAAGATGAATAACACATGAGACCAAACTTATTTATGTAAAAGAAAAATGTTAGTAAACTGGCACATTCTATACATCAAAACAACAGACAGTAAAAATTCACATCAGCAACTACATCATATGACACTTTAGACACTAGTACATCCTTTTCCCACCAGACCTTTTTTTCTAGTTGTAGTTGGCACCCAGGCCTCACTTATCACTAATTATAAAACAACAAGGCTTACATGTATATACAGGTATCTACAGCTATTACCCTTATATACAATTGTTTCATTGTTACAGATAAGAAAAACAAAAAGTTTAGAATTTCAGAAGATGAAGACAATACAGGTATGTGATCCATTATCTGGAAACCTGTTATCCAGAAAGCTCAGAATTGTGGAAAGGCCATCTTCCATAGGCTCCATTTTAATCAAATATATATATATATATTTTTTAATAATGTCTTTATTTTGTTTTTTTTTTAACATATACAACATTCAAATAATTCAAATTTAAAAAAAATGATTTCCTTTTTTCTGTAATAATACAGTAACTTTTATTTGATCCCAACTAAACTACAATTAACCCTTACTCAAGACAACAATTCCACTGGGTTAATTTAATATTTAAACAATATTTTAGTAGACAAAGTATGGTGACCCAAACTATGGAAACATCCCTAAAAGCTGCCTTTCTAAAGCCCACCAAAAATATATCAAAAATTAAAGATAAAAACTAAAAGGCAACTTACAAAGAGGAATTTCATGGTGCAAGAAGTGTTCATATTCACATTACAAAGACGAAAACAGGTTTGCACACATGTTAAATGATTATATGTTTTAAGTTGTAACAGCATGACTGCCCCTACCTTTTCCAGAGGTCATGTCTTGCTTGGGCTTGGCTTATTTGTGCATCATTTACAGTAACTATTTGCTAGCAGACAGTTCAAATGGTTTAAAAAGCTTTTTTAACTATTTTTCAGTGATGTTGGGTAAAACTAAAAGTTAAAGGACAGTAACACCAAAAAATGAAAGTGTATAAAAATAATTACGATATTATGTACTGTTGCCCTGTGCTGGTACAGCTGGTGTGTTTGCCTCAGAAAGACTACTATAATTTATATAAACAAAGCTGCTGTGTAGCCATGGGGGCAGCCATTCAAAGGAGAAAAGGCACAGGCACATAGCAGATAACCGATAAAGCCCCATTATATTCTACAGAGCTTATCTGTTATCTGCTATGTAACCTGTGCCTTTTTTCCAGGTTGAATGGCTGCCCCCATGGCTACACAGCAGCTTATTTATATAAGCTATAGTACTGTTACTTTAGCAAATACACAACTTTACCTGCACAGGGTAACAGTACATTATATTTTAAATACTTTAATACACTTTCATTTTTAGCGTTACTGTTCCTTTAAGTCATGGCAAATCCTCCCTTAAACAGCCTTGCCCCTACCAATAGATTACTACTCACCTGTCTTTTGTGGCAGAATCTAATGTCCATCAGCTTGGACACAGCAAGAAAGCAACGTACACTGAACACAACTTCAGCACCATCCAGTAGAATAGAGATTACCCACAGACAAAGAGTGGTGCTCTGTCAACATACAAAAGGGAGAAAGGTGTATGTGTGCAGAACATTACCCAGATTGTTTAAAGGAGAAATGACCCCCCCCTGCCCCCAACAGACAAAAGTCTCCACCCACTGCCCTCTATTTTCCCTCCCAACAGTGTCTTATTTCAATTAAAAGTGTCTCTGTTTGTACTAACAGTTATTGCCCATAACCCTGTATTCCCTCACTTGCTAAAAAGCCATCCAACCCCTTCTTGAAGCTATCTAATGTATCAGCCAGTACCACTGATTGAGGGAGAGAATTCCACAACTTCACAGCTCTCACAGCTAAAAATGCTTTCCAAATATTTAGATGGAACCTCCTTTCTTTCAATCGGAATGGGTGCCTTAGCGTTAGTTGGAAGGACTTTGACTGTCTCTGGTTTACCCCACTTACATAGATTCTTGTAGGATCAAAGGGACAATCATATGAGATCTGAATGAACTCCACGTTGGTGAAGGCACATGATGACAAAAGGGTGCGACCTTTATTCCCCACTGTGATGATAACTGACACGACCAGATCCACCACACAGGCCACAGAAAGGATTGCATTAATTATACCAAGTACTAACACCGTCCAGCGCTAGAAGACAAGACATAAGTTCATTATATGCAAGGGAATGGAAAACAAACAGCATTATGGAGGGGATATCTTGGTCTTACCAAAGGTACATGTTCCAGGTACCGGGATAGGACAATAGCAGTTATTCCACATGTGATACTCTAAGGTACAAAAATATGTATGAGTAGGCTGCCTTTTACATAGAATTACAATATAATGATACAAAGTGAATAGATCATGATTTCATATTTTTACTTGCTTGTAGGGATGCACCGAATCCCAGATTTGGTTCGGGATTCGGACCGAATCCAGGCTTTTTTTGAAGGATTCAGTTTCGGCCAAATCCACAGTCCCGGCCAAACCGAATCTGAATCCTAATTAGCATTTGGAAAGGGTTAAATGGTCAGGGGGAATTTTTTTTAACCCCTTCTGATCCTAATTAGCATATGCTAATTCGGATTCGGTTTGGGATTCTGCAGAATCTGTCAGGGTGGGTTCAGGGGTTCGGCCGAACCCAAAAAAGTGGGTTAGGTGCATCCCTACTTGCTTGTATGCAAAACTAAATAAATAAATAAACTAAAACCTAAATGACCACAATACATCAGTAAACTCTAAATTCAAGCTTATAAACTTTATCTAGGGCATCAAGTAGGAATGCACCGAAGCCATTATTTTGGGATTTGGCCAAACCCGAATCCTTAGTGAAAGATTCAGCCGAATATCGAACTTAATCCAAATTTGTATATGTAAATTAGGAACGGAAGGATTAAAGAAAACCGATTGCGGTGAATCATTTTCAACTTCTTTGTTTATGTGATTACATCATTTTAAGGATCCATGCTAAAAAAAAAGGCCAAATCGCAAACCAAATCCTGGATCCGGTGCATCCCTAGCATTAAGTAAGTGTTCTCCTCAAATCTCACCCTTACTGGCCTTCAGGCTGGACCCTCCATTGATAGCTTTGGGGCTCCCTATCCCCACAGTTTGGGAAAAACTGTATGTTAACTGAAAGATCTTTTGCAGAGTTTTCAATATTCTTTCATTTTGTAGGCTGAAAAATATGCTTTTCTCTTTATGTAAGGCAAAATGCACCACCTAGTGCTGAGTAGTAATGGTGTGACACAGGCAATAAGTAATGTGTTTACCAGTAATAATGTATTCAAACTGTCCATGAGACTATGGAATCTGTTTATTAAAATGCAAGAGTGTGATAATGACTTACACCAAAATAAATGATCCAAAAATTGCTATAGAGCCAGTCTGCTAAATTGTAGATTTCTGGCACACGTATATGTTTTTGCTTAATATCATGTGCATGATACATAAGCTGTTTTGCAAGGTTTAGTCTACAAACACCTGGTATTATAATTGTAATTAACATGTTATATCTGTAAAAACACACAAATATGCACTTAAGGTTCACCTACTAATATCGTTGATACCACAGCAGTGATATTGGCCACAGAATACTGCATGGCCACAGCGTCTTGCAGCTGGGCCAAGTGTCTCAATACCAATCCATGCACAATAGCGCCGATTATGAAATTGAGGTGTCCGATGACAATTAAAATCAGGCCAAGTTTCATCAGAAATTTCCCAAACCTTGCAGGGTCCATTTCCTCTGTAAGAAAATTAGGGGATCATTAGAGAAAGGAGAGGTATAAAATAAACTGCTGTACAAGCTTTCCCTTTTTCCCTTGTTTACTCCATCCTTGTCAAGTCATCAAGTAATGCACAGGTCCCACGAAATGCACAGACCCCTTACATAGCATCAAATAGACCAAAATCCATATTTTTTCCTGCTCCACTGTAGTCAACTAACTTGTAAATGACACCTCATCTACTTTAATCGCGCCATAAAAAACACTAACTACAAGCGCTATTATCACTATACACTACAAATTGGACATATTTGACATACATTCATACTATTGTTTAGGTATGCATACAATTTATACCCAGCATTTAACTATTGCCTATATTCTATGCCTACTTTATAACTGAATCCTCCATACCCTGATGGTAATATATTTTATTAGGGAGGGACTGTTGCTAATTACTGGTTCTGGACTGGTTGTCTTTGGTATTAAATTTGTTGAGATAGGAGAAGGGTAACCTTGTATCCTAGTACATGCTCAAAAATGACATGTAGGAAATGAAATATAAAATAAAAATAGATGTAGGAAAACTCAATTTCCTTCCTTGGAATACTGGTTTGCATATATAAACGTTATTTGAAAAAAATGTGAAGTTGCTCAGGATGCTCTTCTGAACAATTCATTATTTTTGTTTGCTTTTATCAACTGTTGATCTAGTAAATTTTGTAATAAGGGTGCCACCTGCTGGTAACTGCATGGTCAGAAAGAGATAGGAAGATATACATTAAAAAGGAAAACATACCTGTTCTGATGTTGCTCTGCTTAGAAAAATTACATTCTTAGCAACTCTCCAATATAAATTAATTCAACATTTCCAATGGTTTTAAAGTTAGTTGAAAATGTAATTGCAGATCAAAGCAGTATTTGTTCCTTTCTGCATTCTGTCTCTTCAAATAATTTAGTAGGTCAGCTTTGTATACTTACACACTTTTGTATACTATACAAGTTTGTTAATCAGCTGGCTTCTGATACACTGTTGTTTAAAAAGTCAGAACCACCATGGCAGAAAACAGAAAGGGACTGGCAGATACAGCAGTTATTTTTACAAATGACATTAAAACACTGAAAATCTGTAGTTTGCCTACATTTGAATGTTGTTTGAAATTAATATTTCTTTCATTGAGGAAAATGTATTTTGGGTTTACATTTGCATAGCATTATATATATATATATATATATCTTGGGTAGTTTCAGGGTCTCATGGAGATACAGACTGTAATTATTAACAAATGGTTTGTTGTCATACAGATAATAGCATTCACTGGTTAGGGGCAGTGACTTTAGGGTCATCTTGGTTTGGATCTGCTGACTGAAGGAAAGAAAAATGTATCCATCCTACTGAATAAATGTCACTCTTTACACTGAGTTGAGGTTTAGAAAGGAAATGGTAAAATGAGAAGAATAAATCTAATAATTCTAATATGTAACCACACAGATAACTTTTATTTTTGTTGCTTGATGTAATGTTTAAAATAATTGTCTCTTAATATCATAAAATAGAATGAAAAGTCAAAATAACTGTGAAACTAAAGGTGGCTATACACATGCTGATAAAAGCTTCCAACTCTGCACTTCTAGACCAAGTTATTAGATAATCCCATTGGGCAGAGACAGTGTGTTGATGCAGTTCATTTCCGAGTGGGCTCTTTATTAAAATTATATGGAAAGGCATACACATTTCTTTGGTTTTCCAAAGCCATGTGAAGTTGCCTGCAGGAGGAAACTTCGAGCAACTTCGGAAAACTGAAGCAACGCGTCGGCCTTTCCACTGGCGATTCCCTTTGTTGCTTGTAGAAAGGCATTTTAGAGAGATTAAAGGTGGGCTGATTTCAGCTGCCAATATTGGTCCTTTAGATCAGTGGTCCCCAACCTTTCTTGCAGCAGGGACCGGTGTCAAGAACGAAAAATTTTCCTGAGAGTTCCAGCTGAGGATATGGGGTTTTAAAAAAACTGGATATCATTTGACAGAATGCAAATGGATGCTCTTGGCATATAGTATATTTCTCAGGTACAGGTATAAAATCCATTATCTGGAAACCCGTTTTCCAGAAAGTTCCAAATTAGGAAGGCTATCTGCCATGGGCTCCATTTTAATCAAATAATTAACATTTTTAAAAATGATTTCCTTTTTCTCTGTAATATTAAAACAGTCCCTTGTACATGATCCCAAGTAAGATAGAACTAATCAGTATTAAAAGCAAAACAATCCTATTATTTTAATTTTTTTTCTAGGTAATGTTTTATTGGTTTTAAAGGGAAACGAAATTCAAAGTCACTTGGGGGTGCCAAAATGTTAGGCACCCCCAAGTGACTTTAACCGCTTACCTCGTACCCCGGGCTGGTGCCCCTGTTAGGAGAAAACAGCACCAGCCCGGGGCACCTGGAGCGCAGCGCTTCCGTCTTCCTCGCTTCCTTTTCCTGAGTGCCAGCGGTGGGCGCATGCGCAGTAGAGTGAAAAGCCGACTTTAACATTTAAGTTCGGCTTTTCACTCTACTGCGCATGCGCGCGCAGCGAATCAGCAGCAAGGAAGCGCCGGCAGCTACCCCGGGCTGGTGCTGTTCCTTCCTCACAGGGGCACCAGCCCGGGGTAAAAGGTAGGCGGTCAAAGTCACTTGGGGGTGCCTAACATTTTGGCACCCCCAAGTGACTTTGACTTTATTTTTCCTTTAAACATGTAAGACAAACAACATACATCAAAATAAAATGATACTTATCTTACTGACATTAACCTTTGCTTAATGTTCAAATGACCTTCTAGTAGACTTAAGGTACAAAGATCCAAAAGACCCCTTATCCAGAAAGGTCCAGGTCTGGACTGGGACTCAGAATATTCCCTGGCATTTCAAGTAGATAGAGGCCCAAACAGCCCCCCAGCAGCCCAATAAATAGCGACTGTCTTTGGCATCTTATAGCAGTCCCTCCGACATTTGCCAGAATCCACAGACTGCCAGTCCTGACCTGTCAGGCACTACATTAAAAAATTGCCTTCATTATTTCATTAAGACACGTGGCTTGACTAGAAGTCACGAGGCCCAATTCAAAATTATTTTAGGCCCACTAAACTTTGGGAATAAGAAATTTTTCATATACATATATTGAAAATGCCTCAGCAGTCATAGGTCCTGCTTGCCCTTAAGTTACATTCCTACCAATTTAGTGATTTAGTTGCTAAAATGGAAATTTCTCACTTGACAAAATAGTACTTCTCAGAGCTAATGTCTGATATTACATTTTTGCAAAACGTTTCTTTTCATACCATCAAAAATGCTAGAGAAAAATAGTGCAGCATTATTTTTTAAGGGATGTTTACATTTTGCAAAGGAAGTACTTTTCAAATACATTATTGTTTCAAAAATCACTAATTTGAATTGTATAAGTAATTAAAGTTGGAGCTTACCCTAAGCAAGATGTGGATGGTGGTGTGTATGCAGGTAGCGGGGCCCCCAGGGGGGTGTGGGGGGCCCCAGGGTGGAAGCCCCAGTCCAACCCTGCCTCTAAGTGCAGACTACCAAATTGTGGGCCTTAAATGGGGGATTGAACTAAGTAAAAATACCCAGTAACTTAGGGTTTGTTCATTGTTGGTATGTTACTTGCTCAGCCAGTAAAAATAACTAAAATGAGCTCATTACATACCACATGAGCTGGAGCCCTGTGAATGTTCGAATGCCAGGGGGGCTACTGTAAGATGCCACAGTCACTATTTATTACACTGGTGGAGGACTGTTTGGGTCTCCAGGTACTTGTAATAACAGGGTCTATTCTGAATCCCAGTATGGACCTGAGCTTGTGTGTTTGAATGACAGGCTAGGAGACATTCAAGGGAATGCCACATGCTGACAGCCTCTAATGAAGACTGTGCCAGGCTAAACGTGAATGTGCCCAAGTCAGGGCCCCCACTCATCCCAACCCTCTGCACCACTGGTAACCCCTCCATTCCCCCATGCAAGAAATTTCCCTTATTTGCCCCTCTGCCTGATGCACCAATATTCACCTACTTTAGCTACATTCTGAACTTTGTGCCCATTTTTTTTCACTTTGCACCCTACTCTGAGCTTAATAAATGAGACTTATAGTGCCAATGTTATCAAACAGAAAGAAAAGCAGCAGCAATGGCAGCCCCACACTAAGCTAAGGAAAAGAGAAACTGGAGTCAAACCCACACACATTACTTTGAAACTTGGGCAGTCTGTGAAACCATGCCATCTTGAGTACTGACTCAGGGAACTAGATAAACTGGTTGGTCCTAAGTTATTTGAAACTGGTTTATTACTTCACCACAATAATGAACTTCATCCTCAGGAGACAACCCTGCATAAATCCATAAATCTACTCCAATTTTATCCAGCCTAGAGTGAGGAGTTATAATATGAAAAGTGTATGGCCAGTACCGAATGAAACAACTACGTCTTCTGATGAATTGTCACTGTTCACTGATCCTCTCAGTACCTGCATAGGCTTTGCCCTTCCTCTGTGTTTCAGAGTAACATGAGAGACCATTCCACTGTCTATCGAGTGTGGGAGCACCATCATTTTGATCTTTCATACCCACCCCCGGTGACAGCAGTGTACTTACTGGGCCCGCACATGGTGTTTATGTTTTGTCTTCTCCAGTTCCCATTCACGGCTGATTCCTACATTTCAGTTTGCTGCTTCCCAGCTTAAAAGGTATTTCAGCTTAGTCCTCCCCCGGGAGGAACCAACTCTCAGCAGGTGAGGCAAAGTGCGCCGCCCAGGGAGATGACTCACAAAACTCACATAGTTTAGACTGACTGCAAATACATCTGGCACGTCTCCTAATTTTTAACTACCTGAATAAGCTTGTGCATTACAGTTCCACATAAAGATTGGGGCTATCTTTATATTGCAAGCAAAGCCTCAGATTTACATGTATTTTTAATACTTAAAAATGTTTCTATAAAAACAGAAATAGAGGATAGATAGATCAAGGTAGATTGGATAGAAATAGATAGATAGATAGATAGATAGATACAGACAGACCATAGACAGATAGGTAGATAGATAGATAGATAGATAGGTACAGTGGTGCTACTGCCATGAGAAACTTATCCCAGGTGGCAGTGCCCAGCAAGTTACCAGGGGCAACAAAAAGCCGCTCCTGGTAGCTTAAGGAGCCGAAATCCCGATTTTGAAATCAGAATTGCGCTTTCTGCACTCTCGCCCCCCTAAACACGAGGGGGCGGCATCAGGGTCAGACTGGGGGGTGCAGGGCTTACCAGGGTTGATGTCTCAAGGGTCGAGGTGGCCCGCCTCTGCCAGTATCAGTACCCAAACCACCCAATAAAATGTTTCTTTTTACAGCAACATTCAAATTAACCACTCGATGGTATTATACCCCAACCCGACTGAAACAAATGTTTCCTACAGCCCAAGACTGCTGCTGGAGATGCCTTCAACAACAAGGCACTTACAGCCACATTTGGTACCACTGCGATGTACTGAAAGAATATTGGAAAGAAGTCATCACAATAACTGAAAAGGTCACGCAGGAAAATTTATCTACTGATTTCCTACCTAAACTAATACTTCACTACGACTTACAAACTTCAACCACCATTAAAAATCAATTGCTCCTTTTCATGCTGCAAGCTGCAAAAGCCATCATTCCAAAAAAATGGAAGGACAAAACCTCACCCACCAAACAGGAATGGATATCTCTGCTAGAAGAGACAAGACAAATGGAAGAAATAACTGTGATCATACATGGGAAAAGTAAAAAATATTGGGAGACATGGTCCCCATGGATAAACTTTCTCAATCCCCAAAAATAGACAAAAAAACTGTACCCATGGACTCTAATACAAACTGAATACTCCCTAGACAGGGAAACCACACAACTCTCTCTTTACAAGCAAGCTCTACAATATTGTCTATGATGTGAAAAACTGTGAAATGTTAATTCTATGACATAGAATACCTGCATAGCCCTTCCCCACCTCCCTCCCTTCATCCTTCTTTTTTCTGTACCTCCCTTCCCCCCATTAAAATGTTATAAATAAAGATTTAAAAAAAAAAATAAAATGTTTTTTTTAATCCACTGACAAGAAATGCTACTTGTTGAGCTGTTGCTATGGGTTATCGCACCTGTGCAAACTTAGTATCTTACATAGAACCCTCCCACTTGTGTCATGTGACACACATGACACCACTAAGCACCATTTATAACTGGCACTAAGGAACTGTTTAAAATTATATATATTACAAGTTATGCAAGGCTTTTGTGTATTATATAAATATGTTTGTCCTATGATTTGAACAACCTGAGGTGAAGCACCCCATGTGCCCTCCTTTGAACACATCATGTTTACTTCTCCATATTATTCGTCAAAGAATGTGTTGAAAAATGCCTATTAAAGATTTCAGGTCCACAATTATGGATACTCAGCAGTGTTCAAAACATTGGATTTCTAAGACAATTTGTTACATTTGATTTATTTTTTTTTCTTTTTAGCAAAATATTCCTTATTGCCTATAGAAGGCATGGAGAGTGCAATGGTCATCAGGCCCAGATTTGTGGAAAAGCCACAAAGGTGGCAAGTAGTTAGGAACTGCTCATGGGCTGATGCCCATTGCATGAAATACTACTATATCTCATTGCAAACATAGACTGGGGCAGTGTCGGCCTGGTGTGTCCAGGGCCCACCCTAGTCACAGACTCAACATGCAGATGCGCAGCTTCCACCACCCGTACTCACGCCAAGGGTCCAAGTTGAGGGAAGGGATTGGTTTGGGTCAGCAGGGCCCACTGGGTTTCTTCCTGGTGTCCCGCTGGCCCAGTCTGACCCTGTTTAACAATAAAGGCGAGCAGACCCTTTGTTATCCGCTAAAGGATATGGTGAACCGTCGTGGGTGCCCTTCCAACACAGGAGTGTTAAAAGGGTTGTTAAAAAGGTGGTTACCTTCCATGATACACAGTTTGGATGGATATATAATAGCATATTGCAGGTCTCAAAGGCATCTTTTTTTCTGCAGCGCAGCACAGTTGTTAGGAAACAGCATGATTTTGGCCCTGTCCCATTGCAGGTCATAGTGTCACAGTCTCTGTAGTTTAGGAGCCACAATTAGAAGGGCTGTGGTGGGGCACCAGGGTGTCGTGGCCTGCCAGGTACTTTGTGCAGGTGTTCCACGACAAACTGCGTCAAATTTGTTTTTGAGCAATGCCTCGATAAAGACGATCAAGCTGCCACCTTCGGTTCGTTCAGGTAGTCTGACATATATTGTCAGATATTGTTGTGCCGTTGTTATTTTCATAGTTCTCTAGCAGCTCTGCCTGTTGGTTTATTTGTTGGGGCAGAACACAAAGCTGCTCTGGAATTGGAGCCTGTTCATCTTCAATGGTGGATTTGTGGCCATCCATCTATCTGACGCACGATCAAATGGTTTGGACATCTTCGTTCAATAGAGAGAGGTCTCTCTTTAGTTCTTCAATTTGAGTAAAGAGCACAGACAGGAGTATTTGTACTCCGTGATCTAGTGAGGTTGTTTGGGCGAGGCTGGGCCTGAGTCTCTGTCATCACCTAAAATTGGCTAAATGTCGATTGGGAAGGTTTGATTCTCCTGGATGGGGGACTGCATGCAAGCAGTCCTCACTCCAACAGGGTCTATTCCCATCGGGCCAAACGTCAGAATTACTTGGATATCGGATGTCCTTAGGTGGGCTTATCAGAGAACTGAGATCTGCTTGTTTGACGACCTTGCCCAATGAGTGGCTCTTATGGTATATGGTCACCTTTACTTTCTCAGACAAGGGGACTGCACTGTGGATCTGGAAGTAATTATGTATTTCTCACACTACATGATGCCCAATTACAACATACAGTGTGTGTGTGCACTTGACAGGGAAAGGTAGTATCTTCTGACCAGTTTTTCCACTATAAAATTGCAAGGTGCAGCAACACCTAATATAGTACTGTACTTCTAATAATGCAGGGAAACAGACAGAGCTGGCATGAAACTGAGCTCAGGGACATCCTGCATATATTGGAGGTGGGGTTGGCCAGCAGATGAGCAATCTAATTATGTAATGTATTTATATGGTTGACACCTAACTGGTTGCGTTATTTAGAAACATTGTCTGATTCTGAAAATAGGGCAGACAGAATAATAGAGGCAATCATACTTGTGTGCCCAGAATGGAAAAAGTAGGCAAAAAAAATGTATTGTAAACACTCTGGTTGCTGCAAAATCAGCACCTGGTATGTGTATTATCTGCCACAAGACCCCCTAACAGTATGGAGACTCTAGAAAACCATATATTTTCAGGAAGTACACATTCTGAGAAAACAAAAATGGGTAAATGCACCTTTCTACTGCAAACTATGCTAAATGTAGTGGTTTTCATGAAATTTCTATAAATTTTCACAAAACTTGCATTTTACCCCATTATATACAGGCCTCAATTTGTGGGAAGGCCACAAAGGCCCAGGTCTAGGGCAGCGCAATTTTAGGGGCCGCATGCTGCACCAGGGGCCCGCACACCCCTCTACCGTGTTCCCGCCCGACCCCATCCCCTGAGCAGACATATTAAACTTACTTTTTCTGCATCGGGGAAGGAAGCCAGCCCAGTCCGATCCTGTTTGTAAAGACTAATTCTGTAGTGGCCCTAATTAAATAAAAGGGAGAGTAGTAGGTTTAAAGGTGGCCACACGCGTGGCGATTTGAGATCTTTCGTGCGACCATTGGTCTGAAACGGCAGATAAGGAGGTAGAAACAATAGGATTTCTACCTCCTTCTGCTGATTGAGCCCTGACGGCAGATTTTGCCGAACAAAATCTTTTAACCTGGCCAATCGGCGAGTCGACCGATATCAGCAGCCTCCTGCCTCCTACTAAAAAATTGCTAAGAGTAGGTCATTCTAAAACATATTAAAACTTAGCGTAAAGGTGAGCTACCCCTTTTAGTGCAGCTTTACCATCCTGAAATGTAGTACAAGTAACTATGGCTAAATATACATGTGTTGTACCCTGTTACTAGAGGCATGCCAGGGTGGCTACCCACCATGAGTTGTAATTGACAGGCAGGGCTGTTCCAGCCCCCCGCAAAGGTGGCTGAAGCCTTTTACCCCCCTGCACTCAACTTTTCAGCAGCAGAGCAATGTGGGGGGTGCAAATGCACTCTCTGCATTAGTAGAACCAAAATTCGGAATCAAAAATCGCATTTTCAGCTCTTAAAGTTACCAGGATTTTGCTGACCCGGTAACTTGGAAGGAGCTGCTGCCTGAGGCAAATTTATCAATTTATCTCATGGCTTGTGTGTGGTACATGGAAATTATTTCCAAAGGCACAACCGTGCATGTTTTTTTGTAGTCCTCACATTTTGGTTGACTACCAGCAGAAAATATTAACTAACTAGAAAACAATCCCTTTTAAAATAGCCTTAAAGGACACATTTGACTTTTTATTAATTTTATATGCTGAAGTTGGACCTACTGTAAGCAACTTTACAGTGGTTTTTCATTATTTACTATAGTTTTTGAACTATTATAATATTCTGGCCTGCAGCTACAAATGCTGTCTGTCAGGGGTCACTGACCCCAGCAACAAAACCCCTAAAAAATTTACATTAATATCAGAGCCAGATCTTAGGTTAGGCAGAAGAGGCGCCTACCTAGGGCGCAACGGTGAGGGACCGCAGGTACCTCTTCTGCCTACCCCTTGTCCAGAGGGTGGTTGTTAATGGTACATTCTCTACTTGGAGTAAGGTTCTCAGTGGGGTCCCTCAGGGTTCTGTACTGGGTCCACTTTTGTTTAATTTGTTCATAAATGACTTGGGGGAGGGTATTATAAGTAATGTATCAGTGTTTGCAGATGACACAAAACTCTGCAGACCAGTCAATTCTATCCAGGATGTGACATCCCTGCAGCAGGATCTTGACCAACTGGCAATCTGGGCAGCTAAGTGGCAGATGAGATTTAATGTGGATAAATGTAAGGTCATGCACCTGGGATGTAAAAATATGCAAGCCACTTATACCCTTAATGGGACTGCACTAGGCAAATCCATAATGGAGAAGGACCTTGGAGTCCTTGTAGATAATATACTTGGCTGTAGCAAGCAATGCCAGGCAGCAGCTGCAAGGGCAAACAAGGTTTTGAGCTGTATTAAAAGGGGTATAGATTCACGGGAGGAGGGGATTATTCTTCCCCTTTACAGAGCGCTGGTAAGGCCCCATCTAGAATATGCTGTTCAGTTTTGGTCTCCAGTGCTCAAACGGGACATTATTGAGTTAGAGAGGGTCCAGAGAAGGGCAACTAAGCTGGTAAAGGGTATGGAAAGTCTCAGTTAAGAAGAAAGACTGGCCAAGTTGGGTCTGTTTACACTGGAGAAGAGGCGCTTAAGAGGTGACATGATAACTATGTATAAATATATAAAGGGATCATATAATAACCTTTCTAATGTTTTATTTACCAGTAGGTCCTTCCAACGGACACGAGGGCACCCACTTCGTTTAGAAGAAGGGAGGTTCCATTTAAACATTCGGAAAGGATTTTTTACAGTGAGAGCTGTGAAGTTCTGGAATTCCCTCCCCGAATCAGTCGTGCTGGCTGATAGATTATATAACTTTAAGAAGGGGCTGGATGGATTCTTAGCAAGTGAGGGAATACAGGGTTATGGGAGATAGCTCTCAGTACAAGTGAGGGAATACAGGGTTATGGGAGATAGCTCTTAGTACTAGTTGATCCAGGGACTGGTCCGATTGCCATCTTGGAGTCAGGAAGGAATTTTTTCCCCTCTGCGGCAAATTAGAGAGGCTTCAGATGGGGTTTTTTGCCTTCCTCTGGATCAACTAGTAGTTAGGCAGGTTATATATAGGCATTATGGTTGAACTTGATGGACGTATGTCTTTTTTCAACCCAACTTACTATGTTACTATGTTGTCCACACTATCTTTCCCCCACTGCTGCTTACCATTTTGCCACACCCCCTTCTTCGGAAGGGGAAGCATATGGGGTCGAGCTGGTCTGCCATGTTGCCTTGGGCGCCGAGATTTGGCCCACCTCTGATCAATTTTTACAGTTATTTTTTGTTGCATATTTTTCTTTTCAGGCACTCTTCTAATTATGTTGTAGTTAGACTTGTTGTAAAGGTAAGTAACAGTAACATAATCAATTCCAAGCCAGAGAGATGCAAATCTAATAAAATGAAGTATGAAAAAGAACAAAAAAGCCCAACTGCATATTGGGAACTAATATCCATGATAAATAATATACAGTGCCCTCCCTAATGTTTGGGACAAAGACACCAATTTATTTTCTTTTTTTATATATAAAAAGTGTTGTAATTTCTACATGGTGAAACTGAAATGTATGCAAATAACTTTAAATTAAAGTTAATTAAAGTCTGGAATGTGCACTTTAATCACCTCTGAGTTGTTTTAATTAAAATTTTACACTAAGGAGCAGAGGGGTAAATAAAAGAAAAATGTGTCTTTGTCCCAAACATTATGGAGGGCACTGTATATAAGAGCATTTTAACCCTTTAAAACCTTTGATGAACTTGAGTCCAATTAAAAGGGCTTATTTTGGTTCTGAAGGGGTGATATATTAAGGGGGAGGGTTCACTGTTAGCTCCACTGGCCCAGGGTACTTTTGTAAGAGCAGCGCGCAATCTTTGTGCCCATGGTGCTCCTACATAAACACCCCCAGTTGGTGCAGTTTTTAGTGACCAAGAGCACCAGCCTGTGGTATCAGGTATGATTATAATCACTGGGGGGTACCTAACATTTGGCATCCCCCGTGATTTCACCTTTCCTTTTCATTTAATACTCAAAATGAAAAAATATATAGGATACATGCATTTGGTTTTTAAAAAATAAAAATGAATAACTGATTTTCTATACAAACCTTATTCATTTGCCTCATAAAGAACATACATTAGATATATAGTTCCTTTAAAGGGAATCTGTCATGGTATGGTTTAGAATACTATATTACGTTGTATACATTGCAAATAATTCATTCTACCGTGAAAATGTTATTATTACATATTGGTGTGTAAACAGCCATCTCTATTACTTATGTATTACCCTGTGTTTTCAGAAACAGCCAGCACAGCATAGTGCAAGTACTTTCAGGCTGCTGTTGCCGTACCTATTCAATACTTATTTCCCAGTTGCAAGCAACTCCAGCTTTTGCTCTTATTTCTCCTGCTTGGGTACTGTTGTCATATCTACCACCTGGTGTGAAAGCATTTTTAGCAACGCAGACAATTTCCTAATTCATTTTTATCTGTACAATGCAGAAACCTTCTCCAGCCTCCAGTGTAGCCTGAAGGGTAACAATCTGGGGTACTGGGCACTATGTCCAGTATATAAAAATACAGCATTTCTGGACACATTTAATATCTTGATATATAAATATTATATGATAGCCTTTACTGTACAAGCTAATACAAAGAGTCTGGTAACTTTAAGAGCTGAAATTTAGATATTTAAATCAAAATCTTGGCTCTTCTTGTTATGTAGCCTCCTTCAACTTTGAAAATGTATCCTTTGGGGTTAAAAGGAGCGGTATCAGAAAGGCTGTATATGGTTGGCACAGTGGATGCAATTACCCTTGCAAGTAGTCAGTTCTCATCCAAAAACACACATTAGACTAAGCCCCCTCTCTGCCATTGCAGTACACCAAACAAAATGGTTAATGATAACAATCGTAAAGTTAAACATCCCCAGTTATACCCTTAGAAGGTGTTAAACAGCAATGGATATAGTTGTTTTCTTTTTCTCTTTTGTTTTAAGGCTCTGGCACACGGGGGAGATTAGTCGCCCGCGGGATGGCAGACGCGGCGGCGCGATTTCTTTTTCGGCGATTTCCGTAAAATCGCCCCGCCGCGTCTGCCATCCCGCCGGCGACTTACATGTTCGCCGGTGGGATGGCAGGGGTAGGCAACTCTAGGAGATTAGTCGCCCGCGAACAGGGAGTTAATCGCGGGCAACTAATCTCCCCCGTGTGCCAGAGCCCTTAGTCGTGCTTGGGAAGCTAAAAGTAACCAAGCTGCTCTGCTTGTTACAACTTTGTACAAAAACAAGCAACTGGTAATCTTCCTGTTAATCCTGTGTTTCCTTGTCCATATTAGAGCTCTGTGAACCTTTTTTTTGCCCTCTCTCTGAAAAAAGGGTATAAAGGGGTACTTGAGGGGTCTTTCTTTAAAATGTCACCCTTGTTTTCTTGGATGCCTTTCTTCACATTGCTACCTGTTTGTGGAGGTGCTTGTATTCCAATATCTCTTACCCAGAAATTGGCATTTCTCTGCAATTTTACAAGCTTTACTGTTATCATCAACAAATCTAAGTATAATATTTTATTGCTATGATTTATAATCATTTTATACATGCAGCGGAAAAACTAATAGGACAAAAACTTTGGCTTGCATCAGCCATTGCCCTTTAGGGTGAAGACACACGGAGCTACTAGTAGCTGCTACTTTTTTAAAGCTACTTAACTCCAGAAAATACCCTGCCATAGACAATACTGGGAATTGCCTTTACCAAAACACACGTAGAGACAATTATCAATAAATGATCACCATTGTCTCTTTTAGTAGCCGTGACAAGTAGCTGCTACTGGTAGCTCCGAGCGTCTTCACCCTAAGGGCCGTGACAGACGGGGAGATTAGTCGCCCGCGAAAAGGGAGATTTGTAGTGGGTGACTAATCTCCCCGTGTGCCACAGCCCTAAAGCAAATTAGAAGCAGTATGGGAAGTTATGCCCATTTGCCACTCCTAAAAGAGGATGGTTTCACTACCAGCAGTTCTAGTAGCCCAGAGTAGTAACAGCAGCATGGAAACATGGAGGTGCCATAACTTCAGGCAGCTAAATCCATCAGAGAGATCTTGTTACCCGTCACTGTTGGTGATAGACTTCTGACAACACTCCAGCTTATAGTGCAGCAGGAAAGAGAGACTCAAGCTCATCAAAAGCATAAGTCACAAGGCTTTGGGCTCTTGGGAAAGTAGGAATATGTCTAGCCTCATGTCAGATTTCAAAATTAAATATAGAAAAATCCATTTGCCCTTTAAAAAATGAATACAGTGCAGGATTCTGCTGGATAAGTACTACTAACTGATTCATTTGAAAAATAAAATACGTTTCCACATGACAGGATCCCTTTATTATTTTTACAATGTAACACTCCTACTAGTACCTATTATTGTATTCTTAGCTTTACCATTATCCCCTTAGGACAGAAGCTTAGCTAAGCCTTTTCAGCTGTTGCTAAACGACAATCTTAGACATCCTTAGCCAACTAGCTAGGGATTTATGTTGTTGTAGGTCCATATCTGCTTTTTTACTGTACATATGCCAGAAGCAGTTTTCCCTGTGTTGAGGTTTGTGTGCAAATAGATTACCTGAAATAGAATTTTTAGTCCCACATATTTTAGAAGATTTCCATTCAGCTTTATTTATTTATCAGTCATTCTATACAAAGAGAAACCTCTTATCCAAGACTCCAGAAATGATCCATAAAATCATAATTTATCTATACACTGAATCAAACAAAATAATTTAAGAGAAGTGATACACAAGCTATTCACAGTGTGGGGACATGAGGAAAGAGTAAACTGTCTGACATAGCATTTGGCTGGAAAAATAATAAGAGGCGAGCTCTGCACTGATTGTTCTTGTCCACATATAGCAAAGTGCATAATTTCAATTGGCAAAAAAAAAAAAAAAATTATGGCAATTTTTTTTCGGCTGAGGCTTTAATGTGGACTGAACATTTTGCTTTCCTTCATACTCGCACCTCAATAAATTCCACTTTAGAGAGGCCTTCCTCACGGGCACAAAGACCCTCCTCTTGAGCACACATGCGATGCGGGGGGCTTTCCTGGAGATGGTTACTAGGAGATGGTGGAAACAGGTGTGGAGAGTCATACTCTTCTGAAGCCAAGTCTGGGACATCATCTGATTGGGCATCTGAGCTTTCTAGGTCACTACGAATGCTTTCAGGTTGTGCCAGTGTGATATCGCAGGCAGCTACCTGGTTCCTACAGGCCTCTTCATCCTCACCTTCAACAAGAGGAGCTGCAGCATGTAAAGATTCCTCTGTGCTGCTCTCACTCATAAGCTGGTATCGTGATGGTTTGGCTTCTATATGTACCTGTATCTCCACATTGTTGACCTCTCTGTGGGAAAAAAAGCAGTATTGGTAGAATATATTACAGCCAAAATAAGTGTCAACTTAATTGAGGGGACTTAATGATTAGTGTTACACATATCTACTGTAAAGGTGCCCATACACCTTAAGATGTCGCCAAGCGAGCGGATCTTCTCCTGATATCCCCCACCTACGGGTGGGCGATATTGGGAGAATCTAGGCTAATTTGATCGTTTGGCTCTGGGGCCAAACAATCGAATTATTATGGCGGGTATAGGCAATGCAAGCCGACGCGGTCCCCGATCCGACTAGATTTTTTAACCTGCCCGATCAAGATCTGGCCAATTTCAGGCCAGATATCCGTCGAGCAGGCCCGTCGGTAGTGCTCATACACAGGCCGATTAGCTGCCGAATCGGTCTAAGGGACCGATATCGGCAGCTAGAATCGGCCCGTGTATGGGGACTTTTAGCTGTGCTTCATCACATTCACTATCATCACTATCAGATTACACTGTTTTGTGCACCAAACAAGATGGAGTAAACAAAGTGATTTACTCTTTAATTTCTTGTTATTTTGTTACATAAGTTACAAATATACTAGAAATGGATGAAGAGAGTCAGCAATTTCTTTTCTTACTATACAAGTAAACCTCTATCTACCAAATATAAATTAGTATAGCTCCTGAAAATTCCAGCATATCATTGTACCTTTAAGTGCTAGGAAATGTGCTAGAATTCCAATTCTACACATCAGCAGAAACAACCAACTGATATTACTCCTACCTTTCCTGTGGGTTATATGAGCTGATGATGGATCCCGCCATTGCTCTAGTACTTGCACTATCACTCACAGCTCCAAGACTGACAGAATCCTTTTGACAAGTCTCTTTCTGGACATCTGCTTGCACCTCCAGCCTGATTAAGAACAAATAATTATTAAACACACAGATCAGTCTTTTAGAATGTATGCAGCAAGCAGACCCTTTGGCTGACGGCCCACAGGGAGATTAGGCCCCTGCGTTTAAATCTCAGCTACCACAGGTGACTGATCTTCCCAACATGCCTTTCCACTGGCAACAATGCAAATCACTAGTGGAAAGGCATACACGTTGCTTCAATTTCCAAAGATGCACAAAGTTTCCTTCTGCAGGAAAACAAAGCAATGCATATGCCTTTCCATCGCCGATTTACTTTGTTGCTGATGGAAAGGCATTTTGAAGAGATCAGTCACCTGCGGTAGCAGAGGTTTAACCACAGGTGACTAATTTCCCCCATGGGCCACTGGCCTTAAATTACATTTAAAGCTGCAAAATGCATTACAGAATTTAACATTTGGCATATATAATTTCTGAAAAAACACACTTATTTGTTTTCCCATTAAGCAATAAATACATTTTTCCATTCGTCTTTAAAATCTCAAAGTGCACATACTGACAGGAAAAATAGGATTGAAGATGGAGCTAGTTCATGAACACTAAAGTGACTATGGAGAATATAGATTGTGCAGACAGTGGGGCCCAGTGCTCCAACTGCTAATGCCTTAAAGGGGTAGTTCACATTTAAGTTAGAATATTAAAAAATATCCACCAATTATCCTGCTGCAAAAACAGCATCGTGACTACTACATCCTTAGGGAGAAATATAGTTGTCAAAAAGGCCTTGTCCAGCTGCACCTGCAGACTCTAGTACTGCCAGGTAGAGATTGCTAAGGGACACAAGCACGAGTGAGTAAACTTCAACTGATAACCCATGCGTATGCAATTGGCAAAGTAGATTGCTGCAGTCAAGAAACATGGATACCCATGACAGGAGAATAATTAGTATAACTTTCTTCTGTTTTCAAGCCTTATTTTATATATATATATATATATATATATATATATATATATATATATATATATATATATATATATATATACACAAAAAACACAATTTAAAGAATTACAGGCTGTCAGTCATTCAAGTAAAGATTAAAAAAATATTGTCTGCAACAAGCACTATTTCAAGCAACTCCTAGGAAATAAATGTAGTACCTGCAGTACTTTGCTCTGCCCCCACTCAACATGCCACCTGTTAGTGTGCCTCCAGAGAGTGCTGCAAAGCTGGCAGTCTCACTGTAATTTCCCTGTAAAACGCTCAGTCCATCTGTGGGACTCCCACTTGTGCTCAAGACACTGGTCAACCCTTCCATACTACTTTCCCCAATACTTGGATTCTTCAATGCTCGCCATGCATCTGCGACTTGAAGGAGAGATTGACAAGATTCATACGGCCCTCAGAAAACTGAATTCAAATGATCCATATTAATACAGATTTGTCAACTTACCTGTTATTGGTCCATCCTCCTCAAAGTCAATCTTTACTCCATTGGCTGTACTGACCCCACAGCCTCCTCCTCGGCAAAGAGAAACTGGCACCACCCCATACACATAGGCAAGCATTATGGGCACACCAATCCCTAGGCAAGACCCAGAATAACAAATAAAGAAACAGAACAGAATAAACAAACAAATAGTATCTTTAACCCTGACACATACCAACACTGACTGCTGCCACCACAGGAGATGCAATAACAGAGAGAATTACTCCACCAGTGACAGCCAGGTTCTTCTTGTGTTTGGAGGTTTTCTTATTCTCAAAACGGCCATGGATCTACATATAAAGGTTACCAACTTATATACCCATGTAGAAGTCAAGTCCACTATGCCGAGTAATGCAAAAAACGTATAATCTTTAAAGCCAGGTTAAACACTCCAGTACTAACCTTTCTGCCCACATATACAGGGATTCCAATGACCATAGCAGGAATAGCAATACCAGCAATCAAGGATATCCCAACTGGAGCTCCAATCAGGGTACCCAGCTGCCATATTATCTTCTTTTTTCTGCTCCATGGTTTTTTACCCCAGAATGTGCATCCGGAGGGACTGTAAAGGTGCAAGATATGCCTCAGTGTACAATGGAGTTGTATAATAAAGGAAGTGTGTGTCCCAAATGACTTTTGCAAAAGAGACAAGAGAAGATTATATATACTATGCACTCACCTAAGGTAATGCAAGTCAGAGATCTCTTTCATGCACAGCCAACAAAATTCACAGCCACATACAGCACAGGTCATGTGATTACAGCTCCCATCATTCATCTTAATGATATAAGCACTGCATCTGGGGCAGGATTTCATGTCATCAGCTAAAGGTGAATAAAGACAACTAAAGATTAGTCAGTAAAGAAAACTAATAAAGGTGCATCAAAAGCAAACATTTTCCAAATATAAACAAAACAGAACTCATTACATTGTAAGCTCCTTTGAGAAGGGCCCTGCAATCCTTTTGTTTTTAATTCTGCAACTCCTGTTTGTTATTAATTTTTGTAAATCACTGCATAACTTGCAGGCCTTATAGAAATAAATGTTGACAATACTTCTAAACGTAAACCTATGGTAATATACAACATACATAAAGACACATGCTATGTAAACAGTGATCTTCATGTACCAGGAAAGATCATCATTTTTAAAGATTAAGCAAGGCTACTGGAGACTAGGCTCCAACCCTTCAATTTGAATGCCGGGTGTGTCAAATTTAGAACATTTAATGAACCTGTAAGTACAGGTATGGGATCCGGAAACCCAATATCCAGAAAGCTCCAAATTATGAAAAGCCTATCTCCCGTAGACTCCATTTTAACCAAATAATTTAGATTTTTAAAATTGATTCCCTTTTCTCTGTAAAAATAAAACGGTGCTTTGTACTTGATACCAACTAAGATATAATTAATCCTTACTGGGAGCAAAATAATCCTATTGATGAATGTTTTATTGATTTTTTAGTATCTGGAATACCCTTGGCCCCGAGCATTCTGGATAACGGGTCCTATACCTGTACTGTATTAACTAAGTGCATTTGACTAAGGCAAGCACAAAGGCACTCCCATAAAAGGATGGTCTTTGTTATATGTGTTTTATACAAACCTTTGCACAGTGTGGGCTGCTTTAATCACTAGTCACAAAGTGATTACATTTTTTTTTTAATTTTACATGTGATATCTTGATGGTAGTTAAGAAACCCACAGGTAAAAAGGTATAAATAGTGCAATGTTTTGTATTTTAATGTCACTGAGCCCAGTCCATGTACTGTACTGTACGGTGATGAAACTAAACACAGTGATGTTTCAACACTAATACATACCTGATCCAGACTCCTGCCCATAGCTGATACCAGAAGGGTGCTTTCTGCGCACACCAAGTGATGGTGCACGTTGTTGACGTGCCATGTCACAGGTTTGATTCGGGTGCCATACATGTTTGCAGTGATAACAGAATTCGGTCTGACAGCCTTCTCTCTCACAGGTCAGTTTAGGGCAACTGGCACAACCATAAGCTATCACAGCATAACTGAAATATATAATAAAATAGCATAATGAGCTGGTTATGCAGTGGAATATGGCTTCATGCTTTGGTCACTCCAAAACACTGCTCTAGACCGCTGTCAGGGCTGCCTAACAATGACTTAAATAACCATAGTCCAAATAGCATGAGTCAGCAAACCCTTTTTTTTAGTAGAATAAAAGTATTTTAAAGTAATTAAAATATAATGTACTGTTGCCTTACACTGGTAAAAGTTCTGTGCTTGCTTCAGAAAGACTACTATATTTTATATTAATAAGCAGCTGTGTACCTACAGGTGCAGCCATTCAAGAAACAGGTTACTTAGTAGATAAAAGATAATCTTTATAAAATACAATGGGGTTTGACAGACCTTATCTATTGTCTACTATGTACCCTGTGCCATTTATCCCTATTTCAATTTGAATAGCTACCCCCATGGCTACATAGCAGCATTGACTATATGTATATACTATATGTATAAACCAGTGATCCCCAACCAGTGGCTTGTGAGCAACATGTTGCTCACAAACCCCTTGGATGTTGCTCTCTGTGCCCCCAAAGCAGGTAGTTATTTTTGAATTCCTGACTTGGTGGCAAGTTTTGGTTGAATAAAAACTACCAAATAAAGCCCCCTGTAAGCTGATAATGTGCATAGAGGCTGCCTAATAGCCAACTTTAGCCCTTATTTGGCACCTCCATGAACTTTTATGATACTTGTGTTGCTCTCCAAGTCTTTTTATATTTGACAGTGGCTCGCGAGTAAGGTTGGGGACCCCTGGTATAAACTACAGTAGTCTTTCTGAAGCAAACACACAACCTTTACCAGTGCAGGGCAACAGTACATTATATTTCGTTGATACACTTTTTTGAATGTTAGATTGCAAAGCACTCACAATGCCAGGCAAACAGGCTCAGGCACCCAATTCTACATGGCAGTATAAATATATATTGCTTCAAATTAAATGAACATTTATTTCTAGCAAATAAAACAATTTTGAGGCTCTGGCTCCTGGTTACCAGTGTCTTGGAAGACAGACACATTGATACTTGTCTAAAAAAGGTTTACTGCAGCATATGTGCGAGAACTTTAAGACACTTCTTCTTGGCAATTTTATGACAAAATGTTTTATAGAATTTTGGATGAAAAAGAGAGGTGGTCTGTCCGCCTGATACTGACAGTATCTTATGTGTGGCCTTGAACACAGTACACTCTGTGAGGCCTTGTAGAGTTGGATACACACCTACTTCCTCGTGAGCCATTTACAAGACATTTTGTATTGTTTCATAATAAACAAAACTTTAGAAAACAGTGTGTCTGTCATATTTTAAAGTCAGAAATAAACCATCTAATAACTAGCAACAAAATCTCAAAATTACAATAAATGCAAACCACAGTTAAAGGCATATAAGAATTAAAATCTATTACACTGGCAAAATACATAGTATAAGAAATAAAAGCTAAAGGCAAAGAGACAGCCTCTAAATTGCACCACTGCAGTTGCTCAGGCAACAAGTCGGGTTGTTTCAGTTAGTATACTGCTTAATCCTAAATACTGATTGGTTGATATTGGCAACTGCACTTAACTATGTTAGTAAATGAGCCCTTTTTTATTTTTATTGGAGAACTTATCATCTTATATTCAGCCTTTCTGAATTGCTGTCTGGTTTCTAGGGTAAAAAAAACAAACACTAAACGTAAAGATCTATCAACATCATACTAAGTTACTTTTAAGGCAATTGCCTATGGAGAGATTAGTCGGCCATGGTAGCCAAGATTAATCGCGGGCAACTAATCTCCCCAAAATGCCTTTCCACTGGCAACAAAGTGGAATCACAGGTGGAAAGGCATATGTGTTGCTTCATTTTCCAAGGTTGTGCAAAGTTTCCAGCTGGAGGAAACTTTGTGGTTCTTTGGGAAAATGAAGCGGCAGAAACACCTTTCCAACAGGTTCACTTTGTTGCAGGTGGAATTTTGAGGAGATTAGACTCCTTGCTACGGAAGATTTAATGTGGAAACTAATCCCCTTGGGGCATGATATAGTTCCTAAATATCACTTTCTGAGATGAATAACATTTCAGAAAAGCACTGATTTGCTCCTCATTCAGCCAATAGATTTAATTAACACCACAGGGGTAGGTGCTACATCCATCTCCTTCAGGTTGGCCAATTCCCACCCCACACATCCCTTTAAGAGTCATTTGCAGAGCAGATATTCAGTTGCTGTGTGTGAGATCAGGCTGGGAGAGGAATATCCCTCAATTCTTGACTCCAGGGCAGCTACTTTATGTCTTGAGGAGCAGCATCATTGCAACATTTGTAGCCTAGTGCCTAGTATCGGTTTCCCAAACCCCAGCACTAATGGGCCGCCATACAGTTGAACCTCTCCCGCCCCCCTTAGAATTGTACCCCGAAGATTGCATTGGCAGGTTCTGGTCCTTTTTCGTTCAACAAATACTCGTCTTTCCTACGAACACTAAAATAATTCTTGCTGGCCTATAATCACTATTTCTCACCCGCAGTCGGGGGCTGGGCACCACCTGCAGTCCGGATCGGCAGCCAGGCAGCGGCGGAGCAGGAACTCCTCGTACTTGCGAGTGAGTAATGGGTCCCGCAGGATGGCCCTTACGTGCTGGGGGCTTAGGCGCTCGGCACATTCTGGGCAGCGCAGATTCACTCGGCTTTCGCTGATCTCAATCCGGAGGTACTGGCGAAGGCACCTCAGACATGAGCGATGCCGGCAGCTTAGCAGCTCGGGAAGTTCTTCTGGAGGCTGGCGTACCAAGCATAAAGGACACTCAATAAGAGAGTCAGAGCCGCCAGGTGATGAAGGCGGTGGGGGAACTGAGACAGGCGGTGGAGGTGAAGGAGGCGGAGATGGCACGGATGGCTCAGGTGCGGCCCGTGTCCTTCCCGGAAACACATTGGGTAGGGAGAGAAGCAAACGGCGACGCCGAGCCCCGGGGCAGGGCGGTGGCTCCGCAGAGCCTTCTGTCATGTCAGGGAACCCGAAGATACCGAACCAGGAAGTTGGTAGCCGGACCGAGCGGAATCTGCGCAGGCGCATGATGTTGGGCAGGTTAACAGAACCGCCCATGTACGGGCAAGGACATGCGCAAACCGTGCGTATGGGATATCTTGTAAAAGGGCAACTTGAACGCTGAGATTCTGGCAAACGGCCGGGTGGTGCTTGCGGTCTGCCAATGCGCATGCTCAGAAAGTCATTTCATTTTATACAGGTGGTTGATGGAAATTTGCCTCTTTAGCGAGGTCGTATGACAGAACCCATCGAAGTGACAGCTGTCAGCCAAGACTACTTAGTTCCACATAATGCCACTCTCCAGGTGGCGATAACAATTGGCTACAATTTTGTTTATATTTGGGGACAGTTCTGGCGATAATCTTTAGTATACCTTGCGGGACAGCATGAATGCGATAGTAGGCGACAATAAATAGGTGCGCCAGAAAATTTGCAATGATAAAAGGTTTACTTTTTTAAACCTGCTCCTGCGTTTTTTCTGGATAATTTTTGGCTACAAGTGTTTGAGACAATGTAGCTTCCTCATATCTACGGCTAATGTCAGACCAGGCGGATGGTTTATATTTTTGGCAAGCTGAGAAACGTTTGCCAAAAATGCCACCATGCGCCTCCTACCTGTGCCTGCACCCGAATGAATAGAATATGCTGGGGTGCAGGCACATGTAGTCGATATCCACATAAAAACGCAAGAGAATGCAAGGTCTTGCATTTTTATGCGTATTTGGGCTACAAGGCGTATGGCGGTATTTTCAGCAAGCGTTTTTCATAATGCATAGTCTACTAGCTGATCCAAAATTTAATTTAAAGGAGAAAGAAAGGTAAAAAGCAAGTAAGCTTTAGCAGAAAGGTCTATGTAAATACAGCCATAAGCACTCACAGAAACGCTTCACTGACTTCTCTGTCAAAAGATTTCTTGTGTCTGTAATTCATGTGCCAGAGACAGGCAGCTCTCTGCTGTCTCGTCTCTCCTGCTCCCCCCTCCCTCAAGAATGCTAAGAACTCACTCCCCCCCCTAAGGAATGTGGATCTGAGCCAATCAGCAGGAAGCTGACTCATAGGGAGAGATTTACAAATCCACGAATGGTCGGAAGGCGTCCAAATGCGTTTTTTTTCGTAATGATCGGTATTTTTGGCTTCTGATCATCTGAACAGGTGAAATATGGGGAGACTTAAGGGCACTATTGAGACAACTGAAGGTATGGCTGCAGCTTGAGATTAACTCTTTATTAGTTTTTCCTTCTTCTTTAAGAAACTGAATTTCCGCTTTTAAATTTGGCGAGTTGCTGCTCCTGGTAACCTTGAAAAAGTGACCACCTGAGTCGAGTTGCTCATCCTCATGGCTGAAGCACCCCTGGCCAAAACTTCAAGGGCTCTGGCACACGGGGAAATTAGTCGCCCGCGACAAATCTCCCTGTTCGCGGGCGACTAATCTCCCCGAGTTGCCATCACTTGCCATCCCACCGGCTAACATGTAAGTCGCCGGTGGGATGGCAAACGCGGCGGTGCGATTGCCTCGCGAGGCAACTTCGGCGATTTGCCGAAATCGTCTGTGCAGCGTGTACCATCCCACTGACGACTTACATGTTCGCCGGTGGGATGGTAGTTCGGGGAGATTAGTCGCCTGTGACAAGGGAGATTTGTCGCGGGCGACTAATCTCCCCGTGTGCCAGAGCCCTTAGGGAGAGGAGATTTGTCGCCGGCGATTTTTAAAAGAGCGCCAATGCTAAATCAATGGAAATCGCCAGTGTCAAAACATACGAGGCTACTTCAAGTTGCCTGCTGTTTCAAATCGCACACAGACCCTTTTCTGAGCGACTTGAGTAAACATGAGGGGGGGTTAACTGTTGAGTGTACCACGGGTAGCAAATCGCCTGGAGCTCAACTCGCATGAAATCTCTTCGTGGGTATTGTTGTGGCGCCAGGGGGAAAAAATGCAGGCGACAAATCTCCTCGTGTGCCAGAGCCCTAAGTCTGCTATTCATTACACAGACCAGTCTGACCAGTGAGATTGTGCTGTTACATAGTATCAGACAGCTACTCAGCTGCACATTGTTGCAAAGGAGAAAACCTATGTAGAAGTTTGCTGACCGTGGCTATGCCATTTATTCATCTATAAACCTGACTGGTTTCCTGGTAAGTCTGTGTACAGCCACACCTACTTATTTAAAAAATACTTTGTGGTGCAAATGCTTCAAAGAGAGTGCTTTTTCCAAATGAATTGTATTATTTTAAATATTTAATATTATATTTCCTATGTAACTGATTTGTTTACTATAAGCTTGGTGAGTGTGAATTTGCCTGAACTGTGACCAGGAACTGTATATCCTGTAAGATAGCAAGGTTAATCAAACTTACATGCAATTTTAAAATCAACTGGTGTTGTCTCTGAAGTGTCTATTACAGGCAACTACTGCAATATCAGTAACAAAGAGAAAGACTATTTTCTCCTAGCCATCAGGCAAGCTGATAAAGGAGGTCCCGTGGTACTACTTACACACAGACAAACCAGACCTTATTTTTACTATACTTGCTTTATCTGATTTACTTGCTGGATATGTATGTATGTATGTATGTATATCTTTATTTATAAAGCGCTACTTATGTACGCAGCGCTGTACAGTAGAATACATTAATACAAACGGTGTTAATAAGATAATAGATAAATACAAAGTATAATAATAAATACAGATAAATACAGCAGCAATAAGTTAAGAGTCGAGGACACAAGAGGAAGGAGGTCCCTGCCCCGTAGAGCTTACAATCTATATTGAAACTATGGATGTAAAAACCTTAAGGCCAAAGTTACATTAGGCATAGATTTGGCCTAAAATATGTGAAAGCGGGCACTTTCAGGCCAATCTCCCCTCTACTCCATGTAGTCACATTCTGCCTGAGCTGTGTTTGTCAGCACAGCTACACAGAGCAGGAGAAAAGCGGGATCTGCTTATCTCCACCTACAAACAAAACGCAGGCTGAGAGAAAGGGAACCAACACTTACTGTGACTTTGGCCTTACTCTATTACCCCACATTATGTGGTTATTAAACATTAAGGCAGTGCAACAAGCACTGTTAAATCACCCCCAGTGGGTTCTTCCCCCATTTTCTCTTGAAACTACTAAATTTGATATTCTATAACAATTTCTTCCTTGTAGGGAATAATTTTTAGCTACAAGTGTCTGAGACAATGTAGCTTCCTCATATCTTAAATCTCTTCATAAAAGCAATATGAACAGACTCACATATACCTACACTGTGCCAAAAATCTATCTATATATAGATGCGATATTGATAATTGTTCATCATTTGGGGATAGGTCCCACAAAGTTTGGTAAGTGCTTCAGCAACCTTGATTCTCCTGTTACTTGCACTTTGTCTACAGCGGGGGTCCCCAACCCACCAGGCCTCAGACCGGTGCCGGGCCGCGGGCTATGCTGAACCGGGCCACCTCTGGTCCCAATTACCTGTGATTCCAGCTCCCAGATGTGTTACACAATCATGATAACCACTATGTGAAGCCCAGGAAGCTTTCTGCTGATTTAGGCAAGGACCAAAATACTTAAAGCTCCATACTAAGCGGTAGGGGATGTCACCACTTAGGTGGGAGTAAGAAAAGCAAAGGGACTGGGCGTATCTAGTTGCAGGGAAACAAGTTTAGGTCTCCGACTGATTTTGTATCATGGCAAGCTAAAGTAATAATAATAAATGGCATAATATAAAATGTAATAATTAAATTATATGCAATGCACTGCTTGCGCCCATGGGCGTCCGCAGAAAATTTTCCAAGGGGGGGGCAAGTAAGCTAGCATCATCCTGCAACAGACAAATATATATATACATATACATGATGTAAACTCTCAGTGGGTGCCAGACTGGAGCAGCTTTCAGGAGGTCGTGATGTCACAGTCACGTGACCAGAATGTGGGCGGGGACAGTTTGAAGTCACTTAGGGGCGTGTCCAGCGCCTGTACCTGCTAGGGAAAAGCCCGCCTCCTCACAGTGCCACATGAGAAACGGGGAGAGGAGTTGAGGTGAAGGTTGTAGTAATAGGGGGCATGGATGGTGCAGATGTGTACAGATAGAGGGGCTGCGAGTGGAGCTGCGCTTACGGAACTGGGGTGGGTGTGAGGGTCGTACCGAGCGGCTACAGGAGCTACAGAAAGGGCTTCAGGGAGCGGCCGGTGTGATGCGTCCAGTTGTGCGGCCGGAGGCATGGGAGTGTGTATGTGTAGGAATGCTTGGGGTGGGCAGGCTCTCTCTTAGCGGGGCAAATGGATAGGAGCAGCGATAGTGCTGCACATGTACATGTAGACAGAGGGCAACTGGAGTAGAACAGTATATAGTGTTGTACATATGTAATATAACTAATAATATCCCGGGATCGCCTCTAAAATTACAGTCCTGTGTTTGGACTCACTGGCCAGTTCCAACCTGTATGGAAACAACATCGGTGCGGGAAACATTCACAGGAGACAGTGGTTTATTTTATGAGGGTTGAGCAGCTGCACTCAAACCCAAAATAACCCTGTGCCATGTAAGCGCCTATGGACCCTCCTCAGACAGCTGCTGCTGGACTGTCTGCCAGCCGTAGGTGGCGCTGCTATCAGGTGGCGCTGCCTCTGACGTCACGAGTGGGAAGTGCCGGGGAGATGCTGCAGCCGGCAAATCAGAAGTCCGACTGAGGTTTTTTTTGCTACTTTTCCAGGGGGGGGGTAAGTGCCCCCTCTTGCCCCCTTCTGTGGACGCCCATGCTTGCGCCACCCCCCCACCCCTTGGAAAAATTGTCTTGAAACTGGTCTGTGGCGCAAGAAAGGTTGGGGACCACTGATCTACAAGCACACCAGGCTGATTCTTGGCCTGTGTTTATTGTCAAGGAGCAGAATTTCGGTGCCAAAACCCACTTCATGCACCTGCATCCAGACCGATCAGAGCGTAGGGGCAGATTTTCAGTCTGCCTTTTTTTTTTCAATTCTTTAACGTTTTGCAATTATGGGGGAAGGGGTACAGAAGGAAAAAGGGTTTTCAGTCTGCCTTTATATGCAAACCAAGAATCAGCCTGGTGTGCCCATAGCCTTACAAAGTGAGACTAATGTGGATTTCCTAGATGTATGGATTTACAAAGCAGGAAATAAACATAGCACTACCCTGTTAATGAAAGACACTGACATGAACAACATCCTACATACCTCTAGTGCACATCCACCTCACATCAAGTGATTGGTGCCTCATAATTTATTAGAATTACCAGAATCAAACTAATAATCAACAGGTGCATGAACAAATACATGGCATTCTTGACAGAGATATTCACTACAGTTCTTACACCAACAAGTAAATAAAGTGTAATTTTAGTAATACTTTAGAAAAGTAATACTTTTCCCCAAAGTGATTTATCATCCTCCTTAAGTGAGAGGATTTGTAACCACAAGCCATCCATCCGCAAGGCATTAGACATTGGGGATTCTGTACTACCCCTCCTCCAAGGACTTTTTAATGTAGAAACAATTATTGCCGCAATTCAGAAACATGTTTGTAATAGATCATGTTCCAAATCCCAAGAGGAGTAAAGACAGAAGTTTTATTATTGTGATTGGAAACAAAATGGATATTCAAACTAGACAGAGTTTCCCCAGGGGTCCAAATGAAAAATTACCATTATCTGTTTTCCTATAATTTACTAAAATCATTTATTTGATATACTAACAGTTGATGTATATTGTAATGATCTAAGTGCTCAAAACCTGATATGTGGAATTGTTAAGTGGACTTGTTATAGGTATGTTATGTTTCCTATACTGATCCTTGTGCCATTTCTGTGTTTTCTACATAGCATAGTCTCCCTTTAGTCTAGGCAGGGCTGCCATCGTGGGGGGGGGGGGGAGACAATTGTCCCAGGCCAGTGGGTGTTTGTCAGTGAGCTGCAACTTTGGAAGGGAGAGTGTCTGCAACTTCTTTCCTCTAGCAGCTTTCCAGACTATTCATTCGTCCTGATAAAGCCTCATGGGGATTGGATGGGCTGAAGGAAAGTTAAAACTTTGCACATTCAAGCCCTTTGCGGCTCTACCTTGACTTAAACTTCAGTGACAAACCAGCAGTACAGAACAGTCTAGGAGGAAAAACATACACCAGAGCTCCTTCCCTTCCTTCCGAATTCTGCAGCTTACTGACAACAGGGGGGCCCAGCTTATCAAGTAACTTCAGTAGTGCAGGCCCCCCCCTTAAAGGGCACCAGTAGTGAGAAACAATAGTTTATTTTTCACTAAATATGCCACTCACTAACTCTAATTCTGACTTTACTCCCCCCCCCATGGGGCCCCGCACCACATACATCATCAGAACCTTTTAAGCTTTCACAGCCGATTCGATTAACACAGCTGTAAATGAAGTTCAGCGCGACTGAACAGAAGAAACTTATCTCAAAACGATAAAGCATCCAGTTTGACTGCTCAGCTGGGAAGGCAAGGGGGCCGTGAACCCCCCAAACTTCTGTCGTTAGCAATAAAATGACAGTGCTAGCAAAGGCAGAATCACTATCCGATCTCTCCCTTCTGTGGTTTTTCACACACACACACTTAGCTCTTCAAAAGCAACTCTTTCTCACACACAGCTTTTCTAAAGTCTGAAAGAAGCCACAGAAGCGAGGAATAGGTTAGCAATATCAACCCAAGCTAGAAATCTTTTCAATATATTCAAAATAGATAGACTGCACAAAATAAATAATGTTTTCAATATAGTTAGTTAGCCAAATATGTAATCTGTAAAGGATGGAGTGAGCAGATGTCTAACATAATAGTCAGAACACTACTTTCTCCTTTACAGCTCTCTAAGCTATTAGCGTTCATTAACCAATCAGTGACTTGGGGGGGGGGGCATATGGGACATAGCTGTTCAGTTAGTATGCTTTTTAATCTGACCTGCATGCTCACAAACCAACTGAACAGTTATGTCCCATGAGCCCCCCCCCTAAAGTCACTGACTAACTAAGAGGTTAGAAAGCTGAAAGCAGGAAGTACAGTTCTGGCTATTATGTTAGACATCTGCTAACTCCAGCCTTTATAGGTTACATTTTTGCCTAACTAACTATATTATAAATATATTTTATTTTGTGCAGTCTGTCCATTTTATCCAGTTTCATTTTTACACTAAACTGTTCATTTAAGGGAAATAATCCACTGTTAGTGGAGTAATGAGAGATGGAGAAAAGAAAAGGTGTCAACTAGAAAGAGGGGAAAAGAAAGAGAGGTGGAAAGTCAAATGAAAGTGGTTAAGTGGAGGAAGACAGAAAAATGCTAAATATTATATGACGTAAAATGATCAGGGAAGAAAAGCTGTATGGGAAGTATACGAAAAGGACATGGTAGAGGAGAGGGGAACAGAACAGACAAAAAAGTGGAGATCCAAATAGGGCCTCCACACTTGATTAGACTGGCCCTGATGTGCGCTCATGACCTTCCCCTTTTAGCCTTGCTTAGGGATCCTCTCTAAAAAAACAAGTTATCAGTCTGCTACATTTTTTAAGACTCCTGGCTCACACTCCATTTTATCATGCTATCCCAGGCACCACTCCCCCTAGCCCTCCTTTTCTCCCATTCCCTTCTTTTCTCTAGTACAGTATGCTACTCTTTAACTGGCTTCCAAACAAAGGTGCCTCATTGCATCTCACCCATATTAGCTCCTCCTATATTAAATTCACTTTTCGGAACACCACACACACTATATTAAGGAGAACCTGTCAGTTTTCAATTAACAATAGGAATGGGTTTGGAGAGTTAAGTGTAATGACAAACCATAACGTTTTTTGTTTTTTTTTAAATGACCAGAAACAGTAGTTTTATAACTGTGCACGAGCCACCGTCGAGAGTGCAAAGCCCCATGAACAGAGAACATGGAAAAGAGTTTTTTTTTCGTTATTAGAGAAGGACTCCATGTTTACTGTTTCCCCCTGCAGCCCCCTCCCTGTATCTGAGACCGGAGGAGTTTCATGTAATGCTGCAGCCCCCCACCCGGTGCCTTCCACATTACGCATTAGGAAGGCACCGGGTGGGGGATGCAGCTTGGGAACAGAGCCTTACGCAGTTTAATTGGATCTCCTCCATTCATAGGTGGGGCGGGGCTGCAGGGGGATTTTTCCCATCACAGGCACAGCAAGGAGAGCTGCAGAGGGGAACAGAGCATTACACAGGCTCAGCGAAACTCCTCCGGTCACAGGCACAGAAAGGGGGGCTGCAGGGTGGAATGGTGCCTCACACAGTATCACTGAAAGTCCTCTGTTTGTAAAGAAGAGAATGCAGGGATTGCGCAGCGCTGGCTGAATCACAGTAAACTTGGAGTTCTTCTCTAATAATGAAAAAAAAAAACTCTCTTCCACGTTCTCTGTTCTTCGTTCCTATTGTTAACTGAAAACTGACGGGTTCTCTTTAATAACTAAACACACAGAGCTTCACAGCCAATAGGATAGGGAGATGAGATATCCAATCAGATGCATTGTAAGGAAATGCCAATAGAATTCAAAGTCTCATGCTACAAGGTCTTTTTGCACTACCTGGTTATAAGCATTAATCTCCTCCCATCTAGAACCAGCACGATAGATGCTTGGAGGAGAATCGGCTGCCAGCTATTTTTATTGGCTGGGAGCGTCGTCTGTCAAGAAAGTACTTGGCAACTGTCTCCTCAACCAAAGGACGGTGCTGGGGATGCGTTGCGGGAGCAGGCACAAAAGGGTACTCAGGTAACTGCTACACACAACATGGTCTTTTGGTTCCTAGAATGACATATCATCCAAATATTTATTGTGTGTTAGATATGCATTAGGTTTACAGGGGATGACAAAGAATCTGTAGAGTATTGGGCACTGCCTTGGGTATGTTATCAAGGAAATGCCCTAGACGACGGTGTTCTCATTATCCGTAACACTAAAAGGTGTGTGCAATCAGGAAGGTGAAAGTCGTAGGTTGTAGGCACTGGGATGCCACACAGGGGCTAGGGCTTGGTCATTCTTATTTCATGAGAGAGAGGGTCAGTGCTATGTGGTTTCAGTTACATTATTTCGAAAAGCTGACCATGTTATTCCTCTTATTTACAAGCGTGTCCTAGATGCAGGCTCTTATTGTTTTTGCTACTGGGTTTAGAGAACTTTGCACATACAACAAAGGTTAAAGTTGTTCCACCCAAAAACCAGTTGTGTTTTTTCAAATAATGAAAGAAACTGTAATTTTAAGCAACTTTCTAATATATAGAGTAAAAAATTATATGTAAATTTAATTGCTATTTAAAGATGTAAAGAATTACCGACTTCTGCTGCATTGTTTTAAGTCAGAGCCAGAGAGCAGAAAGGGATAAACAAATGCTATTTTACTTGCAAGTAAATTTAAAAATAACTTCAAATCCACTGAAATTGTTAAATAAATGTATTTTGGAAAGCTTCTAGAATTATATCATATCTGTGATTCATTTATGTGAATTAGAAATGTACAAAACATGATAAACTATTTTCAGTCATTGACATTGACACATGTGTGTGCATGTGTGAACAATTGTAGTGGCAAATGTATATGAGTGCAGTGGCAGAACTACCAGGTTTGCGAGGGGTGTGATTGCACACAGGTCCTCACCTCCTTGGGGAGTGCCAAAGCCTCATGAGTGTGCAAATCTGGTTGCAAATTCCAAGCCCTGCCAGTGATAGCTCTGTTACTGTGAGTGAGCAAATTGTTAAACAGCGTGTGCAAAAAAAAATGAATAAGATATATATAAATACAACAGAAATTAAACAAGATGAAATGTTTGTTGTGTGTGTGTGTTACTTGAGAACAACAGAAGGGCTGCTGGCTCAGGGAGCATGGGCTGGAGAGATACCGCAGAAGCACAGTAAAGCAGGGGCATTACTGCAGAGGAACTGACTATCTGACAAAGAGGGGCAAAGTGGCACACTGGTTCTCTCCCAGGTCTAGTCATCTGTTGGCTTTTGCTACATTATTTTAGGATACAGCTCGATTTACCTGACATCCAGAGCAATCTTGATTTCTACTGAACAAGGCATTGAAGTGACACTCTTCCTGAATAGACCACGAATGGGAACTCTCTGTAAGCAGACTGGCCCATTCTTCTTGTATGCATCTAATAAATCACTAGGCAAGAGCACAACATTACGGGGTTACTGTGGCAGGCAGAGAGCTGCAGGCAAGTTACTAAACTGAACCTAATGATATGCAGTGTTTAGCACCATAAAAAAACCTTAATAAATTCTCCCAGGATATGCTCCAGAAGGCAAGATAGTGTTTAGCTGCAATTTCTCATAAATGACAGGTAATCTTTTTTGTGGCCTGATTTTGGCTTTTGATGTCCTAGCTTACAGCCCTGTGCCACCTAAAACAGAGGTTTTCTGAGCAGCCTTCACTTACCTTTCAGGTTCTTTTTGTACAACATACTTAAGAGGTCTGTTCTTAGCATGTATATACATGCAGTAAGGTGCCTAGATGCACAAGGTACGTACATTTGTGCATAAAATAGAATGTTAAACACAATAAATAGGACTGGATTTGCGTTAACATGACATTCTGTCATCCTTGTTTTAATTACAAATATCCATATTTTCCTATTTCTTTATCATTGTAAAGCTAATTTGAAAGTTGGGCTATTTTCACTGACCTTAATCCTACATTCCTTTATAAGGGCTCTGGCACACGGGGAGACTAGTCGCTCGCGTCAAATCTCCCATGTCGCGGGCGACTAATCTCCCTGAAATGCCATCCCACCGGCGAGAATGTAAATCGCCGGTGGGATGGCATATGCGGCGCCTGAGTTGCCTTGAGAGGAAACTTCCACGATTTCAGGAAAATCACGGTGCCGTGTATGCCATCCCACTGGCGATTTACATTCTCGCAGGTGGGATGGCATTTCGGGGAGATTAGTCGCCCGTGTGCCAGAGCCCTAAACAGGGCAGTAGCTCCCTATCTACATTTAAACAAACAAATTGCTCCCTTCTCTAAGCAGCAGCCTTTGAGTAGCTCATTATCAGGGGTTTCTCATTATAATAAAAGTTATTTTATGGGTGAACTATACTTTTAAAATGTGTTATGCCCTTATGAGCCTGAATAATTCTTCTCCCAGTTAAACTACTGAGAGTGCACATAAATCCAAAAATGCAGCAAAGCATGCAAGGTCAGGTTGACAGGATCAGCATAGAAAGAAGAAGTCTGGTCTGGAGGCATTTACACAAGCTCAAAAAATAGACACAGGTCAACCAGAGATAAAATCAGTTGAGGAAGTACAACTAAATGCCTGTGACTTAGGTGGGGCAGCAAGATGTGGGGGAAGATGATAAAAGAAAAATTCAAAAAAGGAAATACTGCCAAAAAAAGAATGTTATATTCACTTAAACCTCTCTCTAATTTTGTGAATGTGTTATATTGTCATTTATAGTTTACTATTATGAATTAAACAAATCTGTCAGAATAATTTATGGAAGTGTCAAGTTGGTATTAGTGTTAAAGTTAATTTTGCTTGTGCTTATTACTCACTCTTATTATGTAAATTCCCCCCATTAGGTTTACTAGGCTTGTAAAGACTACTGAATTCCTTACCAGGCTCTGTCTCAGGTAAATGCTGAACAGCTGTGGGCACCAGCCTGGATCAGAGCATCATACAAGTGATGTGAACATTGCAGTGTAAGAGCTGGAAAAGTGCATTTAACATCCTAAGATAACAGGTAAGGAAGACAAGACAATAAGCAGTGAAGTTCACGGTTCAAATTCATTCAAACAAAGATGCTTGGATACTATCCAAGTATATGTTGCAGGAATGGAGAAATCTTGAAATCATATTATTAGTCTGACAATTCATTATTACAGCACTGAATTCCTTTCCATTGTTTCATACTTTTCACTTATTTTCCTTGGCTTTTTCTTAGATTATAAGCTGCTATTTTATTTGAAACCTGCTAATCTGGCTGAGAATTTTGTATATAATTTGGTTCGCATCCAGATCTATTGCTTTTGCTGCAGTTGTTTCAAAGAAAATTAACGTGCTGGTAAAAGAGCACTAAAGAGGGCTGGGATTGGCGATGATCCCATCAGAAAATAGATAAGCAAAGAAAGCTCCTTGATTGCAGCTCTTGCTCAGGACCATCTTAGCTAAATACAGGGCCTAAGGCAAATGTCAAATATGGGGCCCGCATGCGATGCATCTGTCAAATCCCATCCTGATATATATGCACCCTTTCTTTTAAACTTTGCACACAAGTTTAAAATGTGTGCACCAAAGGGTCACCATTTGGGTCAGAGAGGTGATCCAATAAGAACAGGAAGTAGATGCAGAAATCATAAACTTAACAATACATTAACTAATACATTTGATAAATTTCTATAGCCAAAATGTTATATATTGTAGCACATGGTTGTTTTCATACTGAGTATTGTGAATTGAAAATGACCTGATTCCAACGAGTTGCTAAGCAAAACCACACAGGAAAGTGCTGATGTAGTAATACGTGGCTAACTCTCTTGTGCATACTAACACACTTTGCTCTTTATAACTTAAAATACATGAAGCCTAATTACAGTTAAGTTACATAACTTTATATTGTTCTCCAGGTTGTTTTTAATTGTTTGTTCAAAACATCTGTAAGTAACAGTCATGCTAAGGGATACCATGAAGTCCTGGAATGAGAGCTCAGACGTCTATAGCAGTGACCAAGAAGAGGAAGAAGAGGAGGAGGAAATGATATTTGGAGAAAATGATGAGGACCTTGAGGAGCTGATGGATCTCAGTGATCTTCCCACTTCACTTTTTGCTTGTAGTGTTCATGATTCTGTCTTTGAAGTGGAAGAGCAGAAGGTTTGTATTTATTTGTTAATCACTTGTCAGCTTAGATCACTGAATTAAAGGAACAGTAACCCAAAAAAATTAAAGAGTTTTAAAGTAAATGAAATATAATGTACTGTTGCCCTGCACTGGTAAAAGTTGTGTGTTTGCTACAGTAACTCTACTATAGTTTATATATAATAAGCTGCTGTGTAGCCATGGGGGCAGCCATTCAAGCTGGAAAAAAGGAGAAAAGGCACAGGTTACATAGCAGATAACGGATAAGCTCTGTGGAATACAATAGTGTTTTATCTGTTATCTGCTATGCGACTGTGCCTTTTCTCCTTTGAATGGCTGCCCCCATGGCTACACAGCTGCATTCTTTATATAAACCATAGTAGTGTTTCTGAGGCAAACACACCAGCTGTACCAATGCAGGGCAGCAGTACATTATATTGGAATTTCTTTTATACACTTGAATTTTTTGGTGTTGCTGTTCCTTTAACATTCACAATGCGTTTTCTAGTAAATTTGCTTGTGGTTTCTGAATGTGTGTATATAAAAAGAGAAGAGTCTATTTTCTATATTGATTTCCAATAACTAGGAATAGTCTTTTTTTATAAAAATTGCATAGAATCAATTCAGTTAAGTGGAAAAGATTTTCATTTACTAAGTCACATACAAATCCCTTGTTCCTTGCAGTCTGGTAAAACACCATCTGTTTTGCTTTCCATAAGTACCTTTATAGGAAACTTGACATTTTAGATGTAAATAACATACACAATGTTTTTGTGCTTGGCAACTAATCTATTGAAGCTCTAAACTTTGCCCGGGCTACCACAAAATAAATATATAATTGGTACAGACACCTGACAGGTAAAGATATTGGATCTGTTATTCATGGGACCTGTAGTTTTCCACATTCTTTAATGTGAATAAGGCTTCCAAAAACATGTAAATATTTAAAAAAAAGTAATAGTATTGTTTTGCAGTTAGCATGGATTTATCTTCAAGTATAAAGTACTCTTCTATTACAGATAAAATAAATAGAAAGCAAAGAATCTTTCATTTAAACAGGACTCTGTGGGAGATGACACTGTCACATTTGAGAGGTTTCTGGATGATAGATACTATACCTGTGCAAGATGCTTTCACATGGTTAAATGCTCCAAGAATCAGCCCCATGTTGCATTAGCCTTAGACAACTAAGGGATGCCCTGTAATGCTCATATAAAAAAGCACTTGTGTCCCAGGCAAATCAGTGCTTTGCACTTCATGCTGGAATAACTGACATATGAACGACAAACAAAAAAGGGACTGGTAGGGGATGGAGGGAGGATGCTTACTTCTCTTCCAGAGCCTTCCCCTCACAGATACAGTCCTTCTGAATGAAGACAGTGCTGTATTTATATACAGAAAGTATAGTTTCTAATATGTGTAGGACAGGTGTCTGTAACTTGACTTACATTCTACATAATTTGCATAGAGCTGATTGCAACTACCTGATCATGAATGGTTTAATTAATGAAGGTATGCTACCACTAGTCTAGATTTTTTCAATACCATAGGTCCAAAAATCCAGTCTTTACTCAGGGCCCCCCTTTTCCTATAACAAGGTTACAGATGCAAGAAAGCATTAGTGAATCAGTCATTTGGTCAAAGATCAACAAAATCTCGGACAGCAAATACATTTTCACCCCAGACCTCTGTAACTGAATTTCAGACTGGTCTTTCAGGTGTATCTAGGAGAGCAAATCTTTCCTTAACTGGCCCACAGGCTGAGCCCATTTGCCACTGCACCAAGCACCCCCCAGAATCTGCAATACAGGCACCCTGGTACTTCTGTGTCAGCACCATATATTGTATATCTGTATCTGCGGCCCTTTAAAAGCTCTAAAAGTTTATTTAATTTGGAGGTCAGATTCACTTCCCACAATTTTGATTAAAATGAAGGCTATTCTGGTAATTAATATATTATTGCAGGAGAACATTTAAATGTATCCACAGTGTTTTACCCTAGCTTTGGGGCACAATTTTATCCATAGAAATTAGAACATTTTGCAAATATTTGTCCCGCTTGCTTTTAAAATAAACTAGAGAGTGCTCTGTTGCTTTTTTCTCTGCAGGAAAGATTTACTGCTCTTTTCAGAATATATGATGAGCAGGTATCATTCCAGATGTTCAAAAGCTTCAGGCGAGTGAGAATTAATTTCAGCAACCCAGAAGCTGCAGCAAGGGCAAGAATTGAGCTGCACGAATCAGATTTTAATGGGAAAAAGTTAAAATTATACTTTGCACAGGTAACAAACTTTTATAAAAATACTTACTTAAAAATAATTTGTCTCTTTGGGTCTGTATCAATATGTAAATAAAAGTAAGACAAGCTGAGTTTTTATAAATATATTAAAAAATGATTTATTGTTGTTATTATTGTAGTTATCCTAATAATTATAGTAAAGTGTGGCAGGTCTGAACTTAAAGGAGAACTACACTCCCTCCAGGTCAAAAAGCCCCCTTAACTGGCCTGCCTCAGCACCCCACACCTCTCCCTTATCGCATAAGGGGGCTTTTTGACCTTGGGGGTTGGGGGGTGTAGTTCTCTTTTAAGTAAGAAAATATATTTCTGTATAAATAATTCCACATTCTAGATACTATCATTAGTTAAAAGCTGCTATTTCTGCAGTATTTAAATTGTAATAAATAATCCATCCAATTGAGATTTATACTATAACAGAATGGCTAAGTCATCATAGTTTTTCATAGTCATGTGAGTTTAAAGGTTCTTTAAGGGGTTTTGGCTGAATCCTAAACCAAATCCTGAATTTGTGTAACCCTACTAAATTTGCCTTTGGCCGCTTTATCTGTGCTCTGCCAGTTATACAGCATAAGTTTATTCATTAATGCCCTAAATTTACTAGACCAAGCATCTTTTTATCCATCTTTGACCTTTAGCCATATACCAAAATTAATATAATGTGGAAGCACAGCTGACAATTTAAGAGACAAAGATAATTTTTAAACCCATCTTTTCATTATTTTTAAATGAAACACAAAAATGTATGTAAACTTTGTATAAACTAAATAGTATAGTAGCTAAAAAATGCTCTAACCAAAGAAAATCTGGTAAGAAGGCACCAAGGAAAGCTAATGCAATTATAAATTGTTTGAGATGCTTTATTTGGAAATTGAAATAAAAATGTATGTCTTATGTTTCTTACACAACAAACTTGTGCCTAAATACAAACAGATTGATTTAAATGTTCATCTCTTGCATATGAATGGACAATACAGGCTCCCTCATGAGATCTGCTGAAGTCTCATATGAGTCCTTAACATATGATGTAAAGCATCCAGTCAAATGTACAGCATGCTAAAACTGTGGGGTGAATATCTAAATCAGTAACTGCTGGATTATGTGATTGTCACGTACTGATTATATCCTGTCATACTGAAAGTACCCAGAAAAATATTAGGTAAATTGACTTTTTCCCCTCCCTCTGTTATAATTGCAGTTATAACCTCTTGCCATTGTGTGTCACTGCTGCACAGACAAACTTTGTGTAGATTTTGAAATTACCAGAAAAAAACAGGGATTGTTACTTTTTTCCATAACAAAAGAAAACGCAGTTTTAAGCAATTTTTTAAACAATATGAAAAACTGTCAGTGGTTATAAAATGTATTTGTAAATATTATTGCTATTTAAAGTTCATATCCATAGCTTAACAGATCTAACGAGTAGAAAGTAGAAAGTGATAAACCATGATTTCAGAAGTAACTGCATTTACAAATAACTTTAAAACCACTGAAAATATTGCAGGAAATTGTTTTGAAAATGTGCTAACATTCAACTGCTGTGAATGCTTCATTGTTGCAGCAGCTGAAGAGCTATAGGTTAAAGATCTTTTATATATAACAAATTACTTTTCTACTATTCACTGCCATTCTGTTAATATATTGCACTGTTTATATCATTTAATTTCCCTACAGACTCAGTAGTGACCTATTTTATATAATAAGATAGTGCTGCTCAGGTTTTATTGGCTTTCCAATGGCATTTCAGGCAGATCTCCAAACCACCAGTCAGATAGCTATTTAATCACATTTCCTTGTAGACTTGATATTGTATTTATGCCCATCTGAAAATGACCAATTAATTATAATCATAAACTGCTTTCTAAATGTGAACAGTTATTCCTATTTTGTTGGCACGCTGATGCTTTCTCTTTAATCTGTGGCTACTGCTCACACTGACAACTGACCAAGAGTTTTTTTAATCCACAGTTGGACATGTTCACCGTGCTGGCTATATAGCACTAGCATCTATAAGTTTTGTATCACTGTACTTCTCTGTATTTGATGATTTAGGTTTCTGTTATCTTTCCAGGTACAAGTGACTAATGAAGAGGGTGACAAATCTTTCCTGTTACCACCCCAACCAATGAAGCAGTTTCTGATTTCACCTCCTGCGTCCCCTCCAGTAGGTTGGAAGCAGAGTGAGGATCCAACGCCAGTTATTAACTATGATCTGCTGTGTGCTGTTTCCAAACTTGGCCCAGGTATATTTAAACAAGTTCTATTTAATGAATTTTCCATTGTGCTGTACAGTAGGGGAAAATAAACAGATCACATTGCACACCAAGATAAATAATATTGCTGGTTGCCACTGCTTGTGGGAAATTTACACATTTTAAGGAAATGATATAAACTCATTTAGCTGAACTTAGGTAAAAAGGTGCATAAACACTGTCTGATCTGCCCAAATCCTATATGTATTTATCGTTATGATCATTGACATAAAACAATGATAATCCTTCATTTATCTCTTTAATAACTTTCGATTTTAAAGTGATTATTCTGGGACTTAAAGTCCCTCTGCTTTCTACAGAGACCAGTACAGACTTCAAGTCCCATAATCTATCACTTTACATGGATCAACAACATGAGGAAGAGGCTGAATGCCTCCCTAAGGGGGTATAAGGAAAATGGTCCTAGCCCTCTGAGGAATAATGTAAGTTTGTGTTAAAATAAGTAATTATAACTTCATTTTTGGCAGTTTAGTGTTCATTAATTTTTTATATAAACCTAGCTCAATAAGCATATTCTTGGGAATATGGGGAATGCGTATGGCACGTCTAGGAATGCACGCCTAAAAGGAAATGCGCGCCTAGAACTGTGCTGCTACAGTGCTACATGGCTACACACAGTAAGTAGCAGTGCAACTTACTCACCCTACACCTGCCCTTATGTTGAATATATTCAGCTTGTGATAAACACTGTCATGTTTATGTGTGCTCCCTCAGAAGCAAACCTGCAAAATGCTTTTATAGGGATGCCAGATTTTCTTAAGGGAGAACTAAACCCTAAAAATAAATATGGCTAGAAATGCCAGATTTTATATTATAAACTGACTGCACTGGATTAAAGTTTCAGCATCTCTATAGTAGTCGTTACAGCTGGGAAGCTGAGCTTAGGGGTCATTGCAAATTATCAAGCAGAAAATGAGGGTTGTCTGTCATATAAGCAGATGCTACAGGGCTAATTCTGATGCAAATGCCTTGGTTTTAGGTCTGTCATGTAATGTGAATCTGAATGCATTACTAATCAGCTTTTTACTGTTACATTTATACTCTATTTATGCAGTATATTTTGAGTCAGTCCCTAAACTCAGTAACTGACAGCAGCACAGAACATGTGCAGGGAATCAACAGAAAAGAAGATGGGGAGCTACTGGGGCATCTTTGGAGGCACAAATCTTCCCCGCTAAAGGGCTGTGGTCGCCATGGTCTGGTATAGAAACCCAAAACATAGTGTACAACATTTCTGCCCTACTTCTTTAATTAGGCTTTAGTTCTCCTTTAAAATGTCTGAAAAGCAGCTAAGACAACAGTGGCAATTCATGCAATATGTTGATTAATTAAATTATTTTTACAAACCATTGTTTTCATTTGTGAGATAATAGGAATTGATGCTTTTAGAGACCACTCTGCACAATGGCAATCTGGATTTAGGCAAATGCCAGAGGGGCTGCTGTAAGATGCCATAGACTATTGTCACTATTTAGTGGACAAGTAGGGGGCTGTTTGGGCTTCTGTGTGCTTGAAGTGCCAGGGCCTATTTTGAACTCAGTCCAGGCCTGCTTAGCAATATTTAAACTCTTATTCCACCAGGAGAGAAATATGAGCTCCACGCAGGAACGGAATCCACACCCAGCGTAGTGGTTCACGTATGTGAAAGTGAGAATGAAGAAGAGGAGGATGACGTAAAGGCGCCCAAACAGAAAATAGTACGGACAAAGCGCCCTGCTCACCCTCCTGCAGTTTTAAACTAGTCCAAATCTTTTAATCTATTCTAATGTAGAATGTGCAGAAAAAATATCTATAAAGGGAAATGTAGTTCTTACTATTCATACATTGTACATAGCTAAAGACAATCTAGGTAATCATATCAAAAGTGGTATAAATGCTGTATTTATTTTTATGGATTTGTATGTTTTTATTTGCTAATGTGCGTGAATGTGTGTGTCTGTGTGTGATATCAGTGTTTTAACTCTTTTGCTTGCAGCAAAAGTCTTAACTGCAGTAAACATTTTGTAGCTCATGTGATGATTTAAAAGGATCAGTCTCTCCTAGCTGAAAAGCACCCTGACAGTACTACTTCTAATGGGTTACGTGTGGAGTAGAGAATAACCCAACAAACAGAATTTAGAATTGAATATGTATTTTAGTTCAGAAGAACACGCACACATATATGTATTTGTTATTTATTTATTTTTTTCTGTATTTAATTTAGTGTGTAGCACTACTAAGTTACTACAGAAAGGCAACTAGAAGCATGTGGCAGGCCACATATTGAATGGTCAAAAGGGGTCTGCGCAGTGACATGCTAAGTATAATTATTGGGTTGTACCAAGTTTGGTGCCCCTTTTAGAGGAAATGCATACAACTGTTGTAGGCTCCAGCAGGTTTACAATAGAAAAAATATAACTTCAATGCGAGTTGCTTCTATTTAAAAGGGAATGTTTTGACATATAATAGAAACTGCTCAAATAAAAAGAAATTTTCACATAAAATATCATCAGGTGCACTGGGCACACTGCAAGTTTCTGGAATTATTAGAAGTATTTTACAGCATTCTTTAATGTGGCTAACACCCTACTGTATCTGCCATGAATTGTTCAGCTAGTATGGTACCTGGAACTGCTATGGTATACTCATCATTCTCAGCTATTCAGTGATTGCTTGTTCCCTGTCTGATGGATCATTTCACTCCTATTCATATATACATTTTTCATCACAGGATGAAGATGATGGCTTTGGATATACCTTAATGGGGATATAAACCCCCACAGTATAATAGAGCAATTCACTTTTCTGAATGAGCACTAAAGATTCTTTTGTTGTTTGCCGCACATTTACTGGGCTGTTTGCTAAGAACATGAGATGGCTCTTCTTATCATATGTTTTTCTTCCATTGCTAAGCAATGTAGTTTTTCCCATTTTTTTTTTTTTAGTAGAAATAGTTCTGTGTTAGTTCAATAAGTACTATTTTTAATTAGTTAAATTTATTAGTTACTGACATGAAACTGACTCTATTGTTTGTGATACACAGAGTTACTAGTAGCAGCTGCTTGTCATGGCTACAAATATAGACAATGCTGATAATCTACTGATGTACTCTATGGGGCTGATTTACTAATCCACGAATCCGAATGGGAAAAATTCGGATTGGAAAACGAACATTTTGCGACTTTTTCGTATTTTTTGCGACTTTTTCGTAGCCGTTACGACTTGCGCGAATTGTCGCGACTTTTGCATAGCCATTACAAATTTCGTGAATTGTCGCGACTTTTTCATAGCCATTATGACTTTCATGAATTGTCGCGACTTTTTAATTGCCATTACAAATTTCGTGAATTGTCACGAGTTTTTCATGGCCAGTACGACTTTCGCGAATTGTCGCGACTTTCGTATTGAGCGCTCGAAAAAGTCGCAAAATACCGATCATTACGAAAAAAACGCATTCGGACGCTTTTCGGACGTTTGTGGATTAGTAAATGTGCCCCTATGTGTGTTTTGGCAGAGGCAATTCGCAGTACTGTCTACGGCAGGGTATTTTCTGGTGTTTAGTAGCCATGACAAGTACCTGCTACAAAGTAGCTCTGTCTGTCTTCACCCAAACAAAAGTATTACAGAACTAGTGTGAATTTTGCTCTGTAGTGTGTCAAGTGCTTATGTGGTTGGTAGATGCATACTCTTGTTTGTCAGCTGTGTCAAACTGAAAGCCTGTGCAACTGAGGAAGGCCTACCTACAGAACAGAAAGCACACTTTGCATGGAACAATATATGTTTATTACACAATAAACGGACTGTTGAAATCATTTTATCTGTGCTCATTGGTTTGGCTTTATATTGAACCCATGCATGGACAAAGGCTTCAAGGAATGAGCTCTTTCAATGCCATCTGCCCCAGCTGATGATTTTATATCCACAGACTTTTCCACTGTCATTTTTCTCTTGTAAAAGGCCTACACAACTAGAATTTTTTTAATCATTTCAGCCATAGCCAGAACTTGTGATATGGAGCTTAGGCATGTGCCTAGGGTGCAGCTGGGGGGTTGGTACAGTTCCCCCAGGAAAATAAATTTTTTGTGTGATTCCAGAGTGAGAGGCAGGTGGAGGTAGCTGGCCAACTGATTGCAGCTCCTGTTAAACTTATCCTCCTCTACCTTCCTAGCTCTAGCTTCCTCCTCTACCTGTAATTACCAAATAGTTGAGCCTCTGTAACTCCACTGCCTTTTTTTGCATGGTTGTATGGCAAAGGCATGGCATGGCTGCACGGCAATTTCTTTTTTAACTCAGACATGGAGAAAATTACTTTCATTGTGCTTTATTTTGGTAGTTACTTATATCTGTAGAAATGGCAGTGAGTGGAGAGAACACTTATACGGCATAGTGCATTTAGGATGAATACTGCTTATATATTTGACACGTCCTCCTTTTAAAAGATGTGCTTTGTTTAAATATAGGCTTCTTAAAAGGTTTTCTATACTTTAAATGGTTTTGCTTTCTATTACCGTCTGGTTGTTGCCTGGTTGTGTGCTAAGGCAAACATCCTTTGTGCAGAGGCCCGGGTGGTTATTATCCAGCTAGCTTCTGATATAGAATGTTTTCTGACAGCTAGTCCTTTGTAAGGTCACTGTAGTAGAAGCTGTTGCAGATTAATCGTTCCAGAGACAAAAACATGGTGTTTGTATAAAGGTATATTCTTCTGACACACATTTTCATATTTCTTTGAATTATAGCATAACGTTGATATGCAAACAAGTATTACTAAGCTAAGCTTTTAATATATGGGGAACTTAATTTACACAGGCATTTATAAAATTAAGTCAATTCAGGTGACCTTGAATGTTAACCAAAGTAGAACATTAAAGGGCAACCAAAGCCAAAAGTGTTGGGGCAGATATAGTTAAGGTTTGGGGGAAATTAATTTCTTGTGTACTTTATTTCACCAATGAAAAAATTAAGAGGCTGAATAAGGGATCTTTCCATTATTTGGATCTCCATACCTTAAATGTGCTTAAAATTATTCAAACATTAAATAAACCCAGCAGCCTGAACCTGTCAGAGACCCACTTCTGTTGTGCAGATGTCAGCTCGAATCTGCGCGACCTGGACAGGTTTTTTTTTTCTTTTTATAGCTTTGTATTTTGAAAGTCATAAAGCAATCCTATCTGATTGCAGATACCCCTATGGTTTTTGTTTGCCCATATATGTTTCTACTGGATATAAACTGCATAAAGCCTATAGAGTAGTGAATGTTTTGCTGCGGGAGGCATCCTTTGAAAAGCACTTTATTCTTTTTCCCTGACATTACATAAAGAAAAAGTTTAGTGGTCTATGTATTTTTGTGTTTAGATAAGCCATATTGAATGTGTATGATAAATTGTCTAGTTGATTGTACGTACTGACTTGCACAGGCCCCACTTCAAAGCTATATGTATTCAGAACAGTACGAAAATGTATGTTTGTGATTGCGTCTCTGTCAATAAGTATGTTAACAGTATCCTTTACAAAAACAACCTTTTAATTAGCAGATTATAGGAAATCTAGATAAATGCAGATACAGTAAATGATCAATAAAGTGTAATTATTGTACCTTGATGCAATTGTATCTGTACACGATTGTAGTCTAAAATATTTTCATGGCTTTTTTGGGCTGATCATTAAATTATGCCTTTGATTTCTGAGAACTCATCACCATAGAACTGTTTAGACTTCCTAGACCCTCCCAAAAGTACAGGGATTTCTGATATCCATATTACTGACTGCAGCCATGAGAGTAGCTTCAAAATATTAGTGGTGGCTAATGGGCTGTGACTGGTTGTGAAGCACGGACTTTATATACACAAATGGAAGTCAATTAGACCTTAGGCCTCATTTGCAAAGCTGAATGCAGAGTGCAAATTACAAAAAAAAGGTTACAATCTGCAATCTTTTTGCTCTTTGCACAGTGCTTTCAGTGGAGACCTGTGGTGTAGCCTTTAGATCCCGTACTGACTGTGTTAGTGCAGGATCTAAGAGAAGCGGGAAGCATGTAGGCATCCCTTTGCCCACCCCCCTAGGGAGCAGTGGGACGCACAGCCAACATCAAGGCCCTGTCCTGGTGCTGCTCTCTGTACTGAGCACTGAATTTTTTATCCGCAATGACCACAGCATGCATTTGGGGGGCAAGTGCTCCCAGAATAAGCATTAAGCGGTAAATGGCCCCTCCTGTGTTTGTGATGTAGATGGTGCAGCTTTTGTTGATACACAACCTTTTAATAAAAAAATGACAAAGCCCACCTGTTCCTATTGCATTCCTACCAACATGCTAGTTTTTAAGTAAAAGAAGTCACCATGTTGTTTTATCTATTGTAGCTGAAGTATGGAGTATGTAGAGGTTTTTTTTTATTCCATTAGTAATGTTGTGTACTCGTATGACCAAATGTATTTTTTTGTATTAACTAGATACTGTAGATGATACTTTTGATACTTTGAGATAAAATTATATAATTTGCCATGGTTCACTGTATCTGTAAAGCCTTATGACCTTTTAACATGTCAGTATACATTGATACAGATTTCTTCAGTCTCATTTACCAATGCAAGTGCAAAGTGCAAAATTACACATTTAATTCCTACCTACATGTACATATGCACACTCTTTGCAACTTGTTCCTAACACCAGTTGTACCAGTTGAACACAGGCATACAGACATAAAAGAAGCCCTGTAATTAAGACCTGCCTTCCTTCAGGAGGTATAATTTAAAGGGTATCCTTTGTGTTTTGTGCATACATATGCATCTCACCTAGTGAATTGCACCCTGTGCCACTAATGACACGATGCAGACCAATCAATACAAGCACCACAACAATTTACCAGTACAGATACTAATGTGCACATGCATTGGTACATGGCATGTATGTTGTGGCCTCAGTTACACTAGACATTTGGGGAAATGTATTATGGATTTTTGCACCTAGCACTTGCACTTGTGTTTCTTCATGAGCCCCAGTATTTTTAACTGAAAAACCTCCTGCTTTGGCTCTTGTACCCTTGGAGAGGTAATACAAATGTTGCAAAGTTTGTGCCTGGCCTAATAACCCATAGCTGCCAAGCAGATGTTGCTTTCAGATAGGCGACCAGTTAAAGCTACTTGCTGATTGGTGGCTAGGGATGATGAAAATGATGCCTGATGCAAATTATACCTATTGTGGCCATGGCTTACTAGACCTGGTACAAACTTTTATTATGTTACTTCAGTATTCTTTAGGGCTCTTGTAGGTGTTATTTATAATAAAGTAATTTGTAAAAGCCAACATTCCATTAACAATCCATGTCCTACTGATTTCCTAATAAAACAAAAGTATGGACAATAAATTAACTAACATTTCCAGACACATAAAATGATTCATGTAATAACAAATATTCAGTTGTGCTTAGCAAATATTTATTTGTTTCAAAATGCAAACTTAATGACCAAAACATTTGAAGAAGTACCCAATATATATTATCATAAGTGAGATTTAGTTCTACTGTATGTAATGATTGTTATTTATTCATGGGGGATGGGCATTTATCCAGTGTAGAATTGGGCCTATTACTTTAGCTATGGCATGTACAAACTGCACCAATGTATTAGTTTTACAAATCTTGGTACATCAGGTCCAAGCATGCCCTGGCCCCCATATTTAACAGACCATAAATGTATTTTTATTGGGAAGCTACTGTCTGTGGTTCATCATAGATCATCATAGTACAAAAATAGGTAACAGTGTAAACACTGAGCTTATTTTACTGTTAACTTTCTTTCACTCCCTTCTGTGCCTTTAGGAAAAATTCCTTGTTAAATAGGACTCCTTTTTATGTCTCATTATCATATGGCTTAGAAAAAAATGTCACAACAATTCAGTACTTTACCAGGAATTTGTTATTATTTACATACCTTTTTAAGATAGTTATACCAAAGTTATGTTGTGCAGTGGCTTGAGCATTCCACAGCATTTGAAACGATGGCATAAAAAAATGTCTCATTGTTATTGTACAAAGCTGTTGTTGGAATATGTACAGTATGTGTGTAATAAAATCTATCTATTGTCCAGTGTCCTCAATTTCTGCTTTTCTAAAGTGAAGTAGGATTGCAGTTCTCATCGTATCATCCCTTTGAAGCATAAATAACAAGTTCCCCTTGAATGACCCCTTTATGTGCTGATGCTAGAGTTACAGGCTGCTGATTAATGCGGGATGGCAAGTTGCCAATTCCTGCTCATGAAAAAGAATTGTCATGCAAAGGGTTAAAGATATCAAAACAAAAACAATTGCTCCATATTCGTTTTTTAGACGCTCTGTGAGCCAGTTTAGTGTTTACAATAAGAATTTTTGTTCTCCTTTAGAAGCAGTTGGCTTAATGAAACCCATTATAGATCTCAATACCTTGATGTGTGCAAATGTCTGCATTCCCTCACGGACTCTTTGCTTTCCCCTCCATGCCGCCCCATTACAGAATGTTTATACAAACAATGCACTGAACAAGGTTTGTTTCTATAGGCAAGATCAGAGAATTTGCCCTGCACGTTTCAAAACATGATTAGTGACTGGTCCTCTGTGAGTGAGATACAACTGTACATATCTTAAATATACATCAAAATGAAACAGAAGGCATAAGCTTTACTTAAAGGAGAAGGAAAGGCATTTTGGCATTTTACTGCCAATAGATTCACCACATTAGTGCCACCTAGAACACTATATTTATTCACCAGAAAGCTTTACCATATCTGAGTAATCAGCCTAAAAGTTCCCTTCCATTTTAACTCTGTCTTCCTAGCTTCCTGCTGCATTTGGAAGCTCAGATCACACGTTTTGTTGGGAGGGGGGAGCAAAAAAGGGAGGGAGAGAGTAGAGACCTGCGAAGACTTGTGCCCCAAACCTGAAGAAGCCCTAGAGGAGAGGAAGAAATCCTGTATTTCTTTTGATAGAGGACTTGGTGCAGCATTTCTGTGAGTGCTTATGGCTGTATTTACAAGAATGAAGAAAACAGCAGCACTCCGGTTGTTTTGAAAAATGTGAATCTTTACTAAGTGCCAAAGGCAACGTTTCGGGCTTCACTCCAGCCCTTTATCAAGCCTATTAGTACAAATACAAACAAGTGTTTAAATACCCACAGGAAGAGGAGGATCAGTCCATATTCACCTCCATTTAACCCATAATATTCTGTGAATATATTTAGTGCACACAATGAAATGCAAACTAAGTGCCTATGTATACAATATAAGAAGTGCCCTGTGGCATGTATCACATATAACATATATAACAAATTAAACAAATCTTGAAATGGACAGCATCCCACTGTAGTGTATTTCATCCCTCAAAAATCTTTCTGGCTCCAATGCCGAATTAAGGGGACAATTAACCCCATATTCACTTCCATTTAACCCATAAAATTTAGTGAATATATTTAGTAAATACAATAAATCACAAGATAAATGCCCGTGCATGCAATATACTAAGTGCCCTGTGACATGTATCACATATAGCAAATTGAACAGCTCGTGAAATGGACAGTATCTTACTGCAGTTTATTTCATCCATCAAATATCTCTCTGGCTCCAATGCCACATTCAGGGGACAATTAACCCCAGAACTAATATGGATCAGGAGCTCCCACATCTTTAAATCTTACTGTCCTAAAGAAAAATGAAACAAAACATATAAGCAAAAATTTAAGACATAAAACACAAGTATTTGTTAAAACCAAGCACTTAACATCAACTTACTCATATAAACATCATAGGGGTATATTCCCTATTGAGACCGCCAGGTGACAGGGTACCTAATGTATTAATCCAACGCATTTCCAATTTTTTTAGTAATCGCTGTCTATCTCCTCCCCGTCTAAGTGGATCGACATTATCTATCACTTGATATCTTAACTGTGAAATAGAATGTTTCATTTGATGATGATGATGATGGCTGTATTTACATAGACATTTCTGATAAAGCTTACTTCGTTTTTACCTTTACTTCTCCTTTAAATTATGTGACTTGTGCTGTGCTAAAGGATTCAGCTGCTTAAACTTATAGTGCCTCCATGGGCTAATAGCACTGCTGGCACTGTCCTGAATTTTAGTGGGTTGATAAACTGGCCTCCCAATAATTTAAGGTTGCTTCAGGCCTTCTTTCTGCCAGCTAAAATACAATGTGGGAAAAACTGCCCCAAGTGCCAAAAGCTTCAATTAGCCTGTATAGTAAAGAATATATAGATATATATACACACACACACACACACACACACACACACACAGTATTTACTTGTAAATAATACATTGACTTGCAAGAAATATGATTGATGATTAAATACATTATACAGTGAGAGTCACAGGGTAGTGGCACCCAAAATACATAAAATACAGTAAAAGTCAGTTATTGTTTTACACCTCAAACCCCCTTACCCTTTCAGGAAGCAGGTTTCCTGAAGGCTTTCTGCACTGTATAGATCAGAACAATCCAGAAATAAAAGTGCTCCCATGTTCCACCTAATGGTGAGAATAGCACCCAAGAAAGAGAAACCCAAATTGTATTTTTCGACTTAGGAAATAACATATTGCAGTGCTGTCCAACTGGCGACCCCCCTCTGTGTGGCCCTCCACCTGTCTGGCTGCTTTGATGGCTTACCTTTGTGTAAGCTTTAAATGGTATCAGTACTGAGATTAACTGGCACTCTGCATGGTTCTCACCTCAGATTCAGGCTGTAATCACCTGTATTGTTTATGTGTATGTAATTCTCTGTGTTGTTCACACCTTTTAATCCCTACATTGTTCAACCCCTGCAGTGTTCACACCTCAGGCTGTAATCACCCCCATTGTTCACCTGTTCACACCTTAATTGTATGTACTGCCTGGACTATGCTGCCTGTGTGTATGGCACACACAGACAGCATAGGGTAGGCAGAGTATGGCACACACAGACAGCATAGGGTAGGCAGAGTATGGCACACACAGGCAGGGTAGGGCAGGGAGGATATGGCACACACAGGTAGGGCAGGCAGAGTATGGCACACACAGGTAGGGCAGGCAGAGTATGGCACACACAGGTAGGGCAGGCAGAGTATGGCACACACAGGCAGCATAGGGCAGGCAGAGTATGGCACACACAGGCAGCATAGGGCAGGCAGAGTATGGCACACACAGGCAGCATAGGGCAGGCAGAGTATGGCACACACAGGCAGTGTAGGGCAAGCAGAGTATGGCACACACAAGCAGGGTAGGGCAGGCAGAGTATGGCACACACAGGCACCATAGGGTAGGCAGAGTATGGCACATAGGAAGCATAGGGCAGAAATGGTATGGCACACACAGGGAGGGTAGGGCAGGAAGAGTATGTCACACACAGGCAGCATAGGATAGGTAGAGTGCTGCCTGTGTGTGCCATACTCTGCCTGTGGGAGGTGAACCTGAGAGGAGTTTGTTCTGGGAGTTTGTTAGTAGTTGGAAATAGCCATTGAATGGTTCCTGAGGTGTGTAATTATGTACTGGGGTTGCTGTGTTATCCACAGGGGAGGTGGAGGCATTTGGATTTAAGGGTTGATATCCCCGCAGTGAGGACCAAGCATTTGGGTTTTTGCTGCACTACCACCATTGTGATTAAATGGGTGTGGTTTGAAGTAGATGTGGTTTAAAAAAGGGGAGTGGTCAAAACTGCCTTCCATTAGCGGCCCTCCATCATGTATGCTAGAGAAATTCCGGCCCTCGGCACCGTAGAAGTTGGACAGCACTGACATATTGCAATGGCTTATCCCAAAGCAGTTTCAATGTGAAGTGCTGGTTCTTTCTAAAAATTCAGTATTAAGAGAAATGCACTGAGATGGCAGCCTACACACCCATATTACAGGTAAAAAATACATTTGGTGGCTCAAGAATAACATAAATTGTTGCCTTATAATAATAGTTCATTTGGCATTATAACATTTTTATTTGAATCATTACATGCCCAAAAATGTTATTGGAGCTTTATTCTCTTTGCATGCTCTCTAATTATCAGCTCAGCCAGTGGTGAGCCCAATATACAGGCTTGTGAAAATGTGTTCTGCCTATTATAGTGAGAAGACTAAAGTATTTAAAGTGATAATAAAAATGTTTTACCACTTATCCAAGTGGCTTCTTAAGTTTAACTCCTCTCTCAAACCCTGATGGCAGCCAGAAGTCCATTAGAAATAAAAGAACTGCAGGATAACACTAAATGTGTGAATAAAGAGAAATCTAAAAAAACACAGAGTTTATGAGTGCAGATCAGCAGGGTTTGGAGCCAAAGGTACCCTAATAGCTTCTAGCTTCTAGAGCCGCAAGGGGCCCCTTTGATGCTGGGCCAACAGTATTTACCTTGCAGGAAATGTAACCAGAATTTTTAAGCTAAGTCAGATTTAAAGCCAAAGGCGACTAATATAAATGACGGAGCATGCAGAGAGCAGGTTCTGAGCACTTCCCCTGGGTTTTGGTCTGGTTATATTAGACAATCCTACAAAAACACAAATATTCAATTTGCTAAAACAATGGTGTGATTATATAATGGTTATTTCCCGCGTTATACATTAGCCCAGATGGAGATCTTATAAGATTAATGCAGTGTTTGACTTTATAGTGGTGATTAAATTGCAATAATTGCCAGCTCACATTCGTGTGAACCCTGTCTGGTTTATCTTGGCCACGAGTCAACATCATTGTATAAAAAGAGTTAGTAACAGCAGCAGTTGAGAAAAAATGTTCACTAAGGCGCTGAGTTATGAAAAGTGCAACTGGGATATGCTAACACATTTCAAGTATGTGTTAGCAATTAATTTTCTACATTTTTTTAAATGGGAAGGAAAGCTTGAATCACTGGGGGGTGCCCAATGTTAGGCTCCCCCCCCCCCCAGTGATTATAATCACTTACCTGATACCACTTACCTGATACTATTAGCAGAAACTGCACCGGCCCAGGGTACTTCTGTGTGAACTATTCTCTTCTTCCTGTCTTGTTTCTTTAAAATCCCAGGCCAATGCATGCAAAGTTAAGTAAAAAATGGCTTTTTTTGTTAAAGTTCAGCTTTTCATTCTACTGTGCATGCGCACTCAGTATGAAGACAGAGGCAGGAACAGCATCGGTCACTGCTATGTGCCCCGGGCCAGGACAGTTTTCTGCTAACAGGAGCACCGGCCTGGGGTATCAGGTAAGTCATTATAATCACTGGGGGGGTGACATATATTCAGGGGCGCTTCTGCCATTAGGCGGCAGAAGCGCCCCAGTTACCAGGGGCGGCAAAAAGGCGCTCCTGGTAACTTTAAGAGCTGCACTAGCAATCTCACCGCCCCCGGACCCGCCCTGCGCTCAGAAGGTAAGCACTGGGGAGCGGGGGGGGGGGACGGCATCCAGGAGCCGCCTCAGGCGGCGATATGTCCAGAATCGTCCCTGCATATATTTGGCAACTCCCAGTTACTGTACCTTTCCTTTAAGACATTTCTGACAAGAACAAACAAGGGCTGCTGTTGTTTTCTAAATGCCCTTTATGACACTGCATAGAATACAATCTTTGTACTATAGGTATGGAATCTGGGGTTTTCCATATAAGGGGTCTTTCTGTAATTTGGATCTCCATACCTTAAGTCTACTCTGAAATCATTTATACATTAATTAAACCCAATAGTCTTGTCACCAAAAAGGATTAATTAGCAGTACAAGGTACTGTTTTATTATTACATTGTTATTATTATTATTGTTATTATTATGTTTGCACATTCCATGTTCCCAAATCTAACCCTTCTGCTTGTCAGCCCTCCTTTTTCAATTTCCTACTCTCTTACCTTCTGCCAACCTCCCTACCTTTCTTTCACGAATTCGAATCCCGAATAGCAAAAATTCAGATTGGAAACAAAAATTTCGCGACTTTTTCTTCGCCATCGCGACTTTATCGTATTTTGAGCGGCTATTACGTCGCTGTCGCGACTTTATCCTTTTGAACGATCATAAACGCCGGAAAAACCTTTCTGACTTTGCATGATTTTGGAAGCCTCACAGAGGAATAAATGGCACTGTGCAGCTCCAACCTGGCCCAAGGAAAGTCACGATACTGAAGCTTGAATGAATCTGAAACTTTCGTACTCGGCACAACAATACGATTTTTTCGCGACAGCGACGAAAAAGTCGCGAAAAATATTCTGTAATTTATAGGGGGTTAGTGGAACTTGGTCTCTACACTTATACCTGTCCCTATCACACTACTCAGCGTTGTCAGTGCTTTATACATAAGTTCTGTCCATTTTAAAGGATTTTTTGTCAGTTGTTTTTATAAAAGCTGGGTATCTACTGTATAGTGCTGTTGTAAATAAGTGGCACTTTATAGGTAAAGATTTACATACATACAAGTTACTTAAATTACTGTGTAAGTTACGCAAGTCATGTAAGCTTACAGTTCCCCACTGGGCAGCCCCTTGTTTCATTATTTGACCAGACCCCTGGCAACAGTCCCTCATAACCCCTTGATGGCAGCCCTCTACCTTCTCTCCCTCTCCCTTTGCCTTTATCTTTTTCTCTGATTCTCTTCAATTCAACTTTCTTTCCCTCTTCTTTCACATTCTGCATTATTCTCCCTTTCTGCCACTCTGCAGTTCCATCTTTTGCCCCTTTTTAACATATTTCGCCTCCTTTCTTTCCCCCTCTATCCACCTTGTGTCTCTTTAACAGATATCCATTTTTTACCCCCTCCGCCTTATAGCTTTCCCATTAGCATTTGATTGTTCTCCTCATGTAGCAGAATTGATATTATCATACATTATAATGGTGAACAAAATAATGCCTATATTAAAAAAGCTCTACTTACCAGAACCAATCCCTTGTGCTGCAGAAATATCTGTCTAATCCAACAATATTGCAGAAATTTAGAGTAAAAGCTCTGTGGGCAAAGAACGTCCTTGCTTCTGTGTCTCTTAACATGTGCCATCCAATCTTTGTTATTGTGTATGTTTTGTTACTGTGCATATTTATTGCAAGGTTTGTCTTCCTGTTTTGTACTGCCTTGTAATAATGCATTAAAGGTTGGATTGACACACTGTGTGCATTTGCAGTAGATACAACTTGGAGCAAAGTAAATATAGGGATTGGCGTCCAGAAACTGCACTTTTCACAGTCACCACATGAGCAAATGAGGTTTATACTGTACATATATACATCGAGTGCACTTGTGTGCCTTACAAGTATTTGAAAGTGATACCATCAACAGCTGGGGTTTGGATCTGCAGGAAAATAGATGCATTTTTTAAAAAAAAAACATTTATTGAATATCACAATTGTTTTATATATTTATATACATTTTTTTTCATACACATGGATATAAAATGCCATATATTTCTAATACACAAATCTAAAATGAACACAGTATTCTTTCTCCTTTATAGGGCATGTATGTGTACTGAAGGATATTTGTGTGCTTCTGCTCTGTGGCCTCTCTAGAGATCAAGGTCTGAATGTACATAAAGCTTTGCTTCTGTGTTGCTTTAGTTTAGAATTTCGGATGAGTATCAAATACTGGAACACTTTTATGTGCATAATTTCTTCCATCTGTTACTTTTAATGCCCCATATAAATCCAGTCAGCAGTATGGGATTAAACTAACAGTAATTTATAGATGTTATAGTGTGTCTTTAAAAACTGAGCCTTTTATGAGCTCCCTAAAGAACCACGCGTTGAGCCTTCAGCTGAAATTCTGGTTTTTCTGCGAATCCCCCCAGCGTTAGAGAAGTAATGGTGATAGGTGATATTAATCTATGATAGGAGACAAGTCAACTGTATGGGGAATATCATATGGGGACTAAAGTTTATGTTTCTAGGAGGAAGTGCAATAGCAAGAGACTTTTTCTGAACAGTTTGGCATGAGTCCTACATGGAGGAATAGCTATCCCTAATTTTCTTACTTCTTAAAAGTAGAGAATATTAGCCACTCGCACTGTATAAGCAAAATTATTTTTGTCCTGTTTTTGGTGTCCTGCAGAAGTCTTTTTGGTCAAGTATGCATGCATTTAATCCCTCATAAAATAATATACTGTCTTAAGGTGGCCATAAATGTAGCAACAACGATCTTTCGTGGGATCATTGGTTGCAGGACGATTCAGCCCCTCCACTTACATTCAAGGCTGAATCATCAGATATGGAGGTAGAAACAACAGAAATTCTACCGCCACCCGCGGATTCAGCCCTGAACGTAGATTTTGCTCGGGTGCCTTCAATGGAAGGATTGAAGGCGCCTGATCAAAATTTTTTAATCTGGGCGATCGATGAGTCGACCAATATCTGCAGCCTTTTGCGATATCGGTCGCCTCTTCGAGCACGTACCGTATATCGTAGGAAAATGGTATAGCCAGCTTTAGAAGTCTCAGTCTCTTTATGAATTTCAACATGCACTGGCAGGAGTAAAAGCAGCTCTGGACAATCAGGCAAGTGGGCCTGGACTGGGATTCCAAACAGCCCCGCTTTGCCCACTAAATAGTGATTGTATTACAGCAGCCCCTCTGGCATTTGCCAGAATCCACAGATTGCCAGTCTTTATGGCATGTTGAGAAAGAAAAGGAAAAAGATTGACAGCTTCTTGTCACTTCCTGTGCTAGAATGTGGCCATCATCATGTGCTGACAGTTGTATGGTACCCAGTTAGAGTGCATTTTACTGAAATACACAGAAAGAGGGCCATTACTGGTAGTAGTCTTACTCCAGAGGAGCCCCTTTTTGAGAAGAGAATTGGGCGTCCCTATACAATGCAACGAGCTGCCATCATCTGCTAGGGACACAATACAAAACCTTTCAGTGATTAGATTAGCTGTAGTGCCTGTATATACTGTATTCCTTCTGTAATGACGCTTTCAGCAGGATTTGAAGAAATACCTATGTATTGACTGATCAAGCATTTACTTGCATTGTTCATCCCTGACAAATGTTATTTGCTTAAAAATGTTTTGTTGATTATTCAACTTATTCCTTTTGCATGTGGAATGTGGATTGATATTTCGGGAGGTTTCGCTGCTGGATGGCAGTACTGTTCTGTGACAGGTGGAACTGTGCATGAAACTGATGGATGAATAAATGACAAACACAATGGTTGTATGAATAAAGAACTCCCCTACCTGGGACAAATGATACCATTATGAGGGTTCCTTTTCATTTATAGCCCGCATAGCTTTGATGTTTCACCAGCTGTCAGGTGTATGAGATCCTCCACCTGGCGACCAGAGGACCCCAGTTCTCATGAGAGTCTCTTATTCAGAGACAGACGACATCACTAATATTTTAACCTTTAGCTATATAGTACTGGCACATTGCACAGATTTTTACAAATATTGTTCATCAGTCCTTGCCTTATTGGAATTTATGATCTATGTTCCCTAGCAAATGCACCCACACTGGCTAAATATCTTTTGGAGCTTAATCTGCCTGTCGGTTTTTCAGAACAGATAGAGAATGCAGACATATAACCACCTGCAAGGTTTAAAAATGCCTGCCAAGGTTTCAGCATTCTGAATCCATTCTGGTTCATTCTGACCCCTGAATTGGACCAATCCCTAACTGTCACTTCATTGCCCCCCATCCGATATCATCATCCTAACCTTTCAAAGGAGAACTATACCCCCAGGCTATAAAAGCCCCCTTGACTAGCACTGCCTTGACCCCCCCTCACCTCTCCCTTATTGCATAGTTTCTAACTATTAAAACTGTCCCTATCGCTAACCCCAAGCTAAAAGAGAAGAGTAGCGCAGCCGCGTACCTGGCCGGCATCTTCCCCACAACTGAACAGTCTTTGGGTCTCACTGCTGACACAGACCCTGCTCGAGCATGCGCAGTTTAACCAGATTTCCTGCTACCTACAACTGCACATGCTCAAGCAGGGTTCATGTTGGCAGTGAGACCTGAAGACTGTTCAGTTGTGGGGAAGATGTCGGCCAGGTAGGCAGCTGCGTTACGCTGCTCTTTTAGCTTGGAGTTAGCGATAGGGACAGTTTTAAAAGTTAGAAACTTTGCAATAAGGGAGAGGTGAGGGGGGTGCTAGTTAAGGGGGCTTTTATAGCCCGGGGGGTTATAGTTCTTATTTAAATGTCATCATCTGCCCTCTTAGTAACATCCACCCCTTCCCCTGATAGCACTCTCCAGATACAAATACGAGTGGTGGTTATGCTATGGCCAGAGTTTCCACCTTTACTTGAAAAAAATATTAGCCTTATAATATATTTTAATATTTTGGGATTAAGCATGATTTTTGCCAGTCAGGTCAGTAAAATACTTCTCAAGTGGCAACCATAACCACAGGGCATTGCCTGGCAGCAATGCCACTGTGCTGACAACCTCCCAGCGCCATAGGGCACTCGCACTCCGTGCTCCCAGTATTAGATGCATATTAAGGCCTTTTTGTTACCCCTTGACCACAGCCAGGCTGCTCTGCCTTATCCATTAGCCCTGTAAATATTGCGGTATTCACAAATGACTCCTTCCTAGGCCACAATTATTAATGTACAATTAAAAACATATGATTGTACAGACCACAAACAGACAAACTGCCTTAGCATATATATTATAGCATATAATATTTATACTCATTTCTACGAACAGTAGGGATAATGCATTGTAGGTTGTGCTTTTAAGCTATTATTTGTAAATTATTTATTTATTTGGTAAGGTTTCAGGACCAGCTAGACTTCCTTTAGAAATTGACTTGTGGGAGCCTGTACTAGTTGGAGCAGCCATTTTTGATAAGATGGAGGGGGCTCTTGAGACAGTACTAAATGTTGGCTTTCAGGGCCTAGTAATGCCAGGACCCAGACATTTTGGTTGGCATGTGGCAAGGATGCTAACATCAAAATAAAACAGCTTTATTCATTCCTGAAGACAATGTGTCATTCTGAGCGAAGTAGATCAGCAGATAACAACAGACCACAGTGTTTCACGATACAATGGCCCTAGCAATATAGGTTGGGTGTCACAGGATCAAGAACCAAGCTGGGCTGGAATGAGGCAGGGTTAATACAATTGTACAGCCCAATATGGTCTAAATATAGTCCAGAAAATTGAATATATAAACGCTCAGCCTTACTGCTCACACGGCACGATGCGTCAATCCCCAACAGCCCACCGCCTGGCTTTTTGGAATATCACAGAAAAAGAGGAGAGCACCTTCACGTAGATGAACTTCTTCAGCCTTTATTCAAACCACAGCACACTGAGCGTGAAGCAGTGCGTCTGCGTGAAGGTGCTCTCCTTTTTTTCTGTGATGGTCTAAATATATTTAATAGCCCATCCTTGAAACTTCTATAGATGAATATTCTATGTAAATCCCATAGTTCAAAACTGAGCCAATACTCTATACCTAAGTATGTGTTGCATATAAACGAGGCACCAGACATGAAAAGCATTATTCATAAAGTCCACATGTTTAAATAATGCATGGAATAAAAACACTGACCATGCTGTGTATTCGACAGGAAGCCACATGAGGCCACAACTGGGTTGGTGCAATGTCTTTTTTCTTAATATCTGTATTTTCATGGCTAAGCTCAATTTGCTTGTGTCCCTGTCTGACCTGAGTGCCTTTTGAGCTACTAAGAAATAATAGAAACCAGGTTAGCAAACTTAATTTGATTAGTTAGAGGATGCTGGATCTGGGAGTCAAAATGATAAGGAATTAGATTTGGCAATACATATATTTCTGATGCTACATATAAAATAGACATATCTCTAATGCTACATATGAAATAGACATATCTTTAATGCTACATATGAAATAGACATATCTTTAATGCTACATATGAAATAGACATATCTCTAATGCTACATATGAAATAGACATATCTTTAATGCTACATATCATATCTCTAAAGCTACATGTGAAATAGACATATCTCTTATACTACTCATAATAAACAGGCCCGGATTTGTGGAGAGGCCACAAAGGCCCGGGCCTAGGGCGGCAGAAGTTTAGGGGCGGCATGCCGCCCCGCCGCAAAAAAAAATTAAATTTGGCTCCCATACGGAGCAGTCGGGACCTCTCCCCACTGCTCAGTATGGGAGTTTAAAGGAGCGCATGTGCACTGGGGGTCGCGCTTTCGCGCATGCGCACTGGGGGTCGCGCTTTCGCGCATGCGCACTGGGGGTCGCACTTTCGCGCATGCGTACGGGTGGGGAGGGGGCGATCGACAGGGGCGGCCTCGGGGCGCCCAAAACAGAAATCCGGCCCTGATAATAAACCAAAATAGTATATAGTGTATTTGTCAAAGGTCAGTGATGTTATTGATAGTTATAAGGTGCTAGAATTTTCTTTAGTACTGAGCAAGTCAATTCAGCCCCAGTAAATAATTACCCATACGCATAGCCTCTATTATCAAGCCTAAAATAAAACATCTCCACATAATCCAGGTATATTTATCCAGATTTGTGGAAAGACTGAAGGCAGGGCAACCAGAATTTAAAGAGGGGGTTGCAAGCATCAGCCTGCTGCAGACTATAGTATTGGTGAGGGTGATGCCATTAACACTAGAGGGACATATACAGCATATCTATTTAACACTATGGGGTTTGTAATGACTCTGATCTATACAAATGTAGTTACCCTTTTTAAAAATCTAAGGCTTTAAGTATTATAAATGCACTATACCCAGTGCCATGCAGCTGGGGCTTATTAGTGTACCTTTATAAAATCAAAGCTCTTGAAAAGGCACTCCCATGACAGCTCCCTAGTACTTGCAATGTGTACAAACTTGAGGGTACAGACTTCAGCTCCAGCAGACAATGAGCTGTGTGCCAGGACCTGTCAGTTCTAGAACTCTGGGACTGTTTAGTTACTGATTGCAACACTTTCTTTCTGAGCCACAGGAGGCTGCATGAGTGTTTATGTTGAAATAATCTTAAAGATTCTCTGCAACCTCTGACTCCTCTGATTCCTCCTCTAACTTCATTAAGTCAAGTGCCAGTAATCTTGTAATAAAGTGCCTTTATATAAGCCAGCCTCTTCCTGCATCCTTGTCAACTGTAGTCATCTAGCCTGAGTTGCTGAATTCTGCTTGGTTCCTTTTTGTTCTTACAGTATATCGATATGTAGGGGTCAGTCCTTGGTCCTTTGCTTTTTAACTTGTTTATTAATGACCTGGAGGTGGGCATAGAGAGTACTGTTTCTATTTTTGCTGATGACACTAAATTGTGCAAAAAAGTTCCATGCAGGATGCTGCCGCTTTGCAGAGCGATTTGACAAAATTAGATAACTGGGCAGCAAACTGGAAAATGAGGTTCAATGTTGATAAGTGCAAAGTTATGCATTTTGGTAGAAATAATATAAACGCAAACTATCTACTGAATGGTAGTGTGTTGGGGGTATCCTTAATGGAGAAGGATCTAGGGGTTTTTGTTGATAACAAATTGTCTAATTCCAGGCAGTGTCATTCTGTGGCTACTAAAGCAAATAAAGTGCTGTCTTGTATAAAAAAGGGCATTGACTCAAGGGATGAGAACATATTTTTGCCTCTTTATAGGTCCCTGGTAAGGCCTCACCTTGAGTATGCGGTGCAGTTTTGGGCTCCAGTCCTTAAGAGGGATATTAATGAGCTGGAGAGAGTGCAGAGACGTGCAACTAAACTGGTTAAGGGGATGGAAGATTTAAGCTATGAGGTGAGACTGTCGAGGTTGGGGTTGTTTTCTCTGGAAAAGAGGCGCTTGCGAGGGGACATGATTACTCTGTACAAGTACATTAGAGGGGATTATAGGCAGTTGGGGGATGTTCTTTTTTCCCATAAAAACAATCAGCGCACCAGAGGTCACCCCTATAGATTAGAGGAACAGAGTTTCCATTTGAAGCAGCGTAGGTGGTTTTTCACGGTGAGGGCAGTGAGGTTATGGAATGCCCTTCCTAGTGATGTGGTAATGGCAGATTCTGTTAATGCCTTTAAGAGGGGCCTGGATGAGTTTTTGAACAAGCAGAATATCCAAGGCTATTGTGATACTAATATCTACAGTTAGTATTACTGGTTGTATATATAGTTTGTATGTGAGTGTATAGATTGGTTAGTATAGGTTGTGTGCTGGGTTTACTCGGATGGGTTGAACTTGATGGACAATGGTCTTTTTTCAACCCTATGTAACTATGTAACTATGTAACTATGTAGTTGTAGGGACCCATAGGGTAAACATTCCCCTATGGCTGTAAACCCCACTTCCTATTTTATGCTGTTACTGGGCAAAGAGCCATATAACTAGTTTATCCTTTGTACTTATGCCTTATTGGTTATTTGGTTGACCAATCCCTTTACACTCTCAAATAGTGTTTGGCAAAGGGGTGGGTCTACCTCTTTGGCTGCCTCTGGTGTCTCAGGTGGAAGGTCCCAAACCGGTGGCATCCTCTCTTGTTGTCATCAGAGTGTACTACTGCTATAACATCTGCATTTGTGAGTATATGAGCTAACCCTGTGCACTAATTGTCTTTGACAATAAACCAGTTATCATTTGTTCATAAGCAAGAACCTTCTGATCCTTGACCTGCATCAGTATAAGTCTCCACTACAATCCCTAACTCAGTTTATTAATAGGGTTGGCTCTAGGCTGTATTAATTTATCCTTGGACTTACAAAGGATTTCTATAATTTCAAAAACTATACGGTTATGCACAAGGGCATCTCTAGTATTAATTATGACAGTGGCATTGTACATCTTAACTAGCAGTTGTGTAAAGTTCTCCCTAATCCCTAATTTCAGCCATTCTTAATAAGTATAACCACTAAGAAACATCAGATTTATATTTGGAGCTACGCGAGGCACTCCTCCCTTCACCTGTGCCCTCCCCAATTCAATTGATGAATGGCACTGATTTGATTTGTTAGGTCCTAATTATTCTAAAACCTGGCAGGGCCATATTTACCATATAGGCACTGTTTAATTAAAAAGTTAAATTGAGTCTAGTCCAAGAAAAAGCTAATTTCATATTCCCTACTTTAAAAATTAGGGATGTTTTTTAACAGGACTTGACCAAATCCAAGGCCCTAAACTAGACTTGTGGCCACATGAACAAGGAGATTAATTTTTTTTAATAATCTCTTTATTTAACAATTTTTTTACATATTGATTGGTAACAATATTGGTGACATGGGTAACGATACATCTCACTATAAATGAGAAAAGAGGGGTTATGATGGAAATGGATAGTGTATATAGTGAGAGGTGATACGTTGAATCCGGAGAAAGGGGGGCATCCAGGTAAAAGTCAGGGAGAGTCATTTGTATCCGTTATGGATTGGTGTTGGAGTTCTTGTGTTCTGAAAGATGTCCAGGTGTCCCAGATTTCTTGATGTTGGTCAATCGAGTCCGATAATATAGCAGCAAGATAATGCATAGTATGAATATATTCCATTCCGGTTTTTAGTTGAGAAATAAATGTGGGGCCAACCAGTTCAAAGTGATCATCCAGGGTTCTGCAGCTACGAACTGCAGTGTCAATTTGTTCTGGGTTTTGGTTAATTTTTTCGAGGGTAATGAAAATAATGCCAGCTCAGGGTCTGCCGTGATGTCTGTTTGTAACACCTGGGAGATGAGTTGAGACCAAAAAGTTTCCACTATAGGGCAGGACCACGAAGAATGGAAATAGTTTCCTTGCGTTATACAACCCCTAAAGCACATTGGTGAATGGAGATTTTTTTTTAATGTTCATCTTTGAATGTTGTACAGAGTAATATTCTGAGATAATTTGCAGTTGGTCTTTTTTTCTTATTATTTGTTGTTTTTTTTTATTATTTAAATTTTTGTGAAACTCTTCAGTTTGGAATTTCAAGTTATCTGGTTGCTGGGGTTCAAAATACCTTAGCAACCAGGGAGTGGTTTGAAACTTATTTGAAAAATAAGTACAGGTATCGGACCCCTTATCCGGAAACCCATTATCCAGAAAGCTCCGAATTACGGAAAGCCTGTCTCCCATAGACTCCATTATAATCAAATAATTAGGATTTTTAAAATTGATTTCCTTTTTCTCTGTAATAATAAAACTGTACCTTGTATTTGATCCCAACTAAGATATAATTACTCCTTATTGGATGCAAAACAATCCTATTGGATTTAATTAATGTTTTATTGATTTTTTAGTAGACTTAAGGTATGAAGATCCAAATTACGGAAAAAACCCTTATCCGGAATACCCTTGGTCCCGAGCATTCTGGATAACGGGTCCTATACCTGTACTAAAAAGTAGAAATCTGTAAAATTATAGCCTCACAAAGCAGTAGCCGTTTGGCTGCTGGGGTCAGTGACCCCCATTTGAAAGTTGTAAAAAGGTTGAAAAGGAAGGCACATATTTTAAATACTATAAAAAATAAATAATGAAGACCAGTTGAAAAGTTGCTTAGATTTGGCCATTCTAAACACACTGAAAGTTTACTTAAAAGTGAACCACCCCTTTAAGTTACAATTTGTAACCGGTTTAACCAGCAAAAGCTGCATGACCTAGTATTCAGACAGATATAAACATGCGAACAATGGTGCATTGCACAAGGGTTATTCTTGTAACTGTATTCTTTGCTACTTTTATCTCAGGCAAAATTGATACCCACGTTCTGTCTTTAAAGGGAAATATATGTGGTTTAACCAGATTTTATACATATAGCGTACTGTCTTGTGGAATTTATTATAATATTATTTTCTCACTATTTTTTGGAGCCTCATTAGGTAGAATAATAATAAGGGGGAATAATGCAGTTCCCTGCCATTTCTTTTGCACAGCAATGACCCAGTTCTACGACAGAATGGGAACAGTGTGTGTCCTATTTCTTGTGCTGCAAAGAAAAACTGCTTGCTCATGTTTTCTGCTTATTAAACAGACATTTTCTGGTTTGCAGCTTTGTTTTCTGAATTAAGCTTCAGAGGTGAAATAGAATGTGTGTAGAGGTGGCATAACACCATGCCACTGGGTTTTTTATTGTTTAAATGTTTTTTAGTAGCATTATGGTTTGGTAATTCAAATTAGTGAAAGGCTTACAGTTCCTTACCTGTTTTCCAGAAACCTGTTACGCAGAAAGCTCTGAATATCAGAAAGGCCATCTCCCATAGACTATATTGTAATCAAATAATTCACATTTTTTTTTACAAAAAGAGGTTCCTCTTCTCTGCAATTATAAAATAGTACCTTGTACCTAATGGTTACTAAGCTGCATGAATCCAAATTGGTGGCAAAACAATCCTATTGGGTTTATTTATTGTTATGGAAAACCACAGGTCCAGAGGAGTTTGGATAACCGGATGGGGCGGTGCAGCGTGCGATGCAAAACGGCACGACGCAAAACTGATCGCGTACCCCAATCGTTGCGCCCTACGCAGCTGCCTCTTCTGCCTACCCCTAGTTCCGGCCCTGGATAGTATTAACAGGTAGTTTTTCGGGTTTACTATCAGGACCGCCATCAGAAATCATGGGGCCCCTCACATCAAAATTTTCTGCCCCCCCCAATGGCCCCTCCCATCAGTACAAAGGACACACAGACAATGGTAGCCAGGACCCCCTAAAAGATTGGTAGCCAGGGCCCCTTAAAACATGGCCAGTGGAACTGTAAACTTAATCAGGGGACTTTTTCCTTCTTTGTAGTCTTCTTCCTTCTTATGCCTTCTCCGGCAAGATCCTTCCGGGATGGTGCCTCTTCACTTGTGTTCAGGTTGCACCCCATGCGTACTGACATCACACGAACACACGGGGCCACCAATGGATTTCCTGCTGACCACCAATGACAGGGCCGGTAACTGATTAAAGGGGGCCAGAGCTAGAAAACTGTAGCACGCCCCCTTAAAAGCGAGAATCTTCCAGGCCCAGGATGACTGTCCCCCCTGTGCCCCCCTGATGGCAGCCCTGGTTACTATATCCAAGTGCAGCACAAGATGTTTGCCTAAAAAAGTAAGTTCCGGTAGCAGTTATTTTTCCTTGAACAATCATAAAATATATGACATTCCTAAACAATGACACTGCTGTTATTAAAACAGTATATTAGCCCTTGGCTGGGACATGACAAGACAGTCTGCATTCCATGATTGATTGCAATAGCACATCAGATAATGGATGTATCTTTCGTAATGGCCTTCTTTAGTTTATCTTACGTGTGGTGTCAAATGAAACTTATGTTCCAAACGCTTCTGTAACACCAAATACCACTCCTTAGCCAGCTATGTAATGATGAATGAGTGGTTGTATTCTGCTCTTGCAAATGGAGCTGTATAAAGTCACACTGATTGAATGCTTACCTGTCTGACTGATTTGAGAGGAATCAGCACCATTGCTGTTTGTGACATGAAAATACACCAGTGAAAATGCTAATTACCAGCCATCTTGCTGTTAACATACAGAGATTATTATGAAATTTTGGCTTCATGATATTACATTGTAATCAGCTGTGATTCTGGGGCAGCAGCCCGATGCCACCCCCTCTCTCCTGCTCCATGCTTACAACTGTCGGAGCAGGTCCAGAGGGGGCCACATTGCTAGTGCAGAGAGCACTATTTCATTTAAAAAAATGAACAAATAAATAAGGTTGAGGAGACTGCCTCACACAGACAAAAGCAAACAAAAGGAATTCTGGGAATGAAAATTCAGCTCTTAAAGTTACCAGAGGTGGTTCTTTGCGCCCTAGGCAACATGGCTGGCCACCCCCTCCCCCCGCGTGTGCGTGAACAGGCGAATGAACGCGCAAATGTGTGTCATTTAGGGGGGAGCGCAGCATGTAAAGTGCTCCTGGGGGAGCTTAGGAAATCAGCGGTGGGGGAAAGAAATCCCGGACTAGGAGTTGGCAACAGAGGTAACTGCCTAGTGCCCTGTCACTGTAGCGCCCTAGGCAGGTGCCTCTTTTACCTACCCCTAGTTCTAGCCCTGCTGCCACTTGAGGCAAGGTTCTCACCTTGCCTCGTGGCAGGAGCAGCCCTGATTGTAATCAAACATCTGGGGGGGATACTGCCTGTTTAGTTCTCTGATCGAAAAACTTTGTTTAAAGCAGTGCTGTCCAACTGGCGGCCCGTGACCCCCTCTGTGTGGCCCCCCACCTGTCTGGCTGCTTTGATGGCTTACTCTTGTGTAAGCTTTAAATGGTATCAGTACTGAGATTAACTGCCCCCCTGCATGGTTCACACCTCAGATTCAGGCTGTAATCCCCCTGTATTGTTTAAAAATGTAATCCCCTGTGGTTTTCACACCTTTTAATCCCGACATTGTTCACCCCCTGCATTGTTCACACCTCAGGCTCAGGCTGTAATCACCCACATTGTTCCCCTGTTCACACCTCAGACACCCACAAATAAACCCTGCACACTACAAAAAGAACATATACTGAGGTGGTACTGCAATTAAAAAGTTTTTTAATATATAGTTATTGTGCAGACTGTAGGAGCAGTGCCAGCATTGTGTCACTGCATACTGCCTGTGTGGGCCATACACACAGGCAGCATAGGGCAGGCAGAGTATGGCACACACAGGCAGGATAGGGCAGGCAGAGTATGGCACACACAGGCAGGATAGGGCAGGCAGAGTATGGCACACACAGGCAGCATAGGGCAGGCAGAGTATGGCACACACAGACAGGGTAGGAAAGACAGAGTATGGCACACACAGGCAGGGTACAGTAGACAGAGTATGGCACATACAGGCAGGGTAGGAAAGACAGAGTATGGCACACACAGGCAGGGTAGGAAAGACAGAGTATGGCACACACAGGCAGGGTAGGACAGACAGAGTACGGAACACACACCCAGGATAGGGCAGACAGAGTATGGCACACACAGGCAGGGTAGGAAAGACAGAGTATGGCACACACAGGCAGGGTAGGAAAGACAGAGTATGGTACACACAGGCAACATAGGGCAGGCAGAGTATGGCGCACACACACAGGCAGGGTAGGGCAGGCAGAGTATGGCACACAGGCAGCACAGGGCAGGCAGAGGATGGCACACACAGGCAGGTTAGAGAAGGAAGAGTATGGCAGGTTTTTGCTGTACTACAACCATTAATATGGGTATGGTCATGTGATAACAGGGGTGTGGTTTCAAGTGGGTGTGGTTTAAAAGGGGAGTGGTCAAAACTGGCTTCCATTATCGGCACTCCACCACGTAGGCCGGAAAAATTCCGGCCCTCGGTACCACAGAAGTTGGACAGCACTGGTTTAAAGCTTCCAGCTCAAGTTGCAGAAACACAGAACATGGAGCCAGATTTACATAGATTAGATTCTCATTGGAGGATTCCTTTGCATACTAATTGAGACAATAGCCCAATAGAGCTGGACAAAGGTTTTATTGTGCAATATTACTTTAAGCATTCAACTCTGATGTTGCTGGAGTACAGCTCCCAGCATGCTTAAACCATTGACAAAATGATAGTACATGCTGTAATTTGTCATCCATGTTTACATCCCCTTTAACCAAGAGATGATCAGTCAGATAGTAGCAATGACGTAGCAATGACGTGGATGCAGGATTTGTGGGATTTGGCCAAATCCCAGCATTTTTGGAGGCTTTAGACTTGGTCATTAGGGGTTGGATTTAGTAAAATACCGAGTTATGCTTTCCTTTGCAGGGAACAGATCTGAACCTGTTGCTTTTTCAGCCTGGATAAAGAGAGCAGTTCCACTATCTAACAAGCACATACTGTACAGCATTGTCAGAGATGAAGTGAAAAATGTAGTAGTTTTTCAGAAATGTAGTTGGTTCCTTTTGTAAAGAATATAAATAATTAACAATAAACAATGAACAATCCTTGGTAGCTCTTGTGCAGTATTAGCCATGAAATAAAAATTAGGGCAGCTAACATGCCAATCTGGCTGAAGGGCTTCCTGTTCCGCATCTCTAACTTCAATGATGTAATTACTGGACTTATTATGATTATCACTGGTATGGCATATGATGAAATGTTTAAAATTTCAATTCTAAAATGGATTTTTTTCCAAAATGGAATTATAAGCAGCATCAGTGCATAATGGATACACTATACACATACATTAACATTTTTCAGTTGGCTGAAATTTGTAATTGTATTTGTTACTGGTGATGCTATTATAATCTTATTATACAAAAGAGCCATGAATATCCTATAAATGATATCCTTATAAACAGTACTTGCTGATGTCATCAGTTATAATCAGTGCTTAGTGAGGTCATTTCTGTCACATGACTTACTGTGTATATTGGAAAATATGAAGATATAGGAAGTCACCTTAGAGTTTCATGATATGTATAAAAGCATACGCCTTTCGTGCTGTACTTTTACATGGTCATGGAACTCCTTAGTGACTGGTAATAATATCCTTATATTTTACAATAGGGAATATATTATTCATTATATTAGAATATATATAGAAGCTGAAGTGGCTGCATTCTAAATATTATATAATAGAGCAGACAGACCTAGAAAGATACTCAACAATACATAGGAGTTTCAATCAATACACTGCATAAAAACATCCAACAAAATAGTTTAGGATGTTCTATTGGAAATATATGTGGCTACTAAGGTGGCCTCTCATAATAAGATGAAAAAGGTAACTTTTGTTATCTGTTGCCTTGCCTGGCTATACAGAGCCCCTAGCAGACTTAATCAAAACCCACCCACACATTTCTGGACTTATTGCACCACCAGTCCTGCCCCTGATATTAACTTGGTGCCCTGAACATAAATACAAGGGCAGGTGAGGCACCCCCATATTTCCTGGATTTAGTTAAGATGACACTATCACTGGTAAGCTGGCCATACATGGGGCAATAAAGGCTGCTGACTTGGTCCTTCTAATTTTGTCTGGTCTCATATAAAAATGATGAAAAGAAAAGTGACTAGTTAAGAGTTCAAGCTTGAGTTATTTGGCACTGGATGTGTAATGTGATGATACTGGTATTGCTGAACATGGCTGAATGAGTCACATGATTGGGCTGTAAATATAGGAGACAATACTTTTTTGAGGGAGAAAGGGTAAATAAAATAGGAAGGGAGTATGTCTATATGTTTGTTTGATTTGAAGGAACACGTTGTAGTGAGAATTAGTGATTTAAGGCTGAAGCCATGTGGGCAGAGGTTCAAATCTGCAACAGGTAAAAGACAGCTACCTTTACACCAACATTATCTATTTAATAGTGAAATGAAATGATACATTATTATTGTTATTACTACCTAGTTTGTAGCATCCAGGTTTATGAATGTAAAAGCTTCAGTTTGCCTATTTTTATAAAAACATGAAAAAGACAATTGTCATTTGTAATGGAAAGTTTTTAATCAACTTGACAAATAAAAACAAAATGAAGGAAATGGAAGCAGCATTATTGTCTAATAACTTAACAGTTGAGAATCAATATCCAAGTGTTTCGGACTTTGCAAAAAGTTCCTGAGATGCATATGTTTGGTATCCAGCAGGCCTTCCATGCATTACCCCGAGGGGTTGATTGTCCGTCCCATTTTGTAAAACGTCACCAATCTTTACAAAAGCAAATTATAGGTTTCTAAAGCACTAAATTAATATTTTTCTGGAATTCATAATGTTATGTCATAAAGTTATATATTATTATAGCCTAATGAAAATAAAAATGCATATTATTGCTTTTTGCAATGACTTTGCATCCTATTGCTATCTTGGGTAACGTCACTGGGATATACAAAACTTTTGTGATACTGATTAAGACAATTTGGTATCAATGTGCATTTTGCTAGGGTTTTTGACACCTGGCCTTAGATTCTCTAGCTATTGTGAGAAACATGAAATTGTAGATGCATCTGAAAGCCCAACTTAAAGGTCAGTTAGGGTAAGATTTATAGTAATTATGAATGTGCTATTCTAGATATTGAAGCTATGACTAAATGAAATACACTGGTGTTTCCCTATACTAGTTTACTATATATTTACTCACTTTATGAACTAACTAACAAATGTTAGACCTTCAAAAAGGGACCTTGGCCAAAGATTGGACCTTCAAGTGGGATTTCAAATAAAACTTGTTGACAACTGCTGTCACAAAATGGCACAGGAAGAATGCATGTGAAAACATCTTTATAGACATATACAGTTTCTGCAAAGCGGCACAAGGTTGTTTCTTGAACAACTGAATTTTACAGCTTGAAACCAATAAAGTACAGTGAATTAACCATTGCAAGCATGTAATGCTAACAATCTTGGCTATGCTTTACCAAGCTGCCTTTTTGCAGACCACTTTTTCTATAATATATATTTATGTGACTGTCAGCACAGCTGACTTGTCTGTGTATAAAATACTACATCTATCAGCTTGCATACCGGTTTATCAGCTGTATATAAAATCTTACCATAATGTTTGTCTGTTTCCAAACTGAAATATGGAGCCAAACCATGTAAAGACTGGAGCTTTATACAGTATCTGTGAAATGAAATCTCTCCAAGAATGTGCAAGTTGGGCAGTGTGTCTAAGATATTTCTGGGTTCAAACACCCATGGTTACCCCCATATCAACAGGAAATGTCAGCTAAGTATTTGCTGTTGCATATCTGTGACACAATTGATTGTACAGTCATCAAGCAATAGAAATGGTTGTTTTCTCACATCGTCACATACTGCTGGTATTCACAAGTCAGAGTCCTGAACTAACTTTAGTTGTGAACCATAAAACCATTTCATTTGATTTTCCCAAGGTGAAAAACACATCTACTGTCACCGATTCTCCAACTGTATGTCAGCTGGAATTGATGCTATTGATGTGGGCTGACTTGTGATGCTGCTGTTACATCGTGTGCTTTGGTTGGCTGTTGCGGTTTTGGTGCTTTTCATCTTGAGCTCCCTTTCTGTCCTTGTGCGTCTGTTATGGTTGACAAGGAACACAAACCACATGTTAGCAAACCAAAGAGACTTCATTGTGATAATATAAACTGGTACTGCTGCATTGATATAAATCCAAATTAATTTTAGGTTTATGGCTTTGTACTGCACCTAAATGTGCAGATGGAGCATCACAAAATGACCTGGATACTGCTGGGTTCCCATTCAATGGGGGAATCTCAGAACTGCTTCCATATCTGACACATTTATTAAGTGCAATGTTTGCTATGGGTCCAGAAACTAATCAGCAGGAAGCATTACTAGTCAACTGTTTAAATGCAGACATCTAATTGGTGTGATGTCTGGGCAATCATTCCATCTCTTGCATCATAATTGCAACTAGGGCATTAGTGAATGAAAATTAGTAAAGCTTTCTGCTCCTCTTTTGGGATTATATCAAGTTAAAAAGATAGAGCTACACATAATCCCATATTGGAAATACAGGTATGTACAGACTAATAGCAGTGTAAATGGGTGAGTAAATGGCACTGAATGAGGAATATGATGCCATTGGTACCGCTATACAGTACATGGTCAATGTGCCACATGGGAAGTAAATACTAAAGGCAATAGCATGTTTGAAGGAACAGGGTAAATAGAAAAGCAAGAGGAGGTGTGTGTATGTTAAGCATAATATGAAATCCAGTATAAAAGAATAAGCTGTAGTGTAAATTAGTGATAAGGCCACATGTACAATATTAACAGATTTATAGGGGCTATTCACCCACCCAAAATGTAATTTTAATCAACTTTCCAATACATATTAATTAAAGAACTAAACCCACACTTTCTGCATTTTACAATATTTATATAACAGCTAATAAGGATGCTGATATTAGTTATAATGTATTTGTATTAGTACTGTATGTTTTTATGTGATGAAGTTTAAGGATATGTTACATATATTTTATATACATATTCACTGGAAAAATCTTGCTAAAAGCTTTTAAAGCGTACACCCATGTGACAGGTTACCTAATGGAAAATGACATTTCACCGTTTCCATTTTAGTAATTCTAGTGCATTAACTTACCTATTGTACATCTTTAGGGTAACCAGAACCAGTGAAAAGATGATAATTACGCCAATAACAATGGCAGCAACTATTGCCCCAGCACCTGCAAAAAAAATTGAGATAAGCTAGCATTTGCCTTAAATACATAATAGTTTCATGTTATTCAGGTTTTACAGAAAAAAAATTGTAGAAGAAGAAATTGAAATTTATGAAAGCATTTCATACACTGACTGGACAATTTATTGTGAGAATACCCTGGCCATATGTAGACTGGCCCATTCACTGTAGTACCCACAAGCCCATTCATTCTAAGACAGGTTGTCATCAACTCCCTTAGGCTAAAAGGCTTACACTTTGGGTGAACCCAATCATTGCAAAACACATGGACTGACCCGTTTCATTGTGAAAGGGACACGTTTATCATCAAACTGTGGAAATATCATACAGGCTTCTCCCTAGAAGTTCAATGTACGATTGTGATTTCATGCCACTGAAATCCACTACAAGATCTCCACTTACTTTGATAAAGAATTTGTTCTTGTGACTTTGCTGTAGTATTTGTTGGAGATACAGTTGTGTTCATTAATTGAGGAGTCGTTGCCATGACAACTGTAACAACAAAAATGGAAAGATAACATTGAAATCCCAGGAAAAACAAATTGTGTGTTTATTTATACATTCAGACATGCAACTCCTAGAATTTGAGAACATTTTATTGAACCTGGAGTTCAAATGTTAATACCTCTGTACTTAAAACTGGTTATTATTATTATTAATGTAAATATCTGTTTCAGTTGCCAAGCTGCCACTTAAAATGATCTTTGCCACCGATCAGGTGACCCAAATCAGGCTGATATCAATGTTCAGTATTAAGTCTGCTGATATCTCTATGTGCATTATTGTAACAGCTTGTGCCAAACCTAGATTAGAGTGAAACTAAGATACAAAATTAATCCTGCTAATGAACAAAATAACTGTTATGAGCAATTGGATTATTGACAAAATCCCCTCGATTACAGAAGGTAATGTATACGCATTGCACAGATATGCACAGATAGGGGGGACACAATGTAGGCTCACACTACTGCAAGTAATGTAATGTAAATAAACATACATGATCTGCCCCTTCATACATGTGTACAAAGATTCATGGAAATAGCACTATGGGGTTAATGAAACCACACTGCCTAAGGCTTAGAGGGGCGTAAAGCAAAGAGAGAAGCAGAGGGAATGATATGAGAAGTCCCGGTAGGAAATGAGAGCCATTACAAACAAAAGCATGGTATAAGCCATAGATTGTGAGGAATAGTATGTGGTGCATAGAAGGCTATGAATGGGAAGGTTTATAGACTGTGAGGAGCTGAAGCTGGAATACTGAAGGTCAGCAGGACTAGGGCGAGTATGCTAAATAGGAAATGGGCACCGTTTCTGGAATGAGCGAGAGACTTGGATTTGGCTAGGGAAGATAAAATGACAACAGAGATTTTATTCACAAGTATAATAATATAACATAATACTCTTATTACTCCAAATATATTATTTCGCTAAAAGCATTTATTTTATCATTAATGATAATAATTTAAAATATAATTACAATACAGCATAGTGCATTGTTTCAGGTACAAATACCCATGCTATTTATGACACTATCCCTTTAGGTATTATGCTAAGATATAAAGTTAGGGCACTGATTCAGATAAAGTACAAAAGGTTTGCAAAATAAGCAACTATTAAACAATAACAAATATATAAGTTTCAAGAGAGGGTAGGATTTTTTTAGCAAGACGGAAAATACTGGAATAATGAAAATAGATCCAGGGACTGGTTCAATTGCCGTTGGAATTTTTTTTAAATTTCTGAGATCTGAGTTTTGAATTTTATAGGCATATGTTTTTTGTCAGCCTCAGCTACCAGGTCCAGGCTATGATCCAAAATAGGCCATAGCTTTTCAAGTACAGAGAAAAAGCCCCCAACAGCCCACTAAATAGTGACTGTCTATGGCAAGAATCCCCAACCTTTTTAACCTGTGAGCCACATTTAAGTGTAAATAGAGTCGGGGAGCAACACAAACATGAAAATTGTTCCTGGGGGTGTCAAATAAGGGCTATGATTGGCTATTTGGTAGCCCCTATGTGGACTGGCAGCCTACAGGAGGTTTAGGTTGGCAGTACACCTGTTATTATGCTATTATGCAACCACAATTTCCCTTCAAACCAGCAATCTTAAAATAACTACCTGCTTTGAGGCCACTGGGAGCAACACCCAAGGGGTTGGTCAGCAACATGTTGCTCCTGAGCCACTGGTCGGGGATCACTGATCTATGGCATCTTACAGCAGCCCCTCTGGCATTTGCCAGAATCCACAGATTGTCATTCTGGGCCTGGTAGCTGATATGTTGCCATGTTATGTAACTCAGTTCTCACAGTGGCAAAACATAATCATGCATTTTCTATACCAGTCATAATACCCTGTGATAAATATTTAGATGTTAATATATATTCTGTAAAATTCATGTAGAGATCTCAGTATTTTTCACCTATGCATATGCTTGAATGCATGAAACCTGACAAATACTTGAAGGGGCTTCAAACCCAGGGGCACTCCTGCCATGAAGCAAGAGGAGAATATTGCTTCGGACAACAGTGCCCCACAGGCTACCAGGGGTGGCAAAAAGCCACTCCGGTTACTTTAAGAGCAGAAAATAGGAATTTCTGCTCTCTCTCTCTCTGTGCCCCCCCCCCAACCCGTTCCGAAGCACTGAATTACAGGCCCCCAGGGGCAGCATCAGAAAGTCTGCCTCAGGGCAGCCAGGGACGCAGAACCACCCCTGTATAAACACTCCATAAAACTGTACTGCTGTGCCCTCTATTTTTGTATGGTAGATGACCAAAAACTTCATTACAGATGCAAGAGCATTCACTAATAAGAATGCTACTTACTAGCACTATTATAAAGAAACAAAGATATGCACACATACAGCTCCCATGGCAGAATTCTTATGCCAATACACACATTACTCAAACACAAGTTCAATCCTGTAATTGGAATGAATACGTTTTATATTTAAATCTTGTATGTAACTTTGTAAAAATATGTATTAATCACTTTATAACCTTTATAACCAATCCCTTGCAGCATAACAGATGTGCTTTTGATTGTAAGATGCAGATACAAAGACACAGTTCTTTTTTTTTTTTTTTTTTTTTTTGCAATAACCTCAAAATTGTACTTCTTAATGCCAAACAACTTTGGTTTTACTTTGTGTAAAATGTTTGCAAGAGAAATTTAAGGCCTCTTAGATTCTGGCTTTTCATCAGTATAAATATTTATATCCCCATAACCTGATGAAGGGAGTCATTGTGTGTATCCTGTACGCGGCCTGCTGACAGCATGGGACTTCAGAAACCATCTCTGCGCTATGTTAAGGGGTCAGTGTTTTTGCCCCACAGCTCAAGTAGATAAATAATCTTTCATCCACAAATCAATAGATTCTAGATCACATGTGAGAATGCTGGATTCTGAGCAGAGCAGAGTGCTGTAAAGTGACTGTGACAGACAGGTGGCTGAAAATATCATCTCACTTGCGCTATCTATTCATTAATATGAACGTACCTACACTTTATTTGCAATGCTACATTCCTGTTTAAACGCCAATAAGTGGATTTGGTTTCTTAATAGGGCTGACTGAGGGAGTCATTAGACCAGTAAAATACATGGAAGGAAGGCTGGTGAGAGCAGAGCCAGGTCATATAGGGAGATGTCAAGTTGTAAAAATACATTCATAATTCAAAATAGCCATCTTTCTAAAATTCAAAACAGTATTTATATTAATATTTACTTATACCAAGGACTTTACAAGGGGCTACCAAGATTAAATATACTTTAAAAGAGTATAGGGAGAGGGGCATTATAGGCTAATAATTACCAGTGCAAAATGGCTGTGGGTCAATTCAATGGGAATGCACTGCAAGTAGAGGAGATTTTGTACAAAACCACTTGCCCACCATGCCACTGCCTTTAAATAGTTCTGTGCCATGAAAGTGCCATGAAAGTGCCATGAACCCTCTCATTAACTCCATTTAATTCCTCCTTTAATCCCCTCACACTGGTTGTAGTCACGTATTATCCTTCCCATCCCAATTCTGATCTTACCTTTCTTACTTAAACATATTTCCTTCTTGTCTCTGCCTCTTTCAATCCAAAGGGTGTATTTATTAAATGGTAACAAGACAATGCACCATAGAATTTGACAAAAATGAATTCCACAACTTCTAGTGCTTGTATAGGGCATTTGAATTCCCTTAGTAGCACTTACACCCGGGGGTGGTACATGGACTGTTAACACTTTTCCAGACCATGTACAAACTGTCTCTTTGATCCTTAACTCTGAACCATATATTTTAGCCAAACAATCATGTGTGTTTATGGTTCAACGTTGTCTTATTGTGGCGTTGCCAAATAACAAGCTTATTACGACAAACAGTCATAATCATGCCAAGCTACTAGGTTAATTGTATGGAGAGATCGTTCCTCTTACTGCTGTAGTTGCACTGAGCAGTGCTCTGGGGTCTGACAGAACACAATTTTGGCAATGCAGCAGTAATGAAGACACCAGAAGAGGGTACAATGTGCATTTTTCCCTCCTGTGCATTACATCAAATTGCCTTTGGTTATATACTGTATCAATTTGAACCAAGGGAATTACGGTTTGTTGTAAAAACACCATACAGTTTTATTTATATATAGCTCACATATGTACACAAACCTGGCTGCTTGCCTATCGTATCATAACATACAGTTTCATCATACATTCTCTTTGAACTTTAAAAGTGCATAGTTTGCCTTTTCTTGCTTACTTTTTCTTGAGGTTTCTCTATGTACATCCAAACACCGTAGTTTATTTGCATAACTTTCCACCCTTATAAAGTACTACAAATTAAACATTCACACACAAGAAAACATGACAAACTTGAATTTCCATAAATTGTGAAACATCATTTTTACTTACATTTGTACCTGATATTCATGGTAAATTAGCCCCTATTCTAGCTTTATGTATATTACCTGTATCTATATTTAGGAAAAAACTTTGGCAATCATTGATTAGCACACAACTGGCAAACAAAGTCGTTACTGATGGGAACATTTAGAGGAAACTAATATAGAGGAAATTAACATCGGGTGTAGGAAGGGCTATGATAAAGAGTGAGTAACTTCCCTTTATGGCACACATTTTTTAAATGTATATAATACAGGAAGTCACACCCTCAGATACAGGTGAGAATAACTGGTTATCTGTTCACATTCTATAAATGTGAATTCCCTGACATTCTATTATCTTGTGTCACTTCATGTATTCACTTTTTTTCCTTAAGGAAAAAATTGGAGGCCAATCTATAAAATAGCAAACTATAATTTAACTTTTGCAGTGACGCATATCAAAATATCCTTACATCCCTGATATCTAGAATCAAAGCCTATTTCTGAAGAATTAGAGAGTGATTTGATGAAATCCTGTTTAGGACAATCTTGTCTAATGCTCACATGCCATCTCTTCATAGACTTGACAGTGTTCTGTCCCATTCATTTTAAATCACTCTCTCAATTTTGGAATTTCACAGGCTATCTGGTTGCTAGGGCCCCTTTTACCCTATCAAACAGGTAGCTGTTTGGTAGTCAGCAGGGAAATGAAATAGGAGTGTGCCTGTAAAGATAGTTTAAACATGAATTTTTTTTAATTTCTTCAGTTGCTTCGCATGTAAGTCCCCTTGGCTGCCCACTTTGGCACACATTCAGCACACCATTAAGTGCTAAACGCTATTCTTTAAGTGTTAATTGCTAATTTCATGAACCGGCAGCACATGTGAAACAGTTCACATTTTTAAAGAATTAAGGGCCCATTTGCTATTGGTTCGTATTTTTTCTGTTTTCTGGAATCATGGTTTTTAGAGCTAAAATTGTTGGTTTATACTAATTACACCAAAACTCAAAAAAGTGTGATTTATTAAACAAAAAAAACAACTATGCCATCTAAAAGCTGTCAAGATCATGTAGAAGTCAATGGGAGCTGCCCTAGACAAATTATAACAATCTTTATTTAATTCATTGTTTTATAGGTTTTCAAGGTTTTTTTCGCAAAAAAAAATTGTAAGAAAACAAAAAGTTTAAGGTTTTGTTTTTATATTAGGATTTTTTAATTCCAGTTTGTGGTTTTAGTGGAAATTAGTTTTTTTTTCAGAATTTTAAAAAACTAAAGCCACTAAAGAATGTTGATAAATGGGTCTCCCCATAAACCAGTTATTTTAAAACCCCTTGAAACAGCCCAAAATGACATACCTCTCTACACACACTAATGTATTAATATTGGGGACAAATCTAGTATAAGTAAATCTAGAGCAAGTGGACTTGCTGAGTAATTCACTACTCATCCGAGCAGCTTCTTCAGTTCAAATGACTGGTATAAACTCTTCTGCTAATCCAATCACAATGCTGAGTAGCTGTGGGCAACATCACCAGTGATGTCCATCTCCAATGCTAATAAATATGCCCCTCAGTCCTTTCTAGGGTAGATGACGAACTATGCTGCAGAAATGAGTCCTTATCTAATGTAAAGCTCCATGTAGGAGGATAAGTATGTCATTTTAGGGTCTGTTTCAAGATGTTTTAGGGATTTCAAAATAAAAAGGCTTCTTTATCTTTTAATGGATTAAAAGGAAGGTAATTCCGGAATTGCATGACATATGCCCAGTTTGCTACCTCTCCACCCTAAATTCATTCTCTCCACTGAACTCCATAACTCTAGGAAGATACAATTATATACAATTATACATAGGTACTGAACACCAGACCAAATGGTGGAATGTACATTCTGGGACCCCCTATTGCTACATTACTGCTGTTGCATAACAAAATCACAGCTACCAAACTCTATGGCAGCTTCACCTGCTGAATAGATGTCCTTCACTCATTTCTCTTCATTTCTCCCTCCATCTGTGCCTCTCCCTATCTTCAGTTTCCTCGTGTCTCTTTATCGGTGTCCCTAATGCTTCATTTTTTCAAAGGTACTTCCTTGAATAGTGTGTATCATGTGTTGTAGGGCGTTCCCTGAAGTGTTACGTGTCACATGCATTGTGCTTTGCCGTTGTGTTGCAGTGTATGTATGAGGGCAATATTTGCATAGGGTAAAAGAAGTTTCACCTATATATTTAAATGTCACAATTTCATTTTGTTTGCACTCCATGCCTCTTAAACAATTATATCTAGTCCAAACAGGTGACAAGCCACCAATAGCATATGTTTGGATAAAAACATGCATTGTTAGACAATGATTTGAAATAGGCTAATTTGTTCTTGACATGGTAAATGACCATTTTCGAAAAAGCTCTCCACCTGACCAAGCAGGTGGGGAGAGTGTGTGAAACCTGGGTATAAGGTTATATAGGCCCAGACAGGCCAGGAAGCTCCTGTTATAGGTCACACTAGGTGTGACAGATAGTTAGGGCTAACTAGTGAGCAGCTCCTGGCTCTGACAAGGATTGTAGAGGGAGTATTATCCTGGGTGTATTGCTGCCCAGAGTAGGGTTACCAGTGTACAGACCTATAGCTAGATATTGAAGTGCCTAGGTTCCACTGGGTGAGTATAACCTGAAAGCTGGGGGTAACCCATTGTGCCCTGAGGGGAGAGAGTCATTGTGACCAATTGTTGTGAGTATTGTCTGACCTGTGAGATTAACTACCTACACATTGTACCTGTTAATACTTCAATGTGGCTATGTAAATAAACCATTCTTGTTCAACTTTAAGAACCACTGGCATCCATTTCATTGAGAGTTATAGTCACATAACAACCTGGCCTCCAATTCAAGCGAGGGCTCACGCCTGAGATATATGGTGTGGTTTATGGTAAACATTAGCATCTTATTTACCATAAGCTTGCAGTAGTACCCCTCAGCAGCCAACCAGGGGTTTAGAAGGTGAATCAGGCAGCTTGTAGTTATTGACTTTGCTTCATCATAATCCAATTAAGTAATTAATAAGGGAAGAGTTCTTTAATCAACATTGTGTAATGACAATATTTGCTCAGCATTTATCAGGGCCTCCCCTGTCCAAGAATTGCTTAATGAAATGCATATATAGCTTCCTAAGGGCTGTGACAAATTTGGAGATTAGTCGCTGCACGACAAATCTCCCTGAAATGCCATCCCACCAGCGAGAATGTAAGGGAGATTTGTCTAATCTCCCTGTCTGTCACAGCCCTAAAGGTGACCATACACGTAAAGATCCGCTCGCCTGGCGAGATCGTCAAGTGCGCGGATCTTCTCCCGATATCCCCACCTACGGGGATAGCCACCTTTAGGGTGAAGACACACAGAGCTACTAGTAGCAGCTACTTGTCGTGGCTACTAAAATAGACAATTCTGATCATTTACTAATAATTGTCTCTACATGTGTTTTAGTAGAGGCAATTCTCTGTATTGTCTATGGCAGGGGGTTTTCTGGAGTTTAGTAGCCGTGAGAAAAGAACTTCTACTAGTAGCTCTGTGTGTCTTCACCCTTAAATGATAAGTGGGTTGTCATAATGTTGGACTATTAACAGCAGGACAAACTCTCAGTGGGAAAGTCAAATTGAGCCATTGGAGTCACACACACCACAAGGATAGTTGGCACCTATGGTAAAGGTGTAATTTGTGCCCTGTCCCACAGTCCTGTAACATAATTTCTCCCATCTTCAACACAGGCTTGTAGCACAACAGGGGCATTCCCTGTAAGCTAAAGAAGGCACTACCTGCTTTTCTGTGATGGCTCAGAGAATGGAGTATGGAGGCACTTTATGCTGTATAACAAGCAGATAACCAATATATTTATTTTTTCTTCAATTGTCCAACCCCCCAAAGTTTCTAATAAAGCTGCCCCTCCTGCCTACACTTCCCAGAATCCTAATAGAACCTCATCACTCCAGCCTGATAACTAATATTGCCTTGGTGGTTTCCGCTCCCTAAACTACGTAAGCAGTATTTGTAAAAGCACAAATACACACAGCAGAATATATCAAAATTGGATTTTGACAAAACACTCTTTGAAATCAGAGCAAGTTTTGTATGGAAAAGGCAAAACATACATTTCTTTAAAAATAGTACATTTTTATTCATAGAACATAAAAAACCACAACTTTCTGCATCTTTTGTTCTGTTGTATTCAGTGGACTTTTACCTACACACCAGAAAATTTGCAGCCTGACTCATATGAATGAATAGGTAGCTTTCGACTGTTCAAGGTGATTCTGTAAAGATTTGGTTGCTAGGATCCAAATTACCTTAGAACCAATTTTAAATCTGCCAAGAGTTATAAGAAGAGGGCAAATAATTCAAAAACTATACAAAATGAATACTGCACACCAATTGAAAAGTTGATTAGAACCCACCATTCTATAACATACTAAATATTAACCAAAGGTAAACCATCCTATGTGTATAATGGTAAAAAAAAACTTTTGTTTTCTATGTCACCATTGTTTAAATACATTAATTACTTACATATCCAATCCAATCCAATCATTCGGTGGATCAGTGCTTGTACTGGCCATTTTGGCTATCAGTTTGCATAGTCACACTGGCCAATGATCTGCCCATTTGGTCTTTGGGTAGAAAGGGCTAATCTTGCTATGTATAGTCACCTATACATAGATGGATACACAATGTGTATCCATTTTATAAATCAATTATTTAGACTGCAGCATAAAGCTGCACAAACATTAGTTGTCTGTGCTATTCTATAGCAGTCTAATAACCTGGGCCTCCTGGAGCGCTGGGCCATGCTAAGTAGAATGAGGGCCCCATGATTTCCTATTAAAGCTCTGGATAGAACATCTTGTTTGTCCTGGTACAGTGCCTATAGAGAGGGAACTAACACTCAATAAAGCCATAAGAAGTAATACTTGTTCTACAGTGTTGTAACATGACACTTTTGTATTTTACAGAAATGCAAGTAGATGCTACTGTTTCTGAAAAAATAACATTCAGAAGGGTACAGAAAGAGAATTTTGGAGATGATTACTATAAATGCCAGAGATATGAAACCTTTCAAAATACCACCTTCAGTTGCCCGGTCTAAAAAACAGTCGATATTGTCAATATTCTAGCCACATCATAAAGCCTAAAATCTAAAGAGACTATAGAAATATTGAAATGTTTCAAATGTAGACAATGGCTAGACAACTGTATAATGGGTTGTACCTTGCTAATGCAGTATTTATCAGTCTGCTTCTGTTACTATTACTACTCTCTGCATGATAACATGGGGCTTTAGGAAGTCTTTTTATAACAGAAATTATTTTCCTCCTCTAAGAAAAAGAGACTTCTTTATTAACAGCTGGTGAAAGACTGAAGTTTGGCACAGAGTTCAAAGCATTAATATGCTTAGGTTTTATCTGCACATACAATAAATCCTTATTTAAAGGGTAACGGTCTCAATAAAGTATGTCTGAGTGAAAACACGTAGGGGGAGATTTACTAAGGCACGAACGCTTCAAATGCGTCTGAATGTGGTTTTTTCGTAATATGCAGGTTTTTTGCAACAATTTTGTTGCCGTCGCGACTTGCGACAAAATTTTGCGACAAATTCTTATTGTCGCGCCGAGTACGAAAGTTTCGGATTCATTCAAGCTTCAGTATCGTGACTTTCCTTGGGCCAGGTTGGAGCTGCAGAGTGCCACTGAGTCCTCTGTGAGGCTTGCAAAATCATGCAAAGTCGGGTTTTTCCGCTGTTTACGATCGTTCAATACGATAAAGTCGTGACGGCGACTAAATAGTCGCGCAAAATACGATAAAGTTGCGACAGCGTAGAAAAAGTCGCGAAAAATACAAACAAGTTGCAACAGCGACAAAAAAGTCGCGAAATTTTCGTTTCCAATCTGAATTTTTGCCATTCGGGATTCAAATTCGTGCTTTGGTAAATCTGCCCCTAAGTTCTATGGCTTTCAGTAGTCTAGGTGGCAGTGTGTGCCCAATGATAAGCATTTACTCCAGCTATGGTATGTCATATAAGTAAATGGGTAGCTGGCATGTTTACTTTGTAAAATCAAAAGGGTCATGTTGCTAACCCAAACTTTCAGCACCACAAGATGTCATTAGAACAATTTACAACCTGTGAACTCATGAACAGATCCAAACCACATGATTTTATGAACACAACCTTTGTAATCAAACTTTGATAAAATACTTTGGAGATCCCAGTGATCTGTGTAATCTTTATAAAAGGACAGGGGGAGGCCCTATGGAAACACTTAGGGGCAGATTTACTAGTCCACGAACGGTCTGAAGGCGTCTGAATGCGTTTTTTCGTAATGATCGGTATGTTTGTGACTTTTTCGTCGTCGTCGCAACTTTATCGTATGTCCCGCGATTTTTTCTATGACTTTTTCGTCACCGCCGTGAAAAAATCAGATTGTTTTTTCCGCCGTTTACTATCGCTCAATACGAAAAAATCTCGACAGCGATGAAAAAGTCGCACAAAACAAGAAAAAACAAAAAAAGTCGCGCCAAATAGGAAAAACCGCGACGGCGATGAAACAGTCGCAAAATTTTCGTTTCCAATACGTTTTTTTCCCTTTCGGGATTTGGATTCGTGGATTAGTAAATCTGCCCCTTAGATTCAGATTACTTTTTTCACCAAAATTTGTTCTACAATGCCACATGATTATAGGAATCTTAACCTGTTTCTTCAAGGTTGGAAGGTGGGTAACTTCGCCTTCAGCCACTTCTGCTTATGCGCATAGGGTTGCCAAACTGGCATTACAAATGAACTGCCAATGTATTATGTTCCCCACCTCAATCAACGCTTCCAGGAGGCCTTTTCTCTTCTGGCCCTCGCCCATTCCATTGCCATTGCACACCTACCGTTCACAAAACTACATAAGCATAATATCTGTGTGAGCCTTCACTACCGCTCTAATGATTTGCCCTTCTGAAGCATGAAATATAATCCTTAACATATCAGGCAGTATTTTATCTGCTGCACACACTATGAAATGATAAGGCGACTTTCTCAAGGTCAGAGGGAGGAACAACAACCTTTGAAACCTGCATGACCCACTGAGATCCTGTCCTTAACTATAGAAAGTGATATGCAATTAGGTATGGTTTCTCACTCCAGCCAAAAGTAGAACAGTCCCAAAAGCTCTAAATACCGTGTTCAAAAAAGATGATTAATAATATAGAGCCCCACCATGTGATGGAGAAGTCCAATGGAAAAATAGAAAAAATATTATATTGTAGTCAATACAGTATATTATCCATAATGTTATCACCACTGAGAATGTAATGCTTATTATAAATACATACATTGCTTTCTTAAACCATTTCACTATCCCAGGTAAATATCAAATTAAAAGTCCCTTGATACAAATATGTTTTACATAAAAAGCCCTATAATGTGATATAGCTTGAAAGATTCACATAAATTGTTAATTTGTAAAACAAAACTATCCTCCCACACTTGTACTGTACTTGAACATACAATCATGCACGCTCTCTATATGCTCCCCTTGACACAGGTTTAGTACATTTTCTTCTAAGGCAGCATGTGTCTCATTATAATATACGAATGCTGCACAAGGTGCTCCCAAATGGTTATAGTATAGTATATAGTCCTCTGCTGCATGGGGACTTGGCAACTCTCAGCTTAATACGTTATGCCTTGCAGGACTTTTTTTTTATAAATATAAGTTCTGGTGTGCCTCAACTTCTGATATTTAGCCATACACTATCAAATGATAAGGTGACTCTCTCAAGGTCAGAGTGAGGAATGGCAACCTTTAAAATGTGCAAATTCTACTAGAACTGAAAGACACTGGCACTATCCTTAACTGTAAATGAATATGTATCCCTTCCTGCTGATAAGTCAATGCAGGTTGAAATATTCATTACTTTGGAACCCTCTGTAAACTCTAACCACTGCCAGGTCTAGATTATAACCCTGGCATAGCCAGCATATGCTTGTGCCAGCCACATGAAAGAGCTTCTATTTATCCAAACCTTGCAGACCCTTCTTCATTGTCCGTCCGAGGATATTAATTTCTATTTGATAAAGCAGCAGTGAAACCAGCCTGTTATATCTCCCCATAGTGTTATTTTATGTTGGCTTCTCTTCTGGATTGCTGCGCTGAGCAGTGACCTATATAATGGCCAAGAAATAAATGTATCTGGTTCCTTGATGTAACAGACAGCTCATTAATACTGAAAATATCTGTTCAACCAAGCAAAACCATAGCCATCCATTCTGAAATTTATATTTTTTTTATCTCTCGACATCCCACATCTATCCAAACTATAAAAATGTGAAATTTAACAGTTTAAATATGCAACAGTTTGTTTGTTGATCACACATGTTAATAGGTTAAGGGTAGGAAAGGTTTAATATGCTAAAAGTAGGACAAAGTCTGTCTAGCCCTATAAACCTAAAACCAAGAGAGGAGTGCTCCAAAAAATACGTTAATTTAAAAGTTAAAAATGCACTCACATCAAAGCAAATGAATAACAGACTCATCAAAATCTGAAAATCCCCTTCAGCTCCAACATGTTTCACATTCAGCAGAGCTTCCTTCGAAGGTCAAGGGGTACTACACGAATACAATACTTTAAATAGCAATCCATTTAGTTCTTAAGGGTGAGTAATTAACTCTTTTCCTATTGGAAGATACTTAATACACATGTTAAATAAATATCTATACACAATCCTGTTCAATAAGGGAAGATTTATAGGGTCAAAGATTTTGTTACATGGTTTACTAAAGGAGTCATATATATACATTTTAACATGTAAATGTCAATATATTGGTCCACTAGGCCTTTTAAAAAATTTTTAGAACATTAACGGGATCATAAATATTCCAAAGTTGATTAAGAAAAACTCTTAACTCACATTTTGATAAATCTGCCCCTTGCTCCTAGTAAAGTTATGGGTTGCCATCTGGCTGGTATTTTGCTGGCCTGGCTGGTAAAAATTGTGCTTCATGCAATTGTTATTGATAAGGAAAAAAACATCAAAATATAGGAAGGCTGATTTTTTGCAGAAGAGGCAACTCTAGGACAGGTACATCTAGAAAGAACTACAGTAGAACCCCAATTTTATTTTTCCCAGGGGACCACGTTAAAAATTCCGGGAAACCATTAAATCTAGTAAAGAAAAAAACACAGGTTGACTGAACGGGACTGCAACAAAATGGATTCAATTCTGGGAAAACATAAAGTCCGGGGACATAATATCAGGGTTCTTCTGTAGTAGCATACAGGATACTGCATCTAGAAACCATGAGAACTTTAGACAGGGCCGCCATCAGAAATCACGGAGCCCCTCACAACAAAATTTTCTCCCTCCGGCTCCCTTGCGGCTTCCTCCGGCATCCTCCAGCTCCCCCGCCAGCGACTTCCTCTTCCGCGTCCTCGAGATGTGTGCCCGGCTCCCCGCCACATCTGCACCTTTTATATGGTTGCGCCCTGTGCATACGGACACACGGGGCGCAACCAATCAAATTTCCCGCTGGCCACCAATGACAGAGCCCATAGTTCTTTAAAGGAAGATATCGTCCGGGCCCGGCACAACAGTCCCCCCTGTGCCCCCCTGATGGCGGCCCTGACTTTAGGGCTAACTGCCGTGCATAGTTTAATGGAATGCAGATAGAGTATTAGGGATTTGCCTTTGACGTCTTTCTGTTGCATTCTTCCTCCTTTGTCAGCAAACAGCTCAGCTTTAGAACAAAACAGTACTGGGCTGGCAGATGAAGACACATACTGAACTCTCTCTTTCTCTATGAGATCTATGATTGCACACCTGCCAAAACACTCAGTACCTATGACCGAGAGGCAGGCATGGTATTCCTAGATTTACCTTTTTTTAGTCAGACTAGAGATAAAGAGATACCATCAGAAAACAGTCAACACCATCTCAGTGGTTATAGGCAAGACCAAGTTACTCAACAAATGAGAGTAGATAAGAGATAGCACAGCACAGATCCTGTGTAACTCCATTGGTTCTAGTTCCTAGAAACAGTGATTTGGGTTACACACCTACAAGCCTACAATTAGTATTTTATTTAGTTCAATGGGTGTGCTGAAGTTTAGTTTTGTACCTATTATTTACATTGGTTGCCTTTCCCTTTGCCAAGCCTAAAATACTGAAAGAAATGCTTTTGAAAGCATGAACAATAAATACCATGTTTGCTTCATACTTTTGAAAAAAAAAATGTCTTTAATACATGAAAAAAATGGAGTTAAAATTGATGATGTCACCAAGATGCCCATGAGGCCTTTTTTGGAAAAGTGTTCTGTTTTTTGGTGTAATTTTACAAATTGATACTTTTTAGTTATATGGTTTGTAAAACAATGTCATGCTGTAGAGCAGTGCTGTCAAGCTTATTACATGCTGTGGGCCAATTATTTCTAATATAGAAAAGGGCCAGAAAAACTTAAAAAGACAATGCCATATATATATATATATACAAGTTCTTGGAGAAAGGTACCGCTCACGCAGGACTTAGGGTTTCATTTAGATGCTTTATTGAAAAGGCACGACAACTGACGTTTTGGCTGTAACACCAGCCTTTGTCAACTTGTATACATTGTTTTCTTCGGGACTGCATCCAGGCACAACATTTTGTTTTACATGTGAGTGCCGGCTTCCTTTGTGTATTTTATATATATATATATATATATATATATATATATATATATATATATATATATATATTATATATATATATATATAGTCTATGGGGTATTTGAGCAAACTGGGGGCCATAAAAATAATTTGGAGGACCACATGCGACCCACAGGCCTCCAATTGGACAGCCCTGCTGTAAAAGATAAACTTTTCCTCCCTTATGAATTAAGCCAGATAACTACCTTCTTAAGGAAATTACTATCTGCATAATTAAATCTTGTTTTATCCCATCTTATCTGATAATACTGGACTGGAGGAAGTCAGCATGAATTCTTGCACTGAGAGGAAGACACTAAAATACCCCTTCCTTTTACTTTGCATGTGAACAGGCCACAGGATGGGTGTTCATATGAAAATCAATGTTCAATACACACAATGATATTTTCTATTTATAATTTGAAAGTACAGTAATTATATTGTGAAGACTGGGGAGCTACAACAAAAGTGAGAACACAAATTCTCTGGCAGCTCCCTGCCTGTCCATTCCATGCCTGCTTGCATCAGTAACCCACCCGCCACTGTCACCATTGTCTCTCGCTTACTTTTCCTCCCACCAGTCTGTTAATCAGAACTGTGCCCCCACCCACTGACCAAAGGCATGAGCCTACCCTGCCTGCCACTGGTTCCTGCCCCTGGAATTAATGCCACATCACATTTTACTACTGTTGTCTATTGCAGAAAGAAATGTTTTACAAGGAAGAAATGTTTTTAAAAGGACCAAATTTTGGAGCTTGAGCCATAGGTTAAAGAGTACAGTGGCAGGGAGTCTGTAAAAATAAATATTTTCATTGTTTATTAATGATAAATAAATATATGATTAAATTACCCATAAAAAAACAGTAAGATATATGGCTTAATCCTTTATCCTTTGTTCATCTTCCAAATTAACTCAACAACTTACAAATCAGGAGCATTGTTAGGGAAGGAAATTGCTCCTGTTAATTACCGAAGAAAAGACAAAAAACATTTTCATCCCTTAGAAAGCTCTGAACATTAGTAATGGGCGATGCTAAAGCACTTATTTGCAAGTAACTATTATGCTTGACAGGAGACTATAGCAATTACCTTTGGCTACATGCTGATTAAAGGTTTTACTGCAAGAGGGGCAATTAAAGACTTACACAAACTATTTAATTAATTACAGATCTTGCTACTGATTCCTGCTTGCACATGACAAAACCACATGCAGCCCATCATTCATCCGATAATGGGTTTAACACTTCTCTTTCTTCTTAAAAATTATGTAAGATAAATACCTGAGATTTATTTAACTGAAGGACCATAGTCAAATCAATAAGACCCCAACAAGCCTTGTGTTTTATGCCAGAAGAATGTGGTTACAACAATGTAATCACATTAATGTAACTCCTATCCTGCCACTCTTCCTGCTGCAAAGCACCAATTGCTTTTTCAGGAGTTGCTTAGAGATATCTAACTGAGTTGTGAGACATTGCACAACTAAACTACCTATATTATGTCAAGCAATATTTTTTTCAGATTTTGAAAACTCTATCTATCTATCTCTGAATGTCATATATTAATTGCAAGACTGCATAATAAGGGCTGAATATTCCAGTTATATATGGAATATTATACACCAGGGGTCTCCAACCTTTTTTTACCTGTGAGCCACATTCAAATGTAAAAAGACTTGGGGAGCAACACAAGCATAAAACATGTTTCTGGGGGTGCCAAATAAGGACTGTGATTGGCTATTTGATAGCCCCTATATTGACTGGAAGCCTACAGGAGGCTCTGTTTGCCAGTACATATTGTTTTTATGCAGCCAACACTTGCCTCCAAGGCAAGAATTCAAAAATATGCACCTGCTTTGAGGCCACTGGGAGCAACATCCAAGGGGTGAGTAACATGTTGCTCACGAGCCACTGGTTGGGGATCACTGTTATACACCCTACTGTAAAATATATGGGTATCAGAAGTCACTGAAAAGTTCAAAGTGTGATTTCACTTCAAGTGATATCACTAAGCCCCAGTTATAGCTGATTACATCACTGAGCACTATTTCTAAAAAGATATATATATCAGATAAGATAAGAAAAGCATGAGAACAAGATACCCCATAATGACTCTAATGGTGTAACTTTTACTCCAGCCTGGTACTTTAGGTTCTTTAAAAAAGCTTACTGCTCTAGAGATTAATACTGTGCATTAAGCAGGTCTACAGTGGATTAGGGGTTGATAGAAGTTTCAGTCAGAAATACCAAGATAGAAGTGTCATAGGTACTGGATACACCTGGTATTAGTAGTATAATCCTTTTGATGCCAGTTGGCTACATATGGGGTCTATTTATTATGCTGTGTAAAATGAAATTTAGCAAAAAAACTGTGTAAAAAGCTATGTAAAATAAATGGCCAATTTCTCCATCTGAATGCCAGATTTTACGCTGTTAGTTAAAGAAGAAAAAATGCATAAAAACATTTTGCTGGTTTTTACACCGCGAAGCCTGGCGATGTGTTGCTGTTTTTTACACAGCATAATAAATGTGTGCCCATGTGTATTGCCAACACTATGGATCAAAGAGCTATTGAGTTATCTGGAAATGCAGAATCTATGATTACTTACACTATAGCTCTTCTGTACCATGGCCAAAGATTCTACAATTTGTGGAGCTAAATCAGTTAGGTCACTTTAATGATAGCAAGAAAGTGAAATAAGAGCCAGCAGACAAGCCTTGCAATATTTAAATAAGAGATGTACCAACTTTTTAGCTTCTTCTAAATAAATAATTCTTTTTAGAAAACCTGACAGATTGTATACATAAATTTGTACTTGTTCTAATACTGTATCAGCAATAGCTGAACCAAATCCTGGTTTCAGTACATTTTTAGGCTAAATCTCTTGCATATACAAAATTCTGACACAGGACCTACCATACATCATTATCTAGTGATGTGACCCCTCAGACCTCAATATATATTATAAATACAAACAGTCTGAGTTAAATTACCTGCTTTCCACTTGCCCCTCAGCTCTTATGGTAGGAGTGCAGGAGTCAAGCAATTCCCAGGTCCCAACTAGATAGCAGTCACCTGAACAACTACAAAACTCCTTCTCCCTGTCCCACTTGATGTTCCCCTGAACCCAAAATCTATTGATCACTCAGGTAAGGAGCACAATGGATCCCACAGGACACTGGGATATGTCACATATGTGTCCTCCTGTCATTCCTTTTGCAGCGATCCCCTTGATAGCGATTAATAAATAAAATGCCCAGTGTAGGTGACTTTACCCACAGGACACAGGTTACAGTATACCCACTTTATGACATAGCTATAAAATATGTATAATTTAGCACATACACATCTGCATACCTTTTTTTTTTTTTACAAGTTCCCTTTGTTATCCTGTAAGAGGAGTTCTGCAATTAGGGACACAGTAGGGGATCACTAGCAAGAGACAACTATTTTTATTAGAACAATTTGGTAATTTTCTATGTCATGGTTATTTGTTTTGCAAGGGTTGATATATAGTCACCCTCAGACTGGAGAAAAAATCAGTGTATGTGAATACTGTACTCGTGATACAAGTAAAATTCAATTATACTTGGAGGCATTTCTTTCTAAAATTTAGATCTTTCATTCCTACTTTATTTCAGATTTTTGTGGTTCCATTTCTGGCCCTTTTTAAACAGAAGGTAGTCTATACACATATATATTCACACAGCCATGTTCCTAGTGTAAAGCAAGGGGGTTTAACATAGGTGAGCAGACGCCAATACAAGTCAAATTGATTTCTGGTGAGTGCCACTATGAACATTTTAAAACAGAGAAATATGCTTCTAAAACACATAACAGCTTTGAAAAGTGTCACTTCTAAATGTATATAATCTCATCCAAACTCTGCTATAGGAAAAAACCTATGTTAGTATCATTATACAGGCTATTAGAAAACTATGACAGCAGAGCATGGGTCACTCTTTAATTGCCACCTAAAAAGGTATGCCAACAAAAAAAAGGTCTTTGGAGGATATAAGTAAAAGCCTAAAACTATAGCAGTTAAATTACACTACAGTAACTTAAAAAAGAAAAGACAATAGAGAAAAAATAATATACTCATTAGGCAAATGTAGTAAAAATAAAAAGGGTAAAATATTCATGTTTTTAGACAAGGTTATTTATCAGTCACATGAAAAGGCCCCAGTAATAACTCATTTTTAAATACAGAATGTATTTTTTTTTTATTTAAAGAAAATTTTTTGTGAATTTACTTAGAAACTGTCTCCAGCAAAGTAAAGCCAGGAAATGGTAATTGAAAACATAAACACTTACTGTACAAAGGGACGCTACTGTGCTGGCAACATGTGTTTTATGTTTTCTGCTGAATTATGTCTATGTCTATATATATGTGTATATAAAATACACAAGAATGTCCTGTAAACTATATCCTTATAAACGGTACATAATGATGTAATCAGTTATAATTAGTGCTTAGTGATTTAATTCACAAAAAACTTCTGTATTATAATAAATGTACACCCTGTAGTAAAATATATGGGTATTGGAAGTCACCTTGGAGTTCCATAATCTGTATAAAAGCACTCAGCCTTTTGCCTTTATATGGTAGTGGAAATCCTTTTTGGCTGCTTTGTATGTACTGGGCTGCAGAATATCAATTAGAACAATTTATGATAATAATATTCGTATCTATTTAATCTTATTTAAAGATGTTTAAGAACAAAGAAAAGTGAAAAATATATTTTTTTTTCTTTGATCCAAACTTCAACTCATTTATGAATAAAAAATAATATATTTCATATAGAAAGGATATTATAGGCTAGAGATATTATGGATCATTGACAATGAAAAATACAGTGTGCAAAGTACAAAAAAAGGCTACAATCGGCCTTTTTTTTTCTTTCCATTCACCGTTTTTTGTATTTCCGCAAGGTATCCGAAGTCCCTGAGTTAGGTAGTGCTCTATTCATTGGGGTGGACGAGGGGCAGCATACAGACGCTCCTTTGCTCCAGCACCCTGCTCGTCCCCTAATTTGCACAGAAGGTGCAGTCTACAACAGGGCCCTGTCCTTACCGCCAGCCTGAGATATTGTTCTCTGCACAAAAAGTTGTGTTTTTGTCTGGTGCTCGGTAACGTAGCAAGTGCTTGGTACATGAGTACTAAGGGCTCTAATTGTTTCTATATTGACATGTAATATAGGTAAGTAGTGCTTTTAAAAGAAAAAGGTTGTGTATCAGGTATCAATTTTGTAGATTAGACTGGTGGAAATTAGCACTGTGGGACAATTACAGGAGCAATCCAGATAAAATCCTATAGATTTAAGGCAGCAAATAAGCTTGGCGCTTCACTATGAAGCAAAAGAAAAACTGTGTGGGCCACGTCATTTTTCTCTGCCTTCATATTCAATATTTCTGTGTAATTTAACAAGCGCCTTAATATTTTTCAAAAAACTAAAATGAGTTTGCAGTTCTTAATGGTATGTGAGATTGTTTTGGAAAGCAGGATGTGAGAGACTTCTGCCTTGCTCCAGAAGCTGTGAGTTTGTGTGCAGGGCAGGAAAACATTTTTGTATTATGTTTGTATCGAATTTCTTGGATTTTTTTACAAGTGGGCAGTGAAAGACACTCTGCAATTGAATGCAGCTGCCGAGCTGGGCTCTACATAATGAATACAGGCTCTGATTTACAGGATAATCCCCTCCCTGTGATGTTTGCAGAGAAAATACAGCCCCCTCTTTAGAAATACACTCCGATCAACTTTAATTTTCAATCCCTTCCATAATCATATTGAAAATTATTTGGAGCTCTCTCTTTATCTGGCAATGTGCCCCCTGCAGTATGTAAAGCTTATATCAAGAAACATTGTATGCTAAGGCATTAATATGGAATCTTAAATACAAGCTGCTTTTTTGTAGCAGAACATATTATAATATTCATAGAAAAGTAAGCGATTCCCCCTTAGACTCAATTGTAAATATGCTAACGTTTCTTAAAAGTCGTGCTGACTAATCGCCCCATCTCTCTTCACCCTTAGAGAGACAGCACTTCACAATGGAGCTGCTTTCAGATAAGCTATTGTTTCTCCTACTCAGTGTAACTGGAGGAGTCATTGCTAGACTTGGGTGTTTTACTATTGCATGGCCATCTGCAATAGGAGCTCCCTCCCGGTGCAGGCAGCCTAGCAATGGTGGGGGCTTTATTTTTAAAAACAAACTATTGTTCTTCCAAACTGGAATGCGAGCCCTATTAGTCTGCACCTCTGGTAGGGGAAAAAATTAGAGGGTGATAGGTACACTTTAATGATTATTTCCTGTGCCTCTTTTATTGTTTCCTGCCTAAACACAGCACGCCATCTGAAAAAAAGATAAAATAAACAGTACTGTAGGATATTTCAGCGGCAGCTAATTACACTGATTGCATTATGTTTCAGGTCTTTAGATCTATAAGAGGATTGCTGTAACAACTAATGGACCTCAATTCACAGTTTAAGTACTTTCTTGTTTATTTTATCCTTAAGTACATGGCTTGCGATATGAAAGTGATGGCTCTGCCAGGGGGAACGTGGAGCCACTTACAAAAGACGAGGATATGCTGAGACTTCATAAAATGCCCCATGCAGTAATAGGTTCTTGCTTTGTTCTTGCAACTTTTCTCTAGAAAAAGACTATGTAAAAATGCCAGCTACTGTTAGATACTGTTTTTTAACTGCTAATCATGCAGGCAAGGTATAATACAATGATAAGTGGCCATAACTTGAACCTACCTGCTCCAGTGTGATGCATTTTGTTGTTCTGAGAAAAGTCACAGCAATGAATCAAGTACAAGGTGGCACTTATAAGGACAAGCTCCCCATCTGCTTGTGTAGTTTCATTTAGAAGAAAAAATGAAAATGTATATCTTCTTGCCCAGTTACAATAGTACCCCTTATCTGGAAACCCATTATCCAGAAAGTTCCAAATTACATAAAGGTCATCTCCCATAGACTCCATTTTAATCAAATAATTTTTAAAAATGATTTCCTTTTTCTCTGTAATAATAAACCAGTACCTTGGTACTTGATCCCAACTAAGATATAATGAATCCTTATTGGAGCCAAAACAATCCTATTGGGTTTAATTTGTGTTTAAATAGTTTTTTAGCAGATTTAAGGTAGGAGATCCAAATTACGGAAAGACCCTAGGTCCCGAGCATTCTGGATAACAGGTCCCATACCTGTACATGGATTAGCAGGCCACCGTCCATGTACCAATAATCATCTATTCAGACAGGTCTTTCTCCATCTCTATTAGCAATTGCAGCTCCACCCACCCACCTACCTACCAACCCACTGATCATAGCACCTTCATTTCTAGCTTCATCCTTTTCTGGATAGTGGATCCAGAATCCTCTTGAACTTTTGGAAAACATACCTACAAAAAACTGTCTCATTATATGTGTCCAAGATTATTGCAACAAGCAGTGCCTTATCTTGTTTTGTTTCCGATTGTTGCTCGGTTTGTATTTTCCCTACTATATTGCACTGTGCTGTGGTTTTGATCAAAAAGGCAGCCCTTATAAAAAAAAATACATAAATATTTTAATAAACTGACAAATTTAAGAAGTTTCTTTTAAGGAAATATATAGACAAACAAAAAACTTCCATTTGGGATATTCTTATTTCTATTTGTCTGTTTGGACTCTGAGCAATATCCACACATATCAAGAAGTTAATGATTCATGGCAATGCTTTTATTACTGACAACACAAAATGATAAAAAACCTATCCCAAAAGGTATACCACAATATTATCACTATTCCACATAGCTTCTAAACCTGTGTTGCATAAGAATAGTATTCACCAGCAAAGAATGGAGATGATTGTGTAGGAGTAGCACTGCATTGCTCATACAGGTGTGACCATTGCACTATGTAGATTTTCTTTAGTTACACGGGTTTGTATCTCCTAACCCCCTGCCCCAAGAAATTTGTAATAGAATAACCCTCAAACACATGAACTTCAATATAATAAGGTAGCAGTGAAGAAATGGTCTGCGCTTACTGAAGTAGATGCCCAGGTGTGCACCCAGAAACAACAGCCATGGGAGCAGAAAAATGATGAAATGGTGATACCACAAGAAAAAAAGGCAAATCAATTAAAATAACCATTCTGGCTGTAAAGTTAGTTGATTAAAATGAGGGGCCTGCTGTCTCTGCAGGATGCTACTGTCAAAAGTTATCCAAGATAAAAGGTGTGCTAGTGGGCCCCCTACCCAGGTAGGCCCTGGAAAAATGCCCCTTTTGCCAATTTATTAAAATGGCCCTGGTTGGGTCCCTTTTTTTACACACCTGTTGAAGGAGGAGAAATTGCTGTAGCTACTCTGAAAGTGAGGGTAAAGCTTGAGGTAAAAAGGACTGGTCTGACCTAGATGATAATGTTAATACCAGACAATAATATTTTCATAGACTTGTGTAAACCAGATGGAAGACAAAACCTATTGTAATGTTTAAAGTGATAGTCCAAATATCGTTTTTCAATTGATCAGTAATGGAAAAGTAACTTTTTTTTTTTTTTTTACTAAATTTAGTAAGTATAATGTATACTTAGTACTATATTACTAACTCAGAAACCAGCACTTGAAAATTATGCATAAAAGATTTTAGCTGCAAAGGCCATGGTGGAAATCACTTTCGTGCACTCAAAGGCTTCCAGTTGGGCAATCTGATCTAGAGCATACCATAATTCACTGTAGCATGACAAAATGTAATACCTTAGACTTATTTATGGTTCCAACAGCACACATGCAAAGAGGAAGTGGGATTATTTTGATAATGTGACATTGTCTCACAGAGCTTCTTGTAAAAATTGTGTATTCAAAATTTTTTTTAAAAATTCATTCCGGACCTTGGGAGCTCTGTCTTGTACAATTGGAACCTCAGGGCAAGAACAGCATATACATCATCTAAACTGATGTAAACTTACATTGAGCAGTCATTTTCTATTTTTTAAGATTTCAAGCAAAACAAAGTGTCTATGCACTTAATGGATTTTGTCGATTCTCATTTGAACCAAAAGCCTGCTATTTTCAGTCTAAAGTGCTAATATCTCAGAAACCACTAATGATAAAAAATGAATGTAAAATGCAAAAGTGCTCAGAGAAAGTGCTCTAAATATGTTTACAACCATTCGCTTTTTGGGTTTAGACCCCTTTCATATATGTCAAATATTAGATATATTAGAATCAACGCTAGATGGACATGATAATTTACACACAAGAAAATTCTCTTATTGCTAGTATTAACAGCAATTATATTAGCAATCATATTAGCAAATATGCTTTGGGGTAGTCATTTGTAGCAGCCAGTGACAAGATGGATCATCTTAATTTAACTACAAAAGAGCAATAAGACTTAAGTGCTAAATGGTTGCAAAGCCTTTCTGGGACAGAGCAAACAGTTATCCATGTTACTAAATAAGGCCATTTTTGTACACCATAACATTTGCCAATAGCAGTAAAGCTTGCATACACTTCATGCCATGTGGATTTGTGAGTTGTTTGAGAAAGCTGCATTTTACGGAGGTAAATAGCTTGAGTCTCGCTTATGTTTGCCAAACAGGCAGAACTGCCCTTTAAAAATGATGGAACAAGTATATCTGCAGCCAATTTGGCAACACAAAGCATGCACTAAATTAGCCAAAAAATTCACCAGTCAGATGTGGGACCAATGGTTACTTCCAAGTGTTGATGTGATTTCTGATCTGATCAGATTTCAATAGAAATACCAGTTTATGCGGTGCTCACACATACAGGTTGTTCAAAATAGCTACGCTATTTTTATTATTAGAATATTATCATTTAGCCAGCCATGATGCTACCAAGTAATGCAAAAATATATCAGTATTTGTTGTCTACTCTGAACATAGAGAGTAGACATAATAAACTACCCATATGTAAGGATCCAAACAAAGAGGCATGTGTGCCTTCATTTCCTTGATGTTGGACAAAGATACCCATGGGCTGTCTCATAGTGCATGTTAACAATGTTATATATTCCGAATAAAAAAAAACAAGTCACTTTTGCTATTGCAGGAAGACCCAGATTCATAGATTGTGTCAATCATTATAATAATAAAAATATCCCACTTTATATTTGATCAAAACAAAAACAGAAAGAATTCAGCCCAGGACAACAATCAGACAAACACTGAAGCAGCCCCTGTCTCAAAGAACAAGAAAACAGCAGTGTGTTTGTGAAGGGATGAGTTACTCCCAGTTAATGACAACCTGACTAACCCTTCTGTGTAAAAATAAAAGGCAGTCTCAAGTCTTATACTGAGAGGGCATGGATCCCATGTCTCCCTTTGAACTCAAATTGCTCTTTGCCTGTACTAAATCTTTACACGCAGTGGCTTCTCAGTTTATTACAACCTAAAATGTATTAAGGTAGCTTCAAAACATTAATGTTCAAAGTAGGGATACACCGAATGCTCAATTTTAGAATCCGAACTGATTCCTAATTTGCATATGTAAATTAGCATAAGGAAGAGAACCACGCGCATCGCGCACTGTAAAAAAAATCCAGTGGGCTAAACTTATAGATTGCATCCCATGCGTACATATGATTTCAGTACACATCAGATGCAAACTATTAAGACTGCCGCTGAAGAGTAAGAAAGAGTCTCCTGAAGAAGAAGCTGTGTCGGAAAAGGAAGAAGGAGTCTCCGAAGAAGGAAGATGCTGCCATCAAAGAAAGGAAGTAGCCACTGCAGACTTTAAAAGGTTAGTTCCAAGGAACACCACTGGTTTTTAAATGAGTTGCACCCCTGGCCACCAATGCCCCCCTTTTTTTTGTAGCAATTTAGGGCCCCTGACCACCAATGTTTTTTAAACCATTTAGGGCCTCTGGCCATCAATGCTTTTTTAAACCCTCAAGGCTCCTTGCCACCAATTTTTTTTTGTAAACCTCAGAGCCCCTGGCCTTCAAAGTTTTTCTTTTGACCATTTAGGTCCCCTGTCCACCAATTTTGTAACCATTTAGGGCCCCTAAAAACACCTTTAGGTTGTAAGCTCTTGTAAGCAGGGACCTCTGATACAATTTTTTTCTGTATCCCTTTTTTTTTAACTTACTGAAGAAACCTACAGATTCATGTAAAGTGTTCCATAATTTGCTGGCACTATATAAAATGATGATGATGATTACCAAAAATCCTCATATTATAGAGATCCTCCATGTTTGGTTCCTTAAATGTAGCTAGAGTACCAGTAAACAACCTCTTCCCTTTAGCACGTTATTGTAATTGCTTTGGCTTACAGATAAGCAGGTGTCCATTATGCAGGGGGGTTATCTGTGCACTAGTAACCTAGTTATCTGCGTCGCAAGGACAGCACATGGAGTGGCTTCAGTTTTTCTGTTTTCCCTCTTTGGCTTGAGAAATAACAAAAATATTTTTCTTCAGATCAGCATAAAGTAAGTTTAGCTTATTAACTAAATGTATCTTAAACAAGGGGGTGCACTGTCCCTTTAACTTCAGGTACCAGCCCAGAAGCTGAGTAGCCCTATACCAATAATGCTCCATGCCTTCAAAGTTGTCTACACTAGATCCTTATCTTTGATCATGTTAGGCCATTTTTTACATTATCAAAAAAACATCAGAAATTGAGTTTACATCTGTTATAATAGCTAATGCTACAGATCTAATTATGAAATCATTTTCGTACAAAAGACACTGGTTCTTATGCTGTAAGGTAATCTATATACACTGTATATTGTGAGATGGTTCCTAAGTTCAAGTAACTGACAGTAAACCACAGCATGTGCTGTGACTCAGCAGAATAAAGTTTGGAAGTTACTGGGGGTGTATTCAGAGGCACACATCATTACTTTTAGAGGACTGTGGTGGCCTTGGGATGGCACAGAAACCCAAAACATATGTTGAAACCGGTCAAGTTTAACTCTTTGTTTAGTTATTCTTTGATTGAAAAACATAAGAGAAGTACAGAGAACTGAGTTAAATTATTCAAACACACACATATAATGGTTAAATATTTTTTGTTAGAATAGGACAGTGTTAGCAAATATCTAAAAAAAAAAAAAAAAAAAAACAATTAGGCCAGCATTATGACCTAAAAAAAAGTTTTACAACCTGTTACAAACCTTGTTTTAATTCAGATTTTCTACAGTCAGGGGAAATTTTCTGCTTCAAGACATATTGTAGTGACCAAACCAGGTGAACAACTGCTGCAGGCCGGCAGACTGAATGTTACCCTCCAAAGGATATTTATGCCCATTCAGTGTGCTCCACAGACCTCCTTCCTTGCATGACATATTTTAATATAATCCAGGCTGCCAACTTGAGGTATATTAAAAAAAACCTAATCACAACATGGAAACAGCTTGACAGCACTGCTTTACATCATCCTAAAAGTTCATTTCAAGTTAAACTTGCCTGTAAACCAATCACACACATATTTAGAAAACAAAGTTTGGCACAAGACAGGACTTGTGTCAAATTTATTACAGGTATGGGACCTATTATCCAAAATGCTCGGGACCTGGGGTTTTCCAGATAAGGGGTCTTTCCGTAATTCGAATCTCCTACCTTAAGTCTACTAAAAAAATGATTTAAACGGTAATTAAACCCAATAGGATTGTTTTGGCTCCAATAAGGATTCATTGTATCTTAGTTGGGATCAAGTACAAGGTAGTGTTTTATTACTACAGAGAAAAAGGAAACCATTTCTAAAAATGTGAATTATTTGATTAAAACAGAGTCTATGGGAGATGACCTTTCCATAATTTGGAACTTTCTGGATAATGGGTTTCCATATTTGGGGTCTGATACCTGTATAGGAAATTCCTTTAAGTGACCTACATTTTGGCTCTTAAGGGCAGTGGCACACGGGGAGATTAGTCGCCCGCGATAAATCTTTACTATTGCGGGTGCCTAATTTCCCCGACTTGCCATCCCACCGGCAAGAATGTAAATCGCCAGTGGGATGGTATACACATCGATTCGGTCGCCCGAAGTTACCTCACAAGATTGCAGATTAGTCACCCACAATAGTGAAGATTTATCGCGGATGACTAATCTCCCCATGTACCACTGCCCTAAAGACTCTGAGGACACAAACACTGGTCACTTTAATTAAGTCCTGTGTTGTGCCAACCACTGTTCTCTACTCATGTTTTCTAAATAATCAGGCAATCACTAATGAATTCTGCACTATATAACTATATAATTCTATACACAATAAAGCATTTTGTGTGCTTTCAGAAGTGTTATTTAGTCTGTATTTTTACATGCCGTACAATTTGCTTTCCAGAATCTATCACTGACTGTTGGTAGTGAGGAACCTATAAACCTGATGTAATAACTGTGCCCTACAGCATATTTCCCAGTTACAGTTAATAGCTGTAGCAATAAATGAATGTCAGTAAACAGTGAAGTACATTGCACAGAAGCTAATAAAGCTGAATTGTGTAACTAAAAGGATCGCCCAGCTAAAACTCCTGAAGTCCAAATATACACTGTACCCACAAAGAGCAAAAAGCACAAACACTTGGGGGTGCTTTGCCACGGTACAGAGACAACATGCAGGTACAAAGCTGACCCCCTATGCACAAAACATATTTACCAGCCAAGTTAGCAGACAGTATTATACAGGGGTGTCTGGATACAACTACATCTGGGACAAGCAAATAATGATGATTAAATCAGCACAGGAGCTGTGTCAGATATGAAATTACACTAATGCAACTCATTGTACACATACAGATCAGCTGGCGAGTGTCATCAGTTTAGGGAGGATAAATACATGAAGTCTAAACGTAAAACTCTGAAAGGTAATAATAACATTACCCATAAGCAGGTATACATTTAGTCAAGTGTAAAACATGGCAGTGCCATAAATACCATACTTACCAACCCATTTATGTTTAGCAGTCCAAGTAGGAGCTGCCATAAAGATTCTTCTAATGATGCAGACAAAATACAACAATCTCTCCTGCAGCTGCGTCCAGCACTATCTTTATTTTTAAGATTTGTAACTTTCTATATTATGTAATGAGTTTTTCTTCAAAGGAATAGGTTACCCTTGTCCTTAAAATGGAGGTGATGTTTAACAAAAAAAATTATGAGGAAGTCAAATGTTGGCTCTTTTTGAAAGCAAAACTTAATCTGCAGATAACCATAATACCCACTGGCTGTTAGGCTGCTACAACATTGCTTGTGGTCTGAGACTTGATTTTTAAGTATAAATGACAAATGCCCCCCACATCTCAGAATGATGTTTCCACAAGACAGGTTCCAACTTACCTCCTCACAGAGAGCAGACGTGCTGAGACTCACACCTCTCAACAGTCAGGGAGACACTTTCCTTCCACTCAGGAACAGGTCTTCCCTTCTCACCATGGTGCTTCCCTCAATGCCAAGTCCAGGGGAGCAGCCTCACAATGACAGCAGCAAATGATGTCCCTTTTCCTCTCCAGACGATCACATCGCCATGTTGAAACTGCTTAATAGGATCTTGTTTTTCAGGCTCCACCACTCCTCGTTCAGGTGTTCTGTGACTTTTCTTGTATTAATCACACACTTTTCTCTCTCTCCGCCTCTTTCCCTCCCGCCTCCTGTGCATTCTGTAAATCAGTAGCTGCATACAGAAGGCTGATTCTACTCCCACCTCCATCTGGATAGGTGCCACCAACCACAGACCCAGCCCAGAGTGCTCACTGTAGAACTGCAGCAGTAGCTGCGAGTCGTTCTTGCCAGTGCTGTGGGCATTGGGCAGTGGGCATATGCGATCAAATTTAACTGCAGCAAACTCACAAGAATGCTTTATAAAAAGAGAATGTGAAAGTTTTCATTTAACAATAGGAACGGGTTTAGAGAGTTAAGTGTAATGACAAAATATAACTTTTTTTTTTTAAAAAAATGACCAGAAGAAGTTTTAAAAATGCACGAGCCGCCGACCTTCTGAAAAGTGTGCAAAGCCCCACGGGAAAAAAATCGAGAAGGAAGAACGTGGAAGAGAGGGTTTTTTTTCATTATTAGAGGACTCCAGGTTTACTGTGCTTCAGCCAGCGCTGCGCAATCCCTGCATCCTACTCTTTACAAACAGAGAAGTTTCAGTGATACTGTGTGAGGCACCGTTCCCCCCCTGCAGCCCCCCTCCCTGTGTCTGTGACCGGAGGAGTTTCGCTGAGTCCATGTGCTCTGTTCCCCTCTGCAGCTCTCCTTGCTGTGCCTGTGACCAGAGGAGTTCCCCCTGCAGCCCCCTGTGACCGGAGGCGTTTCAATTAAACTGTGTAAGGCTCTGTTTCCCAGCTGCATCCCCCCAGCTGCAGGAGGAACTCCTCTGGTCAGAAGCACAGCAAGGAGGGCTGCAGAGGGGAACAGAGCGAACAGAGCATTACATGGGCTCAGGGAACCCATAGACCAGGGGTGGCCAAAACTTCGATCACGGTCCACCAGTCAATCCCCTGTGGATTTTTGGTGGACCGCGTCGAAGCCGGGAAATGTGGAAGTGTGGCGCGTTTATTGGGTATGCGTACGTACGCAGGGAGGAGCCAAAAGTCGATTGCCGGGGGGAAAAGTCTGGACACCCCTGCCAAGACAGACAATTAGAATGAATAAGTGCATCATAGCACTCAGCCCGCACCCAATTAAAAACAGATTCCAAAATAATATTTATATGAACAGGTGTGTACAGGACATTCTCTCCCATATACATTCTTCCACAAACTCCACAAAGGTGTCATATATTGGCATCTTAAACAGGGGGGCATGAAGAAGTAGGAGAAGCTGCATACATGCATGAAGATCTAAATGAGGACTCCAGGCAGTGAGTGGGCTTGAATGGAAACTTTGTGCACTGTTAATCATTTTTGGAGCTTAGTTTCCCTTTAAAATCACAGCCTTGTGATTTTGCCCCATTGATCCAGTAACATATTATCTATGGTGCAAGTACAATGGCACTTCGTTTTATAGGTTAGGCAGAAGGAGACAAGATGATTCCCTTGAACAAAGACATATACCAGAGAGTTCAGGACAGTTCTAGCTCTCTTCAGAGCCAGGAATGTACAGCATTTTATTTGCTGTATTGATTTTTTAATTAAATATTACTGAGGCATTGACCTGGCCATGTCAGTAAAAGTGTGCTGTTTAAGAATCATTGCCATGTGTCAAGGGTGAAATTTCTCTTCCATTTGTAAAGGGCCTCAATTGGTTGTGAAAGGTTTATGTGACCCATATTCCAATATGGAGTAGCCATTTAAATGATTCATCCCTATTACCCAATGTGGATTGTAAGGTCTTCAGTAGATAGATCTTACATTATATAAAAAAAATACACAAATTTGTCATAGCTGTGTCATAGGATTTAATTTCCTGGGGATGGCACTGTTTATTTTTTTAAAACAAAGAGTGTTTAGGGGTGCAGCTATCAATGAAGTATGGTTGATGGCCCCTTCTATAGGGTAATGCAGTCAGCAACAGGACTTCTAGTACTTGTAAGTGAGTAGGCTGTAACATTTTAGGCATCTGGTTTTTTAAAAGTCCTTAGCTTCCAACAAAATAAAGTGTCATCTACAAAAAATAGGTTCTGTAGATGGCATAGACATGTCTTTAGAAAATGTCAGTATACCTTAAAGCAGGGGGTCTCCAACCTTTTTTTCCCCCGAGCAACATTAAACATAAAAAAAGGTTGGGGACCAATGCAAACATGAAAAAAGTTCCTAGAGGGTGACCAAAAAGGGTTGTGATTGGTTATTTGGTAGACCCAAGTGGAATGGCAGGCTCTGTTTGGTGGTACACGTGGTCTTTATGCCTCCAAGTCAAAAATTCAAATAGAAATGCCTGTTTGAGGCTACTGGGAGCAACATCCAAGGAGTTGGTGAGCAACATGTTGCTTACAAGCGACTGGTTGGGGACCACCCTAAAAGTTTAGCTTGAATTTAAACCCAACAAAAGGTTAAATTGAGATGAACATTGCAACAGGTGTCAATGCGCATCCATAACAGAATGCACATCCATAACAGAATAACCTGCTGAATGGTGACATATACCTTTATAAATAAACTTCATTATAGTTTCTTAAACTGGGAGTGGAGGCAGGGCATTGTGTTTGTGCACAGAACATTCCTTCTTTGCAGTTATGCATGTCAGTAAAAGTGGCTTTCTTCTTCGTGTCTCCCCTTTTATACTTATATGTGGGAGTTACAATATTTACTTGCCTTAAGTGAAGCATTTAAGGCTGATTAGGAGCAGTACCCCTAGCAATTGTGGAAAAAAATAAAGTACACTATAATCATAGTTTATTATCCTATATAGATAATTATGGAACTGGGGAGTTTCTTCTCTGTTTATTCATATATATACATGTTGCCAAAATATTTGTCATTTGTGAGACACACATTCCATCCCAGTCAGCACCCCTAGTGGTTATAAAAAGAAAAATATGCTATGTTATAAATTGAGCTGACATAGTACAGGTATAAGATTCATTATCCATAAACATATTTTCCAGAAAGCAAGGCAGCAGCCAATGAAGCCTTTAGGTCTGGCCCCAAAATGGCACTTAGATTATTCCGTATATAAATTACTACTGATTGTTTAACCCAATCACTAATTATACATGCATTCGTTACTGGATCGCTAATTATCACTGATGTAAGTACTTGTTACCCCTTTTCTTGGTATGAAATTCTATAGGCTGACTATCCTAATAATAATATCTGTTCCTTTGCTGACGCCAACATTTCCTTTCCTCATTGCAGATATTTGTACATTTTAATTATTTTCTCTCTAAGGCAATACTTTTTCAAGATTTTCTAGTCTTTTATTGTACAGTAGATCATCTAGTCCTAGGGTAAAGTATACCCAACATATTCTACAGCACTGTACAACAGTGTATACATTAAACATTATACAAAAGATACAATATGTTCTGATCATTAGAGCTTACAATCTGAAATTCTATACTTACAATGCAGCCTAAATGAATATTTACACAGCCGCACATAATTTTTGTCACCTCTTCAACCAATACCATTTTCATACTGTACATGTTAACCCTATATAAGACATTGCATTTCCTAATTATGCTGTGTGCTTCTACCAAGTTTGTTATGTAATTTTCCAAAAATATTGTAAAAATACCTTGCCATTTGTCAGTATTTGAATAGTTACATGTAAAAGGCATGTCAATCCCATGCAACCCCACTAAAATGACTACATCTGCATTTTTGCACTATTTCATTGACATTTGTTTGAATTGCCTAATGTTCTAATACCGCCAGCTTACAAGATATTCTGGGGTGCTTTATCACCCATAGAAGAGGTGATTTTCCACAGGTGCCACAAAGCCCCCCTTTTTCCTGTGGATTTTTAAAAATATTATTGACTTCTGAGCCTCAGATAGGAAGTCTTTACAGGTTTACTGGGTTATTGTACTGGGGCAAGGGTTGCCCTCTTTGCTCTACAATACCATAATCTTACAAACCAGTTGGTAAAGATGCAAACAAATAGCACACTACCTATGCATATCTACAAACATATATTGCAACACATATCTCTAGATACATTTTAAACTGCACTAAGCAGCTCTGCAAAATAGGAAAATAGACTAAATATATCACTGTTATACAAAAGTAATGAAAAATGTACAAAACACAAATGTGCAAAGTAGCAAACTTACCTAAAGTACAGAGGTCTTCTTTAACACAGTGATATGAGTTTACTAAAATATCTAGACCTTCTCTGCAACAACTTCAGCACTGGACTCATAATAATGCTTCTTACTTTTCCTTATGTCCAACAGCTGATAATTGGCCACACTAGCTTACTGTGAATCCTTCTACCACTCCCTAATAATCATACATCAACCTTAGCCCTTCCCCAGAGAAACACAATAAAATATTAACTTCTCTGTTCCTGGAGAGATATGCAACGCACTGAAAATATTAATACTGTACACTTTGTTTGAGAAGGGGTTATAATATTTGTAGCATCATCATTACCCCCAAATTACCTAGTACTGCCAGTAAGTTGCTGACAACTTCCATCCTGGGGTCTGGGAAGAGTGGAAAAAGGCTGCTCCTTCCTATGTCTATATGGGGTGCTGCAGTGGGGGCTGGTTGTCACAAATGAGGCCTGTACTCTCCTATGTGGTGTTCTGCTATTTTAAGCCATCTTTTACCTGCTGTCTAAATTGCAAAGTGCTCCATGCAAAGTGTTTTGTCAGTGGGGAAGATCTCATAAATGTTAAAGGGGCTGCTGAAATTATTGCTGGTACAATGAGTTCAATATTTAGTAGGGATGCACCAAATCCAGTATTAATTTCAGGATTCAGCCAAGAGTGCTTTTTTCAGCAGGATTCAGATTTAGCCGAATCCATATGCCTGGCCAGACCAAATCTGAATCCTTAAAATCACATAAACCTGAAAGCTGAAAATTTTCTCCCTCTGTTTAATACTCCCATAGCCTTATTTGCACATGCAAAACAGGATTTGGATTTGGTTCAGTATTCAGCCAAATCTTTTATGGAGGCTTTGGAGTTTGGCTGAATACCAAAATAGTGGATTTGGTGCATCCCTAATATTTAAAATATAAAATGTCTAGTGATATCATTTTCTTTTAGAATTTTTCAATTAACATAGGGCCTTCAGTACAGCCTCCCATCATTCCCATCACCACCAGCCAGTTCCACTGTGGCATTACAGGGTAAAATGGTAGCCTCCACAGTAAATCACGCATTATTGTTGTGGTGGCCCAGCAGGTCCACACAGCCAAATACAATAAAAAAATATATACTAACCAATCTAACTATATATTCTCAATTTTAAAATGACTAAAAATACTAAAAGTTGTGCTTAGTAAGAAATTGATGTTCCTTTATCTCTTTACATTTACAGTGCACATTAACCACATTAAGTACTGTTTTACTAGTGCTATGTATCCAAATACAGTGCCAATATAAGTTGTCAACTTTGCCACTCTGGATCCAGTTAGCATTCTATTGACCTGAAAATGGATCTTTTCCCATATAGGGGCCAATATGCCTGACTAATACCTGACCAGATAAATGCATATGCATGCCCAGCCTAAGGAGAGAGGAAAGCAGCCTAATAAGCTTATAAATTCAGCTAAATTCAGTCAAGGCATAAACATTTCAGGCATTAATGTCAGTAATAATACTAAGAGATCTACAAACAATGCAGGTTTCATATTGGTGTGAAAAAAAAAGCAAAATATAAGAGCAAACTCAATTGCAAGTATCAATCTAGAAAGGCATAGAAAAAAAAAACCCCACGGCTGTAGCAGATGACTGTTTTATTACACAGTCTGACGTTTAAAAGTCACAACTGCTTTATCATTGTGAAAAAAGTCAGATTTCATTTATTGTTCTTTTTTCCTGTTATCATTTGTACAGATCAGAGTCTCAAAATGCAATATAATCTCACTTCCTTTTCTTTCCTCCATGAGAACACATAAAATGCCTCTATTCTCACAGACTATTATTCTTACTGTAATCTAAACTTCGTCATTATTCAACAGCACTAACTTCCAGTAAAGAACAGAGATCAAAATGTCCTGTTTTAGTGTGGGATATAATGGACCTGCTCTGCAAAGAGAACATTTTTAGTGCACAAAGATCTCTTTTTTCTGTGTTGCTGATACATAAAATGTTTATTTATTGAGGGAAGACTTGTCTTAGTGCTGATATAGAAATAAAGCTTTGTTCTCTTCATCTTGCACTTTCTATGCTGTAGTTTCTTCATATACAGTTATTATACAGTTCATATAATCCTAAATAGCTGCCTGAAGCTTATTGATCTTAGGGCACATCAATGACCACAATTGCAATTTAGTCCAGTCCATCAAATGGATACAATTACAGGTCTGCATATTGACAAACAAAATGCAAAAGTGTTTGTCAGAGTTGGAATTGCACCATATCAAGCACACAGCATTAATATGACATTTGTGCATTATTCACTAGGCACATATAGGGAAATGCATTTTGTATGTAAGTATAAATGGTGTCAACGCAGGCACCAACTGAAAACAACTTAAAATGTGTCTCATTGCATAATTTACCTCAAAACACATATTATGTGCTTTGAAGTGTTATTGAAAATTTTACCAAAAATCTTACCAGCAGTGGCGCAACAATAAAGGAAGTAGACACCACAGCCGGGGAGGAGGGGCAGGTTTGCTTCCTCTGTAGGGGTGACTAACATTCAATTCTGGATCAGTGCCTCAGTCAGAGGCCTAGTAGTGCACCTAAATTTATATTTACCTGCTTCATTTAAGTCACTTTAAAGAAATCTGTGTGACATATTCCTAATATATGACAAATTTCATGTATAACAGAGCATTTCTTACATTTGAGGGAAACCCTTAATTAAATACACAACAAGGGATTGTGGAAGGTGACAAACCTATCTGTGGCATCAGACAATGCGAAGCCATATAGGGCAGGAAACTGAGGCCATTGGTTTCTTTGATCTGTTGATCAAAGAAGACAAGTGTGGACCTAGAAGGGGGGGGTGCAGCTATGAGAAAATATGGATTATAGAAAGGTATCCATATCTCCTTGGCTTTAAGGTTCACATCCTCATAAATCATATAGTGCTTTTTAGGAGGCCCCCCACTTCCCAATGATACCAAACAGGGACTTCCCACCAGTTAGGAGGGATAGTTTCTGGGGGACTGGGACATAAGACACCCCTCATGTTTGGTATCATTTTGATCACCCACATATGGGTCAAAACAAGCCCCTACTTTCATAATAATATTGGGTACTGGCAAGTACCAATACTAAATAACAAGAAACTGGCATGAGAAGTACAGCTCTCTACAGGGGAGGTCATGTGACAAGCTCCTGGGCACTCCCTCCTCATGAATACGGTAGTGAGGGAGGGGCCCAGCAGGAGAATAAAAAGGGCACAGACCCAGGTACTAGATAGCTCATTCTGGAGGTCTCAACTAATGTTGGGGGATGGGCTCAGGATTTCCAAACTCTTGCCTCAGGAGGACACAAAAGATAACTCGGTAATGTACATAGGGTTTTCTCTGTGTTTTATACTAATCAACTTGGGGGCTGCTAGCAGGGGTGTGTGTTTGGCTGTAATTTTAACCCTGTGGCTGCTAGTGTGCTGTTAAATTAGTGGAAACTAACTGCAGTAAGAAAGTTTGTGTGTGATATATTTCTGTATATATAGGTTTCTATCGCCTGTTAATGATAGATGGTGGTGGCGAATAGTTATTTGCGGCGGTGGTGTGTTTGGGGCGCTTGATGTTAGCCTAACCTGTGTGAAAGGTGACCGAGTGTAACCCCTTGTTGCCCTGTCCCGGTGTCAGGCGCGTCAGGGAGTGGCGTGTCCCTGACAATGTATATATAAAATAAGGTTTTAGGCTATTGTAATGTGTCTCATTCAGAAGCCCATTCTTGAATAGATTGGAACTTCGGTTCCCAGGACTAAACACAATAATATATATTGGGCCTAAGTGACTATTGACTGGGCCACTCTGTGCTTGTGCTTTAGAGTTAAACCACTAAATACATGCAAAATTATAACAGCATTCATTGTATAATTAATACATGTCTTTGGCTGTGGGCTATCATTTTAAAAAGCTTTTGTGCAGATTTGGCATGGTATAATCAGTTCTTGGAAGAGGACGGAAACACAGAGTAGACAATCAATTTTTGAGAAGAATTAATACACCATTAAGATGATGTGTACTTATTGTTTTCTCACCATTAGTGAGGATCTGGGCAAGAAGCTGATATGGCCTTTAGGAACCAGCACTGTTTACATGGTAACAGTGATTACTGGTAGACTGCGGACTTTGGATTGGAAATGAAATCTTCAAATCCTAAAGGTGTGATGAGAAAAATACATGACTGGCAACTTCTATGCCTTAGTACACTAAATAAACTATTAATTTACCTGTACATAGAGGTAAGAGACACTGAGTATCCCACCTATAAAGCAAACCATGCAGATCTCTATTGCTTTGATATGTTCTGTATTTAAATGGGCATGAACCTGCAGGGCTTTGTCCTAAGCCAACTAGCTAGACTATGTCAAACACAGGCATCTCCATGCCAATTAAAGCAGCAATATATACCTATATACACCCACAAAAATAAATACTGTAGCACTTACACCTAAAATGTATGCTGCAAATTAACATAATTAAAAAACATATATTTATTAAATACAATGGATAAATGTTTTGTTTTTACACATACTACAACTAATGCATTTGATCTATTTAATGTTTAATAATTACATTGAGCCTAATCTGTATTTTCCTGTGACTTATTCTATAAAGCAGCGTTTTTCAACCACTGTTCCGCGGCACACTAGTGTGCCGCGAGATGTTGCCTGGTGTGCCGTAGGCAGGGCACCAATGTACTAGGGGGGCACTGCTCTTGGCACCAATGTACTAGGGGGGCACTGATGCTGGGCACCAATGTACTAGGGGGGCACTGCTCTTGGCACCAATGTACTAGGGGGCACTGCTGCTGGGCACCAATGTACTAGGGGGGCACTGCTGCTGGGCACAGAGTTAAATTTTTTAACATTTTCTAATGGTGGTGTGCCTCGTGATTTTTTTCATGAAACAAGTGTGCCTTTGCCCAAAAAAGGTTGAAAAACACTGCTATAAAGACACTTTCATGATAACACCACTGTAAGCTTTTTGTGTGCAAGCCCATTCTATAAAAACTTGTCCTGCGACTGCCACTGCTTTCTGGCTTCTTGCTCCAGATATTCCTTGACTCACACATAGCCCTGGCTCTTATGTTACAACAGAGTGACATTGTACAAACATACTATTTCTTTAATTGCCCTGCTGGCTAATAATACCAAACAGATCAATAATTGGCCTGTGGTTGATGGCAAGTACAGGTATGAGATCTGTTATCCTGAATGCTCGGGACCTGGGGCTTTCTGAAAAGGTATCTTTGCTTAATTTGGATCCCCATACCTTATGTTGACTAAAATTATTTAAAAGAGAAGGAAAGTCATTTTACTGCCAATAGATTACTCACAATAGTGCAAGCTAGATTGCTATATTTATTCTGCAGAAAGCTTTTTCATACCTGAGTAAACAGCCCTAGAAGCTCCCTCAGTTTAAGATAGCAGCTGCTATTTTAGCTTGGTCTGTGTAGCTTCCTGCTGCAGCTCTAGCTGTTGGTAGCTCAGATCACACATTCCTAAGGAAAGGGGAGGGAGTTTTATGAATTCTTAGGGGAGGAGGGAGCAGGAGAAAGGAGAGAGCTGTGCAGACTCCGGACCCAGGAATAAAGGATTTTTCTGAGAGGGGAAGTCAGATACCCTAAGAACATATTTACAAAAAAAAGAGAGACAAGAAATCCTGTGTTGCTTTTGATAGAGGACTCAGTGCAGCATTTCTGTGAGTGCTTATGGCTGTATTTACATTTCTGACCTTTCTGATAAAGCTTAGTTTTTACCTTTCTTTCTCCTTTAAACATATGTTTATTTTGCCACCGTTAAGGTTTAATTATACAGTGGTGTGAAAAACTATTTGCCCCCTTCCTGATTTCTTATTCTTTTGCATGTTTGTCACACAAAATGTTTCTGATCATCAAACACATTTAACTATTAGTCAAAGATAACACAAGTAAACACAAAATGCAGTTTTTAAATGAGGGTTTTTATTATTTAGGGAGAAAAAAAATCCAAACCTACATGGCCCTGTGTGAAAAAGTAATTGCCCCCTGAACCTAATAACTGGTTGGGCCACCCTTAGCAGCAATAACTGCAATCAAGCGTTTGCGATAACTTGCAACGAGTCTTTTACAGCGCTCTGGAGGAATTTTGGCCCACTCATCTTTGCAGAATTGTTGTAATTCAGCTTTATTTGAGGGTTTTCTAGCATGAACCGCCTTTTTAAGGTCATGCCACAACATCTCAATAGGATTCAGGTCAGGACTTTGACTAGGCCACTCCAAAGTCTTCATTTTGTTTTTCTTCAGCCATTCAGAGGTGGATTTGCTGGTTTGTTTTGGGTCATTGTCCTGCTGCAGCACCCAAGATCGCTTCAGCTTGAGTTGACGAACAGATGGCCGGACATTCTCCTTCAGGATTTTTTGGTAGACAGTAGAATTCATGGTTCCATCTATCACAGCAAGCCTTCCAGGTCCTGAAGCAGCAAAACAACCCCAGATCATCACACTACCGCCACCATATTTTACTGGTGGTATGATGTTCTTTTTCTGAAATGCTGTGTTACTTTTACGCCAGATGTAACAGGACACGCACCTTCCAAAAAGTTCAACTTTTGTCTCGTCTGTCCACAAGATATTGATCTTGGCAATCATTGAGATGTTTTTTAGCAAAATTGAGATGAGCCATAATGTTCTTTTTGCTTAAAAGTGGTTTGTGCCTTGGAAATCTGCCATGCAGGCCGTTTTTGCCCAGTCTCTTTCTTATGGTGGAGTCGTGAACACTGACCTTAATTGAGGCAAGTGAGGCCTGCAGTTCTTTTTTTTTTTTTTTAACAATTCTTTTATTGAGCATTACAAATATATTTTACATATATGACATAATGACTGTATTACAACATGCTTATTTTCATTAAAGTAAAAGGTATAAACAAAAATTAACAGTTCAACTTAACATAGATGGTGTTGTGTTTCTTGTTGTTTCTAAGGTGTGCCAGAGTTTGATTGTCAAATATTGGTTTGGATTGGAGAGGGGCTTCAGAGATACAGTTTAACCCTTAGTTTCTGTGTTTACCTTGTATAGAGGGTCTAGACTATATCTGGGTCCGGTTCTATCCAGGGTTCCCAAACCTTGTAGAATTTATCCAGACAGCCTCTGCTCATGTAGGTAAGCTTGTAGAGTGGAATTGCCTTTTCGATCAGTTGTTCCCATGAGTGTATAGAGGGCCCCCCACTGGATTTCCAGTGAATTGCAATTGCTTTTTTTGCATACATGCATAAAATAGACATTAGTGTGCATTGTGCCCTTCGTGGCGTTATCTCTTCCAGTTGGTTAAGTAATATAATTGTAGGGTCCGGTGGGAGTATAATACCAGTTTTTTCTTTTATCAGCTGTATTACATTTCCCCAGAAAGGTTTAATTATAGGGCAGTCCCATACCATGTGAATGAAGTTTGCAGGAACATGTTGGCATCGTGGGCAATTTTGAGGTATATTGGGGTTCATGTCGTGTAACCTTTGCGGGGTTAGGTATACCCTATGTAAGTAGTTCATTTGCGTCATTTTATCTTTACTGCTAATGACCCCCTCGAAGGCTGAGTCCAAAATATCCAGCCATTGCTCTGATGTGATTTGTGGGATGTCTCTCTGCCATTTTGTGTACAGTTTACTCAGGGATACACTTCCAACTTGTATTAGTTGTGCATAGAAACTCGAGAGAGGCTTTTTTAAAGTTTCGCTATGTATCATTGTTTCTATATGCCTTGGAGTGGTGTCTATTGGCAGGTGCCCAAACTGGGCTTCAGCTGCATGCCTTAGCTGAAGGTATCTGAAGAGCATCCTATTCGGAAGTAAGTGTTTTTGTTGTAGGTCATGGTAGGGGAGCAAAGTTCCCTTTGTCATGATGTCTGCCAGGTACTTGATGCTGTGTTGTGCCCATAGTTGTGGGTCTGGTATTGTTTTGTAGTGTTTTAGATGGGGGTTGTACCAGAGTGGGGTATATTCTGAGTGGTACTGTTTGGGTCTGGGGTAGAAGCGAATTGCTGTTTGCCAGGCTCTGACTGTTGCCTTCATTAATGGAGTGGCTTTATTTTTGTATTTATAGCCTCTATACAACAGGTTTTTGAGTTCTTCTAGTGATCCTATTATCTGTGCTTCTAGAATAGTTGCTGCGTTAGTTAGGGTGGGAGCTACCCAGTTTCTTGCTACCGTGAGTTGTGTTGCCAGGTAGTACAAGAATAGATTGGGAGCCGCCAGTCCTCCTTGCTTTGTTGGGAGTTGGAGGGTGGTTAATGCAATTCTTGGGGGGGAGCGATTCCAATACAGTGTAGTCACTAAGCTTTTAAGCTTAGCGAAAATAGTATTGTGTATCGTGGTTGGGGCTTGCCTAAAAATGTAGGTTAACTTGGGGAGTATTACCATTTTAAACAAATTTATGCGTCCGATAAGTGATAAGGGGAGGTTCGCCCATAGTTCAGTCTTTTCCTCCACTAGTTTGAGAATTGGGTGTATATTGAGCTCACTGAATTTATTTAGGTTAGCATGGATCCATATTCCCAAGTATTTAAAGGTTTCTACCCATTGTAAACCTTTAGTGTTGTTGGGGGCATTTGGTGGCCGAGGATCAATAGGAAAAAGTACTGACTTGTCCCAATTGATTTTGAGGCCCGAGTAGTTGGTGTGAGTGTTGATTATCTGTAGTACCAAGTCCAGCGCCTGGTTTGGGTTAGGTAGATAGATAGATTAGAGTGTCGTCCGCGTACATTGAAATTATTTCTTTTTTGGGGCCCAGTTTTAGTCCTTCTATACCGTTTTGGGCTTTTATTCGACAAGCCATGGGTTCCATGGCCAGCGCGAATAGGAGTGGAGATAGGGGACACCCCTGTCTAGTACCTCTGCTTATGGTGAGGGATGCCGATAACTTGGTATTAGTCCGTACTCTGGCTACTGGAAGGTGATATAGCGCTTTGACCCAGTTGATATAGGTGGGGTGTATACCCACCTTTTTCATAGTGGCCCACAAGTATTCCCACTCTACTGAGTCGAAGGCCTTCATATTGTCTAGTGAAGCTACTAGTCTGTTACCTGGGTTGTCATGTTTTATTATTATGTTTGTGAAGAGCCTCCTAATGTTAATGTCCGTTGTGCGCCCGGGCATAAAGCCTGTTTGGTCAGGGGAAATTATCTTGGTTAGATGTTGGGCAATTCTAGTGGCTAATATTTTTGCTAAGATTTTAGCATCTGCATTAATGAGCGAGATTGGCTTGTAGGATGAACAGTCAAGGGGATCCTTCCCTGGTTTCAGAATCAGGACGATTAGGGTTTCTTTCATTGAGTTGGGGAGGGTTTTCCCCTCCCTTACTCCGTTGTATAGTTTTACTAGTAGTGGTGCTATTAGTTTGGTGTGCTGTTTGTACCATTCCATTGGTATGCCATCTGTACCTGGGGTTTTCCCACTCGGGGAAGCTCCAATGGCCGCTTCTACTTCTGTTAGTGTTATATCTGTCGCTAAGTAGTGGGAGGTTTGTAAGTCTAGCTTAGGGATGTCAGTATCTTCCAGGTAGTCGTGTATTTCTGAGGGTGAGACTTGCAATTTGGATTTGTATAGATCGGAGTAAAATTCCGCAAATCTATTGTTTATTTCCTCCGGAGAGGAAGTTATAGCCCCATTGGCTAGCTTTACCGCTGGGATAAGCATGGTGGTAGTGTTGTCTCTAGACAGGATCGCTAACAGTTTCCCGTTTTTGTCTCCATGTTCAAAGACCCCTGCTTTTTGATATAACATATGTTTTTTGGTAAGTTCTATTTGGGCGAGGGTAAGAGCTCTCTGGTTTTCTTGCCATTCCTGTTGGGTTTGTACATTAGGGTGTGCAACATAGGCTGCTTCTGATTCAAGTACCTTTTGGGATTTTAACTGGATTTCCGCGCGTAGATTGGTTTCTAGCGCATTTATACTGCTAATGAAAACTCCCCTGGTGTAGGCCTTAAAGGCATCCCAGGTGATATCTGGGGGTACCTCGTCTTTGTTTATTTCAATAAAGGTTTTAATACTGTCCTGGATGATGTCATTTAACTGCTTGTGGGTTGCCCAATAGGGGCTAAGTCTCCAGACCCGATCTGCTGGGGTTGGGGAGATGAGTATTGTAATTGCTATGGGGGAATGATCCGAGATGCCCCTTGTGAGTATCTCGACCTTTTGTACCTTTTTGTTCATTTCCACACAACCCAGGGCCAGATCTATTCTAGACATGTTATTTGAACCTGGTGAGTAGCAGGTATATTGCTTGCCACCCGGATTACGTACTCTCCAGAGGTCTACTAGTTGGAGCCCAGAGATCCATCTGGTAAAGGCTGGTGTGTTGGTTCTGGGAGGGTTTAGTTTATCTAGATTTGCATCTATCACAGCATTAAAGTCCCCCATCAGTAGTAGGGGTGCCACTGGAAGAGTCAAAATTTTGTTCGTTATCTCCCTCAGTGGCGCCTCTGTGAATGGGGGTGGGTTGTACACATTTACCAAAGTAAGTTTTTTCCCTTGTATTGTACCTTGTATTATAACATATTTACCATTCCTGTCTGAGATAGTTGTCTCTGTTACAAAAGGACAAGTTTTACATATAAGAATAGAGACCCCTCTGGAGTAACTTGAGTACAGAGAGTGATACATTGATCCTATCCAGGGCTTTTTTAGGGCTAAAAATTTGCTGCCCACTAGGTGTGTTTCCTGCAACATTATAATTTGGGGTTTATTTCTACGGATAAAGTCTAGGACCAGTCTTCTCTTGATTGCATTCCCTAGACCCCTTACATTCCATGAGAGAATTTTAATTGTAGCCATGTTTGTTTTGTGTTTGTATTTGTAAAGTGGTATTGTTTTTTTTTTTTTTCCTCTACCTTATGTTCCTTTGTAATAAAGTGTGCACCATCACAACTTAATACATTCAACCATAACATCCCATCCCCTTCCCTTTCCCACCCCACCCACTCTGTAAACTGCAGTAGAGTGAGTTTGCTCCCATAATTGAAAAAAGTATCAAACTTGTTAGGGGTTGGTGTCGTCATTGAGTCCGGTTGTGGACCGCCTGTTGCGTGCTCCGCTTGTTTCCTCCAATCTCTGGGAGGGGGGATATTGTTGTGCTGCCGCTCTTGTTGTAAGTCCTCTTATGGTTTCCTGGTGTTTTTGTCTTTTTTGTCCCTTTTTGTATAATTGTAGTTAGGTCTCAGTAGCATGGGTCTTTATATGGTAGGAACTGTAGTATTGCGGTAGTCTCTCTTTTCCTTCAGTGTTCTTCCAAAGGTGGGCGTGTTGTTCTTTATTCATTCCCGTCGTGGTGAGTTGTGTGGTCTTTCCTCTAGCCATCTTATTGCCTCTTCTGGGGTAGTGAAGAAATGTGCTTTGCCATTATCTGTGATTCTGAGGCGTGCAGGGAATAACATGGCATATGGAATTTGTTTCAATCTCAGTTGTTTCTTTGCTTCTGTGTATTTTTCTCTTTGTTTGCGTACTTCTGATGAGAAGTCTGGGTATATTGATATCCTTTGGTTTTGAAATGTAAGTTCCCCAGCTTTCCTTGCCTCGGCTAGTGCAGTGTCTCTGTCTCTGTAATTGAGGAGACGTGCTATCAAGGGTCTTGGAGGTGCACCTGGTGGTGGTGGTCTTCCAGGTACTCTGTGCGCCCTTTCCACTATAAAGGCAGGTGAGAAGGTTGCCTGGCTGAACACTCTTGTCAGCCATTGTTCTACAAATTTCTCTGCTGCGTTGCCTTCAGCTCTTTCTGGTAAACCCAGTATGCGAATATTGTTTCTCCTTAGTCTGTTTTCCAGGTCATCAGCCTTTGATTCTAGTATGGCTATTTGTTTCTCTGTTGTGGTGACTTTGCCTGTGAGAGGTGCTGTGGAGTCCTCCAGCTCACTAATTCTCCTTTCTGTTTCCCCAGTTCTTTCTCTGAGCTTTTGAACATCATGTTTCAGTAGTGCAAAGTCTGTTTTCAGCTCATCTATTTTGCCCACTAGTGCTGTATGGTTTGTTGTAATTGCGTTTAGTACTTCAGCTAGTGTTGGCTCTGTAGGAGGTGCTTGTGGTATTAGTGCTGCTGCTGTGGCGCCATCACCTGCTGCTGTTTGTTGTTTGTGTGCAGCGTGGGGTATAGGAGACATACCTCTGGGGGAGCGTTGTGGCAGGGGTTCCCTTGCATATTGCGCCAGCTTTCTGACAGCCGCCTCGCTTGTTGCAGCGGTGTCTGGGGGATCCGCTCGCTCCGTATTGTAATCGGCGCCATTTTGTGACTGCATGGCGTGCGAGCGGGCTGGCTTCCCTGTAGCGTGTCCGCGTCTGTATTTTTTCACCATCTAGAGGGTGCGGGTTGTTCCGGTGGTGCTTGTGGTCTCGGGTGACCAGGCTGAGGCAGGTATAGTACTGTGTGGGTTCAGTATTTTGTGCCCCCAAACGGAGCTCTGCTAATGCGCGTCCTACTCGGTGCTCATGCAGGCCACGCCCCCTCGCCTGCAGTTCTTTAGATGTTGTCCTGGGGTCTTTTGGGGCCTCTCGGATGAGTTGTCTCTGCGCTCTTGGGGTAATTTTGGTCGGCCGGCCACTCCTGGGAAGGTTCACCACTGTTTCATGTTTTTGCCATTTGTGGATAATGGCTCTCACTGTGGTTCGCTGGAGTCCCAAAGCTTTAGAAATGGCTTTATAACCTTTACCAGACTGATAGATCTCAATTACTTTTGTTCTCATTTGTTCCTGAATTTCTTTGGATCTTGGCATGATGTCTAGCTTTTGAGGTGCTTTTGGTCTACTTCTCTGTGTCAGGTAGCTCCTATTTAAGTGATTTCTTGATTGAAACAGGTGTGGCAGTAATCAGGCCTGGGGGTGACTACAGAAATTGATATTGAAATTGAAAATTGAAATTGATAAACCACAGTTAAGTTATTTTTTAACAAGGGGGGCAATCACTTTTTCACACAGGGCCATGTAGATTTGGAGTTTTTTTTCTCCCTTAATAACGTAAACCTTCATTTAAAAACTGCATTTTGTGTTCAATTATGTTATCTTTGACTAATAGTTAACGGTTTTTGATGAGCAGAAACATTTAAGTGTGACAAACATGCAAAAGAATAAGAAATCAGGAAGGGGGCAAATAGTTTTTCACACCACTGTATATTAGCTATAAGCAAGTTAAAGGTTAATAGGTAGCGTCTTCTTTATTTACAACAGTAAATAGATATTTACTTCCATTTGTCTGCATTGTACAAGGCTGACGAGAGTTAATTACAGATTCTTTTCTGGAACATGTTGTCCAAGTGGAGGCCCTTAGGACAGATGTGTCTCTCCAAGAGATCTCCACAGACCTTTGTATGAAATTACTATTTATAATAAGTCAACCCCAAAATGCAAAATGGCATAATTGATCCAGTGCATGGAAAATACAGCACTGATGAACAATAAGTATATTAAGTCAGTTATTTACATGGTTCCTCACACTATGTAATGATTTACAATTAAATACAATAGAAGTGACAGGTCTATGGCATCTCTGCTGCTTGATATGAACCAGAAAGAACTTTTGATTATTGCAAAATAATTAACCATGTGATCGCAATAGTGATTTATACTTCATGCTCATGGCCTATAAACCACAGTTTTGTATTAATTAACTGGTACATTACTGCTGTAGTTTGATGTTAGCTTTAAAGGAGACATATTGGATAAATGGAAAAACCCTAATTTTGTAGGCAATTAAAAAATGGCCCCTTTATTGGAGCACTTTTCTGTCCATGTTTAAAATGAAGAGTGGGCGTGTCCCAACGGTCCCTGCCAGAAGCACAGTAGGAGGGGGAGAGCCAATCACAGCCCTGCACTCACACAAGCAAAGACAGGCTTCAGTTCCCTATCAGGTCAGTCTAGCTGCTGATTGGTTCCTATCTTACAGTGCAGTGTCCTGAAAGCAGCCGGCTCCCCTGCACATCAAGAGAATTCAGCCAGCAGGAAGTGGAACAGGTGGGTGGGACTAGTGGGGTTTTAGTGGAATTTCTCAATAAATCAGTCTGAAACACAACTTTTTTTAAGCACAATCCTTCTATATCTAGAGGTGTATAATTCACTGGTACATTCATAAGTTTTATAGGATATGTCTTCTTTAAGCAATGGCTGATATAAGGTGCAGCACATAAATACAAGCATACACCAATTGCCTACTTGAAACCACTCTTTAGTTACAGATGTACATTGTGCACTTACATACACATATATATATATTACAGGACAATAATTTTGTGGACTTTTCTGCCATAGTCCAAATACACAGTAGTGTATTTGAAACTGGTTTTAGTGTGTGTTCCATAAGGGTGTGGTGTGAAATATGTAAAGTGCATATTAGTGGTTATATAGATTAGAACAATAACAACATTCCTTACTGGACTGTGTACAAAAGGTATAAGAACATTTTTCCAGAAAGTATAAAAAAATGTAACCATTGTACAACAACAGAATGAATGGAAAACAAACTGTATTCCTGGAAGGGGTTAAAAGAAAGTCATTCTAGAACTTAAAATTTTGGTTCAGTACAGGCAATTCTTAGAGACGCGCTTTAGTGATGTACCAGAGCTCCATCTAGTGTTAGAATACAAATAAGAGTTGAAAATTACAGGTAATTTTTAAGCAAGGGCGGTGACACATAGGGAGATTAGTCGCACTGCGACAAATCTCCTTTTTGGCGCGCAACTAATCTCCCCGCAATGCCTTCCCACCAGCTAGAATGTAAATCGCTGGTGAGATGGCATACGCGGTGCTGCGATTTGCCAAAGACGCCGAAGTTTCCTCTCAAGGCAACTTTGACAAATCGTGGCGCCGCGTATGCCAACCGCCAATCAGATGTTACTCGACTTTCAGTGGAGAAATTTAAATTGCCGCTATTCAGGCATTATTAAAACCAGGGTCCCCAAACTTTGCACAGTGATTTTTCCTATGTAATTGTGGTCCAAGTTTAGAAAAAGTGGGCGGAGCCAACAACAGATCCACTGTAGGGTGAAGAAGTGTGGAGAGTTTGGGGGCTGTACCCCTAAATCTGTAGGAGTAGCAGCGTTTAGAAAATGGGGGGCGCTAAGAAGAAGAAAATGCGAAAAAATAAGCTGAAGTCGAAGAACAGTATGTTAGGTTTTTCAATCCAACATAATTCTGGTGCATTACTGTACAGGAGATGCTAAACAGTGGGGCCAAGCTCCCACAGGGCAGTGGCTGGGAAGAGGCCCAGGATGATGGTTAGCCACAGTGAGATTTGGGGAGAATTTGCTCTACTAGATAGTCTTTGAAAACCATTTGGAAATCAGATAGGCTATGGCTATATCTTGACCTAGATAGTCTTGGAACTGTTGCTAGGTATATGTCTGTAACCTTGTCATTAGCTAAGGGGTGCCTTGTGGGGGAAGCCGAGCACAATATGGGATTCTGGGATATTAGGTACAGGTGAGGGATCCCTTATCCGGAAACCCGATATCCAGAAAGCTCCGAATTACGGAAAGCCTGTCTCCCATAGACTCCATTTAAATCAAATAATTCAGATTTTTAATTTTTTTTCTGTAAAAATAAAAAACAGTGCTTTGTATTTGATCCCAACTAAGATATAATTAATCCTTACTGGATGCAAAATAATCCTATTGGGATTAATTAAAAGTTTTATTGATTTTTTAGTAGACAAAGGAACAGTAACACAAAAATATTTAAATACCTTATAAGTCACAAAACATCTCTAACATTAGGTCTAGCCGTTCCCCCCTTGCCTTTTTTAAATGCTTTGTGTAGAATTTTAGTGACAAACTGCTCCATAGCAGTACGGTGAAAAGGCGACGGGTGCTTGAATTCCTCTGTGCACTGACCCGGAAGTTGTCCTTGTGTCGGAGGAACTTCAGCACTTAAGCTTTTTATCAGTGTATGCAGTTTAAATTTATGTTTCTATTTCTTCAGACAGTTTGGGGGGTAATGTTGCGATCAAAAATTTATACGAATAAAACTACATAAGCTGATAAAAAGTTTAAGTGCCGAAGGTCCTCCAACACAAAGACAACTTCCGGGTCAGTGCACACAGGTATTCAAGCACCCGTCGCCTTTTCGCCATGCTGCTATGGAGCAGTTCATCACTAAAATTCTACACAAAGCATTTAAAAAAGGCAAGGGGGGAAGGCTAGACCTAATGTTAGAGATGTTTTGTGACTTATAAGGTATTTAAATATTTTTGTGTTACTGTTCCTTTAAAGGTATGAAGATCCAAATTACGGAGAGACCCCTTATCCGGAATTCCCTTGGTCCCGAGCATTCGTGTCCTATACCTGTACTTTATAATACAGCTTTGAAATACTTCACAGTATAGGTATAACAAAGTAATGTCTTTAAATTTAGGAACAGAAGAAATTATAAACCGAAAATGCCCACTCATTAAGGGTATTCAGGGGCACATGGAATTCTGTTAGTACTTGTACATGCCTAAAACGTATACTTTAAGGCTCTGTCTAGCAACTTTATATTTAACTCTATTATTTGTTTCTTATTTATTGCGAATCACTGGGACCCGTATGTTTGTATGACCCAGCCTGCTTTCTCCCACATGGGCAGCCCTTCTGAGTGCTTAGTATAGCTGAATGCTTTACCTGGTGAACCTAGTATGGGTCCAAGTGAGAAACCTACAATGTCTCAGATATGTACAATATGCAGAACTGCATCCAGCACAATGTACTCAGACCTGGCTCCAATGCCATTTACAATATTTAATGGAAATCTGTCATCCAGTTTGCAGCACTCCAGCATCTGTTCATTCCCACTCTCATACACTCTCTTAACAGCCTTTCCCTGTGTTTATGCGGTCATGATAGCAGAACACATTTTGGTTATGGTTGTAGTGGCTTACTCACGACCAAAGCAGCAGCTTCTAGACCTGCCAGACAGAAACACTTGTGGTGTTTAATGAAAGGCATGTGCAGAAAGATAACATTATCATAAAGGGGTTGTTCACTTTCCAAACAGTTCAGTTTCCACTTAGTATACAAGAATATTTACATATATATTCTGCAGAATAATATCATATTTGCATTTTTTATCTTTAAAAGTTTTTTACATTTTTAATGATGAGTTAACTTTTTTTTGGCAGTTTTGAAATCGTACATTTCACCATTGGTGAATATTTATATATTGGTAATATATTTATATATGTGAATAAGTTTCCATGAAAAAACACTCAGGGGGTTTTGTAATAAAAAGCACTAAATTTGCCCAGGAGCAGTAACCAAAAGCAAGCAATAAATGTATTGGTCACCTTTTCAAAAGCAAACAATATATTGGTTGCCATGGGTGTATTTTATTACATATGGGGGGATAGGCAATGTATCCTGTGCAGGAAAAGTTGCTGTGAAAAAAAATAATGGCCATAGTTATTTTGCACAGAAAAAAGTTTTGTGAATTTTACAGCAGTCTATGAAATATATGAACTTCCTTCTAAAACGGAAAAAGCTCTGAATATTTCATATGAAATGTATAGTCATGCACAGGCACCCAGTACTGTATATTACTCTTTATAAACTGTTAGGGTCATATTTATTATGCTGTGTAAAAAACGGCAAGAAAATACACCACACTTTGCTGTGTAAAAACGGCATAAAATCAGCTTAATTTTTTACGCGTTTTTTCTTCCACTAGAACATATGGAAAATAACAGCGTAATATCCGGCGTTCAGACGGCGATCTTTTCCGTGTATTTTACACAGCTTTTTACTCCGTTTTTTCGGCGAATTAGTTTTACACAGCATTATAAATACGCCCCTTAGTGTACACCAGTGGCTCAGGGGCAACATGTTGCTCACAAACCCCGAATGTTGCTCTCAGTGCCCCCAAACCAGGAAGTTATTTTTGAATTCCTGACTTGGTGGCAAGTTTTGGTTGAATAAAAAAAGATTTACTACAAATTAAATCCCCCTGTAAGCTGATGTGTAAGTGTGCATAGAGGCTGCCTAATAACCAATCTTAGCCCTTATTTGGCACCTCCATGAGCTTTTATGATGCTTGTGTTGCTTTCCAAGTCTTTGTACATTCGACTGTGGCTCACGAGTAAGAAAGGCTGGGGAGCCCTGGTGTATACCCTCAACCTAATATTGTCTTAATACAAAAAACTCAGCCATGTATGGCAGGTAGTTTGTCAAAGTACTTAAAGAGGAAACACCTTAATTCAAAGCTAATTTAAACCCTGTACAGTAGAGGTACAAATAAAGGTGAGGTGATTCAGCTGAAGCAGTCTGTGGTCAATGCTCGGCTGCTGTGACCTACTGTTAGATCAGGATCGACCCCTTTGTATGATAATAAATCAAATCAGTAAATATTAGTGCGATGAGGTTTGGGTATTTGTAGAATGATGCTTTTATTTGCCTGGTACATTGGCTGAAGTTAAATAGGAGTGAAACAAAATATGGCCGGGTCAGTCCACTACTCACCCAGAACTGTGTAGAACTAGTGCCCACAGTAGGATAGAGGCCACATGCCTGCATTTTAATTCTGCCTTTAGTTGCCATTTTATGAGGCTTTTGGTCCCTTTACTTGGAGAGGATAAAATAACAGAAGGATGTTTATATTTCACACACAAATCCGAAATAAATCTTCTTTAATTAATATACATTACATAAAACGGAGGAAAATCATTAAAAAAAAAACATAGTTAAACTTCATGATTATTGCCTCAGTTTTACAGCAATAAAGTTGGAAAAATGTTTTTAGGAATTAGCAAAAATAATAGACTATATTTTGTACATGCTGTATAGATATAATTCAGTAAGATTTATATCTGATCCTATTAAACAGGGATGGCAAGAAATGCTTGCAATATTATTAAATGAGGAGGAAGCAATGCCGGTTCTGGCGTGATGGTAACAAAACCTATCACATTTCTACCAAGCTTGATCAAGAGTGCCGTTTTCCCAAATTGACAATATACTTCAGTGCTGATCTGCTGGCCTAAACTGCTACAGGTATATGTGGGGCCAATGATCACACAGTGCAGCAGATTAAATTAATTTTAAAAAAAAGTTATTGGTTCATGCACCATGCTAATTTGAATATATTGTAACGCAGACTGTTCCAAAGCCTACTTCGACTTTGGGATACATTTATGCTGAAATGACACAGAGCAGCCCATTATGAGTGATCTGCAAACTGCATTCCATGAACTGCTACTGAACTATATCCTGACAGCTAGTAGTTCTAATTTGGCAATGGCTGGATAGCTGGGAGTTGCAGATACCTACATCAATTACTAGGCAGCATAAATAAAAAAAAAGCACCTCCTTCCAATATATATATATATATATATATATATCAGCAAATACACATTCACTCCAAATGTTACCATAACTGACTTTCAAGATGGGCTTTCAACTATATCTAAGATTAAATGGTCATTCTCCTAAATCCTGACCCTAACTGACCTTAAGGATAAACCATTTCTGACACTGCTCCTAATTCCACACCCCAGAGGGTCTTGCCCCACAGTTGAAAAACTGCTACCTTGTGTGTAGCATCTACCCCTGGCCTGCCTCCAAAGGATAATTGAAAGCAAAGCCAAAACATGCATTCCCATACTAGATGACACCCAGAATGCCTCCTTTATAGCCTTCAGATATTTCACTTGTTATAAAGAGCATTGGCAATACCCAGAATGGCATTTTGTGGATTCTGGCAAATGTCACAGGGGCTGCTGTAAGTTGCTGTCAGTCACTATTTATTGAGCCTGTGGGGGCAGTTTTAGTCTTTATGTACTTGAAATGCCAGGGCCCATTCTGGACTCCTGTCTGTACCTACCACTGGCTATAGACGGGTACATTTCCCCACAAATCCAAACCCTACGTGGCTAAAAAACAGTATTATACATTCCCCAGAGTTAAGGTTAGTTGGCTAATTTTTGCTTTTCACTTCACTTTTCAGGTTTGTATGGCACTTTACTGTTGGTAACTCTTCAGGAGGTGGTTCCATTATTATAAATGTTAATTTGGAATAAGAGGGGAACCATAACTATAAGAGCTGTTTAATATACCCCCAAACATAAAAGGGTTTAACACTTTGCACTGATAACTATTATTACCTATTTTTATTCAATAAATATTTTGTCAGGCCAAATTTTTTTTATCAATGAAATGCTTTCAAGGGAGATCTTTTTTTGGAACGGGATGAAGTTATTATTATACAGAATAAACATTTTAAAAGATTATTTTTCTCCAAGTGTCTCCAGATAAGAACAATGTTCGTGAAAAAAAAAATATTAAAAAAATTAAGGCCTCAGTGTGGTCTCCATATATAGTTCACTTGGCAAGCCGCTTGGCTACATCAGCATAGGCTATTTCAATTTCCCGGTCTCCTGGGCAAGTGTTGGTAAACTCATCCTTGCTATATGCGTTGCTCAGGTATCGCCAGATCCCAGTCATGGATTTGGGGATTTCAAACCCCCGGTATTTTTTGGTCACCACCTAGCAAAAATAAACATATTATAAATTGCAATACAAGCCACTAAACATATAGGTGACAATTTACTTAATGTATAAAAACTGCATACTAACCGAGGGCAAACCATGACTAGTACAGGTATGGGACCTGTTATCAATAATGCTCGGGACCTGGGGTTTTCCGGATAAGGGATCTTTCCGTAATTTGGATCTCCATAATTAAAGTCTGCTAAAAATCATTTTAATATTGAATAAACCCAATGGGATAGTTTTGCATCCAATAAAGACTCATTATACCTTAGATGTGATCAAGTACAAGGCACTGTTTTATTATTACAGAGAATAACAAAATCATTTAAAAAAAAATAGAATTATTTGCTTATAATGGAGTCTATGGGAGATGGCCTTTCCGTAATTCGGAACTTTCTGATTAACGGGTTTCCAGATAAGGGATCCCATACCTGGTACAATAACATCTGCAGTATAATATAGGCATGTTTCTAAACCTGTCAATATATAGCAGATAAACAGCAATCCATTAGGACTTTTCACAAGGAGATACGAAATAATGTGAATAGGTTTATCTAGGTTTAATTAGTCCAACGTTTTAGTTCCTAACTGGAACTTTCGTCAGGGAAAATATATAAGGAAACCATAGCCAGCCATTAGCAAAAATTAAAAATGGATTAATATTTTTATTAGAGAATATAAATGGAAAAAAAAAAGGAAAAAAAAAAAGAAATTAAAGGGTTACACATAAGGCAGTGCTACACTGCGGTCTATCATTTGATATTCAACTTGTGACCAGTAGAGTGAAGCAGACAACTGTCTTAAAATGGTTAAAATAAAATAAACCTTGTGAATGCTTCTGCATATAAAAAAAATATGATAAAAAGATAAGGCATGGTTGGTGTTCATGTATATATAATATAGCAATGTGGACATAGATTAATTTAATTAAGTTGCTTTTCTCCTGGAACTGTGACAGAGCTGTAACAATGTCATTGCAGTGGTAGATCTTGATGGAAAAAATCTCTGTTATTAATCTGTGTACTATCTACAACAAGAAAAAGGGCAAATAATGCAACAGTGATGAGCAACATGGATGTTAAGTCCCCAGCATAAGGTGCTTAGTCACAATTAAATGTATATATACCCCTCTTTTTGACGTGAGCTCACTGAGTTGGAGTTGTGTAATAAAGGTGCATAAATACTATCTGAACTGTCAAAAATAAATATAACTTTTTTTCTACACAGACATACCAGATTCCACAGACTGAAAGGAAAGGACAGTCTGTCTGTGTGCTCAATGGAACCAGTTCCCCATTCCCCGTTAGGGTAATCCAACCCCTGCTTCTACTTGCTGCATTGTGAAGTGATAGATTCTGGGATATAAAGTCCAGACAATCATAGTTACCCGATTCCGTAAACTCAAAGAAACGTTTATGAAGAATAAAAACATGTCAGCTTATATTAAGTTTTTATTTAGCCTATATTTATTCAGTTCAGATATATTTCTTTTACTCTTTTATTTCACAACCCCAACTGACCGAGCTCATGTTAAACAGTTGGGGTATATTTTTCCTTTAACTGATACAAAGTGCTTAGAGCTCAGTTTACCTTGATGATGTGAAGTTTAGGCAGTAAGTTGCAATCAGCTAAAGTCATTTCCTCTCCATCCAAGAACTTGCGGTTAGATTGTGTGATATCATCCATGCTGTTCTCATCAATCTCATCAGGCAGAGGGGAATTCAGGTAGTCATCGAGCTTCTGCAGGGTTTTCAGAAGGCCTCTCTCAAGTGCTGCCAGGTAAAGATAAACAGTAAATGCAATCTCCAATCTACCCAATATGTACACAATAACTGGTCATACATTAAATGGTTCTCTTGTTTGGCCAAATACAAAAATATGTAAAGTTGTTCCTAGTATACAAAGCATAGTGGGTGCAAAATTGGGCTGAACTAAACATTTGGCCTGCAAGCAAATTAAATCGCATAAGAGGGTAAAGTAGATTAACTGGCTGAAGGTGGTGCCCACTATCTGATGTGGTCCTTGGCTTATGGCAGCGAAGATTATTTTGAGCCCAAGTTGTTTATTCAGTGAAAAGAAGCCAAATTGACAGCCAGTGTCTAGCCATGATTTATACAATTTTGAATTCTGACATTGAAGGGCATGTATTATTTATAGATAAAGGTATGGTATCAGTTATCCGGAAACCCGTTATCCAGAAAGTTCCAAATTACGGAAAGGCCGTCTTCATCTTCCAGGCCATCTGGGATAACAGATGCCATACCTGTATATTAAAAAATACCAATGGGTATATAAAAATTAAAAATGAATGCCAAAGTACATATGAATTACTTTTCAACAAAACATGTCAGCTCCACTTTGGTTTCAGAAACTGAGGAAGGATATTTTTGTGAAAAAGGTAGCGCGTCATCATGATAACACAATGATTAAAAGATAACTCAGAAATTAAGGACTTTTTAACAGGCCAAATTAAGATCTACACCCCTAAATTCCTAGATCTGAAGCACTGGTCTAATCAAGGGCAATTTGAGCATGAAATAATACAGATGAAGAGAAGATATAAGTGAGAACCATTTGAGTTTTTCCAGACACAGAGATTGGAGCAATTAGGAATATAAACTAGAATGCTAGAGTATAAGCAGGAAATTCACAGTTTATTCTAAGAAGGGAGAGGGAAATTGGTTGTGAATAGATATTGTAAACGAAGTAAAATTATTTATGTGACAGCTAGAGGGCAGTATTTGGCTTAGGAAATCAAGTACTGATATCAGCTTAAAGCTTGCTATACACATAAAGATGCACTCTTTTGTAGAAGTCATTAAACAAGTGGACTGCTTGATTTGGACATCTGAGGTGCAGAGCTAAATGGCGCTGCCACAATCGTTTGGACCCTGTGCTAACAAACGGACTATAACAGAGGCCTGTAAAAAGCCTGTTGGGAGAGAACCGCATCAACTAGGGCCACCATTGGGGGGGGGAAGTTGGGGGGTCGGAGGGCTGGGAGGACAGTTGTCCTGGGGCCATTCACACAGAGTGGATCAGGTTGAGAGAGAAAGATCTGCTCTAATACATGGGATTTTTCCATGTCTGTCCTGCCTGCAATTGCTGTTCGTATTGCCAGAAGGGAGATATAGTGCACCATCCCCAATGGGCATCTCTGTTATGTTGGACAGACAACCCATATGGTAAAGGAAAAGATCAGAGAAAACAAATCAGCCAATAAATTGAAAAAAACTAGATCATGTCGTGCCACTTTCCGAGAAAGGTCATGGGGTACAACAACTGAAACTTCACGTTGTACAGAAGCTTTGTTGTGGGGGAGACAGGGTTAAAGAATTATTGAGAAGGGAGGCAATGTGGATGTGTCTGCTTCAGACTTTGAAATCCCATGGCCTTAAATCAAGAATATGACTTACAGTCAATATTCCGTTCATTTTTTTTTTTAATTGGGTTGTTTTATTTTCACGTGTTAGGTCATTGACATGCACATGGACGATTGTGCTTCATGAATAATCAGTGTATAAGGTGCAGTGGTACCTTCTCTGTATTTCAGTGTTATTCTGTAAATACTGCCTTTTTTTAACTTTAATTTTATTTGGTTTTAACAAAAGTATTTGTCATACATTGTTAATTTACTTGAAAGGCAATACTGCAAGTTAAGTATCGATTTACAAAGATCATGTAACGTAGAGCCAAATATAATCTTATACATGTAGGTAATACTGCATTTTTTATACAAAGCTGTTAAGCTACTGATCCACAAAGGGTCAGAGTACTGGCCTGAAACTTTGCAGTGTTGTATATCTCAAGCCATGTGATGCTAATAAAGGCTTTTTTAATATATCCCTTTGATTGTGCTGTACCATGCACTTAGACTAGGGAAGGCATGGTGAGAGCTCAGGTGACTGCATGCTCTTTCCTCACAGTTTCTGTACAGCTTATTTGTACATGAAGTTTAACGGAAAACTATACCCCCAAAACAATGTAGGTCTCTATAAAAATATATTGCATAAACAAGCACATATGTAAAACCCTAATTCATCTAAATAAACTAGTTTCTTAAAACATACTTTTGTAGTAATATGTGCTATTGGGTACAACTAAATAGAAAAATTTTAAGAATTAAGGACCAACTCCTGGGATTCACAGTGCAAACCAGCAAGCCAAGGGGCACACATACATGCTAGGCCACATCAGCCAATTAATGGACAGAGTTCTGCCTTTTGCTCCCACACTATTTCCTGTTACAGTAAGAGCTGCTTTATTTCTGGTCATGTGATCTCTGAGGGAGAGAGCCCATTACTAAATGGTGGATCAAGAGAAAGGATGTAAAAGGGCAATATTTACCAATATATATTCCAGTTTGGCAAAATTATTTAATAGGGCACTTAACATAATATAAATTATCTGTTGGTTAAGTATTCATTCTGGGGGTGAAGTTTTCTTTTAAGCCCTAATAAAGCCACTTAGTGATTGGATAGTCTTGAGGGGAAGGTTCAATCTTCACCCATCCAATTCTTGTGCGCCTCTACTTGGACTTAAACTTCATTTACAAATAAGCAGTACAGAAAGTAGTGTAGGGGAGAACACATGCAGGCACCTGACTTCCTGTCAAAGTCTGCAGCTTACTGACAGCAGGGAGGAGGCCCAGCTAATCAAGTAAGTGCATCAGTGCAGGGCCATACAAGGATCTCTATTAATAAAAGCACTTCATTGGTCAGTTGCTTTAGCGTCAGTATAATGTAATGTAAAATAAACAAATCTGGACTCACTTGCCTTTAAAGGTGTAACGTGCAGCAATTTATTTCAGTTTTTTGCATATGAACAAATATTTTAAAATCTCTTGGCATCCATCATAGGTACAAATGGCATTAGAGACAACATTTCGGGTATACAACATGCCCTTTTTCAAGCACACATCTCGAATTGCAAACTTGCTATACAGAATTTAAAGTGACGAACAGGAAAAGTTAATCAAAACACATCTCATCACCTTTCCTTCTTAATGTTTATCTACTTTAACATCTCTTATTAGATAACCTACTTATTGCAATTAGCCACAATTAAAGTTTCTTATTTACAAAAACAAATACAATTCATAATCTCTATTTACCAACAGGATTAAAGAGATTTCAATTTATGTATCAGCCATACCTCTCTCTGCTTTAATTGTAGTTCTCTTCTCCCCCTCCCCCATGTTGTAAAGGAGGGATTACTTCCAATAAACCAAAACTTATATATATATAGTAGATAGCACTCACAGCACTCAAAGAACTGTAGCCTTTGCTGCATAATTTATTTCCACATATCTACTTTCTTCAGGGATCGTCATCAGGAGATATATACACACACAGCCAAATGCCAAGTGTCCTTAGAACTCTGAGTTGACTTTTGAATATCCTCATATATTTAAAGGAACACTTTTTAAAATAGATTTTTTAAAATATATGTTTATTAGAAATAATATATTTTGTTGTACGGGGCCCTGTGATCTTTGATGGCAGCCCTGGCATCAACAAACTGATGTGGTCCTCATCCAATGAGATTCTGAAAGGAGGAGTGTCTCCTCTTCCTTCTTCTGTAAGCAATTAAAGTCACTGGGGGGTGTCTAACAGTTTATCACTCCTTGTGACTTAGCCTTTCGTTCTCCTTTAAACCAGACTGATGGATATATCCCCAATTTTCTGCTAGATATCTGTCAGGGAGGCTACTGGAAATTCAACTGCATATTCAAATTTAAAAATGCATAATACGTGAATGGAAAATTGCTCAAAAAACTTTAGTGAGAGTCTGATTCAATGCAACCTAACAGTAAGGATCTAACCGGATTTGACTCCTAAATCCAAGTAGTGCTTCTAAGTCCAGAAGTAAATGATTAATTTGGTTCATCCCCAATGCAAATATATAGTGAATGAAGTACCTCCTGTTGTATGAGGATATTATAAATGACCTGGGAGTGACTGCTAATATCCTCATATTCTACAACAGGGGGCACATTATTTATTATAATACATAAGACTTACAGAGACGTGACAGAAGTTACGTCGCTAACCACTGATTATATCTGTTTAAAAGGATATAATTTACAGGATACATATTTTCTTCATTACTTAGGTGATAAGTGCTTGTTGATAGTGTTGCCACCAGGCTCATATTTTACCACCCCAGCTAATAGAAACGATTAATAACAGATAAGAAATACAACAGGAAGACTGGAATTTTAGTAAAACAAAAAATATAAGCCTATTTGCTGTTTTGTTGCAAGGACTACATAACTCACTTCTGTATAACATAATGACAATAAGGACATCAGCGCTGCGGAATATGTTGGCACTTTATAATTAAATGTTAATAATAGCTGACAAAAAGAAACAAACATCATATATCCCTTAAAACTAGAACCAAGATAATATGAGATTAATCAGGAAAAACTTTTTGGACCTTACAAAGTTGTAAATTAGAAGGAAATCAGGGAAGTGTTATAGTCAGGAAAGTGTAAATTCTTTCTTGATTCAGATACATTTTTAATAAATTTGACATTTCTGCCAATTTTTTCCTTTTCAAGAGAGCCTTTAATCTTTACATTACAGGTGAGAATGTGTGCACAGACTCAAACATATCATAATTTAAAGAGGAATTTAGCAGATGCACAATTAAATTCTTGTTTTCAGCCCCAGGCTTATTAACTAAATGCCTCAGTGTATGTTGGCATTAGCTTGAATGCTCAACAGATTTCTGCAGATTCTGCACAAGTCCATTCCAAATATATACCTCAGTTTTATTTTTCTTAAGAAAAGTCAATTTTGCTTTTAACACTCTTTGCTTATCAGAGAATGCCGCAGCCTCTGCCCAGCTTTAAGCATTTGGTAAAACTAATGGCACTTATTTCCATTATCTTAAGTTCTGCAAAGGCATGAAAAGTTTGAAATCCATATTTGAAAATATTGCAAAATAGCTCTTCACACAGGTACAACAAGTACTTTACATAGTTTTCCTTTAAGACGTTGCTCATTTATGCACCATGATGCCCATTCCCAACCACTAAATGGACACACAACAGCAACACTTCATACCAATAACTGAGCAAGGGAATACGGATCTAAAAAGGGTAGGCTGCAATGCTCTAATACTTTCTGGATATTAAATATAGAGAGACAATTACAGAAGAAGCAAAGAATCTATATGGCAGTGGAAGGAAGCTCACTCACACACAGATGATTTTTGGACTTCACATTATGTGTGCTGGGTGCCTAACATATCTTGCAATGTCGAACTGCACTATGTGCACGTGCAGTATTTTTGTTGTGTTTGCTATACACCAGATCTTAATCGCCCACACTGATTATAAGCCTGCACTACAGTGTGCTCAAATGCAGCACACTTTGAATACTTATTAGACAGGCTAATAAGCACCTAATCTGCATGTAGCCTACAACATATTATAGTACAGGTATTGGACACCTTATCCAGAAAGCCATTATCCAGAAAGTTCCAAATTATGGAAAGGTCATCTCCCATAGACTCCATTTTAATCAAATAATTCACATTTTTAAAAATGGTTTCCTTTTCCTTTCTAATATTGTAACAGTAGCGTGTACTTGAACCTAACTAAGATATGATTAATCCTTATTGGAGCCAAAACAATCCTATTGGGTTTATTTACTGTTTAAATAATTTTATTAACAGACTTAAGGTAGGAGATCCGAATTATGTAAAGACCCCTTATCCGGAAAACCCCTGTAGTACCAGTATACAACCCCCTCCATTTCCCCCATTGAGAAATCAGGAATCTGTCATATTTAAAAAAGGGTATAGTAAATAGTTCATTATAATAATTTGTTCATTTGTAGTAATCTTTTTTAGGGCATAATAAAAATTAAAGCATCAGAAAGTAAGTAACCCCTGTGAAGCTGATTTGGCATTTGGCCAGCGGAAGGGTTTGTTTTTTGTTTTCTGGATCAGTATGTATTAATGAATTAGTAAGAATTAAACTGATTTTTTATAAAACTTACTTTAATATGGGCCCTATTATAAGGTTTTTTTTTTTTTAACATATACGTTTCTCTCACTTTGCTTCTTGATAAGATTATTTATATTACTTTTAAAAAGGTTTTTCTCACATCAATTTTGACCAAAATATCAATTCCCATTATATCCTATGATAGAACGAACTGTGAGCACTATCATTAATTTAATGTTGACGTTGTTGAAATGCTAATGAAATAACATAATGAGATTTCAGTAAGATGCTAAAAAATCCATTTCAACATGAAGAACAAGTTTCTTCTACAAAAACCTAGCTAATTTTTTCACCTTGCTAATTTCTTCACCAAAACCTAGCTGATGTCAACACAAAGGAAGCTAACAAGGTTAATTAAAGTAGTAAATATTACTACAACTAGAGCCCTAAGTTACCAATGAGGTCAATATAGCAGACTCCATCACATAGCTCTATCACTATATACATACCTTCATTGTTGTCTGGTCGAGAATTCTTAATGTAGGCTGAAAATTTGGCAAATATGTCCATGCCAGCAGTGTTGGACTCTGGATGCTTTGCTGCTAACTTGCGATATCTGAATTAAGCATTAAATGTGATATATGTATTAGGATCTCTTCAGAATATTAAGCATTCATAGCTCATTGTAAATGTACATTTGGCCCAGCAAAGCCTGCTTAGACCATTTTCTAAATCTGGTTTGTATTCACAATTTAGTGGCCTTTACACAGTACAAATAGGAGATGCTGGTAAACCAAAAAGCACAAAGGTTTCTTCCCTTTAATGACATGCACAACTGTTTGCACAACTGCTGAAGCAGAACTAAGATACATTAAGCAAAAGTCCACAGTAATGCTGGCCATACATTTAAAAATGTTGTTCCTCACAGCAACAGATTTTTTGGCTCCCTTGGTTGTTTAGTTACGCCACTAGGTCAAATGGGAGTTCTGAATAATGATTGGAATAAACCATCTTCCCAAAAGTATAAAGTGAAGGGGCGGGGTACTCAAAAACTAACACTTGCAAAACAACTTAATCAGGGGTCCTGTGTCTGAATAAAGCAAAACAACTTACTTTGGAGGACAAAGCACTTCTTCCAGGAACTCTTCTATCTTATTCACATCAGTTTTCACTTCATGATTGTAGGTTATAAATGGCGGGTGTGTTCCTGGTGCAAGATTTTGCAAATCAGCTGGTTTTCTGTAATTAAAAAAAGGACACACCAATAACGAAACTGTCTGAATGCTTGATCAAAATGGTTCTATAAACTTGTGTGGTTGAACTAAAAACCTGCCACTAGGGGGATACACACCACAGAGTAGATCTAATTACTGCACGTTTGCTGCTATGCCCACAAAATGTGTCAGACTACAATAGCACTAGTTTAAAAAATAACACATATGTATTTAGAAGTGCATATTTATAATGCTTAAATATACGAGCTGCTAAGGTTAGTTCCACCTGTTTTTGTCTCTGGACATTTTTTGAAAGGTATCATAAACAAACAGATAATGTTCAAAATTCCTTTCTCTTCCAACCTGCATTGTAAACTCATCCACAAAGGGTTTTTTATTTTCATGTCACTCTTATTATGAACTCCAATTGAAAGTGAACAAACAAATGTATTTTTTAAGCCTGATTCTGTGCTTTCAGAAGGAGCCAGAGTTAAACTGAACTGCTTTCATGAATTATTTGCTTTCCTCTTCTGACTCCTTCCAGCTTTCAAAAAGGGGGCTACTGACCCCAGCAGACGAAAAAACCATTGCTCTTTGAGGCTACAATTTCATTATTATTGTTACTTATTACTTATGTTTTTGTTCAGACCCACTCCTATTCATATTCAAGGCTCTCATTCAAACCATTCCCTGGTTGCCAGGGTAATTTGGAACCTAGCAACCATAAAGCTGCTGAAATTGCAAACTAAAGAGATGCTGAATAAAAAGCCAAATAATTCAAAAATCACAAATTAAAAATAGAGACCAACTGCAGATTGTCTCTGAATAGTACTCTCTACAACATACTTAAAGGGGATGTTCACCTTTTAACAAACTTTAACAACTGGCTGCAATCAACAAAACACTGTGCTTTTGCATTTGGTAGTAAAAGGGCCACATTGTTGAAAGATTTTATGTAATAAATACCATATATTAATATGAGTGCAGCTCTTTAAAAACAGACTCTCCATTTTTAGCGATAGATTCCATGCAAGCTCACCATACAATAACCTTGTTTCTGGGACAAGGGATAAGAAAAGTATTTGCCTATGCAAAATTGTAAACAATGCCTCTATACAAGAGAGAACCAAAAAGGCCCAGGTATTATATTATTTTTACAAAATAAACAAATGTTTATATTTATAGGTACTTTTACTCTTGGGCTTGATGCAAATTAGTATTTACGAGAATGGCCAGTTGCACGCTTACATGAAAAATTCCCTGACTGCTTGCACCTGTACCAAGAAATCCGATCAGCTGACTTCTATTCAAGTGGGAGGCAATTTCACGCTGCTGCATGTATTCTTGTGAGCATACTCTGGGGATACAGCCATATTGTAATAATAATAATTGTTACTCTGCCAATTTTTTGGGGTTGTGTGTGCAAACATTTTCTTTCATGCGCACTTTTAAAACTGTGTGAGTGCATTAGAAAAACAAGCTATGAGTGGGTGAGACAAAGTACAAAAACTTTCAAACAAATATCATGCAGCATTACAATTTGTTGTGTGTGCTGGTCTAAATATTTGTTCGTGATTGTTTAAGCGCATAAGTAAGAGAACACTGGCCAGTGTTCACATAACAGTAAAACCAACTGGAATGTCAGGAGAGGTGATTATTTTGCCTGATGGCAGAAACCATCTCTTAATTCTTAAAGTCATTTTGGCCTTTCACTGCCAATAGATTTACCACATTAGTGCCACCTAGAAAAATATATTTATTCTGCAGAAAGCATTACCGGAGTAAAGAGCCCTAGAAACTTTCTCTGTTTGTTTAAGATAGCAGCTGCCATTTTAGCATGGTCTTTATAGCTTCTTGCTTCAGCTCTAGCTGTTATAGCTCAGATTACACATTCCAAAGGGTGGGGGCAGTGAGTTTTATGAATTCTTATGGGAGGGGGGAGCAGGACAGGTGAGAGAGGTGCACAGACTATGGCCCCTGGAATGAAGGATTTTTCTGAGAGAGTAAGTCAGATACTCAAGAACATGTTTACAAAAAAGGAGACAAGAAACCCTGTGTTTCTTTTGATAGAGGACTCAGTGCAGCTTTTCTATAAGTGCTTATGGCTGTATTTACATAGACCTTTCTGAGAAGCTCTCTTAGTTTTTACGTTTCCTTCACCTTTAAATTCTCCATCTTTTAATTCATAGTTTTAAATATATCTCTGCCCGTGGTATAAAGGTGTAATTACATGGGACCTGTCACCCTAAGAAATAATTTCAAATACTTTTCTATAGTGTTTGTCAAGCAGAATAAACTTTATCTATACCACATAAATTATTTAAATCCTGTTTCCTTAAAGTGGAACAGAAAAATGTTTTTATAATATTGAAAATATAAAGTCTAGACAAACATTTTGACAATTTCTAGCTTTTAAAAGTTTTGCACTGTCCCACTTAACCAATCTCTCTATCTTTACCCTAATATACTAATTCTCAGTATGCAATCAACCGAAGCCAGATAGAAACGAGTAACAACCACAACAGCAAAAGTGAAGACGCACAAAGCTAATGATTCAATATGTATTAAGCTCATGTTATATTATATATATATATATATATATATATATATATATATATATATATATATACATACATACAGTGGTGTGAAAAACTATTTGCCCCCTTCCTGATTTCTTATTCTTTTGCATGTTTGTCACACAAAATGTTTCTGATCATCAAACACATTTAACTATTAGTCAAAGATAACACAAGTAAACACAAAATGCAGTTTTTAAATGAGGGTTTTTATTATTTAGGGAGAAAAAAAATCCAAACCTACATGGCCCTGTGTGAAAAAGTAATTGCCCCCTGAACCTAATAACTGGTTGGGCCACCCTTAGCAGCAATAAGTGCAATCAAGCGTTTGCGATAACTTGCAACGAGTCTTTTACAGCGCTCTGGAGGAATTTTGGCCCACTCATCTTTGCAGAATTGTTGTAATTCAGCTTTGAGGGTTTTCTAGCATGAACCGCCTTTTTAAGGTCATGCCACAACATCTCAATAGGATTCAGGTCAGGACTTTGACTAGGCCACTCCAAAGTCTTCATTTTGTTTTTCTTCAGCCATTCAGAGGTGGATTTGCTGGTGTGTTTTGGGTCATTGTCCTGCTGCAGCACCCAAGATCGCTTCAGCTTGAGTTGACGAACAGATGGCCGGACATTCTCCTTCAGGATTTTTTGGTAGACAGTAGAATTCATGGTTCCATCTATCACAGCAAGCCTTCCAGGTCCTGAAGCAGCAAAACAACCCCAGACCATCACACTACCGCCACCATATTTTACTGTTGGTATGATGTTCTTTTTCTGAAATGCTGTGTTACTTTTACGCCAGATGTAATGGGACACGCACCTTCCAAAAAGTTCAACTTTTGTCTCGTCTGTCCACAAGATATTGATCTTGGCAATCATTGAGATGTTTTTTAGCAAAATTGAGACGAGCCATAATGTTCTTTTTGCTTAAAAGTGGTTTGCGCCTTGGAAATCTGCCATGCAGGCCGTTTTTGCCCAGTCTCTTTCTTATGGTGGAGTCGTGAACACTGACCTTAATTGAGGCAAGTGAGGCCTGCAGTTCTTTAGATGTTGTCCTGGGGTCTTTTGTGGCCTCTCGGATGAGTTGTCTCTGCGCTCTTGGGGTAATTTTGGTCGGCCGGCCACTCCTGGGAAGGTTCACCACTGTTCCATGTTTTTGCCATTTGTGGATAATGGCTCTCACTGTGGTTCGCTGGAGTCCCAAAGCTTTAGAAATGGCTTTATAACCTTTACCAGACTGATAGATCTCAATTACTTTTGTTCTCATTTGTTCCTGAATTTCTTTGGATCTTGGCATGATGTCTAGCTTTTGAGGTGCTTTTGGTCTACTTCTCTGTGTCAGGTAGCTCCTATTTAAGTGATTTCTTGATTGAAACAGGTGTGGCAGTAATCAGGCCTGGGGGTGACTACAGAAATTGATATTGAAATTGAAAATTGAAATTGATAAACCACAGTTAAGTTATTTTTTAACAAGGGGGGCAATCACTTTTTCACACAGGGCCATGTAGATTTGGAGTTTTTTTTCTCCCTTAATAACGTAAACCTTCATTTAAAAACTGCATTTTGTGTTCAATTATGTTATCTTTGACTAATAGTTAACGGTTTTTGATGAGCAGAAACATTTAAGTGTGACAAACATGCAAAAGAATAAGAAATCAGGAAGGGGGCAAATAGTTTTTCACACCACTGTATATACAGATATGAGGAAAATGCTGTATAGTCTACTTTTCTTCTCTATAAAAAAAATTTTTTTTGCACTGTTACAAAGTTATGGCTAATTATTGAGCAGCCTCCCATTCCCCAACCTCCAGAATCTTGGACCCCTTAGTCTGCGTGATCAGCCAACTGTTTGTGTACAGGCATATAGATTCCTGTATATTAGATTCACAGACACCTCTCACTGTCTCTCAGTCAGAGCTCTCCTGTAGACTGACTAGCCAGTCTGCAAGTCTGCAGCACTGACTCTGCTATAGCCAGTCCATGAATTCTTAAGAAATGGCTATATATATATATATATATATATATATATATATATATATATATATATATATATATATATATATATATATATATATATATATATATATATATATATATATAGGAAAGCAGAATAGTCCGGCACTCACAGGCTATTTAAACATCAGAGTCTTTAAGCGATTAATAGAAAAGTGAGGTTCTTTATTAGTCCGACGTTTCAGTTCCTACAGGAACTTTCATCAGGGACAACAGTGTTGCACAACATAAAGAACGCCTTTTAAACCCAAAAAGGGCGCCAAAGCTTGTTGCTAAGCAACAATAAACATACAAGACCTACATATACAGCAGTTAACAAACATAAAAAAACATAAAGAAACACATATATAAACGTACCAGGGCAATCTTATAAGCGTGCCCATGGATATGAGCTAGAGGGGTAGGTGGAGGGAGTAAAGGGAAACTGTTTTCCTTTGCACATGTATCATTACACATCGCACCGATCCGGTGCTCAGATATATGCAGACAGTCAAGCGCTATGGAGCGCCTTACAGCAGTCCGCCTTACATAATCAAGGAGAAACTGCCAGTGCCACGATCCCAGCCCCGTTGTATGGGATACACATTTGTCACCCGACCCCATACCTGCCAAACCCGTCCGTGTCCATATGTGAGCCGCTCTGCATAGTTACCGCTAGTAAGCGGGTGGTTGCTAGGCAACCCGTCCATAGTAAGCGGATATAGCAGTCCGTGTGCATAGGCTGTGCTATATCAATTGGCGCTTCTAGTGGCCACATATTCAGCTTGGCCCAGGGTGGTCTTCAGATCCACTGGTCCTTATACTAAGGTTCAGAGGTCTGTGCCAACCCTATTTCCAGCTATGTGGTTCAAACAAGGAAATCACCCAGGGGGGGGTTTTATAGTTCAGCCGCACCATTTACTAGGAAGTTGAAATATATCGCAAAAAGTTTAGCCCTATTGTAGGGCCCACGCATTATTAACGGACCCAGGTATGGATAGATGTCCCCACGCGGGGCGCCATCAAAAGTGGGTATCAGGATCAAAATACAGGGGGCACGCCTGCTGCCCCACGGTGTGTAGTATCTGGGAAACATTTGTGGCAGAAAGTTAGTTTGGTAAGCAGACTTGGAGTATGTGCATAGGACAAAGGCGTTCAGGGAATGCCCAGCTAAGAATTTAGACAGAATGTATCATACAGTGTTGCAAAAATCATTACATAGTAAGGAAAATGTAGCACAAGACAGTGCAACCATGTGTATGGGTGCAAGAGGACATTATTCATATGACCACGGGAATGCAGAGTATAATCATAAGGAGAGAGAACATCTTGTTAGTCAGGGTAGCACTATTAAATAAAACAGCCAAGGGGTAATGTCTCATTCAAGCCCCGTGGGGCCACACAGTCCAATTTGTAGATCCACCGTGATTCTCGACGGAGAAGGGCCAAGTCTCTGTTGCCTCCCCTAGGGAGGGTTGGCTGATGGTCTATGGCCATACATTTGAATGTGGGAAGGGTATGGCGCATCAGTAGAAAATGTCGTGCAACAGGCTGATTTGATTCCCCTTCTTTAAGGGCCTTGCTGATGGCGGACCGGTGATTGCCAATCCGTTCCCTGAGTGTGGTCACAGTTTTGCCCACATAGTATAAGCCACATGGGCACGTGATAATATATACCACAAACGTTGATAGACAGCCCAATCTTGAGCGTATTTTCAGTCTCTTACCCGTATGGGGATGTGGGAAGTCAGGTTCAGTCAACATACACCTACCCTCCACCTACCCCTCTAGCTCATATCCATGGGCACGCTTATAAGATTGCCCTGGTACGTTTATATATGTGTTTCTTTATGTTTTTTTATGTTTGTTAACTGCTGTATATGTAGGTCTTGTATGTTTATTGTTGCTTAGCAACAAGCTTTGGCGCCCTTTTTGGGTTTAAAAGGCGTTCTTTATGTTGTGCAACACTGTTGTCCCTGATGAAAGTTCCTGTAGGAACTGAAACGTCGGACTAATAAAGAACCTCACTTTTCTATTAATCGCTTAAAGACTCTGATGTTTAAATAGCCTGTGAGTGCCGGACTATTCTGCTTTCCTAGACATTCCTACACTGCCTTGGCACCCAGGTATCGCTTATGACTTTTGGTGTGCAGCTTATGAACTGTTTGTGTGTGTATATATATATATATATATATATATATATAGCCATTATATATATATATATATATATAGCCATTATATATAGCCATTATATATATATATATATATATATATGTAAAAAATGCTGATGCACACCAGGAAAATTTTATCAAAAAAAAGATACTTAGTTTATTTAGATCGACGTTTTGGTCCTCACCCGAGACCTTTATCAAGATACCATATCTTGATAAAGGTCCCGGGTGAGGACCGAAACGTCGATCTAAATAAACGAAGTATCTTTTTTTTGATAAAATTTTCCTGGTGTGCATCAGCATTTTTTACATATTTACATTGTTTATCTGATTTGCACCCAGGTTGTTATCCCTATAAGTGTGTGCCTCAGCCTTTTTCTATATATATATTATATATATATATATTATATATATATATATATATATTATATATATATATATTATATATATATATATTATATATATATATATATATATATATATATATATATATATATATATATATATATATAAAAGAGTGATTATAATGTTATTGCACAAACAGAAGTGCAAGTTATTGTTCCTACAACATTTATTTCTAAGTTATAAAAAAGGCAAATTGTAGTTTTATGGAGATGTGCAAGTGGATGCCCTAAAGTTATTGTTTAACTACAACTCCCACATCACCTGCCAGCTCACTTGGCATGTATGTTTCAAATTGCTGGGCCATGTGATAGTTAGTTGGCGGCTACTGCTGCTGCTCAAAAAAGCAAGTAATATGTGGCTTCTTTCATGTTTTTCTAGGTGGTTGCTGGTGGTTCAGACTGTTGAAACATTGTAACACAAGCCAGCAGACTGACAGACCTGCCTTGCTGGAGAAGCAATACCTTTGCGACATTGTTTAAAATGTAACAACAAGGAGTTCAGCAAATGCTGCTTTCAATAGCAATTACATTTACAAATAATGTTTATAAAGTGCTACAAATTTTTAATTATTTCATATTGGAAAGTTGCTTAGAATTATGTTTTCTTTCATTATGCAAAACATTATTTTTGGGGTTGCAATGCCCTTTAAGGCACATAATTAAAGTCCCAGTTCTGCTCTCTGACAACCAAGCAATCTGTACGGAGGTGATGCCAGTAGAAGTAGTAAGGGATTTTCTATCATCAAAATTCATGTCTTTACTCAGTGAACAACTGCAGGAAATCACTTGAATGCCAAATCCTGTTTTTTTTTGCAGCCTGTAACGCACTCATAACCCAAATTCCTTTCGTCTGCACAGTCACACACAGGCAGCCAGAAAGCTCTACTCTAAACAACCGACAATTATCAAGCATTTTCTTGTCAATAAATAGTAAGGTTCCTGTAAATATCAGAATGGGCCAGGCAATTTAAAACATGCTCCACACTTTTTGCAGTCTGCTTTAGATCTGTTCTATAAACCATATATAATAATGTTTTCTGTGGCGTGAAGGAATATATCTGGGAATTACTCCAGTACCCAGACTCCCCCCAAGTACTGGTCTCTGGCCCACTAAGCTAGGCTTGCTGTGATCCTCAAATTCCAGCATTGGCTTCCTTTAAGTCTTTTCCAAAACTTGGGGAGAAAATGCCATGGGTGACATTAGCTCTTAGAGAAGGCCCTGGGCCCTAGGCTGTTACCCCATGGCAGAGAGGGAAAAGACAACAAAGAGGCTTATAATTTTATCTACCTGCCACCTACACCTCAACGAGTGAACTTCACCTTTATTCTGTGATAATGTGCAGTGGACTACTCCCAGGAGACTACAATCCCATTACCTGAACTTGCCATTTCATATTTTTATAATAATAAATGTGCCTCAATGTTTTAACAAGGGCATGCCTAATGACTAATTAAAGTAATCATTAGTTTGTATTAGATGGAAAAAAGCAACTTAAAAAAAATAGCGGTCAGGTGTGTTAACCCCTGTTTTATGCTTATTCCACTTCCCTATTTAAATATGTTGTAAAATGCAAGCAAAGTCTTTCCCTGCCAAGACCGTAGCTACTACGTGCTGGCATAAAAAGTCGCTATGTGGCGAGCACGTAGGAGCTATGTTTCCCATTAAGACAGCGCGTTCTCTGCACTCGCCGATCAATGCTAGTGCAGAGATGCACTGCCAGCCCCACAACCCCCTAGGCAACGAGCTTACCGGCGCTGGTCCTCCGCTGCCCCTCCGATCACCCCCAGACTGACCCCAAGTCGCAGCGACGTCACCTGCTGCGTGGGGTATTTAAATCCTGCCCCTGGCGCCGCCCCCTCACTCTTGGAGCCTTGTGGAGCCTGCCTGCAGCCCCCTGCAACCCTCCAGCACAGAGATCTGCCTTCCTGCTTTGAGATCTGCCCCCAGGTACCATTTTTGCACCATTTACACTAATTGTAATTTTTTTTGCTGACTTTAATTTGTTTGCAGTTTCCACTTTTATTTTTACACTTACATACACTTACACACACATATAAACACCTATACACACACTTCTTTTGCAAGTGTGCACACATTTTTTACTTTGCCTTTATTTTATTTTCCATTTTTAGCCTTTACACAATAATCACTGTTTGATCAGTTTTATTTTATATTATTGATTTCATTTGTTCATTGCTTTTTCAGTTCTGCATTGTGCTTTATTTTCTGTTGTACTTGTTTTACTCTATTACTCTGATTTCTAAGTTCTGCGTTATACTTTTATTACTGTTATATTGCTTGTGACCTTGATTTTGCAGTGTGAAAAGTGATCAGGTAGCCTGAATGCAAGTCACATGGCATAATCTCTTTTTCATTGATTTTCTGATTTCTAAGTTCTGATTTATACTTTTATTACTGTTATATTGCTTGTTACCTTGATTTTGCAGTGTGACAAGTGATCAGGTAGCCTGCATGCAAGTCACATGGCATAATCTAATTTTTCATTGATTTTCTGATTTCTAAGTTCTGCTTTATACTTTTATTACTGTTATATTACTTGTGTTACCTTGATTTCGCAGTGTGACAAGTGATCAGGAAGCCTGAACGCAAGTCACACGGCATAATCACATTTTTCTTGGATTTTTCAGTGATGTTCTGAGTTTCCAGTTCTGCGTTGTACTTTTGATTAGTTATATTACTTGTGTTACCTTGATTTTGCATTTCTTTTCTTGCATTTTATTGCATTTGTCAGTGGTTTCATTGCATTTTTAGATTTGTGTTGCTATTCATTTACTGTTCTTGCTTATTGATTGTTCTTGGTTGTATTTACAGAACTTTGCTTGTGTTACTTTTATTTCAATAGTAATTAGGTCACAATCACTTTTTTGTATATTCAGTGATTTTATTGCATTTTGATTTGTGTTGCTGTTCGTCTACTGGCTTTTGCTTTTTTTTTTTTTTTTTTTTGCTTGTTCCGGATTGTTCCTGATTGTTCTTGCTCTTCATTGTTCTTGGTTGTATTTTTTTTTTAGGGAGGTCTAGAGTTCAAGGGAGGGGTGGGGGTTTCTTTGCCAGATTTGTTTATCTTATCTGTTTTTTTTTCTAGTCTCTGCTTTGCCTGTATTGCTGTAGTTTGTGTTTGCATAGCTGTTAAGATTTTTCTGGCCTCTGATCATATTGTGATTTACTAGATTTTTTGTGTTACTGATTGGGAGCATTTGGACTAGGGTGTTATATTAGTTTTGAAAATATTTTGTTGGCAACATGGCCAGAAAGTTGTTCTCGGTTGAAGAGGCTGCTGCACTGTGCATGGCCTCTAGCTCAGAGGAGTTCAGTGACTCTGATTGCGAATATGTGCCCCCTGGTTCAGAGAGTGACGGTGTAGTAGTAGCACAGTTAGTTCTCTTGAAGAGCCCGTGGAGGTAGAGGAGAGTGTCCAAAATGAGGGAGATGGTGATAGGGCTGATGCTGCAGCTGGAGGAGAGCCTGCGTGGAGGCCTCCTTGTAATTTTCCCCCTGAGATCCCCCCATTTACTGCAGTCGCTGGTGATAAGGTGGACACCAAGAATTTTCAATTATATATCACTGAGGCCATCCTACAGGATATCGTCCTCTATACAAATTTATCCGCTGAGCAATACCTTGCCCATAATCCCCTACCTAGGTATGCTCGAGCGCAGGCATGGCATCCCACTGACATTGCCGAAATGAAAAAGTTCTTGGGACTCACTTTAGCTATGGGTCTCATAAAAGCAAATTCTTTGGAGTCCTACTGGGATACCACTACTGTGTTGTCTATCCCTGTTTTTTCTGCCACCATGCCGAGAAACCGTTATCAGCTACTGCTCCGGTTTCTGCATTTCAATAACAATGCAACGGCTGTACTCCCTGATGAGCCCGGCCATGACAGGCTGCATAAATTGAGGCCCCTTATAGATAGCCTGTCTGAGCGGTGTGGAGAAGTGTATACCCCTTCCCAAAACATTTGTATAGATGAGCCACTTCTTCTCTTCAAAGGGCGCATCGCATTTCGGCAGTACATCCCAAGCAAGCGTGCCCGCTATGGGATCACATTTTATAAACTGCGCGAAAGCAGCTCAGGGTACACAAGCTATTTCATGATTTATAAAAGCATGGACTCCCAATTAGACCCCACTGGTTGTCCCCTTGATTTGACTGTCAGTGGCAAAATTGTATGGGAGCTCATCTCTCCACTTTTGGGCCAAGTTACCACTTATATGTGGATAACTTTTACTCTAGTATCCCCCTGTTTAAAGCCCTATATTCTTTGGATACTCCAGCCTGTGGCACTATAAATCGTACCCGAAAAGGATTGCCCAGGGATCTGGTCTGCAAAAAACTGAATCGTGGAGAAGTTTATGCCCTAAGAAATGATGAGCTCCTTGCCATACATTATTATGACACAAAAAATTTATTCATGCTGACGACAATCCACGATGAGTAAGTAACTGTGGTACAGAGAGTTGGTAGGCCCCCTAAAACAAAACCTCTCTGTAGCAGGGAATACAGCAGGTACATGGGTGGCATTGACAGAACTGATCAACTCCAACATTATTACAATGCCACTCGAAAAACTAAGGCCTGGTACAAAAAGTTGGTATATACTTGATTCAAATGGCCCTTCGTAATTCATATTTTGTAAAAAAGGCAGCAGTACCAGGCCCCAAATTATCCTATTATAAATACCAGCTGCAGATAATCCCTGCCCTGTTGTTTAGTGGAGTAGAGGAGACAGCGCCTGAGATGCCCCCTAGTGACAATGTGGCCCGATTGATTGGGAAGCACTTTATTGATACGCTTCCACCCACACCTGGAAAAGTGTTTGCCCAGGAAGCTTGCAGAGCGTGCCGCAAAAGGGGTATAAGACGAGATACACGGTACTACTGCCCTAAGTGCCCTCGCAACCCCGGGTTATGTTTCAAACCATGTTTTGAAATATACCATACTCGGCTGCACTATTGAAAGGGTAATAAATTGTTGTGCACTGATTGAATTCATAATAATTATTGGCATCCCGCTTTGTGCAAAATTAATATAATAGCCTTATGGTTTATGTATTCAGGTCAGACTTTTATGTCGTGGTTAGTTTGGGTGTTTCCTTACCTAAAATGTTATGTTAGGTTATGTATAGCCAACGGAGGTGTTAAGTGACGGACTGGGCCCCTAAAAATTTGTGGCGCGTAATGATCATGATGTTTCATTTTGCCTGCGGATGATTTCATCTCCCCTGCTGATGCCACAAGGTTTTTGTTTTTTTTTACTGACACCTCATAAGCTACCCTTTCAGGGCAGTTGCCATGGCTATATGTATTTCTGGGTGACATTTTAGGTTTTACTAGTATACAGTTTTAGGTCTCACTGGAATATTTTTTTTTTTTTTATTATTTTTGCACAGTTAGGGTCTTTGTAGTAGTGAAAAGAAAGTTATAGTTTGTTGGTAGATGGGAGTTTACATTTTAACACTTATACTAATTGTAGTCTTTCTCCTTATTATGAGTAATAGTATTTTTCTGATGGCATAGCTCTTTTGGTTGGAGAGAAACTGGTGAATTCATTAGCTTAGCTTTCAATGCAGATATTGAGGCTTTTATTTTGGGCAATATATATTTTGTTCTTGGTGCAGGCATTCAGCTTTTTTCAGAATTGTGGTGCTATGCAACTTATGCAATAATTCATTATTTCACGTCACCTCTTTAGCCATACTCCCCAACTGTCCCGCTTTTTATAGCGCATCCCGCTCTCCCGGATAGTTCAATGAATGCCCCGCATTTCCGTAATAGATTACAGCATTGTGTATGGGGGGGGTACTGTGTATGGGGGCAATCGGGGGCACTGTGTATGGGGGGGTACTGTGTATGGGGGAGGCAAAACTGGTACATAGTTATAACTGACTGCCTTCTCTCTATTTTTATTTTATATGTAGGAGTTGCTATATGGTTTTCCTTAGGTAGTACGGTATGAGGGTATAGCACAATTGCGTCTGATCCTGCCATTTCAACTATATATAAGGAGTATTTTTTTTTTTTTTTTTTAAATGGGGTGTGGTAATTGGGGGCCACAAAATTGGGCATGCACAAAAAATTGCTGTGCTGCGCGCACCAAATCTTTTTGTTCTTCTTTTCATTTTCAAATGTTGAGAGGTATGCTTTAGCTAATGCCAGGGCCGGAACTAGGGGTAGGCAGAAAAGGCACCTGCCTAGGGTGCAACAATTGGGGGGTGCCAGGCAGAAACCTCTCCTGACTAACCCTAAGCCCGCGCTCCCTTCTCTTGCCCCCGCTGGTTGTCATTACTCGGTGGGGGCAATGACTCCCTTCCACCACCTCCCGGCATCACCTGAAGATTTGCAGGAATACAGTCTAAAGATGTTCAACTAAACAGATAAAGGTAAATAGAATATATTTTGGGGCTAAATTGGGCAGGTTTTTTTAGTTGTTATTGCAATTTCGGGGAGAAATCTAACTTTGGATGTTTTTTTATTATTTCAGGCCACTGCATCCACAATTCTGCATGCAGGAAAGCAAGAATGGCGCTGCTGAATAGCTACAGGTGTGCACTTTCAGAAAACATATAGTTTGTGGGGGTATTTCACAGGTAAGGGGGTGTTTAGACTGAAAAACTGCGTGGTGTGCACTTAGAGCGCAGCTCCAACTTTCGGGCTGAAATTGCCCCTGTTTTGGGCTGTTTGGAGGCCGTGTCTTTAGGTGCACCCATGCATGTGGGGTATCGTTTTGTTCAGGACAAGTTGCAGATTGATATTTTAGTGGTTTTTTTTAGTTGTTATGGCAATCTCAGGGAGAAATCTAACTTTGGATCTTTTTTTTTTTCTTTATTTCAGGCCAAACCGCAAACTTCTACGGAGAACAGCGCCCGCAACTCTGCATACAGGAAAGCAAGAATGGCGCTGCTGATTAGCTACAGATGTGCACTTTCAGAAAACATATAGTTTGTGGGGGTATTTTACAAGTAAGGGGGTGTTTAGACTGAAAAACTGCAAGGTGTGCACTTAGATCGCAGCTCCAAATTTTCCAGCTGAAATTGCCCTTATGCATTGCCCCTGTTTTGAGGCCGTATCTTTACGTGCACCCATGCATGTGGGGTATCGTTTTAGTTAATATGTTACATCTCATAGCAGAACCCTGCTATGACAGTTTACAAGATTTTTTAATTTTTTAAACCTTCAAAAAGAGAGAGTAAAAGCACTTTTAAAGAAGTACCATAAAATACACACACCTTGACTGTTACAAATGCTTTCACTATTTATTTCTATTCTATTTATTAGAAAATACCTGTTAAAACTTGGCTTCCGGTCATTTGAAAAAAGGCGATACGGCGATGCAGGGAAGAATCCACTATGCGACAATCGATTGATCGATCCTAGCCCGACTCCTTCCTATACAGAAGGAAGGCTAGGATCGATTGATCAATTGATCGTCGTATAGTGGATGCTTCCCATGATACTTCCCCTGCAAAATTTGCCGCGGAAAAATTCGCCACGCGTCAAAAAAAGCGCAGGGGACAAAAAATAGCAGCTGCAACAAAAATAGATGCGGGCGACAAAAAAATTTGCAACAAATGGGTTTCGCAAATTTTTCGCTGTTTCGCAAATTTTATGGCGTAGCAAAACGGGACAGATTCGCTATCAACTAGTAAAGCAATTAAGAATAGAAAAAAAAATAGCAACTATAGCAGTTGTAAAATTATAACTGGGGAATCACAACCTAATGCAAAAAACTTAGAACCCACAAGCATTCATTATTTCTTCACATTAGTAAGCTGCTCCCAGAAACCTTTGCAGGACAAACCACTAAGAAGACGTTTCTGTGCATGGGCTGAATGGTGCTATAGATGAAATCCATGCAGGGTAGTGTTAATTGTATTCATTCATTCATTCTCCCTTGAGATCCCAATTATTTGGCAAAACATCCAGACAAGCTTTTCTATGTCTGCTTTATTTTAACCCTTAATTAAGCTTATTTTCATAAATGCTGCACCCTAAAGATTTATGGCATGCTCTTAAAAACACAATAACTAAGAACTGCTCCTCGAATCGCTACCAGCTTTGCATGACTAAATATGGGGTAATGTACCTTTTATTTAAAGTACATTTAGGTGGAGCTTTTTTTTTTATCTAGGAAAGAATCCAAGTGACTACATAGCTCCACAACACCGCAAAACAAAATCCGGTAAAGTTAATAATGATGTTATTATATACTAATTAACTTACATAACTTCTCTAAAAATCTAAACAGGATCATGACCTAAAAGTCACAGAATAGACATGTCACTATGCCTTTAAGGTCAAGCTGTATATAAATAAAGAATAGAAAAATGTATACAAAAGAGAAGAAACAGACTAACTGTATGAGATGATCAATTCTTAAGAATATAAGCCATTAAAGTTTAAATAATTTTATATATAATTCCATGCAACGCATACCTTTTCAAGTCAACCGTTGTAACATTAAATACGACACCTTTTAGCCACAATATCATGAAGAGTCTTTGTGAGAAGGGACAGTTACCAATGCTCTCACCATCGCTGCCAGCCTGAAATATAGAAAAACAGCGTTTAATCTTAAAAAAATAGTTTAATGCTTGCTTGAGTGTTAAAAAACAATTACTTTCAGACTTTCAGAGCTTCATATACAATATCACTGTATAGATAATGATGTAGATAATTGAAACATGGAAGTAATTTTGTTTTACACCCAGCAAGAAAATCCATCGATTAATTGTTTTTAAATGTCTACGTAGTTGGCATAACGTCTATTTTATTATTTACACAGTGCTAACATAAAAAAAAACAGTTCTTAGTGTCCATCGAGCTTACTTCACTGAAAAAAAAGTCAAAAGCCTATCAAGTTTAACCCTTCCAAATGAACCCCAGTGCATGTATATGTATTTTCTAAATAAAATCTACAGGAGATGGTCTAAACTAGACTGGTCTAAACTAAGTGGTACTAAACTAACTGTAGATCTTAAGATCAGAACAGCCTTGGATACTATGCTTGTTCAAGGCATTACTTGGATCTGCCATCACAACCTCACCATGAAGAACCCCCTACGCCAGGGGGCTCAAACTCAATTTACCTGGGGGCCGCAGGAGGCAAAGTCAGGATGAGGCTGGGCCGCATAAGGGATTTCACAAAATGCAAGCCTTCATGGATTTTTTATCGGATAATGCAAGGCACGGCGGGCGGGAGCTGCTGATTGCGGAAATGACGTTATGCCATCATAACAGTTATTATGGGAAGACGTTCTGTGTGCACAATTAGCTGCTAACTAAGGAGCTAATTGTGCACACAGAACGTCTTCCCATAATAACTGTTATGATGGCATAACGCCATTTCCGCAATCAGCAGCACCCGCCCACCGTGCCTTGCATTATCCCTTGAATCGCAATAAAAATCGTGATCCATTCATTGCTTTTGCGAAGGCATTGGTGTGGGCCACAAAATATTGTACCGAGGGCCGCGAGTTTGAGACCCCTGCCCTACGCAGTCTAATCCAGGGATCCCCAACCTTTTTTTTTTACCTGTGAGTCACATGCACATGTAAAAAGAGTCAGAGAGCAACAGGATGTTCCTGGGGTTAGCCCCTATGTGAACTGGTAGCTTCCATGAGGCTATGTTTGGCAGTACACTTGGTTTTTATGCTACCAAAACTTGCCCAAAAGCCAGGAATTCAAAAATGAGCATCTGCTTTGAGGCCACTGGGAGCAACATACAAGGGACTGGTGAGCAACATGTTGTTCCCGAGCCACTGGTTGAGCATCACGGCTCTAATCTAAAGGTGTGGTCTCTGGTTCTTTGATCTTTTCTGTGTGGAAAAAAAATTCCCTGCAGTCTATAATGTCACTTTCTCTCCAGAAAAATCAACCGCAACCTTCTTCTCTCATAGTTTGATTATTCCCTTCCTTTTATCACTCTCTCCACCTCATTAATATTCTTCTTACCCTTCTTGGGACTGGGGCTCAAAATTACACTGCATACTCAAGGTAAGGCCACACCAGGGACCTAAAGAGAGGCAAAATTGTTTTCATCCCTTGAGGTAAAATACCTTTGTATACAAGTACTTTAATGTATATGGAAAAAGTTGCTTAGAATCCCATTTTTTTTTTTTGGTTGATTATGAATGGTAGTATAATTAGCCATTTCCTTTTCTCCATATGACTGCCTCTTATAAAATTGAATTCCTGTAATTAAAATGATAATTTAGCAGTCATTAGGCAAGCACAGCATGAAAGAAAGTGCCCATCTGATCTACTTGATTATACACACAGGCACGTTTGTGTGAGAAGAGGACACATATCACTGCTGCCAACTACCTGAAGAGAGATTTCCTTAAGACGTAAATGGGCCCTCTGAGAAAATAAGCCGTGTGGCTTGGTTTGCTGGAAGACAGGATACAGGGCAAGAACAGGCAGCCTTTGGATTACAGATATAGCAGAACTATAAATCCCATAATTCAACCCTTCTGCTGAACTGAAGATGGAAGTTGTAATACTTTGATATTGAATAAACCAAATAATATGCTGCTCAGATGAGTGGTTAAACATTTTTAAGAAAACCCAGAAAGTTAAGTTGCTTTAGACTTAATTCTACTAGATACTTTATATTGAATGTGTCACCTGCTGCTTATATCGGTACATTAGATACACAATACCAATAAACTGGTTTTACTTGTGTCCTCATTAATGTTTCCCATATCATAAATATATATCAAAGGAAAAATATGATACACAGAACCAACCTAGTTGCAATTTTTTTAGGATTAACTCTTTTGATCACTGTGCCTTGGGGCTGGGCAAGATTATAGTAAAATATTGGTATAATATAAAAGTAGTGCACAGTCTGGGGTTATTTCAAAACTTTGGATAGCCAAATTTGGCTTATAAGATCTCGCACTTGGATGGCCCCGTATTAGACACATTTGTTCAAACATGGTTCAGGGTATAACCTGGATAACCTGAATTTTGCGTTTTTAAAATCCCTATTCTATAGCTAAATATTCTGCAATTCCTTGGTCTTTTCCAGCATACAATTAGATCTATTTCTAGTGGAAGTTGCTAAAGCAAGCTGTTTATCTAAGCGTCCCCTACTTATAACACATTCTAGAGATTTACAAGCATTCCTGCCAGTAAAATCCCATTGGGCTTTGTCCATACACCCTTCCAAAAATGTTTCCAGCTATAAAAGGGCACTACATGTACACTTAACATTCTGAGCCTAGAACACACTGATCTATTCTTGGTTCAAGTGAAATAGCTGCATCATCTTATCTGAATTGCTGAGGTATTAGTTCCGGAAAGTTGGTGAACCTTATATGGACCTAATAAAAAAATGTATGACTTCTCATGCACAGTTAAGTTTCTGTATTTGAAAATATGCATGTGTGTGTGTGTATTAAAAGGGTGATATATGTAGTGAATTGATAAGTGGTATATGGACCTTATTTGTGGTCTTATCTTTGCAAAATAATTATTTTGATTTATTTTTAGGTGCAAACCTTGTTTAGGTCTAGTATCCCAAAGCAAACATATCTGTAGATAACATTTGAAAGCAAACATTTGGCTGGCTTGACAAGTGCCTGAATCTGCCTATGCCACCTGTCATTGTCTTCAATTGAAACCACTTGTCACCACAGCCCACACCAAGAATGTTTCTTTTAATAAGACACCATGGGAAACAGTATAGCAGAACTTGCATAATAGGTTTCTAGAAAATATTTCCAATCATGGATTAAAAAGAGATTAACATCATTCATTATGCATACATGGCATGTTCAAGGGGGAAGCCAAAAGTCAGTAAAGTGAGAATGAAAAGCATGCAAGAAGTATGCACTGAATGTGTCCTAGTGCTGCTGATATGTATGGCACTTTAAGAGTGTGCGCTTGACAAGTTATGAGCACACACAAGGCAATAATAAAAAAAAAAACCTGAACTCAAGCACACTGTCCATTTATAACCTGAAAGTGGATTTAGCCACAGTACACAGTCATTTCTCTACCCTGAATCTGATCCAAACAAACCAGTGACATCACAGAAGTTTGGACAACGAAGTGGGAAAGGGCATTAACATTGTGCCCCACGTGTAAGGGGTCATTTAATTACCACCCCACAACGAGCAAACAGCTGTGTGTTTATTAACCACAATGAAGCATTTCTTCCCCCATGACTTCTGCGTAATTGCAGTCTCCTAATGCAAGTGCAGCTGATGCATTAAAAATGTAAACAGTTGCACTTTAGTGAGAATTAGATGCAATTATGCTGAAGATAAATATAAGTGCCTTTATGTACAGGTTTAACAGCGCAGCAGCACCAAGTACAAATGTACAGACGTGCAAGGAGCGCATTTGGACACAAATACCTTTAGGCTAATGTCCCACGGGGAGATTAGTCACTGTTATTTTTAAAAAGCGTGTTCTAACGACTAGTCGTGTGTCTTTTTCTAACAATCGATTACTAGAGATATCAATAACGACGTGATTCTACTTCCCATAAGTCAGCACATCGTATTCCCCGAGCATTTCCAATGGGGAAATTTGCAAAGAATCGCAGCCACTTCCCACCCAATGGGTTTTCCTTTAAGTAATTCCAAAAGTTTTGTATGGCAATGGCAATGCTCAAAAAAGGGTCTAATAGCGATTCCGAGCGATATGCAATTCGAAGTAGTATCGTCGGTTTAGGTATTGGAGATTCATATTGTTTTTTATGTAGAGACAAAATGAACAACTAGTTCCTGGAACACGCTTTTTAAAAACCGCAGCGACTAATCTCCCCATGGGACATTAGCCTTAATGAATGGGATGTTTTTGGGTAACTGATTGCAGGTGAAATTTGCAGCCTTGCAGCTGTGGTGTGGTAAGAAAACAACCCCCAATCATGCAATATGGACCAAAAACCCTCTTGCCAGATCACAATAGAGTGGGTACTCGTAGTCTCTGGGATGCTTTATCTTTTGCCAAAAAAATGCCTTGTAGCTTTCATATGCAAATGAGATTAATGAAGAAATTGTAAGCTGTTTTGGGCATGATCCTCCTAACCTCTTGTATCAGTTATCTTTTGATTTGTATGTAGTCTATAAGTTCATTGTATACACCAATTTACATGTATTGTTATTTTTTATAAAAACATGTCATCGACTTACTTGTTGTTTACATAGCGGTCTCCCCAAAACACTTTCAAAAGCTAAATAAGATATCCTTGATGTTATTAGCAATATATAATAATGATTCCAAGTACCAGAGATAGGCAAATCTACCACCTGTAAGATTTTCTAGTGAGGGGATTTTAAAAATTGTAGTCATTAACCTCCTCTATAATATTATTTAAGAGATCTAGTCGTGCTTCAATATTGTATTAATTATCAAACCACTCTGACACTGTAACTGACTGACTTAAAACTCCTGTTTGCAATAGTAATTCTTAGTAAAACTTCCTTTTAGGAGGGAATGTCCCATTACTCGCACAAAGAGTTGCATTCTGCAGAAGGAGCAGTGTATTTTTAAGTGCCAAAATTAAACAGAAACCTGATGTGTCTGCCACAGGCTGTTCTGGGTAGTGCTGTTTGTGTGGCGTTCCAGATGTGCCATAGAACTGTAGTTTTATTGTGCTAATGCACAGAGCCATTTGGAAACTATGGCTGTAAGAACACAGGATATTACTAGAGCCCTAAGTGCAAGGGGGAGGCAAATAAAAGATCTACATTACTACCTGGGTAAAGAGTTTTTTTGGGAAAAAGTGTCGAGTAGGGATACAGAAATGTCTCTTCCTCCAATGTATGTATTACAGCCCCTAGAATAACAAGGCAACCAGTCATATGCATAATTTAGAAAAAGTAACAAAAGATGTGAAATTAAATAGGAAGGACAAAGACAGTGTTGGATGAGTGTAAAAATTACCCTCCCCCATGTGTTTACGGGGTAACTACAACCAGAATCACTGTTTGCAAACCTCCAATTAAAAAAAGCCCTATGGCAATGCAATCAAGCCAATTTTAAAGTAACAATAAGGCTAATGTCCAACAGAGCAAGTTAGTCGCCTGCGATAGGTCTCTGCTACTGTGGGTGATTAATCGCTCCGAAATGCCTTTCCCCCAGCAACAATAAGAGTCTCCGGTGGAAAGGCCTACAAATTGCTTCAGCTTTCCGAACTTGCACAAATTTTCCTCCTGCAGGCAACTTTGCATGGCTTCAGAAAGTTGAAACAATGCGTGGGCCTTTTCACCGGCTATTCTTATTGTTGCCAGTGGAAATGCATTTTGGAGCAGATCTATCACAGGTGACTAACACGCTCCATGGACCATTAGCCAAAAAGGGAAAAGTTGTAGCTTAGAGCTTTGTGCAGACTTCACAGACTAGACCCAAAGAAGAGTATTTACCATAATCCCAATGGTAACTGCTCAAGACTATGGCCCGCTTGTGAGATTATCATATGAAAATGTTCCTACCCATGTTTTCGTAATTCAGAATTCATTACTCTATATGAAACATTTTTCTAACCAATGCTGTTTTTTTTTTTTGTTTGTTTGTTTTTTTTAAATCAAGCTTTACCAAGATATTGAGCTCTGCAGCTCTCATTTGCTGGCCCTGAATGAAGCTCTGAATCTCTGTTATGCCTGGCTTCCTGTTTCTGCCCCCTGCTGAGTGCAAAAAAACCAAAGCACTATTGCACATGCACCTTCCTACCAGCTAATTTGCATATAAATGATCTGATTGGCTAACACACTAAAGGCAATTAGGATCACTGACAAGCAAAGAGGAATGCGGAATAGCACTGCGTCCGAAAAGGTCCCCATACACGGGCAGATTATACAGTGAGGAACATTAGTATTTGAACCCTGCGATTTTGCAAGTTCTCCCACTTAAAAATCATGGAGGGGTCTGACATTCATATTGTGGGTGCATTCCCACTGTGAGAGACAGCATTTAAAAAAAAAATTCAGGAAATCACATTGTATGATTTTTAAAGAATGTATTTGTATTGCACTGCTGCACATAAGTATTTGAACACCTCAGAAAATCAGTGTTAATATTTGGTACAGAAGTCTTTGCTTGCAATTACAGATGTCAAACCTTTCCTCTAGTTCCTGACCAGGTTTGCACACACTGCAACAGGGATTTTGGGCCCACTACTCCACACAGATCTCCTCTAGATCTGTCAGGTTTCGGGGCTGTCGCTGAACACAGAGTTTCAGCTCCCTCCAAAGATTTTCTATTGGATTTAGGTCTGGAGACTGGCTGGGCCACTCCAGGACCTTGATATGCCTCTTATGGAGCTACTCCTTGGTTATCCTGGCTGTGTGCTTGGGGTCATTGTCATGACCCAGCCATGACCCATCTTCAGTGCTCTGACTGAAGGAAGGAGGTTGTTGCTCAAAATCTCACAAAACATGGTCCCATTCATCCTCTCCTTAATACAGTGCAGTCCTCCTGTCCCCTTGGCAGAAAAGCACCCCCAAAGCATGATGTTACCACCCCCATGCCTCACAGTAGGGATGGTGTTCTTGGGATGCAACTCATGCTTATTTTTCCTTCAAACACAGCGAGTGAAGTTTAGACCAAAAAGTTCTACTTTGGTCTCATCTAAACACAAGACTTTCTCCCATGCCTCTGAATCATTCAGATGGTCATTGGCAAACTTCAGATGGGCCTGGACATGTGATGACTTGAGCAGGGGAACCTTCTGTGCAATGCATGATTTGAAAACATGATGGCGTAGTGTTCTACCGACCTTTGAAACTGTGGTCCCAGCTCTCTTCATGTCATTGACCAGCGCCTCCCTTGTAGTTCTGGGCTGATTCCTCAGTCTTTAGACAGCTCTTTGGTCTTGCCCATGGTAGTAGTTGGAGTCTGACTGTGGGGTGGACAGGTGCTACTAATTTAGATTACTGAGTGGAGTAGAGGTGGACTATTTAAAAGCAGAGTAACAGGTGAGAATTCTTGCTGATTGCCAGGTGTTCAAATACTTATGTGCAGCAGTGCAATACAAATACATCCTTTAAAAATCATACAATGTAATTTCCTGATTTTTTTAAAAAATGCTGTCTCTCACAGTGGGAATGCACCTACAATGTGAATTTCAGACCCCTCCATGATTTCTAAGTGGGAGAGCTTGCAAAATCGCAGGGTGTTCAAATACTTATGTTCCTCACTGTAGCTGCCGATATCAGTCCCTTGGACCGATTCGGCAGCTTATCGGCCCGTGTAGGGGCAGAAACGAGGGGCCTGCCCGACTGATATCTGGCCCGAAATTGGCCAAACGATCAAATTAACCTACACGCTCCCCGATATCACCCACCCGTAGGTGGGGATATCGGGTGAAGATCCGTTAACTTACTACTTCTTCATCCTGTCAGCAGGGTCCACTGTTGCAAGCCAGTAGTCAGTGACCGCCGCCGGCTTGGAAAGAATCAGTAATTTCTTCAGGACTGGCAAAGAGGAGCCACAGAGCTAAATATCTTGTTTGACAAAGCTTAATTTTTAAAAAAACAAAAAAACATCTATTGGAAAAATATTTGTAATGGCATGGGCTGTTCACTTTTAGAAATTTTTGACAAAAGGGATGTTTGAACCCAAAATGTCTAAAAAAAACCCCAAAAAACTCTGGTTTAAGAACATTGTATACTTATGTAGAAGAGCCCCCAGAAATAAGAACGGAGAAATCGATAGTGAAATTTTACCAACACAGCTATCATCAAAAAACCAACAACGAACACTGTGGGAGCCATACTATTGCTTGCAAAGGATGCTGCTATAATTAGCTTAAAGGAGAAGGAAAGGTAAAAACTAAGTAAGCTTTATCAGAAAGGTCTATGTAAGTACAGCCATAAACACTCACAGAAATTCTGCACTGACTTCTCTGAAAAAAGATTTGTTGTGTCTGTAATTCATGTGCCAGAGACACACAGCTCTCTGCTCTCTCCCCTCTCCTGCTCCCCCCTCCCTCAAGAATGCTAAGGACTCAGTCTTCCCCCTTAGGAATGTGGATCTGAGCCAATCAGCAGGAAGCTGACTCGTAGTCTTAAGGTCCCCATACACTTTGAGATTCGCTCACTTGGTGAGATCGCCAAGAGAGCGAATCTGTACCCGATATCCCCACCTACGGGTGGGCGAAATCGGGGAGCGTGTAGGCTATAATTCAATCGCTTGGCCCTGGGGCCATACGATCAAATTATATTGGCAGCAATGGGGCAGTCGGCTCGTTGATGCGGTCCCCGATCCGACAATTTTCTAACCTGGCGAATTTCAGGCCAGATATCGGTCGGGCAGGCCCCTCGTTTCTGCCCCTATACGGGCCAATAAGCTGCCGAATCGGCAGCTATCATCGGCCTGTGTATGGGGACCTTAACTAATTAAGCATGTACACTGGTCTGGGTCTCGGTGCAGGAGCGAGGCATTATGGGAACTTTCTTTATACAGCTCAGCATTTTTTCTTCCTGTCTGGCTTCTGATCATCTGAACAGGTGAAGTATAGGGAGATTTAAGGGCACTATTGGGAGAACTGAAGGTATGCCTGCAGCTTGACTTATTAGCCTTTCTAATTTGCTTAGAGCAACCATATCCAGTCAACATAATGGAGGGCAAAGGATTGAGAGATCACTCTTACCAAAACAGAGGGTGAAATGATGCAGGATGTGAAAGAGGAATTGACACTTTTAAGGGGAAGATTTCCAGTAGCGAGTCGTAATAAAACTAAAGGACAAACAACCCTGATGTGTTGTAATGGTTATAAATGAGTCTTCGTCAACACCGCGTCATATCTCACACATCTAAAATAAGACTCTTTGTTATAGCACCTGTCACTAGATAAATTTTGCAGAGCTACAGATATGCCAGGGGATTGTCTGGCATGGGTTCTTGAATTATTCAGCTGAACTGTCCTTCCATACCTTTAAAGGGGTGTAAACAAAAGTGAGGTCGTAGAATATTTATTATACATTCTTCAGTGTTCCTCTTTTACTTCACTAGCTACACTGCAAACCAATGGGTATTGCATCCATGTAGGATCATGGACCGTGCTTGATACCAGCAGACAAAGTAGTAACAAATTCTGGGACAATAGAGCACATCCTCTGCAGAGGGCTTTCTGATGAGAAAAACCTCCAGTACAAGGAATTAACCCCTGGCCCATCGCCACTGCTGCGGTTATTGATTACTGAAGATTCTAATAGAAAGAAGATCCATACAAAAAAAATTCAAACTCAGCAGAACAGCAGAGCAGAAAAACAAAAGAAATTTCAAAGAAGCACAATTCCCTTTTACACAAACAAGCACATATCATATGCTCAGTGACAAGGACCATGCATATAGATAAATGCTTTTTATTTCTGTAATTTTTGCTGATCTGAAAGAGTTAACATAAAAATGTAAGATATGGATTTTCCAGGGTTTTCCGGAGGAAACAGTTGAAAAAAAGTGCAATACATCTTCTGTATGGGAAGCCAGTCTGTTCATTCATAGTTTAGGCTTTGACAAATCTTTTCCCTTTTGCTGTGCCCTACTGTCTTTTGCAGCACTCGTGCATTGTTATGTGCCAAGATGGTATCACTTTCACTATGGAAACATCTGTGGCAAACAATGAGGGACTGTAAAAATCCCAATAACAGCCCAGACAACAGAATAAAGGGTTTTATAGCACTAGAATGTAAAGATGTTATAGAAGCCAAGATAAAAAAAACAATGCAAAGTGGGAACTGCGACAAGGATCACATTACCTTAGGAACAATTATTCATCATTCAATTATTGTAACTTATTACTGCTGCTGCCTTTTAAGGTCCCCTGAACCCCCCAAGGAGCCCCCATGACCCCTTCGACTCCCTCCCCCGAGTGAGTGTAATTTAAACTTACCTTCAGCATGTCGAGGAGTGACCGGCGTAGATCGAGTCAGCGCCACCAGGACTGCCCAGTCCACCCCTGTATGCCACCCATTTAGAGGTATATAGAATAAATAGTTACATGCTTACTTTGCATGACTTTCTGGGAAAACATGTTCTATAATGTATTGTATTAACAACTAGAGAAACACCGCTGAGAAGTCAAAGATATAATGATTATCATTTATTTATATAGCATCAGTAAGTTAAGCCATGCTTTACATTTATTTATAATAAACAGGGATCTTACAATAACATGGGTTACAGAGCAAAAAAAAAAAAAAAAGCTTACAATCTAAATTACAATATAATATATACTGGTAAATGATCTCCCTGCTGAGAATTGGACTTCCCTCCCTGAGAGACAAATTCAGTTAGCACAGTCCCATAATTGTTTTTTTTCTCCTTATGGCACTGTTGCGACTGGGCATATAAACAGAAAAAAAACTACAAAAACTATACATTTCATTAAAGGAGAAAGAAAGGGTAAGTCACTTGGGGGTGCTAAAATGTTACCCCCCAGTGACTAATCCCTTACCTTTTACCCCGGACTGGTGCCCCTGTTAGGAGAAAACTGCACCAGCTTGGGGTACCTGCAGTGAGTGTCTTCTTTCCTTCTGCTGTCTTCGTGCGCTTGCCCATGCCCAGTAGAGTGAAGAGCCGAAGTTTAACAAAAAAGTCGGCTTTTTCACTCTACCGCACATGCATCGGCCCAGGAATTCTGAAGACATAAGAAATAAGGAAGAGGAAATGCTCGCTCGCAGGTACGGTTTTCTCCTAACAGGGGCACCAGCCTGGGATAAAAGGTAAGCGTTTAAAGTCACTGGAGGGTGCCTAACATTTTGACACCACCAAGTAACTTAGCCTTTCCTTCTCCTTTAAACTTTCATACACATCAGATTATAAAAAATGTCAGTGTTATTATAAGTGAAAAGTCTGCAATCTACCAAGCATCAATTATTTTCAAGCTTATTGAAGAAATGTTAACTACAAACATGAAACAGAATATAACCAATGATAATGAAACACATCCTAAATAGGACTGGGAATTAACACAGGAAAACAAAGAAGGCAGATATCTGAATGCACAGTTTCCAACAGGAATATTTATTTAGATTTACATGCATATGCAGGTGTTTCTAAGGCTAAAGGCAAATTTGCAAAAGAAAAGTCTGAACAAATTTCGCCTTGAAAATTTTTGTGTGCATTTTAAGGCCAAAATTTAAACAACTCATGTGTGCAATGGCAAGTTGATGCAGGTAAACTGAAAGGCAAGAGGCAGAGGAGGTATCAGGCAGGCACTGGCGTTTCTCCATCAGCAGAAGATCCGCCACGTTTAGCCACATATAGCCTAAAATATAAAATCTTACCTATTTATTTCCCTTTCATACATGCAAATATGCCAGCAGGACACAAAACTCCAAAGGTGGATGATGTTTCTCTTGCTAACTGACAAGAGGGATAAAGACCGCCCAATCAGCGCTCATGAGAGCTGAAATACTATCATGAACCAAACAGCATTCACTTGTATCTGACACAATGAAACAACTCTCTCTCCCCCACGGATATAAAAGTAATCTGATGCTGTTGGTATGCTGTTTGTTACTGCCAAATATCTTTGATGTAAATCTTTTGTATCATTTTGCCAACTACCTTGAAGCTTTGCAACACTCAAGTAGGTGGCGTAAACCACAACCCTGAATATATCTTTAAAGGGCACTTATTATCACTTATCATTAGAAAGTTAGGCTAGTTCCACACAGGCAGATTCCCATCCTGCAGATAAGTGCAGGCCAAGAATCTGTCCCTCCACTTTCAATATATTAAAATTGTGCCTGCACCAGAAAGCATTGTTTCAGTCTGGGTAGAGGCAGACGTGACATTTTTCAGCCCAAAATTGCACTCAAGCAGTTAATGGCTGAAACACGTTGCCTGCAACCGGCCAAAGCAGTGCTTCCGGCTGCAGGTACAACTTGAAGATTCTTCAAGCCTAGGGGTGGATTATCAGCCTACATATGTCCGTAGGCTGAGAATCCGCCCCATGTGGCACTAGCCTTAGACGTGAAGTGTTGGCTCTGCTGCTCTCAGACTGCGTTTTTTTACCAGGCTGAGAGAAGCAAATCCACTCCCTTCCCCAGCTCCAACGATCTGCAGACACACTCAGCGGAGCTGGGGAACGGAGCAGATCTACTTTTCTCGGCCTGAAAAAAAATGTAGTCTGAGAGTAGCAGAGCCAATGCTCTGTGTACCCTGGCCCTTAGAGTTGTAATATTGTGTTAAAGAAGACCAATCAACTGCAACTGGTAAAAGAATGCCCAAAAGGTGAAGGCTGTCACTAACTATCAGCAACATCCTGTTACAGCTTGTACAAGTAAATACTGAATATTGGCCCAAAGAACACGCAAAACAAATTTCTGTGCCAACTTTTGCCTGTATGTGGCTTTATAGGAGGTTTATCCCGCTTAAAACAAGTCCTGTTGTGCCGGTATTTTTGTGCTATTTGGATCATGGTGGAGAGTGCAGACGTCTTTCTAAATACTGTGCACCAGGCGGAACAGAGTGGAAAGGCCAGGATGTGCTGGTGAGTGTGGATTGGTTTATAGGAGGTTAGGGCAGTTTTGTCATAAACTAGGGGGAGAAACAACCAAAACACCATTAGCCTTATAAATCATTTAAACTGTATCAAAAAGATATATAGTCCTTGTCTTTGTTCTATAAAATACAGCTTCTGAGTCTTGCTGAGCTGAGATTTAGGAGTTCTGGTTCAGGCAGCTTTAAAATACTTGAGGTTTTGCCAACAAAATATGCAGGCACATTACAGGCTGGGCAATAAAGAATATTGATAATGGCACACGTGACAAAATGCCAATAGAAAAAACGCCTATGCACTCTGAACTGCCCCAAGGTGGTGAGCACTGAAATGCATCATACTGCATCATATTGTTATGGTACTCCTTGTTAACTTACAATATTCTTACATTTTACAACAGGGGGGTACATTATTCACTGTATAATCTTTCCCCAATACATGTAGTGGATAATTTGCCTACATTTGGTCAACACTGCTAGGGCATCCTTTCATTGCATTGGATATCTAAATCCTATTTAAAGAGCAAGGAAATGCTACTACTGTAGCCCTTAATATAGTGTAGAGCTCCCTTGCCCAAAGCAAATCGCCAAATTTATTTTTTAAAATAATGGTCACATCTCCCAAAAATTGGCTTGTAACTTAGGTGTATTTGCAGCCTGTCACGGGCCCCCATCTTGGATTCCCCCGCTCGCAGCCCCCCTGTGGCGATCAACCCCCCCCAACCCCGCAACCCCCCATCCCCGCTTGCCTGCTTCTGTGCTTCTCTGTGTCTGTGTGTCACAGAGGCCAGGAGAGGGGAGGGGAGCACGCCTGCTTCTCTCACTAAAATCGAGCAATGCGCATGCGCCACCTTACAGTGTCCTGGTCACATAGTCTGTGCAGGAGCGATGCTTTATGGGAATTATTTCTTCCTGTTTGGCTTCAGATCTTCTGAACAGGTGAAATATGGGAAGCCTTAAGGGCACTATTGAGACAACTGAAGGTATGCCTGCAGCTTGAGATTAACTTTTTACTAGCCTTTCCTTCTCCTTTAAGTGGGATAGCTTCCAGCATTGGGAAAAAAAGCTGTATTCTATGTAATTCCTTATCAGCACTAGATTCTACATAACAAAATGGGTCAAAGAGAATGTATAGGCAGCTGCTTGTGTGTAAACAATGATTATATTTCTAAATATGCCTCTAACATACTTGTGTTTTATATAAGACAGCTGTTCTAGTTTTTTCAAGCAACTTTAGTCTGCCAATATTATTAGTTTGTTAAACAAGCAGATCTACAGTCAATGAAACGGCTAATTCAGCCACTGGGGCCAAACGATCAAATCAAAATGGCGGGCCTATGGACCATCAGACCAAAGGCCGCATCAACAAGCCAAAAAGGTACCCGATGCACCCCCCCAAGGCTTGTCGGGGGTGTGATACATAGGCAGATAAGCTGCTGAATTGGTCTGAGGGACCCAAATCGGCAGCTGAAATCTGACCATGTATGGCCACCTTTAGGCCTTCAACAGCGTTGACCAAATCAGGATGAACCAATTGCTCGGCACCCGGGTCCAGTTAATAATTGGGCCTATACAAACCAGTTGGGAAAGGACTGCATCAATGGAGGTGATGAGGTCCTTACTCAGCTGGACTTTTAAACCTAAACAATCAATATTTGGATGGTTTTCGGACAGATACTGATTGCCAATGATATTCCAGAGTGATTAAATGCTGTTCATGTCAGCACTGCTGGAACATGAGGCAGATGGCACCGTACTGGTGTTCCTCTCCACCACCATGTGAGACATTAGCTTTATTAGGGGCTCAGTTGCTACCCCATTAAAAGGGTGTTAAGAAATCTTCTATTTCAATCCCTTTTTAAATGTATTGTTTAACAGACATTTACTGGCATAATCATCATAATCATCTCTGGTCCCTAGCCTATTAAATCACACGCAATCAAAGCAATTTGTGCAGGCTTCTTTATTGCATTTGTGTCCCAGATTTTTCAGAGCGCCTCATTTTCTTAGAAGTAGTCTAAAATCTCTACTATTAATCCAATTAGCGAACTGTTATTTTACTGATGACGCCTGCAGGCTTAAAGCTAGCTACATATCAATGTAGTTATTTCTCATGCTTACATGGGGAATATCATGTTAGAGGATATGTGCTAGAAAAAGTAATTTGAAAACAAAAGGGTCTGGTCTACTGGAGTTCAACAATTTGGGTGCGGATATAATACACAACCAGATTCCCTCTTTTACCACCCAGCAGATCTCACTATAAAAGGCCAGTCCAAAAAGGCTGATGCAATCTCGCAGCAAGATGACAGTCTGCGGCAACTACTAAGACAACACCTGTTCCCAGCAGAACAATTAGAGTCTGACAGTTACAATGAATGACTGTAATGAGGGGAAAAGACCAGATGGAAGCCATCTTCTTTAAATTGTAGAACCAACCATACAGTTTCCATTTTGCCAGTATTGCCTACAAATGAGAAGAATCACTGAGAAGCAATCTGATAATAGAGCATAGCCATAGGCTGGAAGTCAGGTTTTTAGGGATCCTGCAGCAGAAGGCAGCAATGTCTGCATACAACCCCACCCCACCACCCTGGGTCTGCAAGGACTACCCCCTTTGAAAGTGCTACATAAACTTCAATTGTATTTCCTTTAAAAATCTAATTTTAGGATTCATCTCTCTCAGCTTTATGGTATATTTACTCTAAAAACATTCTGTATTATCAAGGCCTCTGGCACACAGTTGGCAATACATTTAAATATATCTTAAATGATATGGCCACTAATAAAATTACTCTTTAAAATATTAATTTACATTAAAAAGTTACCCATAGGTTATGTTGAAAGTTTTATTTGTTGAAACCAAACTGAGCAGATCTGAACATTGGCCAGGGGACCAATATTGAGAGCCTATAGCAGGGATCCCCAACCTTTTATACCCGTGAGCCACATTCAAATGGAAAAAGGGTTGGAGAGCAACACAAGCATAAAAAAGGTTCCTGGTGGTGCCAATGAGAGCAATAATTGGCTATTTAATAGGCGCCATGTAGACTGGCAGCCTACAGAAGGCTCTGTCTGGCATTACATTGGGTTTGTATGCAACCAAAACTTGCCTCCAAGCCAAGAATTCAACAATGAGCACCTGCTTTGAGGCCACTGTGAGCAACATCCAAGGGGTTGGGGAGCAACATGTTGCTCACGAGCCACTGGTTGGGGATCACTGGCCTATAGGAACCAGCGGGGCGAGGACAGCAACAACACGCCAATGCAGTCCATGCTAATTTTGGGCCTAAGTCAGAGGCTCTGAGGCCTTGCAATCCACCTTCAAGTACAATTGGAAGAAAGACCATATATCATACCTGGGAGTAAGCATCACCCCCAGACATAAAAATCTCTATAGCCACAACTCCCCCCCCCTCCAATACAAACTTAAGCTCCAAAAATGGACAGAACATCGAATATCTTGGTTTGGCAAGATAGCCTCAGTGAAAATGTCAATCCTCCTGAAATTTCTTTATCTCTTTGAGACTCTACCCGTGCGTGTTCCCCCATGACCCTTAAGGCTACCCAAGCCCTATTCCATACTTTCATTTGGGGGAAAAAAAGGCATAGAACAAATAAAAAAAAACCTCACTACTCCAACTTAGTCTGGCGCCTAGGTGTTCCGGACCTCCAGCAATATTATAGAGCAGCTCAAATCCGCCAAATACTGGACTGGTCACGGTGGTCCTCTAATGCCATATGGGCTAATATTGAAACAAATCAGTTTACACCCTATCATCCCAATGCCTGGATATGATCCACACTAGGGAAAGAAAAACCCAAAATATCAATGTTCAAATCAACAGAGCACACCCTAAAACTTTGGTGGAAGCTCAGATTTATTCAAGCTGGCATCAACCACATACCCATTACTTTCCCACCTGGGTAACCCAAGATTTCAATCAGCTCTACCCCTGCAATATTTGCAACGATGGATACATACCGCTTTTTTCAATCTGCGAGACATGATAGATTGCTTGAGTGGTGGGTTTCTCCCACGGGAGACTCTGAATGACAAAGCCCCTGGCCTCACCCTAGCATGGTATGAATACCTCCAGCTAAAACACTTTTTTAGGCCTATACTGTCAATCGACAGAAGTGATCCCTTCACATCCTTTGAACGTTTGGCGGTCCATGGCCTCCCACAAATAGGTTTGATCTCCTCTATTTACAAGCTACTAGCTAACCCTTTCTTAGAGGAGAACTATAAACTTAGTTATATGCGTAAATGGGATACCCAAGCTGGTTAATCAGGTGCTCTCGGCTGCCCGCATCTCCATTGCAGCCAAATGGAAGACCATTCCCTCCCTTTCAGAAGTAAGACAAAAAAATAAATAATATCAAGCAATTCGAATATAGCCTGGCTTGGCTGCAAAACAAAACTCCACAGTGCCTAAAAATATGGTCATCTTGGGACCTACTTGCACAGCCAGTGCAAACATAGATCCGTGTATCTCCACAGAGCTAGAATAAAGCTTCCCTGGAGCCTTCCCCCCCTACCCTTGGTTAAAAAACATTCCCCTCTCTCCTTGACCTATATATTTCTCTTTTTACTGATTTCTTTTTTATTGTGTAACTGTGACAGATGACAAATGTATGAATAACGGTATAAAATGCCTTAATATGCTATATTCATTTGTGTAAGTGAAAATAAAACTATAAATTACAAAAAAAAAAAAAGGGACACTCTGAAGAAACAGGTATGTGCCAGTGCATTATACTCCTCTAAATTTTTAAGGATTGAGGTTTTAGGTGATTCATTGAAAACTTCTCCAATCCTGCCCACCTGTTTCACTTCCTGCTGCCTCCTTTCACAGGCTGTGCCGGGGCACTGGTGAACTTAGCACAATACACTGGAGAATAGGAATCAAATCAGTAGCTAGGTGAACCTGATAGGGAACTAATGCCTGTCCTCATGGGCCACAAGTCATATCCCATGCTATGAATACAACCTTCAGTTTAGAATTTAGATACACTGCACTCCAGTGCCTCACTGCCTGCGGGTATATAAAGAATGCTGCCCATCTTTTTCCACTTATTTATTTTATATAATTGTATTTATACAGCACCAATATATACAATATATTATAATCTAAGGGCCCTTTCTCACACAAACAAATGGGCAACTGTATCAGGCGTGCTAGCAAAAATCAAGGTAGCAAGAAAAAACTGACACACATGAGGACAACATTAACACTTAATGAGTTCCCTTTGAGAATCAAACCCTCAACCCCATAAGTGCAAGGCAACAATGCTCACCACTGCACAATCATGCTGCCCATTTAGCTGGGGAACAATCCACCATATGATGTTTGGAAGCCTGTTGCAATAAAATGATGACATCATACAGACAGGTCAATAAAGCCTTTGTGCAGTCTGAGGGCCATAAAAATCTTCCATCCACAACTGGTCACCAGGCCTCCAGATGGGAGTGCTCTGCAAGTGGCTTTGCTGGCTAAACCTACTGCCCACAAAGTTGTGCATCATTTTGCTTTTTCGACATGGAAAAGCTACACCAGGAATGTGACCCGTGGCAGCTTTTCAAGCAATATGAAGTACACCCCCTGTACCACCACCCCCTCAAGCAACTGGGAATTGACCTGTACAACCCAAGGCAGGCTGCACGTTTTACACAACTGTGGAAAAACATACAAAGCCCCCTTTAAGCATACAGGTGTTTTTCAAAAATGCAGAATTTTAAAAAACACACTCTTTCTGTACAAGGGTTCCCTTGGTCAATACTGGGTTGCCAACTCTCTGCTTTTCTTTGTACATATTAAACGCCCAAACCACAAAATATTAGACTTTTTTTTCTATATATTTATAATAGAAAGAATGGCACTAAAGTTCTGTAAATAATTTTCTCTGGTTGCTAGTTGCTTTCTATGTACGACTGCATTGCTACTGCCAAGCAACTCCACTTCAATGACAACTTTGCCACGTGTTAACACTAAGAATCAAGAGGATTTAATGGTTGAAATTGTGTACTATAAATGGTGGAAAGAAAACTGACAAGATTGGATGCTGGGAATGGAAGGAGGAAAAGGAATGAGAACAGAAGTCAAGAGAGCGTGAGAGAGGAGGGGGAAGAGAGGTGGAAAATGGGATGGTGGGAGAGAATAAAAAGGACATTGTGGGGGGAGGGCTGAAGAAGAGAGAGCATAGTGTATTAAAATGAAGTACACAGGCCCAGATCCAGCCAAACAATACCATATAAGAGTGCCCGCTCTGCAAACACAGCCGATGAGCACACCCCATGCAAAGTTTATGCTAAGTATGATAGGAGGGAAGGGCAACTATTCCCCATGAGTTAACTAGTGAGGCCAGGGATATATGAGAGATGGCAGTAAAACAGCTATAGGGCAGATAATCATATGACTGGAGGATAACACTGCATTTTTGTGACTTTTATTAGCAGAAATAATACAGGATCTAATGGCACAAACCAAGGCTTTGTACCCACGATCCTTTTGTGCTGTGGTTGCTCCCTGTTTCAGGGCATTACACCTCATGGTGCTACTTGTAGTAACTGGTCCTGTTCACCCTGACTGGCTCTGTACAGACACAAATAAAGAGATCAATGAGAAGTTTTCCCTGCTTTTAATTTTGTGGTCTCTGTTTCACAGCAAGGAAAGCCAGAGGCATCTACCAACTGAATGTGGCTAAGCATCAACAGTTGGTGTTTATACTGCCGGTAAAAGGCTTGTGATAAATCGGTGTAACCCTTTCTTGGCTGTAACAAGCCAATAGCACGACTAGATAGGTCTAGAGCATGGGGTACACGTGACTCAGTCCTTCAGGATGGGCCTTCGCTATGTGGAAGTAACCAAACGGAGCTATGGTGTAGTGAAACTACAACTCACTGTAGCTGTGTGCAGTGCAGAATAACAAATGGGCGCCAGAAGGTTCTTGCAGTTTAACAGTAGAACTGGTTTATTTTCAGCAACAAGCAACTTGCAGGGTTATGCAATATACTCACACATCAGTTAGCATAGCTTTCTCTGAGGACAGCACAGAGAGGGTGCACACCCGCTCCTCCCAACTCCCCTTGAGCCCGGGCAGGATCAGTGCCACCGGTTCAGTTGCTCACTCTGTGGAACAGTCAGCTGGATACCACACTTCTCAGGCCCCACGGCAACTTTGGATCAGGGTTCAAACTACCTGCCTCCTAGGTCTTAACCGTGGCCCTACACTAAGGCAACAGTGCCTGTCTGGAAGGGTACTCCCACAGTTACTTTCCTCTGAGCCAAACTGCTCGTGCTCTCTTCCCTCACTATCTCACTTTCCTAGAAAGTGCTCCACAAAACTTGCTATCTAACTGGTCCTCATTCACGGGGTCCCTGTCCCCGACTTCACCAGAGTGACTGACAACACTCTGGGGCACATGGCTTTTACTGGGGCCTAGTTCCTTGCCTCCAGCACAGTGCTCCTTCCCCTGTGAGCACAGGCAGCCAAAGAGACAGACCCACCCCCTGCTAAGCACTATATCAGAGTGCCAAGGGAGTGGTCTCCCTGTTACCCAATAATCACACATATGAACTCAAAACTGATACATGGGTCTTTGCCCAGTAACAGCACAAAACCAGGAAGCTGCAGGGTTTAAAGCCATAGGGACTAGTTAACCCTATGGATCCCTACATCAGCAAAAGGGTTCTGCTTCTCAACAGCCCTTAGAATTACAGATGAAACAGAAATGGGAACTGAAAGGTTCGGATTATGACACAACCTCACTAATGTTGGAGTGAGGAAGTCCTAATTTTTTGATTGTGGCTTTTTTCAGCCAAGTGATATTAACCTTTACTCTGCTACAAGATATAACGGCAACAGAAGGCATTCCTAGAGTGCTTGCCTAGCAACCAATCCCCAGAGCAGTGAGAATCAGCAATGGCATCACAACTTTCCACTATTACTATTCACTCAGCTACAGAAGGGCACAGCAGCAGAGACGCCTACTGCCTGTCTGTACTGCTATCAATATAGATAGCTTTGAGGTATACTGTAATAAAAGTTTTTTTCTATATATTGAACATATGTAACAATATGGACTTCCTTTCTTGCTAAAGGTAAGTATGCATGCCCAAATTTGGTAGAGGAGTTTTAACCATTCTGTTTGACAGTCCGTGCATGGCAGTTTGGGAGGCAGGTGTAACTGGACCATAGTCTGATTCTATCAGCCCAAAGTCAGTCCAAACTAAGAATTTCATCTGCCAATATCACTTTTTCAGTGTATGGGCGGGGCACGGGTACATGCAGTTAGAGCAGCTTCATTAGCCCTTGTTAAAGTGATCCCAGTGGGTGGCCAAATTGTCCAGCATCAAGCTCACATAAGCGTCAGATTGTCCTATGTACATCCACACAACACGTTAAACCTTGGGGCAACTAAATGACAGAAAACACCCTGACACTGATGAGCACCATTATACAACCACCACCAAACTTCACTATAGGTATGGGCCAATACTAGGTCCTTAACTCAGAGTTTTGCCGATAACTTTTCCCTGGTGGAATTTTCCTGGTGGCAGTAGTGATGTGTGGGTCAGAAAAAACTCAAGCTGAACGAACCCTATCCCGCAAACACCTTTATCTGCAAAATGTTGCCAATGTAGAACCTGCACCGAACCTGTACCCAAACCTTCCAGCTCCATACACTACTTCTCCAGGGCAGAGGAATGTATTTCCCTAGGCTGACACACTACTCAACCTGAACCTGCAATGGTTGCCCAAATTTCAACCCCAAAACACCCAAGCTGCCTCTCACCACCGACAGGCGGTTTTTGGGCCAATGCACGAGTCATGTGAATAATACCACACGTAGAGGTATCAAGCACTTTTCCACCAGCTGAAAGGGCTACCATTGGCAAAACACTTGCTACTGACGATACCCCAATAGGCTTTGAGATACGGTAATATGTCTCATCAGACTGGCACGTTCCATTAGATGTACAACAGTACATCTCAGCCAAACGAAAGGTCTGCAATTAAAAACCTTACAACAGATGTTTTACACAGTTTTCTCATTTATCAACTTATGGCAATACAGTGTAAGCACCGATCTATGCTGCACTGGAGAGCACTGATGAGGTTAAAAAATAGGGCACAGATTCCCTCCAGTTCAAACTCCCAGTGTGTGGCCTACATGACTAACAGCAGACAAAAAGCAGTGTATTAGCAGGTCAGAGAAAAACTATGCATTAATTTGCAGTGTACAAGCTGGCCAGAAGCTTTATAGGGTAAAAAGTAGGCCAGGTCAGAAGGACATTTGCTTACTGCAAGCAATTTGCGCCCCAAAATAAAACACTGTATACAGTACCCTTTACAGGACATGAAATTAACACAATTCCTGACTTGCCTAAGACCTTGGGGTATACATGGAGCTCTCAGTGATACACTGGGAATCCCCTCTTACATTGTTCCTATGCGTGGCTAGACTTCCAGTAGATCACATGCTAGTAGAGTCAATGTACCACACCTTCCTTCCATGCAGCCCACTAACATTAGTGCAATTAAAGCAGACGCCACATCTAGGAATTCCCATAGCAAGCCTGGAATTGTGAGGAACACGGTTTGCCCAAAGGAGCAGAACCCACACACAGCATGCAGGGTGTCTGCAACATTTATCTCTCAGGCAGCGTCTTCTTAATATGATATTAAACTGACCAGATATGCCTGGTGAAAGTACATCCATATAAGGCTCTGCCATGTCTGAGGCTTGCTCAAAAAATATGGCTTGGCAAAACCATGCAAATACACATCCATCAAGATAATTTGTCCAATAGGTGGAAAGTTGCTTTGGATAGTATTTAAGAATACTTCAGCAAAGTAAGAAGTATGGCAACTCCAGTATATTTTGAAATGTGCTTTGATAACCTCTTTCAGAATAAGATAACATATTACAGAAACTGTAGAGGAATGGGCACTAAATACAAGGCCAAATCTTAGGTCCTTAAAACGACAATATTGTGTGTCAGCATCTAACAGTGTCCATTCATACTGTGCATTTAGCAGAAGCTACAGTCAGGTTGCACAAGTGAAGCTAATGCCATGGATTTAGCACTATTACAAACACTAAACATAGATGACTTTATGGCATAGAGCCATGATATTACCTAAAGTCCAAGCAATGGCAAATCCCAACTGGCTGCCACATGGCAAGCCCTAGAGGGACCCCAGGTATGGGCAAAGCGCATGGCGGGCAGGCAGGGACCCATCACTTACCTTAACAAAGAGCTCGACGAGGTTGTCTTTGTCCTCCTGAACTCCATTCTGAGGCACCGAGAGAGACATGCTGCTGCGCCCAGAGCTGCCCTTGCACAGATTCAACTTGTCCCTGGCCGATTCCCTCCTCGCTGCCGCCTCCCGGGGTATTCTCCCTCTCCTTGTTCGGCTCTTCTCCTTTCTCTTTCTCTTCGCCCTTTATGCTTCTACTTCTCCCTCTGCCTTTTCTCACACCTTCGCCGCTCTTTTTCTTCTCCCCTCACTGGCTTCTGTTTTCCCCTCGCTGAATTTTCCCTCAACTTCAGACTTTCCGCCCTTCTCCACCTCCTTTGTATCTCGACACCTCCCGCGCCCCGGCCAGGGAATCCGGCTCTGTGTATAACGGGACTTCTCATACAGCTCGCAAGGAGGAGAGGGAGGAGGCACAGGGAGGGGTGAGGCGAGAGGAGCAAGTGGAACCGTTAACCACTTCGGACCCGCCTTGCCTCTCAGCCTCACGTAATATTCTTCCTTATGGTCAGATATGGGGCGAGCAAAAGCCTTACTATAACAAATAATGTACGATACTGACAGCACAAATTCAAAAGTAGAGAGTGTACGACGGTCACCACTGGCTGTGCCGGCTAGCTATATATCCTAGGTGTGGCGGCACGCACAGACATTGATATTAAAAATTAAATATTAAAAATTAAAAATGACGTACAAGATTATATATTTTACTTCAAATTGTGTTTTAAGCTGTTAAATCTCTCCAGAGTGGGACTGTGCCTTCTAGGGCTCACAGGTGAACCTGACACCCTGGGGCTAATTTATAAACACTGGATACAATTGCACCTGGGCAGTGACCCATAGCAACCAATCAGCAATAAGTTTTTTTTTCAGCCTGTTGCAAGTTGAACTATGAAGACAAACATAAGATTGGTTGCCACGGGTTACTGCCTAGATGCAAGTTTGCCCAGTGTTTATAAATTACCTACCTAAGCGCAAAGATACACATGGCGATTAGTAGCGGTGACTTTTTAAAAAGTCTTGTCGACTAATTCGCACAGCACAAATGGTGCACAATTAGTCACTTGTATAGAAACCTATGACGGCTAAGATTAGTTGTGGCGACCAAGTAGCACTGATTAATTGCCCTGTACCCTTTTACTTTCACAACAGTTAGACATGGTGCCAAATGATACATATGGATGGATTGTTCACAGCTTGGATGTACATCCCAAATACTAATGCTATTTCCCGCCATAAACCTGTCTTGTTGCTCCTTACATCCCCAAATTCCTTGGAAGAGAATTGTCCCTCATTCTCTTCAGAAATAAACTTACTAACTTACATAATACCTGACGTAGTTATGGCACTTTTAGTGCAGCATCAACGGCAGCACGTAATATCCTCCTATTTGTGTGTGTAAGTTACCCTTGATTGTAAGTGCAAAGTATGCCATTCACAAAGGATTCAGGGTTTGGCCGGATCCTAAAATAGTGGATTCGGTGCATCCCTAGAAAAAAATATAGCGATTGTGCCAAAGCTGCACATTGCTCAATGCATTTGTAGTCATAAATGACCCTTTGTGTCTTGAAATACACCATCATAAATATATGGGTCCACACTGTGTCATGAAATGCCTGGTCTGAGAGTAAACATTTCCATATGGGCCAAATTTGTATACAACTCAGTCAGTTTTCTCCATATGGAGAAATTGTGTATACAATTCAGTTTTCAAGGGAACCGTGGGTGTATGTGCGTATGTCTCCAGATTGATTTGGCCAAATCACTAGAGGAATGCACTAGAGTTTATAGAAAACTGCCAACCAGTGACCCAATTTGCAATGTGTATGGGATCATCAGCTGACCCAGAATTTTACAGATCTGTACTTCCATGACACTTGCTGATAGGTCAAGGGCTTCACTTAGGGCTTAGGCCATCCATGTGAATGGAGAATTGTTACCTTTAGGACTATAGATCTAAATATTAGCCCTTCTGCAGATTAAGCAACAAATTGTAACAGATTGCATGCAACACTGCAACATTCCAAACTTTGCAGAAGTAAGAAAGATTTATTGACTCAATGGTATTAAAAATATCAAGGCAATAGGTTTGTTGCTTATTTTTAAAATACCTTCTCTGTAGAGGGGTACAGCATTTTGTCTGCGTTATAGTGCCAAAATATTTTGGAACAATTTTAATGTCTAATATTGAATTTTGAAACAAGTCACCTAGCTGTTGGGTTGTTTTTGAACAACCTTTATATAGGCAGTGTTAAGGGACTTACCAGAGAGCGGTTCTCACTGGTGCGCAAGTCAATGGACACATGTAAATTGACACCAGGTATTCCATGTTGTCACCAAGTCTTGGTGTTGTGTATGTTGCGTCCTCCTGCATTGCAATGTCAGAATCCAACACAAAAGCTGTGTGCAGTGGGGGGCCCAGCTGTGCCTCCTGCACCCAGGCCACGTTAGTGCTAGTTCTGTTATTGCCTGGGAGATTTTCAGGGGTTCAAAAGACTTTCCAGCAATTCATAAATACATGCAGGTTGTTATTTACCCTTTAACCTTGTGCTCACTCTACTGAACGAATCAAAGTCAGGGTGACCATCTCTTTACTGCAAGTAGAAATCCAGTCCTGAGCTTTCCAGTTGATGGAGTTACAGAGTTCTGTGTTGCAGGCCGTTGATAGTTTCTTCCAAGCAATAGCCATCCTGTATAATGATCATCATGTCACCACGGCAGAGGCTATTTGCCGTGGTTGACTTCAGAAAGGCAGCTTCTGACACAGACTGGAATGAGGCCACTCTCAAACACCACCATTACCATCTTGGTCTGTCTAAGACTATAAAGGATGAATTGGCCTGACTTGTCCATGACTTTGAATAAAATACATGCATAAGTTATGAATTTTGATGTTGTTTCTTTTATCTGTAATTATTGGGTTGCCTTGGTTTAGACAACATAACCCAGCGATTGATTAGAGTTCCAGCTCCTTCATCTTTTCATCCAAATTTTGGAAGACTGCTTTTTGTGCTCGTTACAGGAACTTTGAGTACTTAGTCATGCCTTTTGGCCTCTCTAAACCTGCATCTAAGAATTGTAAGGCTGATGTCCTTTCCAGGCTACATTCTCCTCTGCAGGATTCATATGAACCACCAAAGACTATTCTTCATTCACACAACTTCCTTTTAATCCAGCCTGCTTTGATTGATCAAATCAAGCAAATTCTGCTTCTAAAGTTAATGTCCTTCAAATGCCAAAGTTAACTTTTAAGGATGGCCTGTTCCTGTTTCGTAATCGGATATTTGTACCTGAGGAACTTTGGCTGCAAGCTTTCCATGATATTAATTTGGCCAAAAGGCTTTTTTGTGGCCAAATCTTTCTAGGGATGGTAATCAGTTCGTAAACTCCCGTGACACTTGTGGAAGGTCTAAAAAAAGGTTCCAGACTAAATTTGATGGTCTTCTTCTCTACTTACATCTGCCGTCAAGACCTTGAGGTTCAGTTTCATTCAAATGTATCATTTAGAGTTCATTCTAAAGCCCTTCCTGGTTTAAAACACTATTTTTGTGGTAGTAGATAGGCTTACCAAGATGGCTCACTTTACTCCTCTTTACAAGCTCCCTACGACTGCTGCGACTGCTGAGACTTTCATCAAAGAAGTTATTAGACTCCACAGAGATCCTGATGAAGTAGTCTCCAATCAAGGCGTTCAATTTGCATCTCAGTTTTGGAGATCACTTTGCAAAGCTTTAGAAATCTTTCTCTCCTCTGCATTTCATCCTCAGACACAAATGGTCACACAGAGAGGACCAATCAGACTCTTAAACAGTATCTTAGATTTTTTTCTTCCTACCATCAGAATGATTGGGTTTTTCTCCTTCCACTTGCGGAATTTGCTTATTACAATGCACCTCATTCAACAATTAATCAGTCACTTTTCTTTGCTAATTATGGTTTTCATCCAGCTACCTTTTCATTGGCTCTACCAGAAATCTTAGTACCAGCTGTACAAGATAGACTAACCTTTATAACCAGGAATCTCAAACTTCTTCAAGAAACCAAAGCTCAGCAAAACTTTAAGCTCTATGCTGACAATAAATTAGGTAAAGACCAGGAATTTAAGGTTGGAGACAAGGTTTGTCTCTCAATAGCAAATCTAAAGTTGTTTTGCCCAAGCAAGAAACTTGGCCATCGTTTCTTGGGACCTTTCAGTATTGTATGTCAAATTAATGCTGTTTGTTTTCAATTAAAACTTCCGTCTTCTTGCCGTATAACATCCAGTTTTCATTCTGCTCTTCACAAGCCAGTTATCCTAAATCCATTTATGCAACAATCTGTCTCTTCTCCTCCTCCAACTTAAAGGGCATGTAAACCCCACACACAAAAATGTAATCAGTGAACAGCCTCTTTGAAATCTTTCAATACCTGCCACACTGGTTGTCCAGAGGTTAATAGTAAGGCTGCAGCATCCCCTTAATCACTTAGATTTCCTATTTCTCCTGTAACCCACTCAGTTCCCTCCCTCAGGAATTTGCTTTGGCTGTTGGCTTGTGGGCATGCTCAGTTGTTCTAAGCTCAGATTACTAAACACGCCCCCCAGTCTAGCAGCCAGTGAAGAGATGGCATTGCTGATTCCCATAGAAACCCAGCTCCAGCTGTCTGCTTCAATTTTTTTCTCCTGAGCTCAGCTTTACCATTACAGTGCTCAAACAAAGCAGAACTTTTATCAGAGACAGTTCTGCCTGTGTGAGCCTGTATTTTTGATGAAATGTATGCTGAATAAGGGTCTGTGTGTGTGTATGGTGTTTGCAGATTTAAATGTAACTGATTATGTATCAGAGGAAAAATCGCCACCGGCTAAAATCTGCTATTTGCTTTAGGAAAATGTGATGGTGCTGGCAAGCGGAGGGGATATATGCAGTACAAATAATGCCATTTGGGTGTGGGAGAGGTGCCCAACTGATATACATTTTAGGCAAATGTAGGCTATTCATTTCCTTTAAGTTGATGGTCAAGAACTATTGCATCCGACTATCGCAATGTCAGCAGGCCCTCACTCTCTTGGGCCCTTACAGAGACAGTCCACACTTACCACCAACTTGGTTTTTAAGTTTTACTTCTTTCCTAGTGTTGCTCCCGTACTGGTATTTACTTTCTGACCTTTGGCTTGTTTCCCTGACTTGGACCTGTGCTGCCTGCCCAGACCTGTTTCCTGACCAGCACTCTCCTTCACCCCTGGTAACTCGTTTGGCTCTCCAACTACTCTCTGCTTGCTGCGCTTCCTGTACCAATACTCAGGTAATCCTACAGCTTGCTTGAGGCGTTGGTGGACCTACATCTTGGTGAACATGACAGGCCGGTACTGTTGGACAAAAAAAACATTCATGTGAAAAGACACTTAGTACATTTAACGTTAGAACATTTATAAAGCCCATAAATCTTACACAATAAAAAAACAGATCATTCAGATCATTCAGTCTTCACAGACAATAGCATTTTTGAACCTGATATCTTTATCACATTATTGTTGCCACACAGTTAAAAGGTTTAACTGGGATGTAGCAATAGGCAGAGGGACAGTATGTGGAGACTTGTTAATGATATTCTACACAGATTCCTTCATACTTTCCCAGGGCCACTATCATCATCATAAATACCCCCAAATCACAGCAGGATAAATGTAGTGCCAATTTTATGTTAAATACCTCCTTCAACATCTAACAGAACAAATATAGTGTCAGTTGCATATATAATACCCCAGAGCACACAACAAGACGCATACCATGCCCCAGAACACAAGGTAGAATAAATACAGTGTTGTTTAATGTACAGTAACCTCATAACACATGGAGGGATAAATACAGTGCAAAATTCATGTATAATATCTCCAACATAGGGAAATTAATGGATGTTAGTTTGTGAGGCTTAGCCTCTTCAAGCCCTCATTAGAATTCCAGGATACAATTACTTGTGGCCCCTTCTCTCCGCCTACCCTCCCCAGCCACCAACTCACAGGAATGAAACTAGAACCACACAACTGCATGCCCAAAGTAATAAAAGAACATGATTTTACTAATCGACAAAAAGAAGGTCCAAAGTTTTATTCTGTTGATTAAACTCTTTTATTAAGTTTAAGGCATCCTAGGCCATTCTTGGCATACATTTCAATAGTCTAAATAAGGACTTGGGCTTTGCAAGCATAAATCTTTTTTGCTTCAGTAGTTCTGTAATAGATGTCCTTGCATGTTTAGGGTCATTGTTTTGTTGTATGAACTTTAGTATTTGTGGCTTAGCTTCAGAACAAAGATGGATGGGCTGACATTCTCCAAAAGAATTTTCTATCATAAATCTAAATTCACATAGCTGCCAACTCTGGAAATTATTTCTATGGGCACTAAAGTGATGAGAAGCTGTGTTATATGTCTCTTATATTGTCTTAAAGGAACCATGTACCAATGCAGTATATAAGAAATATTTTTTTTCAACTGAAAAGTTAAAATGAAAGTGGAGGTACTGGGGCAGCTGTCTTACACTAAGGACAATAAGATACTCTGTGCAGCTGGGATATTTTCAATGGGACAGTCCTGGTACAGATTATTACATAGAGGAAAATGTCACTAAAATAAAAGCATAGTTAGCAACTATATATGATATCATGGATGACTGCAAACCAAATGAGTCTTGAAGTAGCCAGAATCATCAGTGTTGCTTCTGACACCATGCTTTCCTGTTGGCATATAGCATTCTGCTTTTGCCAAACATAATATTTATTATTCTGGTCAAACCAATAAGTGAATTATTCCTGCTTTGTTGTCTCCAACCAAAGCTTATTAGTAAACCTAAAGGTGGCCATACACTGAAAGGTCCACTTGTTTGGCAAAGTTGCCAAAAGATCAGATCTTTCTGATATGCCCACCTTGAGGTTGGCAATATTGGCTTGATCCCGACAGGCCAAATATTTGAATCTCATTGATGGGATGTAGGCCGTTGGGGTGAGACTGCACCAATGAGCCAGTGCGCTAGTCAACCGCACACAGGATTTTTAGCTCTGTCTGATCAACATCTGGGCAATTTTTGGACAGATATCTGTTGGGCAGGTCCATCTGAGGGCTCTACTGGGCTCCTGTAAATATTCAGCAAGATCATTAACATAACTGTACCATCCTTCATAGGCAGTGATTTAAAGTTTGCAACTGACTATAGGACTCAAATAGTTATGGCCAATTTCATGCTCATTTACAGTAATGTCAAAGTCTCCCTCCACTCTTCCACCTCTCCATTATTTACTAGTAATGAAGATTCTGGAACCTCTGGGCATTGTTTCCAGCTGCTACTGTAACTTTAAGTAACATAAGCCTCATTTACTTAAGGGGGACATACAACCCGGATTCCAAAAAAGTTGGGACACTAAACAAATTGTGAATAAAAACTGAACACAACGATGTGGAGGTGCCAACTTCTAATATTTTATTCAGAATAGAACATAAATCACGGAACAAAAGTTTAAACTGAGAAAATGTACCATTTTAAGGGAAAAATATGTTGATTCAGAATTTCATGGTGTCAACAAATCCCCAAAAAGTTGGGACAAGTAGCAATAAGAGGCTGGAAAAAGTAAATTTGAGCATAACGAAGAGCTGGAAGACCAAATAACACTAATTAGGTCAATTGGCAACATGATTGGGTATAAAAAGAGCTTCTCAGAGTGGCAGTGTCTCTCAGAAGCCAAGATGGGTAGAGTATCACCAATTCCCACAATGTTGCGCAGAAAGATAGTGGAGCAATATCAGAAAGGAGTTACCCAGCGAAAAATTGCAAAGATTTTGCATCTATCATCATCAACTGTGCATAACATCATCCGAAGATTCAGGGAATCTGGAACAATCTCTGTGCGTAAGGGTCAAGGCCGTAAAACCATACTGGATGCCCGTGATCTCCGGGCCCTTAAACAACACTGCACCACAAACAGGAATGCTACTGTAAAGGAAATCACAGAATGGGCTCAGGAATACTTCCAGAAACCACTGTCAGTGAACACAATCCACCGTGCCATCCGCCGTTGCCAGCTGAAACTCTACAGTGCAAAGAAGAAGCCATTTCTAAGCAAGATCCACAAGCTCAGGCGTTTTCACTGGGCCAGGGATCATTTAAAATGGAGTGTGGCAAAATGGAAGACTGTTCTGTGGTCAGACGAGTCACGATTCGAAGTTCTTTTTGGAAATCTGGGACGCCATGTCATCCGGACCAAAGAGGACAAGGACAACCCAAGTTGTTATCAACGCTCAGTTCAGAAGCCTGCATCTCTGATGGTATGGGGTTGCATGAGTGCGTGTGGCATGGGCAGCTTGCATGTCTGGAAAGGCAGCATCAATGCAGAAAAATATATTCAGGTTCTAGAACAACATATGCTCCCATCCAGACGTCATCTCTTTCAGGGAAGACCCTGCATTTTTCAACAAGATAATGCCAGACCACATTCTGCATCAATCACAACATCATGGCTGCATGGCTGCGTAGGAGAAGGATCCGGGTACTGAAATGGCCAGTCTGCAGTCCAGATCTTTAGAGAACATTTAGTGCATCATAAAGAGGAAGGTGCAACAAAGAAGGCCCAAGACGATTGAACAGTTAGAGGCCTGTATTAGACAAGAATGGGAGAGCATTCCTATTCCTAAACTTGAGAAACTGGTCTCCTCGGTCCCCAGACGTCTGTTGAGTGTTGTAAGAAGAAGGGGAGATGCCACACAGTGGTGAAAATGGCCTTGTCCCAACTTTTTTGGGATTTGTTGACACCATGAAATTCTGAATCAACATATTTTTCCCTTAAAATGGTACACTTTCTCAGTTTAAACTTTTGTTCCGTGATTTATGTTCTATGTGATAGTGGGCGGGACATGATAATCTTCTGGAAAACCCTTTGGTGTAGGAGTGCCCTTTATTTACAGCCTATAAGTAACATTTTAATTGCTAGAAAATATTTATGTTAATAAAAATTAGATTTTAGTTACACCCTATGGCAAATTTAGTCAGCCACATCAAGGCAAATCTCTGTGGCAAATTCACTTGTTACATGTCACAATAATGTATGCAATTCTGTTTCTCCCTGCCTGCTAAAACAAAGATTTCTGTCTTAGAAACCTAAATACCATAAATTATGGGTGAGGCACTAGACTAGGTAACCTCTAAAACTAACAGCAAATACCAATAAGTGACTAGCAAACTCAAGCACACTTGCTTACACATATAAAATTACATATATTTGGGTTGATAGCATTTCACAGTTAGTTGCAAATAGTATTAATTTTCTCTAATGGTTCTTTAGCAGTTAAATATTTATTTGTACCTTACTCAACCTAATATTTTATTCAAACTGCAAACCCATTCATGCTCCAAGTCCCTGACAAATTATCCCTGCATTAACTGGCTGATTCCAGCATGACTTAAGATGGCCATAGTCCACAGACGTTCAGGGCTGAATCGTCAGATATGGAGGTAGAAACAATAGAAATTCTACCTCATTCTGACGTTTCAGCCCTGAACATAGATTTTGCTCAGGCGCCTTCAATGGCACCCGATCAAAATCTTTTAACCCGGCCGATTGACGAGCCGACCGATATCCGCAACTTTTTGAGATATCGGTTGCCTTGTCGAGCAGCCATACACGCACTGAATATCGTACAAAACGAGGTTTCGTACGATATCATCGGTGCGTGTATGGCCAGCTTTAGAAATGCACCACCAACACCATCAACAACACTGAGTTGTTTGCAGTAAGAAAAACCATTAGATGGGTCTACATTTATAAACTTACTAATAATATCTCTAGGGAAAAAATATAAAACATATATATGCAAAAGAATTGTTACCCTTCCAGTAGGAGTTGAATGCATGTTAATGTCATTGAAGGCAAAGAAGTGTTTCAGTCCAATATACATATATATTAGGCTATGGCCCCCCACCAGCCCACTAAATAGAGACTTTTTTACTGCTTCTTACAGCAGCCCCTCTAGCATTTGTCAAAATCCACAGATTGCCAAGTCCGGGCATCGATGCATCCCTGACTAAAGAAAGGGCTGAAAAGGGCCCTGATATTCACCTGATACTGAAGTGTTCATGGTTTTAATTTAACTGTATCTAAAACTGGGTCAACTAACCCTCCTGTGTTTATCGGTGTTGGAATGGGTTGAGGGTCACATTGCTAGTGTAGAGTTTAATGACTTGAATTTCAGCTGTTATCCGGTACCTGGTGATCTTTCATTTGCAATAGGAAAAGAAAAAGGAATACCATTAGTGAAGAGAAAAGTTAGCACTTGCTGGATATCAAGTAGCTGATCTGGCACTGCAGGACAAGCTCCCTAAATTGGGACTGTCCTGCATAAATTGGGACAGTTGAGAAGTATGGTACCCACAGCACACTGTACCAACCCAAAGCAACCATAGACCTATAGCAGTAAAGACCTGTGCCTCCTAAAATACCCCCAGTAGCTCCCAATCTTCTTTTCAGTTGATTCCCTGCACATGCTCTGTTTTGCTGTCAGTTACCTGAACTTCGGAACCGATCACAATATACTGTATTCATAGAATATAACTGTCACAATATAAATTTGATTAGGTAATAATACAGATTACCACAGATTAGTATTTTACAGCTCTGAAATCAGTGCAATTAGCATTAGGATTTAATAATTAGCCCTGTAGAACCAGCTTATATGACCAACAAACCTCATTTTATGTTTGATTTGTGGCTACCCCTAAGCTTAGCTTCTCAACAGTTGCCCAGAGTGCACTGAGCATGTGAGTGTCACTGGCACTCCTAACAAAATCCAAGATAGGGAGCTCCTGTGGCAACCGTGCATTCCTGTGTGGTAAGGACCACTTGTGTCCAGTGTTTCAGTCCACATTTGGACCTTTACCAAGGTTATAATATATATATATATAAACCTGGCCTAATAGAACATCGGGAAATCATTTAGAGCACAGGTTTCTAATGTATGTATCCAAAACAAGTTACCTTTTAATCTGTGTTGTCTGGCAAAAATCAATAAAGTGTTTAGCAACACGGTTCTAGGGCCAAGAATACGCACATTACCGCTATGAAGAAAGTTTAACAACCTAACCGAATCAAATTTCAAGTCAGCCATAGAGCAGACACATATTTCAGTTTGTCATTCCTACTTGATTATTTCACAACCAAACAGCTAAGGGTTTAGCTCCATCCCTGTCATTAGCAATAGCATTAAATCTAACTTCTGAAGTACCTGAATGACTTAATGGGCCACACAAAGACCAACCTCCTCAATGATTGGAACACTGGACAGTAAAAAGTAGCTTTTCTTTTTAAATGTTTTCTCGCCTGTTAGTTTTAGCCTTTACTGAAATAAGTTCAACCTAAAACTGAAAAGATGTCTACTATGAAGAAGCAACATAATTTACAATGCAATAAAGTCAAGGCTTCTGCTTGATATTACTTGTGTTTACAAGAAGGAAGAGGTAAAAGGTATGTTATTTCTTTTTAATAGGTTCCATATTTTGTATTATCCTACAGCATGTGCTTTCCTTATAGCAAAATTTTTCTGGTACAGGTATGGGACTTGTTGTACAGAATGCTCGGGACCTGGGGTTTTCCAGATTTAAAAATAATTTAAACATTAAATAAAGCCAATAGAATTATTTTGCCTCCAATAAGGATTAATTTCCCATTCCTCTCTCCACAAATTACCTTCTCATTACCCCTGCCTGGATGTCTTCTCCTCCCACTCCTTTGCATCCTAGGTAGCTTTTCTTTTCCCCCATGGTTACTTCCTTTTATCTTTAAAACTTCCTGTTTTGGGTACCCTTTCTTTCTCTCCTTGTTACCTTCTAAACCCCTTCCCTTCATCCACTGGAGGCACATTTATTCCTCCTTTCTTCTTCTTTCAAAACAGTGCACACATGAACACCCTTTATTAAATGAGTAGTTTGTCACTGGCGCAAACAAACCTGTAAATTCTGCTCCATCAGAGAAAAAAGAGAGACATCATAACAAACAAGTCAGCACTTCAAGCACATCAGTTCCCTTTTCCAGTGCAACTGCAATTAGCCAGTAATGTTGTGTCTCAGACTGTTAGCCCAACAGAGTTTCTTACTACTTATTTGGAAACGTTTGTCAGAGGGCTGATGTAATAATGTATGACCTAATGTCTCTTTGGAAGGGCTTGGTCCTCTTAGTGGGTATAAGCTAAAAATAAAACAGAACATAGTGCAGTAGTCAATGAAGCTGATTCATAGGGCTGGTAACATAATTTAGACCACAGCGATGTTAAATGCTTTTCTGCCTGGCTTTAGATATTTTTTTGTATGCAGCTAGAAACCTTTTACCATATTTGGTCAGGACACTGCTGCTGTAAGTATTACAACTCTGTTGCTATCACATTGTTATGTTTTTGTTTTCATTCCCACACAGTTACAGCCTATATCTCTTCCTCTTTTGATGTTTTATAAATAAATCTAATTAAAAATAGAAAGCATTTCCTTTGAGGCACCTTTGAGTACACATTAAACTTAACTTTGTGCAATATAGACAGTGGTAATCTAAGGTAATTTGTAGACTATCTTCTTTTTTGAGAACTATTTGGCTTAGAGATTTTACCTTCCATCAGCCTAAATTGCATACTTTTACATAGTTGCTATGGTCAGCAATATTAGGCAAACTGAAAGCAGATTAATTCTGGAGTTATATTTCTATAGCTATTACACATCTTTCAGTTTTGACCAGCTCCTGTTAATGATACTTTTTTTTCTGTGGTAAATGAAAACAGACAGCACTTTTCAGTCTAAAAGCTGCAAAACAGAACCTGAAAAAAAATGAGATCTTCCACACAAAAAAATGTTTTTGTATTTCATTTAGCAGTTAACATCCCTAAGTAGATATTACTGAAAAAGGTTTTATGCAATTATTAGAAAACGTATCCTTTAATATCAATACATCTAAAAGCTCTTAGCAGAGGGATGACTGTGGATTATAAAAGAATTGTGGTTATCTGACTGGAGGTTGAATTTAGCTACTTTGGGTTGCAGTGGGGATGAGTTAGAAAGCAGTGGGGCAGAAAATTGGGTTAGGGTCCTGCTTATCCCACTTTGTATTGCCACATTTGACCTTACAATAAAAGCACCACTTTGAATATCAATATTTTTTGTAACTTTATGAAAGATAGAAATACCCACAATGATTGACGGATGTGGGTAATATGCTATATTAATAGCTACTCATATTAGGATTACTCAGCAGTTGAATAGAGGTTTGCAGTTGTATTTATTAGAGAAACAACTATATTGGAAACAACATTAGCACTAAGCTATCCATATAATACCTGGCAGGTTTACATACTGTACCTGAATTGATCAGGATTCAGTGGTTTCAATTGTTTTTTAACAAAAAATGTACTAATATTTAAAGTTAAGTTAATGCGCACAGAAATCTTTCTCAGTAATATTTGATACAATTGGTCTTGGTAGTAGGTACTGTGCAGAACAGACTTTTTATTTGGAGCTATTTTTTATTAAATGTGCTGAAGCACTTATCAAGGGATATATCAAAATACCAATTAATTAGCATTTGCAATTCAGGAATAAAAAGATTGTGCATTTTCATTCTTTATATACAAGATAATTTAGGGTGATATTGGTATAAGTGGGGTGATTACATTGGTTGTATAGATGTATCATTGCTTACTAAGCTCATCATGCTGTGCCAGTCAGTACGGCCAGCTTTTTTTAAACCTTGGCTACAGTTTTATATCCTTCTTAAGATATTGGCTTCTGTAAAAAGTTAGTTACAAAATTCTGACAAATTTCACAGGTTGAGTAAAAACACAGCAAGAAGAGTTGTGTGTGTTATGTTGGGTGTGACCAGATTCCCTTCCTTATCACTCATGAATGTGTGGTGTGAACTTCCTGAAGTTTGGGACATTTATTTCTTGCAAGGAGGAAGCCTTGGCCTAACAAGCCAAAGGGGAAGCAAAATGTTAGATTAGAGCTAAAGTAGCAAAAGGGAAAACTATCATCATAATAATTAAAATCCTATTTATCAGAGAAGAAAAGTACAATTTGTAGTATGTAATTGTGTGATTCATGTCTACATTAATCTGTACATAATCCTAAGATTTTGAATGCATTTGTCTTGTTTGGTGGGTTTGCTTTTTGGACTCATTTAGGAAGTCTGGTTGCTGCCCAAACTTCTTATGGTGTATGGTATATACTGTATATGTATAGAATATCAGATTTTTAAATGTACAGTTACAGATTATTATTATTATCAGGATTACTGATCTGCTACTGAAAACCAAGATGGGGGGGAGGGAATTAAGTATTACAGACTGCAGAGAGGACCAAATTCACATTAAAGGAACAGTAACACCAAAAAATTAAAGTGTATAAAAATAATTACGATATTATGTACTGTTGCCCTGTGCTGGTACAGCTGGTGTGTTTGCCTCAGAAAGACTACTATAGTTTATATAAACAAAGCTGCTATGTAGCCATGGGGGCAGCCATTCAAAGGAGAAAAGGCACAGGCACATAGCACAGTGCTGTCCAACTGACGGCCCGCGGGCCGCATGCGGCCCGCGACCCCCCTCTGTGTGGCCCCCCACCTGTCTGGCTGCTTTGATGGCTTACTCTTGTGTAAACTTTAAATGGTATCAGTACTGTGATTAACTGCCCCCCCCTGCATGGTTCTCACCTCAGATTCAGGCTGTAATCCCCCTGTATCGTTTAAATATGTATTCCCTTGTGTTGTTCACACCTTTTAATCTCTGCATTGTTCACCCCCTGCAGTGTTCACACCTCAGGCTCAGGCTGTAATCACCCATATTGTTCCCCTGTTCACACCTCAGAGCAGTAGAAACCCACAAATAATCCCTGCACACTACAAAAAGAACTGAGGTGGTACTTCAATTAAAAAGTTTTTTAATATATAGTTATTGTGCAGACTGTAGGAGCAGTGCCAGCATTGTGTCACTGTAGGCTGTGTGTGCCATACACACAGGCAGCATAGGGAAAGCAGAGTATGGCACACACAGGCAGAGTATGGCATACACAGGCAGAGTATGGCATACACAGGCAGAGTATGGCACACACAGGCCAAGTATGGCACAAACCAGCCAAGAATGGCAAACACAGTGAAAGTATGGCACACGCAGGCAGGGTAGGGAAGGCAGAGTATGGCACACACAGGCAGGGTAGGGCAGGCAGAGTATGGCACACACAGGCCAAGTATGGCACAAACCAGCCAAGAATGGCACACACAGTGAAAGTATGGCACACAGGCAGGGTAGGGAAGGCAGAGTATGGCACACACAGGCAGGGTAGGGCAGGCAGAGTATGGCAGGTTTTTGCTGTACTACAACCATTAATATGGGTATGGTCATGTGATAACATGGGTGTGGTTTCAAGTGGGTGCGGTTTCAAAAAGGGGAGTGGTCAAAACTGGCTTCCATTATCGGCCCTCCACCACATAGGTCGGAAATATTCCGGCCCTCAGTACAACAGAAGTTGGACAGCACTGACATAGCAGATAACAGATAAAGCCCCATTATATTCTACAGAGCTTATCTGTTACCTGCTATGTAACCTGTGCCTTTTCTCCTTTTTTCCAGGTTGAATGGCTGCCCCCATGGCTACACAGCAGATTATTTATATTAGCTATAGTACTGTTACTCTAGCAAATACACAACTTTACCTGTGCAGGGTAACAGTACATTATATTTTAAATACTTTAATACACTTTCATTTTTGGCGTTACTGTTCCTTTAAGATTCTACGTTTTGGAATCAGATTTGGGACATGCAACTGTTCGCATACTGCCCATATTTTAGAACATTTGGGAGTAGGGTACACAAAGTACTCCACAAAAGAGCATGTTCCAATTGTATGTGGGCATTTCCCCAGGCTGTGAGAGAATGATGATATGTTAAAAAAGGAGAGGCAAGGAGGAGTGTTATGACACAGAAGGAGACACAAACTTACTCTAAGGGGTATACTCATCATGCTGTGTAAAAAGTGAAGTGAAGCATTAGTGGTGCCTAGGGCAATCAATCAGCAATTAGATTTCAACAGTTAGAAAATTAAAGCAAAGCATCTATGAGCAACATCACCGGTGATGTTTTACTCCACTTTTTACACAGCATGATAAATATACCCCCAAATGTAGTGTTTTTCCGAGTATTAAATACTTTTATAAAGGCCAAAGGAAAAGTCTTGCAACTGGACTACTGCTGGCCATTCATTTCTTAAAAAGCTATAGTACATTTTTAATGAAAACTTTTGTAGTTTAGTAAATCCTCCAACAGAATGCTAATATACTGTAGATGTAAACATTGGTCCATAGCCAATGGTAAACACAGTGTCTGGGTTCCTAAAAGCATAGCTGCAACAACAGCCTCCTAGTTTCTCACAGTATAGCTTGCAAAGAGGCACTATAAAACCTTAACATATTCCTGTTAAACCTGAGAGACAGTTTGGGCATCTCCTGTTTCTTAGCAATGAGAAACTGGATTCTCTCTTTAGGAGACCTTATTTCTTCTTTTGATCTTAAATATCACTTATATGCAGATGACATCCAGATATATTTAGACACCCCTGCACTAACTGCTGATGTTCAAACCCAGATTGCTAACTGCCTCCTGGCTATCTCCTCCTGGATGAACCGACGCCAGCTCAAACTTAACCTAGCTAAAACAGAGCTCATGGTCTTCTCGCCCAAACCTGGCCCCCCTCCTCCTTTCACCATTACTATTGATGGCATGACCATCAACCCTGTAAATTCTGCATGCTGCCTTGGGGTTATCTTTGACCAGTCACTCTCCATCTCTAACCATATTAATAACACTGCCAAAACCTGCCGTTTTTTCCTCCGCAATATTGCCAAGATACGCCCCTTTCTCTCACAAGTAACAGCTAAAACAATAATCCATGCCCTTATCCTTTCCCGCTTAGATTACTGCAATCTCCTACTAACCGGCCTCCCAGACTCCCACCTCCCTCCCCTGCAATCAATTTTAAACTCTGCTGCCAGGATCCTCCTGCTCTCTCCGAAGAGGGAACCTGTTCAGCCTCAATTAAGCTCTCTTGCATGGCTGCCTGTTAAGCAAAGGAAAGCTTACAAAATCCTTCTGCTAACATTCAAAGCCCTTCACTCCTCTGCTCCTCACTACATTTCTTCACTGGTCTCCCTACATGTTCCTGGTCGTCTCCTCCGCTCCTCTCAGAGCCTCCGTCTCTTTACACCATCCACACCCACTGCGCTCTCTCGTCTTAAACCTTTCTATCTCGCTGCTCCTTACCTCTGGAACTCTATCCCTGAATCCCTCCGTAGGGAACACTCACCCACTCTGTTTAAGAAAAAGCTCAGCTGTTACCTTCTGGAGCACTAAAACATTATTTTGCCCAGTCCTGCGCTTAAGGGCAAATGCCCATACCTGGTGCACAATTAATGAGATTACTTCTTTCTATGCAAATAGCCTGTCGCTTTATACTGGATGAGCCCATCCCCACCATGAATCCACAAATGGATTATCCTAACCAACTTGCAGTTAAAACTGTATAAGCGTACCTATTGGCTAGAGGATGCCCAAAGAAGTTTGAAAACATTTGGTCTATGTATCACTCTCCAGCCATCCTCTCTTCCTTTTCTCCCTTTAATCTCTCTCTCAATGTTAAAATTCAATAAAAAAAAAAAATAACCTTTAGCAATATAAAAAGAAAAACAGTCTAAAAAAAAAGAATAACAGTCTTTGTTAATTTACTTGTAAATATAAATCAAGTAAAATTTGAACAGGTAACACAAGTGACTTGGTTTCACATTTATTTGCTTTATATGTCTCAGTCATTAGGTTCCTCTGTGTTGCTGAAATAATGCTAAGCTCCTTGAGCTATGAAAACATTTTCAGATAGTTTTCTTAGTTATTCTCTGAACACATGAGGGTTCACTGATCAAGGCAGCTCAGATTCTACTCTACTGAAATATGTGCCATTGTATTCAGCATGCTAAGCTGCTCCTTCCAACATGCAGTACAACTCTCAGAGCGCCTGGTAACAACATTCTGGCACTTATACGACACAATGAGGAGGAGGCACAACCGCACTGCAACATTTTGGTCACTGAGTCACACATTAACATCTTGTGTTCTCAGCTATACAGGCAGTACCCAAACTCTTATTCCCATTAGTAGATACCTCTTTTCATGCTGCTATTTTGCTGAGAACTGTCTCTGCCCCCACGGTGCAAACCTAAAATCTGTTTGCTACAAAAATAATCTGTTTATCTTGGCATAAATGCTTGCAGAAAAAAGTACATCCATTTGTGTCTCAGTCACATGAACCCCCCTAACAAAGCACTGGCCCTGGGTATCAGGTAAGTGCATGGTGCCTAACATTTGGCACCCCCCAGTAACTTTCCTTCTCTTTTAAACTGTTGTCTTTATGTTGTAACCCATTCACATTCATGGGGAAAATTTAGGGGGCACGTAAATAAAGGGTTGCATTTGAAACTGACATACACATACTTGGGCATGTTTAAGAAAATGTGTATAAAGGCAATATACATACTTTTATGTGCTCAGCATACATTTATAACTGCAAGTCTGTATTATTTCCAGCGCTGTCTCTATATTCAGATCCCACAATTAATGTGTTTTTTAAAATAAGAGGATTTTTATCTCAGACAGGTCAGCCTTTCTGAGGCACAAGACCCCCAGATACTAAAACACCAAACAAAAAAACAAGTGGCGAGCATCTATAATATAGTTTACAAAAACATTGAAAAAACTTTTATTCATTAAAACACTGCTTACCAGCGTAACTTTATAAAAGCATATCAGGTAAGTAGCCTTTTCCCAGTATGAAGGTCAATCAGGTTACACAGTATGTGGGCATTAATTAGCATACTTATCAGTGTACATCTTGATTTCTGCCAATATGGGAGCCCTTCTCCTTCACTGAGCACCAATATTTTTAAGCTTTTGCAGTCCTCCTGGTCTTTTGGGCTAAAGGAATTTCAATTTTCTTTCGTATCCTCAGCAAACAGTGAAGGAAGGTGGGTCAGCTTGTTCCTGCTCCTTGGAAAAACTTGCATTCTCCTTTAAAAGCTTTCCTTTTTTTTCCCTATTAAAGGAGAATGCAAGTCAAAATTTAAAAAGCACACTGCCCAATAGTCCTCCTATTGTTTAGTAAAAACGCCACACTTTTGGCTCACCTAATCAAATATTTACTCAGTCACACTTACTTCATATTTTCTAGAACAGGCAGCTATCTCTAAAAAGGTATTCTCCCTTCCTTTCCCTCCTTGCTTCATACTGCACATGTGTTTCATTCCCTCCCCCCCCTCCCCTCTGCCAGATCCGCTTCTGATTGGCTGGTGGGCATGTGTAGCTCAGAACAGGAGACAGGATCAAGTTACACACATGCTCAGAGAATAGGAAGGCTGCCGCTGGCAGCCTACAGGAAGGGGAGAGAGATTTCAGTGATGTCACTATAGTCTTCACACTGCTGTAGGCTGCCAGCACCATATCTCAGAGAAGCAAGCAGGGATCTGGGAATTTAGATATGCAGTAAGTACTTAAAAAAAATGCCTTTAGACTTACTTTTAATTTATATTAACCTTTCATTGTCCTTTAAGAAATATAAGTCAGAGGGGACAGTAGCTGCGTTTAATGAATATAAACACTATGACAAGCGTTGTATTTATTATTATTATTATTATTAACATTTATTTATAAAGCGCCAACATATTCCGCAGTGCTGTACAATAAGTGGGTTTCATACATTGGACATACAGAGTAACATATAAAGCAATCAATAACCGATACAAGAGGTGAAGAGAGCCCTGCCCAAAAGAGCTTACAATCTACAAGGAGAAAGGGTTGAGACACAAGGGGGCTGATTTACTAATTGACGAATCCGAATCCCGAATGGGAAAAAAATCAGATTGGAAAGGAACATTTTGCGACTTTTTCGTATTTTTTGCGTTTTTTTCGTAGCCATTACGACTTGCTCGTATATTGTCGCGACTTTTTTGTATTGAGTGCTCGTAAACAGTGGGCAAACCTTTGCGACTTTGCATGATTTTGGAAGCCTCCCATAGGACTCAATGGCACTCTGCAGCTCCAACATGACCCAAGCAAAGTCAAAATACTGAAGCTTGAATGAATCCGAAACTTTCGTACTCGACGCGACGGCTACGAAAAAGTTGCGACAATTTACAAGCAAGTCATAATGGCTACGAAAAAGTCGCGACAATTTCCTAGCAAGTCATAATGGCTACGAAAAAGTCACGAGAATTTACGAAAAAAATTGCAAAATACCGTTCATTACGAAAAAAACGCATTCGGACGCTTTTCGGACGTTCGTGGATTAGTAAATGTGCCCCAAGGTGTGGGAATGGGCATGACCACAGTTGTGAGAGGTGTGGCACAGGGTATTGTTAAACTAGATTAGGGTAAGCTTCTCTAAAAAAATGTGTTTTTAGAGATCTCTTGAAGACAGAGAGATTGGGAGAAAGTCTGATAGTTTGTGGGAGCGAATTCCAGAGAAGGGGGGCAGCCCTTGCAAAGTCTTGAATGCGAGTGTGTGAGGAGGGAATGAGAGAGGAGTTGAGGAGCAGGTCAGTAGAGGAGTGTAACAAGCGGGTTGGTAACGAGAGATAAGTTCAGAGATGTAGGGTGGGGCAGAGTTATGTTTTGAATGTGAGGGTTTGAATTTTATCCTTGATGGTAGGGGAAGCCAGTGTAGGGATTGGCAGAGTGGCATGGCAGAGGAGGAGCAGTTAGAGAGGTGTATGAGCCTGGCAGCAGTATTCATTATGGACTGGAGAGGGGACAGTCTTTGGAGGGGAAGGCCAATTAATAGGTTACAGTAGTCCATGCGAGAGATTATGAGAGCGAATAAGAATTTTGGCAGCATCTTGGGTGATAAATGATCGTATTTTGGAGATATTTCTTAGGTGAAAGTGACATGATTTGATAAGTGATTGGATATAAGGAGTGAAGGACAGGGCAGAATCAAGGATAACCCCAAGGCACCAGGCCTGGGAAGATGGGGTGATGGTAGAATTGTTAACCGTTATAGATACCTCGGGAACAATGTGGGCGTTGGATGGGGGAAAGAGAACCAGTTCAGTCTTAGAGAGGTTTAGTTTAAGGTAACGTTGGGACATCCAAGTGGAGATAGTGGACAGGCAGGAAGAGACGAGTTAGAAGCTCTGGGTTGAGATCAGGAGAGAAAAGATAGATCTGAGTATCGTCAGCATAGAGGTGGTACTGAAAGCCAAAAGAATTGATTAATTTGCCAAGTGAGGAGGTATAGAGAGAAAATAGTAAGGGGCCCAGGACAGAGCCTTGAGGAACCCCAACAGAAAGAGGCAGGGGAGAAGATGATTCCCCATTGTAAGAGACACTGAAGGATCGATCTGAGAGATAAGATGAAAACCAGGATAAGGCAGTGTCACGAAGAGCCAAGAGAGCAGAGAGTCTGGAGGAGAAGAGGGTGATCCACAGTGTCAAAAGCAGCAGAGAGATCGAGAAGTACAGTGGCTTGCAAAAGTATTCGGCCCCCTTGAACTTTTCCACATTTTGTCACATTACAGCCACAAACATGATCAATTTTATTGGAATTCCACGTGAAAGACCAATACAAAGTGGTGTACACGTGAGAACGAAAATCATACATGATTCCAAACATTTTTTACAAATAAATAACTGCAAAGTGGGGTGTGCGTAATTATTCAGCCCCGAGTCAATACTTTGTAGAACCACCTTTTGCTGCAATTACAGCTGCCAGTCTTTTAGGGTATGTCTCTACCAGCTTTGCACATCTAGAGACTGAAATCCTTGCCCATTCTTCTTTGCAAAACAGCTCCAGCTCAGTCAGATTAGATGGACAGCGTTTGTGAACAGCAGTTTCCAGATCTTGCCACAGATTCTCGATTGGATTTAGATCTGGACTTTGACTGGGCCATTCTGCCCTGGCTTTATGTTTAGGGTCGTTGTCCTGCTGGAAGGTGAACCTCCGCCCCAGTCTCAAGTCTTTTGCAGACTCCAAGAGGTTTTCTTCCAAGATTGCCCTGTATTTGGCTCCATCCATCTTCCCATCAACTCTGACCAGCTTCCCTGCCCCTGCTGAAGAGAAGCACCCCCAGAGCATGATGCTGCCACCACCATATGTGACAGTGGGGATGGTGTGTTCAGAGTGATGTGCAGTGTTAGTTTTCCGCCACACATAGCGTTTTGCATTTTGGTCAAAAAGTTCCATTTTGGTCTCATCTGACCAGAGCACCTTCTTCCACATGTTTGCTGTGTCCCCCACATGGCTTGTGACAAACTGCAAACGGGACTTCTTATGGTTTTCTGTTAACAATGGCTTTCTTCTTGCCACTCTTCCATAAAGGCCAACTTTGTGCAGTGCACGACTAATAGTTGTCCTATGGACAGATTCCCCCACCTGAGCTGTAGATCTCTGCAGCTCGTCCAGAGTCACCATGGGCCTCTTGGCTGCATTTCTGATCAGCGCTCTCCTTGTTCGGCCTGTGAGTTTAGGTGAACGGCCTTGTCTTGGTAGGTTTACAGTTGTGCCATACTCCTTCCATTTCTGAATGATCGCTTGAACAGTGCTCCGTGGGATGTTCAAGGCTTTGGAAATCTTTTTGTAGCCTAAGCCTGCTTTAAATTTCTCAATAACTTTATCCCTGACCTGTCTGGTGTGTTCTTTGGACTTCATGGTGTTGTTGCTCCCAATATTCTCTTAGACAACCTCTGAGGCCGTCACAGAGCAGCTGTATTTGTACTGACATTAGATTACACACAGGTGCACTCTATTTAGTCATTAGCACTCATCAGGCAATGTCTATGGGCAACTGACTGCACTCAGACCAAAGGGGGCTGAATAATTACGCACACCCCACTTTGCAGTTATTTATTTGTAAAAAATGTTTGGAATCATGTATGATTTTCGTTCCACTTCTCACGTGTACACCACTTTGTATTGGTCTTTCACGTGGAATTCCAATAAAACTGATTCATGTTTGTGGCTGTAATGTGACAAAATGTGGAAAAGTTCAAGGGGGCCGAATACTTTTGAAAGCCACTGTATTAGTAGTGTTTTTTGGCTTTAGCCGAAAGGAGGTCATTTGTTAGTCGGGTTAGAGCAGTTTTGGTGGAGTGTTGTTGTCTAAAACCAGATTGTAGGGGATCCAGGAGGTTATTGTCAGAGAGGAATAGCGTCAGTCGGTTGTAAACTAGGCCCTCAAGCAGTTTGGAGATGAAAGGGAGCACAGAGATAGGTCGGAGGTTAGTGGGATTGGAGGGATCAAGGGAGGGTTTTTTCAGAATAGGGGTTAAAAGTGCATGTTTCAGTTGGGAGGGAAAGATTCCAGTAGAGAGTGAGAGATTGAATAGATGAGTTAAGGCTTTGATAAGACAGGGGTTGGCATTACGTAGAAGTTTGGTAGGAATGGGATCAAGTGGACAGGTAGTAAGGTGAGAGGAAGACAACAGTTTTGAGACTTCCTCTTCAGTCACTGGGGAGAAGGAGCCAAGAAGAGACTGGGGAGCATGTAGGGAGGGAGGGGAATGGTTATGGGGATTAAGTTGTGCAATGTCACTTCGGATGGTGTCAATTTTATTTTTAAAGTGCTCTGCAATAGCTTGAGCAGTGACTGAAGCACACGGAGGGGGCGGAGGAGGGGACAGCAGAGAGTTAAAGGTAGAGAAGAGTTGTGCAGGTTTTTTAGAGAGGGAGTTAATGAGTGCAGTGAAGTAGGTTTGTTTAGCTTGGCAGAGGGTGGTGTTGTAGGAGAGCAGAGCAGATTTGTAGCTGCAGAAATCTGACTCTGACCTTGATTTGCGCCAGCGGCGCTCAAGTGCACGTGACTGTTTTTGAGGGATTTGGTATGAGCAGTGTGCCAGGGTTGGAGTGGTTTGGGTCTCACGCGTTTAGTCTTGGCAGGAGCAAGCTCATTAAGGGCAGTGGCGAGTGTGCTGTAGTAGACAGAGGTACCCTGATTAGGACAAGAGACAGTTAGGATGTTAGAATAAAGAGAGTCAAAGGTAGAAGAGAGATGTGACGTGTTTAGGGATTGCAGGTCTCGGTATGTGTATGTTTGGGGGGCAGCAGAGGGTGTAGAGGGAGTTAGCGAAAGTTGAAATGTGAGCAGATTGTGATCAGAGAGGGGGAAAGGGGAGTTAGTGAAGTTTGAGATAGAACAACCTTTTGTAAATATAAGATCCAGGGAGTTTCCATTGGAGTGAGAGGGGGAGTCAGAACACAGAGATAACCCAAAGGAGGATGTTAGTGAAAGGAGTTTAGAGGTAGCAGGGGCATTAGGATTGTTAACAGGTATGTTAAAGTCACCTAGTACAATGGATGGGGAATCAGAGGAAAGGAAGTAAGGAAGCCAGGCAGAAAAGTTGTCAAAGAATTGTGAGGTCGGTCCAGGAGGTCGGTATATGACCGCAATGCGAAGCGAAGCAGGGGAGAAGAGCCTAATAGAGTGAACCTCAAATGAGGAAAATGAAAGAGAAGGAGGAGGTGGAAGGGCTTTAATATGGTTACAGCGGATACAGAAAAGGCAGATGTGCTTAACCAGTTCTTTTCTTCTGTGTATACAGTAGAGGAGCCAGAGTGCCAAGTCCCACCCAATAGCTTCACTGTTGCCTCAGCTCCAACTACACAGTGGTTGACACAGGATATGGTGCTTAAAGGGTTACACAAGATAAATGTAAACAAGGCACCTGGGCCAGATGGAATACACCCTCGGGTACTGAGAGAGCTAGGGTCAGAAAGATAAATGTAAACAAGGCACCTGGGCCAGATGGAATACACCCTCGGGTACTGAGAGAGCTAGGGTCAGAATTACAGTGGCCCTTGTTTCTGATATTCTCAGACTCGCTTTCATCAGGTATGGTACCTAGGGATTGGAAGAGGGCGAATGTCATTCCTATATTTAAAAAGGGAGAAAGATCTCAGTCTGGCAATTATAGGCTTGTAAGTTTGACATCCGTGGTGGGCAAGTTATTTGAAGGCTTGTTAAGGGATCACATACAAAATTATGTAGTGGAGAATGCCATTATGAGCAGTAATCAGCATGGCTTTATGAAGGACAGGTCATGTCAGACCAATTTACTTGCTTTTTATGATGAGGTAAGTAAGAAGCTGGACAGTGGGGATGCAGTAGATATAATCTATTTGGATTTTGCCAAAGCATTTGATACCGTTCCCCACAAACAACTGCTTTCTAAGCTAAGGTCTATTGGTCTTAGTGAAGTCATTTGCACATGGATTGAAAACTGGCTACAGGATCGGGTACAGAGGGTGGTTGTTAATGGCACATTCTCTACTTGGAATAAGGTTCTCAGTGGGGTCCCTCAGGGTTCTGTACTGGGTCCACTTTTGTTTAATTTGTTCATAAATGACTTGGGGGAGGGTATTATAAGTAATGTATCAGTGTTTGCAGATGGCACAAAACTCACTCTGCAGACCAGTCAGTTCTATCCAGGATGTGGCATCCTTGCAGCAGGATCTTGACCAACTGGCAATCTGGGCAGCTAAGTGGCAGATGAGATTTAATGTGGATAAATGTAAGGTCATGCACCTGGGATGTAAAAATATGCAAGCCACTTATACCCTTAATGGGACTGCACTAGGCAAATCCATAATGGAGAAGGACCTTGGAGTCCTTGTAGATAATAAACTTGGCTGTAGCAAGCAATGCCAGGCAGCAACCAGGGTTTTGAGTTTTATTAAAAGGGGTGTAGATTCACAGGAGGAGGGGGTTATTCTTCTCCTTTATAGAGCGCTGGTAAGGCCCCATCTAGAATATGCTGTCCAGTTCTGGTCTCCAGTGCTCAAACGGGACATTATTGAGTTAGAGAGGGTCCAGAGAAGGGCAACTAAGTTGGTAAAGGGTATGGAAAGTCTCAGTTTTGGGGAAAGACTGGCCAAGTTGGGTCTGTTTACACTGGAGAAGAGGCGCTTAAGAGGTGACATGATAACTATGTATAAACATATAAGGGGATCATATAATAACCTTTCTAATGTTTTATTTACCAGTAGGTCCTTCCAACGGACACAAGGGCACCCACTTCGTTTAGAAGAAGGGAGATTCCGTTTAAATATTCGGAAAGGATTTTTTACTGTGAGCTGTGAAGTTGTGGAATTCCCTCCCCGAATCAGTCGTGCTGGCTGATACATTATATAACTTTAAGAAGGGGCTGGATGGATTCTTAGGAAGTGAGGGAATACAGGGTATGGGAGATAGCTCTCAGTACAAGTGAGGGAATACAGGGTTATGGGAGATAGCTCTCAGTACAAGTGAGGGAATACAGGGTTATGGGAGATAGCTCTCAGTACAAGTGAGGGAATACAGGGTTATGGGAGATAGCTCTCAGTACAAGTGAGGGAATACAGGGTTATGGGAGATAGCTCTCAGTACAAGTGAGGGAATACAGGGTTATGGGAGATAGCTCTTAGTACAAGTTGATCCAGGGACTGGTCCGATTGCCATCTTGGAGTCAGGAAGGAATTTTTTCCCCTATGCGGCAAATTAGAGAGGCTTCAGATCAACTAGTAGTTAGACAGGTTATATATAGGCATTATGGTTGAACGTGATGGACGCATGTCTTTTTTCAACCCAACTTACTATATTACTGGAGCTGCTCTCTTGCTGCCTTCCCATTGTTCTGCTAATTGGCTGCTGGGAGGGGGGTGATATCACTCCAACTTGCAGCTCAGCAGTAAAGTATGACTGAAGTTTATCAGAGCACAGGCCACATGGCTAGCCCCATGTGAAATTTTAAACTTACATTTCCTTTAACCTCCTGTAATGATGGAGGTATACTTTCCCATTTCCTTGCTACCAGCAATCTAGCCGTCAGGCATAGGTATAAATCTGAAGACCAGAACCATTTGTGCAGTTTTTTGAGAGTAACATACCAATCATGGAATACTTTGAATGCATTCTCCTTTATCTTGATTGAGTATTGATGGAAAAAGCTTTCATATTTTTATGTATCTGCTGGCATTCCTTATCCTCAATGGATTCATTCAATCTCCTTTACCATTTTAACATTTGTTTGGTATTTACTGCCTTACCTTTGGTTTGGAGAAAAGCAGAAAAAAAGTAAATATATTTTTCCTCTTCGTATTAGATTGTTCCAGAGTTATTCAAAGAGGGAGGATTCAGGATAGGATAGTTGCAGGGTCTGAAATGTCTGAGTTGCTGGAATCTGTAAGCCATGTGTAATCCACCATAAAAGTCAGCCCTGGTAAGTGTGGCGCTGCCCTGGCGCCTGCCACTTAGTCAGCTGTGCCAAAATAGATGCTTTCCTTTAATATCCCAAAAGTGGAAAAGCTAAGCCACCCCGTGATGTGGGTTGGTAACAGATGTTTATTTATTCTGTGCCTCTTGTTGTGCCATATAAAATATACTGTATATAGAAACCATCGAGGAGGAGGAACTGGCAGGGCTCTAAGTATAAAAAAGTTTAGTGAGCAGGGCCAGTTTTACAGAATGCATTCTCCCCATCCAAAATATTTGAAGTTTATGCCACCATTGAATATCTTTATGTAATATGGATAGAAGCGGGATATCATTCAGATCGGAGGTTAAACTTTGGAGGGAAATTTCACCCAATGAAATTTAAAGTTTAATTCAAGTAGCTTCTGAAAGTAAGATTTAAAGCTTTTAATGCAAATATTAGCATATTTGTAAACCCTGAGACTGCATCAAAGCGGAGTTCTATATATAAATAGTCTGGTTTTTCATAATAGAAAAAATTGAATCATCTGCAAACAACTATTTTAAGTACTATTTTAACAATAGTAGTCCCCGAGCTATCTACAGTATGTTATTTTACACTTAAGGGCTCTGGCACACGGGGAGATTAGTCGCCCGCGGCAAAACTCCCTGTTCGTGGGCGACTAATCTCCCCGAGTTGCCTACCCCTGCCATCCCACCGGCGAACATGTAAGTCGCCGGCGGGATGGCAGACGCGGCGGGGCGATTTGCGCGACTTACATGTTCGCCGGTGGGATGGCAGGGGTAGGCAACTCGGGGAGATTAGTCGCCCACGAACAGGGAGTTTTGCCGCGGGCGACTAATCTCCCCGTGTGCCAGAGCCCTAACAAAACATAGCAACATAGATCCGGGAAGCTGTGTCTAGCCCCCATCTTCTAGTGGAAAAAGAAGTGTGATTAGTATGCAGCCATAAATACCCTTTGCAGGATTATGATATAGCTTTTTATCCCAGATTTGAATTTGGCCCCACTTATTGCAGTATTTCTCTCATATAAGTCCAGTCGATGCTGCTGAAGGCTTTTTTGGAACCTAGCAGCATAGCTTTATGAGTAAAGCCTTCAACCATTCATAAACTATCTGCAAAATTTGACAACTATTGTCTGTTGCCCCGCTGCTTGGAATAAACCCTGTTGTGGGGGATTGTGAAGTAATTTATAGAGCCTGTTGATTAAGGAAATTAGAGATTGATTAAGGAAATTAGTGTATAATATTAAAACACTGGCTCTGTGGTATATTGTAGGAGGGACATTGAATATTGCACTTATAGTCAGGAGTAGTAGGGTCTGGAATTCTGTATAGTACAAACGTGTAAAACTGACTAGGCCTGGCACCTTGGAAAGTTAATGTTGGTGTATTGCATGCAATAAAATTTCATACTGCTATGTTAGCAGGGCCCTCCAACAGAAGTAGTGACCAGTCGTCACATTGGGCCCCTGACAAAATGTACAATAAAGCGCTAAAAAAAAAAAAAAAAAATAATAAGTGCAAGAATGGTTGCCGGGTCACTTTGCCTGCAGTTTACCCAAACTACAGCTATTTCCTGCAAGCCCCGCCTACCCTGGAAATATTACATTTATATCACAATTATATTGCTTTGCACTCTGGGATACTCAGGCACTATACTTGTGACAGAATGCAGAAACCAGCAGTGCTGTCACCTTTGCCACATCACTTATGGTAATGATGTTGGCAAACAGAACACTGCTGATCTCTACATTTTCATACACTGACACAGTGATTGTGTAACTTTTACCTCAATGAAAATGATGCTGTTTAGAAGATTACTGTGGCAGGGCTGCGCTTACTTTAAAATATAATTTGTTTATAAGAACATGACACGTACCACTGTCTTACATTTGTCTTTGCCCTTTAAATTTAGGCAGCACATTTGAGACTGTATATCACTGGTACTTTCAAACAATGCAAAATGACCCCAAGGAAGAACACAAACAAAAACAAATCAAGTCTTTATGTAGAAATTCACCTTTTAATCCACAAAGCCTTAGACAACTTTTGTTTAAGCTTTGGAAAAAAATGAAAACATTACAATATTCAAAATCTGGGTCTTTCCTTAATGAGTTTTATGATTAACTTTAGGATAAGGGAGAGAAATGAGTGCCCCAAAGGAGTGTGTCAGGGGGCTGTCTTTAATAAAATAATTAAATTCCAGTGTTCCAAGTTAGCGCCTTAAGAGAAATACCAGCTGTAACAGGAAGAAAAACATGGTGCTGTATACAAGAGGACCAGAGGTATTTTTTTGTTGACAATATAAATCAATATAGAACACCATGACCTTATTGTAAAATGTTTAACATTTTAGTTATGTTGCAAACCTTCTACAAAAACACTGTATATTAAACAGCCTCCATCTTTTAGTAAAGCAGATGGCATTCCTCATATATTATTAACATTGCAGTGAGAAAGCCTGTACAGTTATTTAACTTGGGTAATCCGTGGCATATTTACTGATGGTATAGGAAGAAATAAAATAACCCTGAAAGTGCAGGCACAGGCAGTTTCATTTGCCCTTAAAATGTATGGCTGCCCTACTCTCCAGTTTAAAATCTTCCTTGCCACTATTCATGAAACAATTTAATAGTTCTATTTTGATGCTTTAAATGGTAAAATGTCAGCCTAATCTCAAGTGACATATACTAAACATAGAATGCATTAACAGTTGTCTGAAACAGAGTAAGAAAAAAAATTTACATGGCAGCAAACTGAAGTGACAACTAGGAATGTGGAGAAACCTGCGCTTTTCTCATCGAACGCAGAGCCTTCTCTCGTAAATGCTTCTCCAAATCGTCTAGATTTCCTTCGCCATCGCTTTCAGTCTCCTGGTGGGGGGAAATGTACAGGTATTTTGTTTAGGGTGGTACACGCCCGGCATCAGCAGAATTTTTATTATGCTGCAGCAGAAGACAAAAGGAGGCAGAACAGTGATTGGTGACCAGAACTAATAGTAAAGGGATCCCTTAACATCCCACCATCTGACTATTACAGCATGCAAAGGACTAACAATGCGTTACGAGTGCAAGTATATGTAAAGGTCAGCATTTAAATAACACGTCAAATAACATTATTGGTGCTGAATTGGTTGGTAAATAAGGGGAACTGTAAGCCCTGTGTTAGGCAGAGTCGCACTTATCTCACCTTCTTTGCTTCAGTGTCTTCATCTTTATCTACTGGCTCAGGAGAAGCAGCTGAGGTCTTCTCTTTCTTATGTTTTTTGTGTTTCTTGTGCTTCTTCTCCTTCTTATGCTTCTTGTCCTTTTTCTTCTTTTTCTTTTTTCCTCCGCCTTCCTGGTCAGATGTCTGAGGGGGCAAAAAAACACTCATTTGCTTTCCTTTTTTTTTAAAAAAAAACCCAAAACTTTTTATTGGGTTTTCAGTAAAAATAAGGAAAATAGTAGAATTAAAAGAAATACAAAGAACCCTTGCTGGTAGATGTACAACCTAGGCATGCATTTTTTTTTAAAAAAAAGTTAAAATAGAACTGCTGCAGAAGCTAGTTCTGTTTAGAAATGCAGTGTCTGGCAACCTTTTCTGGTAACAACCAAACGGTATTGTCGTTACTATAGTTTTATTAAAAGTCTTACAAGGGACATGTTGCACCTCTGATCAACTCAATACATTATTTTCACAAAACAGCACCCCACCTTTCAAGCAATATCTGTGCCATCAATGGCCCCACAATAGCTGTATCTTACAGGTCATCTCTCTGTGTGTTTAACAGCACACATAAAATGTCCCAGCTAACCACTGTGTAGTCATCTAAAGAAAATTGGGATGTCCCAGAATGTAAGCCTACTGGTACCAATTATATAATTTTTTAAACTACACAGGCACAGGCATATATACCCCCACAACCATCTAAAGACCCCCATACAAGGGCCGATAGAAGCTGCCAATATCGGTCCCTTGGACCGACTCGGCAGCTTATCGGCCCACGTAGGGGCAGAAACAAGGAGCCTGGAGCCTGGTTAGAAAATCCAGCATTGGCTCGTTGATGCGGTCCCATTGCCGCGTGCAGAATTCGATCGTTTGACCCGTAGGTGGGGATATCGGGTGAAGATCCGCTCGATCTGCCCGTGTATGGCCAGCTTAAGGTCTAAGCACTTTAGATCTGTGCTCATGAAGAAGATTTATGGAAATAAAAGGCCTATAAAAATTCTGTGTTTTCAGTAACTCTGAATCTATATAACACTGCCTATATACAAGTTTTTGGTTTTATGTTGTGACTAGAAGTAGTAGAGGCAACATTAACAATTTCAACTCTTATGTAGATATGAAGAGGGGTTTTATTTTATTAATTTGAGTTAACAGTAGGCTAGTTAGCCACTCACTGTTTATGTAAATTAATGAGGGATTTTTGCCATTCCTGTAAAATCCTTTTCTCTATTAATTGAAAGGGGAGAAGCAAAAGGACAAGGTTTTTGACAGCCTTGCGGGGGGACAGCTTTCTGCTCCAAGCAGGCTACACCCCGAGGGGGCAGTCACCACCCAGTTCTTTTAGCATCTTCTCTCTAGTCCTATGGGACACAGGAAACATGGGGTAAAATCCACACCCACCAGGAATCAGGACAGTTATCCAAAAGTGGAAGCCTTCTCCTCATGAAATATCAAATACAGGAAAAGAACAGGAAAGGCCTCCCTAACTCAGACACTGAGTTCGCCCATCTTCCTGCAAAGCCAGCCTCAACTGGAGAAGCACTGAGAGAGCTAAGACCTGATCTCAGACCTAGTCCCTTAGTCAACCCATCCTGAAGAAACTGAACAATGGGATATCAGCCTCCTCAAAGGAAACCTTCCGATCAGAGCCCTGTGTAACAAAAAATTTCCAAATTCTGTGGTAAGTCTTGGAGTCTTCTAGCTCGAAGCATAGTCTGAGCTACCTCAGGTGAAAAACCTTTTTGAATTAAAATTGACTTTTCAAGAGCCAAGCCGTCAAATGGAGCCAAGCCGTCAAATGGAATATCCTAAGGTTGGGATCAGGTATAGGCCCCTGATGTAGAAGATTGTTGTTCGAAGGATAGATCCCTTAGATCCGTGAACCACGAGCGTCTCGGCCAGTGTGGAGCAATCACAATGAAGCTGCCCTTTTCCTGCTTTATTCTCTTGAGGATTCGAGGAAGCATTAACGGAGGAAACTGGCTGTCCTGAGGGAGTCACTGGGGCTGGTGTGGGGGGAATGAGGAGACTAGAGGAAACCTCATGCTTACCCCTGTATTCCACCCAGCTGGCATCACTGGTTGTGTTTTGCCTAACAGAGATGAATACTGCTTGCCCTGGGCATGGGGTTTGTCCCATGGTGGGGGCTGACTCAGGTATCACCCCAGGTCAGGCTAATTCCTTGTGAAGGGCCTCTCTAGAGGCCTCTGTCCACTTCCTGTTTGTGAGGACACTATAAAAACTTGAGGTGGAAGGGGAATTATATATGGGAAAGGATTCAACTTTTGTACAAGTGTCCTGCCTCCTGATGGGAAGGGATTTAAATGCGTCTCCCAGGACGTAAGAGAAAAACAAATACTAATAAACCCTGCCCACTTAGATATTTGCCAATGTGATCAGTTAGTACAGTTTGCCAGCCACATTGCTTTGGTTTAAAGCAAGTTGCAAAGAGCTGTAGTAAAATGTCAGATAGGTCAACAAGAAAGCATAGGAGCAGGCAAACATGCAGCCTCCGTTTGGAAATTTTTTTTTAGAGCATTAATAATGCCAATGCAAGAAAATACAGGTTAAAATAAAAACCACTCTCCTAAGGTTTTGTAACTGAAATTAGACTATAGAGTAGTGGAGCTCTTTACAGTGTAACATAAGTAGTTATTTATTGATGTTACTCATACCCGAACAGGTGACTGACTAGGAGTAGTGCTCTTAGCCCTTTTGGCAGGCTCAGGACCTGGAGACCAGTTGCCGGATTGAGGCAGAGATCTAGGCGGCGAAGGAGAAGCTTGTTTTTTATGAGCGGGCTCAGGTGATCCTGACACCGACCTGGACATGGTTCCCCTTCTAGCTAGCTCTGGACTTGAAGATTCCCTAAAAAAAAAAAATTATGACCATAATAAATATTACTTGAATAACTGCAAACATAATTAATAGTGTCATTCATTTTTATTGTACATTTATTTGAAAGCATACCTGATTATAATATAACTGTTTAGGGTTGCAATTAACATTTTTTTTTTTTAACACCTCTTAACTAATTTATAAGTTCCGGAATTGCCACCCAATTCTGAATGTACATTTAGGTTTAACAGCAAAGAAGTTAAATCATAAAATGATCTTCACATTACATAAGCATTTACACAATTTAGAAGCCTTAAGGTAATTGTTGTAAAAAGAATTATTATCCATCATTAAAATATGAGATAAGCCAAGAGGACAAAAAAGCCCTATGCTGTAAAACTAATTCAATCATCAAATGCTGGTTTTTCAAATTCTATATAACCTTACTTTTTTATTTTCTTCGGTTCTGGGGTTCTAGACAC